>NW_027525461.1:0-1356850 GCF_052094955.1 Ictidomys tridecemlineatus | reverse complement strand
ATGATGAAAACTTTGGGCAATAAATGAGTGTCTCTCCTTTCCTTAAACAACCTAGTGAACCTACGCAAAAGTGATCGCTGTTGTGTAATGTTGGGGGCTTCTCTAGCGCAGAGGCCCCTTGAGGTACAGCCAGGAAAGCACTCCAGGAGAGCCTTCCTAGCTGAGACACCTGGTTCCCTCAGAGCCAGAGGTTGGCCTCTGTTCGGAACCCAGGGAGGGGACAAAATTTATTCTCTGGAATAACCTTTTCCCACTGTGCAGGTTGGGTGGAGGGTATGGGAAATATTATCAGGGGCTTCTTGCATTAATGGGTAACAAATCACAAAAAATGCAAATTGGTCCCCAACTGACACTCGGGCTGGGATTCTGATACTAAAGTTTGTTTCTATTTCTTCCCAGGGCTTGGTGAGGCAGGGGGCAACTCAAGTCGGACCAGCCCCCTGGACCACGTTGGCCACGAACTGGGCTCCCATATCCTCCAGGTAGGACACACGTCTCCCAGTGGCTCACATCCTTCCAGGTCCTGGTTTCCTGGATGGGCCTCTGCTTTCTTAAAAACTAACTAACTAAAAAGTAAAATGTAAAGATCTATTCTGGACATGGCTCTCTCAGCCTAACAGCATCTCAAAATTAGAACTAAAGCTTTTACCTAGGCGAGGATGGGCGGAGGGCGACTCTCCAGGCTGAGAGGGAGGCAAGTGGCAACCAAGGCTTGGGGTGTGGAAAACAGCCCAGCAAGGCTCCATCAGGGTGCTGAGACCAAGGCAGGGGGCATCTTTTGTCATCTCTCCGTCCACTGGCACTGGAAGCCCAGGGCCAAGCTGCCAAGATAGAGCCGCAGAACCATCTGAAATAAAGGATTTCCCAAGGAAATAACAGGAATCTGGTAGAAGTGCCCATCTGTGCTTTAACCTACATTTTGGGGTTCCAGCTGGGTCTGCAACTCATTTCATCTCTTCCTCATAGTTCCCAGACTCCCCCTGGCCCCAGGCCAGGCCAGGCTCTGGATTCCACACATACACACCCCCAGGTAATGAGTTGAACCCATGTGAGGTGCTGATTACATTGTTGTTTGCAGTGCACACGGTTTAAAATTGTCTGTTGCCGGCCTAAGTCACAGAACAAATATTTTAAATAATAAAACTCCCGATGGCATTTTTAGGTTTGACACTTGTCCCCTACCACACACCCTCTTTATTATTATTCAAGTCCACTGGAAGTGGTAGCTTGGAACCTAAGAAGTTTAAGGGAAGCCCTCAATTCTTCCTCCAGGACCCGAATGAACATAATCTCTCCGCAGGGTCCCACAGCCTTCATGTTCTACTAGTACCCATACTCTTTTCCCTCAAGAAACAAGAGATTTTAGTTGCACTGAACAAAGAAAAAAGGGTATGAGCTTTTTTTTGCTGGCCTGGCTTCCATACTTTTGAATTTATCTAGAAAAGGTGCTGTAATTCCCTTCATTTCAACACCTTTCATCAGATGTCTCTCAGCTGTCCCCCCATTTTACCATAATCCCAGCCAATCTCTTCTGGCAATATAAACAAGAAAATGAAACCCCTAGACAATCCCTCACCCCTCCTAGCTCTTACCCAATATCTCTTCTTTTTTTACCCCAAACTTCTGGTAGGATTGACTTCCATTCCTTATTTCAGTGGCTCACTCCCTTCCCCATTTGCTCCAACATCCCTGCAGTCTGTCAGCTCTTCTACCCATTAGGCTCTACAAAGGCCCCACCACATTTTGACATTAAGAATTAGATGCCCATTTTTTTATCCTCCCTCAACTTGTTCATCCTACAAAATAGGGGGCTCAGGGCTGGGGCTACAGCTCAGAGGCAAAGATTCTCATCTTTCTTCATCTCTTTTTTGATCACTCAGTTTCAGACTTGACCCATCTCCGCTGCAGCTATCTGTTCCGACCTCTTCACCCCCATTCCTTCCTTCCTTCTGTAGGTCATTTCCAAGATTAAAATAATATATCTAAGTATGTTATTTTCCTGCTTAGAAAACCTCTGTTGGAATCCTATATATCTATAAGAACAACTTCAGATTCCTCAAATTGACATTCCACATTTCAAAAATTCATTGTGGGTGTACTTTTTCAGCTCCACCTGTAGTACACCAAGCACATCACTTCAGAATACATCAGATTCATCCTCCCGCAAAGTCCCTGCCTTTGCCACATTATCCCTTCTGCCTAGGATGCTCTTCTTCCCTTCTCTAGCCCAACCTCCCTTTCCAAAGTTCTGCTCAAACATCAGCTCCTGTAAGGCATCTTTGACTCCCCTTCTCTCATCTCCTAAATCCCCCTTTCCTGTACACTTTCTAGTGCCATTGACCAGCTTAATTGTCTCTATAGATTTCAGACTCTAGGTTCGTCCATGTTGACCAGTGCAGTAGGGATCGGATCTTTCCCAAACACTGCTATTATTCTTTTCATGATCTAACAACATCCCTACAGAGCCCTTCAAGCCTGACACAGAAAACCTCTGGTTCTTTCAGTAGAACCTAATCTACTTCTGTGATTTATCTCCAGAATTTGTGCTCATGTCTATTACAAACATGTTTTCTTTGTCCCCTTTGGTAAATCCTGAGCCTATGCAACATGAGCATTGTCCACAACTTCCTCTGGATATCTTCTAGTGTGTTAAATGCTTCAGATGCTTACAAAATTGGAATGAATGAAAAAAAAAGGAGGGCCTCTTGTGACTGGTTCTATGTCCTGTTTCCCAACAGTCTCTCTCTTTTCTATCTCTCTGCATTTGTGTCTGAATGTTTCTAACTTTTGCCTTTCCCCACCCCTGCATTTCAACAGATGGCCCAGAAGCCTCTCCATTCACTCTATTTCTGCCTCCCAGACCCTGGACGGCTTCATCTTTGTGGGGGCCCCAGATGGGAAGATCATGTACATATCAGAGACAGCCTCAGTTCACCTGGGTCTTTCTCAGGTAGTGAATGGTCTACACTTCCATCCTGCAGTGTTTACAGCCAGAGTTGGAAGCAGGAGGGTGGGGCTTCCCCAATCCTTTGATGTCTGCATTTCTGGGCTAGAGACTTCTCAGCTGATGGAGGGATTCATTAAACAGATCTGGATCTTCTCATTCCTAGACTTCCCTTATCCATTAGCTTCCACCCAAAGCCCAGGCAATTGCTACTTTTTTGAGGCTTTACAATAAGCCAGATACTTATTTTTTTCTGGTAAGATACTCTTTACCAGAGCTGCTGCTACTACTACTACTACTACTACTATAAGGACTACTAGTTATTATCTCACAGATAAGGGAGCTGAGGTGTACATAGGATGCAATAGGTAGCAAGGGGAGAAATGAAATCAGAACTCAGGGCCAATTGCTGGCTCCTGTTTTCATGGCCCAACAGACCCCCCCACACACCAAGTTTTCAGCTTCTCCATGGGACATTCTATTACTGCACAGGTGATGATACTCTTGTCTTTACAAATAGAGCTGACCAGAAACAGCATTTTTGAATACATCCACCCTTCTGACCACGACAAGATGACCGCAGTGCCCACCGCCCACCCACCCTACCACCGTCACTTTGTACAGTGTAAGGCAGACACTTGTCTGCGATGCTTAAGCACATGGCGCTCAGTTTGTGGTTTTCCCCAAGTTTATCGTGGCTGGAGCCGCTCAGTCGCACGTCTCATGTCCTGATCTTCCCTCTGCTCCTCTCTCTCTCTCTCTCTCAGAGCACGAGATCGAGCGCTCCTTCTTCCTGAGGATGAAGTGTGTCTTAGCCAAGCGGAAGGCTGGCCTCACCTGCGGGACTACAAGGTAAGTGGCTGAGGTGAAAGATTGACACCCAGCAGTGGTTGGGTGTTTTGGACGGGGCGGGGACCCAAGGCATCTGCAGCGTCTGAGGGTCATTTTCACATCAGGGACAGTCCTGTGTGAGCCATATGTAGTACCTTTGTTTCAAAGAGCAGCGGGTCCAGATGCTCTATCGGTCCCCGAACTGTATGAACTACTGGAAATGAAGCTTAAAGACTGGGTCTGACTGGCCTAGTACTCCACAGCCATGGGCCTCTCAGAGATGGGTCTGAAGAATCCTGAAAACCTCTGAAGTGGTGAGGAACCCTTGGTGGATTCCTAGGAGTTTAAGCCGAGCGCCAGATTTGGACCTCCAAAGAAGTTAAGAATCAAAGCTTCAGCTCAAAGCTGTGGTTCTCAGGTTGAATGCGATTGAACATCCTAAGACCGTTAGGGTTGGTGGAGGTCTAGGCATCTTCATTTTTACAAGCTCCCAAGTGAGTTCAGTTGTACCTGCAGTCACTCTCTTGAGATACTTTAGAGTCCTCTCACTTTGGGCCCCTTCCCAGAAGGGCATGGCCCAGACAATATTTCTGGCTGAGTAGTTTCCACATGTTTCAAACCCCTCCTCATCTTTCTGGGGCTCTTCCTGAGTGGGGCTGAGTCCTTCGCCCTCCCACTCTGCCACAGGTCAGTCACTGCAGTGGCTCCCTGAAGATCGGCCAATACAGCTTGGACATGTCCCCCTTTGACGGCTGTTACCAGAATGTGGGCCTGGTGGCTGTGGGTCACTCGCTGCCTCCTAGCGCTGTCACGGAGATCAAGCTGCACAGTAACATGTTCATGTTTTGAGCCAGCCTGGACATGAAGCTCATCTTTCTGGACTCCGGGTGGGTGGGCAGGACCAAAAATGGCTGTTTCTAGTGTAATGCAACCCTTCTTAGTCAGGGACAGATTCCCCTTGATCTGAATGACCCATTCTGCAGATGAGGCAACAAACCAGGTTCTGCAACTGAGGGCGGGCACCCAGGTCTGGAACTGTGTTTGGTCGGGAGTTGAGGGCACTGGGGCACCCAGCCCACCCGAAATCCTCTCCACAGGGTGGCGGAGCTTATGGGGTATGAATCTCAGGACCTGATGGAGAAGACCTTGTGCCACCAGGTGCATGGCTGCGAAACTTTCCATCTGCGCTGCGCTTACCACCTGTGTAAGGAACACTGTGCTCTGCACCCAAACAACCTTGGTGGCTCCCCAGGGTGGTGGGGAGTGGGAACCTAAGCACATGCAAACCGACTGACGGAAACCCTCATCCTGGTAATGGCCCTGGTGGTGTGTGAGCCCCAGGGATGGCCAGCTGGCACACTGGGCCTCATCTTGTTTCTCTACCTTACACCCATCCTAGCACTGGTGAAAGGGGCGCTTCTAGTCGAAATATCTTCCATTGTTATGCTTCACCACCTGCAAACATCACTGAAGTTGTGAACAAAAACCGAGACTGACAAGAGAGCCAATCATAAGCTGTAACTCTTAGTGGGGCACCCCTCCTGGTCCTGACAACTTCACAGGTGAGGAGCTAAGCTCTGGGTGCCATCTGTGGGTGCAACCCATTGGGAAGCTGCAGCAGCATCTTTTCAATCTATTCTTATTAGAAACCATAATTCTTTCTGGTTGCTGGTGTGGCCCTTCAGTCTGATCACATGGTGGGGTGTGCACTTCCTGAGGAAAGTATGTTATGTTCTGTATAATGTTTGTGAAAGTGGAATTGCTTAGGGTTGAAGCCTTTATAAAGAGCCTTTTGTGTATGCAGTTTGGTTTTTTAGACATTGAAATTCTTGTGATTTTTAGGGGACCTCAGAATTTCTCTACTTGAGAGCGTTGACACCAGATAGTAAAAATGCTGTTTTGTCTTTGTGGTGGGTTAAGGGTGCTTTTTGGAATCCAATCAATGAGAATTGGATTCATTCCACATTGTTTTAGATTGCCAAATTAAAAATGTAGTAGTTGGAAATATTATGCTTGCATTAAAACTATTTGCTCGGTGCCCAGTTTAATAAGAAAAGTCAATTCAATAGACTTACAAAATGAATTTGGTGTAGGTGATGTTTCAGTATTCAAGAATAATAGCTTGTTATTAAGAAGACTCTCATTTTAGTAAATAGTGTTAAATGTTATTAGATTTTTGCAATAGCAAGAAAACTGTACTTCAATATAGAGTGAAAAATTTACCACTATTTGGGGTATCATGAAACAAAACCATTTATTTTATGAATGTAATTTTTCATATTATTAAAATAAACAAGAGAAAATGGCAATGCATAACTCATAACATAAGCCACTCTGAGCAATAGAAGTATTAGAGGGTGAAAAATTATGTCTACTTACCATGGAAAGGAAATGGACATTCTTTAACAAAGTGCTTTGTATGTCTGAGACATCACAAGCATTACACACACACTCAGTCCTCTGGTGGGTGCCTGTGGTTAGTCTAGTACAATGAATATCCATGTACATATCATCTAGTTTCAACAAATGTTAATGTTGGCTGTATTTATTTTGTCTCTACCTATATGTATATCTATTTTATGTTTATTTTTCCCTGCTAAATAATTCTAAAGTAAGCCAGAGACATCATGGTACTTTCTACTTACATAGCATTCTCCTGTCTAGTCACTGTATCATTTATGATGACATATTTATAGCATTCAAAATTACTGTGTGTAGAAGCTTGCAAAAAATACAGATGAGAGCTAGTTTACTGATGACATTAAAAACAATCTGCCACTAATATCCATCAAGTACTCATTGGTGTATGACCTCAATAAGTTTGATTGATATATGATATTCTGTGAGGGGACTTCTGTAGAAGGTAGTCCTAAATATTAATATATTTTAAACTAGAATTCTAATGAGAATTATAAGTAAGTACTATTTTGATATTGTACTTGGAAAGTAAGAAAGTAGATTTAGTGAGTAATTTGTAATTGTGTAATCAGACAGATTAAATATTTTAAACCACTTTTTGTTGGTAAGGAGAGCTTTTCTGCTTATTTAATCTGTTTAGATGAAACACTGCTTTAGTGGAAAATCTCACATGATGTTTTACATTTAAAGTGATTTACAGAGCATGTAGGAGGAAAAAAAAAGTTTTCCATGTTAAAATTTCTATTACTGTGCTACTAAAAGTAGAACAGATAGAAAAAAATACTTATTAGTGTTATATACCATGCTTGTTGTTTTCTAAATACCTCCTTTAAATTTGTAGAACAGGGCTGGGGATGTGGCTCAAGCAGTAGCGCACTTGCCTGGTATGTGTGCACCCCGAGTTCAATCCTCGCACCACATACAAACAAAGATGTTGTGTATGCCAAAAACTAAAAAATAAATATTTAAAAAATTCTCTCTCTCAAACAGTTAGGGCAAATGCCAGAGAAACATCCTTCCTTATATCAAAGGGAGAAAGGGCCCACATGATAATGGCCCCATATTTTTTTATTCTTGTTTTAATACTATTACATGTTCTCACAGTTAACCATTATGAAAAACGTGTTTTTCACAATTAGAATTTTTAAATGTTAGCATATTCTGTGGTTATAAAACTTTATAAACCTCTTTAAAGAAGCAAACATAAAATATGCTCGTACTGGTTTGTTCTTTAAATACATAACTGGTGTTAAATTCATTGGGGTGCTCAAATTCAAATTTGTTAGAATTTATTTAAAGGGCAATGATATTGTCATTAGTAGTAAATTTTAGGACATGCTTCTTAAGACTTGGTTAATAATTATATATAATTATCAAAATAGATTTTATTTTGCTGTTAGCAAAACCACTCTTTTATATTATAAGTGATATCAGATGAAGCACATTTTGACTTCCCAAGTTACAGCAAATATAAAATAATTTACTTTCATTCCTCAGATCCAAGGAGAACTCATTGCATAAGTTTAATAATCTTTTTGGCAATTCAAAATAACATTAATTTCTAGAACTACAAAAATATTGTACCCTAATGTATACCAACAAATTAGATTTGATTCACAATTGTGTTTAATCTTTACTATGATAATATTGAATAGCCAAGTTCTAGTTGTCATTTTCAGATGGTCTTTTATGTACCTTTATGATTACCAAAACAAATTGGAGACACATTGGTATTAATAGTAATTTTTTAAATACCAAACATTTTATTAAACTGAAGAGTTGGGATATTTAATCCCTTTTGATATTCACACTACCATTACTCAATTTAATCTTATCCTTCATATAGTCTTTATTATAATTTATTAGCAAAATAATGTATATTTATTTGGTTTAGAATTCATCTTTTATAAGCTTATAAACTTTGAATATTTTAAAAAGCATTCGCTGACTGCGTATTTCTTTCAAAGTACTATTGCCTAATTTGTTTCTTGAACACTCTGCGTGATGTTTGGTTTAGAGAAATCACACTTCTTATTTTCTAGGTGAGGAAACTGAGGCTCAGAGATGATGAGTAAGTGATGAAACCAGAACATTATAAAAATGTTTATTAGCATATAATTGTACTGTTGTATTTATGGCTATAGTGTGTTGCTTTAGTACATGTTATGAAATAATTGAATTGGGGTAATTAGCATATTTTTTACCTCAGTCATGATTTCTTTTTGCTAAGACCACTTGAATTCTTTTATTTTTTTGTTTTAAAATATTTTTAGTTATACATGGACACAATATTTTCATTTCATTTATTTTTTATGTGGTGCTGAGGCTCAAACCCAGTGCTTCACACATGCTAGGCAAGCACTCTACCACTAAATCACAACCCCAGCCCCAAAATCCTGTTTTGAAATAGGTTACATTATTCTACCCTACTGTGTAATAGAACATTGAACTCATTTCTTTTCCCTAATTATCGCTTTATGCCCATTGACTCACCTACCTTCAAATCTCTCATCCTCCTAAAGCCAGAATTAAAGGATTTTGTGTCAACTGTGGCATCCTGTCCTTCTCTGTGTATGAGAATGAGAGGTTTGTGGTTTCGGAGAGGAACAAGTCAGGGAGAGAGGAATGGATTTAAATGAATAAAGCCTGTAGTGTTCAGCTTATCCAGCTTCAAGATAAGCTTTGACCTGAATTCAAGATTTGAAAAGCTACCTCTGTGTTGCTGCTTAGTGTATACATTTCACTAGCTAAGATGTAGCAGTGATGTCTTCTCCATTATATTCAATTAAGAATATATCATTTTCAGTTGAGTGGCATGGTATAAGCTGATAATTTCAGTGACTCAGGAGGTGAGGCAGGAGGATTACATGTTCAAGGTCAGCCTTAGAAATTTGTTAGACTTTCAGCAACTTAGCAAGACCCTGTCTTAAAATTATAAATAAAAAAGAACTCTCTAGTTTTATATCAGTTGTAAAGCTCCTTTTAGTTAAATCCCCAGAAGCCAAACACACACACACACACACACACACACACACACACACACACATACACACACACGTGGATTAGTAAGAGAAGTCATCCTTTTTTGTCAGATTTGACATGATTTACCTGTTGTGGCAGTGGGGTATTTCCTAGATGGTGTGTGTGTGTGTGTGTGTGTGTGTGTGTTGACTCTTTTCTGCCTTTGGGGGAAATGGGGAAGATTTGATGATAGCTGCCATTCTCCTCTAGGGGTTCTATTGAAGAACTGGAATGGAGAACTCTCCAGCATTCTCTGGGCTGCTGTGCCATCCTCTGGCCCCTTGGCATGGCCACTTCCTGGCTGCTTCCTTTTCCCCAGGCCATTCTGACCTCCAGTCTTTCCTTTGTTGTTGCCTTAACCTAGTGACTCACAGAACCATCCTGTTAGTTCCTAGGTGTTGGCTGCTTGGTATGTGCTCAATGACCTGCCTTCCCACCCTCTTCTGGTTTTCTTGGAGTCTAGCTTTTGGGAGAAAAGTGTTGTCTTCTTTGAGTCACATCATGGGAAGACATGGATCATTGCCTTATTTGAAGGCAGGGACTCATGCAAGTATTGTATATAGGTGGAGAAATTCAAGGAAGGCTTTACTTGAACCCCCAAAAGCATGTCTTTGTTTCCTACTTAGTCTACTCATTTGAGGAATGCTGTTATGTTTGGTTCACGGTATGTGCGTGTTTAATGGGGGAGGATATGTCTATCTTTATAATTTTAGTAAATTATATTTACTGCTATTGCTTTCCCTTTATCTGGTGCTTACCTCTCTGTTCTAATTGGTTTGTGATGTCTTTCCAGATGATTAAATGGTGATTAAAAATTCTCTGAGTTAAAGTGCTCGTATCTATGCATAAGTGCCATACAAATAAAGATTGTCTGGAGTTTAGACAAATTGGAATACCTGAATCCCTATCAATGGAGCATTAATGTTGCACCTTGCTTTAAGGAGAGACTGCCCCAACCTCAGTTCCCTTTCTCCTATCTCAGGCCATGGAGAGTGATTGTCCATGGTGATGACAGAGCTGAGAAGGATGTGTGGTGACTTCCTATTTGTAGAGGATTCATGTTTTTGCGTCTTTCTGAGCCTAGCCCATCTGTTTGCCATCTATGAATTTTGCTCAAGGAGATGATATTGCAGTGAGCTTGTGATTTTGTTGGTTGTAAAGTCCCTATATCATTCTAAGCAACCAGGCAGGGTAGCCATGGGTCTTGGCATCAGGTGGGTCTGGATGGGAATCAAAACTGTTCCATAATAACTGTGAGATCTTAAGTAGGTCATGCTACCCCTTTAACCCTTGTTTTTCCTTTTGTGAAAGTAGACACTTGTTCCCACCTTTTAGAGATTTACAGAGGACTACAAGAGATAATAGAGGAGTAGCTAGAAAAGTATTTGGCTCCAAGAGCTATTATTAGCTTTTTTGAATTTTGTGATGTCAATTAAAATGCTTTTGGAAAAAAAAGAGTAGTTCCCTCATGAATGTGAATTTTAAATCCTCACATCCAAAAAATGTAGGTTTTATTTCCTCTCTTTTCTGCAGTCTCTTGACTCCCAGCCCTCTGAGCATTGTGCTCTGTGTGTGTGGTGACTTCTGCAGTTGGATGGGCTCACCCTGTGCTTTGCTCTTATCATCATGTGCTCTAAAGGAAGCAGAGATTTCTGCTTGGAGGGAGGGTCAACCAGAATTTCCCAAGTGCCTTCTTTGTTCCAGGGATGTTGAAACTGCTTTACACAGGCTACTTTCCTAGGGAAAAAGAAGTTTCTAAGAAACAGCTTCTACCAAATCTCTAATTTAGTTGGAACCAGTGTTTTGTTGATCTTGTTAATGTTACTAAGTATAATGCAAAGTGCATAAAACATGAAACACTGGCCTTTCTTATGGTGTATGCTGAGGCCTTTTGTGTGTTCCTCATTGTTCTGCATTGCCAGCACATGGCTGTATCACCACTATTTGGCAGAATGTGGCAGGTTGCAATGATTAATTGCATAGATATGTGAAGCAGAAATCTGGACAACTCAAGACCAGTTACACTTTAGTGGGCAAAATAGAAGAGAGTCCTTGAAATACCTAAGAATACAGGGGAAAAGAAACAAGTCAGAAATGATATGGTTAGTTTACACTATTTGCTGAAGGCACATAATTCAAAGGAGCTAAAAGTGAGAGTGGAGCTGTCAGGAAAAGGATGGGATTTTGAGGATTGGATTTTTGACATAAGCAAGTTACCTGTGATCATTGTCACATATTCTTTTCCCAGTAGTCACTCTTGTAACAGTGTCACTCTGAAAATCACATGCAAATAGCGATTGTCTTGCTATTCTTGTCTAACTGAGGTTTTCTTTCCTTCATTACCTTCTTTACTCTGAACTGTTTTGTTGGAACTGAGCATGTTTCATCATAACTGGAAACTGCTTTCCCCCAAACCTTTGTCTTTCTCAAATTATTACTGATATATCTTCAACATGTTGACCTGGCTTTAGTAATAAAATATTTTTAGCACCTATGCATAAAACACAGTTTTTAAAGATTTTATGGATACCAGTATTCTAAATTGAATATTAAACACATTGAACAGTACTTCTACATGTAGGATTCTTGTATTTTAAAAATTATCTTTAGAAAGAAAGTGTAAGATACAGAGTAGGTCATCAAATAGCAGATTGGAGGCCAGGGAGGTGCAAAGTCTCTCTATGATTTGTTTAAGATTTGCAGGGCCAAAGGGCCTTCTTTGACATTATAATTCTGCTGCTGTTAGAACATGATGCAGTCTAACTTCTAGGTTTCTTTTAATTTATTTTTTTTTGGGGGGGGTGGTAGAGATCCTGAGGATTGTATCCAGGGTCTCCGACATGCTAGGTAATCACCCTACCCCCTGAATACCCACCTCTTTTTAAAAAGTGTTTTGAGACAGGGTCTCAAAAACTTGAGTTCTAGGCTGGCCTTCATCTTGCAGTCCTCCTGCTTTAGGCTTCAGACTAGTGGGGATTACAGGTGTGCTCCATGATGCCCATCTACCCCCTAGGCTTCTAAGTTGGGTGTTTCAAGTCCTAAAACACATAGGGTTGTATTAGAAGATATTTTAAAAATGTGTTATGAAATAATATATTAGTGCATATTTTTATTATGTAACATAGCATATTAGACTCTGCTGACTACTCCCAGTACTACCGCTCACTAGCTCTATGCCTGTGGGTAATTGGCTTAATTTCCTTATTCTTTTTTAATCTGCAAATTCAGGTAGAATAGAGTCTACTTCAGAGAGTCATTGTGAACTTTAAATGAGATAATGGCACTGTGATTCCCACAAAGTAGCATTGAGTAAATGTTGATTGTTATTGGTTATTTTAGTGACATTAAATCAAATAATTTTTAGTCTGCAGTAAGCACACGATAGATATGTGTTGGTATTGGGCTGAAGGAAGGAAAGCATGAGCCTTAGGGAGAGAGGTATTTATCCAAGAATAAAAAAAAAAGAAGTCATTCTGATGTGTCTGGAAGGGACTGGTAGATCCTCCTTCACTTTTTTTTAAAAAATATTTATTTTTTAGTTGTAGTTGGACACAATACCTTTATTTTATTTTATTTTATTTTTATGTGGTGCTGAGGATTGAACCCAGAGCCTTGCCCATGCTAGGTGAGCACTCTACCTTTGAGCCACAACCCCATCCCCCTCCTTCACTTTTTTAGTATGAGTGTGTCTTTAAGCATTCATAAAAGATTTATTGAGCACTATATATGATAGGTGCTGAGACAAGTTTGAGGACTATCCAAATGAATGACAGTGCCTGCAGAAAAAGGAAACAAGCATAAGTACAAATGGTGTCCTACTTGATTGCTCATAGGCTTGCAGATGACTGAGATGCTTTCATTGAGGGAAGTGCTGCCATCCACAGTTAAAAAAAAATAAGGAGAGCCCAAAGTGCCAAGGCACAACACAGGACACCCTGGGGGAATGAGCTCACAGGTGTGAAACTCACAGGTATATGAGCTATGAGACTGCTGACTAGATATGGGAGTGGGTACTGAAAGCTGTAGGAAGAGTTGGGCTCATTGGGTGGGGTGGGGTTTTTTTTTGTGTGTGTGTGTGTGTGTAGTAAGAGAGTTCATAATTGGCAGCAAAGTATCTGGCTGCAAGCTAAGGAGCCCAACAGTAACTCTCACAAGGATGTGGACCAAGGCAGTCTCTGTGATCTCATTACCTCAAGAAGAAAGAGTAGCTGTATTTGAGTTGATTTTTGTTCTGTTAGAGTGATGTTGGGCTCATTTTTTGTTTTGCTTTGAAAAGGAATTTTCAATATTTGGGGGACTGAATACTATTATGAGTCCTGGTGAATTTTAATCATTATAGATTCAAAATAGTCTTTGCAGATGTATTACATTTAAAAATTGTTGTTAATTGTTTTAGGTTTTGCAAAATTTTTATTTATTTATTTTTCTTTGTACGGGATAATTTGCAGGCATTGCTGCTCTGTCTGTGAGAAGCTGGAAGATGATCAGTAGCTCTAAGCTGAAGGAGGGTGGCAAGTTGCTTTATTAATTTTCTTGCTTAGGAAACTTAAGGAGTAAGGATTCACATCTGAGGTCCTGCTACTTTGTGCAAGAGGCTCAGTCAGTGGGGTTGAGTGACTTAGCTGATATAACACAGCTAGTGAGTGGTCCAGCAGGCATATGAACCCAGAGCCTGGACTCCAGTGCTCACCAATGTCCTCTTTGATATGCTGTCTTTACCATGGTGATATTGTTTTAGGGTGAACTATGTGAAATTGCCATTTCTGTGTATTAAAACAGAATATTTTGAAATTGCCAATATTGACAATTTCATATGATTCTTAATATTTATGAAGTAATTTTTAACTCCTTGAAGATGTGTTGCAAAAGTCCATGGAGAGTTGACTCTTTTGTTTTCTATGGGGTCTCCACAAAGTGACTCATTTTCTTCACTCTTTGGGTGGACTTGGTACCTACTCAACTGCATGCAATAATATCCTCACTCCTAGGCCCAATTCCATTTCCTCTTTACCAATTTAATATCAACAGTAATGATGTTTTCACAAAGTAGCCATCAATAAG
Source organism: Ictidomys tridecemlineatus (assembly GCF_052094955.1). Lineage (NCBI taxonomy): Eukaryota > Metazoa > Chordata > Mammalia > Rodentia > Sciuridae > Ictidomys > Ictidomys tridecemlineatus. The sequence goes on along the minus strand of NW_027525461.1, from coordinate 1,342,575 downwards.
TATGTCCCATAGAGTATTATTTTATTTAGAACATCTAATATTTTACTAGGATGGGAGCTACTGTCTTTACCAGAAGGATATTTTCCCTTTGATTTATTGCTAAATGAATAGAGCCTGTGAAAGGATCTTTTTTCCCAGAGATTTCTTGTTCAAACAGAATTTGCTGTATCCACATCAGTAAAGCTGTGCTAATTTGGGCTGCTGGCCAGATCTTGGAAATAGCCTCATTATATTGAACTGGATGTCATAATAGTACCCATTAAGGTGGGATTCTCTTGTGTTTGTACTTTTAAACTCAAGTCCCTTGCCACTTTTTGCATCTCGCTGAGAATAGCAACATTTTCTGGTAATGCAACCTTTGAGTGTGCTGTCTCTTCCAACTGTAACCATCACAAAAGTAGAATCCTGGGTTTTGAGCATTTTGGGGGTCTGTGCATTTTTGCTGCTCTCCAGACATTAATTCTATTCTCAGAGGTTATGATAACTATAGTAAGTTCTGGTGACTGGAGGGAAGAACCCATGAGATTCACTTCCTTCAACACTTGCATTAATTGATATTGTCCAAATAGGTGGCTGGGAAAGAGCTGCTTTTTTTCCAGATCTAACAAAATTCAACACAAGGTTCTTCATTTTATTTTTACAAGTCATTAAGAGACTATTAGGTTAGAACTCACAGCATTTATACTTTCTGTCAATGCTACCATCCTGGCAAGGTGAAGCATTTGTTGTGCTGTTATTGGGTAGTGAATCCCTTCAGTGTTACAGCTCAGAAATGCTAGAGGAATGCAGCCCACAAAGGGCAGGGCAGGGTGGGTGTCAACTTCATCCCTCCAGTTAGAACAATTAAAGATCATAGCAAAGTGCAGGGTAGCACTTTTTTGTGAAGGGTGTTGGAACACCAAGAGGAACTATTTAGAGACATTACATATTTTACAATATAATTTCTGTCTTTTCTGTCCACTCAATAGGACTTACTTTATAAACAAATTTTTATCATTAGAATCAGCTTAATTTCTGTTGCTATAATTAAAGAGATGGTAAGAAATGTTTTAGAGTGGAGTCCTCTCTATGGCGATTGGGGGAAGATTTGTTCATTCATTCAGCAATTATTTCCCCCGTGCCTTCTGTGTGCTGGACTTTGTGATAGGGCTACAGTGTGCCCAAGGGAGACAGAAGTCCCTGGCCTCATGGAGCATCCACTTTAGTGGGAAATATGGTACTTACAAACAAATAAACTGTCATAAAATATCAAGAAGTGATAGAAAAATAAATTAAGTAGGTCAAAGAGATGGGAGTGTTCTGGGAATGCTTCCTTAGAAACTCTTGAATGGGACCCAGCCATGGTCACACCCACAGGGAGAACATTCCAAAAACACATGTAAAGGTCCTGAGGTGGATACCATCTGGGCATGCTGAAGAATGGTCACTGTGGCTGCCACAGGGTAAGGGAGGAGGAGAGTGGAAGGAGGTGATGCAACAAGAATGGGCAGAGTCAGATCATGTTGGGTCTGGAAAAATTTGGGAAGCCAATGAACACTTTGAACAAAGGCATGGCATAATCTAATGTTTGATATGAAATATCCTCTGGCCAGTGTGGATCAGGCTTTGTGGAGGGTAGACAGTGGAGGTAGGGAGAGCAGTTAGGTCATTATTATAATTAACTAGGTGAGAGAAGATGACGGTTTGCAAGGGAGGGAGGGGAAGGGTCAGATTCAGGGAAAGGATTGGATATGCGTGGTCAGTAAAAGAGAGCCAGAGGGACCTGTATGAATAGTGGGAAAAAGCAGTTTTGCAGGCAGTGACTGCAATCAAGGTTGTGTGGTTGTATCTACTTTAAGATGCTCTTCATCCATCAGCTGGTAAATGTCACATAGTCAGTGGCACTTGGATGTTTTTAGGGTGGGAAGGTCTGGGATAGTGATTGGGAGTCATCAGTGTATGGAATGTAAAGCTAATGGAGTAAACGGAGTAATAGAAGAGAAGCAGCCTGAAGACCATGTCTTGCAGCTTTCCAATGTTTGGGATCTGCAGGAATAGAAGGTTGGGAGGGAGCAGACATTCCAGGCAGTTGCAGGGTCCAGGAGTGGGCAAGAAGTGTTTCAGTGGTCTCTGCAGTCAGGTTAAGTTCTGAAGAAAGTGTGAAGGTTGGATTTTGTCTTTGGAATGTTCCCTCTCTTTTCAGTGTGTGTTTTTTTTTAATCTTCTCTGTGATCCCTTTCACCTGAGACTATTGCAGTCCCCTTCACCTGAGACCATTGGTTTTTCTCATCCCAGATATCAACTGTTGTAATTCTCAAAGTATGGTGTCCTGACTGGCAGCCTCAGCACTACTGGGAACCTTGTTAAAAATGCAAATTGTTGGGCTCCACCCTAAACCTGCCAATGAGGTGCTCTGAGGGGCGGAAGCAACGAGTGGGTTTTTTTTTTGTTGTTGTTGTTTGTTTGTTTGTTTTTTTTAAGTTGTCAATGCACCTTTTTATTTTTTAATTTTTAGTGGTGCTGAGAATTGAACCCAGTGACTCACATATGCCAAGCAAGTGTTCTACCCAGCCACAATTCCAGCGAGTTGTCTTTTAACAAGCTTATGATGATGCTGAAATTAGGGAATCACAGCTTTAAGAGAAGCAGAAAAACTGAATCAAGAAAAAATTACAGGGGCTGGGGATGTGGCTCAGGCAATAGCGCGCTTGCCTGGCATGCGTGCGGTCCCGGGTTTGATCCTCAGCACCACATACAAAAAAAAGGTGTTGTGTCTGCACCACATACAAAAAAAGGTGTTGTGTCCGTGGAAAACTAAAAAATGAATACTAAAAATTCTCTCTCTCACTCACTCTTAAGAAAAAGAAAAAATAACAGATGAAAATACACTCTTATTTCTTTCTGGCCCAACTTTCTGAAGCCAAAGAAATGAGTACATTTTTATGTCTCAGCCAGTAGTAGACAACTATTGAGACATCTTCATGGTGGCCATGGAAGCTGCTCAAGGCCTAAAAATCATAACAATAGGAAGATATATATCCTGTTTTTTAGATGGGTTCTTCTGATATCTCTTCTAAATCGTATTATAAAAGTTCTCTGATCCCAACTACAGTCACAATGAAAATTTTGGCATTTTAGTGGGCAATCCAAAATCTCAAGCAACCATTCAGAACTTATTTTGTTTAACCACAACTATTCTACCAGGAAGTTTTAAATAATGTCTGAGGCTAAAAATAATAATAATAATAATAATAATAATAATTATTATTATTATTATTATAATAGAACATTGTTGAGTTGTGAATTTTATTGATAAAATATATCTTAAATATATTTTACCTTTTAAATAATAGAGCTTAGTGTATATTTAGTCAGGCATTACAGTAGTAAGAGCTTAAGAAGATTAGAAATAAATAAATGCAATTAAAGAACATGTCTCTGAGATTTGATATGTCATAGATATGAATGAACTGTTTGCACAGCAACTGTAAAGAAACCATTAATGAATTACTATCTAGAAGAGGTTTAATCAAGAATAAATGTAATAGGACATATTTTAAAATATTTAAAGTAAACAAATGAAGATTTATGCATTTGAAAACATTGCATTATGCTATTATTTTTGCTGTGTGTTTTCCTGTGGAGTTCAAAGTCTGAGATTCTACTCTGCTGTGATTCACAGAAATTCCAGTGCATTGGTATTATGCAGAGCAAGGCAGAGCTTCTAATCATGTCCTGAGGGTTTACTTTGTGGGATCTCCTTACCTGAGACCCGAGGCCCTGTGGGGGAATTCAGAGACACTGTGCCCTTGAATTGGGGGTCCAAATTTCTCAGTTTTTGATGATTTAATGTTACCTAGAGTTTTTTTTTCTGTTCCTGAGACTGTGTGGAGTTCCTGCCAGAGTGGAAGGTATTTTTAGAGTTTAGAAATTAGCTTTGCTCAGGATCAGAATAACTAGGTGAGAAAGCTGTTCCTGTGAGGTTGAGCCTCAAACAAATATAAGGTGTTAGGTGATGAGATCCCCATTACTTTTCTTTCCTAGGGACTAGAAGAGTTCTAAAGGGAACTTGAAAAACATTCGGTTAATAAGTGAGAGTGAAGTGCATGTGGGGTGTGGGAAATGCACACAGAGGGTTGGGTAGGTTGGAAGGAGTGGAAGAAGATAGCAAAGAGGGGGCAGAATAAGGTGTGCATTTTGTTTACTTTTTGTTTGAGAATTTTTAAAAAGACAAACCTGATTGACATTGTATTACTTTTTCTTTTGATTGATATTATTAAGACATTTTGTGCTTTATTTTGATCTGACTTTTAAAGACCCAAATCCTCCTTACCTCTCCCAAATATAAGAAATAGAAAAACTATAAGAGCAACTTCATTTGGAACTTAGATCTGAAAGATTTGCAATATGTTGAAAACTTTAGTAGCTAAAGAGTGGTTTTCTGATCATAAAAATTAAGTTCCTTAAAGCAAAAGCTATGCCCACCCCCCCAAATTGGGACTTCATTTGAACAATGATAAATATGCCATTTTTAATTCACACAAATCTAAATTACTTTAGGAAACCACATAAAACGAGTCTTTTTCCCCTCAGTTGTAGTAATAATTTAAGTTCTATTCTCCAAAGAAGGAGACATAAAAAGCATACAGTTCATATGTAAGTCTTCAGAGACAGATAATTCTGTAAACTTTTAAAGATGAAAAATAAATCAGAAACTAGGGGAAACATACAGGTACTGAGAGAGCATTTGAACATTTGGATATTTAAGTTGTAATTATTATGCCTCAGGAGGTAGCCTGTGGGAAAGAAGATTTTGTAGTGTTTTCTCTTTTGTATTTAGTATGTGCAAAGATAAAACCCTAAAAATAAAAAAAAATTGGGGGAACCATTTCAATATGAGGTGGGGATGCCTGAAATTTGCCTCAATTAGTGTTTTTCTAAAGAAACATTATTTCTGATTATACATACATGCCTATTATAAAGAATTAAGATAATAGAGACACATAAAAAGATGAAACATGTCTTCAACTATTTGCCAGATATGTCTGCATATAACACTTTTGTTCATTGCCTGTCACTGTCCATATGTAATACATGCTAATTTAAATAGAAAACAATGTCACTTCATTATGTTTTTTTTTCTATCACTGTAATTGAAATATTTAATGAGTATATAACATTTCCTCACATGGATACATTGTAACTTAGTAATTCCTTTATTTTTAGTTCTTATTTCATTGTTTCCAATTAAAAATAGAAATTATCTGATAAGCACTGTCATATATATTTTTGATGCTTATATTTGATTATTTTCTAGGAATGTTTTAATCCTCCTAGTTGATATTCCTGGATTTAAAGTATGCCTGTTTTAAGCTGCTTTGTAAACAATCCTCTCTTACCAGTAGCATAGACAAATGCTCATTTATTTAAACTTCTTTCATTGAGATTTATTGTCACTCAGAAAACTTTGCCAATTTTAAAAGGAAAATTGCTTCTGTTAGCTGCTTTAATTCCTATAGGTTATCATACATGAGGCTAATGCTTTTAAAAACATTTCTCAGCAATTTGTTCATTGTTCACATTCTTTTTAATTTTTTGTAAGTGGAGATATTATATTCATTATTGATTTCTAAAAGTTATTTCTCTGGGGGTTAAAGCACTGTTCCTAGTGGGGCATCGCAGTGCATGCCTGTAATCCAAGCTGCTAGGGGGCTGAGGTGGGAGGATCTCAAGTTCAAAGCTAGCTTCAGCAACTTAGCAAGGCCCTAAGCAATTTATCAAGACCCTGTCCCAAAATTTAAAAAAAAAATTACAGGGGCTGGGGAAGTGGTTCAGTGGTAGAGTTCTCCTGGGTTAAATCCTTAGTACTAAACAAACAAGCAAACAAACAAACAACACTATTCCTTCTAATTCCTTCGGTATAATTGCAATAGTTCCAAATGGTTTAGGATGAAATTAATTTAGTATTTTATTATGCCCAAGTATCACATATGCTGTGCCTGAATTGCAATTTGCCAAAATATATGCATTTAATCAATGTGCATAACACTGAAATAGTAAGATAGGATTGGCTTCTTTGATTTAGGTTCTTACAGAATTTCAGGATGATTATGAATCATAATCTGAAAATTTGAAAAAACTCACATGAACTTGCTTACCTAGTAGACATCTGTCATTTGTATGGAAAGGTTTGAAAGTTTTTTGAGTTTTTGGTTTGAGATGAGTCAAAGTTTATTGAAATTAGAATCATTTTGTTAATCACTTGCAAAGTGAGCATCTGTTCTATATGAGATATTGTGTTGGGCAGTAAATAAAGGATGTTACACAAGAAGGAATTCAAGAGGAGTTTGGCAGGGTACAACTTTGACCACACTGTAAGATGGAATGTTGAACCAAATGAGTAGTAGAGACAGGGAGTGGTGGAGGAACTCAGAAGAAGGAGCAGGGAGAAATCACTGGAAGGGTAGGGACACAAATTCAGGGGCAGTTTGGTGGCAGCTCTGTATATAGCTGCATCCCAGCTTGTTTCATAAACTAGTAGGAAGGAATAACTTGATTCCCCTTATGAGCATAGAGAGCTTGGCCATGTCTTGTCAACATATTACTGATTTTCCCTTTAATTTTTGGTTGTTATTGTTTGCCAATTAATTACAGTCATGTCATTCCTTCTCGAAATCACAGTGTGGTACTAAACCTTGTGTCTAAGGCATTCCTTACCTTTTGGTGCCATCCACTGCAGAGTGTGTTGGAGGAAACTTCAAAATGGAGAAAGGCATAGACACTATTTATGTAAAAGCAAAGATTTTTTTTTGGGGGGGGCAACCTCAAATCCACTTATTGAGTATGAGACTATTACATTTTTATTCTTCACATCAGGAAAACATCAGTGCACACTTTCAACATTTTTGCTTTAAAAATCTCATCAGCTAAATGTCTTATAAAATGTTTTTAGGTTCTGATTTTCACTTAACTGCAGGGCACAATCTGCTAAACTGTCCATCACTATATAATTAGGATTCTATTTCCTACTATTTCCGATAAGGAATTCCTCATTTCCTATTCAGTCCTCATCAGCAGTGTCTTTAACAAACATATTCCTATCAGCAGATGATTTGAGTATTGTGTTTAGTGAAGTATGTTCTGAACCATGATCCTCATTTCCTACTGAAGAGTCTCTAGCAGAATTGCTAACATCCTTGTCTCTATTCATGGTCTTTTGAAACAATCTGAGTCTTTTCTATCTTGCTTTTCAATACTGCCTTGTCTCTGTCTACCACCCAATTCCAATGCTATACCCACTTTTTAAGGTGTTTGTTATCAAAATACTTCACATTCAGGTGACAAAATCTGTGTACTAATGGCATGTAAGTGACCAAAAACAATGGCTTAAAATAGCACAAGTGTATCATCATGAAGTTCCATAGGTCAGACATCTTAGGCAGGTCTCACTAATCTGAAATCAAGTTATTAGTAGAGCTTTATCCCTTTCAGGAGTGTAAAGAGGCAATTTTCCTAGCCTCTTCCAAATTAATTGGTTCTCTTTCAACATCTTCACAGAAAAATAATGCTGCTTATCTCTGTATATCCTTCTAACTCTCTAGTTTTGTCTCCCTTTCCAACTTTTCAGGACCATGATGATTGCATTGGGCATGTGCAGATAATCCAGTGTGATACCCCTGTCTCAAGTTCCTTAAATTCAAAATCCCTGTCTCAGGTAAAGTTGTATATTCATGAGTTCTTGTGTTTAGGATAGGACATAAGCATATTTAGGAGATTATTATTCTGTCTACTATAACTTCTTAAAAATGTGTCTATGTATATATAAAAACATGTATATAGATAGAGATTAACAGAAGTCTCCAGAATTAGTATATCCTGCATCATTACTCTGTTCAAAACATGATCACCCCTTTCACAGAATACTACTTTCACAGTAGACCCCCAAATAGCCTCTGTGTTACTATCCTTGTTCATCTATGCTCTATTCTCAACAAGTCAAACAAAATTAAATATTTCTCAAATGTAACATCATGTTATTTTGCTCCAAAAATTCCAATGTCTGCCTATTATAGTCAAAACTAATATCTTTAAACTGGTATATACACTGTCATTTGGCATTTTTATTCCACACCCAGATATTTATTACTTATTATTTCTACAATGGTAAGATTATCATCCTTTAATATCTTTGCCTTGAAATCCTTTGTGCATGGAACCTTCTCCTTTTTTTCGCTCTCCATATCTGAGTTTCTCACTCCCTTGCATTTTGCTAATCATCTAAATGTCATTTTCTAACAGTGATGACTTCTTTGGTCACTTTTACTTATAATAGTTCCCTTTATTACTCTTTGAGGAATATTTTTTCTTCATATCACTTACCCTCCCCTTTTTAGTATATATGTTGGTTCCTTAATTGTTTAGCTTGCATTTCCTGTCACTAAAAGTAAGTTTGTGACTATAGATATCATTTAGTATTTTGTTCAATGCTTTATCTACAACAGATTTGACAGTGTCCAGTCTATATCAGATGTTAAATAAATATTTGAGAAATAAAGGCATGAATAAATGAAGGAAGTTCAAGTTCCACTACATCGTAACAGCACTGTAACTTACTGCAGTTTGTCACTTCAGGGCAGTTTTTTATTTCATACTTTCACATAGAGTTATATCATGTCTGCTGCAATCTAGAATCTCTATACTCATATATAGTTGGAAAAAGCAAAGCATTCTACATCATCATATAATATGGTTTTCTCCCAAAGACAAATTTGCTGTAAGATACACTTCTTTAGATAATCTACATATCCATTGAGAGATTTGATTATTTGATTAGCTTCCAAAAATTTTATAAAGTATTTGCACCTGCTGCAATTGTTGTATAATTTAAATTACAAGATACATAAGAGAACAAAAATTATTTTAGTTCCTACATGACATATTTATAACAAACATAGACTGTAGCCAATAGAAAATATATATATTTATATCATTTTAAAATATCTAAACATATAGATTGATAATGTTCACAATAATTCTAGCAAAACCCAGAAAATTAAAATCCTTTTGACTGCTAAGAAAAGAAGATAAGTATCTGGTAAGAAAAATAAACACAAAACCAAAATAAAACATCTTTGTAAGTATTCGCTATAATGTTAAAAACTAGAAACAAGAAAAGAAACTGTATTTCAATGTGGGCATGATTGTTTTTATGCCAAAGATTGTAACAATCAATAAAAATTATGTGCAAATATTGCAGAATGGAATCTGTTCTATAGACACAAAAAGTAAACTAACCTTTTATTTTTCTGTAATGTATTCCTAGGTCTTTGTCAGGAGTAAGTAGTGAAATTTATCTCAATTGGTAATTTTCCTTTAAACTAGCACTTCTTAAAAATTACCAGAGCCATTTAAAAATAATGTGAAATGCAAATTCTTTTTCAGAGGTCCTGAGCTGAGGCACAAAAATCTTCATATCTATTGTGATAACAATGCTTTTTTTTGTTGATCACACTGCATAGTAAGCAAATGGAGCAATGGAGCAACAAAACATAAATATAGGTCAGTATGTGAAGCTGTAAGTTCTGCATTGACTAAGCATAGATCAAAATCATTTTAAGGAAACTGCATTTATTCTGAATATGTATATTATGTCATTATGCACTAAATGATACAGAATATCCATATTTTCATAATATTAAGATTTTATTAATATAAGTAAACTAGACATAATTCCAAGTATATGAAAAAAATGTGTGTAAGTTGTATGCTGATACCATGTATTTTTTCATATTAAGAACTTTGATTCCATAGACTTTGCTATCTGGGAGGGGGTAGTCATGGAAATAAGCCCCTATGCATACTGAAGAATGATTATATATAAATACAAAAGAAAGATGTTGTAAGATTGTAAATTAAATAAACATTATTCTTGCCTAATAAAGAAAAAGTAAAAGGTCTGAAAAGGAAATCACATGGGTTTTTGAGTTATATGGATAAATATAGATGGAATCAGCAGAGGGGACACAAGACACATGGTAGACTACCTCCAAGAGACATACCAAGTATACATCTAACCATAGATCAAGTCACTCAGAGATTGTCAGAGGCCAGCTGAGAAACTCTGAACCACCAATCAATTGAGAAAATCCTTGTCAAGTAAATAATAAAAGCTAAGGCATCCTTGGACTCAGACTGTATTCTTGTCACTGTGCCATGATGAGAATACCCAACGTTCAACTTCACCACATGGAGAGAAAAGTTTGACCTCAATTATGTACCTAATGCTAAAGTGTCCCACAATTTAAATCTTACGTTGTTAACTCTAGGCTGGAAAGAGATTAGAAACACACTAGACCACAGATAAATGTGGCAATGTTATGCAAGAATCAGAGCACACTGAGGCAGTTCATCTCCCAGGAGTACTTTAGAGATGCAATTTTAAAATGCAGCCCCTTGTTTCTTTCTGGAAGACAGTCATCATCTCTCAGTCTTTACTTGGTGGTATGGTTCTGACTAACTTGTATCTAGCAATTAAAGAGGTAGACAACTAGTATCCTGTGCCCAGCTTGGGGTAGGATGACATGCACTTCCAAACTTTCTGCCTCAGCTCACCCCAGTGATAACTACAGGTCTATTAATATCCCCTGAAGGAGTTTGTCAAGGCACTGATCACTCCAATCTTACAGTTTTTAACAGGATTGTATTCTAAACTTCCTAATGCTGGAAGCACAAGAAACTGATTATACATAACTGTATCCAAATCCCAAAAAAAGTTTTTATGGGCTTGTGTGCACTTCCAGTGGTTTCATAGCTCCAGAAGGGTTTTAAAATATTTAGCTCCCCATTTTTGCCTGAAATTGGCTTATTTCATGACTTGAGTGCTCCACCTTTTATAACCACCTTTCCAAGTACTTCATCATGAACCACTTAGCTTGGCATCATAAAGGGAAAGGTGTATGATTTAATATCCCTAGATCACAGAAAAAAGACATGTTTTTAATCAGGTATGTGAACACTTCCCTGGGCTATAACCTATTGGAGTACCAGAGAAAGGGGGCAAAAATGTAGAGTTCCTATTTAATCTTTAAAGGGAACTTATAGAACATATTTCCAGTGGCTACTAACTTTTAACAAGCATGTATTTGGAAGCAAACAGAAATAACTAATAGTTGCCCTCTGGAAAATTGGGTCAGACCTTGGCATGACTTCTTTGTATTTTCTCTCAGCTCACCCCAGTGACAAAGCTGAGTCTATCAATTTTTCTGTTATACATTTGGTTCTTCAATGGATGTCACAATTTCCATACCTCTCATTCAAAGAGTTCTCTTAAAGAATAAAACTAGGAATTAATGATACTTTGTACTCTTTAGTAATAATAGACCACAGAAAACAAGGAGCATGAGAAGCAAAGAGCTAACTTTAAGTATCTACCTTCCCAGGACTAACAAACTCAGCCTGAATGTTACCTCAGAATTACCTATGGATCCTTTTGTGACTTGCTGCAGAGATAGTGAGAAACAAATGCCTCTGCTTAGTTTCATTGTGAAAAAAGAAGAAACCACAATGCATATCCAACACTCCAACCTCTCTAGTTACATCTAGAATGTCTCATTTCTACTTTTTCAGTCTTAGGAAATTAACAGGATGTGGTATATCTGAAGCTCCAGTGGGCAACCACAAAAGAGACAGCACTCTGGAAAAGAATATAGATATGATAGATAGCTTAAAATCTTTGGGTGGATAAATTAGTGAAATACATGTATATGAGGCCATTCTGACAAGATTGAGAAGTAGTTTTCTGATCTAATGCATAGAATACAACAGAGAGAGTGAAATAAAATGAAAATATGGGGGAATATATACCAAGTAAAGTATTAAAATAAATCCTAGGAACTAAGCAGAGATATTTGATTCATGAAGAATTAGAAGAAACACAAAGATACTCACTGAGGTCCGGAAAACAATGCAAGAAAAATGATGAGAATTTAAGTGAAAAGATACAAAGTACCAGATGTATCACATAATCGAGCTGAAGAATCTTATAACTGAAATTAAAAATCTCATAGAGGAGTTAAAATGATTAGATGATATGGAAGAAAATATTAGGAGACTCAAAGACAGGTCACTTAATGTCATCAATGCAATGGAGCAGTGTGACACTTTGTAAAAAATTTCTGTGAATTAAGTTATAAAACAAGGTTGGAGAATTGATGCCTCTGAAAAAGACATTAAAATTGTATTACTGGCTTTGACAGATGAAAGGAAATTACTACTAATAAGCCCTGTGAATAGGTGTGGAAATATAGGCATTTGCCAGATCAATAGCTACTTACCAGGTAGTAGGAGATGTATTAATCTGCTCAAGAAAATAAACTACATCTGCTACAACAGCTGTTATTGGAGTCATTACCTTATTATGCTAGTGAAAATTAACTGTTATTCTCCAAGATCCATCTACCTTTGGCACAGGTCAAATAGGGGAGTTAAATGGGACTGTAGTAGGAACTACCACACCTGCATCCTTCACGTTGTTGGTGGTCACACTAATCTATGTAATCCCACCAGTGATGCAATATTGTGTTTGATTTACTATTCTCCTAAGCAAAGGAAGTTCTACCAGCTTTGATTTAGCCTTTCTGGCACCTTTATAACCATCAATCCACATGTTAGAAAACCAGTATTCTAAGTATTTCTATCCTGAATGTGCATGCTGGGAGTGGGGAAACAACCACAAGATGCATTACGGGACCCAGTAAACACTCCTATTCAAGTCTTGGCTAATGTTCCATAAATCACTGACCTCTCTAAGTCCCTATTTTGAACAGAGGGTAACAGTGACATTTTGAATCTCCCAGGATCAATGTCAATTCAGAGATGGTATTGAATAGTCCCCCAAAGACTAGATCATAGCCTTTTCCCTAATTTACATTTACCCTGGTTAAAGTCCATAGGCCCCTTAGGGGAAGAATGGGAGAAAGATTAACATTTTAACTTTTTGGTACTGTAACAACGTCCTTCTTCAAAAGTAACTTGCCTTCCCTTAACTTATTCCCTTGAGACTTAAACTGACTGAAGTCTTGGCATTGGCTGAGAAACTATGATTTTCTGTTATTGCACATTTGCTCTGAAATTTTTATGCTTATATAAATGGAGTATGCACTTTAATTTTCCATCATAATGACTTCTGAAAATACCATGACTGATTATCCAAGGTCTTAGATGTACATAAGTCAGAAGATTCTAGTTATTGCTTCTACTTTGCTATGCATTATGGTATGAACCAAGTTGCCTGTAGTTGTTGAGTGCTGTCACTTGGTCTCTGATACTTTGAAATCCAATAATACTCATTGCATTTCAGTTTTCTAATTGGGTAATTTCAGCTCTCATAGTAAAAAATGACATATAAAGAAGAGCAATGAAAGAGCTCATCAAGGATACTGATTCTCCTCTCATAAATCTTTCTTAAAGTAGTAATGAATGCACATCTTCTAGACCTTTATATTGTGGAGAAGAAGGTCTTATTTGCAAAATCCAGCATTCCAGTTTCTCTGAAAATTTGAGTCCCATAATCAACAGTAAACCAAGGAATATAAGGCATTTTCAGCTCATTCACAATTACAATTTGATCCTTATTCAGACAACCCACTGAATAAATTATTAGTAAATTTTTTAGCAATTTAAACTGCTACATTAAATTCAGAATATCTGCTTAACCAGCCAATATTAATAGGTTCAGCCTAGTCTAATTTTATGTTTCTTCTACCATTATCCCACATGCTTAAAATCCATTCACACACATGTTCCTCAGACCTCTGTATACATTGTAAAACTCAGGAAGTTCCTTTGGTGTAATGCACTTCCTCATGGTTCACACTTTGTAACTCTCCTTCATGAGGCTACTTAGATTTGGGTCTAGTTATAGGTCTAGAAGTAGAAGTAGGTGGTGAATGTGGGCCCTGAGGAGTACCAGCATTGTCTGGCTGGGCAATATCATCAAGAAGGATCCTTTTTTTCCACAGGCAATGAAGAATCCATTCTTTCAGAGAGATAAAGAGATCAAAACCAGAGTATGTACTTGGGGGTGGAGATGTCACTGGCACTAAGGATTGGAAAGTCGCTTCCTCTAAAACCCAACAGAATGTAGGAATTTCCCCAGCCTATTCAGTGTCCTCTCAACTGTTCTCAAAATTACAGAATGTCCTTTTTTTCCTAGCAGTAACTTTACTTTCATTGCAGACACTGTTTATGGATAAGAGCTAAAATTGCATTGTAATTCGATCTATGAGAGGTTGGAGGTTTATGGTCAATTTTCATTGACTGAAAGAGAGAAGTTTATCCTTCAGTACACACTAAGAAGACTTTAGATTGCATACGCACACCTAGGGATGAAAAATTAAAAAATGAGTTCCTGAGCTACTTCCTTTTTTTGTTCAGTTTTGAAGTATCCAGGGAACATTATTATATTTCTTAGTTGTTCAGTGAAGAAGTATCCAGGGAACATTATTATATTCCTTAGTTTTCCAAAACTGTTAAAAATATCGTTTATAGAGTCACTAAATATTTTGACTCTCACAAGTGGCATATAATGAGTGTCAAATTCATTCACTATGTATATGGCTTTAAAGCGTTCATGACATGAACTACCAGCTTTAGGGACATTAGGTCTATTCAATGTAGACAATTAACTCCAGAAACCACAAAATCAACTAAGAAAATATCAACGTACAATTTTATTTCTCTAGAACCACTTCTAGTCCCAATAGGATATCTCCATGTAAGATTATAAAAGGGGATTTCGTAGATTTGTTTACATGTTCGGAAGGTAAAACATAATGGCAATCTGCACACTGGAGAGCTAGGGGAACCAGCAGCTGCTCGGTCTAAGGAGATGGAGCCTTGAACCAACAATGTGGTCCAAGTATGTGACTGAAGCCTAGAAACTACCTGGAGAATAACTGGTCAGAGTTCATGTTAGAAAAGTGAAGGAGTTGGAGTTTAAGTCTGCTGTCCTTTGATGATGGCTGCAGCAATCTATGCACCTATTCAAGAATCATGCTTGCCTCTGTCTGGGCTCCTTCCTTTTTTGACCCTTTGCTCCATCTTGTATCCCAGTTTATTGGACACTGTTGCCCATACCAGCACTGATCTCCCTCTTTATTTTGATGTCCCAAAAAACAATTATCTCTGGAAATGCCCTCATTGACATAACCAGGAATCTCTTAATTCTAGACATCTCTTAATTAAATAAAGTTGATATTCCAAAGTAATCATAACACATTTGTATTATCATGTATTTGTGTGTTTCTGGGTTTGTGTGTGTGTGTGTGTATGTGTGTGTGTGTGTGTGTGTGTGTGTGTGTGTGTGTGAGTGTGAAGCTGTTTAAAGTATTTGTGGAGAAATGCTTCTCACAAAATTACTTTTCATTCCTAAATACATTACTATGCATTTCATAAGCACATGGGATTTCTCCTACAAGAATTCATTTTTATTAAACTTAAAGTAATAAATCTATGTTTCTTAATATTTAATGTTTCTTAAACCCTCTAAACATTTCTCAAAATGTTATATATTTTAATCAAATATCCAGTTATGTGTCTTGTTACTTGATATTATATACTTTTTAATTTTTTTTAAATTTAGAAGTATGACACTTTTTACCCATTAACTTTTTGATTATATATATATATATATATATATATATATATATCTTATAAAATATTTCATTTCATAAATTTCATACAGATCAGAACCTATACCAAAAGAATTAAATTTAGCTAAAGTAATATTTCAATACCAGTAAATAATGTTAAGCAATTCATTTTGAATCACATCAGAAGACTTACAATTATTGATCCCAAGCTTGATTACATATGCAATTTGCAATTTATCTATTATGTAATAATATCACACTATGGGAATACACTGTTTATCACCATAGCATATCTAATATTTAGTGGTTATTGGTGACTTTTTTCAGAATATGTACTTGCTTAAAGTTACAAACAATTTATATGTTAATTTTATCTCTTCTCCTCATTTATTATTTGGGATTCCTCTATAAA
The DNA here is from genome assembly GCF_052094955.1 of Ictidomys tridecemlineatus. Taxonomy (NCBI): domain Eukaryota; kingdom Metazoa; phylum Chordata; class Mammalia; order Rodentia; family Sciuridae; genus Ictidomys; species Ictidomys tridecemlineatus. Next base: position 1,326,534 of record NW_027525461.1, on the reverse strand, counting down.
AATAGACTTTTCTTCATCAGTTGTAATTTAACAAACATAAAATGATGAAAAGGATCTTTATACCTTTTTCTCTAATAACAGTACTCAATCTTGTATACAAATAGCATATATTTTCTTCATTAACACATTTCAAGTAATTTTATGTTCTTTTTTCCCCTAACTTGTGTTTTAGTTAGCATTTTTGGTGCTGTGACCAAAAGACCTGATAAAGGAAATGTAGAACAAAAACGTTTCAGAGGTCTCAATTCATAGAGAGCCAATTCCATTGCTCTGGACCCAAGTGAGGCAGCAGAAGGACAAAACAGATGAAAGTAACAAAGTAACTCAGAACATGGAAACAGGAGAGAGAGAGGGAGAGAGAGAGAGAGAGAGAGAGAGAGAGAGAGAGAGAGAGAGAGTGCAAGCACAAGCATTCAGCTCACCAGAGATAAAATATATACCTCAAAACAAACACCTTCTGGGACCTCTTTCTGCAGTCACATCCTACCTGCCAACACTTTCCTCCCAGTTAATCTATATCAGTGGGTAAAGCCAGTTTTTTAGTTACAACTCTCATCATCTAATCACCTCTGAACTTTATTGGATTATCTATCTCACATGAGCTTTTGAGAGAGACCCCATATCTAAACAAAAAACTCCTTGCCTGCCTTTTCTAACACAAAGCAAAACAAGGTAAGCAAATAACATTTATAATATTCCTGTAGCGTAAATAAATATTCAACTAAATAGGGAAAAATGCTCTTTAAGGCTGTTGCACCAATCATTTCTACATGTCTCATGTTTCTTAAATACTATCTTGCCTGATAACACAATGTAAAGAGCAATTTTGAATAGCATGTACTTATACAGTTGATCCTACATAACTCCAGAATTGAAAAGAGTTAGAGAAAATGGTGTGTCTGTAATTAAGATGTAAAAATTTTGCTTGTCAATATTCCCTGAAAAATACAGCATAACAAGTAAATATGTAGCATTTCCATTATATTAGATGTTACAGGTAAGTTAGAGATTATTTAAAGTATAAATGAGGATTTGTTTAGGTTATACACAAATACTATCAATTTATATAAGAGAGTTGAAGATTCATGGAATTCAGTATCTACTGAGGTTCCAAGCACCAGTCCCCAGCAGGTATTGAGGGAAAACTATATATTTTTATCCAAAGTTCTATATTAGAGCATTCTTAATTTTTTTCCCTAGGGCCATTATATAACCAGTCATTTGCAGAGCTGCATTAGTACTGTATATATATATATATATATATATATATATATATATATATATATATATATATATATATATCATGTGAATGGGCATACCTGGAATATTACTTCCATATTGCTAAATGCTATTGAAATCATTAAGTCCCCATTGGACCAGAAAATTGAATCAAGTTTTAGATTAACTAGTTGATATGTATTATATACCAGTGACAAATATAATTCCAAATTGTTCTTTAGTAGCAATTTGGCTTCTTGGATTTTTATTTATCCAGTGTTTGAAATCAAGTAACCCAATAATCACTATTAACATTCCAATAGTCTTTAATTTGATGATTGGCAATCTGTTTATTTCACCACCTCTAATCTTTAAACACATTTTTGGCATAAAGCATTCCAAAGTTATTTAGTACTTGACTTGCTCCACACAAATGATAGCCATCTCTTCTGACCAAAAAAAAAAGTTATTTTTAAATTGGCATATAACAATACTTTTTTAAAGTAGGTGTAGGCAATAGTAGTCCTATTCTCAACTTGTGTATCATTGTTGTCAAATTTATTAATAAAAAGAGTGGCAATACATTTTTTCCCATTTTTTGATGTTGTAAAATACATGAAAGAATCTACCAATTTAAACAATTCTAAGTATACAGTTTAATATTATTAGACACAATCATAATGTAATATAACGATTAGTGTCATCCACCTCTATACTGCTTTCAATTTTAAAAACTAAAATTTTTCTCAATTATGCAATACTTTTCTTTTTCCCCCGACTTCAGACCTAGCATCAAACATTTTGCTTTCTGTGTCTATTATTTTGTCTACTTTTATAAGTGAAATCATACAGTAAATGTCTTTTTTGTGACTCATTTCTCTTGGCATAATGTCAAGATTTACATATATTGTGTCATATGTGAGAACTGCCTTATTTTGAGATTGATTATTATCCTTTGTACATATGAATTTGTGTGTGTATATATATATATATATATATAATGCAACATATTTTAGATATGTATGTATATATACTATATATCATATTTTTATTAAAATTCATCAATTGATATTTAGCTTATCTGTATATTTTAGCTGCTGTGAATAATGCTGCTATGAACATAGATGTACTACTATTGACTTGAGAATTGCTTTCAAATATTTTGGTTATATATACTCAGAACATAATTCATAAGAATCCTACTTTTTTAGGAAGGAAATGGCATACTTTTCTCACAGTAGCTGTAACATTGCAGTTTCCTAACAGTAGTGCACAAAATGTTCCCTATTTCGATACTTGCGAAGTTTGATATAAATTTTTCTTATATTAGCATCCTGATTGCTATAAAAATATCTCACTATAGTATTGTTTTGTATTTACTGAATGACTAGTGATGTTGAACATCTATTAGTGTGCTTGTTGGCCATCTGTATACCTATATGGAGGAAATAACTGAGTCTAACATTATCCAAATATTAATCTCCTTTCAATATTCATAGGTTGAAATCTAGCCAACAAGGTGATAATATTAGGAGCTGAACAACTCAAAGTACATCAATAATGAAGGCATTAGACCAGAGACCCTACACCTACTAGAAGAAAAATTAGGCCCAAATCTCCATCCTATCTGTGTATGAACCAAATTCCTCAACAGGACTCCTAAAGCACAAGAAGCAAAATGAAGAATCAACAAATGAGATAGTATTAAAGTAAAAAGATTCTTCATAGCAAAGGAGACAGTCAAGAACATGAACAGAGAGCCTACAGAATGGGAGAAAAATTTTTTCCATCTGTACCAAAAGAAAACAAAATATAACTTAAATAACCCAATCAATAAATGGGCTAAGGAACTGAACAGGTATTTCACAAAAGAAATATGATCAGTAAACAAATATGTTTTAAAAAGTTCAACATCTCTAGAAGTTTAAAAATGCAAATTAAAACTACACTGAGAAGTGTTTGTTCAGCTCCTTGGCCCATTTATTGATTGTGTTATTTCATTATATTATTGTTAAGATTTTTTACTTTTTTATATATCCTAGAGATTAGTGCTCTATCTGATGCACAAGTGGTAAAAATCTCCCATTCTATAGGCTCTATATTCACTTCCCTGATTATTTCTTTTGCTGAGAAGAAGCTTTTTTGTTTGAATCCATCCCATTTATTAATTCTTGATTTTAATTTTGGTCTATAGGAGTCTTACTAAGAAAGTTGGGGCCTAATCCAACATGATGGATATTTGGGCCTACTTTTCCTTCTGTTAGGTGCAGGGTCTCTGATTTAATTTCTAGGTCCTTGATGTACTTTGAGCTTAGTTTTGTGCATGGTGAGAGATAGGGGCTTGATTTTATTTTGTTGCATATGAATTTCCAGTTTTCCCAGCACCATTTGTTGAAGTGGCTAACTTTTATTCAATATTTTTGGTGCCTTTGTCTAACATAAGATAACTGTAATTATGTAGGTTTGTCTCTGTGTCCTATATTCTGTACCACTGGTCTACAAATCTATTTTGGTTCCAATACCATGTCATTTTTGTTACTATTTCTCTGTAGTATAGTTTAAGGTCTGGTATGGTGATGCCACCTGCTTCACTCTTCTTGTAAAGGATGGCTTTAGCTATTATGGTTCTCTTAGTTTTACAGATCTCCAAAGATGATATACAGTCAATCAACAAATATATGAAAAAATATTCAATATCTCTAGCAATTAGAGAAATACATATCAAAATTACTCTAATATTTCATCTTACTCCAGTAAGAATGGCAGCTATTAAAAATACAAACAACAAATAAGTATTGGAGAGGATGTGTGGGGAAAGGCACATTCATACATTGCTGGTGAGACTGCAAATTGGTGCAGCCAATATGGAAAGCAGTATGGCAATTCCTTAGAAAACTGCACAATTACAACCAGAAAAGTAGATATTAGAAAAATTACCAAAATATTTCTCAAAATTTAGGTGTATTGGTGGGTCTGAAATTGGTATAGCAAAAATTTATTAGAGATTCCTTGGGATTATCCTATTATTTTTTTCTCTGTTTCCTGTATATGTTAGTGTACCAGTGTCCATGTGTGTACTTGGATGTAAATTTTATTAAGGGAAAAATTAGCTTAAGTAACCAAACTAAAATTTATTATGAATAAAGATAACAAAAAAAACTAGTAACTTGAAAGATAATCTTCCTAGTCTAAGATATTTTTAAGTAAAGGATCAGGCATGAATATTGTGTATCCATGTAGATATATGTATGTATAGAAATTTTAGTATGTAAATTTGTGTATAGAAATTTCTGTGTGAATCTACTTATAACTTCAAATACTCAACCAGATTAGAGATATTCTTGACGTATATAAATTTATTGACTTCTTTTGTTAAAATTATACAACAGTTACTAATATGGCATTATGTAAAAATGTGGATGCATAACCAATGTAATTCTGCAATCTGTATTTGGGGTAAAAATGGGAGTTCATAACCCACTTGAATCTAATGTATGAAATATGATATGTCAAGAGATTTGTAATGTTTTGAAAAATTATTTTTAAGAGCGAGCATCATTTTGATCTGATTATGTGTAGATCTGTATTAGAAATTTATTCCATTATTTTTGCTTATATTTTAACCAATATATTTTACATAATCAATAGTCCAGTTAATCATCACAATTTGATATAAATAAACCAACTGTTCATTTCTATAAAGGCTTATGTAGACACTCCAGAAAACAAATTAGTCAAGGATATCAGAGAACAATTATTGTTTTTCCCCTATTAATACTTTAATTCAATGATAGAATATTGACAATAGCCATGGGGGTATGGACAAAGTAAATAAAACAGAAACATTCTTGATGAAAAACTAGAAACATGTCATTTACCTCTTATTTCATATAGACTGATTATAGTTCATGAAAAATAAATTATGAATCCACAAACATATAGATAGTTAAAAACATAACCAGGGATAAAGTCAGTTCTTTGCCTTCATATCTCATGTACTACTTCAATTTTAATAATTCTGTACTTCAGTCTTTTGAATCTCTTGTGTCATAATCCCAAAGATCCCAATTCATTTTGGTGCCAAAAATAAATATTGGTTTTGTTCCTGCTTAAAACATCCTGAAATATGTCCTACTCATAAAAATCAAGCACACATTTACTTTGAAGTTATTTTAATAAATGCAAGTGTGTATTTATAAACATTTATTTTAAAACTCATGTTTTATTCAAATCATTAATTAAAAATTATCATTTCTGTAGTTCCTATTTTCCTGAAACTTCAAGCCACAGACATAAGTCTCATTTTTTTCAATTTTCATGATAGTAAAAAACGCTCATTGTTACTTCCTATTGGAAATTTTGTTTTATGATATTAAAATATTTTTACAAGTATTAATTTTAAAATTATAGGCTAATCAGGGACTGGATTTGTGGCTCAGTAGTAGGGCATTGTACCACATATAAATAAATAAATAAAGTTTCATCAACATCTAAAAAATAAATTTAAAAAATTATAGGCTAATCAAAAGACTATTGTACATATTTGGTAAATATTTACTACAATATCTCTTATGTAGAAAAATATTTATCATGATAAACCCTGTTTATGATAATATAAAAAAGTTAAATACATGTGAGACGCAATGGAAATTCTATTATATCCCAAACAATAAAACATGCATGCAAGCTATAATTCAACTATTTGGAGTGACTTTAGCTAATGTATAATACAGCAGAAAACATGAGAGTTAACTATTGGGAAAGAGAGGAAAAATATTAATTATTTGCAAGTGATATGATGACCTCAAAATTCCAAGAAAGTCAATGAACAAAGGATCAAAATTAATAGAAGAATTTATCAAAGTACATAGATTCAAGCTCAATATACTCATAAATATTCTTACTTCATACCAACAATAGCCAGCTAAAAATAATAGAAAAATTATCTCGCCTAAAATAACAATATTAAAACACTTCTAGCGGCTGGGGTTGTGGCTCAGCAGTAGAGTTCTCACCTAGCATGTGTGAGGCACTGCGTCCAATCCTCAGCACCACATAAAAATAAATAAATAAAGGTATTGTGTTCAACTACAACTAAAAAAAATTTTAAAACCCCAAACACATCTAATGAGAAATGCACAAAAAAACAGTTATTAAACCAAGAATAGTACTGGAAAACTATTATTTATCTGTAATAACAACATAGACTAACTGCCAAAAAAGTGATGGATAATTGTTCCAAAAATATTGCTTTAAAATGCAAATTTTAAAATTAAATCATATTTTCCCTTTGATTTAGGTGAAATATGTGATGATGTTTCTGTATTAAAATATTCTTTTCCAGCATAGTTGCTATTAAAATATTTCTCCCAATTAAAAAAAAAACCCTGACAATAAAAATTGCAATGTTCCTTGTTAGTCTTGGACCATCCCAAGGTTTATTTATAAGGAGTGATTACAGCACAATCTATGTATGTTAGGTATGCAAACAAATGACCTGTTTGTGTCTATATATGTATGTGTGCATATCACAATCCTGTATGTATTTCAACCAAAGAGAGAAAACTAGTATCAATATTAACTCATTATATCAGATGTGTCACCAATATTTACTTAATTTAAATAGGAGCTAGGCATTCAATACATAGTGAATATTTGATCAGTACAACATTTGGTCAAAAATGATAACTTTGACATTGAAGGCCAAGCAGGAAAGATATCGTACCACCTTTAGAGCATTCCTAACTGGCCAGTTTCTTTTGGATCTTTCTGAGGATGCATTTGAATAGAGGTAATATATAGCTTCTGAATAAGTCACAGTTGACAGTCATGGTCTATCTGAATGTAACTATGAAGGCTTTTATTCACTACTTTATTTATCCAATTTAAATGTAAGTATTACCTTCCATATTTTGGTGGATTGATGAAGTTGTGAGTAATACAGCCTAATGTAAAACTGAAAAACTGCAGTTTATTTGCATGTGGTATTGAAATGTAATAAGACTTTTTGTTGTATTTATATTGCTTCTTTGTTGATTTGCTTAAGTGTAAACTTTTGTCCCTTCAGAATCATACAGTACAAATGACAGAAATAAAAATCTTCTTGTAGGACATTTGGAGTTTTTAGAACACAATTTAAAGGTTAAAAAAAAGAAACAGGATATCAGACAGGTGGATCTCTCTCTCTCTCTCTCTCTCTCTCTCTCTCTCTCTCTCTCTCTCTCTCACACACACACACACACACACACACACACACACACACACACACAAACACACACACTATGTATCTGGATAGCTGTTCCCATTGCAAAACTTGTTTCCATATTTCTAGTCTATTGCAATGGTAAATAATTTCTAATTTTTTAAACCAAAATAAATCTTGGACAATTAAGATCATCATTTAATATCCTGATGTTGAGGGCCACAGCCTAGTCAGAATGACACCTGGCATTTTGCCAGAGGGAATGGTTGAAAGGTGCCATCAGCAAGCCATTGAGATGATGATGGTTAGTTAAGCTGTGTATTCAGTTGTATATTAGACCTTTCCGGCAATAGGGCAGCTCTTGCTGCCTCGAGCACCCACTACTTTGGAGTTGAGTTGTCATGGGGTTCCCAGAGAGTTGGGGCGGGAGCCCTGTGGAGTGCTGGAAGAGTAAGCGAGGAGTGTGCCTGGAGTGCTGGTGGAGTTTGGGCAATAAAGCTTTCTGTTTGATATACAAGTGCTTTGTGGCGGCTTAGTGATTTGTGCCCAGTCAGACTGCAGCATCCTGACTTCACATTTTTGGGGAAAAATTTCACTCATAAATGCTTTTTTTGCTAGAGTATGATAGACTTGAAAAAGAAAGAAAACTAAATGAAAAACAGTCTAACATTTTCCATCATTCTTTTTTTGCCATTATTAATAGCACCAATAACTAAGCATACACATATGTGATTCCTAAAATCATTTTGCATATTTTATTCTAATTTTCAATTAAGGTGGAAATATTCCATTTAAGACAAACTGGAAATACTTTAAAGACACAGCCTTTTAAATAATTGGGTTTATTAAAAATCTAATTATTTAAAATCTCCTAATGAGTTATATAATTCTATAAATAACTTGATTATGAAATTATTTAAAATTAAATCTCAAACGGATGAACAACATGAGAAATGCACAGGTAGTATTTAAGTTTAATATTCATTTTTAGTTGCTATAAATTGATTATGAGATATGGCCTATTCATTTAAATTGAGGCATCACTTAGGAATTGAACAGTATAAATATTTAACATTTTAAATTTTCTGAAAAGTAAGAAAAAGTTGTACAGAATATTTGAGAACTTACTACTAACAAAATATTTAGTATTCTTTTATTGTCTGATTTAAATTTCATATGTATTTAGAAGTACATACTATGGTTTACTTTAATCTTGTACTATTAAATAAGGCCTTCCAAATTTCTTATATATCTGCAACGTTAATTGAAGAAAAGAAACTTTAAAATGTTTGTTTTTTACCTTCCAAAGTAAAGCTAATTTAACTCTGGATAATGGAGAATACATATAATATTCCTATCAAACTTCAATAAGCTTTTGATGGAAATTTAATTATATTAAATCTTTTTATCTAAAAAATTATTTTAGTTGCCTTGATTTAAACTAATTTACTCTAAATTGGGATACATGCTTTCTGAATTTAATCTCCAATGATTTAAAGCAAGAAAAAAATGGTTTTTAAAAAGTCTTAAGTGTGATAGAAAACAGAGCAGATTTTAGAAATAGCTAATATTATGTACTAAATGTCATAGTCAAAGTCACATATTAGATGCCATAAGACTTACCATCAAACTTGTATAACTTGAAACATCCAAGAATTTAGATCATAGAACAAGATAAATTTATACATGTAAGTCATAAGTTAGGACAAAAGCAAAGAATGAATAACAGTGGAACCCTTCAGTGGGCTCTTTTATTTTAGTTGGCTTTTTAAAGAAATCAATGAGGTGCCTTCAGGATAAAGGGAATTATACTGAAGTGGACTATTTTATTAATATTTTATAATGGAGTAAAGATTTTTTTTTAAAATAGTCACTAATCTGAAAATGAGTACAGGAGTTCCACCTTGACAAGCAGAATGTCTTAAAATAAATACTGGGGGTGTAGTAAAACTCATTAGAAAATGCATGGAAAAAAATTTCCCGTTTCACTTGACAGCTCACTCTAACATTATCAGCTTCCTCCTGGGTGTTGGAATTAATTCTGCCACAAATATATTTAGTATGTTTTAGGTCCCCTCCCCAGTAGATTCCATGCTTCATTCTTCAAGATATTGCTCTTTTTCTACATCTCATGCTGTGTAGAGAACTGAGAAGATATTGAAGGAAAACTGATTCCTTTGGATAGTAGACATAATCTGTTCAATTGTTTTTGGTACAGTTGCTTCTTTTCCCCAAGGAATTTTTCAGAGAGTTTCTTGTCTTTTTTAACCTTGCTCTAGAAAGCAAATTTGTATGAAATTTTATGTATTCTGTTTCCAGTGTGAAATGCACTAGGACTAATATTGCTGTTGTCACTCATGTTCTAAAGAGTACTTATTTCATACAAATAAGAATTATATTTCTAAAATGTTTTTAATGATCAATATTGGAAAAAAAAAACTTTTTTCAAATGTGTGAATTACATGACTTTTACATAGACTTTCTTGTTTACAATTTTGGTCAATAATGTTCCAGGGTTCTATTTTCCCCTCTGAGGTTATGTAAGCTTTTCCTTGATAGGATTTCTTATGCTTAATGAAGACAAAATAGAAACTTATGTATACAAAATAACAAAGTAGGCTTTTAGATGTTTTATCCTAAACTATAATTTGTAGGGGCTAAAGAGACTTATTTATTTCAGTTGGTGATCATGCCCTTTTTTCTTAATATCATGCCCTCTTTTTTTAATAAAGAGAAAAATATCTGTTTTTTTTTTGAGAATGCCTTTCTTTCCATTTCAAAAACTTTGGAGAAATAATAATTTTATGGAATATTTAGACAATGACTGTGATATATTCAATTACTTGTTGCTTTTACTAGACCACATTGAAACAGCTGTATCATTTCTCTCTGCTGGATGATTGAATAACAGATTGCTGCTTTCCTAGCAAGATGGAATACAAGTTCCGCTTATTTAATTAAGATGATCTTTTGGGGCTGCAGTTATGGCTCAGTGTTAGAGCACTTACATAGCATGTGTGAGGCACTGGGTTTGATTCTCAGCACAACATATAAATAAATTAATAAAATAAAGGTCCATCAATATCTAAAAAAGTATTTTTAAAAAAAGATTGTCTTTTAAAAGTTTAACAGGCTGTGTACAGAACATTTTCTTGTTGCCAGTGTGCCTCCCATGTTGCACATTACTAACCAAATGCATTTTCAGCAGTGTTCTCTTCTGTGCACAGTATTTTATCACAAGACATATGGAGCACATTACAAAGAAGATTTGGAAATTATCCTTATCACTACAGAAAACAAGCTTTAAAATTAAATATCATCCCACAACACAGGTTACCAAATTCCTTTTTTATACACAATGCTAAATTTTTCATTGCTTTATGAATTAGTAAACTTTTATTTATCATAAGAATAAATAGGACAATGCAAGTTCTAATTTCAAGTAACTTTCTCTGATATTTTCTTTGTATGATTAGTGACTAATTTATATATTTTAAATTTATTTGATAAAGATCTATTGAAAACAATCAAGTTGACTCCATGTTAAAATTTCAGAAAATACTATAATTCTAGCCTACAATGAGTTATTCTGTTTCATTTTAAAATTTAGTTAGTTAATATTTTATTTTCAACTTAAAATTACTTTAATTAGATCTTGATAATCAAGGTCTAAGTCCTATTAATTGTTTCTCTCTTTTGTAATCATTTTTCTTTCTGGTGCCTATATTTCTCATTTTAAAATAAATATATTAAATAGAATATCTTAAATGCACTTTCATACTATAAACTTTGATTTATAAATGAGATTATAAACTGTACTAAGCTCATAATTAACATTTTTTTCTTTGCTCTCTCAAAGATTATTTCAAAGATTTTGAAGACTTATACAAGACTGTTTCTTTTCAAGTCCCTGCAGAATCCAAAATTACTAAATGCTGATTGACTTAAAAACTAATTTTGTATATATAAAATCACACACTAATATTAGTTGTTGAGAGACCCTTTTAATAATTTATATATATTCAGTGCTGAGAATTGAATCCAGTGCCTCACATATACCAGGCAAATGCTTTACCAATGAGCAACATTCCCAACCCTAAAAGTTGATTTTGAAGCTGTTCATCCCTTCATAGAGCAGATATGTATAATAACTTCTGGCCATCTTCATAGAGGAATTTTTTGCAGAGAAATCAACTTTAGTTGTGTGTTCTATAGAATGGGACCCAGAACTTTGGCCTAGATTTACACACACACACACACACACACACACACACACACACACACACACACATAAACATCCCCCCATAATTTACATATCATCCTTTTATGTAAACTATAACAACACTTTTTCAGTACCCATTCCAGTACCATGCAGTGTTCTGGGGGTAGGAAAATAAGCATTGAAAGGTCAGCCACATTTTACTCTCTTTGAGATTCTTTGGAAGTATGCATACGTGGATGAGGGTGGGAGTGGGACTAGACAATAAGTAATTGAGCAACTAAGCAGGGAAAATGCAACAATGAAGGGGGGGTGAACAACTTAAGAGACAGGGTAATTGTCAGAGTACTTTGCATCTGGTAGTCTGTGTAGTAAACTCTGAAAATGTGGTCTTGATCATACTTATCGAAACTGGAAATGTCACAGCTCCTGAAACACAGATGGTACAGTTATCAAGAAAAGACCATGTCAAAAACATCTTGGCTTTCTATTGCTGATGAGTTGCAGAAGTTCCTTCCCAATCTGACTAACCATTAGAAATTATAGTGCGTCAGAACCACAGGTAGTGAGGATAGAACCATGGACTATGTACTTTTAAAATTTTCAGAAAATGAATTGATAGGCAATCATATTTGGACATCCCATCAGTGTTGAATGATATTTGACTTTATAACATGACACTACCTGTCATCCTAATCTGCTGTGTACAGTAATCCTACATGTCCTCTGCACCAAAACACACACTAATGATGTCAACAGGTACTACCCACATATCTCCACCAGGCAGTAGAATGAATGTTCTTTTGATTGTCTGTCTTCTCAGCAAAAATATTCTCCTCATTTTTCTTTTCTTCCCCTGTTGTTTGCTCTCCCTTCTACTACCTCAATATTACCCTGGTTGAATCTCATTGTCTGTCCCAAGTCCAGATAACTTTAATCCTCTTGTCATGTCTTTAATAGTGGCACAGGAGTTCAAATTCCTTTATGCTCCTGTAGCATTATTGGTATGTTTTAATTGCAATATTTCTCTTCTATTATTTTAATTCTAGCCTTTGTTTAAAATAAGATTTAGTAACTCTAATTAAACAGTCAAGTTAATAAAATTAGAGAACATAGAAGTGGATCACAGATATTTTCTCTGGGTATTCAGTTAGAATACCAAACTCAAAGATTGAAAATAATTGAAAAAGTTCTAGAACAACACGATTATTTATTATACTCACTTAAACTTATGTTAGACCTCAGTCATAACTACATTTATTTTTTCTAAATTGTTTTCACCCATCAGTTTTATTATTGGCCCTGAGTAAACAACAATAGCATTACTACTAAATGTTTAAAAAGGAAAATGGTGAATATAAATATGATGTATTTGTTGATTTGTTTTAATTCACTTTTTCATATCATCTTTTTTATTAATTGAACAGAGTGTCTCCTAAGAAGCTTCATGGGATCCCTAAAGTCACTTATTCACCCTACATTAAATTGCAGAATATTGTTCTCTAGTATAAAAGTAGCTACTTTCTATTATTTATCTTCAAGGTAACAGGCCTATAATTTACACAATCCTACCACTAGAATTTTGCTGCAATAGTTCATCATAAAGTTGTTGCAGTGCCTTCAGAAAACCAACCTCTCAAAAAGTTTAATGTTACAGCTAGGTTTTTATCACAACCCAGTTAAGCTGAATTGCCTATATTGGTTATTGATTATTAAAGCTATTGATACTGTTTTTAAGGTAAGTAAGCAAATACTCTGGAAATTTCCTTAATTAGTTTGACCTAGTGATATATTTTTGCATAATATGTCATTCATCCTATGACATCAAATACTTGTCTTTTCTGTGTCATGTTTTCTCTCATTTCCTTGAGATATTGCAGTGCTATAGGAAAATATTATTTCTTTCTCATAAGTTTTCATTAGTACTATTTGCATATTTAAGATGAAGTATTTATCATTTGATATAATTAGTATGTAAGAAAGCTCAAGAACCATTTTTTTAGATGCTGTTTACATCTTTTAATTAGAATGCGAGGTTACATATATTCTTAAATTTTTTCTCTGATGGCATTTATGTGGTTGAATTTTCTCCTAAGAGCAGTGTATACCTGAATTTTACTGTAGTAATTTTTTTAAAATAATTTTTTTAGTTGTAGATGAACACAATACCTTTATTTTGTTTTATTTTTATGTGGTGCCAGGGATCAAACCCATGCCTCATGCATGCTAGGCAAGCACTCTACAACTGAGTCACAACCCCAGCCCACTGTAATAAATAATTTTTTAAAATGCCACAGCTTTTAGGAAAGTGGGAAGTTTTATTGGTGTTAACTGAAACTATTTAGAATTAATGTATATCTAATTTAATGTGTTAATGTGTATGTATTTGTTAATGTTCTGAGAGAGATGTGTTCTAAAGTCACACTTTCCAAGCATTGACTTTGATTTTTAATGTGAATTATTAGAATCCTACTTCAGTTTTATTATGCTAGCTTTGATAGAAACTTTTATTTCATGTCTTCTTGGAAGTTTCTAGAATACATTCATAAGTCTCTGCTTTCATGAAGAACATGTAAAGAGAAGGAGTCCCTGAATGATTTTTCTCAGAGAAATGGGAATAGTGTGACATTTTGCAGCAGGAGGGGTCATTTTAATTTATTTTAGGAAGCTATTGTTACCTCTACAGAAGCAACATTACTACCCAATCACCAGAGAATCTTTCTTTTGTTTTCCTTGTGCAAATATGTCAATCAATCTCCTTTTGAATTTTCTATCACTTTTAGGTGTTTGTATCAATAGATTATTTTTTATCTAGGCAAACCATCTTCTGCCTTGTAGACTGCATTATTCTCCATTGCCTTTTATTTTTGAAGTACTTATTTACATGATTTCTTTCTCAAAAAATTTTAGTTACTATAATTTTCATTAAAGTTAGAAGTAAATAAGGTACACGTGGGCCATCTCTGAGCATAAGGCAATGTAATTTTCATCGTCAGGGACTATTTATTTAGTCATGTTTACCACTAAATTTTTTCTTGAGGATTATGTATATTCTTTTTTTTATTTTTAATTTTTCTTTCCTTTTTCTTCTTTTTCTGAGGAGTGGAATTGGAAGTGGGAGAGTTAATTCAGATTGGTTTATTCTCAAAGTAAATCACTGAAGCTCAAGAAAAAAAGATATTTTATTTGCTTTTATAGATAAATTTTTAATTAGATTTTAAAGAATTATTTTTATGGATATATATTGAGTGTATGTGTGTGTGAGTGTGTGTGTGTGTGTGTTGTGGTTTGAACCTGGGGCACTTAACCACTGAGCCACATCCCTTTCCTATTTTGAATTTTATTTAGAAACAGTTTCTCACTTAATTGCTTTGTGCCCCACTGTTGCTGAGGCTGGCTTTGAACTCCCTATCTTCCTGCCTCAGCTTCCCAAAAAGGGATTACAGGCTCGTGCCACTGTTCCTGACTCAATTATAATATTGTTTTTAATTTCAGTTTAACTAGTGAAATCTTAGTAAAATATCTACTTATACATTGACTGAAATAAGTCTACTTATACACTGACTACCTCTCTAAACTAAAAATAGGTTAATATTTATTAACCTGTCCACTAATCCCAACTTTCATCTATTTATCCTGTCTCCCCTCAAGGCTCAGGAAATGCACACTACTGAAGTTGGAGGAACTAGGAGAGGACCACAAAAATGGTATCCTCCAGAACACAATCCTGGAACTTTATAAGGTATAGAAACTGTCCATGTCATTTGGAGTGTTCCATATGTTGGGTTAGACCTGGAGGCTAAATTTTAACAGGGAAAGAAAAGTAAGAATTCAGAAATCTAAGGAAATACAATATAATTCCAGTGGAACATTTAGTCAAAAAACACATTAAAAATGATATTCCTCAAAAGTTTCTAATGAACTGAATGATCTCTTCATCATATTTATAATCTCTTGTACACACATCCTGATATAATGGTTCAGGAACCATTTGTTCAATAATCTCATTTTATAATTACAGGTATTTAAAATGTTTGTCCAACACCTATAAGATACAGGATACATACTTCAAGTAAGTGGTGTCTTTTTTTTTTTTTTAGTTTCTTTGGTTAGCTGGACTTATTTTTTTGTAACCAGCATTTGTTGAAAGATCTCTTCATTTGGAGACAGATATTAACTTAGAATACCATATAATTTTCTGAAGATTGTTTGCTGGTAATGAATTAGTCACTTTCATGTAAGCTGGACTCAAGCCAGTGATTTGGAGTAATAGTAACTTTGTCTCATCAATCTCATGAACCATTTAGTCCTAATTCCAAAAGCAGTTTTAAGTCTATTTCTAGATGTGTATTCTATTTTGATATTATGTCAATCAAACATGCTCTCAAAGGAAAGCTGAGTGAATGGTTCAATTATGGTCGGTGATGTCTTTCCCCTCTATTTCAGGACCAGTGCTTCTAAATTACTGTGGGCAAAACTTGAATATTCCCTGGGGGGGGGGAGAATAATGGAAGAGGAAGAAAAAGAGATTTGCTACTCTAGATTTAGAGTTCAGTATTTTAGTTTTAATCCTTATTCCCTTGACTACATATGTGGAATCATTGTATTATTTATTTGTGACTTACCTACAATTTAGGACAATGTATTTTTTTTGTGCATCAAAAAATTTGTTTCTGATAAAAACGTAATTTTTTTGTTAAAAATCTCACATACTTTTGCAGAATATACATCATGTAATTATAAAAAACAATACATTAAATAACAATAATCAACATGAAATTTTTGTGCAAGCATGAGTTAAATATGAGGTGTTTTCTCTTTTTGCTGTTTTAAGCTTTCTATTAAACATAAAATGTTTCCTTTGGTAATAATTTTTTAATGAAAGAACTAAAAAATAAATCCTGAATTAAAATATTTAATTGTCATAGCTATTTACAATTTTCACTCTGTATGTTTTATCTACAGATAGGAGCTATACTAAGGAAATAGATATCAATGATACTTCTCACAAAATCCTCCTCTCTAAAAGCCAGGAATCAGTTGATGTGGTTCTCCTGAACCTGATGACAGCTGCTGTAACCTCAGCTGCGGGTTGCTATTTCTTCCCAGAAATTTTTTTTTATCTGTATTTTCTCCCAAATTTAACAGTTTCATACTTGTTGATAACAGTATTCTCATACCTTCACATTCCAGTGTTTTTCCTTTAAACTTCTCAAAATTATTGTATTTCCATTTTTGCAATAAGCATTTTTTCTAAAAGTATTTTACAGACATAAATGCTCACAAAATATTAAATAGTAACATATTAACTATCTTTTAAATTATGCATCCTATATTATTTCATCACCTGGTACTCTTTTCCCTCCTCTCCCTACTAAACAATATCATTTATTTAGAAATGTGGTGATTATGTGATCTAAAATCATTGATTTTTCAACATAAGCCTAAAAGCTTGAATGTGAAATGTGAACAAACTAGAGAAAATCAGTGTGAAATTCTCTTGGATTCATTCAACACAACTTCCAAAATGTGTAGCATGGCTATACTTCAAATCAAATTGTTCTCATGGAAATATTAAATTCAATTCCTCTAGGTTGTCTAGGACCTTTCCTTAAAATATCATTGAATGCAAAAATTAGTTTTATTTCTTATCTTCTAAACACCTTACCATAAGAAAAAGCAAAGGGCTGGGGATGTGGCTCAAGCGGTAGCGTACTCGCCTGGCATGCATGTGGCCCAGGTTCAATCCTCAGCACCACATACAAACAAAGATGTTGTGTCTGCCGAGAATTAAAAAATAAATATTGAAAACAAATTCTCTCTCTCTCTCTCTCTCTCTCTCTCTCTCTCTCTAAAAGAAGCAAAGTTTACTTTACTATTTTAATAGAGTCAGTTTTCAAATAAACATTACTTCTATGCCACCAAAAAAAAAAAAATCTTTATTTTTTTCTCACTCTATTTTGACCTATAAAATGAAGCAAAGTTAAGGGGAAAATACAGGAAGTATACTGTTCCCTCTAATTGATACTAAATGCCCAAGATAAATAGTCCCAAGGTGTGGTTTATAAAGAAAATATAATTTAATTCATAAAGTTTTAAATAGGTTTATAAATCACAGCATGAGATATGGTTTTAAAAACAGATTGTATTAGATTGTTCTCAGATTCCTAGATGGAATGAGCATGCACCTGACTTAATATAAAAATCTTACTTACTAATTAACACTTTCATAGTTTTTTCATTTTCAGTTTTCAGGAGAAAAACTTTTTTGTTTTTGGATGCCTGCTACAATTTGTGATAGCATCATAGCATGATGATTACTTGGATTAGAGCCATAGTATATTGGGGTCTAATCTTCACCCTTCGGCTAAACAAGTTACTTAAGATCTCTGTGTCTCAGTAATGAGTGTAAAATAGAGAAAATATTAGTATCATCCTCATAAAGTTTTTACTTAAAAATATATTTAAGGCACTTAAAATGTATTATAGAGTCAGTAGCATAAACTCCCTAAAAGAAATCTTATATAATTAACACTTACAAAATACTTTTTAAAAGCTTTTGGTGATGAAAGTTATTCATTATGTATTATTATAATTTTAAAAAAATAAAATATTATATCAGAATGAGAAAAGAAGGAGGAAAGTAAGGGATGGAGGTAAGAAATAAGAGAAATAAAATTGGAAAGTGAAAAATTCAGAAAAGATATTTGTATCAGGACAAGTTCTTATAAAATGTAGTTATAGGCATGTGATTTTGGGTCAAAAAATTTCTTTTAAAATTAATTTTATATATGATAAAAGGATAGAAAACTCTAATAATAAATTACCTACCAGTAGTGCCCCCAATCTTTATTCTTCAATATTGTAAAATCTGTGCTCCATTCTTTTGTCTTAATAACTATGACCTCAAGGATCCATCAGAATATTTTCCATGAATTACCATATAGATAGTTCTGAGTTTATTTTTTGTGGTAAATCTAAAATCATGGACTCATGAGATTTTGAGATCTTTGAATAATGGTGTTATGTATTATAAGAAGGAAGCGTGATTAATTTTGCCAAAACAAATAACAGAAATTTTAAAGCTCAGTGTGAATTGCACTTAGAGTATCATAATTTAACTGAAAATAAAAGCAATAGAATTGAACTTGTGTATGATTGTTGTGAAAGCTGTTAATATCTAATAATTTTTGTGGGCTACGACATTTTTAATTAGAAACCATTGATCTGTCAGTAAGATTACTATTTGTTTTTGGTTTTTTTAAATCATTATATCAAAGGACATGGAATTATATTTTCTTTTATATAATAGCATGCATATAAATAAAATAAAGTGATATGATAGTAATAAAGTTAAATTCTTAGCATCATCTTCAAAGGAAAATATATCAGAATTTATAAGAAGTAAACTTCACCCAAATTTGATAATCTTTTAATATTTGGTGATGATTTTTGAATAGTCAAATTAATGATTATGGAAAATATATGTTCTTAAAAATTATGAAGAAAATGGTGTAAATGTAAATCTACCTTTATACAACTATAAGATTTTCCCTAAAGCAATGAACAATTTATAACTCCAAAATGACGTATCTTTGAAAGATTAATCTATTTTTTGTCCTTTAGTGAGCTAATAGCTTTCACTTATTAAATATTCCCTTATGCAAAATTACTGCTTTTACCATCCCATCTCCTATTTTAAAAGCCCTACTTCACAGTTATTAGGAGATATCTAAGTGAAAAATAAGCTCAGTGAATGGCTGTTCAATTAGGGTGTAAAATCTTTTTAAGTACCATTTCAAAATGTCAGACTATGTACTTGATAAAACTTAGAGGAGGTCATGTGCCAAAGAATTACTCATAATGATTTAATTCATTCATTTAATAGATTATAGTTTCCACTCTTCTATTGATGCACTGTGCATTTATGTGTTTAACTCCCATTAACGCTAATGGTACCTTTACACATAAAGCAGAAATATCTTTAAAAGAAATAGTGTCCTTTTTAATCTGTTAACTATCTACTCCCTTTACTCTCCAGACCTATGTACAATTTTGGATTGAAATAAAAAATTTGAAAATTGTACAATAAGGACGTTTGAATTATTGATAGATTTACTTTAGAGAGATATCTTTAGCACTTAAAATCTTCTAAGTGTGATTGTCTTACAAACTCAGAAATGTATTTCTTTTCTGAATGTCATTATTTAGAATCAAATTTACATGTTGCTTAATGAATCATCATAGAACATTCATACAAATCCTATTTGTATAAATAGTGTTACCTTAATATCTTGACAGCCCCTCTCAATGTAGACGCTAAATTGTACAAGAGATACTTGATACATATTTAAATTTCATAAAATTCATACTTGAAAAAGTTTCACTTGTCCAATATATCACAAACTTTAGTTTTAAAATTTTTTGAATAACTGAATTTACTACTAAAATAATGCCCTCTAGTACCTGTATCCAAATACGACAAAAGTGTTCTGTTTAAAAATTAAAATTTCTTTAACAATTGATTTTTTGAATTCTTATCCAGTGTTTCCTCCACTTCACTCAATTTATTTGTTGTGAGAGTTTTAAACCTTTGGAGGCATTTTATTGTGTTGCTCTTTTCCTATTGTGTTTCTGTGTTGAAATTTGCCCTTCTATTGTGAAGGATATCTCTACCACAGTTAAGTGAATGCCTTTTTGGTGAACTACTTTCTCTTTATTATGTGTCATGAGCTAGGAGTGCATCTCAGCCTCATAACACCTGCTCAACATAATAACAGTGCTATGATCTGTCTGTAACCCTGCTTAGATAGGAGATAGTAATTTACCACGTCAGAAAAAATTATAAAACTATACAGCTATACAAGCCATAAAATTTTATATAAAATATTGTTCATGAATCCACTAGTCTAAAAGTGGAAAAGGATAGCAATATTCTGAAATAGTCTGAAAAACAAGATATTAAAGAGTGTCAATTTATATTGAAAGTTAATAGGACATAGAAAGAAACAACTAAAAAATAACCAACCAATAAACCAATAAATCAAAGAAGGGGAAAAGACACAGGTAGGGAATACAAGAAAAGAGGGGAAAAAAGACAAAAGTGTAGAAAGTATAAAAAGGGGCATGAATAAAAAGGTTAGAAAATACAAATTCTGTTAACCCATTCAAAATAAAAAAATACATAAAATTGGATGAAAGTATACATTATCAAATAATAGTGGGAATGTATCAAATCAACACAAAAGAATACCAGTGAAATTTTAAAAAAATAACAACTAATACTAGAGAGAATTATATTATTTCTTGCTAAACTCTATGATGTGGAGAAATTCTTTTCTTTTGGGGGCTTCCAGGTTTGGATTCCATCAGGATTTTGGAGGCATTAGTTTTTGCGAGATAAATGCATATGCCTCCAACCCAGCCCCACATGACTACAGCTACCATCCAGTTGGTTCATCAAAGTAGGATGGACTTCTAGGTTATATCTCTTATAACATTATTAGATTATAACCTTCTTAGGTTATACCTCTAATCATTTCACCTCCAGCTTTAACTCGGGAGCTTTGGGGGAACACCTCATATGCAATTTATAATATTCTATCCCTGGTCCCCAAAACCTCATTGCCTTCTCATAATGAGAAATGCATTCAGACTACTCCAAGAGTACCCATAGTCTTAAAACAGTATTGCCCCCAAATCCAAGTCCACCATCTCCTTTGAGAATTAAAGCAAACTCTTTACTGTGACTCCTTACTAAAATCAATAGCAGGCTACATATATTCAATATGTAGTAGCACAGGATAAAATTTTCCTTTTCAAAATGGAGAGATAGAAACAAAGAAAGAAGGGATAGGACCAAAGAAAGATATAAATCTAACCAGGCAAAAATTTCCTGTACCTCCACTCCCAGCATCTGGGCACATGGTAATGAGAAGTTCTCTTCAAAGGGATTGGCAGTCCCATTCTTTGGATCTACTGGAGAGATTATTCATGGCCTCTTTCTTATTAGCATACCTCTCGCCACAGCCAGCAGATTACCTGGGCAGATGGTACACATTAGTGGCATTTCTTAATTCCTGGAGTCTACACTTTAGGTTTGATTCCACCTTCACATCTTCACACATCACCAATTCAGGGAAAGCCCACAGGGATTCTGACCTTGCTACTCTTCACCTAGCCCTCCAGGCCTTCCTTTAAATCTTGGTGGAAGCCTCCATGACCCTCTATTACCAGCATCTTGCATTACTAAAGAACAAGCACCTTGTGCACAATGTCAGGGTCTTCTGCCAGCTTAAGCAGTAACTAGTTACCCTGGTACCAGAGCTGCAGTGACCTCTGATCTGCCTGGGTGACTGCATATGGTGAACCAAATTCTGGGCAAACAACTTCTAGATCATGCTGTATAAAAAGGATTCCCCTGTGGTTTCTTCTAAAAGGAACAGTTACTGTTACATCTTTGAACCTGAGATGAATTCTTTAGCAGATGTAATCTTTTCAACAACCACACCTTCCTTGGCTATACTTTTATATGCACTTTTCTAGCCAAACTGCAAATTTTTAAAATCCTTCAGCTTTGTTTTATGCTCCCAATTATCACAGTAAATATGGCTAAAACCCTAATAGCAATATCCATGCTACAGCCTGAATGCTGTTATCTTGAAATTTCCTCTTCCAGATTAATTATTCCATCACCTGTTTTCCTGTAAAGTCTCAAGAGGTGGGTAAATATATATACACATTTTTTCCAGAATATATAACACAAATGCCCTTTAGTCCAATTCCCAAAAGAATTCTCATTTTCTGATATAATCTCATGAGCACAGTCTTCGATGTCTGTAATCCTATCAGTATCCTGCTCTTCTGAGTTCCCACAGAATTACCTATTTATCTCCACTTACAATATATTCTCATGTTTCTCCAGTCTGCATCTCCAAACTTTTGCAAAGTGCTCCCACAAACCACTTTTGAAAGTGTCTGAAGTTATAGTTAGATTAATCACAGTGACAATCCCACTTCTCAGTACCAAAGCTGCATTATCCAGCTTTTCATTGTTGTGATCAAAAGACTTGACAAGAACCACCTAGAGAATGACATTTTTATTTTGGCACCCAGTTTTGGAGGTTCAGTTCATGGGCTGTTGATTCCATTGCTCTGGGCCTGAGATGAGGCAAGTGTCATGGCAGAAGGGCATAGCAGATGAGCACTGATTTTCTCATGGCAGTTAGGAAGGAGAGAGAATGAGGTGGAAGGGGCCCACAGAGAAGATGAACCTTTCCAAGACATACTCCCAGAGGCCCTCCTCTTCCAGTCTGACAGAACATACCTACTATTACTATCCGGTTCACCATTCAAAGTAAGACTGATTAGGTCACAGCTGTCAGAATCTAGTCATCTTACTTCTGAATATTTCTGCATTTTCACAGGAGTTTATAGGGAATAGCATGTATCTAAACTTGAATACCTTTATCAAATTATTTCATTGTTCTTTTTTCTCTCAATGTTGATTGTATATTTTCTTTTTACCCTGATTGGAATATAAACTTCAAAATGACAGGATTTTTAAAAATTAATCATTTCTCTTAATGTAACAACATATAACAAGTAGCTAGAATAATTTTCAATAAGTGTTGTTCAATGTGTTTTGTTGGTTTATTATTTAAGTAGTTTTCAATAGTTTGATTTGACAACTATTAGAGTAGCAACCTATGGGGCCTAAAATGAATTTTATAGAAGACAACTCATTTAACAATAATTTTGTTTAAATCAGCTGGCTATCTCCTACACTGTGTCCATTGGGAAAAGAAAAAACTGTCACAGAAAATTGGAGAGGGAACTAGGAAAGCTAAATTCTGTTCTCAGCTCTGTCACTAACCTAAGATAAACAAGGTCACATATTCAGGTTTGAAATATTTTTACCTCTGTGTTATGAATAATATGGAATGAACATCAATGAGTTTTCTCCATTTCTACAATTCCCTCTCTGAGCAAGCCTTCTCTAAATGTAAAAAAAAAAACTTACAAAAAAGTTTGAATAAATCCATCCACTGGGATCAAAATGCAATTTGGCATAGCTCAGTAAGCAATCTGATGCTATACCAATTTGCAAGGTTCTGCACTCCAGTGAGCACCACAAAAGCAGAGCACAAGATGGGGAAACAATGAACAAATAAATGAGAGGAAATTGGCATAGCCAATATTTGAGATAATTAATAGAGAACTTAGGTGGTAAAGAGCTCCTGTATTGAGAGAGATGATGGTAAAATATTTTATGATAGTTCTAATTTACTGACCAGGCTTAAGCAGTTTTTTTAATATCATAAGAGTTATAAAATAATTTGAATGAGTAGAAATATAGCAAGCCTTGGAATGATATAACCTGCTATTTTAGATTTTCTTCTTTAAATAATTGAGATCTATATGTCATGGAAGATATGAAAATAAGTATCTGAAATTAGGGTGCTTTTAACTGTAAGGGGATCATTTTAAGTGGCAATATAACACATTAAGTGAAAAATTTTTAAATGAACATACAGTTTTCTTCAGGATTGCAGAGATAAAAGAGACTATGCAAACAGAACACATCCAGTAAAGCTTCACTTGTGGGATGTTGAAAGGGCATTTTAACTTGTATCTGTTTACTTTCTATTCCCACTTTCTTTAATTCTTATTGTTGTTTTACTATTTCTCTTATTTAGTACTAAATATAACAATGTTATAACTGTGTGCATTATATGTCTTTAATTGTCATTTGTATTCATATTACAAACTATGTATTGGAAACTAATAATAAGTGATATCTCTAATCTTTTGTTAAGCAGAGGGTGATAGTTCTTTACTTGAAAAGAAGGGATAAAAACATTGATTGATTAGTCAAAGTGCTTTTTATTATAAAGCTAATCATTAGGTAACTTTAAAAAGTATTTTTAGGGAAGCATGATTATCTGGCTGAAAGTGACTTTGTGATACGGTAAAAGTACTAAATATTCCATACAGTTCATACTTCAAATTTTAAATTTTGATCTTTTCTTTGACTAGTGATCTGTGGTACACAATATTCTTTTTAAAAATATTTAATTGATTTTATTTTGCAAAAACATGACAGTGGAATGCATTACAATTCTTATTACACATACAGAGCACAATTTTTCATATCTCTGTTTGTATATAAAGTATGTTCACACCAATTCATGTCTTCATACATGTACTTTGGATAATGATGTCTATCACATATTCTTTGGAGGTGCTGAGGGATAACAGTGAGCAGCAGCTGAGGGTAGCACCAGACCAACCACACAATCAAAATAATAAATAGCCATTACTCTGCAGTAAAATATTTTGATGAGTTACAATGTATTGTAGGCTAGATTATTGAATGCCATTTAGATTTACTTCTTTTTATTTACGTAAAGTATTTTTAACTTATGATTTTTGAGGAGACAGGTAACCTCAAGTAATAGAGCATCTGTAGAAAGACTTCCTAATCCATCTTGCCTCTGTATTAGGACAAGATAAGAACTTATGGAAAAAAATATTTTCCAGTATATAGGAGTTATTCTCATGGCAACTGTGTATTTGCTGTTGTTATGCTTGCTGTTGTTTTGTTCTGGGTCCTAATTTTGTAAATGAATGTCTTTTAAAAAAGCATATTAGTATGCATTATGGAAAAAGTAGAAAGATTATTTTATGGAAAAACTATCATTACTTAGCCAAGTGTGACTTGTAATGAACTTTAAAATATACTTTAAATCAGGAATTTTAAGCTATGGTGGAATTTAATCTTACCAAAAGTAAAATTATTTCTTAGGACAAAATGTTGTATTAGAATATAATAGGCTAATTCTGTCAAAATGTAACTCAAATATTGAATTAAAATTTATTAAATTCTTGAGAGCTTTTTACATACCAGCAGAACTTTTCCACATACCTCATTAGATAATAATGTAGTTTCATATAAAACGTTAGGATTAACTGTAATTACCACAATAATAGTTGCAATGCTTACCAATGAAGGCAGAATATATTGTTTAATTAGTGTACAAAGAAACAAAATATGACCCCTGACATTATTTAGAAGAAAAAATCGATTCTCTTGCCTTCAGAAAGATATTGAGGTGTTACTGTGTGTCAAGTACTTTTGTGATGTTCATCATGTATTACTTCATTTTATCATTACATAAATCATCTGGAACACATTCTATTATTATGCTTCCCAAATAACAGAAAATTGAGGTACTAAGAATTCAAATGGAATGTTTATCCAAGTGATGTGGCCAGGTTTTAACTTAAGAAATTTGATTCTTGCCACTGAGTTATTAACCATCACACTACAAAAAAGAAAAGAAAAAGAAAAAGAAACAAGTAAGAAAAGTTCAATAAAAATAGATTTTAAATTTACCAACAATTTTATAAGATATTCTTTATGTTTTAATGAAAACATTGCATTCTAAACACATTAAGAAAACATATATAAGCCTGCTAATATTGCCTCTATTTTTGTACACCAGAGGACACTTCAGAATCAGAGTTCTTTACCTGGAGTTTATTCATGGCATCTGGTCAAGGTCAAAAGGGATTAAAAATGATTGGCGTGTTTAGTGCTTACTAGTTAAAGTTTGTTTGTAATATTTCTGTATTACAAAGCATTTCATTTTTCCAGAAACTGATATTGGGAAGGGTTATTAAGGTGTTTATAGTTAGAAATTCTTAAAAGATAGTGCTTTTTGTTTTTCTTATTTCACATACATTGTCTTTGGAGAATAAAATTGTGTCCAGAGAGCTTATTTTTCTTTTTCCACATAGCCCTACCATAACTGTTAAAATGAAAGACTGAGTTGCTTAGTGTTTTTCATCTTACATGTGCAATATTGCCCTTACAATCATGGGTCATTTATTTGGAGATGATGATGAATATTTTATAAATTCAAGTTACAATATGAATATGTTCATTGACATATTTAACAGGTATATATTAATTATTATTCCTTTTTAAAGTACTATCAGATATCTAATATAAAATGATCAAGCAATTTCATAATATAATTATGAAAAACTATACTTTGTTTAACACTTAAAAATGCTTTCTCCAAACAAAAGTGAATGAGGTTACAGTGCACCCTTCATATTTATATCCATGGGTTCCACACCCAGGTATTCAACCAACCATACATCGAAAATATTTGAAAAACAAATTATGTCTGTCTGAACATGTAGAAACATTTTTCTTGTCACTATACCGTAAACAATGCAGCATTACAGTTATTTGCATTGAATTAGGTATTATATGTAATCTGGAGATATTTTAAAGTTTACAGATATATATATATATCTGGAGATTTTGGTATCCACAGGGAGTCCTGCAACTAATCTCCTGAGAGTTGACTCAATAAATCATGTAGAGAAGAAATTTTTGTTCAGTTGCTATATTTTTGTTAATAAAACACAACTTATCTGATAATAATAATTTAATATCTAATAAAAGTGAAGAGTAAGAAACAGTACATTCAAAATAACATGTTCAGTAAAGCACTATTAAGCTATTTAATATTACATGGTCTGTTTCTCACTATTGATTGGATTGCATTTTATTTTAGGTTTATTTTACATCTAGCCATTTGCCTTTTTTAATTAAGTTTGTATTTATTTCCTCAGACAAACGTAAGTGGAATCTCCAAGTCATAAACACACAATGAGGTCATGGGAAAGTTTCAAAATTTCCTGGGCCTAGTTTATTTATGTCTGAAACTAAAATTGGCAACCACATGTACAGGCCTATTCACAGTATATATCACCCAGTAAGGACATAGTTTGTGGTATGTCCTCTACTTTATGATTTTATTTTGAATATTTAAAATATTTTTAAAATACTCCTAGTGTATACCAGGTATAATATTTGTCAAATTTGCCTTTTTCAAAATGCATAAAATACAAATTTTCTACATTTTTTTGCAGCTATTTTCTAAAAAATAAAGGATTATGAAGCTACTCTTGCAAGTTTAATTATCTCAATGATCCCTTTTGTTTGGAGGAAGATAAGTGTGTCCCACTGTGGGGCACAAAGGAAGACTCATCTGCTCCTGCCTTCCTCCAGTTCCTCAGCATCAGTCTACCAGCTCCTCTCCAGGCAATAGAGAAGAAGCCTGTGTCTCTACCCTGTGATCACATAGCTGACATGTGTGATGATTATTATCAGAGTAGATACTACTGTCTATAATGCAGCTATGTCTTGGTACAAAAAAGGAATCTTTTCAAATATTTCAAAAAATAAGTCAAAAGGAAGCTTGAGTATGTGGCAAAAATTTTTTCTGTTTCTATATATATCATTGTAAAGTATTTGTCAGCTCCATGGAGAATGGTTGTGAAAGATTTGTGATAATATCACATGCAAACTTTCATAAATGTCACCTTATTTTTTCTCACAAACATTTCTGAGATTTTATTGGGATCCATATATTGTCCACATTTAATACACAAGGAAAGGAGGTACAGAAAATGTAGATGCTTTTCTAAAATTTTCATAGTTAGTAAAGGATAAATTAAGATCACAGTCAGGTTTTTGTCATCTGGTAGATGTTTAGCTCATGTTTATATTGCCAGTGAAAATAGTTTACTCTCTTGAGAATCCAAGGCAGAAGAGAAACATTGTACAGAGGAAAAGGAAAAAATAGTCACTTTCAATAGCTTCACATGTACTTTGCTTAGGGCCTTATTCAATATCATGTCATATATTTCTGCCAGATCAATTAAACTGTACATATGCTTTCCAAAGAGCTTGAGAAATTCTTGTTTGCACTCCAGTGCACAGGGCATATTATTTTGCAATACATGGACATAATGCAGCTCTTTATGAAGGACAAAGTTATTTAGTTATTTCACAGTTCCAAAGGCCACACTCTTTCTTTAGAACAGTGACTGCAGATTGAGAAATGCAAGGTCCTTTACTCTTCATAGTTACGTTTCCTCTCAGTTAATGGCATAAATCGCTGAACTTTTCTGAAACTCAACTCATTTCTTGACCTATGACATAGAAGTGACTCAAAACACAAGGTATCTGGATGCTTGAATACATAACAATGTTCTTGCAGATATCTAGACTTTGAGGCACATAGGTAGAAATCTTTCTGCACAGGTGCAATGGTTAATTTTTCAGCAAAAGCCTGAACAGGACACAATACATTACAAGTGATCATAAAAAAAAACATATTCTTAAAGAACAAAGGCATGTTTGATGGTGGGGCTGTGTGTAGCAATGCTGCCAGCAGGCGTGCTTACCCACCCCTTCCTGAAACTCATGTTAGCTACTCAATGGAATCCAACTAACTGCATATGTTGAAAATTTTTTTAAAAGCTGTTTACACAAAAATTTCCTAGTTGAAGTTGTTGGGTTTAAAATATAATTTCATAATTTTGAGAATGCCATATTTGGTAGATTTTGGCCATCTGTGTTTCCATATCATAAATTCATATATATATATATATATATTTACATGTATACATGATTTATTATAGATACATATATACATATCAAGTCTTTCTTAAGATTGTCAAAGCTTATTTGTCAGACACTTGGAATATATGTGTCAATTCTCAGCCTCGATAAGGACAAAATGGGTTAAATTACCATCACAGGCAAAAATGGTATTGGCCAAAGAATGAGAAGGGAAACCTCCATCTTTCAATTTTCTTTTTGCCTTCAGGGAACCTCTGATTTGATTTCAATCAAGAATATAACATTCAGAATGGATTTCTTTCATGTAACAAACCTCATCGTTCCTCTTCCTATCTCTTTCACCTAAATCTGACTAAGAATTGGGATACTATAATTGCTTTTAAAATGCTGTCTTCTCCTCTACATATATGATCCTGAAAGTAAAGGGATTTTATCTGTAAAAGAGATCATTCATGATCAAATGCTTCATTTCTTTGCTTCTGAAGATCTGATTAAGGATGTTTTACTCTAGAATTACTCATCAGGTACCATATGGCATACTGTTTTGGGAAAATTAAAGCTAACAACAAAATAATCAAAATGTTTTTATGGCCCTCCAAAAATTTATACTTAAAAAAACTCCCTTCTTCTTTTTTCCTTTTGTATTTAATTTTGATCCTTAAATATTATGACTAAAATATTGAGCAAATAAAATGAAGACATGTAAACACAAACTTCCAGAAATCTATTGATCATAGAGTGATAAGATATGCATACTATAGAAACAGAGTGCTGTTAGCATTAAATAGAAATTTCAGTGAAAAAAATAGCATGCTAAAAATAAAACTCTAATGATTGATCATATCTCTGCCTACCTTACATAAATTTACAGATATACCGAGTCATTAGCATGTAATGAAGTACCCAATTATTATGTGCCCTGCTGTTTTCAACTTTTCAGATTGTCAGTTCTCAGTTTTGAAATAAGCTGCATGATGTGAAAGGCTTTTCCTGTGACTGGTCTGCTAAACTGATATGCTTCCTGACTTCCTTAGGCTTTTCTTCTTTTGCAACTCAATGCTAATAACATGATCCATGCTTTTGCTTTTAAAAATCATTTATGCAGAAAAAGAATTCTTTGAACTGTTTTTTATGTATGCCAGTTTATTTATTTTCTATTTTTCCACAAAGTATTTCTAATGTGCTTACACTAACATTTGCCTTTAACCCAGAGAAAATTTTGTTTTTGTTTTGTTTTAAAAAGGAACTTCCTTTCTTCACATTAAAAAAAAAAAGAATGGCACCTAATTTAAATGATTTGTTTAGAAAAGAGCAAACAAATTTCAGGATAGGAACATATTAAATGGATGCTGTCCAGTAAATCAGCCACTAGCCAAATGAATGATTCAGCTGTTGCTATTCCAGATTGGGAATTTGAAGACTTGATATGAAATGAAGGATGTATATTTCTTTTCCTTAACTTTTATATTGATTATATGATGGAAATTCACTATTTTGAACACGTTGGCTTAATTGAAATATTTTACTGAAAGTAAGTTTACCTTTTTCTTTTTAATTTTTTAAAATGTGCCTACTAGAAAATTATGTATGTGGTCTCCATTGTATTTTGATTAGAAAGTTGTGTTTTGACAATAGATCAACCTATGATATCTTTTATATATATCGTCTGATATTATGTTTCTTTTAGATTTTTTTAGGATGATGCTATTTATTCTTTATATTTTTAATTATGGAAAACTCTTGGAATAATTTCCAGCTTTTTAAAATAAGTACCTCTCCAGCTGTATTAAAGTTGAATTAACATATAAAATTGTAAATTTTTATGGTGTAAAACAATCTTTTCATGTGTGTACAGATTATAAGGTGACTAAATGAAGCTATTTAACACATTATTTAGCTCACTGTTTTGATAGAATATTTAAGATCCACATAGCAATTTTCAACTATACATCGCATTATCAACTGTAGTCTACAGCTATACAATAAATTCCTGAACTTATATTCTAACAAAAACTTTCTACTTTTGACAATATCACTCCCATTTTCCCCACCTCCTACCTTCTAGAAACAACCATTCTATTCTCTGCTTCCATGACTTTGACTTTTTTATATTCCACATACAATTGAGATCAGGGTGTATTTATCTTTTTTATTTCACTTAATGTAATATCCTCCAGGTACATCTGTTGTCACAAAATGACAGGTTTGTTTATTTTTTTGAGGTCAAATAATATTCCATAGTGTATATGTATCTTTATAGCTATTGATCTGTTTATGCCATATTTTCTGTAGCCATTTGTCCTTGTGATGGACATTTACATTAATCTCACTTCATTTATTCTTGGGACATTTGAAAAACTATTTTGAGAATAATAACTAATAGGGAACTAATAGGGCAGGAGAGATACTATTTTGCTACATAGAATTTTTAATTATTTTTCTTTAAAAATATTCCTTTTCTCCCATTAACTGCTTCATCCTTCCTTAGATTTTTCCATATCTTCATATCCATATGCTGTATGGTCTTAAAACAAAAACTATATAAATGAAGCATAGTAAGTATCAAAAGCAGATTACCAGGCACATTCAATGTTCCAGCGATTAAATCCCTAAATTGTATAATTCTATTTATATGCTGTTTCCTGCTGTTTGTCCACATGCCTATGGGCAGAACATAACAATTCCTTAGGAAGATTAATGCAAAGTTATTCCCAGGTCAGGTGTCAGGATGAGCCTGGTGACTGGAACATCATTGCAGTGCTAATAATCTCGATTTGGATCTTTTTTTTTCAATCAAAAATGTGCACAGAAAACTTTTCTTCTTTCTACAGAGAACACTTAGAAGAATATGCTATCTGTCTGTAGCCAAATTTTAATGAAAGTTTTAAGTAAAAAAATATCAAGTAGACAATACCATATAGGAAAATATTAAGAAGGGATAGTAGTTATTTATCTTTAAAATTCCAAAGACTGGGCCTGATATGTTAGAAATAGCTCAGAGAGGACAAATAATCAGTTAAATGTCTCTTTATATCCATTATTTTCTCTAGCAGGCAAATGTATTCTGTATTTCCACACAGATTCTGATCAAGAGTATAAAAGGAAGTTAGAGTCTCTCACAGAAAGAATTCCATGACTCTCTCTGTACCACCCTGTCATTACATAATTGGAAAACATGACTAGGGGTATTATATCCAGGGTAGTATTATCATATTATATGTTAAGTGGTATTTTTGGAGAAATATGAAATTATTAATAAACTATCAACACAGGAAGGAAAACTTTATAAAAAATATGCCAAATCTTCATTTTCTCATATTATATCCAAAGTCAGATCTATATTAAAACATTACATCTGGTGTAGATATTTCCTTTTAGAGCAAATTTTGGTCTGTATTTGAAAGCATTGTAAATGTTTTTCCAACTTTCTAAGATTCAAAAATATACAAAATTTGCAAACCAGGAAAGGAAAGGTGCTTCAGTTAAAGGAAAAATAAGAGTCTGTGACTTATACACTTAAAATATAAAGATAAAATTGGAATTATAGAACAGTTTCTTGAGGGGAGAAACAGAAAGGTCAAAAACTTCTGATGACAGCAGAAAAATGTAATCTTTTTTGTAATATCTAAAAGGTGATCCTTGCATCCATGAATCTCAATTAACAGAAAGGTCAGTGGGTAGTTTGCTGATTGTCTCAAGGGTTTTAGCTACATGATGGCAGACATCCACGTTTCAAGATGTAATTTTAGGAAATATGATACATATAAAATATTTTTGGCCTATTTTCAGTTAAAGAAATTATGTTCTTATTTCTGGAAGAAAGATGTTTATATATTGTACTTCAAACATTTCTGTTAAGGGTTTCCAAATATTCCCTGTTAACCTTAAAGTAATCTGAAAATTTAAGAGCTAAGAGGTCAACCCTTGGAATACTGTTGCATTGGGATGTTGATAACTGGGTCATTTCAAATCCCATGTAGTTAATTATTTTAGCTTGCATTTATTAAACTTGCACAAGGTGGTGCAGATACAATGAGGAAGTCAACAATTTCAGTGTTTCATGTCTGGATAATTCCAAATGTTAGAAGCATTTTGTTTTATGCATAGACTTATAAAATAAAATACAGAAAATTTTCTTGTATCAAGTCAGAAGTATCTTATAAGTGTTCCTATTTCAGTATATCACTTCCAGGCCAATGGCGACTGCAAATGAGAGAGACTAGATCTTTTTCAGGAATATTTTAAGCTTTAATTTTTAATCTCTTGACAGTTTTATAAAATTTTCTTAATTCTTTTTCAAAGGTCTCTAACATCTTAAAATGTACAAGTTTTTCAATATCTTTTGGTTTGACAAATGGATTATGTGAAATTGAACATAGTACTATGTTATAAGAATACAGTAGGATTTTCTCACTTTTTAGCGTGAGACTGATTTAAAATTTTTAGTTGTTGCATCCTACTGCAGCATATAATAAGAAGAGCCAAGTATAGTGGCACATGCCTGTCATCCCAACAACTTGGAAGCCTGAAGCAAGAAAATCACAAGTTCAAGGTCAACACTGGCAACTTAATGAGGCCCCATTTTACAATAAAAACAAAAGACCTGGGATGTAGCTCAGTGGCAAAGAGTCCCAGAGTTCAAACCCTAGTACAATAAAAAAAAAAAAACACCCAAGAGGAATATAATATGACCCATTCCCTATAATACCTTTTTTTTTCTTTTGGATACTGGGTATTGAACTCAGGGACACTCAACCAATGAGCCACATCCCCAGCCCAATTTTGTATTTAATTAGAGGCAGGGTCTCACTGAGTTATTTAAAACCTAGCCTTTGCTTATGCTTGCTTTGAACTTGTGATCCTCCTGCCTCAACCTCAGAGCCACTGGGATTACTGGCATGTGCCACTAGGCCTTGTGCTGTAATATCTTACCAAGTAATACTATGCCTGTTCTATGAAGGTAATATTCTTTTTTTAAACATAATCATGAATATTAGCATTATTTACATTAAGTTTCATCTTATTCAACATTACACAATTGATTTATTTAAATTATTATTTTTTAGATAGTTTTCCATATTTTATTGACAGTCAATGCTATGGTGAGCTTAGTGTTACTCAGAATTTTGATTAGCTTGTTTAGCTTGATCTAAATGATCGTAAGTTTCTTTTAAGAGAAAGCATCTAAAGACCTTTGTATATTCTGCACCACTACTCCAATCCCATCAGTTATGCAGTTGTGAAACACTTGTTGAACACACTGGTAAAAAACAACTCAGCATACATTTTCCTATTTATTGCCCTTATTTTCTTAAAATAGTTCATTTTTAAACTTTGTTAAAAATAGACAAGTTTAAATATATATATATATATATATATATATATATATATATATATATATATATAGAGAGAGAGAGAGAGAGAGAGAGAGAGAGAGAGTGTGTTATAGATTACTAAAGACAATTTTTCTGGAAAAAATGAATCAAATACTAGTTTCTCAGCCATTAACTCTTGTAGGTCTCTTGTAGGTCTCTTGTAGGTCTCTTGTATTTTTGTTGTTGCTTTAAGAACATCTGTGTAGCAGTCAAGGAATTAAAACCTTTAAAATAACAGTTTAGAGTTATTGAAATTTCTAAGGTAGTTATTGAAATTTCTAAGGCCCTGAGCAATGGTGAGTTTACATTCAAGTCTATCATTGCTCATCTTTTGAAGTTTAGAACTGAATTTTTATTTATTTCATACCATTTTCCTTATTGCTCTGATTCTCCTTGTACTTTCCTGCTGACCATGGGAGCCTAAAGCAATCTGTGCTAATCTGGAGAAATTTTGGTTACTATTACACTCTCTCTTACAGAAATTCTGTGACTCTACCATTTTTACCCCCCTGGGTAAAACACTGTTTCACTATTTTTAAAAAATTCTCCAGTGATGGCTTCAAGATTTTCTTGTAATACTATTTATTTTTTCCACTCTAGCATCTAAATGTTCTTTTGAAATAGAGCTGTAGTGCTGACATGAATTTTGTTCCTATTTGAAATTCTATATGTTCTCCATGTATAATTAAATTCTGGCTGATCAGTCATAGGTTACTACACTGAGCAAGGCAGGGTATTCTTTGAAGCTTGCAATGATTACTATGATTTTATGTTATTTTCTTAGAATTTTTTGATTCATATCTATTGTTAAACATTAAAATTTGCCAAACTAGGCCTTATTTATCTTAACCAGTTTAAATAAAACATCAACCAAAGAATGATTTAGCTTTTAATGAGAATGCTTGATTAAAAAGTTGATAAATTAAATCTCCTTCACTTTCACCTAATTTTTCTATATGACCTTTTCTAAAAAAAATCACATATATCCATATATATATATAAATAATTATAAACATAGTAGAGAATGAAAATGAATTTGCACTTGTACCTTCTAATTTTAAAATTCTTAAATTTTAATTCTTAAAAATGCCAGGGTACAGGAGATTTATACATATTTTAGGATGGATCTCTTGAAACTGCCTGAATTTTATAAAACAAGGAATTATCAACAGAAAAACCCTCATGAACCACATTTTCAAAATCAGCATTTTTAAAAGTGCATGTAATTCTAAAATTACCTTCAATGATATCATATGTAAATTAAACCCAGCATAAAGTAGGTTTTAAAAAATTAAATAGAGTTATTATAGTCTTTTTTCAAGTGCAATTCATTTCAACTGCTGAACATTAGGAAAAATCTCCAAAAACAAAAGTCATTCAGATTAACAAACTAGTTAAATGTTATTTTGTATTGCTCATCTTCCAGTGCTGAGCATAGAATGCTATGCTGAGTTGCTAGTGTTTAGTTGTTTGTCATAGCACATTGTTCTGTTAATATAAGGCATAGATATGCACTCTGACATGATGAAAAGCCAATCATTTTAATTTCTTAAAATGATGCTTTAAATCTAAACTTTCTCAATTCATTATTATTCTAATCTCACATGGGAATATGTTTCACCTTAGGTGCATTATACCATTAAAATGATCAAACATAATGACTAATGAGGTAGGAAATGCATTGTTTGTGTCATTGAAATGGGTCTCAAGTAGCACTCTCTATAAAGCAGATGAAATCTCAAGCCCTTGATAGATAGCAGAAGAGAAATATATGATGATTCAGATTTTACCAAAGAGAAAGAGCTTATTTAGAAAATGAAAGGTGTGAAGATATACATTGTCAGAGCAGAATGTGGGCTATCTTCAGAGTCAGAAGCACTTTGAGGGTCTCAGCTTCCTCTTAAAGGAAACTTTGTAAGGAAGGCATGGGAGGATATGTGGGAGCCACCTCAGCCAGGTGAGGTCCTTTCTTTGACCATGGATCACAAGATGTTTATGGAGTCTCATCTTCTTCTAGGATCTTCAGTCTTTCATTGTCTCTTCTATCTAAATAATATTTGGAACATGCTATGTTATTTGTTTTTTTTTTTAAATCTATATCCCTGCCTTTGCTTTATATAAGAAGAAAATACATTGTGTGGCCTCCCAGTGCACTTAAACTTAAATCAAAATAAGCCCATTTTCCTAGATAAGTGAATTTGCAATAAATAACTCTAAGATTTGTAGATTTCTCAGGAATTCAAGAGTGTCAGACATAGAGGGAAAAAAACAGGTCTAGGATGTAAGTCTGATCATGTGACTTTTAGATTTATAGCTAGTCTGTTTTTTAACTTATTTTTTTGTCTTCTTTCTACATGTTAATTCCTTCTACCAAACCTCATTCTAATCAATTTTCCCCTGAAATATTTATTTATGTATTTATTTTTTTGGTACTGAAGATTTAACCCAGGGGTGCTTTACCACTAACTTACACCCCAACGATTTCTAAATTTTATTTTGGGAGACAGAGACTTGCTAGATTCCTTAGGGCATTGCTAAATTGCTAAGGCAATTTACAATCCTTCTGTCTCAGCTCCTCAAGTAGCAGGGATTATAGGTGTGTACCACTGTGCCTGCCTGAAAGTACTTCCTTTTTAAAGGAGGTGACTTGGCTCTGAATTCTGCTCCATGTCATTGTGATGCTTTGTGCCTTATCTAATTAATTTTATTTGCTTGTAGGCAAAATATTGTAACTTTTCTGTTGATTCCTAAATTTACATGGATGATTCTTTAAGCAATAAACATTTGGGTTATTGATAAAGTGAAAATTCCATAAATTAAATTCATGGATATTGCTGGAGAGACAAAATTGACAAGGCAGTAATATCATTGAAGTACTTAATAAATCAATCCAGTTATAGGCAAGAGGATATAGAAAAAGGTGGTGCTTTAAGGTACATAATCACTACTAAAATCAAGGAGCACTTTCTTTTTATCCTCTAGCTGATCTTAACATTTCTATTTTAATGTATAATCAGAAAACAATGGAGAATGAATTCTCCTGATCTCAAAGAAGCCCCTCAGTAGAGGTATAGCTGAGATCTCTAATATAAGAGGTGAAATTCACTGTGACCAAACATGCAAATTTCTTACCCTGACTTTTAAGTAGGTGAGCACCAAGCTTCAAAACTGAAACTGTCTTAAGAAATAATGTTGTGGCAATGCCTGACCTGAAATTGGGCTGCTTGAATTAAATTTTTATATTTCAGTTTCTGGAACAAGCAAAGAATCTAGGACTTCAGGTTGCTGCATGATTTTGGCAGCCTTTCCTTATATCTCCCATACCAGAGTATATTGCTGAAAAAAATAAATAAAAGGGAGAAAACATACATAAAGATTTGTACAGAGTAATCAATACTTTGTCCATAGGCATTGTGAGTCAGAGATAAGGTAACTGGAGATGCCGTTTTGAATAGTGATCCAAATATAGAATACAGCCTCTGTATATTACACTGCTGGGCAACAATGGACAGTCATAAATTCCCTAGGAAACAGAACTTTAAATAAGAAAGGCTACCTTGGAAATGTTCAGGGTAAATAAAAAGCGATTACAATGAATAAGCTTGTCTGAGTTCATGGAAAAACATATTCCTAACAAATAATTCTTAATTATCTGCTGACTAGCAATGTTTGTGTTGAAATGTAGAAAGGAACAAGAAGAGTTTTGATTACATTCTGTGGAGGGATGTGGGAGGGATTTAGGATTACATGTCCAGAATATTGGAGGACATTGTGGAGAAATTAGGATACACAAATGGTTTTTTGAACAAGTTACTGAAATGAAAGTACATGTCATGGAAATGAAGAGCAGGAGATAACATTGTTGGGCATTTTGAAAGTGATTTTGATAAGATGAAGCACAGGACAACATGTAACTGTGAATGGAGCAGATGCAGTTAATAAAGAAGGTGGAAGTTTTAGAATCCTAGGGCAACAATGCTCATAAAGACAAAAAGCAATCACTAAAGAAGAAATGGTTGGGAAGAGCAGATCCTTTCTTCCATTTACAGCATCATGATTTAAGGTGGTAGAGAATCATCCAGAATAAGCATCCTAATACACAATTATGAAAGACGGTCTTGAATAAGGTCCCTTATTCACTTATTTTATAAATATACCAGGCTTTATTATGTGATAGGCCCTGTACCTTGTTCTAGGGAAGTGATCATGAGACACAGTGATCTAATAGAAGATATAGTCATCTACATAGGTACTTGCATTCTGTGTGAGTAGGCTAGCATTTATGTATCAATGAAAACAGGTCTGAGAGAAGCTCAGCTTAGCCTATCAGAGAACATGCTATGGCAGTGAATTCTAGACAGCTTAATAATTCATAATTGTCAACAAGGTGAACAGGAAGAGTGGCAAAATGATCAGAATTGAGAAGCTTCTATTGAGCATTCAATGGATATCTTGCCAAATCTGGAGAATATTAATAGTCTGTCATAGAAAATACATGTTTAGATAAGTCATAAGTTTGGGTGATTTTATGAAAGGAAAGGATTATGAGAGATTGAAGACAGGAAGAAAATATTTTGAAAATATCCACATAAAGTACAAGTAGGAGAAAAGGGGGAAGAAGGAAAAGCAAGGAGAAAGGTAGCCAAAGATGTAAGCCATCAAGAGAAACACTGTTTTATGGTGTTATTGTTCTATTTTACAAAAGTGAGGACTAAACTGAGAATTTTTATTGGAACTGATACTTAAGATATTCTTCATTACAGTTCTTTATTTTTTTAAAAAATAATGTTTTATTTTTAAGAGACAAGGTCTAGGTCTGTTTTCGAGGCAGGTTCAGAACTAGGTTTATTTCATACTTCTGCCTTTACCTCTTGAGTAACTGAGAATTTAGAATACCACCAGGCCTGGCTCTAGTACTCAAGAAAAAGGTCTCTGAAGTGTAGGAATACATGTGGTGCAAAGGAGTGAAACTTATAGAAGTTGGAAAAACTTTACACAAAGGAACAGTGATGACTATATGCGACTATTTCAAAAGTCTTAGAAATAAAAGGATGAAAA
Source organism: Ictidomys tridecemlineatus (assembly GCF_052094955.1). NCBI lineage: Eukaryota > Metazoa > Chordata > Mammalia > Rodentia > Sciuridae > Ictidomys > Ictidomys tridecemlineatus. The sequence continues at coordinate 1,287,013 of NW_027525461.1, read as the reverse complement.
AAAGATTTATCATTTGCCAATAAGTACAGGAAAAATGTCAACTTAACTAATCATTAAAAATCAAAATCCCAATGAGATAGGACACATACTTTGAGTGGGACTATTATAAAACAAAATAAAGTAGAAAAGGGAAGTGAAGATGTGGAGAAATTAGAACACTGGTGCCACTCTGATGGAATTGTCAAATGGTTCAGCCTCCATGGAAAACTGTGGCAGTACCTAAAAAATTAAAAACACATTTACCACTTTACCCTATAATTCCATTTCTGACAGAGACTCAGAAATTATTTGCACACTCATGTTCAGAAAAGCATTATTTAAATTAAATGTAAATTTTAAACAACCCAAATGTCCATCAATGCTTCAATAAACAAAAATATACAAATAATAAAGTATTATCCAGCCTTAAAAGCTATGGGTTCTGATACCTGCTGTCACATGGATAAGTATGAAAGTTTTGTGCTAAGTAGAATAAGGCTCACACAAAAAGGGATAAATTTTGTATGACTGATGTTATGTAAGGTCCTTAGAACAATTTAATTCAAAGAGACAGAATGTAGGACAGTAGGGACCAGGATCTGGGGAGGGAGCAACAAAATTTCAGTTTGAAGTAGTAAAAATTCTTGAGTTGGACGATAGTTATGTTTGCACAACCACATGGTTGTACTTGATGCTCTGGGCCATACATTTATTTAAAATGGTTCAGGCAGTAAACTTTATATCATATCATACCTTGCCACAACAAAGAAAATTTTAAATTAAAAGGTCAGATTATGAGAGGCACAAATGTTCTAATTTCTCCACATATTTTCTTGCCTTTTCTACTGTTTGAGAAGATATAAACTTAAAAAAAATATAGTAATTATTTAGTCAATTAATTACCAAGATACTGATAGAATTTATCCTCTAATCCAGGATAATGGAGAGTGAAAGAACGGGACAAAAATGTTATTAATCTATATACTGAAACAATAGGCATAAACTGCACAGTCCTTAAACATAACCATATTAAATTGAAGCATATTTAACACACACATACAAGGAAGCAGTGATGTGGGTGTATCATTTGAAGAAATCAAGTCAAAATTTAAAAAATATTTTTTAACACTTTCCTTTAATTAGACTACTAAAATAATGAGGTAGTTAATTGAGATACAATTTAATAAGTGTGGGAACTATTACACCAGCTACAAAATATATTAGTGTTTGGTCAATCTCTATTTTGTGTATTTTTTTTTCTTTTAAAGTTACTCATCAATTTTTCCATTTGTCAGGGTAACATGCCAAGTTTTTGGACAATATTCAGGAAAGAAATTGGAGGAAGGAGAAGTGATTCCAATCAGGTTTCTTTTAAAAAATGCAGAAACCTTCTGGTGACTCTATGCACAAAAGCAACTCATAATTATCAACTGTCATAACAAAAAAACTGTCACTGAAATCCCACAAAGACTTCCTGTGTGGATTCTTTCTCTCAGTAACCAAAGTACCTGTAGAATTTGTCATCCAATCCAGGACACTTGAGAGTAAAAGGGAGTGATAAAGATGCTATTAATCTATGTACTGAAACATCACACATAAATTGGCACAAGTGATTGGTACCTCACTTCAGGCTAATTTTTTTCTTTATATATATGTGTGTGTGAGTGTGTGTGTGTGTGTGTGTGTGTGTGTGTGCGTGTGTGTGTGTGTGTGTGTGTGTTTTAGTTGTAATTGGACATAATGCTGTTATTTCACTTATTTTTATGTGGTGCTGAGGATTGAACCCAATACCTCGCACATGGTAAGTGAGCACTCTACTGCTGAGGCACAACCCCAGCCCACTTCAGGCAAATTTTGAAAGTTCAAAAGTTTAGAAAATAAAGTAAAGTATCAAGAAGTCTGTGTTCAAAACCATCAGCCATAAACTCACTGAAATGGCATAATGAACCACAATGCAATGATATGGAAAGAATAGTACTAATTTGAAGTACCACTCTAAAGACAATAAATAGCACAATAGCATCACTTAAAGTTCTCTTTCCTTACTACAGAAATGTCAGGAAGAACTGATAGACACTGCATGATTTTGATTTGTAAAGAACCAAGAGAAAAATATTTTAAATTAATTTCTTATTACTTATAAAATTTACAATACAGTGGAGTAGTAATTTTATGTTTTTTAAATAGTTCACCGTGTATATATGTATAATTAATTGACACAGCACATTTATGTTTATACATAGCATCAATGTCAAATTGTCCTATCTTAATTTTAAGACACCGTTTTTCATAACTGTGAAATTTTTTGATGCTGAGTCTTTGATTTGAACTGAATCAAAACACTTTGTATGAGAAAAGCTAATTCATCCTCATTTACCTAAGTAGTGCACTAAAAGTGAGTGACTATCTACAATTAATATCTTGCCTAGGACACCCTGAGAAAAATACAAGTGTGCACTGATGAGTGGTTAATGTTGTATAGCATCTTCAGCCCATGCCGGGCTTCCCTTATGCTACTGAGAGAAAAGAGATTAAGGCAAAAATAGTTTTATGAAGAAGATAAAAGTAACAATTAGGTGGGAGTAATGGTCCAATTAATCCCTTATTATCCTGTTGTAAGTGGTATTTCTACAAACACAGATACTATTCAAAATGAAAGAGAAGAGTCGGGAGCACATTTCATGTCCACCACCTCCATTCTTCTTTCCATTGTTTTTTTCATTTTGTAGCTCCATCTTTCATCTGAACCAAGTCAAGAAAGACAAAATTCATTTCTTAAACGTGTAGCTATACAGCCCTTAAAATTTTCATTTTTTTACCTAAAAGATATATGGTGCTGAAAATGTGAGGAGAAGGGAAAACAAAGAAAAGAATCCTTAAGATATAAACTACTGGCCAGAAACCATGGAGTAATGCAGGGGTACACATTGACAAGGGGTCTTAATGGATCAATGACTCATGCTTTTCTTCTTAAAAGGTGGCACTGTAAAAATCATGATGTAGTAAGAAAATTCAGACTTTTCTATTTTTCCATACACACAAAAATTATATTCATCTATTCCAAAATTAGTACTATTTACTGATCTCACTATTTTGGTAGAGACAATAGGAGCAGAAGGATATAGCAGAAAGGCAAAGTAGAAAGAAAGATCTCAAAGCCTTTATTTTTTTAAAGAGAGAGAGAGAGAGAGAGAGAGAGAGAGAGAGAGAGAGAGAGAGATTTATTTTTTAATTTTTGGCAGACACAACATCTTTTATGTATGTGGTGCTAAGGATTGAACCGGGCTGCACATATGCCAGGCAAGCACGCTACTGCTTGAGCCACATCCCCAGCCCAAAGCCTTTATTTTTTAATGGATTTCTGAAGTGTTTCATTGGGTGGGATCTGTCTCTTTCTGGATTATAAAGGCAGCAAATAAACTTGGAACAACTTGTACACTATATGTAAAAACATAAAATGATTTTCTCCTAAAGTTGTAGACATTTCTAGAAGCTTTTGCTTATCGTTCAGGACATCCTCATATCTTTCTTGTCCAAAATGTTTTATAAACATTTTTTCTATGTTTTACATATACCTTATTATAAATGGATCATGTAGCATGAGTAGTTTCTTTGTGTCCTGAGGTCATTATGGCAAGATGTAGAATAACAGTTTCAATTCTTTTGTTAACTTCTTAAAGGAAGTTATGTTCCTTCTGAGACTTTAAGATCATAGAGGTCTGACATAATATTTTATATACATTTATAAACCCTATTTTATAATATGTTGTGAATGAGAATTGAATTCAAAACATAAAATTGAAATATGTATGACAGGGTCCAGAAATTTGTTTTAAATTGTTTTATTTAAGAGAAATAATTTTGTTTGATTTTAAAATATCTCTTTTATTTTTTTCAAGAGACCACATGGTTCAAATTTGAACCTTTAAACCCAAGATTTGTAATGTTTACATTATATAAATATGCCTAATATCTATGTTTACTGGAGAGGTGTGCAGTATTTTGATAGAAATATGTTATTGTTCTTTAATAATGATCACAACTTTCAGTTTTACTTCAACATTGCCAAATAATTATATAATTATAATTATAATTAAACATTGCCAAATAATTAAATAATTATAGTCAAATTATGATTCTCCTAGTTTTAGATTTCTAAACACAAAATCTCCTATTGGTTTCTAAGTTAACAATTTTATTAATTGAAAAACATTTCTTTAGCACCTATCCACAGTTTCAAAATTATTTCAAAGATACAAAGTGTTCTCGATTAAGACTCTTGCAGCATAAAATAATGTGCCTCTTATTGACTAGTAGTCAATAATCTACTTGTTTCCCAGTATGCATTTGTCTTGTAGAGAACATAGTTGGTACATTAATGGATAAAATTCCAGAATACTGCCTCTTATTTGAAAATTCTGGAGAAAAAATAATTGTCATTTAAGAGCTGTACAACTTAGCTTAAAATTTATGTAATTAAACCTTATGTTGAAAGTCATAAAGCTCTGAAGATAGCCCAACATTTCAGAATAGTTTGTCATTCTGTAAAATGAAATCAGCAAAAAGTAGGGGTAAAGAACTAACATTATCAAAATGGTGATATTACCAAAAGTTCTCTATAGGTTTAATGCAATGCCAATCAAAATCCCAATGGCATTTCTTGAAAAAATAGAGAAAGCAATCATGAAATTCATATGAAAAAATAAAAGACCCAGAATAGCAAAAGCAATTCTAAGCAGGAAGTGTGAATCAGGCGGTATCACGATACCAGATTTCAAACTATATTACAGAGCAATAGTGACAAAAACAGCATGGTACAGGTGCGTGGACCAATGTTATAGAATAGAGGACACAGAGACTAATCCACAAAGTTACAACTATCTTATATTTGATAAAGGGGCTAAAAGCATGCAATGGAGCAAGGATAGCATCTTCAACAAAAGGTGCTGGGAAAACTGGAAATCCATTTGCATCAAAATGGAACTGAATCCCTTTCTCTCGCCATGCACAAAAGTTAACTCAAAATGGATCAAGGAGCTTGATATCAAATCAGAGACAAGGCATCTGATAGAAGAAAAAGTGGGCTATGATCTACATACTGTGGGGTCAGGCTCCAAATTCCTCAATAGGACACCCATAGCGCAAGAGTTAACAACTAGAATTAACAAATGGGACTTACTCAAACTAAAAAGTTTTTTTTCTCAGCAAAAGAAACAATAAGAGAGGTAAATAGAGAGCCTACATCCTGGGAACAAATATTTTCTCCTCACACTTCAGATAGAGCCCTAATATCCAGAGTATACAAAGAACTCAAAAAATTAGACATTAAGATAACAAATAACCCAATCAACAAATGGGCCAAAGACCTGAACAGACACTTCTCAGAGGAGGACATACAATCAATCAATAAGTACATAAAAAAAATGCTCAACATTGCTAGCAGTCAGAGAAATGCAAATCCAAACCATCCTAAGATACCATCTCACTCCAGTAAGATTGGCAGCCATTATGAAGTCAAACAACAACAAGTGCTGGCGAGGATGTGGGGAAAAGGGTACACTGGTTCATTTTTGGTGGGACTGCAAATTGGTGTGGCCAATTTGGAAAGCAGTATGGAGATTCCTGGGCATGCTGGGAATGGAACCACCATTTGACCCAACTATTCCCCTTCTCGGTCTATTCCCTAAAGACCTAAAAAGAGCATGCTACAGGGACACTGCTACATCGATGTTCATAGCAGCACAATTCACGATAGCAAGATTGTGGAACCTACCTAGATGCCCTTCAATAGATGAATGGATAAAAAAATGTGGCATTTATACACAATGGAGTATTACTCTGCATTAAGAAATGACAAAATCATAGAATGTGGAGGGAAATGGATGGCATTAGAGCAGATTATGCTAAGTGAAGCTAGCCAATCCTTAAAAAACAAATGCCAAATGACTTCTTTGATATAAGGGGAGTAACTAAGGACAGAGTAGGGATGAAGAGCAGGAGAAAAAGATTAACATTAAATAGGGACGAGAGGGGGGAGGGAAAGGGAGAGAGAAGGGAAATTGCATAGAAAGGAAAGGTGATACTCAGGGTTATACAAAATTACATACAAGAGGAAGTGAGGGGTAAGGGAAGAAAAATACAAGTGGAAGAAATGTTTTACAGTAGAGGGGGTTGAGAGAAGAGGGGAGGGGAGCGGAGGAGAGGGGGATAGTAGAGGATAGGATAGAAAGCAGAATTCATCAGACACTAGAATGGCTATGTAAAATCAATGGAAATGTAATTGATGTAACTGATGTGATTCAGCAATCTGTATACGGGGTAAAAATGGAAGTTCATAACCCATTTGAATCAAACTGTGAAATATGATATATCAAGAAAGATGTAATGTTTTGAACGACCAACAACAACAACAAAAAAAAATAGAAATGAGGTAGAACCTGCAAAAGCTGAGACAATGCAAACAGATTAAAAACAATGTCAATATCCTACAAGATATTTCTTAATTTTTCAATGCTTATTTTATTACATAGACTGCAACTAGTATCTGTAGTTACAAGGGTATCTTCCTATACTTATAATTACAATCATAAAACCAAATTTGGAGATATCAGTAATAACTGGTAAATGTGATTTTTGAAAAATAAATGGTAAACATTGAAAACTGTTTTTCTCTAGGCCATCCTTAGAAACTTAGTGAGGCCTTAAGCAAATTAGCAAAAGCCTGTCTTGAAATAAAATATTTAAAAAAAAATGGGTGGGAGGCTGGGGAAACATCTCAGTGGTAAAGTATCCCTGGGTTAAATACCCAGTACTCCCCCACCCCCAAATCTGCTTTTCTCAAAATAGTGTGATGTCTCCACATAAATTCCACATCTTGGAGGAAATAGCATAATCTGATGGACTACCTAGGTTCTAGGATTTGCTCTAGCAATGTTACTTTGGCCACATATTTATAGTCCCTTGATTTTAGTGCTTTACTTAGAGAAGAAATAATTAGAAAGCTATAGAGTTTAATGTTCCTAAAGGCAGTGTAGAGTATTTCTTCAATACACATTTAGGTAGTGAATGGAAAAGTTGAAAAACAGTAGAAATCATGGAAGCATTGTGGAAGTACCAATTCTGCATATTGAGCTCATTGTAACAAAAGGCCTGCATGTTTTAAGTTTGACTATGAGGGACGGGCAGAAGATCCAGAATTGACCCTGCTGCTGTTTAAAATAGTGGTACTCCTGTTGATCTTTCATAAAATTTTACTTCTTTAAAAATCATGTAATAAATTAATAAGTTCCTTCAAAAGGAGCAGGTAATGAAAATCCTGTTTGTGTTTAAACAATGACAAAATGTACAGATTTTCTCAATATATCAACTTTCTAACATGAGTCAAGAAAACATCTTTGCAAGTGTCTTGAATTTTCAAATGTCAGATCTCCAAGTATATCAATTGAGACAAGATAATTGGAGATTTAAGGAATTTTACCTAAATGTCCAATTTTTACTTTGGGGGTTCTTTTTTCTTTTCTTTTCTTTCTTTTTTTTAATACTGGTCTGTTATTTATTTGGTTGTAGTGATATTATATCATTTTACATATTAACTTTTTTTCAGTGTACTTGTGTTTCATTAGCTTCTATCAATTAATAGTATTTTAATCATTTTTATGCATTTACCATTACAAGAATATATTTGTTAATTGAATTGTGTGTATATTACACATATATCTTATGAGCTACAGATGCTATAGGTTGTCATGTAGAAACACTACAAAGAAGACTAAGAAAATAATAATATGAGCTATATTGGAGAATACTCAATGGATAAAAATGTGAGTTGGGCTAGGATGTCTAATGTTCACTAGTGAGTAATTGTGTGCAGTTTTATGGGATTTAGAAATTTTAACATTAATGAGAGACATTTTAGGGGCTCATTTTTCCCTGTGAATTGAGAGGTGATTACATTTACTTCCAAAAGAGTTTTTTCAAGGATCAATTATCTTGAAAGAAAGGAGAAAATTTGTGGAGTAACGTAGAAGTACTAAGCAGGAGTCGGGGGAGGCTGAACAGAGAGATGACAGAGCCAGGCCTGGAGTTCAAGACTCCTAGATAGGGAGGGCTGTTGGCAGATGGTCACAAATATATAATTGCCTAATGATGACATACTACAAACCTGGCATATAACTAAGTTTCAGGAACCTGAAAGCAATGAGGTTCAGTAACAATGTGGAGGAAGTAAGTCTTCAGAAAGCTACAGATGGTTTTTGGTTTGTTTTTGTTTCTGTTTCTTTTCTTTTCTTTTTTTTTTCTTTTTGTACCAGTGGTTGAACCCAGAGGCACTTAACTTCCAAGCCATATCTATAGCCTATCTTAATTTTTATTTTGAAATGATGTCCCTAAGTCATGGAGGGCCTTACTAAGCTACTGAGGCTGGCTTTGAACTTGCAACCCTCCTGCTTTAGCCTCCCACGCTGCTGGGATTACAGGCATGCACCACCAACCCTGGCTACAGATATATTCTTAAAAGGACTTTCCTTGATCAGGTTTTGTAGGGTTTTATGCAATTTATTCATATATTTATTTGCAGCATTTATGTTTAATTATCTTTATCTCATGAAACTGAGATTCACTAATTTTCTTTGAGATGTGAAAACTGTAAAATGTATAGTTAGTAATTTAATTCAAGTTAATATAAATTAAATTCTTTATTAGCAAATAATAGCATTTCCCATAAAAAGATTCTAAGAGCAAGCTAGATGTGGTTTCTTTTCTTTTTTAAAGAGAGAGAGAGAGAGAGAGAGAGAGAGAGAGAGAGAGAGAGAATTTTTTAATATTTATTTTTTAGTTCTTGGCAGACACAATATCTTTGTTTGTATGTGGTGCTGAGGATTGAACCCTGGCCGCATGCATGTCAGGCAAACGCGCTACCGCTTGAGCCACATCCCCAGCCCCTAGATGTGCTTTCTTTACTATGGCATTTAGTAGGTAGTCAAGAGCAAAGTAAAATTGTGAGGAAAGTGGAAGTAGCAGGGTAAATAACTTGCATAACTTAACTTGATAAAGTGGGAGTGTGTCTTAGAAAAAGTATCTAAACACAGCTGTATTCTCAAGCACCTTTTAACACTGTCCTTATAAATCCTCCCATAGCTGGTAACACACCTGGAAGAGTTCCAAGGCTTTGTCAGCATTATCTCACATAATTCCACATTGATCCTGAGGTAGCATTATTGTCTGGAGTTTGAAGATCAGGTTTCAGTGGCTTAAGAAGTTAAGTAACTTGCTAAAATTCACACAGGCAGTGAATGGGAACTCATTTAACAGGTAAAACGTGGACTTAAAACCAAATGGTTTCTCTGGGTCATATGTCCTTATAGAACTGCAGCAGCTTCTAGCTGAATGCCATATTATCACAGCTTGTCTTTAACCTGGCAGGATTCACAGTCCTGCTTTTAATTAGCTAATTATAGACTTTCTTTTACTAAATGAGCTGTTCTCACTTCTTAGGGTTGTGGAACCCAGAGAACTGTTGCTGACTGCTCTGAAGACCACCAGGTCCCTGCAGAAAAAAACTTACACAAAATTTATCATGTTTAATCCCCTTCCTTTAACTATAAGTTTTTGACAATGAAGGTAAATTTGTGCAGAAACTAAATACATGATGCATAGTGTTTGTGTGTCACTTGCTTCTATCTGACCTTATCTTTTGGCAAAAGCCTGGGGTTCAGGTCAGACCAAGTTATTTTATTTAAGACATTTGAAAGAAATTAACTGTGAATCATTGTTGAATAGTGGTATATAACAGTTTTTAAAAGTGCACACTTGAGTGAGACACCTGGGTTAAAAATCTCATTTCTACCCATCACTTCAAATGTAACTTTGGACAAACTACTTCAATTGTTTATACTTCAATCCCTTAATCTCTTAAATTAGGGGAACCCTCTTCACAGGATACATGGAAAGTGCTTAGAAAAGGATGTGGCATATAAGAAGAATTGTAAGAAAATTAATACTGTTGAGTAGCAGTAGTAACAGTAGTAATTTCATTAATGCAATTAGTGAAAAACATGCATTCTAGAAACTACTTGTATCTCAATAGTAAACTCTATTATATATCATTTTTCAAGTATAACATTATCACTGTATAATAATTATTATATATACAATTATATACTATAATAATTATAAATATATTATATATACTTATGTAATATTACTATTATTATTATAAACAACATTACAATGACATGTGCTTCAACAAGTCAAACAACTCATTCTAGCCATGCCCCTAAAATCTCAGTGACTTTACCAATGCAGATTTAATTATTCCTCAGGCTGGACTCTCCAAAGTGGGTCGGAGAAAGATTTCCCTTAGTTTAGCCATTTAGCTGCCGAGGTTCTTGAGACTCCACCATGTGCTTCCACACATCCTTTGTTCTCCCTCAGAGAAAGTACAAAGCATGTGAAGTTTCTAAAGTTACCCACAATTAGAAACTTATAACTTTATTCAGGTATTTTTTTGTCCATTTGTTTTTGCCAAATCAAATCACATAGTCACACCTTACTTCAAAGAAGGAAAGGATGACATTCTGTCTGTGCCAGAAGAAGGGCTTTGGCAGACAGCCCTGTGACCTCACTCTGGGAATGAGCTTATCTTCTTTCCTGCACTGTGATCTTAGGTGCATTGCCACTGATGTTTACCCAGAGCTTTCTAATGAAATTAATATATACCAGGAACCAGATAAAATGCTTCAACTCATGATTTGAATATGGAATTTTTTAAATGGTCAGGTTGCTGTAACCAAACATGAAAATATGAATGGAAAATGGAAATTCTCCAAAAGGATTCAGTGCTGGCAGATGGTCTCTTAGCACTATGATGGCATGAGAAACCTTTCCCCAACCCCAGTGCTTACAATATGTGCATAATTGCTAGGAATATTTTTGGATTATTTTTATTGAAATAGCTTAGGTGGGTATAGACTTACAGCTATTATGAAGAAGAAAATGAACTAATTATTCAAAATGAGTTAAAGTGAGGATAAATTGCATCAAATTTAGGTGATAATCTATTTTTAATCCCTGTAAAATGAAGAATCATAATCTATGCACCTTGTAACTGATTCTCTTCATGGAAAATGAATAGGGCATGGCAGAGTCAATCTGTTGATTTCAGCTATATTAACCAGCCATGAGAATTCCTGCACTGTCTCTCAGAGTCAATATACATCAAGACTATGACCTTAATGAACAGATTGTCCACCAGTTAGTGAGACTTGCTGAAGTGTAAAGGCAAGGATTGTGTATTGTGTGTTTTTAAAGTTTGGAATTTATATCATTATCACATTTGATAATGTATTTAAAGAAATTAAAAATTCTCTTAGCACAGATATTGTAAATTATAAGGAAGAGATTACAATTACACGTCAATAAATTCCAACTGATATTAAGCAAGTCAAAAATATAAACCCAGTCATAGAACAACAATTTAAATATTAAGCAACCTTTTCATTTTTAGGATTTGTTGTTGTAGAATATTTATAAGGATAGAGTAAACACAGGTAAGAATAATTTCATTGTGAAAATGAGTATATATTTGAGAGAATTTCTTAAGACCTTTTAATCTAATTACTAAAAGGTATTGGTTTGGTAAATTTCTAATGGCATGCTGCAAATACTTGTGTGAATTTTGAGACCATGACCTTAAAATAAATGAATCTCCAAGCTGTTTCTGTTTCATGAAGAGTCCAAGGGAACACTTCTAATTCCTAACTCTGCGGTTGAAAATTTAAATTTCCTGCATCTCTATCCTGAAGTATTGCCATAGCTCATAATTGGTCTACTTATTTCTACTCATCACACCTACAGTTCATTTTCAACACTGTAGCCCCAATTTCTCTGATATATAAATCAGAGAGTACAATTCCACAACTCAAGACTTCAATAATCTCCATTTCACTCCAAGCCAAAGTCCTTCTCACAATCTACAAGGTTATACACAACCTGGCTCTTTCTGACCTTGTCTCCATTCATGCCCCTACTACCTCTCTCTGCTCCAGTCATACTGGCCTCTTAGCTATGCCAGGAACATCTCTTCCTCAGCTTTTGGTGTGTGCTGCTGATTTCCTCAATACTCTATAATCCATATTGTTTTCTACTGCATCCAAAAATGTTTCAGTCCTTCCTCAAAAGCACAGATAGCCCTTTACAGATCACCCTCCCAAACTATTTCCTAGTCTCCTTACCAGCTTTATTTTTAATAGTACTTATTACCATCTGAAATAGTCTATGTATCCCCCCCACCCACTCGCAATCTCATTTCCCTAAAATATAAGATCTATAAGAATATGATGTGTTGTCTACGATGTTCAATGCAATCTCCCAAACTTGGATAATGCTAATATTCATTCTTGAATAAATTTTTTTGCTTGAGATTCAAGGAGTTAAAAATATTTTCTTCACTTGATTAAAAAATTTATATTTTAAGTGAATAGAGATATCAACTTCAGATAGCATAATTACTGTGAAAGTTATAAGATAAATATAAATACAGATCTGTTAAGAGACAAAATAATATGGAACCATGAGTGGCGAATAAGTCTTTTAAATTATCATAATGGAATTTATCAAGTCAAGGGCCCTGTCACCTGGAGTGTATAGTGTGATGGGCCAAGTGTATGCTGAGCCTTATTATGATCCCTAGGGTATACAATGCATGTCTTTCCAAATAGTCACTTTAACCCAAAGATATGAGATTTTGCTTAACATGGGCCACTGGAAGATAAGTTCTAATCCTTCTTGAATGTTTTCTGTATTAGGGAGATAATTTTGTGGAAAGATTAGAGAGACACTGCTTTAGCACTACCTATGTTTTAGAGCTGAATTTGATTTACTTCTTTAAATGTTTATTTGATTACTTACTAAGGGCAAGAAAACCATTACTGAATTTGCTAGATTTCTTTTATTATTTTACTTCCTTGTATAGCATTTGTTAAAGATAGATTGCCTCTAATTTTATCAAGTTCCTAGAACAATGCCATACACATTCTAAGCAATAAATGTTTAATTTATCCTTCCATATCTGTCTGCCTTTCTATAGTAGGTTCCCTATGTTTCAAACAAATATTTTCACTTTTTTGGTATTATATTTCTCTTACTGTTGATGTATAGAACTGCATAGAAATCTTTTATTATTTGTAATTTTGCACGGCAAAAATAGGGACTTTGTTGTGATGTTCATGTTTTCAGGCTTATCAGAAAGTTTGAAAACTATAGAATAGGCAAGAAAATCTAATAAAAGTCAAAGACCATAAATATTTTATATAGGATGGGGTTTAACATATTTTGGTTTTATTAGGCAGAAGAATTATCTTTGTCATGCTCAATAATATAGGCAAGTAGAAATTATGGAAAGATGTAATTTAAATTGATTTGTGGGCAATTAATTTAATTTACAGTAATTCGCATGTTTTACTTGTATGTGCATACATGAAAACAGCTAGGATGTGTTAATAACATGTGACCTTTTGGAAGAATACAGTTTTCAAGAATGTTAAAGTCACTTTCCCATCCTCTACCTAATCTACTGAATGCCTGATGACAACATGGCAATGGTGGAAACCCTGTGCCAAGAACATCATCTAGATAAATCTTAAACCCCCCCAAAATTATTTCAGCCAGTTTGGCACAAAAGAGTAAGTATAGACAATGAAGATAAATTCTCTGAGTTCCAGCTTTGTTACTCTAACCATATTACTTTGGGTAAGATATGTAACCTTCCTATGACTTGATTTCCTTATCTGAGGGAGATTAATGTTTATACACCATAGGATTTCACCAAGTTAATATCTGTACACATTCTAAAGAGTGTTTGCATGTACTATGTTAATAAGTAGACTTGGGATCCACAGACTCTTATGGCTCCCAAATTACCAGATAAGGTTCTTGTTGGCCTTTTGTAATATTAACAGTAATTGCATTATAACATCTCTATGTTTTATACTGGAGTATAAATTAACACATTTTTATGGTGACTCTTGTTGATAAATGTCTCATCAAAGCATCATCATTCTTTCTTTGATTCTTAATGAGATCTTTGTTTTAAGCAGTGGCAAAAGAAAGCAAATAGAATCTAGACACCCACGCAAATTATTTTTAATAAGTATTTTAAATCTATTAATTTTTTTGGCTTTATTTACATATTATGATAATTAAATTTTAAAAGTCATTTCAAGAATAATGATAAATATTCTTCACAAAAGTAATTATTGATTCATTGAAATAGAAGTTACTGTGTTTTCACATTCTTGATTATTTCATTTACTTTCAAGTAATATAGCTAAATAAAGCCCAGATGTAAATTGCCAATTTTTCATTTCTGTGAATACATCATTGTACAGATAGCATGTATGGGATTTTCTACCTGAGAAAAATAAACTATAAATAAGTGGTTTTAAGGCATCATTTCACAGAAAATGGAGACTATATTCTGTGGAGTTTTGAATTTATATCCACAAGGTTTGATTTGTGAGTTGTTATTTCTTATGCAGCACCTTGGATGCACAGAATTTAAAGGTAGTGAAAAGAAAGACATTGGACTTGAATAAGATAGTGCGTTGAGGAAAAAACACAAGAACCAGCTAATGCACCACATGTGTAAGGAATGAGAAATTTTATTAGAGGGTCATGGGATTGTTGGGCAGTGATAAACAGGTTCAGCATTGGAAGGAAGGAAATGAGGCATCTGAACTAGAGAATTCTCAAGTTTTGTCTTTGAAGTAAAACTCTTCTGTTATTAAACCATGTAGGTGATTGACCTTAGGAAACTATAGAGTGCTAAGCATTATTAGTATTAAAATAATAATTGTTTATGTGAAATTTGTCTTTAACTTTATGGTATTTTTTTTATCCATATTGGTTTTCTTTCCTTCATGCTGACTATTTTCATATGCAATTTTTGAGCTGTTCACAGGCTTCAGAGATAATTTATCCATTTGCCATAGTGAGAAAACAATATAAATCAATTGAATGAAGCATCAATACAGCATTGATGTCTATTTATCTATCTATGAATTTGTCATGGTTCTGAATAATTAAAAATTTCATTTATGTTGATCAATTTTTACTATTTCCATTCTTGTACTTAGCAGCACATTTTAAGTATATGATAGAAGATATGAAAATAGGGATATAAGTTTTGAAATTTAGAAATATTCTTTTAGTATGTTTAATATTAATATCTAATCACTAGCTATAAACTAAAATATTTATGTGGTGGTAGAATGGTAATATTATTAATCCAGGTACTACGAGGACATGATTTTATAAATATATAATCCACCAAGTTCCTGTCATTTGAGCCATGATCATACTTCGAAGTTATAAACTTAATAAACCAGATGTTGTAGTGCTCACAATTTTATTGTTAGAAACATATTGACCCAACTTCATGTAGGCAGGTCATTTGATGAAAATCGCAGAGTATAAATAGACAGGTCAGGTTCAAAAAAGCATTAGCTTAAAATGAGGTCAACATATGTTGATTCTCTCAGTTCCGTGGACAGGTGAGCCCTCTCCAGATTCCAAAGTCATGCTTGACAGATAGTAGAGTTTCCCAGGCTGCTAAGAAAGAAGCGGCTGTGGCAACAACAGGGCAATTTTCCCATCAACAACTACTTGAAGGAGGGGTAGCACCCTGCTCATCCCAAGATTTATGAAGATTATGAATTAAAAAAATTTAAAAAAATAAATTCTTAAACTTTCAGATATATGTCATGCATTCTTTTCTGTATATACTATATTGTGCTCTGTGTATCAGACACAGGTTATAATTGTTGGACACAATGCTTAATGTTTAAAAATACATAGCACTGTATTTCCTTTAACCATGTACATAAGTGAAAAAATTTTAATATCTCAAAAGCTAAAAAACCCTCAGAACATACTTTGCATGAGTAATATCTTCTCTCAGTTGGTGGCTGTCTTTTAAATTTCTTGTTTGATGAGCATAAGTTCTTACTTTTAACAAATTTATCAATCTTATAGCTAGTTCTTTTTATATTTTGTTATAAAATCTCAAGTTAGATTTTTCCTCTAATATTTTCTACAACACTTGGTTTTTCATAATTAAGACTTCAATTCCTCTTTGACATTATTTTCATAAGGTGAGAGATTGGATAGTCTTGTTTAATTTTTGTTGTTGCATTATAATCACACATACATGCAAACCACATAATTAATTCAGTTTGATTCCTCAGTACCGCTCCTTATCCCCTTTCTCTGTTTTACTGGTCTCTCTTCTATTTTCATCAGCATAACTACTTGTTTAAGACTCAATCTGTGAAAAGCTCCCTTTTCTCCACTCAGCTGCAGGGCAATGTCTGTCATGTATTGATGTGTGTGTTCTCTCAGGCTTCAATTCTGCTCTACAGTACAAACTACCTCTTTGCAAACACGACAAACTCTAATCATTATAGATTCATAAGAACTCTGGACATTTGCAAGATGATATCTTTGCAAGAAAAAAATCCCCTTACAGAATAAAAAGCACTTCCTTGGTTGTATTTTGCTTATTCTTTCAGAAGTCTGGACTCTGTTTTGCATGTACTCCTCTCTACTCTGCTACATAATGAAGGGGGGTAGAGTTAAGAATTTATATCCTTGATGGTCCTTTGGAAGATCAGCAGTGCCTTGAAACAGTTGCCTACAATTATTTTGCATCTGGAAAATCTCTTGGAACATCCAGTAAACCAAAATAATGAAAATAGATGTCCGTATTTCAAATAGTATGTTGTACAATATTATCTTTTAAATTAAGGCACATAAATAATTCATGAATAATGACATACATATTTCTACTTTAAAAACTTTCCATTTAGTCCACCTCATTTAAATCACTGTAAATTATCTTATAATGATACTCTGAATCTCTTAAAGTAGCAGATGAGCTCTTGTATCTACTATATCATAGAATCAAAATTTTCTCAATCATATACCATTTTTCCCTGTAGTTTCACAGCATCTAAACAATGGACGTTGGAAGGTTGAGTTTTCTGATAACTAGAAAGAAACTAGATGGTCTTTTCTGGTACACCAGCATGTATATCTGAATGAAGGTTAAGGTTAACTTAATTTCTCACTTCAGTTGAAAATCAATTCTTCTACCCTTTTGTCATAATCCTATCAACTACATAGAGAAGCTGCTCTATTCTTGAGTTATATTTGAATTTGCACAGGGAATTAAATTTTAGGTTTCAGAAACTGAAAGGTTTTATAGGATGACAGGAACTTTTTGTCTATATTTACCATAATAAGTAGTGACCTGGAGTACAAAAGGGGTTTTCATAAGGGGCCTTCAAAGAATAAAGGGGAGTCAGAGCAGGAAGGTGTGAGTTGATGGTCTTTTTGCTGCTGGCATATGGTGTACAAAAGACAAAAAAGCAACTGTATTTAAAGAACATTTAAAATGTGGTTGTTAGCAATAGTCATTTACATTGATGTAGTTATTCTTGAGCAGTTGAGGTTTTTCAATTTGAACATCAAACACTGTCCTTAACAAGTTATAAAATAATATACAGGAGCAACAAATTGTCTCTACTACATCCTGAGATAGAATTTTTAATTACTTGCTGAAATTCAATTCATTAAAGAAAGTCAATCAGATGGCAAAGAAACTTCCTAGAATTTAAGGTAGTCAGCCCATCTGATTACATGAAAGGACAAATTTCATTTGTTCAGTGGAGCTTGTATTTTGGACTTTGCTTCTAAGATCAATGAGCTGAGCACTGGTAGCCTTGGACACAGGGAAGTTAATAAAGAATGAGAAGTTCTGAGTATGAATTTGGAAACTTGCCTCTCCCCAATTTGTAGGATCAGAGTTTGTTACTGAGAATGCTACTGAGATTGTTCAGCTGATGACACACAAATTCTTGATACCTCTCTAATTCAGTATATCAGTATATCTGTCACCGTGCTCTCTTCTAAAAAGCACTTACCTTGGAAAATATTTCCTTGTGAATGATCATTAATTTTTTTTCACTTCTGCTCTTGCTACTAAAATTTGCCCCATTTCTTGTTGCTAGTGTCATAATTACTGGAAACTTGGAGATTTGCATATGGCTAAGAGGCCTTTGTTATTTTAGCCATAACAGAAAATGGATTTATTCGCTCTCAGATGCTAACAACATTATGGGTTATGCTGAAAACAGAGACATTATCTTCTTCTCAATGCATTGCCTAGTAGCAGCTGATCATTGGAAAGCTCCCCAAAGTCGACCACTTTGCTTCATCCCAAAACCCAAGTCATGATGAAAGCTTTACATTTGCATTACTCTTTTAATAAATTTAACTACTATAACAAAATGCAATAGGGTGACTTATAATAAACAGAAATTTATTTCTCAACATTTTGAAGCTTGAAAATTCTAAGATTAAATCACCAGAGCATTTGCTTTCTGTTGAGGGACAGCTTCCTAATTCATTGTGCTTTAATCAACTTAGTTGACACTGTGACCAAAATAGCTGATGAGAACAATGTAGAGGAGAAAAATTTTATTTTCAGAGCTCTCAATCTATAGACTGCTGATTCCATTGCTCTAGATTCTAGGTGAGGCAGAATATCATGGCAGAAAGCCTTGGTGGAAGAAAGCAGCTCAGGATATGGCAATGAGGAAGGTGGTGGGGGAGAGAGGTCAACAGTCAACAAGTCACGAGGGACAAAATCTATACAAAGACATGGGTGACCTATCTCTACTGGTCACACACTACCTGCCTAGGATTACCACCAGTTAATCTATATCAGTGGATTAATGCACCTATTAGACTAAGACTCTCATAACCCAATCATTTCACCTCTAAATTTTCTTGCACTCTTTCATACATAAGATTTTGAGGGATACCATATATATATATAAACCACAACACAAAAGCCTCTTTTTTTCCCTACATCCTCAAGACTTAAGGAGGTAAAGAGCTCTTAAGGGCCTTTATTTATTGTGGTACTAATTCCATGGATGAGGACTCTAGCCTCATGACCTAATCAACTCCAAATGGCCCTATTTTAAAACCATCTCACTGGGTAAGTTTTTGAAATATGAATTTTTGAGTGGAATATAAATACTGATTCCCTAAAACTTATCAAAACTATTTATTCATCTTGGAACATCCCTCTGTTAGGTATTCCTAGTAAAGTTTTCTTTGGGGGGAATTTAGAGGAATACTCAGGGTTTCTCCTTGCTGTTTCTGAGTTCAATAGCTGTTACATTTGGTAATAAAAACTCAGAAAAGATTTTTGCATAGAATTAATAAGTTTAGACACCAGGTAGTTCTACATTATTATTTAGTTGTGTTTCATAAGGCACAAAACACATACCTAATATAGAAAACTTGCTTTCTATACCAGATCCTGGATAATTTCTTCACACCAGTATTTCATTTCTCCCAAATAATAATTTTATCAGCTTCTAATAAATCCCTATTTTGTATCACAAAATATCTGAGAGAGGTTAAGAACTAGTCTAAGGTACTAGAAAATGCCTACAAATTCCATAGCCTAGTTGATTTCAGCCATCCTGGAATCAGAATTACCTTGAGATATCTAAAAGTATTAATAACTTAGTACATACAAAATTGTAATTTACCTCTTTAGACAAATGAAATAAAATCTCTCTCAGACCTCAACACTATTTTTTAGATACTATGGGTCATCCTATAGTTTCTGGGAAATGTTTAATATTTTATATGATGCATTATTAACTTACAGAATTCAACTGCTTGAAGTAGCATTCTTTGGTATCAGTAATAGTATTAGGATGTTGGTATTTTTTAATGGAAGCATAGGATTTGGTAAGGATAGCTTAGAAAGAAGCAAATGGTTTTTTTCCTATGAAAGAATGTATTCCTTGTTTTGCATAGTAATATAAAAGGAAATATTGGGAAAGTAACCAATTTTCATTCTAATTATTTTTTCTATAAACTTAACAACTGTTTTCTCTTCATTTTCTACATAAGGTGTACTATAGTCTAATATGCTTTAAATGAATTCAAGAATGCAGACTGGCTTACTTGTTGCAGATTTATAAGTTAGAACACATTAATTAAAGCCAGTTATTCCAGTACTTAAAATTTTGCTTATGCAACACCCCATCAGCACTAAGAAAAATTAGTAGAGTGTATAAAGAGTTTTGAGATTATTAAATATTATATTTAGAAATTTTTATTTTCAAATGTCTGTTAGTGATAATTTTAATACTTAACAAATTCTTTATCATCTAAATTTTTTATATACTTCAAAATTTAATTTATGTCTGTCCTATTTCTTATTTTCTGTCTTCCCCTAAGGACAGATCACATAGTGAATGTTATCTGTATAATACTTCACCTGTCAAGTTTTTAATACCAGTCTAGGCTACTCCTATTTTGTATTATTTAATTCTAGTCTACTTTCATACCTATTTTCCATATTCTTAATTACTTTTGACATTTGACTGTGCCTGTGCTTAAGTATGAGTGTGCTGGGCCAGTGGATATATGCATATGCAAGGATTTCTGGCCAAAAAGGACTGTAGTTGGAGTAACCTCCATGTGGACTCATCATCCCACTCTATCACTCTGCTTTTGATTGTATCTGTAGGGACTGAGGCAATTTCACTTTCCAATGCTACATTTGCTTAAAATGTTTCATCTTGTTCCTCAGAGCAAATTTATCTGTAATTTCTTACAGACTGTGCAGTTTTTAGGTCATATCATCCCCTAAGCCACAAAATTCCTTCTTATATCCTTAGTCAGCTTTTTACAACTATAGCTAAATAACTAAGGCAGATTAATTGACAAAAAAAAGTATTTATTTAGCTAATCATTTTTGAGGCAAGTCCAAAGAGTATGGCTTACTTTCTGTCCCTGCCCTTGGCTTTATCACATCAAATATGTATCTTTCTGGGTCCCCTGGTATTTCTACCTCTCCTTAAAAAGCCATCAGTAATTCAATTGTGGATTGAATTAGAGCAATACTTTAATAATCTAAGTGAATCTTCACCTAATGATCTAGTTGAATTTAATTACTTATTGAAGGCTCCACCTCTAAATTCCTTAGTCAAAGTAAAGTTTTCTACCTCTTAATACCATTACCAAGACTTTAGTGATTAAAATGCTTCCTGAGTTCTGGAAAACAAACCATATTCAAGATTTGTTTTTCATTTAGGCCCTGAAATTCATGTCTACTTATACAACATAGAATTATTCCATGATCAATAAGTCCTAGATGCTTAATTCATCTCAGCACTAATACAAAAGGGCAGATTCTTATGTGAGACCATAGACTTTTAGCTATAAGTCCTTCTGAAACCAAACACAAGTTACAAACTTTGATGATCTATCTCCTTGATGTATATGTAGAAAATACGAATTAAGATTAAATAAAGGAATGAAAGGAAGATCAGTAGAGGAGGGGAGTGGGAGGGTATTGAAATAAAATTCTTTATATGTATAATTCTGTCAAAAGGAACTCAAATACTATGTATAAATGTAATGCTCTAATAGAAAACAAAACCCAGTGGTAGGGCAGGCATTGGGTATACATTTCTGTTTTAAAATGAAGGAATGAGTAATTAGAAAAGAGTAATTGAGCCAAAATAAGACTGAAACCCAGCAGTCCTTAGAGGGTGGACAGTCTGGGCCTGCTGGCTTTGCTTGTTACAAACCACACTGCCACTTGTTGGGGCTTGTTCTGCATGCTGCCTGCAGCTTTCCTTGAGAGGTGTATCCCAGTGCTGTCTCAGTCTCCTCTCTGGGGTCTCCTCTGTAGTTTCTTTCTGACAGTTTCATAAGGCATTGCTGCCATCAGAGGCTCCATGCAAGAATCCCAGCCCTGAATTGCACTTCTGCCTGCTCTTTCAAGGCTTCTTGTGAAGTTTATATGAAATTTCCATGACCCCCGCATTCTGTGTCCCTGCAAAACCAAAACCAACCTCATATGTATGACACAAAAGTGTGCTACCTTCATGTGGTATATTTGAGTCCACATAAACAGTGGCTGCAGCTCTTGAGTGCTTTGCTGACCAAATGCAGGGAAACAAATCCCCAAACAATCCTACATGAACCTGCAGAGAGAGCCTCAGTTTCTGTGAAATATTTCTTCTCTTTCAGGATTCTGAGCCTGTGATGGTAGTGGTAGCCACAAAGATTTCTAAAATTAGGCTTTTTTCCAATTGTCTTACTAATTAGGACATGTTATTTAGAAAGTGGCTTTTCCACTCTACCCTTCTGTCATAAATGTGCTTTTTCTCACTGCTTCCCTAACCAGGCTGTGAATTCTCCATAATTTTCTTTTAAATTATACATTTCAGCTTTAGATTATCCCATTGGTTCCAAGTTCTATAGAATACAATTGAAAATAACTAGGAAGGAGCCTGAATGCTCTTTTGACTACATATTTTCTCCATTAGATATTATAGTGCATCACTTCTAGATTTGGCCCTCCATAAGCTTCAGAGCATGGACACAGTTCAGCCACATTCACAGCAGAGGTGTGACAATTGTTGATTCCAATTTCCAGTAGAATAGTCTTCATTTGCATCTGAGTCCTCATCAGCATGGTCTTTACTGTCCGTATTTCTATCAGCATTCTGGTCATGGCCATTTATCCCATCTTTGAGATATTTCAGATCTTTACAGGTTTAAGGCTCTGAGAGGAGTCCCTCTTGGATGCATCACAACATGGCAGGTGCCATGTTGTGTATCTCTCAAATCTATATCCTATCTCCTTTTCCTTATAAAACCACCAGGACTCCATCAAAGGGCCTCCAACCTAAGGAATTAATCAAACTTAATCATTTTTCAAGGGCCCTACCACTAAACACAATAGTCCAATTAGTTTCTACCTTCTTTAATACCATTGACATAAGATTTTTGTGATTAAATTCATTCATGAGTTCAGAGAGACAACCCATTTTCATACATAGCTTCCCATGTATTCAATTCATCATGAAAGAATTACTTAGATAACCTCTGTCATACAGTCTTCCAACAATAATTTTATTAAAAAGTGGAGGAGTTTTTAAATATCTTCCAATTAGCATTTTGAAAAACAAAAACCATAAATATGATAATAAATTCACCTTTATTTTAAGTTTAACATGGCTTGTATTTTAGTGTTTTATCATATATCTGTAAGTAAGGTGTGTTTACGAAGACTTCTTTTTTAATACAAAAATAGTGTAAATTTAAACTTATATGCTTATGTGTCTATATATGACCAAACACCCAATGAACATATTTTATACTTTTTTAACTTGAGCATTTGTAATCTAATGTCTCTCCAGATCAATAATCTTCAAAAATAATTTGAAACTATTTTGCTGTATAGTATCATAGTAATAAGATATAAGATATTAACCAATAGATTAGTATTTATAATTATCTATTATTATTTATTATTTATAATTCATACAACTTAAATTATACAACACATTTTTATATAAATATTTTACCTGAATATTAAGAATGATTGAAATTGGAATTACTAGATCAAAATTATAGACTTTAATAAAAGTACACACATACTCCAAAATTTTGTCAATTTTTTTTCAGAAAGTTTAGTAAGTGAAAATTCTTATATCAGTTTAACTTTATTTTTATTTTCTTGAATGATGGTTAAATATGTATGCATATATACATATATTTATATGCATATATAAAGAACAGAAAGTTGATATCTGAAAATGGAATCAAAATCTAGTTTTACTCAGTGGTTCAGGAGGCTGAGGCAGAATGATCACAAATTTAAAGCCAGGCTCAGCGACTTAGTAAGGACCTAAGCAACTTAGCAAGATATATATATATATATATATATATATATATATATATATATATATATATATATATATATACATATATACATACACACACATACATGCACATACATATATCTATGTATTTATATAAAATATTTATTTATTTAAAAGTTTTATATATATAATGCTTCATATATATAATATATATATGTCATTATCTATAATTTTTATATATTTAACTCCAAATGAGTATGTTCAGTGATTCCAATGTTTTATTATTTATATTGCCAAATATAATAAACTTGTGAATTTCTCCTCTACTCCTAGTCTTACAACCTTCTTCTCAATTGCAAAATTAGTTATTCCAAAGTTAGTTATCCACATCTTTTTCTTTGATTTCACTTCTTTGATTCTAATTTTCTCATGTTGAGTCTGCCGGATGCAATGACACACACCTGTAATCACAGCTGGTGGGGTGATTACCCCCAAAAGTTGAAACCATCTGTGAATAATTATGGAATGTTATAAAGATCCAAATTGATTTTCAAATGAGGCAAATTTGTTTATTGAAAAAATCCTCTTCTTTGTATTGAATTGCAATTCTCTTTATTTATTTATGTATTTATTAATGTATTTATTTTAAATATTTTTTGTTGTAGTTGGATAAAATACCTTTGTTTTATTTATTTGTATGTGGTGCTGAGGTTTGAACCCAGTGCCTCATATGTGCTAGGTGAGCATTCTACCACTGAGCCACAACCTCAGCCCCTGCAATTCTTTTATTTTACTGTATACATGAGCATGTGTACACACTTAGACATGCACATTTGTATCCACATCTACAGTAATATCTTCTCTAAGATTATCTGTTTGTTGCCCATTTTTTAGGTTTTTAAAATGAGTTGTTTAATTAAATGATCTAATTCAGAAGCCCTCAAGATTTATTATCTATCTTCTCTATTTCAAATGAAATGTAAAAGCATTACTTTCAGTAAAAAGACTCAGTGGAAAACAATAAACTCTAAACCTGTTGATCTAATAAAAGTTGAGAGTAGAATAGTGGTTAGGCAAGGTTTAGAAGGGGTAGAAAAGTTGTCAATGGGAATAGTTTTATACTTAAAAGGAATAATTTCTGGAGTATTATTGTAAAGTAGAGTGACTTAGCAATAATGTATAAAGAATTGAAGGGAGAATTCTGAAGGTTCTAACTTTAAGAAATGATAAATATTTAAGAAGGATTTGTTGATTACCCTGAATCTATGATTATACAATGTATACAAATGTTTAAACATTCTATTATATTAATCAGAAATAAAATAAAACCTAAAAAATTCTCAATTGTTATTTTCTCCAATCTTGCACAACTCTTATAAATTAATTCTCAAATAATTGACATTTATGCAATAATTAGTTTTCCCATGTAGAAATAAGGCTCTAAGGAATTATATAATCAGCTAAGGAACTTAATAATTGCAAGAGTATTTCATCTATGGGACACAGAGAAAATAAATATTACTTTTGTCCTGAATTTAAAGTGAAAATGATGGAATAATTTATACCACATCTCTGACATGCATCTTAAATTATTAGACAGTTTTCCTTCTCTGTGGACTAGGGCTATCTCAGTGGCAAAGTGAGCTTGTAAAGCTTCAGGACAGATCTGTGTCTTGATAAAACCATTTTTTGAAAAAATCTTAGATCCATCAAATATAATATAGATAGAACATATTCATTCTGTTTGTCTTCATTCTGTTATGCACACTATACTCTCCCTCCCATTTTCTAATATTGATCACTTTAGTTAAACAAGAAAACATTTCATAACATGGAAGTTATTGAATCATTTTGCTGAGGTAAATTTTAGTTTATTCAAGTTTTGAATGTTTGCTTTAGAACTGAAGGAGAAGGCATTGAATAAAAGGTTTCAAGAACTTAGCTAGGAACATTGGATGGGCAGTGATGTCAAGCAGAGCTCATTTCTCCTGACAGAGTGCTTCTGGAGAGTTCACAAGGAGGTCAGTACCTTCTTTGGATTTCATGCTAACTGTCTGAGTTCAGGGCTGCTACAATTTCAGTTCTCAGGATTCATGTGGCTTTCTAAAACTTATATTGGCAGTAATTTTAGATTTAGTGAAGAAAAAAAAGTCAATGAGTGTAGGAACCTGGGAATAGGATGCACTTTCCTTCTGAAAGAGATCTTCATGCGATAAGTGAAAGATAATCTGTGAAACACTATATTGATATAGGCAAGAAGGTTGATAAGGGCATGCTGACTCAGGTTGTTGAACAAAATAAAATTGAAAAGTAGTGTTATAATAGAATCACCAGTTATTTTTTTAAAAATATTTTTAGTTGTAGATGGGCACAATACCTTTCTTTTATTTATTTATTTATTTATTTATTTATTTATTTATTTATTTATTTTAATGTGGTGCTGAGGATTGAAACCCTATCACTGAAAACCCAGCCCCATCAGTTATTTCTTGCGAAGGTTATTTTTGAGCTCATTAAATGAATGAGGTACATTCTATATGCCAGGTATTTAGCAGTTAACATGAAAGTTTTTTCATATGTGCGATGATGTAAGTGGTTCTTACAGTTTCCTGATTTATAGCAGATGTTAAAATAAATGCCATTATAAAGAAGAGAAAAATAAATGTAAGATCAAAGAAATTTTACCTTAGTATGTTGGGGCTAATCATCTTGCCTTTCTTGAACTATGATGCAGTGTCAAGAGTATAGGAGGAACAACTAAAGTGATCTACCTACTATATCACTGAATGCAACATAATCACTCAGCACAGAATTATTTACCTGTAATCACCTAAAAGTGTGTGTGTGGGGAAATTCTCTCATTTAGTAGAACAGCTCTGTGTCATATGCCAACTCAGCATTCTGTAATTTCATTCAGATATGGCAGTCACTACCTGGAGAAAAAATTCACAATACATTCACAGATTAATCAGGATTCAGAAGCTGCCTGATAGTTCTGTAACTGCCACTCAGGACACTCAGCAAGTCTTCAGTCATGTTTTCCAGCAGGTTCATTCACTGCTTTGACAGCTATTACTTACTGTTCATCACATTTTTATGATTTAAATTTGATGACATAGCCAAGTACAGTGGTGCACTTCTATAATCTCAGAAACATGGAAACTGAGGGAGGAGGATCACAAGTTAAAAGCCAGCCTCAGAAATTTAGCAAAGCTCTGAGAAACTCAGTGAATCCCTGTGTCTAAATAAAATATATAATAGAATAGATTGGAAATGTGGTTCAGTTTTTAAGCAACACTGGGTTTTGTTTCAATAATCTCCCCACAAAAAGTCAAATTTGATAATATAGAATATGTAAACTGCAAGAAATTCTGATTTGTGAGGTTTCAGTTGTGGTTCAGTAGTAGAGTGTTTGACTGGCATGCATAAAGCATTTATTTCATCCTCAGCATCACATAAAAATGAATAAGATAAAATAATTTGTTCAGCTACAACTAAAGATACTTTTTGAAAGTCTGGTTTTATATTGTTGCAAGAGAGAGAGAGAGAGAGAGAGAGAGAGAGAGAGAGAGAGAGAGATTTCTTTTGCAATTTGTGGTGTTATAATTCCAATTTCTTAAGTGTGAGTGTGTGAAAATAGTCTAGTGTCAAAGTAGTGCCAAGGCCATACTACCTCTAAAGGCTCTAAGAGAGAATCATTCTTTGTAGCTTTGCAAATATGATGGCTTTAGGTTTTCTTTAGTTTGTGGCCACAAAAGCTAAAAAAATAGAGCATTGACACTCTATCTTTTAGTCACAGGCAACAACATTCTCAATAGGACCCCTAAAGCTCAATAATAATGCCAAGGCTTAATACATGAGACTACATAAAATTAAAAAGCTTCTGCACAGGAAAGCAAACAATTAGGAATGTGACGATAGAACTCACAGCATTGGTAAAAAAATATTTGCTAGCTAATCTTTTGTCTCTATATCTAGAGTATTTAAAGACCCAATAAACTTTACACAAAACATTAAGTAATCCCATTAAAAATGAGCAAATTAACTAACTAACACTTCTCATAAGAATAAAGACAAATGGTTAGGGGCTGGAATTGTGGCTCAGTGGTATACTGCACACCTAGCATAGGTGAGGCACTGGGATTCATTATTAGCAGCACATAATAAATAAATAAAGATATTTGTAAATAAGTAAACAAACAAAAAGTTCAAAATTATCTTTATCAAATTGAGTTTACAACCTATTCTGAGTACACAAAATCTGACTACTTCAATAACTTAAGAAAATTGTGAAAAAAGCACAAAATATAGAAGAATCTTTTCAAAATATGCAGATATCACAGTGATCTTAGGGGTCCATGGAAAAAAATGAGCCACTGAAATTTTTTATTCTTATACAGGGGGAAAACAAGGGGAGATTCCATAAAACATTTTATCCAAAAAAGGTCAGAAGTACTATAAAGGATAAAGAGGTAGCTCCACTCCAGTTGAGTAACACCCACTCCCAGAGCTGTACCTTTCTATCCAAAAAGAGGCAAGTGCACTTGCATTGTAATAGGTACAATATCAGTCCAGCACATCTTTATCGGGTCTTCAAAGTGTGTGCATGGCTCCTTTCTAGAGTGGCCCCTGACACAACATAATTAAGAATAAGGACAATGAAAATAAAAAGTATAGCATGATTTCATTTTATACCAGACAGAATGGCACTCATAAATGATAAATCTAATGATAAATACTGAAAAGGATGTGGAGAAAAAGAGACTCTTATACATTTTTAGAGATACTGTAAATTTGAATAACCACTATGAAATCAGTATGGAGGTTCCTCAAGAATACTAGTTGTGGAATGATTATATGACTCAGCTATACTTCCCATCAGTATTTATTCTGAAGAATGCTATTTTACTATACATATCCATGTTTAAAATACATACATATCAGTATAACTCACAATACTCAGACTATGAAATCAGACTTTATGTCCAACTATGGATGAAAAAAAATAAGAAAAATGTGCTATATATACACTATGGAATTTTATTTAACCATAAAGAAAAAAAATATGACATTTGCAAGAAAATCAATGGTACTAGAGACCATCATGTTAAGCAAAGTAAGGGTCATTTGTTTTCTTTCATATATGGAAGCAAGGGAGCAAAAAAATGAAATAAAAGGTGAGGGTGGATTGCTTGAAAATCAAAAGGAGATCAGTCAAGAAAAAGGACCAAGGAGTGGGAGGTGGGGGTTTCTAGGGAGTCAAATTGAAAAAAATCTATTGTGTGTAATTGTGAATATTTTACAACAAATCTCAATATTCTGTACAACTATAATACACTAATAAAATATAAAAAAATAAAGTACTGAAAAAATGATTATGATATATTCTTCAATAAGGTATTTCTTCCAAACAATGATTTAGGTAAGTCAGATCTTTTCCCAGAATAAGTGAGATGATTCCTTAGGTCTGCAGATTGAAAAAGATGGTAAATCTGGCACAAATGTGAGATGAGATAAGATGTTAGAGGACATTACCTTTGATATCCTGAACAGAGAAAAATTCAGAAATCACCAAGCCAAAAATCAATTTTAGGTAGAGAGTAAAGAGGCACATTCAGAGAGTTTAACTATGTCATTTACTATACCCCTGTTATCATCTCCTACAATTGTAGAACCATGCATCAACCTCACTAATTTATTATTTGCATGTTATCATTTTATTTCACCAACAATTCTTCTGGACCACTAAGTTTATCCTCACATTTGTGCAAATATATATATTTTTCTTTCTTTGTGTATATGCAGGTATTCTTTCCACATTTTTATGATTTTGTTCTGAAAGTTTTTGTAATATCATTTCCCTTAAATTCACTTTTGTCACTTGAAGCCAGTGTCTAAATGCTCCATTTCATGTGGTTGAAAAAGATGAGTAAATAGCAAGGCCCATCTCATTTGACTAATTATACATTAAAAATTAAAACCAATCTCAGTTCTACTAAAGGACTTATTTTTCACTCACCTTCTCATATACGGTGTTTCAGAGATTCTCAAATATATAGATTTGTGGTGCTGAATCATCTGGATAACACTCCAGGTTGAAAAGTTGTATGTCTGCTTTGATTGAATGTACTTTATTGGTCCTGAATATTGTCATGTTTCTCCCTGCAAAGAGTTTGGGAATGTGGATATTATATAGAATGCATAGAATCATCATTTTCATCACAATTAATAAGACTAAATTTTTAAGACTTATTCTCATTTTGAAAACAAGGGAAATTTACCAGCCCTATGCAGGTGAGGAAATAATTCCCCATTTAAAAAAGTAGCCATTAATTAAATTGGTTTATAAAAGATATTGAGCAGTAATATATTAGTGCATTAGAAAACAAAAAAAAAAGAGTGAAGTGAACTAAACTTCAACTATAACAGAGTTGACTGATTATTTTAAAGAAGGTACAAAACAGAATATGACCAGAAACTCAATAGTGTTAAAGAGGTGACAATTTTAAATAGGATGTGGGTTGGTCAATGGGAAACTCATCTGGGTTAATTAACTGCTACTTTGGTCATTTAGGCTCCTGCTCTCTACTAAATGGAAGAGAGACATGTGTCCTATTTTATGCTATTCATGGTAAAAAAAAAACACAGAAATTTCTACACAGTCTTCAGTTTACTCAAATATTCATTTTAATGGGTGTTTGAGTCAAACCTACATTATAGAGCTGTATGAACAATATAAGGGTTTTTTTGGTTTTTATTTTTGTTTTTGTTTTAAGTAAGTCTTTATAGGCCACAGCTAAAACCTATTACAAATCAGGCTTAGAGGAGCCAGGCTATAATTGCATAAAAAAAAAAGAAAATTTCTAAATTACAGGATACATGACACATATACAATTGAGCATACAAAGAGGCACCCAAAAGCCTTATATTCATCATAAATTGGTGATGTTTTTAATGGGGCTCCTCTCAATTTGGAATCAAAAAGGGAGCTATACTAATACCTAATTTATTACTCTTTCCTTCTCATCTTGAAGACAAAGCATCTACTAATTCTGCTCAATGGAAGTTCACCTCTTTCCAAACCAACAAACTTTAGGGTCACATTATGAGAAAGAATAGTAGGAACAAACAAGTTGGGGTTTAAGCATATGTAAAAGAGCCCAATAACCCAAGAATAATGAGGATATCCAGAAAATAACATAAATATCTCCTGCAAGTTTCTGGGACCATCTTATATTTTGTGGATTCATAGGGTCTCATGTAATCACATATTTGTAAGGGATCCAGGGAGAAAGGTGGGAGTTTTTAGTTTTTAAGATAGGCTTTAAGGAGTTACGGTGAAGATGTGTGGGAAAAAATACATTTGAAAAAAATTATTACAAATACCATGCTATGACGGGAGTGAATATTTTCTGTTAGACATTTGGTTTTACCCTACTTTCCACTTAATTCTCAGGTACCTCAGTCTTCTCAGCCCATCATCTTATTGTTGACTTTGTATCTGGTGGTAATATGAGCCCCAATAATTTGATTTGAATAATATATAAAGGAACCTTTATGTTGAGATCTTTATTCAAGGCCTGGTATCATGAAGTAGTGGACAATTGCAGTACAACACACACACACACACACACACACACACACACACACACACACACACACCCCTAATACATAAAGGCACAAAAATTTAATTGTTTTTAAAATCAATATTTTATTTCCTAATAGGAAAGGTGTGTTTGTACATAAATTATAAATAAGAGGCAACTTATTGAGAACTGAGGACCAGCAGGGAGCTGAGGACAAGCAGGGGGAGCTTAGGACCAGCAGGGACTGAGGACCAGCAGGGGGAGCTGAGGACCAGCAGGGACCTAATGCCCAGCAGGGGGCTTAGGACCAGCAGGGAGCTGAGGACCAGCAGGGAGTTGAAGAACAGCAGGGGGAGCTTAGGACCAGCAGGGGCCTTAGGACCAGCAGGGAGCTGAGGAACCGCAGGAAGCTGAGGTCATGAAGGACCTGAGGACCAGCAGGGGACTGAGGACCAGCAGGTACCTGAGGATCAGCAGGAGACTGAGGAGTAGCAGGGAGCTGAGGACTACCAGGGACCTGAGGACCAGCAGGGGGCTTAGGACATGAAGGGACCTGAGGACCAGCAGCGGGCTTAGGACATGAAGGGACCTGAGGACCAGCAGGGGGCTTAGGACATGAAGGGACCTGAGGACCAGCAGGGGGCTGAGGATTAGCAGGGATCTGAGAACCTGAAGGGTGAGATGAGGGCCAGCAGGGAGCTGAGGACCAGCAGGTGATGCTGAGGACCAGAGAGGGGCTGAGGACCAGCAGGAACTGAAAAGCAACAGGGGGGCTGA
This sequence comes from Ictidomys tridecemlineatus, assembly GCF_052094955.1. Classification (NCBI taxonomy): domain Eukaryota; kingdom Metazoa; phylum Chordata; class Mammalia; order Rodentia; family Sciuridae; genus Ictidomys; species Ictidomys tridecemlineatus. The sequence goes on along the minus strand of NW_027525461.1, from coordinate 1,254,906 downwards.
GGACAAGCAGGGAGCTGAGGACAAGCAGAGAGGTGAGGACCAGCAGGGGGAGCTGAGGACCAGCAGGGTCCGGAGGACAAGTAGGTGGCTGAGGACCAGCAGGGAGCTGAGAACCAGCAGGGAAGTGAAGACCAGCAGGGGAACTGAGGACAACCAAGGACCTGAGGACGAGCAGGGGCCTGAGAAACTGCAGGAGGCACTGAGTGCCAGCAGAGAGCTGAGGACCAGCAGGAACCTGAGGACCAGCAGTGGGCTGAGGGCCAGCAGGGATCTGAGGACCAGCAGGGACCTGAGGACCAGGAGGGACCTGATGAGCAGCAAGGAGCTGAGGACCAGCAGGGGAAGCTAAGGACCAGCAGGCAGTTGAGGACCAAAAGTGGGCTGAGGACTTGCAGGGGGCGCTGAGGACCAACAGGGAACTGAGGACCCGCAGGGGGGGCTAAGGATCAGCAGGGGAATGAGGAAGAGCAGGTGGCTGAGGACCAGCAGGGGGCTGAGGACCAGAAGGGACCTGAGGACCAGCAGGGTGCTGAGGAACAGCAGGGACCTGAGGACCAGAGGGGGATAAGGACCAACAGGGACCTGAGGACCAGCAAGGGGCTGAGAGCCAGCAGGGATCTGAGGACCAGCAAGGGGCTGAGGACCAACAGGGAGCTGAGGACCAGCAGGGGCCTCAGGACAAACAGGGGGCTGAGGACCAGCAGGGAGCTGAGGACCAGCATGGGGAGCTGTGGACCAGAAGGTAGCTGAGGACCAGCCGGTGGCTGAGGATCAGCAGGGAGCAGAGAACCAAAAGGGGATGCTGAGGACCAGCAGGGGGCTGAAGACCAGCAAGGACCTGAGGACCAGAGGGGGATGTGGAGCAGCAAAGGGAGCAGAGGACCAGCAGGGGGCGCTAAGGACCATTTAAATTCCTTTTATTGGTTTCAAAGTTCCTCCATAAACTTCTACATTTTTCAATTTTGGAAACCCTCAAGTTTAAAAGACTGATGCAAGCATTATTAGGGATTTTCCTTTAAAATTAAGAAAACATTAATTTAGGAAAAGACAGGCTTTTCTTTCCATAAATCAAACCCTGGCCATCAAACAGTCTTTGAGATACATTTTCTACAGACAATCTCTGTTTATGCAGCATGTGGATGCAATGGGCATGTGATACTTATTTCTTATTTTATTTTATTTATCTATTATTATTTATTCCTTGGGAGCTGAACCATTCAGCAACCACAACAGATTTGCATGGAAGGTACAACTTTCATGAGATGCCCTTTTGCTAGTATGGCAATAAATTAACAGCTCTGGAAGCAGAAGAAAGTGACAAGAATACAGACCTGGTGGGGCTGAGGACCAGCAAGGGGCTGAGGACCAGCAGGGAGCTGAGGACCAGCAGGGGCCTCAGGACAAACAGGGGGCTGAGGACCAGCAGGGAGCTGAGAACCAGCATGGGGAGCTGTGGACCAGAAGGTAGCTGAGGACCAGCCGGTGACTGAGGATCAGCAGGAAGCGGAGAACCAAAAGGGGATGCTGAGGACCAGCAGGGGGCTGAAGACCAGCAGGGTCTTCTTGCATCTGAGCCTCCAGTGGCTCTCAAGTTCCAGGTCATCTCTCTTTCCCTGACCCCTTTCCTTTCTCTGTGCGTGTTCTACTGTCTTCAGTCCCGGACTTCAATTCTCCCCCTCTTCTTGGGATTTCTGTCCCTGTATTGCTTCCTAGACTGTTCTCTGCCTTCCATATTACTTAATGATACATGGTAGCATTTGAGTAGCCCCTCTGGGACTTTGCTGGCTATCTTTATCAGTGTGATCATCCCTCCTATGGTGGCCCTGAGCTGTAGCCTACCTTGATATCCAGATGCAGACACCCCAGCAGCTCAAGTGTAGCATCTGGGCTAATGAAAGCCCACACCAGTACTGAGCTGGGGGTTAGAGGATGTTGTTTATGGGCCAATGTGTTCATGGCTTTTATTCCTGGACCTTCCTGTTGCTTATGTGCAAACAGTGTTTCTTCTCCTTGAGATCCTAAGCACTCTCCAGTGCCATTTAGAAGAGGTAGAAGGAAAGAGTGACAGAGACAATTTTTGCAATATTAAAATCCCCAGTGTAGACAGAACCAAAATTATATAAATAGGTCAAAGGCAGTGATAGGCAGTGAGGCTTCTCAGCTAGAAAGGTCATGTCCAAATTAAAGAGAACCACAGGAGTGTGGAGGAGGGTGGAAACTCTGATCATCGCTCCCCTTTAAGTGACCAGGCTTTCATGAGAGTTTCCTCTACTCCTGAGAATGGATGCTTCTTCCCTGGCTGCTGGACTGCTCTGCCTGATCTGGCTGTTTCTGCAGAATAAAAGACCTGGATGCCCCTGTGAGTGGGAGGTGCCTTCTCTTCAGGGAGATCACCATGCCACCACTGGGCTGGTAGCAAAGAGAGTCAGGTCCTCAGGGTATAAAGTGGAGCTTGAAGGCACAACCCTATATTTTGTGGTTTTATTCTCCTAGGCCCAGACTTTGCAAATTCCTAAGTGTTAGCCAGAAATGGCCCTAGGTTGGGAGTTATGCAGGGAGGTGGAATTTAGAGAAACTGCTCTGTAGAACAGATAACTCTTGCCATTGTTGGATAGGATGACTCCATCTAGTTTTGAAATTTAGCCGGTATTTGTGACTCCAAGTTTGGACCAGAATAATGCTGCCATGGAGCCCATGTGGATATGCTGTCCACAAAGAGAAGAAGAAGCCCTTCAGACACAGGTGTGGGGGCAATACAGAGAGGGCCCAGCTACCTGTCTCTGCAAGGTCACTGTCTTTCCTTGTCCAGTCAACACATCACTTAACGGAGGGGCCTTTCCTCATCAGGCCATTCATTCCTTCCTGGCTTGCTAAATAACTGACATGTGCTAGACATTAAGGCTCTGACCAGTCAGCACTGACCATCATTTTGTGTCAGGCACCAGAGGGGCCAAGCCTGCTTTCCTGTCCTCCAGGTTCATTTGTTCAGCAGGTTCCATTCACAGCCACGGGTGGAAGCCAACATCACACAAAGTGGAGCTTCATATAAAAAGTTAAAATGATATGGAAATTTATGATTTTGAGGGTCCAGAGGTACTAAGGAAAGGGAGAAATCTAGTTAGACCTTAAAGATGAATAGCCATGTGAGATGTAGGCAACAGGGAGTATTTTAGGAAGGAGACAAAGATAAGACTATTTATGGGAACAAAAGGGTCAGAGACAACTAGAGATAAGCATGTGGTCTAACTTGGCTAGAAAGAGAATTAGAAACATGAGAAAAGTAAGATTGAGATGAATGGGGCAGGGTAGGGGTGGTGGAATGACAGGACAAAGACGTCCTAGTGAAAGAAACTTTAATGCAGCCTGATGACATGAAGGTCAGGCTAGAGGTCATCATGGTGCCCTTAATGAGGTTGCAGCTGGCTTTCTGCAGGCTGAAAAGGACAAGTGTAAATAAGCATTGTAGATGCAGAGTGAACCCTGAGAAAGCATTACCGGGGAAGATCATTTCTGAAATTGAGACTATTAAGTGAAAGGAAGATAATCCCCACTTTCCTGGAAGTGGCAAGAAAATAGGTACAATTGGACTAAGATCGGGATATTTATTTCCATACTTACATTTCATGTTAACAGTTCTTAAAATGCAATGTGTAAAGCAATGAATAGAATCTGATTGAAATTGAAAATAGGGCATGGGAAGAATGCAGAGGGAAGAATGGATTTTGTTGTAAATAATGTAATTTCAAAATTTCAAGAAACCTATTTATGCATCTTCCATGAGCTCCATCATCTCTGTTTCCCACACCAACATTAGGGTATCTTTTTGATAAAAAAATAATAATAATAATACAAACTTAGGAGGGTAATTGAGTTAATTTCAAAGGGAAGTGCTTCATGCCATGAAGATAGGCAGTCTGCACCACCTACCTATTATTAGGATGATTACAATAATAACTGTAAAGAACTGTAGGATCCGGGATTGCAGTCTTGCCTGAAAGAGAGGAGGCAGGAGAAAGCCAGGTAGTAATGTTCCCACAGCTTCACAGGTAGGAATGCAGATGCAGACAGGGCTGCCTTTTCTAATAACTGCAATTCAGTTCTTGAATCTGTAGACAGAAATAATCATCAGATGATAATTAGGGAAAAGTGCTGGAAGGAACCTGGATACCCACTCTTTGTGAAAGTTTTAGCTTTGAGATGGGACTAGGGGCTTTCTTTTGTCCTCACCTGGAAGAGGAGAGCAGGCAGGGTTCTTATTCAAAATGTGGGCTGTTGACCATTCCTTCTGTAGGATTTAATGTGTGTGTTTAGGAAATTGTTCTATAAAAAAACTGAGGAGGGACAAAAGAGTGGATCCTGGACCTCATGTTATGGAAAGGAGGCAGAGAGAAGAGCAGGAGGGATAATGACTGTGACAGGGGCCCCTTAGCATGTGTGTTTGAAAGATGCTGTGGTGACTCACTCCAGGGCTGGAAAAATAAAATAAACAGAGAGCATTTCCTGGACGCAGATTTGTTTTCTGAATGCTGCTCAGGTCTGGGGCAAGGATGCCTGGCTAATACTGACTCCCTTTTTTCTTTATGGAGAAAAAAAAATAAAGCAAATATTTAAGGAATGGTAAGAAACATTATAAAAATCAGTATGGAGATTCCTCAAAACAGAGAAAGTAGAACCACAAGGTGATCTAGCAATTCCACTAATGAGTCTATATTCAAAAGAGATGAATTCATTAATGCCAAAAAGATCATTCCCCTGTTTACTGCGGCACTATTCTCAATATCCAGAATATGGAATCAACATGTATTACTTTCAGTGGATGAGAGGGTAAAGAAAAATTATGCATTTTTCACAATGGAATCCTATTTGAATGAAGTCTTAGCCAGCTGTGGTGGTGCACACCTGTAATCCCAGTGGCTCAGGTGGCTGAGGCAGGAGAAGCACAAATCAGTGGCCAGCCTCAGCAACTTAATGAGACTCTGTCTCAAAAAATAAATAAATAAAAGTCTGGGGATGCAGGTCAGTGGTTAAGCACCCCTGTGTATTCGGGTATGGGGTAAAAAAAATGAAGTCTTATAACAACATGGATAGAGGTCCTTATGTTAAGTGAAACAGTCAGGCACAGAAAGACAAATACTCAGTGTTTTCACTTGTTTTGGGAAAACAATGAAGTACACCTTGTAGAAAAATGGAATAGAATAGATAGGGAAGGGAGGCAGGGGGACAGAAATAAATTCAATAAGGGGCCCAAATACATGGTGAGAGTATAACAACCACCTCTGGCCTTCTTGAGCAGGGTGGGGTACCCACTGGACAGAACACCAGTGTTATGTTTCAAAATGCACAGCACCAAATTCCTAGCACATGAAAACGACTGATGGTTGAAGAGAGGGAAGTGCTTATTACCCTGATTTGACTATTAGACATTTTATACAGGTATTGGATCACCATAGCATGACAACCCAATTGGCTGGCACCTAGGGAACCCTGTGAAAAATGTCACAGATCTCAGAGAAGCCAGTTTGGCCACTAAGTGATGTGTGAGTGTCACCAGGGGAGGGGAGATCCAGAGGACTTCCTATAAGCCCCACACAGTGGATCACAAAGTGTCAGCCAGGCCCCGAACTAACCAGAAGACGATGACGTCCCTGAGTCTGAGTGTGTGGAATAAGCTTACAGCTGTTTCAAAGCAGGTCCCCTCTGCCCATCTGCCAATGGGAAACGAGGATCCGACACACCAGTTCCTAAGACACTTAGATGCTTATTCTTTGTGCCAATTGCTTCATTCACCAGGAAATGAGGGGGGACCCGAGCTGGTGGAAAGTGCAAGGAGCAAAGCCAGGCCTGATGTCCAGCACTGACTGGCACTTGGGTACCAGCCCTTGAAACTGTCCTGCAGCTCTGCACACAGCAGCAACAGACACACGAGGGTATGATCATGTGCAGCCCACTGGACATGCCTTCAAAGGGAAACGAATTCTCTTCCTGTGCCTGGAATATGAACACCAGGATGCATCATGTTGGATTACATACATGAAGGGAAAGCACCACAATCAACAAAGCAAGGATATAAAAGGACCCTGGATCCCTGACAGGAGAACCACTCCTGCACGACTACCTGTGGGAGAAGTAGTGTCTTGTTTAAGCCACTGTTATTTTGGATATCTGGTGTGCAGCTAAACAGACCCTAATCTTGTCCTGCATGACTCTACCTTATGAGGTTCTTTTAGATAGTCAAGAAATCATGAATTAATAGAGGCGGAGAGAACCTTAGAATCGTGCTTCTTGTCAAATGGACACAGGAGGAGCCTCACCTGTGAGATGGTGTAGGGTCCGTCTTGCTGTCTGCACATTCAGCTGTGTCTTGCTTAGGTGATTTCTGCCAACTCCATCTGCACAAGTCACTCATCTTCTTTGTCAGTCCTCTCCTCCACAGCTGGCACTGTGACCCTCTCCCACAAGTTATCTCCCAAGCACATTGAGGAATATCCTGGAAATGTTGACCAACAAAAGAGTAACACTGTAGCACATGAGTATGCAGGAGAACATGGGAATGCAAGATTTACCTTTGATTCTTTCCTCCTATTCTATTCTGAATCCTCTTTCCCTCCCTCTCCCACCCCTCTCTCCAATTCCCTGGTTCTTATTCAAGGTGCCATCATCTCTGACATGGAAAACTCAGTGGTCTATCCTCTCCCCTTCTCTCTTTCTCTCTCTGTTGCCTTTTCACACAACACTGTGAGAATAATCTTAGCCCAATTTGAAGCTGAGCATTCATCTTTCCTGTGTAAAGCCTCCATTGGTTTTTCCTTGCACTGTTACACAGTCGAGGCCCCTTGCCATGGGTGTGCACCCTGTCTGTATGATCTGGCTCCTACTGGGCTCTCCACTTTACCCCATGCAGCTCACTCTTTAGAGCCTTCTCTCCAAGTGCTTTGCTCTTCCTTGAAATGTACAAGTTCATAACTGTCTTTCAAGCTTTGAATCTTCTGGGATTTCCTCTGACCTTAAATCTTTTCCCTGGGGGTGTCACATGGCTGCCTCCTCCCCTCTCCAACCTCAGCTCTTCCAGACAAAAACCACATACTGCTCAGACTAAGGGGCATCCCAGATCCAGTCCTGGACACACCCTGGTTTATTTTCTTTCCAGCAATGACAATAATAATTTCTGTTTGTTCTCTACTTTTTCTGGGCAAGATGTGGGTCTTTGGCGGAAAAGCTACCCTCAACCTGTTCCTATCTGTATCCACAGATTCTAGACAAAGCTCCCTGCAGCAGAGTGGCTGCTCAGAAAATATGTGTTGAATTTTAAAATGAATGAATGATTTGAAACTGACATGGATAGATGGGTGCTCCAGGTCCTGAGCCCCCGAGGCTCTGTCTCCTGTATCCCTTGTTAGTAAATCAATGATAAGAAAAACAATAGGCAGTAAAACCATCCTAACAACAATTGAACCAAAGAATCAAGAAATGAACAATGGAAAGCATTCTAGCCAATACCACTGGAAATAACTTAGCACATAAAACATCAGCAAATTCAATACAGTGGGTCAATTACTCTGATTTTCTCCAATTAATTGCTGTGCTCTTCCTGTTCCAGCCTGTGTTGCCTGGACTGAGGGCTGTCCAGCTCTGTCGGCCACCACTCGCTTTCCTCGGGGGCCCATTCAATTGTCTCTTCCACCCAGAGCAGTGCCCTCCCCAGGATTCAGCCACCTCGGCCACCTCACCCTTCCCGTGGAAATATCAGACAGACGCAGAACAGAATTGCAGCCATCTGTCTGGGCTGTGGGAAGAACAGCTGGATTCTCACACAGGGCCCCCACCACTTCCAAAACGTGTCTGAGTTTCCTCTCTGGAAGCCAGTGCAATCACAGGCACACAATAGAAGCAGCACCGATAAAGTCTATTCTTGTCAGCCTCACCAACAGCCTCATTATTTGGTGACCAGAAACATGCCTTGAAGTCCCTGCTCCTGCCAGGCTGAAGTCTTCGAATACTGAGGTGGAGTGGTTTAAAATCCAAGATTACGGTGGAAGGGGATGAGGGTTATTTATAGCTCTTGCTCATCCAGTAAAAGCCCCCGGCCAGAAACAGCTCTCTGTTTGAAGGAAAGTGAATTTCTTCCACAGCTGAAAATAAATGTGTTTTGAGGGGAAAACCAGGCAGAGTTCAGGGAGAGAGAGAATTCCTTGCAGGTCTGGGGGAGACAGGGGTGCATACCTGCATCTGTTCTTCAGACCAGGGAGGTCCCTCTCTGATAACAGTCAAGGCTGGGGCTCTAAGATGGAGCTGCTTCTCTCACTGTGAGAGGGGATTCTTTATGTCATTGTGGAAACAAACCTCTCCAGGTTTAGTCCCTTTCTAATTGGTAATTGCATCATTTTGAACATCTGGGTCCTGTTTATTTCTGACACCTTAAAAAAGTGGAGCATGCATCCTTGAGATTGGAAGACCAACATATCCAAGGACATGAGGACCTTAGCTGGGTGGATGGAAGTCTCCTTATCTTGAATTGTCTTCCTCACCAAACTGGTCTTGAGTTACAGCTTCAGGTAAGAAGAATAAATTGAAATGAATGTCCTTACTTCTCTATTTTTCTCTCTTTGCAAAAATTCAGTACATGTACATTATCTGCAGATATTCAGTGGCATGGTCCTGGCCTTCAGCTGCCTCATATTTCCACTGGGGAAAAGCAAGGAATCATGATGCAATGTGATGCGTCCTAGAGAATAAGCAATATGTAGGGGTGGGAAGCCCAGCCCTTGAAGTGCTGTGCTGTGCTCTTAGCTTTGGAGAGGACATGACAAATGTGGAAACCACAGAAAGTAGGTCAACTGAGCTTCCCAAGCCTCAGTTAGGAATGGAGAGACTGAGCCAGTGGTTTTAATCATTGCAAAAATGGTAGATAGGAACATGGAAATATTTTTAGAGATGATTAATTGTGAGGATGGACATGTGGGCAAATTGTCCCAAGAGTATAAAGATGTTTACAAATCTTATTCCCCAAGAATGTAATGCACATATGCAAACTCATTTTTTTTAGTTGTAGATATGCAAACTCAATTTTTGAATGCAGTTAAAAGGCTCTACAGTGGCTGCAGGGAAACAGACTGAAGAGAAACTGTTAGGCTGAATTGCCTTTGCTTTCTTTCATCTTTCAGGCAACATTTCCCAGAGTGAAACCTTGGAATTAACTATTAGAAACACCTGGGATGTTTGCTTAACATGCAGATTCCTAGTGCCTTCAGCTCAGGTCTACCCCCCAAATCTGCATTTTAACAGACACATCTGTGTGATTCTGAGCAGTAAAGTCTTTCACAGCTCCTAGGAAGGTCTGTTGCCCACCCTTTGAACCTAGGGACACTTCCTGGTTTTTTTGGACTTAATGTGATCCCTGTGATTTAAATAAGGGGTGTTGTGTATCTGCATCCACAGAGAGGCCTAAAGGTTAGAAGACTGATTCTCACTCTTTCTTCCTGCAAGTTCCACACATGAAAATTCAGCTCTTGATAACCATAGCATTTCTGCCACCTGCTTCCTGTGGATTTGTCTTACCTGACCCAAATGTCTGCCAGTCTCCCAGGCCTTTGGGCACTAACTTCCTGTCTCGTATTTCTCAGGTGTCTGGGGACATGCAATGTGCTTGATAAGTATTTGTTTGTTGTGTAAGGGACCGGTGGAACGTTGGAGGAAGAGACCACAAGAGACTGGCTTCATGCAATAAGCATAAGGGGATTTTTATTGAGGATCCTAATTCAGCACACTGAGGCTCTAGGCCCACTCAGGAAGATAGAGTAGCCCAGAGCCTCGGGCAGGGTTGAGCAGTGCTTAAGTACACTTTTTGGGGAGGGCGGGACTTTATACACATCATAGTCTCCTTTAACAAATCACCATACACTTCGGGAAAATCAAACAATAATTCTTAAACTTGATTAGTACATTCATTGATGGGAACAGGCTGGGAAGGGGTGTTTGGTCACTTCTAAGTGGGGTTCACATTCAAACTGATTGGTTTCGGGGCCTGGACGCCTACTTGCCGGGCTACATAGGGTCCTAAGTTATTAAACAACCAGATGGCCAGTAGGGCATTGACTTAACTGTCTCAGGAATTTAACCCAGGCTTTGCAGTTTAGAAGCAGGTTTAAAATGCCCGGTCCTTTACATTTTAACTTAGACGTTGCAGCTTAGAAACTTTACCCTTTCAGTTGCTTATGGAATCATTTTTTTTTCCTTTTAACACAACTGCTTAAGCTACCTGTCATTCCATCAAGATAAAAATGCTTTTTGTCTTTTTTGCATTTTGAGTTAGGTTGATCTTGTACACTCCTGTGACTACATCATCTGGTCCATTTTATTAAGAAATGTTTTGTTAGCTTTATCCTCAGCTTCCATGCTCCCTCCCCTGCCTCCCCATGGTTCTTTCACAGAAAGCCCTTTGTGTTTAGCAAACAGCCTCTAATCTGCACATCTCTTTCCAAGCTCTAACAGGGCTGCCAGGTGAGCCTCCCAACACTGGCCTGGAACAGCTGTTAGTGTGGTCCAAAGCATCGGGCAGGGACTGTGTATGTAGTCCTCTTGTCTCATGGGCACTGGGTCCAGCATACTCAGGGAGGAAGCCACAAGCACAAATGTTTGCGCTGCTGGCTAGAAGTCCTAACGGAGCTGCCTGCTGATGGATGATAACTTGCATAATGACATCAAGCATTCAGATGCTGCCAGGCATGAGTGAGACCCTGCGAGCTCCCGGTTCAATCCCTTGCTGGTTGGCCAAATCCTTATCTTCTAGCATGCAGGCCACAAAGACAGCAAGAGCCAGAAAGTATCTGATCCAAAGATGCTCATTACAACCCCAACAATTTTAACACAGGGAAGTGGCCAGGGAGTCACTCGAGGCTTTCCATTTGCAAATTAACCAAGAAAACCATACACTGAAGCTCAAGGGCAGCTGAGGCACTCATACATTGTAGAGCAGAATTGGATATGTTGATATTTTATGTTTTATGGCTAAAAATGGAGTCAGATATAGAGCTAGTGGAATTGACTTCTAGAAAACATTTATTAAAGAGAGTATCTGTTCTAGTGAGGCCAGATTCTAAGCAATCCATCACTGATGTGCACTGTCTTCCTATCAAATTTGACTCACAGGTGTTAAAAAGAAAAGAAATGCATGTGATCTTTGAAATTGGAAGCACCTGTCAAAGTGATTAAACATAGTAACATGAAATGGAGGATTAGTGAAAAAACAATATTTTGCATCAGTCTGATGGATGAAAAAAATCAAATCACTTCCATCAATTTTGATGCCATTGACATCATCAGAACACGTGGCACTTCTGATGTGATCCATTTCAATGGTGAGTCACTGCCTTGGCTGTTGGCTACCTCACTGAGATCCATCCTCTGTAGAGCAACAAGATTTCCAAAAGAAATCTTGTCATTCTCTTCATTGTCATTGGTTGCTATAGGGATAAATCTTCAAACTGTTATAAAATAGTCCATCATCAATTCCCACTTCTCCCTAAATGCAGATAAAAGATAAATGTACTCCAAAAAAAAAAAAAAGAGGCCCATAAGAACACTCGCTCTTTGTCTCCCACATTGGACTGCCTTTTGGCTTGGTGGACTATTATACCTGACATTGAGATCTGTAGAATGTTCATCATGAAAAAATGTTACCTGGAACTCTTAAAAAATGGTTGTAGAAATTTGAGAAACTGGTAAAGATTATTAAAGCCCAGCAGCAGATTAGAGGCTATGAGAAATCTTATAATAATAAAAGAGCACATTTTTCTTATGCTTATTTAACCAGCCATTTCGCAGGCATAGCTAAACTCAGAATAAAGTTTTTGGAAGCACATCTTGGTCTATGTGCTTCACAAATCAACAATCTGGAGCATTCCAAAGCTCTCTGAATTCAGATCCGTTATGATTTTCCTCTGGATACCTACAGAAGGGGCTTCCTCTGTGTGTTTTTTTTTTTCTTATGGCGTACACCCACATCCCTTCATACAAGGATGTAGGGCTAACTCTCATTGTAACTTTCTTGAGCAAGTTACTTATCATGTACAAATAAGTTGAGATTTCTGAGTGATTTACAGATTATATTGAGCAAATGGGGAAGACTTCACAGCTCAAATAATTGGCAAATCCAGAGGTAGATGACACACTCAGTGGTTCTCAATGGAGGTATTTTGTCCCTCACCAACATTTGACAATGTTTGAGACTTTGTGTTGTCAAAACCAGAATCTACTGAGCAGAGACCAGCCTGGGCCACCCCTCACAACAGGGACATAAGAAGCCCAAAAGGTCAGCTGTACTGTCACTGAGAAATTTGGGTAATGACTGGGTCCAAACACTAGAAGTCATTAGAAACTCTTTGGTATTCATCTCTCATTTATGTTGTCAAGCTTATCTCTGCTGCACAGGAGAAAACATGGCTACTGTCTATGCCAGGTTCACTTTCCAGTTCTGTGACCTAAGAGGAGATGTCTTCCTCACAAGCATCAGTTGAGAAAAAAATGCAAGAGAATTCATTTGATTGGCCCAAGTTTGATCATCTGTTAGAGAACTACTCCTCAAGGCTGTTACAATGACCAACAGGGGCTATGCACTTGTCCTTAGGAAGGTGCTGCATCTGCTGAGCTGAAACATTGCTCACTGGGGTACCAATAAAGTGAAAGGTGCTGAGCAGAATGGAAACAAAGATTAAAAATGGCCAGTGTTAACTACATTTCTTATTCTAGAGTAGGTTCAATTTTATATTAGATAATTTTCAGTGAAGGCATATTTTATATAAAGAATGATATAGCAGGTACTGAGGAGCCTGTCACCCAAGTTGGTCACCTGCTTAGTTAAAGCTCTCCTTTATCAAGGCGTGTCTAATGCAATGTATCTCCCAGTTTCTGTCTTCCTGAGAATCCAACATAGTCTTTCTGCGATTATTAGAGTTGGCATATGTAGCCAATCTTCAACTCTTTCTAAAAAGAAGCACAAATATTATATAAGTGACTGACTGGTATCTTTTATATATCAGTCAGTCACTTATATAATAAGTCATTTTATTTTTTTTCTAGTTTACATAAACCTGACAACAAATTTGAGGTATTTATATTGTCTTTTCCATTTTCTTTTTTTCCCTTTTTTTTCTTTCACATTTTAAAAATGAACCTTTAGGCATATAAATGATTTTCCAAGTTTATATACCTAATACCAAGCAATATACCAAGTGTAAATATTCAAGAATAAGCTCAATTTTGGCAGATAGATGTATACTGTTTCAATGGTTATGTAGTGCACTATGTAAGTGTTTTTATTTTTCTAGGAAATAGAATACTAAACTTAAAGTAGATGAGTATTAGATATTTTCATTGCATGTATTGAATTTTTGAAGTTGGAAACATCAATAAAATTGTAGTACTGCATATTATGTATGAGAACTCCATCAGAGCAATTTACTGCACAAAGTGAAATGGAAAACAGAGATTACTTGATGATTTCATCCTATGAAATATTCAAATTGACTGACTATATGTAACTTTAAAAGCCAAAGACCATTACTAAGTGGGAATATTTTACCATTAAAAAACAGTATTTTATTTGACACAAAGGAATATGATATAGGCACTTCTCCCAGTCTTAATATAGATCATTACTCAAATTTGATAGTAACTTCCTGTGTTCATAAAAACCACCTTTTAACAACTTACATACTTCTAAGTTGTATAAGATGAAATGCTACAAAATCAAAATAGCACATTAAAGAAAAATCTGGTTGTCAAAAAAGAAATAAAATTAAGCCATTTCTTAAAGGTATAATTTGTGGGAGATGGTAATAAAATTGTATTTTGGGTTGTGTGGTTCTCTTCTTATCTCTTTCCTCATGCTTTCCCCACAGAATAAATTTTCAGAATGAACTTTGGCATAGAGGTCCACCCAATTACATGCCAAGTTGTTCTCATCTAACGTCCTACCTAGGAAGTATTTTGCAGTGAGGTGGCTCCCTGTGAGATCCTTTCCATATCTTCCATAAATTACCCTTTCTCTTGTGCACTAGGTCAAACACACAAACAGACAAAAACTGCTTTCAAATTATATATGTGTCCTTGACACACCATAAATGACTAATTCAGAAACTATTAAAATACAACAGTTCTCAAATCCCACTCTTCAAACATGGAAATATGTGGATTAATTCTATGAAATATTAGCATGACTTTTAGTCATTTATTTTATAGCATGTAAATATAACCTTAACCTTATTTACTTATTCATGTATCCATGCCCTAAAAGGCTATGAACTTTTTGAGATTTGTACTTCTTTTTCTTGTGGGTATTTTATGAGTTATTATTATTATTATTATTATTATTATTATTATTATTACTTATTTTCTGGTCAGCACAGTATAATACTGGATTTTTCGGATTTCCAATAAAATTAATTCCCCTTTGTCTTGCTTGGTTTGGTAGTATAAAAATGTTATTTAAAATGACAATATTATCCATCATATATTTTCTACAAGTTTTTTATAGATACAAATATTTAGTCATACAACAAAGTTTCATTTAGCTTAAGCTACCAAATACTAATTCTTAGTGTGTGACAAACAGTATATAAGAGAGTTAGTAATGTTTGCATCAAATGGGCAAGAATGAATGTCCTCAGAGTTAGAGAAGTAAAGAGGGATGATTAATGAAGAATGAGAATAATCTGAACTTGTTATCTGGCTTAGAACAGAGACACATTCATTGTCTAGAAGAATAAAAAAAATCAAAGAAATAGTACAAGGTAATTCCTCAGAGTCAAAGATGAAATTCTATAGATTAAAAAATACTAGCTTATAAAACGAAAATATATATATACCTATACTCAATTCATTAAAAAGTATTATAAATATATTGTTTCAGATATTTTAGTACACAGTGGACTATAAAAGCTTCCTTGAAGAAAACATTAAAACCCCAAATAAACCAAAAACTGTTTCTTTGATTTTTAGTTTAGAGTTATTCTTTAAGACAGAACATAAACCTTTACACCTATGATTTGCAAATAATTTTTGCTATTTGTGCATAGTCTTTTTTTTAAGATTGGGTAATTTTTTTCAATCATTTTTTTAATTAATTAATTAATTTGTTCTAGTTTGTTATTCATGACAGCAGAATGCATTTCAATTCATAGTACATATATGGAGCACAATTTTTCATTTCTCTGTTTGTACACAGAGTCAAGTCACACCATTTATGTGTTCATACATGTACCTAGGGTAATGATGTCCATCTCATTTTACCTATTTCCATGTGCGCTCTCTTCCCCCTCCTCCCCTTTGCCCTATTCAAAGTTCCTCCATTCTTTTCTTGTTTCCCCCAAACCTCATCATGGATCAGCATCCACTTATTACAGAAAACATTTGGCCTTTGGATTTGGGGGATTGTCTTACTTCCCTTAGCATGATATTCTCCAACTTTATCCATTTATCTGTGCCATGATTTTATTCTCTTTTAATGCTTTGTAATATTCCATTGTGTATATATACCACAGTTTCTTTATCCATTGCAAAATGAAAGTAATCCCCTATCTCTTACCATGCACAAAACTCAACTCAAAGTGAATCCAGAACCTAGGAATTAAACCAGAGACCCTGCACCTAATGGAAGAAAAAGTAAGTCCAAATCTTTATCATGTCAGATTAGGTCCCAGTTTCCTTAACAAGACTCCTATAGGGCAAGAAATAAAAACAAGAATAAATAAGTGGGATGGATTCAAACTGGAAAGCTTCTTTTCAGCAAAAGAAACAATCAGTGAGGTGAAGATCCTATTGAATGGGAGCAAATTTTTACCGCATGCACATCAGATAGAGGGCTAATCTCCAGGAGGTATAAAGAACTCAAAAAACTTAACATCAAAAAACAGATAACCCAATCAATAAATGGGATAAGGAACTGAATAAATACTCCTCAGAAGATGATATACAATTGATCAAAAATATATGAAAAAATGCTCATCATCTCTACCAATTAGAGAAATGCAAATCAAGACTACTCTAAGATTTCATCTCACTCCAGTCAGAATGACAGTTATTAAGAATACAAGCAACAATAAGTGTTAGCGAGGATGTGGGGGAAAAGGCACACTCCTACATTGCTAGTGGGCCTTCAAATTGCTACAACCCATCTGGAAAGCAGTAGGGAGATTCCTTGGAAAACTTGGAATGGAACCACCAGCAATCCCACTCCTTAATCTATACACAAAGGACTTAAAAACTGCATACTGCAGTGACACAGCCACATCAATGTTTAGAGCAGCACAATTCACAATAGCTAAACTGTGGAACTAAACTAGATGAACTTCAATAAATGAATATGCATGGTCTTTTCATGTTTTTTTAATATTATCTTCTGTTGAACAGAAGTTCTTTAAGTAAATCCAAGTCATCACTTTTTTTTCCTTTTATGATCATGCCTTTGGTGCTATAACTAAGAAAGCTAACTCCAATTTACAAATATTTTCACCTTATTCTTAGACATTTTGTAATTTTAATTTTTATATTTAGGTATAATCTACTTTGAAGTAACTGTTTATAGAAGCAATTTTATTGTTTTGAAACAGATATCTAATAGTTCCAAAATTATTTTCTGAAGATTGTCCTTTCTCCATTGAATGTACATGGTTATTTTGTGAATTAATGCATGCTTATATATATGTGAGTCTATTTTTGAACTCCATTTGGGTTAATTGATTTATTTACCTGTGTCAACTGTCTTTATTACTCTTATCTTTATGCGAATCTTAAAGTTCACAACACTAGCCCTTTTATTCTGAGACAGGGTCTCACCAAGTTCTTAGGGCCTCGCCAAGGCTGGCTTTGAACTTGTGATCCTCCTTGCCTCCGCCTCCTGAGTCATGGGGATTACATGTGTCTGTCACTATGCCTGGCAGGCTACTAGAATTTTGATTGTTACTTTGCAGAATCTATGAGTATTGACATCTTAAATATACTTAGACTTCTAGTTCTTTGTTTTTAAGGAGAGAGAGACGAGAGAAGAGAGAGAGAGAGAGAGAGAGAGAGAGAGAGAGAGAATTTTTTTAAATATTTATTTTTTAGTTTTTGGTGGACACAACATTTTTATTTTATTTTTATGTGGTGCTGAGGATCTAACCCAGCGCCCTACGCATGCCAGGTGAGCACACTACCGCTTGAGCCACATCCCCAGCTCAAGACTTCTAGTTCTTAATCTTCATTTATCTCCTCATTTGTATAACTCTAATGATTTTCAGGAATGTTTTATAAATTCAGTGAACAGGTTTTGATCAATTTTTTTTTTCAGATCCATCCCTAAGCAGTTCACATCTTAGATGCTATTTGAAATTGCATATTTATAAAATTTTTGATTGATAAATGTTTGATTCTCATATATTAAGTCTAATAAGTTTTTAATATTAATCTCATCTATGCAGACTGCTTAAGTCATTTGTTAATTTGGGTAATATTTTTGATATTCAGTAGAATTTTCTACATAGACAATCATATTATTTTTAGATACTTTTAAATTTTTATGTCAAAACTGAATAACTTTTCTTTTTCTTGTTTAATTGCATTTACTAAAATCTTCAGTAAAATGATGAATAGAAAATGTGAGAATAAAAATCATCTTCCTGTACCTTATTATAAGTTAAAATCATCTAATCTTTATCGTTAAGTAACACATTTGCTACAAGTTGTTCATAGATTTCTTTGGCTGCATTGATAATGTTCTTGTTCTAGATTGCTGAGAATGTTTAGTCATAGTGAATGTTGTATTTATCCCCCACTTTGAGTTTTCTGAGTCTGTGGAGATGATCATGTTGTTTTAATCTATTAAAATGATATATTACTTTATTGCTGTTCAAATGTTAAATTAACCTGGAACTACTGAAATAAATTCTAATTGGCCTTCCATGTCACCATTTATATATTGTTGCTTTCCATTTCCTAAAAATTTTGGCATTTATATTCACAATGATATTTTGTATGCAGTTTTTATGAATTTTTTTCCAGTTTCATATGAAAATATCCTTGGTTTCATATAATGAGTTGAGGAGTATTTTCTTTAATACTTTTAGAGAGTTTGTGTACAATTTGTTTTCTGAAGTATTTGGTAGGATTCGTCAGTGAAGCCACATGGGTCTAAAGTTTTTTATTGAAAGTTAAAAAAATTAATACTGCAACATTAATTATTTTAATCAACATAAAGCTATTGGAGTTTCTTAATTTTTTTCTTTAGTGAACTTTTCTTTTTTATGCCTTTGATCTTATTTATTTCTTCTGTTTAATTAGTATTTTCATTGTGAAATGTTTCAACTATTTTAGTGCTAATATTTTGAAATAAAAAATGATTTTTATTTGTTGATCTTATATCCTGTTGATCTTATATCCTTTGTCCTGTGACATTGTGGATAACACAGAATTTGAATACAGAATCATGGTATCTGCTAATGAGGATAGTTTTATTTTTTTCCTTTCCCATCTAGATGACTTTATTTATTTATTTATTTACTTACTTACTTACTTACTTACTTATTTACTTATTTTTTAGCTTTATTGCCCTGATTGTTCTATTGCCCTGATTAAATCTCCAGTACAATGTTGAAAATAAATGGCAACAGGTATCATCCTTGTCTTGTTCTGGATATTAGGAAGAAAATAATTCAGTTTCTTACCCTGAATTAAAATGCTAGCTATAAGTTTCCCACAGCTTTCACTTATCAAGTAAAATAATTTCCCTTCCTATCCTAGTTTGTTTAGAATTTTATTTGTGACTCTGTTTTGGATGTTTTTCAAATGATTTTTTCTCTGTTTCTTGAAGTGATAATATGGTCCATTGTTCTTTATTCTCTTTAATATAGTATATTACATTAATTAATTTGGGGACCAGCCTTACATTTGAAAGATAAATACCACCTTTTCAGAAATATACTTCTATATTTCTGGACTTATTTTGCTATTACTTTGGTAAGGACTCATAAATCTAAGTTAATGTGTGATAATTGTCTGCATATTTTTATGATTTCATTTTCTAACAAGTTGAGACTTGGTCTTTCTTGTTTTCTGACACAGTTTGTGGAAGCTTGATATTACCTTTTTCTTTAAAATGTTTTGAATTAAGCTTTGAAGACAAGTAGGCTCAGTCTTTATAGGAGAGATTTTATTTATTTATTTTAGAGAGAGAGAGAGAGAGAGAATCTTTTAATATTTATTAATTTATTTTTTATTTCTTGGCGGACACAACATCTTTGTTTGTATGTGGTGCTGAGGATCTAACCCGGGCCACATGCATGCCAGGCGAGCGTGCTACCACTGGAGCCACATCCCCAGCTCATTGGAAGGATTTTAAATACTTAATTTTAAAATTTGTTGTTGACAAATAGATTTTTTCCTGACTTTTTATTTCTTTTTGAGTTAGTTTTGAGTCATTTTTAGTTTTGTTTTTCTAGGGATTTATCTATTTGCCAAAGTTATTTTATTTGCTAAAAATTTTCATGGTATTTCTTTATAGTCTTTTACTTTCTCCTTATTAGTAATGATACTTCTTTTTTTATTCCCAATTTTGTAATTTTGAATCATTATCATTTTTTACTATTAAGTCCATGATTTTTTCAATTTTTTGACCTTAAGAGAGAACAATTTTTTGTCTTGTTGTTATTTACTCTTGGTTGTCTTTTTTGTTTGTCAACTTGTTTCTATTCATTTTTTATTCCATGCTTGTGCTTTGAGTTTAATTTTCCATTCTCTGTCTAGCTTCTCAAGTTTTACAATTAATTCATGGATTTTTATAAGTCCTATTTTATTTTCTAATATAGGCATTTATAGCCATTTTTCCTCTAAAACATTTGCTGTGCATAGACAGGTTTTTTGCCTGTTAAAATTTTCATTCATTTTAAAATATCTTTGTATCTCACTTTTGAGTTTTCTTTGCCCCATGGGTTATTTACACAGACACTCTTTCATTTCTAAATATACAGGAATTTCTCAAATTTCACTCTGGTGTTGATTTCTCATTTAATTTCTTCTTTCCCTTTTTATTATTATTAGTTGTTCAAAACATTACAAAACACTTGATATATCATATTTCATACATTTGATTCAAGCATATCATTTAATTTTTTAAAGTGAGTCTTGGGTTACAGCCTCACCTACATTACTGTGAGATGTGCCTTGTTTGCTCAAAAAGAAAATGATTTGTTTCCAGTGAGGACAAATAGACTGATAATGTCATTCAAATCCTGTATGTCTTTGTTGAGTTCTGTCGAGTTGTTCTAATATGTTATGGAGAGTGTGATAATTAAGTCCATATATATTGATGTTCTATCTACTATTGTTGTATAATCATAGTATTTTCCTTTTTGTTCAGTGAAGTTTTGCTTTCTGTGTTTAAGGATTCTATCATTATGTAAATGTACATAAATTGATCTGTAATTAAAAATTAGCCACTTTTTCCTTCAATAATATTTTTGCCCTAAAGTCTACTTTGTCATTTATACTGCCATTTTTCTTATCTTTGAATTTCAGGGTGCTCTATTTAGTTATAAATTGATTTCTTAATCCAATTTCAGCTTTTTTTATTAGAATGACATGGTTAGTTTAGTATAATAGTTCTAATTGTTGGATTTCTATCTGTGTTTTGACTTTCTTTTTTACATCTTGTACTTTTTTATTTCATTCTTTACTACCTCCTTTTATGATAAAGAGATATTTTTAGTGTATCCTTTGGATTTTTTCTTGATGTTTTTACATTTTTAAGCTTATTAGTAGTTTGCTGTAGGCATTATGATATGCATCTTCACTTATAATAATCTATTTTAGGGCTGGGGATATAGTTCAGTTGGTAGAGTGCTTGCCTTGCATGCACAAGACCTTGGGTACAATACCCATCACCACACACACACACACACACACACACACACACACACACACACACACACATACAAAATCTACCTTAGATTTACACCAAATTCTGATAAAATATAGACTCAAACATAGACTCTGGTAAAATATTAAAATGACAAATACAGTCATCTCTGCCCACCTACTTTGTTCTCTTACTGTCATACATATTAATTATATATGCTATAAAACCAATTACACAGTTTTGCAATTAGTCTTATAAAATGTAACATACATTCCTTTTATTATTTTAATCCATAAACTTTCCTTTTTTTAATGTTCTCACTTTTGTATTTTGTTATTTGGATTCAGCTTACTATATGATGTCATTTTATTTCAGCTCAAAGGACTTGCTTAAGGATTTTGAGACAAATATTCAAGAAAAAAATTCCATCTGTCTTTGTTTACACATAAAATTTTTACTTCATTTTTGAAGAATTCTTTTACTGGAAATTAGCTTTTGCCCAGAATCTTGTTTTTCTTTTATCACTGGATACATTCTTCTCTTCATTAAATCTGGCGAGAATCAAGAGAGTCCGATTTTCATAGAATAATTGCTTCCCTGTATGTAATGAATTGTTTTCTTTTTGATGCTGCTGTGCTAATTGAGACCTGGAGAAGATGTGAAAAGAAGGCAAGAAGCCACCAAATGCGTTGTACTTTCTTAAACTTGGCTAGATTTTTAAATTAATTATTGATTCTCAATTAGTTATATATCTTTTTTTCTTCTCCAGTAACCTTAAATGGTTGAAGTTGGCAATTTTATTATGTTTTATCATTGCTTTTGGGCAGAAAATTGAGGGTGATGTCCTCACAGCTCCATCGTGGAAAATAAACTGATTGATTTTGTTTTAAGAAACAAGGACTTGATACTGCTTATCTCTTTTAGTTCTAAAATTTACTTTAGTATTAATATAGCCATCTGAGTTCTCTAGATCAGTGTTATCAAAATAGCTCTTCTGGTTTCAATTGGTCCTAAACTTTTTTTTTTTGTCTTTTTATTTAATGTGGGATTCTTGCATACATCAGATGGTTTTGTTTTACTTTTGATCCATTCTTACAATAATTGTGGTGTTCAGGACAATTACACACTTACATTTAATGCAGTTGTTAATATAGTTAGGTTTAAATCAAACACTCATATTTATTTTTTATTTGTCCCATTTGTTCCCTTTTTTACATTTTTTGATATTTTCAGCCTTTTTTATTAACTTAATATACTTTTATTACCCATCTTCTTTTTATTTGTCTTATTATCTATACTGTGGTATAATTTGTTTCTTTAGAGTTTATAGTTCTCAGTTAACTTTAAGTTTACTTTTAGTTGATAATATATAACATCACATATAGTATAATAAACTTAGAATACCATGCTTATTTCTATAACTATTTCTTATTGAAATGTTTTGCTATTTTATTTTTGCTAATTATCTTGAAAATAAATTTTAATTAAAAATATTATATTTAGCCAGGTTCAATTGCACATTCCTGAATCCCAGTGACTCCGTAGGTTCAGCAACTTAATGAGACCCCATATCAAAATAAAAAATAAAAACAGTTGGATATGTTGTTCAGTGGCAAAGATGTCCCGGGTTGAATCCCCAGTAGCAAACACACACACACACACACACACACACACACACACACACGGGGTAGAAGGGAGAGAAAGAGAGAGAGGGATGGGGATGATTTTGAGTGATCTTTATTCATGCAGACCCAGATTCCCAATTGGTATAGTTCTCCTTTCTGCCTGAAGTACTCCCCTTACATTTCTTGTCTGCTTGTGATGTTATTTTAGCTTTTTTAGGTCTAAAATAAGGTGTTTCCTTCTTCTTCACTTTTAAAAATTAGTTTTGGTCTGTAGAGAATTCTAGATGTACAATATTTTTCTTTAGTTCATTGAAGCTGTTACTCCCAGGCCTTTGTGTTTGGATTGTTTTCAACACTGCATTTGCTCACTTTCTCATCTTACTTTTCTACATGAACCATGCTTTTCCCTCACATTGAGCTTCTAAAATATTTTTATCATTGGATTTAAGTTACCTTGTTATGAAGTATATAGGTATAATTTTCTTCATTCTTCTTATAATTAGAGTTTATTCTTCATTTTTGATCTGTGAATTTTTAGCAGCTCTCCAATTCGGCAAAATATTTAATATTATATTTCAAATGAATTTTTCTGCCCCACCTTTTAGAGAATCCAAGTATCATGTATGTTAGACCACAAGCCACAAATTACCAATTCTCTATTTTTTAAAAAACATTTTTAAGTTTTGATAGTTTCAATTGCTCTGTCTTTAAAATCATTAACATATTTTCTTCATTAGTTGTTATTTATAAAATCCAATTTTTTTTCTGATATTATAATTTTCATCCAAAGTCAGATTTTTTTCTCTTTAACATCTCTTCCAGATTCCTGCTAAACATATTTCTTTTTTTCCTCTAGATTACTGTGTATATGCTATATACTTGTAATAATTTTTATGCCCTTGTCTGCTAATTTTATCATGTGTGTTACTTCTCAGTCTGTTTCATGTGACTGACATTATCTTCCTCAATTATTATTTTCTGCTTATCATAGTTTTGATCTTTAATGGCCCCCAAAGGCCCATGTAGTAAAACTTGTTTCCCAGAAAGGCACTATTGGGAGGTGGAGAAACTTTTAAGAGGTAGAGCTTAATGAGAGTTCTTTAGGTCTTTGGGAGTTTGCCCTTTAAATGGACTGTGGACTCTACTCCCTTCCTTGATTAATTTTTTATCTTTGGCCATGAAGTGAGCAGTTTTGCTGTATAACATTCTCCCTGCCACTGCTATCTA
The DNA here is from genome assembly GCF_052094955.1 of Ictidomys tridecemlineatus. Taxonomy (NCBI): domain Eukaryota; kingdom Metazoa; phylum Chordata; class Mammalia; order Rodentia; family Sciuridae; genus Ictidomys; species Ictidomys tridecemlineatus. Next base: position 1,231,170 of record NW_027525461.1, on the reverse strand, counting down.
CCACCACACCACACCAGAGGCCTAAAAGTAACGGATCCAAAACATAAGCTAAAATCAACCTTTTGTATTTATAAATTGATTATTCCAGGCATTTGTTATAGTGACAGAAAGTTGATGAACACCTTGCTTTACATGAGTGACAGTCTTTGTTTAGATTTCAAGGGTGAGATGTGAGAGTTACTTGCTTGAGAACTGTATTTATTCATTTTTATTTTGTAAGACCAGTGCTATAATCTCTGAGCTGTGAAATTATCTTCTCCAAGATATATCTGCTTTGTACTCTCATATTCATTACAGCCTTGTCCACAATAGTCAAGTTATGAGTCAGTGTAAAGGTACATTGAAAGTTAAAAAGATAAAAAAAATTGTGAGAAAAATATATAATTTATAAAATAAACATATAAAATTTCATATAATACATATAAAATATTTAATATGTAAATATAATTTTATGTATATATACATATATAGACACAAACATACAAATGAGAATGCAGTGAGAATACCTACATACACATGCACTAAAGTGTTATTCAAGCATGAAACAAAGGAAATTCTGTTAGACATTATGGTAAGCAAAATAAGCTCATCAGAAACCAATACTGTATTTGTCACTCATGTGTAATCTTAAAACACACACACACACACACACACACTCACACACACACACACACACACACATACACACACACACACACACACACACACACACACACACACTTATAAAAACAAAGAATAGAATGCTGATTGCCAAAGTCTGGAGGGTGAGGAAAATAGGGATATGATAGTCAAAGTCCAAACTTTTCAGTTATAAAATGAACAATTTCTAGGGACCTCATGAATAGCTGGATGTTGATGGATCTGTTATATATTTCGATTGTGGTAATAGTTATACAATGTATACCTACATCAAATCATTCTGTGGTGTGCATTGAAAACGTGCTATCTTTATCAACTAAATATTTTTAAAATAAAAATAAAAACATGTAAAATATTTCTCTAAAAATCCTTGAATGTTTTGGAATTTGATTAACCTATTTGGAAAATATTTGGCCATTTTTGGCTCTTGCTTTTATGGTTTGACAAATATTACTAAAACACATGTAGTCAAGGATTAATTTTTGCAACCATTGAGGAAAATATCTTCTCTCTATTCAGTGAACTTAGATTTTAGTTTCCTCAAATGAATGCAATCATTAGTTCTCAGCTGAATTCTCATAGGGGACCCTCTGCTGTTCTCCAGAGTTCTCACTGAGCAGTTCTTTTTCACTCCTGCACTCAGCCCTTTGAATTCTAGCCACCTTGACCTTCATGGACTCTAGAATCTATTTTGTTAATGCAGAGAGATTTCTGGACTCCATCTGGTGCCCCCTATCTCTACATCATTGCCAGGACACTCTTAGCAATGGCAGTTTTTACTTCTCTAGTTCCCCTTATCCTTTATTGCCCAGAGTCCAATATCTTTAGAACAACTTTTCTATATATTATATGTAGTGTCTTAGTTGTTTGAAGTAACTCTTTCTCCATCTTGGCTCTGTGCATGTTTCATCTACTGGTCTGTATACTTAATGTTTGTTAAGCAAGATAAATAATAATGATAAATTTTAATGCTTTCTAGTTTGCAAAACTTACTTAGACACATTGTTTTATTTGATTACACAAAATACATAAAGTGCCAATATTATTATGAAATGGAAAATTCTTTTCAAAATTCTCTGTAATTCTTAATCCTGCATTAAACCCTAATAATCATCATCTTGTAAAGTGTAAATAGGGGGAAGTCTGTTGGTCTCTCTAAACTTTAATTGTCTTACCCATTGATAGAGTACATTAGAATTAAGTTGTATAAAATGATTTGTCTAAAGGCTGGTCTATATTTAAATTCAGTAAATTGTAATTATTATTAGTAGTAAAAACAACAGGTGAGAATATAAAAGTTTAATTGTCAACAAATTTAATGCAGCAGCAAGCCTTGGCTTATCCTCCTTCAACCCATCTCCTGGTTTAAGAGAGGGGAGAGAGAGTTGACAAATAAAACATCTTAATCCTATTTAAAATAGCTATTTGCCTTTGATTGTATAGTTCTGAATGTGCTTATTATATTTTCTATGCATAGCATACTATAAGATTAAATTTAGAATAGTCAGATTAAATTTACTACTTTTCTTACATTTGAATTATTTTGATAATTTTTGTCAAAATATCATTTTGTCTCATGTAGCCTAGATATTAGATAACAAGACTTTAAGAATCCTATAGATGTTTCTATAGTGGTCAAATCTGTGACACTGAAGTTTTGGTACCAGATGTGTCCATGGACATTATTTCAGTGATAACTATACATGATGTTTTTGCTATTGACTTCAACTTCTTTACTAGCTGAATACTGAAGTTGAAGTGTGAACTTGATATAGAAGATGTGAGTCTTAAGTCACTGACTACTGTGTATTGATGATGGCATCTTACTCATTTGAAAATTTTCACACCTAAGATAATTCTGAAGAAGTGTAATATATAAACATGCTGTCCTCCAAAAGATATTATACTTTAAATGTTTTTAAAGGTTTCCAATGCTTAGTTAATGAATTTTTATGCTTTTTCCTAAAAAGGAAGAAAAGTTTGATATTATTGTTTATCCACAGACAGCATTGCAGCATTACAAGAATATAAATGTCCTTACTCTCAGAGATGACACACCTCTAAGGGACAAAGCTTTCCACGTATGGCTCAGGCACCTTCCCTCAGAATCCTTTTTCCAAAATTTTGATTTGGGATTCAACTTTAAGTGTTATAAGAGGTAACACACTTCATAAAACCCCGTTAAGTAAATTATAATTACAGTCCAGATTCCAATTAGGAAAATTCAGCATTGCTAAGCTGAGGAATGAAGCTTAAAGATACAATTAATATGAGCTTATATTAAAGGATTTGATGGAATTAATAAACTCTATAACAATAGTTTATTACTTAATCATGAACACAGGCAACAAGTTCTTGCTTTCAGTAACTAGAAAGTCAGCCTACCTTCTGTATATTGCTTTTGAATAGTTTTCTTTCATCAAATGAAACCCTGTAACCAGTGTAAATATGAGGGGCTTGGATAGTTTTCATGAAAAAATAAAGAAAAAAAAAAGCACTTGGGATCTTAGAAAATAAAGTTTAAATTTAACCCTCAAATATGAAAAATGCAAATATTTATTCTGAAATATACAATATAAAAGAAACAATATTGGAAAAGGCAAGAGAAAGTACTTTTCTTCCAGATGACTAAGAAATATGTCCAATGATATGAAGAGAACAAGAAATAATTTCTGACTTTGGTTAGAAAAGCAAGCATGATAACATTGGCTGCTTCAGGACCTGGGCTATTCCTTATCAATACAGGGATAAAATTGATAAACTGAAGTGGTATTAGTGGTTCCACTCAGTGATCTCATTCAACTAGAATTTATCCAAACAATTTTTGATGTAAATTTACTCAAATATGTTGTCTATATAAAAGCCACATCATTTTCAGTATTTCTGGCATTAATCAAACTCTATATTGTTTCACCCTAAAAACTGCCCTTTCTGAAGATCAAATAAATATAATGTTATTAATTTGGACTATATATTTATCTTGAGTCTCTGTCTCTCTCTTCATGTCTCTTTCTCTGTTTCTCTCTATGTGTGTGTATATTTACACACACATATACCCACATATACATATGGACATACACACACACATATATCTATCTATCTATCTATAGATAGATAGATAGATAGATAGATAGATAGATATATGTGTGTGTGAATATATATCCAGTATTAGGAATTGAAACTGTGTCTTTGAACATGCTAGGCAAACATTCCATCCACAGCCCCCTGGACAATATATTTTGTGTATTTTGAAATTAAATATGATTTTTTTTGATCCCATCTTTCTGACATCATTTAATTTGTATCACCTCCTCATAGGCCCAAATACACATACTCCAAATATTTGTATTTCACAAGTCACATTGAATGTTAGGACTTCAACATACAGATTTGGGGCCAGGGGAGAAGGGCAAACATAAAGTCCTTAACAGAAGCTGAAATATTTATACCCCAGTTCTCATTAATCATCAGATGAGTACTTCTTTTGGAATTGTTTTCCCTGGCATTTTGGTCCAGTGCATGGATAAAATAAAGACTTTAATAATCAGAGGAAGCCTCACATAAGGAAATGCAGTCTGGCAATTGCAAGTGTGTGGAGTACAGACTGAAGTGGTTAAAATGTGGGAATATGAGTGGAATTTTTTATTTAAAGAGGTTAAGCAACTGCTTAACCTCTTTAAATAAAATCTGCAGAATAACCTACAATAATTTACCTATGAACTTAGTCATGTGTTCGTGTAACAAGGATCAGTTATTTATTTACTTTTTTTTTGGCTGGGGAGGAGTACCAGGAATTGAACTCAGGGGCACTCAACCACTGAGATATACAGCCCTATTTTGTATTTTATTTAGAGACACGGTCTCACTGAGTTGCTTAGCACCTCACTTTTGCTGAGGCTGGCTTTGGACTTGTTATCCTCCTGCCTCAGCCTCCTGAGCCACTGGATCAGATTTTACCTAATTATTGTATTTTTAAGTTATTTCTTTTTCGTGGTTTTAAATTTTATTTTTAATAAATTTACTGGGAATCTTTTAGGGTATATAACATGATGTGATAAAATGCACATGTAACAAAATGACTACTATACTGGAATATATTTTATTTCATAACTTTATGCCTTTGTAATCATTGGTACTTTCTTATTATTGTGTCAAAATAAGATAATCACAGTTCTTAGAATATAAAATGAGTTTCATATTTAGATTTCCTTATGAGAATATAGAGAGTTATTGTCATTTACTTATATTTTTAAGAGAGAGATAATTTTTTTAATATTTATTTTTTAGTTTTCAGCAGACACAACATCTTTATTTGTATGTGGTGCTGAGGATCAAACCGGGGCCACACGCATGCCAGGGGAGCACGCTACCACTTGAGCCACATCCCCAGCCCATTTACTTATATTCTAAAAGCATACCTGATTTTTAATTGCATGTTTATTACATTGTGTATTGAATTCACTGACATTTTAAAGTCAGAACTACTGTTTACGTTCTGCACCTTGCCACCTTGCTCCTGGATAATATAATCTTTTATAGTTATCATTTGAACATTTTCTTCTTAAAATTTATAGAAACAAATGTTAAGCTAGCAATATAAATTCATTTGCTCTTCTTTCTGATACTATTTGTGTGTGTGTGTGTGTGTGTATATATATATATAGTATTTTACAAAAATTATGCTTTTACATGTATAGTCTCAACATAAATATAAAAGACAATAGTCATTTGCAAATGATGTATTTCAACAAATTTTAAAGATAAAAAGCAGATGGAGAAAGAGTGAAGGATATGGTGGGAAACTGGAAAAAAAATGTTTGCGTTGCACACGGGGCAAAGGCAGCAACAAGGAAATCACTTTTAATGCAGGATCTGAGTTCAGTATTTACAGGCAGCTAACAGGAAAAACATTTGGATAGAAATTCTGGGTAAATTGAAAGGTATGTTTGTTAAAATAATGCAAAGAAATTAACTAAATAGAGTTAAAGCTCGAAGAAAAATGGATGTGCTCCCTGGAGCTGCATAACCCATATTCATGTAGACAAAGTAATGTAAGCAGATTATTGATATGCCCTCTCCAAATCAAATCACAGACATAGCAGGGAAAACAAGCTTTGTTAGCATTCTGTAACAGAATACAAGTGTTATCAAACCAAAAAAAGACCTCCGTTTAAAGATAGGCATTGGGAAGAAAGGTCCCTGGAAGGGAAGTGATGATGATAAGTGGTTTCACAGAGGGGAACTACACTAATCTGTATCAAAAAAGTTAGGAACAAATGTATTAGGAGTGTAATAAAAATCCATTATTTAGTGTATTTTCACAATCTCTCATGAATGACTCCCAAATCCTAAGAGCTATAAAAATGAGATTTCTTACCCCACCCCAATGCATTGCCTATAAAATTTATGTAATCTTAATTCACTTGCTGACAAAATCTGACCTAAATAATATGAAGCTATTGTTTCCTCTTGTTTATCACACTTGCTATGGATATTTATGCTTTCTGTTTCAGAAATATTTGTTGATTTTAATTATAGAGCCTGCTCCAAATCTACAGAAGATGTTACATATTCTATAGTATATAGTGTCTTTATAGTAATGTTTTCATAGTATCTAAATAATTCTGAATTTCAAAATACCTTTAACTTCAAAAGGGTTTGTAACAGGAAAGGTGGATAAATATAAGTGAATATGTACTTGTATGGAAAAACAAACATCGAATTTAAGTGGAACTTAATATTTGCAAGGAAAGGAAGGAGAACGTGATACAAGTGTTACATTGGAGATTTATTAAATTGGGCTATGTTGACATTTATTTATTATATTAATTTATATTCCTTCTCTCAAATAGTTCCAAATGATAGAAATTACCCCCAAAAAACTTAAGAATAGTGATGTAACCATACCCAGAGTACATGCAGGTGATGTGGTAGTTTAAATGCTTTAAATATTTTTGGTCATATCAGAAGACAATAGACAAATGACTTTATTTTCATAAATTAAGAAATTATACACACATATTATTTTGAGGTGTGGATAATGAAATATACAAAAAGTAAGCTGGATGTCATTGCTTTTAAGAATTAGTAGTGGACTTGGAAGAATAGAGTTACTTTTAAACATATTACTTTGATAATAAATTTAAAATGTAGTTTTAAAAACAATGAACATTGATGTTTTTCAGATACATAGATGAATAACATCAATTTTTATTATTTTTGAGAAATCTTCTGTTCTTTGTAGTAAACTGGGATTTATTAGGTTATCATGATTTAAGAAAAATGAATACTATAAGAATAGGTGAAAGTGGAAAATGTGACATTTGTAATTCATTATAGACATGCATGTGTCTGTGTCTGATGTTAATAATATGTTTTTAGTTTCTCTACAGCTACATAGAATATAGTGCATTTGTAAATAAATACAAATTCCTCCCATTTAAAAATACAAACTCCTTCTACATAGAAATACATTAATATTTTCTCTGAAACTTAGGTAATCCAAATTATTGCTAAATACTACTAATATATACATAAATTTTACCCTAAAGCCTTTTGGTTATAGATACCTCTGTACAGTTTTTGTTTGTTTGTTTGTTTGGTCATTGTTGTCATTTTACTTGATCATCAAAAAAATCAAGTTTCTTCCAAATCATCATTTCTAGGTTTGCTGACATCTAATAAAATTTTTAGCATTTATCATAATTTGAACTTCATATTTGATGAGACATGTGTATTACAATTTCAGGAATTATATAAGTAAATTTAGGCATCCTGATCTTCTGCATTCTCCCCCTGGATACAGTCTGGAATCCATCTTGATGACTTTATGTCTAGCATGTCAATCTTCATGGAATAACAATTTATCTTCTGATTCTTATTATTTAAAACTCTGAGGCCCAGTTCAGCTGCAATTTTGACCATTATACCTCCTTTGATCACACTAACATATTTGGAGATGTTTTTGCAATTTGGAGCAAAGAGAAGAGAATTTGAGTTGGCCTCTGAGATCCATGCCAAAGAGCACCTGAAATTATGTAAGTGGTGTAAACATTAGAGGACAATTGTGAGGTGGATAACATATACTGGCTATTGAAGAATGGTAGGAACCACTCTATAGCAATGACTTTGTGCAGGAGTTAACAGTATTTCACTTTTCTTATTTCTAGAGGAAAAAAAAGCAGAATATGCCTCACTATGGAAATAACCACAACCTATCACCAGGGTCAGGTGATAGACCCCCAAACAGTAAACCTTTTAGTTTTAGAATTTCAGCTATGATATGACAGAAGGTGAAATTCAGTCTACTGAAACTAATGGTCATAGATCTCAGAAAGAAAAACATGAAGTTCACTTGAATTCTGATCCTGAGCATATATTTGGCCCTTTCTAATTCTTTTCCCCTCTAGAGAGTTTGTTCTTAAAGCTCTTTATGAGTAAAAAAGGTTTGAAAAGGTTGTATGTTTACATATATACCCAAAGGACCTAAAAACAGCATACTACAGGGACACAGCCACATCAATGTTTATTGCAGCACAATTCAGAATAGCTAAACTGTGGAGGCAACCTAGATGTCCTTCAGTGGATGAATGGATAAAAAAATGTGGCGTTTATACACAATGGAATATTACTCAGCACTAAAAAAGAATAAGATCATGGCATTTGCAAGGAAAATGGATGGCATTAGAGCAGAGTATGCTAAGTGAAGTTAGCCAATTCCCAAAAAACAACTGCTGAATGTCTTCTCTGATATAAGGGGGGTGACTCAGGATGTGATAAGGAGGGAGACCATGGGAGGAAAATTACCTCTAGATAGGGAGGAGTGGTGGGAGGGAAGGGGAGAGAGAGGGGGAATAACATAGATGGTGGAAGGAGAACCTCATCATAGTACAAAGTTCATGTATGAAGATGTGAATTTGGTGTCAGCATGTCTTGTATAGGAAGATATGATAAATTGTGGTATAGAGGTGTATTAAGAATTGTAATGCAAATAATAATAATAATAATAGAGCTTATGTAAAAATATAAAAAATTTAAAATGAAAAAAATAAATAGCAGTTTGGATTTTCTAGAACTATGGGATCCTAGTTATCACATTTGATACTAGTTGTGAATATCATTTTAATTCAGCTTTCAGTCCCCTTTGATTATTTCTCTCTTAAACCCTTTTATTCAATATTTTAATGACAGGTGATTAATATAACTAAGTTATATTAACTAAGTTTAGGAAAACTAATGCTTTATTTTCATGGTTAAGAAACAAGAAGACTACATGTAAACAGATTCCTTGGTCTGGTTTATTTTGCAAATGGTTTAGGTTTAATTCTGTGAACACAAAAATATGCCAAAACTTAATGTTAGATTTAATATTAATATAGGTACATTGATAGATGAGAGATCCATCTATTGATAGATGAAAGAAGAAAGCAAAAAAAAAAAGAAGGAAGGAAAGAAGATACTAATAAGCATTGTTCAATAATAATTTGCATGGTTCTTTTTTAAAAATTTTTGGTACCCAGTTGTTCCTATAATTCAGGCTTCTTTTAGTTGTTTTCAACTAATTTATTTCTCATTTTCTCTATTTGCCAGATCATCAAGGGAAATACTATCCAGCCCCTATTTTCTCTTGGTTATTTAACAAAGCCATTATCTTTGTGGTTCTGCCTTTTGAACAGGTCCCTATCTCTTTCTAATATAGCTGATCTAGATCATTTCCTCTTTTTCAAAATTCCAAAATCTTTTTGCATGCACATTTTATTTTGAAGCAAGGACACTTGAAATAATTATTTTAAGGCAAGGTGTTATATAAAGTGAACAATAACTACATATTCTTCAACTATCTAAAATTCATACCTACATGTATAACTCTAAATAATTACCAAAATGAAGTGCAGATTAGACTATCATGTAGCATCTGATGGCTCCCTTATGCTGCAAAGTGTGTTTTCAGAAATAATTTCCTGCCACATTCCTGACTGTATGTTCAGCCTGAGTTGATACCTTCCCTGCTGTTCTATGATTGCCCCTGGGTTACTAACAGCCCCAATAGACAGACTGGCTCTTGCTACCTGCTGCTCAGACACAGATTAACTCACTACCAGCCACATGGGCTAGCAACTTCACAAATTCCTCTCCTTTTGCTTTTGGCTCTTTGGAAAGTTAATGGACAGTTTTCTGGTGGAGAGAAAAAAAACAAACTTGTGGTGTGTGGACTGGGCTGTAATCACCTGCACCCCACACAACTGACACCTCTGTCTGCCTTTCAGCAGCTATTTGTGTAAAGGGAACGAATTACTGCATTTATTTGGTACTACTCCTGTGTTGTGAGCCACTGTTATTTGCCTTGACTAGAAAGTCAAACAATTCAATACCTAATTCATATTTATATAACTTATAATTATTAGTTATATCTATTGTTAAAAGATGTCTCAGAATGTTGCTACATGTATATATATATGTATATATAGATATATATATACAGAATATTTATACACACATAAATGTGTATGTATTTATATACAAGTTCAAACACCTATGCTCATTCCAAAAGGCAGTAAAAGCAATGATTTAAGATTTAAGAAACATTTTGATGAAATAACCCATTCAATAATTAGGAAAATAAATGGGCAAAAGAACAAAACAGACACTTTTCAAAACAAGAACTATTGACCAACCACTCTATGAAAAACAAATGTTCAAAATCTTCAGCCATCAGAAAAGATGCAAATCAAAACTACATTAAGATGCTAAATTGCTATCATGGAGTGTACGAATAGTCATAATGGCTGGCAAGAATGTGGGGGTTCTAGTGGGGTGAAGCATCTCTTACACATTGTTGTTGGGAATGTAAATTTGTTCAAGCAGTATGGAAATCAGTAGGGAGGTTCCTCAGAAACCAATATAATCTAGCTATAGCATGCCTGTCTGTGTCCAAAAGAATTAGAGTCAGCATACTTCATACATACATGTATACCCATGTTTATTACAGCAAAATTCATAATGTCCAAGTTATGAAACCATCAACCAATTAATGGATAAAGAAAATGTGGTATATATACACAATTAAGTTTTATTCAGCCAAAACGAAGAACAAAATTATGTTATTTGTTGGAAAATGAGTGAAAGTGGAGCACATCATGTTAAGCAAAATAAGCCAGACTCAGAAAGATATATGTCATATATTTTCAGTCATATATAAAAGCCTAGATGAAAAAAAAGAAGAAAAAGAGGCCATGAAAGTAGAAGGGAGGCCAGTAGAGAATAAGCCAGTAGAGTATAGGAATCAGAGGAGGGAGGAAAGTGGAGAGAAGAGAAAGGGAGGTGTTTGGGAAAATATAGATTAATTATGTTATATGCCATAATGAAACACAGAACTCTATAATTAATTTGCATAAATATAAAGTTCTGATGGACATGATTCTCCACCTAAAAGAAAAAAAAGAGAGAAAAAACTGTGGTGAGATGGGAAGACCACAGACTGCAAGCTTTCCATTCTGGGTTCAGGGTGACTTTAGACAAGTACTTTCTCATGCCTTGATTCCCTCTGAAACAGTGTGTGGAAACATGCTGTGAACTGTACCGGAATACTATAATAAAACTCCACTGTTTAATCATAAATACTATGGTTAGATGACTGGCTTTTTGGAAATTGAAAGCAGAGGTTCACAAAGTTCTTTATTTGAAATCTCTAAAAATATTAACAATCATTTTTTTTCATTCTCAAGTGATCAGAGTATGATTATGCTGTTGAAAGATTCAGGTACTTAGCATTATTTCAATCTTCAACTCATCTCAATTCCTGTCCCTAAAAAATAGTATTTTATTGATTCTTATGGATAGAACAATTGAAATCAAATCACTGGCTTTAGAATTGATTAGCAGTTGTAAAATGTTTTACTTATTTTCCTTAGCTATAGACATAACTTTTTAATCTTTTAATTTACATAAACTACAAAATATGGTAATTCATACTTAGTCATTTTTGTGATTTATGTTAAGATTGGAAATGGGACAAATAATTAAATGATGTCTCATATTTATGTTACCTTTATTAAATATCTCATTTCCTTTTGATATAAATTCCCCTGGAGGAATTTTTAAAATGAATAAATATTCTGTACTATTATAAAATTAACCTTACAGCATAAATACTTTTATATGCAAATATGACATATAAAGTTGCTTTTTAATTTTTTTCAATTTTTTTATTTGAATCTTCTGTTTTATTAAGATTTTGTGTAAGTAACATTAATGTTGATTTATTATTATTTTACATTGGGAAAAGTATTGTAATATCAAAATAATACAATTTTATTCATTTTATAATATATGTAGTTTTACCTGTAGTACATTGTGTTAAGCAGCTTTTAGTCACTGTGATCAAAATATCTGATAAGTATAATTTAGAGAAGAAAAAGTTTATTCTGGGCTCATGTCTTCAGAAGTCTCAGTCCTTGGTTGGTTGCTTCCATTGCTCTTGGGCTGAGGTCAGACAGAATATCATGGTGGAATATCTCAGCAGAGGAAAGCTCCCGGAAGCAAATATCAAGCAACCAGAGACAAAATAACCCTCACTGTCATGCTCCCAATGACATAATCCTTCAGTCATGCCCTACCTAACTACAGTTACTACCCAGTACAGTATTCCTTTCAAATTGTTAAATCACCAAAATAATTAATCTACCTATTAAGTTATGGCCCTCATAATCTAATCATTTCACCTCTGAACACTCCTACATTGTCTCATGAGTTCTCCAGGGGGCATTTTATATCCAATCCATAGCATATTATGATGTGTGATATTCATTGAATTAGATGTACTGGCATGTAAAGCATTGTATGTGTGTCTTTAAAAATATATCTTTGTGTAGATATTGAGTAGTTTAAAAACCTGATATGTAATCAAGATAAATTTTAAATAAATGAAAATTTATTCTGGTTTTCTTCATAGTCTTTGTTTTAAAAGTTTCTAATTTAGAATAGATGAGGTATACATTTTAATTGATTTTGTATACTCTTATCTGTCAGAACATGGCATTATTAATTATAATATAAACCTCTAATTGTTGAATGATTGAATGGGAGCAACTAAAAATTAAGGAGACTTTTGGGTTGCCTTCCTATTATATATTGAAAAATTGTTATACTGGCCTGAAACATTAGAACACATGAATAACTTGAGTAACTCAGTGAGAAGACAAGTGAACTGTAGATGCTTAGGAAGTCTAGATCACATATGATATTGTGGACAATGGCCTAGCTAAACTTTATATGCTATTTCTATCAGATTCATAACAGGAAGTTTTGATTGTACTTTGAAATGGTTTGTTGACTATATATAGCATTTTCAAAATAATTATTTTCAAAAAATAATCTACAGCTTTTGTTCTGGAGAAGATTTCAATATACACACTTGCCTCTGCTCTTCCCCAATATATACAACCACAAACTATGAGAACAACATAAGGAGCAATCAAAGAAAAACCCTGAAAGGAGGTAAGAGAAAGGCAAATTGGTTTGTCACTCAGAACTGACAGAGCCCCTTAACTGTAAGAAGACTCATGATTCCCACCCTCAATAGAAGCTGACCCAGGAGTAGACCAGGTTGCTTTCTTCCTTCCCTTGTTGGTACAGGAGCTTACTTAGAATACTAGGTAGCCTGGCACCACAGAAAGGGAGGTCAATTAGAAACCCCTGTAACAATAGAAGCCAGAGGAAACACTCTTCATATCAGCCTGAGACACAAAACCACTGGGCAGCAACAGCAAAAGAAATGTAATCACACTGAGCAGCCAAACATAAGAAGATAGGAAGATTTTTTTTAAACCCCTATGTAACTGATAGTCTTCTCATCAGCCAAAACTAGAAAAACATTTTGTTTCTGAGGGTTTGAGTCATGCCATTGCCAGAGATGCTAGGCCAGGGAAGAGGAGTGCTGGCCAGGATGCTCACTGACAATACTCTGTTCTCTGTTCATGACAATTAGGAGAATCCCACCACAATAAATTTCTGGCCACAGAAGCAACTTCATCCTAGGATCAATGACTTCCTTTACCTGATGAAAAATACTTTGTCATACTTGCCGTCAGAAACCTCTTTTTCCCTTTCAAAACATCAGCAGTGGAAGAGACCCGTGGAAGCCCCAGCAGTACCAGAAGGAAGATTAGATAAGAATATACCACACAAGCTCTAAAAATTGAACTGTCAGAGAAAAAAACAACTCACAGAAGAATGCCAGGACCTGAGTGCTAAAGCTAAGAAGAGTGTTCATCTACTAGAACAAGAGATTTTAGAAGATCCAGAGTCTGCTAGTAATAAAATATATTCAAAATCATCTAGTTATACCAAGAACAAAGAAGATCACAGCATTAGTGAGAAAAGACAATCAGCTGGCACCATGACAAGGGGTTTTAATTAATGGCCAGAAAATTTACTTAAACAATCAATAATACACTTTCATGGAGCAAATGAAAAAAAATAAATTAAAAACTTCAACCAAGAATTAGCAGTCATACAAAAGAAACAAGTGGAAAATGTTAACCTGAAAAGTACAATAACAACATTATTAAACTGACTTGTAAGGCTCAATCATATATTGAAGATAACAGAAGATAAGGATGGTTAACTTGATGGATTAAAAAAAATTGCTCAATTTAAACAAAAGAGAAAAATGAACTAGAAAACAAATTAAATAAACTAAATACTTTCTGGTACTATGGACAATATTCCAAAATTCAATATTTGTGTTATCAGAGTTCCAGAAGGAGAGGGAATGTAGAGTGTGTGTGGAAGAGTATTCAGAGACATAATGAAAAATAACTTACAAAACTTGGCAAAATGATACAAATATATAGATAAAATAAACTAAATAAATTCTAAACAAAATAATTCCAGAGAACCTAATGCTGAAAAAAAATTTAAACTTATAAAAAATAAAGACAAAGAAAAAGATAATGACAGCAACCAGAAGTGAGATTCACATACTTTACCTAAGGAGGCCCAGTGTTTTCCTTGATAACCTTTTTCCTTTGTTGATTCAGGAGCTTACTTACAGTACCAGGTAACATGGCACCAAAGCAAGGGAAGTCAATTGGAAATCCCAGTAACAACAGAAGTCATCTATGTATGTTGAAAGTCACATTTATATGTTGTAATTCCCAGAGCAACACTGACAGAAATGATACAAAAAGACTGTCTTGTCCACAGCCCAGTGTGCCAGGGCCCTCTGACAGGCTCTGGGAAAGTCAAGAAAGTGCCCACATGAGACATATATGACTAGTAAGGGAAAGCTTAGGAGAGATCAGTGACTGCTCTCAGAAAGTTCAGTTCTTGGAAGGCTGAACAAATAGAACCTCTGTACCTCAAGGTGTTTCACAAAGGTAGAGCCTCTTCTTCCTCTTGATGCTTTGTCTAATGGTGGCTGGCTGAATGAGTGTAGAATGTTACGAATCCTTTCCACAGTGCCTCCAGTTCACACCATCACGCAACTCCCCATAAGATAGATTCACATATTAGGAGGCAGAATCAGTGACATATCAGCATCAGCTTACTTGTATGACCATAATCTCAAGGAGCAACCATCACTGCACACATGCAAGAAAGAAACTTTCTACAGGTAACACTAACTTACCCTAACTCTCTGTGTTCACAGAGAAGGCCATGCCTTCAAGATAATAGGTATCTGGACTTTCCTGCCAAGGTTTGCTCTCATACTTCCCTTAACTTGGTGAGGTTTCTTGGGAGTAGAAAAGGAACATTCAAAGATACAATTTTTTTTTGCTGTCCACTTTTCTTTAGGATTGATACAGAAATACACTATTGCAAATCCATATGGAACTGGACAATTTGATTATGTGTCTCATAAAAGGCAGAGAAAGCAAAACAGAGGAACAAATCCAGAGGACACACACAAAAAAATTGCAGTGAAAGATTTAAGTTTAATTTATTATTAATTATACTAAATGTGAACAGTGTAAATTCACCAATGTAAAGACAAGTTGGCAGCAGGGTCAATGAAACAAATAATGAAACAAATACACACCCAATTAAATTTTATTTAAAAGAAATTCATTCTCAGTTCAACAACATATGTGGATTTAAAGTGAAAGGATGTAAAAGATGAACCAGAGAAACATTATCTTTTTTTAAAAAAAAGGAGGAATAACTGAATTAATAAGAGACAAAGTATATTTCTAAAATTTATCAGAAATAAAAAATGGCAATTCAATAAGAGAAAAGCAATATACCAGAAATACATAACAGTCCTAATTATGTATCAAACTAGAGAGTGTCAAAATACAGAAAGTGCAAACCAACAAAACTACAATGAGAAATTAACATTTCCACAATTATAGCACTGACTTCACCATATGCCTCTGTCAATTACTATAATAAAGATAAATGACAATCAGATAATAGGAAAATAGAGAAAATTAATTAAACAAATACTTAACACATCAAAAAACAAAGTCAACAAAATTAGTAAATCTCTGGTAAGACTGACAGAAATTAAAAGAAGAAAAAAGAATCACTAATATCAAGATAAAATTGAGGCTATTGCTACAGACCTGAAACCAGTGGAGGGGAATAAGTCATCATTCTGAACAAGTTTATGCTCATAAATTCAATAATTTAGATAAAATTGACCAATTATTTTAAAACCATGAACTATCAAATCCCATTAAACCATTAAAAAGTAAAATTTGCAATTATAAATTTCCTGAAGAAGAAATCCTCAGCCCCAAAGGGATTCACCAGACAAATTTAGCAAACATTGAAAAACTGAAAAACAATTTCATATAGTCTTTCTCAATATTTCTCTAATACCAAGAGCAGACAAACATAGTTTTAAAAAAGAGAAATGCTGATATTGCTCATGAACTTAGACATGAAAATCACCAATAATTATTAGCAAACAGTATACAACATTTTTAAAAGAGCTGTATACCATGGCAAAATAGTACTTATTCTTAGGTATGCAATGTTGGATCAGTGTTAGAAAATCAATCAATGCCATTCATCACATCGACAGGCCAAAGAGAAAGAAAAAATAATTTACACTTCAACTATCACGGAAGACCCTTGTAGTTAAGGAAATGTTCAGTATCCTGAGTATGTTTGCTGCAACATAAAACTATACAGATTATCAAGCTATATACAACATCCCTCCCCCCACACACACACTAGTGAGTACAAATAAAATAGGTGATTTGAGTAACAGCAACATGGTGTATAAATATCAATATTGTGATTACAATATTATATTAAAATTTTGCACAGTCATACCACAAGGGAAATGAAGTAAAGAGCACACAGGCTCTCTCTGCATTATTCTTACAATTGCATGTATATCGAAAATTATCTACATCGTATTCTTGGTGAAAATTTCTCACAGTCAGACATTACTTTCTTATGTTAATATTAGTTGAGTGATAATATCGCAGTCCAAGACTAAACATAGTAATTGAAAACTTTAGGATCAGATTGTTTCAGTCATTCAGCATTGTATACATACTTTAAAAAATCATGTTTGTACACCATAAAACTATACAATTTTTATTTGTTAACAAAGTAATTTGAAAGAAAAACAATTTTAATATTTGTGAAATAACTTCAGTGGTTAGGGTGAGGTCTTATAGGCATCAAGAAAATAACAAAATTTTATGAACACTGTAAAGGAAGTTCACTCAGGGTGTTATGTTTTTACTTTCCTCTTCTACTTGCAAGCTTACTAGGATTATAATAGTAATAAAACTATTATGTTGAACTTTTTTACTGAGGGTACTGAGATAGGCAGTGCATGAATTAATTCTTACACATAATACATGCATTTGTAAATTGACTTTAAAATTTCAAAACCAAAACTGAATTAATATGGGAGTACACGATGTTCATGACAGGCTTAAAAAACAAAGCTTGAAAATAGGACTGGACACTCCATTTATTACTCTCAATTTATGATTTCTTCTATTGTCTGTTTAATTAAGGGAAGCAGGTTTTGTGTGTTTTGTGTTTCTTTCACTGATGTTTTTGTACCATTTGTTTCTTGTCTTGGAAGAAAAAAAAATTGTTCACTTGGATCAACTTCACAGTGGCTACAAGCAAGCACCATTTGCCTTTTTGTATAGAAGCATTATATTTATAAAATAGTAATTCTACTATTTATTGAAGACTTACTATGTAGTATCTGCAGCATTAAGTACTTCACTTACATTACTTCAGCTAACCCTCAAAATAACCCTGAAAATAAGCAATGATCACATTCAAGAAATGAGGAATTCAAACTTTGGGAGAGTAAAAATGCAGTCGCAGAATCTGGATTTGAACTCAAGTCAGTTTGAATCACAAATATGTACTCACAAATATTATGAATAACTAGATGATGAATGGAGGCATATTGGTTGAATGCATACAAAAAAGTTATGTTCTAGTAAAATTAAATATGTGTAACAAAATATATTAGCTTTTTTTAAAAAAAATATTTATTTTTTTTAAGTTTTCAGTGGACCTTTATTTTATTTATTTATATGTGGTGCTGAGAATCGAACCCAGTGCCTCACGCATGCTAGGCACCTAGGCACTCTACCACTGAGCCACAAACCCAGCCCAAAAATATATTAGCTTTTTAAAATTGAAGCATAACATACATATAAAGTAGACAAATCTTAAGTGTGTAATTTTAGGATCTAAGAATTTGGGCTTGGGATGTGGCTGAAGCGGTAGTGCACTTGCCTGGCATGCATGAGGCCTGGGTTCGATCCTCAGCCCCACATACAAACAAAGATGTTGTGTCCACTGAAAACTGAAAAATAAAAAATATTAAAAACATTCTCTTCTCTCTCTCTCTCTCTCTCTCTCTCTCTCTCTCTCTCACTCTCATTTAAAAAAAAGAACTAAGAATTTAATGCACAGACAAGGAAGATGAATTGATAGTTACTGACAAACAGTGGGGACAATTTGTGAACCAAGATTGCCTGGATTTTAATGACTTCAAAGAAAGAATAGAAAAGGGCAAATTATGCCTGGATTTCTTTTGGTGAATCTGAAGAAAATTTTAGGATTATCTTCTTTGACAAAAATCCAATGCATTTGGACATTAGAAAAAATGGAAGAGGCAATAGTGTCTTAAGCATTCTTTAATTTGAATTCTCAAATAACCAAAAAAAGCTTCAATAATCAAAACATTCTAGAAATATTCAAACTCTCAGAAGGTGTAATCAATCTAATAAAAACATGGCTATTGGAAAACTACCTCTTCAAATTTACCTCTTAAATTTGAACCATTGGGGTCCCAAATTTGATTTTTCACTTGGTTCTTTTAATCTTGGAATGTATCTTGTCTCAGAATAAGTTTCAGGTTAGTCCTCAAGACTTGAGGTTTTACCTAAGTTATCCCTGAGTAAACAAACCCCAACTACAACTTGCACCTTTGTTTTAGGGGACACTCAGTCTGCTGTGCTTCTCCAGAAGACAGGAACACATTTTTCAATAATATTTGTGCTTCTTATAAGAATTTTACCCACTACACCTGTACCTATGGCTTTTGAGAGCTCAGAAAGGGGCCAAGGGAAAGAGCTCATTAACACATGGAATAAGACATATGCCCAAGTCCAGCAAAGAAAAAGATGTGTTTATCGCAATAATCACCCATAAGGGGTATACATCTGCCAGGCTTCCCCAAGTTGGAAATGCCTGAGCTTTACATTCAAAGTAAAACACTGAAAGGTTAAACCTTCTAAAAATATGAATAACCTCAGATTATTTATGTAATGTAAACAATTAATGAAAGAAAGAGTTTCTAAGAATTATAACCAAGATCCAAAACTCTGATTCTTTATGCCAAAAATCACTTTCATACTTTTCATGGCAGCCTGATCTATTTCTAGACCTATGTAGGAGAGACTACAGTTTAACTCAAGAATTTCATTTCTTTACATATCAATACTACATTATCTTAGTGTAAACTTTGTGTTTCTTATATTCTTTCATGAATTACATACATATATAAGATAAATATTGACATTCTTATTTTGTTCAAGAACTTGACAAGATTCAGGATGTTTTAACTAGACAAAATGATAACAAATTTTTTAAAAAGATGTAATTCTTGTTAATAAAAAATTAAATGGGTACCCTTTGAAATGAACATCAAGTAAGCATTTTTCAGTTAAAATCTCATTATCTTTTCTTTGAGGAGGTACAAATAACTCAGGGATAGTTTCTATATTGTTTTCTTTCTAGCTGAGTACTTCACTAGTGGACCTATACATTAATTGGATTAAGCAAAGTTATGCTAGAGTAATCAATACTTTCCAATTGTGGTGGCTTTTTATAGGTTTATATTTTGGTCATTTTACGTACCCCCTATGGACCATGTGCAGATCTGTTTTCTGTCATTTCTTCCCTGATAAAAATCCTATGGGAAAGCCTCTGTGTAGAATATTGCTGGTAGATGGCAGAGAAGAGAGGCCCCATGTGTCTTGCTCAAGCCAAGACATTACACGTGTCATTTCCTTTCATAACTCATAGACCGTATCAGTCGCATGACCACTCAACCATAAGATAAAGGAGAAAGTACAATCATCTATAGTCCTACAGGGAGATGAGAACCAGAGTATCTGCAATGCATTGTTAACAAATATCATGAACTTGTTAAATATGATTTCAATAATGCTGTGTTCTGCTATTTTTGGAAGTATGATCTCTAAGAACACCCAAAAATCAGAAGCTGGAGTTTACATATAAATAATCATCTGTACAAAGCAATATGAACCTAAATAAAAACTATGAAAAATGAATATTACGTATCTTGAGTATTATTTCTTTGCTACTGACTTTCAGAGAGTACACCCTACCAAGGAGTTGCAAAGTAAGTGAGGGCATTTTTTGAAATGAAATTGCTTTTCTATCATTGACTCTGGCACTAATTTCAGGAATAAGAAAAATGACCATAATTTTTGCTTTAGTTAGGTTAGAGTTCTATGGGGTAAATAGAGATATAATGAGTGAGATCAATATTTAGCTGTCATCCTTTCTTGGTTCAGTAAGCACTATTGTAAAATTGTACAAAACAAAGATTTTTTCCAGAACAAGATACTAAAAATAAGTCCTTTTAGAAGATATATTTAATTTGTGGCAAAATTAAAATTAAAATTTCTTTCAGCCATCTTTGGATGAGTTAGCAACTATCAAAAAAGTGTCTTGTTTTTACATTAAGTTTGAAGAAGTTCTTCAGAGTTCATTGAAGCTTCTCCATAGTTATGTATGTCACAATAGAAGAATTCACATTTTTTAAGTGCACATGAAATATTCACCAAGAAGGAAAAGTGAGAGAGAAAAGAGAATTTTTTAAACATCTCACAATGTATATGCTCTGACAAAAATTAATTAGTCTTAAATCAACAAAAGTAAATGTCTTAAAACTTAAAAAATAGAAAAACAAATCATTGGAACCAAATGAAAAGGAAAACAGTTTAGCAAAAAGAAGAAAGAGAAAAATCAATGATCTAATTTTCCACTTTAAGCAGTTATATGAGAACTAACTATAAAGTCAGTAGAAAAAGAAATAAAAATTATCATAATAGAATATAGAAAAATAATAGATAAAAATCAATGACATAAGAGGTAAGGTTTTTAAAAAGAGATATAAAATTGATATACTTCTAGGGAAATTCATTAAGGAAAACAGAGACTCATATTTCCAATGCTTAAAATGACAGAGCAATATTATGATGATCCTCAGACATTAAAAGAATAGCAAAAATTATTATAACTATCTTTATGTCAATAGATTTGACAACTCAAATGAAATGAACAAATTCCATGAAGACACAAGTTTAATTTAAGATTAGAAGAAAAAGTATAGTGTTCAATACCAATTAAAGACATTGTATTCATAATAAAAATATGTACTAGGCCCAAATGTTATCTCTGTTGAATCCTGTTTTCCTTCTATGATAGATATAAATACAAGTCCTTCATAATTTTTTATTAAGTAAATGGATGAAGAGTGAAAATTTCCCAAGTCATTTTACCTTTTTATGCTATCAAAACAAAACAATGACATAGTAAAAGAAAAAGAAAACTACAAACTGAGATCCTGGAAAAAATAAATAGAATAAGTGAGGATTATTTAAAAATGCAACATTGGTTCAACATTCTAAAATAAATCAAGGCAATTTACCATGCTAAAAAATTTAGGGGAAAAACATATAATAATTTCAGTACATGCAACTATACACTCACTCATTTCAAGTGGAAATGTAAAATTACACAACCACTTTAGAAGACTTTGGCATTGCCTATAAAATTGGAAATATACTTACCATGTGATACAGGAGTTACATTTCTAAATTTTTACCCAAGAAAAATTTAAACATATGTTTTCTCAAGAATTACACACAAATCATTTATATTCATTTTGGCCAAAAGAAAAATGGAAAACAACAAAGAACCCCCAAACAAATAAATAGCTAATCAAATGGTGGAATACACGAAATGGAATATTGTTCAACAGTAAAAGAAAACCAAAATATCAATAAATGGATCGACATACATAAATCTTAAAACATTATGCTGAGAAAAATTGCCAGATAGAAATACCAGACAATCACATTCCTATGAAGTTCTAGAAAAGACAAAAGTAACTCATCATGTTGAAAATCAGATTAGTGATTATTTTGGGTTTGGGGTGAGTGTAAATTTACTGCAAAACAGCATGAAGAAATTTTGGGAATGACAGATGTATGACATACCTGCTGTGATGGGTTTATGCCACATATGCCTACATCTGCCAAAAGTTCATCAAACTGCACCCTTAAGATGGCTGCATTTTATTGTATGCAAATTTTGTCTTAACAACATTGATTTTAAAGAATTGCAGTGACTTGAAAGCAATTTGAGGATTCTTATTGTCCAGAGCTGCAGGGTCAAGGTTGTGCATGTCTCCTCCCTTCCATTATAATAAAGCACTTCTTAGTCAGGTGCCAACTAGCCAAGATCTCCACCTGGGGTGCTGAGCTCTTAATAAAACCCGAGGCCAAAAGGTGAGCACAAACTTCCCCACAATTGCTTACTCTGGAAAAAGTCACCCACACCCCTCTAGAGGTAGTTCTCTTAAATATGTAAATTTGCAGGAAACATTTTTTATGGATTTTCTTCCCTGTTCAGAAATTCCTGTAGTGTCTGCTTATTGTTTTTTTTTTAATTTTTATTCTGATATTTTGTTTTGTTTTTAATCCTGCTTAGTATGATGATGCATTTATAGGCTGGTGGGGGGGGAATGAGCTAGATTAATGAATTAGTTCATTCAATACATAGCAAATATTACCAGTCCTGGAACACTGTGTGGGAAAATGGGAGTAAGTGGACAAAAAAAGGTTCTTAAGTACACACAATATATATTCAAGTTGAGGGAGACCTTGTGCACTATCATAATGTCAGCCCTATTTAACTCCTCTTAAATTAATTAGCAAAGAAAAGTAGAGGGAGAGAAAAGATTTCTTTGCAAAGCATCTGAGCTCAAGTGAAAAATCCTTGCACCAAGAAGTGGCAATGTACACCATTAAAAAATTGGTGTGGTAGAAGACAAGGGCTTTGTAGTTAGAAAAACCTGGATTTAATCCAAGCTGTTTTTTTATACTAGGTTAGTTAGTAATTACCAGTATTTAATGTAACTAGAAAATAAATCTGCATCCTTTTTATCTTGTTTTTGAGAACTTGAGAAAAAAATGAAAGTAATTTGCAAGTTAACATTATAGAAATAGTTGAATGCAATCTGGATACTTTGAATACATTTGCTGTTAATAGTTATTCACATAATAAAATTTAAAAATGATCCACAAAGAGCTAGTAAAAAAAATGAGATCTGTAGTCTTCATTTAAAAAAGATATACAGCATTTGTTGAGAAATTGTTCAACTTCCAATATTTTTTAATTATGATTTAACTTTGTTAAACTTGACCAAAGTGATCAGATTTTTTTGTACAGTTTCTTAGGCCCTTTAAGCCTGAGTTTCCTCAACTGTGAAAAATGCAAAGCATACCTACTTTAAAGTTCAGTAAAATACCAAGAACCATTCATTGTAAGTTTTCAGATCAATACTTTTGAATGAAACTAAGTGGAGATAAAGCAAAAGAGTTTATTCTATTACCTTGGTTGACATCCACTGGAATCCCATAGTTGTTCAGCTAAACAGCTTTCACAGGCATCCAAAGTCAACAAATGAGAATGTGTTCTCTATTGCTGATATCTTGTCACTGTCACTATTCAGGAAGAGTTGACCCTGGTACTGTGAGAACTTAGTAGCTCAATAGAGTGGTGTTTGTTTTCTCCTTTAACTTTTTCTTTTTTGATTGGTTACTCATATTGACAGTAGAGTAAAAGAATCACTGACTGGTTATGAAAAAATTACCAAATATCCATCAAGGTAGCTTTTAATTGGATTGTGCCATCTAAAGAAAATTTACCCTATAAAATAGGCCCACAAATTTATTTATTTACTTATTTTCTCATTTAATTGGTTTCTTATTGTTATGAAAATAAATCTACTTGAGTAACTTGAATGTTTAGGTCATTAGGTTAATGAACTTAAGTAATGATTTGAATAATGCTAACCACTAGGGTTGACCTAATTAATTCCAAAGCTAAAATGTGCTTGTAGAAACTTGATCAATCAATACCTAAATTGGCCACTGGAGGGCTAGGTAATATAACAGATATAGTGGTTACAGAAATTTACCACAGAGGTGGATTTAGAAACTTATATAAGCACAAGTGTACTCTTTGTTCAGATTGACCTCTCCTCTGTACTTTCAAAATTAAAAAAAAAAATCATCATCCCTTAAAAAGATGAGACACTTCTACCTCGGATGAAGAAATTTGGAGAAACATTGTATATGTTGTATTTATATTTACATAAATACATATATATTATATATGTGCATAACATATTTATGTAATATATATACCTATGATGTATACATTAATATATAATATCATATATTAGTGTGTGTGAAACATATGTGTGTATGTATGTATATATATATATATATTCTTTGTAGGTGTATACCTATATATTTTTTTATACACAGACTGAGGGAAAGCAAAATATTCTATGACAGAGCTTTTCAAGTAGAATGTCCTGTCCCAGTAGCCAGTTCTGTAAGATTTCATCCTTCAATGATACTCCTTCCCTCAGTTTACTGATCAAATAAGATGATTTTAATTTAGGTTTATTGGAAACAAAGATCTGCATTAAAAATGTTTATAGGAGATTTTGTAACAATACCTGTAAAGAAATAAGGGTAAGAAAAAAGTTTCACTATGATTCAGTTAACACAGAATTCTCAACCAGACACTTGGGGACCTCTGGAGTTGGAAGAGCCCCTTGGTATTCAAAGGGAGACAATTGTCTCAGAATCTTCACATCCCTGCTTAAATTATTCTTTGGATAGGAGATGCCCTCAAAGCAAGTGCAACTTTTGAATCCCACTAAACAGTAGCGTGGCACATGCTAACTATTGGTGGAGCCTGTCATTTCTCTGTAGGATATGTGCCAGAGAGGGTAGAAACCATGGGAAATCCAACTAAGACTCCTAGATTTCTGGTTGCTAAGAAGATCAATGCTTCACTCCTGAAAGAGAGCTCTGGACAACACAACAGATTATTCACAATAAGTATCCCTTATATTGCTTGAACCACTCCCTTCTTATAGTAATTTTATGACATCCATGTACAGCTTCTCCAGAATTCTCACTGATCTCCTTTATGAGAAACTTATAAGAAGTTGGTAGGATGAGACATACCTTTGCTGATTGACTAGTTTCATCTATGGCTAGTTGCCCTACGTAATAGTGACTTACCAGATGCAAGTGTCTATCCTCTGAGAAATTGGGTCTGTAGATCAGCAGGGTTTGAGATTTCAGAAAATAAAGCAAAAATATAAATAGTCACAGAGATGGATAACCAGCGGAGCCATCTTTACATCAAGTCTTTGGTTCCCATAGCCAAGTATTTTAACCACATAACCATCATAATGTCATAGTTATTTCAAGTGTAAAGTATACCCTTGAGGATTGCTCACAGCAATCCTTTCAAGTTGACTCCTAGCTGTACCTTCAAAGAGTGGATATATCTAACTATAAGGCTGGCAACTTCTGGGTGGTATGACATGGAAGGACTAGTAGGTCTGAAGCATGCCTACTCTGCTGTAAAGGAGACTACAGGATTCAAGGCTTTGTTGTATAAGAACCCCTGCCTGTGAGAAAAAAAAATTAAAGTCCCTCCATGAAAAAGTCCCCTAACAGGCAGAAAAGGTAAGTAAAGTCATTTTCAAAAATAAATGATAGTCCTATTCAAGGTCAATTAATGTCAAGTCCGAAGGTATCTATTGTAATTAGCTTACCACCAATTGAATGGTTGATATCATTAATGTATGATGTTATGTGTTTGTTCCTGTTGCTATCATGTCAGAATTCAACAGTCAAAGTAGCTAACTAAATGTTGATAATCCCAATCCGGTGTAATTGGGCTTATTCATAGCTTTCATATCAGTCACAATAGATACCCTCTTCAGGCATGTTGTACCAGCACTGGAATGTCCTAGTTAGTGTCTGGTCAATGTCAACTATTGAAAGTCATCCTGACTTTCATTGTTTAATTTTTCTTCAATAGTGGATTTCCTTTGTTGAGAGTTACTATGTAATCCAAGAAACTTAACATTTTATGTGTACTCTCAACTGCACATCTCTTCTCTATTCGTTTTTGTTTCATATTTGCCCATCTCTCTTCTTCTGCCATTCTTTTGCCATGCCAAGTATATGATCAAATGCAGTAACCAAAATTAATTTAAAGTTATCTCTGAATTAGACTATAGGGAAGCATCTGTCTATTTTTTTTCTTGTTTCTACTTATATACTAGGCTAACTCACCTGTTCAGCTCTTCCATCATCTGCTCATAAATAGCTTTATATGAACATAGGTATGAGTTGAAACAGGTGCTAGTCCAACAGTAATGGATCTGTCCATCTGTGTGGGCAGCTTAATGTGTCCTCCAGCCTTATGTATGCCTAGTAAAGGATGTGTTAATTCCAGCCTGTAAGTAATTAATGAAGCACATCTTTTTATTTGACTGACCTAACAGAACCCAGCTCTTGATTGGGAGTTGTCCCTAAGTGGTCACATAAAAATGTTTTTTTTTTTAAGCTTAATGTTTACCCGATCCAATGACATACAAGATGCTGATTTTTCAATTGTGTCTTGTGCTCTGCTGCAGATTTCATGGCCTTCCTCCAACATGTTACAATGGTTTGCAATAAATTCTGTACAGAATTCCACTTTCAGTATCAGGATCATAAGTCCCCAAACACAAAGCTGCTTGTACCACAAACTGAATGGATTGAAGAGCCTTTTACTGCTTTTTTGCAGACCTATATGATGCTGGCAGCTTCTTTGTCATCTGGTAAATGGGTCAGATTAGTATTCACAAATGAATAAAATGTGCATCTAAAGCTCATGGAGGCCTTACAAACTATTTTAGTCAAAGAAAATATAAAATACAATATTTTTGTCCTTGATTTGGGAATAGATGTCTTAGTAGTCCATGACTACTAGACCAAATAGTTTGTGATTTGTTAGACCCCTGAAATGTTATATGGCTTATCTACTGATCCCTGTACACATATACCTTTATAGGTCTTCCAATATGCATTCCATTAATTATCCATTGTGATTGATATGAGGTCATTGATACAGTGGATGAATATGATGTCACCATTATAATCATATATTCTAGGTTCTTTTGTCTTTATTATAATAAAAGATGTGGAGACCCTGAGCCAAAATAGTGAAACATACACAGTTATTGCTTTCATTGTTTTCATGTGGTTGAAAATTATATCTTATCTGTCCTCTTGATAGGTGGATAAGGAAGTACTCATCCTTACACACATGTGCTGCATGCAGTATACAAGAGACTGTTAATCTACTCTACAAAGACATGTCATCTATACAGCAGCCAATATGGGGATGGCTACTAAGTTTGAAGTTCATTGTCATCTGCCAGGTTTTCTCTTGTTTTCTAGAGCTGCAAAGGGTGAATTGATGGAAACCCAATGGAGGAGACAATTTCTCCTTTGGATCTTTAAAGTACCACTAATCTACCATTTACTCCAGAATTTGACATTTTTTCTGACTGATTCTCATTCCTGAAAAATGATAGTTTCAGAGTTTGCCACACAGCTTTCCTCACTATAAAAACTCTTACCACAAAGGCCAAGAAACCCATTGGAGGATTGGCCTAACTACCAAGATTCTCTTTCTGATTCTGCATTTAGGAACTGGAAAATGGTATTAAATGGCATTAATGTAAGTTAGGCAATGAACAGGACTCCATTTACTCCATGGCCTACCTAGAGGCCTGGTATAATAAATGTTAGATTATGATGGCACTTTTGATGTCCAGGTGTCAATTTTAACTAAAATCTTGTGTCCAAAAGTTTTTGAAGTATCTGTGTTCTGGGACAGATGAGACTGGACACCAATGAATTAGCAGTAAGTAGGTTTATTGGCTGCAACCAGGCTTAGAAGGGAGCTTTCACCATAGTTCATCACCCCGAGTTCAGAAGGTTTGAGAACTTTATACCCAGTGTATAGGGTAGGGGCTCAGAGGCTCGCAATCTGTAGAAGTCCACACAAAAGCAATATGTTTTCTGCTTTGGGTATTAAACCCAGGCCTGGATACAAAAATTGCAAATTTCTCTGTGGAGGCCTTGGGTTAATCTTTGTTATCACATCCTGCTTCAGCAACACATCTCCTGCCTGAAAACTTTTTTGGAGAAATTCTTGCTGATAGTTTAAGAACAGTTATGGTGAGGGTCTTTGGAGAAGTTTAATTAAGATTTTCTGTGGAGGAGGGGGTACTACTACATCTGGGTATCCTGTTTTCCTTTTTGCATGGTTGCATAGTGGACTATAGAGATCTTCACTATAAAATGTAAATTATACCTCACCCATATACATTCACAGAAAATACTAGACCTGATGCTGCAGTGTTTGTCTTCCCAGGAATTTAGCTTCTTTTGGTCAGTGGTTTCTGGGCCTGAGAACTGTCAAGGAATAGAAGCTAGTGGATACCATAAAGTAATAATTGACCGTCAGAATTAAGGAATTATTCCCCTCAGCTTTCAGGAATTTTGTCTGCTGACTGCTTATACCTGTGCCACTCTCCAGAAATTTCCTGTGGCCAAAGGTGGCTACTTTATTCAAGACTATAATCCCTGTTTAGAGGCAACTCTGGGGATATGGGTATACAAAAACACCCTGGCCTCAATTCTTAGAAACTTGGTAGGGAAAACCCAGTTCCAGAATTTCCCATTGACTTTTCAGAGACTTTTGTTTAAATTACCGGCTTGTAAAATTTCTTATACCCATACTTCTATCTTTATTCCGTCAAGCGTTCTTGCCATGTTTTATTCCCAGTAATATTCTGACTTGAATTATTTCTGCTTTATAGTTAGTTTGCTACAGAATCTAACCTAAGATAGTGGATAAATAATCCATTTTCCAAGGAGTGTGAGTCATTTTCACTGCAGGGCTTTTATGTTCTGAATAGTAGGTTACTTAACTTCAATTATTTCTTCCCTTACATTAGGCATATTCCATACTTAATATAAAGGGCTAGAATTTATTTATCTTATTTTTGTAAACTAACATTGTGGTTGACTTTTCTCAATATAACATGGCAAAGTGGTGGTTTTGATCTGAACTCAGATCTTGAAATGAATAAGACCTTTAACTTTCTGACCATTTTAACACTAAATTATGAGAAGCTAAAGCCTTAGAGAGAAAATAGATGAAAGAGAACCCAAGTGCCTTGGTCTCAAAGATAGGCTGATCTCCCAGACTGACTTCCAATTTTCCCTTGCAGCCAACACAAACTATCCACTATGATGAGTGAAATATATTGGATATCCTATCCTGATTGAGCCTCCAGGTAACTGAAACCCAGATAGCATCATGTACAGCAGAATTTTCAGATGATCCCTGTAAACTTATGGAATTATTAAGCAAATTTTAAACAATTATTGTTTCATGCCATTAAAATACATGGTAATTTTTTGCACAGAAATAAATAATACAAAATAGATACCAAGAAGTGAGCTACTACCATTGCTATAATTTAAAACATGTATCAATAGATTTGGTATTATACATAAATTATAACAGTGTTAGTAGAGACTAAAGAGCTGTAAGGAAGTATATTTGGAAATAGGCAAAAAGTGGCAGATGCTATGTAGTTCCACAATGTCTAAGAACCCTGCAATGGTGGTGACATGGACTCATGAACCTAATAAACTAGTGTAAGGATTCTTCCAGGCAGGGTGGTGAAAATAAAAGTTTATTTTTAAAAATTTGCCTGTGAAAAATATGGAAAGAAGTGAATGAACTAAAGTTACCATGATTCAGTTTAAAAAAAACACATAGAAGAAATCCCTTAATTGCTAGGTTGGAAAATCAAAATCTCTATCATTTCCATGAACCTTAACACATGAAAGATGCCCAAGGTAAATTAAAACATAGAACACAATATCAAATTCAGGAATATATTAGTAAAAGCCTTACAGTGGAAGAATAGCTCAAAAGGACATCTATAAAACCCATTGATGTGAACTGAGGAAGATTAAGGTCATGTCTACAGAGTTTTGAGCTATACACCATGTGCTTTATACACTCTGTTAGATAAAAGGGATTCTAATACCTTGGTATTACATCACCACATGCTTACCCTTAATTCAACATATA
This sequence comes from Ictidomys tridecemlineatus, assembly GCF_052094955.1. NCBI lineage: Eukaryota > Metazoa > Chordata > Mammalia > Rodentia > Sciuridae > Ictidomys > Ictidomys tridecemlineatus. Next base: position 1,200,732 of record NW_027525461.1, on the reverse strand, counting down.
AAGAAACTTATCTCAGATATGTAGTTGTGGATTTAATCTAATAGAATAAAACATAACTTGATTCACTATAAATCACAAGGTTTTTTTTTTAAATTATTAGCTTGAACTAAAGGGACAAAACTAGTTCAAAATGAAAATAGATTTTTAATACCCCTTGTTTTCCTATGAAGAATACAGGCTGACAAAATTATCTGGAAGCATATACAAGATTATGTTTTATTAAATAGAAAAATGACTCAATACAGCCAATGTTTTCTACCAAAGGTAAGAGAAAAAACAATACATATTTACATGGATTTCAGAATTGCTATGAACCAGTGACATCTGTGAGTACTATTTCTTCCCTTTTAGAATAGGGATGCTTAGTGCTGTTATTAAGTCAATTTCTTGCATTTCATAATGGGTATTTAGGAAAATCAGGCAATTTGGTGAAGAGACTTATTTTTCTATGCCATCACATCCAGGAACAGGTACCCAAGGACACCCATTGCTACCTTAACCTGATTTATTTGATGAAATTCTAGATGTACTATATGCCGATGCTATAAGTAGTTGAGGCTCTTTGAAGTCTTACAAGAAGATGAGTAAGAGGAGTGACATGAATTTTTGTGGCCAAAAAAATAGACTATGCTACCTAGTTTCCAAAAATGGAATAAATAACACTTTCCCCTTCCTCTATGTATGCTGCATTTCTAATGTCAGGACATGGTAATTATTTCAGTGCATCTTGAATTGAGGCTTTATTATAGACTGCAGGGAAAAAATAAAGTTCTAATCTTTAAAAATTGAGAACTTAATTCTACTAGAAATTTCAACTCTCTGACTCATAGAATTCAGACTCAATGCTATGATAATGTCAAGTCACTCAGAGAGGCCACATAAAGATTAATTGAGACACCCTTGTAGATGGTCACAGGCAAGCTCCCAACCAATATTCAGCTCCAACAAGCAGCCATGTGATTGAGTCAATGAAACCCTTAGAAAGCTGTAATAGTAGCTGCCAGCGCACCCAGCAAATGAACACCTGAAGGGCACGAACTTAACGCTAAGAATTAAGAGATGGATTGTTGCTCTAAATCACCAAATTGTGGGGTATTTTGTTACAGAACTACAGATAACTCAAACAAATACAGTTTGAAAACATCAAATTTAAACTCAGCTGACTATATGAGGAAGCTGCCTCCTTCCCTTTATTTCTCAGTGACAGTGCTCAGCCTCATATCCAAATAAATGTTGAAAAATGTTTGATGCATATTAATTGATTTAGTCAACAAGATGTTAATACACAATGACAAGAACATGGAAAATAACTAAAACAGTGATCAAATAATTTTTCTTTAAATAGAACAAAGACTTTCATTGTGTAAGTCAGTAAAAGGATGTTCTAGGAGAGGAATGTCAATAAAATTGCAAGATACAATGACATAAAGCAGAAAAGTATTTTTAAAGTTCTTTTCCAATGCAGAAAATGATCATTGTAAAAGTTTTTAGTTTATTCACAAACCCTTTGACACCTCATTTCCAGAGGTTGAGCTTAATTTCTTCTCCTTAAGTTTGGGCTGAATATTGTGTCTTACTTCTACTATACAATATAGGACAAAAATGACATTGTGCTACATCTCAGATTAGATTATAAAAGACACTGTTTCTTCACTTATCTTTCTCCTTGTCTGCCTCTGAGAGAGCCATCTACCCTGTGAAAGGACACACAAGCTATGCCAATGAGAGGCCCTTCTGAGGAGAAATGAAGAACAGCTCTGTGAATAGGCTTCAAAATGAATTCTTCAGTTCTAGTGAAGTTTTACAAGGACTCAGTCCTGAGAAATTTCTTGAGTACAACCTCATGAGAAACTCTGAGCCATAACTACCCAGGAAAGCCAATTTCAAATTTATAATTCACAGAAAATATGAAATTATAAAGATTTTGCATTTTTGGTTGCTAAATTTTTGAATAATTTGTTACACAGTGATGTGTAACTAGTAAAGATTTTGATAACTGGAACTGTGGTGCTTCCATAACAAAAACATGAAGCATGGGACAAACTTTGTTATTGGACCGATGATAAACTCTAAGAAGGACTTGGAGGTATGAATGAAATCCTGAGAAGCATTGAAGAAATGGCTAATTAAAAAATGCCTTTGTTACTAGTTCAGAAATATCAAAATGATGCTCCAGAGTAGCATCCAGTCAAACAAAAGCCCCATCATTGTGTGAAAGGTTACGTCTCATAGATCTCCTCAATCAGACAGTAACCCTTCTAAGAAGCTTGAAGATATTGTCTCACAGCCATCTAGACAAAAGCCCAAGTTACTTTTGTAACGCTGGACTAATAAATTCAGAAAACTAAGAAAGTTTTGAAAAGAATTGTGTTTTCAGGAAAGCCATCAGTTTGGACTAAAAGGATTTGAGAAAGTATAGAATGAAAAGGGAACTTTGGAAGCAGAGTACTCAACTGTAACATGTAATACCTTTTACTACAAAGAAAGGATAACTTGGAAAATAAGATCCAAACTCCAAAAGATAGACAAAGAACTATGGAAAATCATTACCTAAACCTAAGTTTTGATCAAGGCAGTTACAACACAAGCCCAGAGAGATTTCAAATTTGCTACGTACCAGTTCCTCCTCTTTGAATCCTTTTTCCTCCTTTTGTCTATTTATTTCATAGTTTTAGAACTTTCTTCTGGGAGCTGTAAGTAATAAGCTGCACCTATGGAGTGTCTGTATCTGGATGTAATTCACACTTGAGTTGATGGTATAAAGTAGTAGTGCTTTTGGTCTTCATGAGGAAAAAAAAAAAAAATATATATATATATATACACACACACACACACACACACACACACACACACAACACAATGCCTTTATATTTATATGGTGCTGAGGATCGAATCGGTCCCACTTGTGCTAGGTGAGCGCTCTACTGCTGAGCCCTCTACTGCTGAGCCACAATCCCAGCCCATGAACTGTATTTTTTATGTGTGGTTAGTGTAAATAAACTGGGCCCAGAGGGAAGATTGTGATGGTTTTAAAATACCTACAAGCTCTTTGATATTGCTCCTTTCAAAGGGCAGAGCTTAGTTCACACCCAACCCCTCTTAGTATGAGCTAAATTAAATGGCTCATTTCTAACTACAATCTATGACAAAAGCACAGGTGTATAAGTTAGGACAAAGGCCGTTTCAATCCCCTTCCCTCTTGGATCACCTACTCTGGAGGGATCAACCATTATGTTGTGTGGCCCTCAAATCACCTTGAGGAATAGTTCATGTGGCAAAAGACTATGGCCTCTGGGCAATAATCAGTGAGGAACTGAGACCTGCTACCAACAGCACTGGAGTGATCACTGAAATAGATCCACAGTCCTATTCAGTCTCCAGTTAATTCCAAGAGTAGTAGACAACCAGCCAAAAACCATATGGGAGACCTTAAGGGAAAAGATAACATCCACATTCCTGAATAACAGAAACAATGATGTAATAACTTGGTTGCTTTAAGCCATTTGGGGATAATTGATTATGCAGTGGTAGTTAACTAAAAATATCATTGATAACCAATAAGAGTGATGTTTTAGTTTAGTAGTGTGCAAAATTTAAAGAACTTATATTTCAGATTTCAGTATCAAACTTTGACATATAAGTTAAATTGCATCAGCAAGTAGGACACACTTTCCTAGCTAAAGTTTTTACTGAATTAATATTTACCCTAGCACTTAAAATTATTTGAAGTTCTTCAATATAAGTATGAAAAACAAGGAATTAAAGCCAGATATAATGTATCCATTTAATAAATTAATTAAAATGCCACATCTTTAAAAGGAATATTTTGTGTAGAATTTATCTTCAGTACATTCAATTAAATCAAATGGAATACTGCAAAATTTTAATTACTATCTTATTATCTATCTCAAAATAGAGATTTCTCTACAGCTTAATTTTAAGTTCCACAAATTAAAACAAAATGTTAAAATCTTTGACTTTCCTTAGAATTTATGTACTACTAATATCCTTAATGCAGGCACACACACACACACACACACATGGGTGTGTGTCCATATTCTAGATCCAGCCAGTTCTATTTTCTGATGCTAAAGCACCAAATATAAATTCTCCCTTCTTATTTTTTAATCCAGAGTATAGATTTGGGAAAAAGAAAACTGAAGAATGGTTAACTAATTAGTTATCAAATCAAGATAAATGCAAAGGAAGCACATACTCTACCCAGCCCTCAGGGTTCCTACCAGGAGACACAGGAAAGTAAATAGTTCAATGTCAATTCAGATGAGACATCTCCTGTTTATCATTCTTTACACCTTCTCTTTCTTTTCATTATCTCCTGTTTTTCTCTGTGTTTCTTCACAAAATATTTGTTTTCTACTCATAATTCTTTCACTTTCTGATCCTGTTCTTCTCCAAATACTCAGATTCTCTTCTAAACGATGCCCATAGGAATTTATAGGCATAACAGTCAATAGTTGCCAGTTATTAAATTTTTTGTGTGTGTTAGGCATAGTCCCTGAAGCTTTATATATATTTATTTATGTTATTTCTATATTTATGAGAAATATTTCACTGTTATCTCCATTTACTGATGAGGAAACACTAGCACCTGAAGGGTTAGTGATTTGTCAGCGGTCACACAGCTAATGAATGACAAGAGTTGGCTTTATGCCTCTGTAACCCACAGTTTTATCCACCACATCATACTGTGTTTTGTTTGCATTCTTAGTATTTGTTATATTTTTAAAACAATAACACTGTTTGTTCTTTCTTTGTAATTTAAAAAGCAGGTGAATCTTGAAAAAATATTCACAACAGGCTGTCAAAAGGTTATGTCACTTTGAATCCATTTTTTTTTTAAAAAAACACGTACTTACAAAGACATACAATTGTCATTTCCTTATATAACTAGTGTGTGACTAAGTTTTATCTACCTTTCTTTTCTTTGCCTATGATTACATTGTATTTTAAATAACTTTTGATTCTGGGATTTTAGGTTGTTTAAAAATATACACTTTGTACCTTTTTTTAAAAGATGGAATGTTAAAGGTAGTCAATTTGAACATGAAGTTGGTTGCAACATTAAAATAAAATTGGCTTCAGGTTTGTATATTGGACCCCAAGGCTAAGTAAATATATATTTGTGGTTGGGGATGGAGAGAGGGTATATCACACTGACTATGATACTCTCTAGCTTTTCTAAGCACTTCTAGTTTTATAAACATTGGTAATAAATGTAATATTTTATATTTGAAAGGACATGTTCACTTTCTTTCTTAAAGGAAAGATTGACATTATTGCTGTAGATAAGGTAATATGTTGTAACAAATAAAGCCTGGATCTCATGGCACTGGATCTAGATTTAAATTAGCATGAACTCTTTTATAAGCCCTGTAAATTGGTCCAATTATCAACAATGATTTTGTGTTAGTGTTCACATACCCATGTGGATCAAGCCTGATAATATTTTATGTAAATGGCTTTGAAAATTTAAGTGCTAAGTGTACAATATAGAATTTAGCTTCATACTCAACATGTAATCAATTTAATTGCTTATTTCTGTTCCTGCAGAATTTGAGGACAATAAATTTAATTTTCTAGAGTTAAAATTTTCATTCATCATTATATTACTAGGCAACTCTTCTGGGAAAAAACCATTATTCTCAATACAAATAATAGGAAAAATGTACTAACTGCCAAATACTTTAATGTTTATTTTTTTAGGGCAAGAGAACCTCCTTTCTGAAATATAGGCAGCAGATACTAGTAATATATTGTGAATTAAAAAAAAATAGATTAGAAGGCCTGAGACAACTTTAATTAAACAGAGCAGAGACATCATTTTATAAATCCAGGGTTAGGCTTAGATTTTCTCTTTGTCTGTTAGAATCTTGATTCTAAGAAAATAAAATTAGTCCCTAGTTATAAAACACCAGCAGCACCTACTCTAGGAAGCCCCTATGGGTCCTGTTGTTGGATACCAAATTACTCCAGAATTTAATTGATTAAAACAATAAACATTTATTGTGTCTAAAATTTGTGAGTGGCTCAGTTGGTGTGATATTGGACCATCACATTTTTCTGGCTCAGTGTGTGTCATGAGGTGTCAATCACTGGAAGCATCAGTCATTAGCACCTTACTAGATGCTGGCAGGAGGCCTCTGTTGATTGTTGTCTATTTGTCAAGAGTCCTCTTTTTTAACCCCATAGGCTTCTCATAGGCTACTTGAGTAGACTCACTATACTGCAGCTGGCACTGCTTCCTGCTCCCTGCCATTAGCAAGGGATTCAAGAGAGCATAGAAGCAGGAAGGCTCAGTGTTTTAATGTATTTTCAATACATTAAAACAGTGATCTCATTTGGGACTCTCTGTATGCTGATCCCAGGTAGACTAATCTTACCTTTCCTATTCTGCTAGAAGACAGAAATGTGAGCCAAGTATAGATCAACAGGGGCTGCTAATCTTCTGTTAAATGCTCTCTAAGCAAAGTTGGATCTCAAGGGTTTGGGGATTAAGTGTAAAGCATCTTATCTTTAGCTATGGAGTTACTTGTTCATTCAGGCATCTTCTTTAAGCAGTCAATTCTATATTTAATTATAAGTTCAGGTTAGGCTATTACAAATGTCTTAAAAAATCCTTTGCTAAAAAAGTTATATCTTTTTTATTACCATGCGTGTGAAAACTGAAGACAGGGTCTTTCTTTCTTTCTTTCTTTCTTTCTTTCTTTCTTTCTTTCTTTCTTTCTTTCTTTCTTTTTTTAGGTTATCATAGTTACTTGTAGTGCTTTAACTATAAAGAAAAAGTCAAGTCTAATTTATAAAATGGAGAATGACATATCAACTAGACAATAATACAAGGCACAATGTATAAGATAATACAACAGATACAACAGAAGCTTATATATTTAGCACTTACTATATGCCAAGTCCTGTGCTAAATGCTTAAGTACATTATTCAATTTATATTTATCTTTCACAGAAACCATGCTAACGGTCTTGTATCAGGAGACTCAGAGAGGCAATCTAAATTGCTCATGACCTCCTGGTTGGTTAGTGGAAAAACCAGAATTCAAACCCAGGCTGAACTGACTCCAGGGATTAATAACCAAATTACACTGTCTGGATTTTAAGTCTCTCTTTTATTCCTAAATGTGCAGAAATTTAACTGAGTATGTTTTGCTTTCTCTTTGTGATGATTTCAAAACATTTGAACATTAAGAACCAGAGTGGGGTAGATAGTAGCACTTGAAAGTACAGTTTAGATTTTCCTCAATAGTTAGAAGCTCTGGCCACCTTGGGTCCATATTTCCACAGCATGGGGTCAGGAGTGAAGTCCAGTTGCCTCTTTTGATGTGACAAGTCCACCTGGAGCTGGCCCAGTTCTCTGCAAATACTCTTGTGGCTCCCTGATATTCAGCTTTGCCAGTTCTTGGGAAACCTGGGCTAACGGAAGACTTCCATGGTGCCCTGTTATTTGAAAGTCCTTCCTACCCTGTTCTCACCCCTTGCCTCCACCCATCCCTTCTGCCCTGCGCTTCCGAGTGGAGCTTCCCACGTACACACTACACTGTGCCTCACGTTGATCATGTGCCAACAATCCCCTTCTTCTTTCTCAATTGCTAAATTCCTATGTGTAATTTAAAACCCATCAAGCGTCAACCCTTCTGGAGATAGAAGATTCTGCTCTGCAATTCTCCTTACCTACTCATGGAGAGTGCTTTGGTAGCCCTTCACATCCTTGTCTCCTACACACTTTTACCTCACTGAGATAATTGTGGGCTGGGTTCCTCTGCTGGACTCTGAGCTCCCCAAGAGGAAAGGCCCATCTTATTCCTCTTTGCATTCTCAAACCTGTTATCATGATCGGTGAAGAGCAAGTGTTCAACCAGTGGTATTTCCTTCCCCTTCTCCTTAATGGCAGTGACTGACTTATCCTCTATGAAATTTCTCTGCTTAACTCAATAGTATTCAGATCTGATTGTTGTGACTGGTATATCATCTCTTAGCCCGTGTCTCATGCCATATTGAGCCTGGCTGTTCTAGTATCCTTCTTAGTCCCTCATGGCTTGCGTCAATCCAGCTATCAGCCATACCTGTTACCTTCAGGTTCTGACCTGATCATCAAGCTGAAGAGAAAGTTTACTTGTTAAGATAAAGGAACCTTGACTCTCAGGTGTGGGAGCTTTTACTACCCACATGTGTTATACTCAGGGTTCTCAAAGCAATAGAGGGATACAATACCCCAGATTCTTTTCTTTATATCAAGCTATTTCTGTCTACCAGCCTGCCCACTCTTCTAATGGAATTAGTATTTTGTTTCCCTGGCTTTAATTTCTTGCCTGATTTTCCATGGATCATGCCTTTCCTGGTCTTTCTGGCCACCTTAAATAAAATGACAGAAGTGACAGTATCCATCTTGGGTTTCCCAGTCCTGAAGTCTCCCAAGTAGATTTCACTTTTGAGTTGGATTCCTGTCTTCCTTTCTCTCTGCTTCCAGTCCAGTAGATGGCAAACTTTTCCTGCCTCTCCCTCGGGTCGTTTCTTCTTTTGGATGAGAAAATTACAGCCTTTGAGACAATTGCTGCAAGATGCCACGTCCAGGGAATAACATGCATGTCTCTTTGTAATCATCCCCTACTCCATCTTCCTCTCTCCAATGGTTTTCTTATTGGCACAGAGGCAGATCATTTACAGGTGAAATGTGGGGATTCTGGAATCTGAGAAATCCTGCTTCAAATCTGATTCTGCTCTTTTTATTTGTGTAGACTGGATTAACTCTTTAATCTCTGAATTTGTACCCATGTTAAGTGCAGAGACTATTGACCTGATTCATGTGGTTGTTGTAAAAGAATAGAATAATCAAACAAGGAGAATGTGACTGGCACAATGCCTGGCACACCAGAAACAGGCTATATATGTCGTCAATTATTATTATGGGCTGCGTGGCAGAAAGACATGTGGTAAATGTGGAAGGGCATCCTCCCAGAACTGCTGTCCTTCTCACCTGCTCTGTCATTGCTCACAATGCGTGGGTTAGACCACACAGTGCCAACCAGCCAGAAATAGATAGATGGAAACGGATGCTTAAAGAATTTTAGTATGTCCCGTGCAGCAAAACCTCAGGGGAGAATCATCTAAACACTGTAGGTTAGGCTTTATCTCTAAAGCGATCACAATGTGTATTGCACTACATGTGGGGGCACGGGGAGATTTTTTGTTGCTTGAGTTAATAGATATATTACCATCAATAGCTCCAGTGAGGAAAGGGATAGGGAAGAAGCCCCTTCTCTCTAGCTCATGATAGTTTAAAGCTCCCTGTAGGGCAGCAGTTACAATCAATCCTCATCAGCCCTGGACAAGCTGAGCTAGAACAATTTAAGTTGTTTCAGCTTTTATCATTAGGAGCATCATCAAGTGGGCTCTTGTGTCCCCTTTGTCCCCCTCAACCTCCCCTCCCCTCTCCCTCCCTCCCTCCCTCCCTCCCTCCCTCCCTCCCTTCCTTCCTTCCTTCCTTCCTTCCTTCCTTCCTATTTCCTAAGCATTTCCTTACTTTCTGGCACCATAAGGCTCCCCAGACCCATATTGTATTTTCTCTGCTCCAGTCCTGGGATGAACCATTCTAGGAATCTTGTTTTCCTTTTATCAAAACAAACAAACAAACAAACAAATAACCCAATCAATAAATGGGCCAAGGACCTGAACAGACACTTCTCAGAAGATAATATACAGTCAATCAATAAATATATGAAAAAAATGCTCATCCTCTCTAGCAATTAGAGAAATGCAAATCAAAATTATTCTAAGATTTCATCTCATTCCAGTCAGAATGGCAGCTATTATGCATGCAAACAACAATAAGTGTTGGCAAGGATATAGGGAAAAGGGTACACTCACACATTACTGGTAGGACTGAAGATTGGTGCAGCCAATATGGAAAGCAGTATGGAGGTTTTTTGGAAAATTGGGAATGGAACTACCATTTGTCCCAGCTATCCCACTCTGGTTTATACCCAAAGGACTTAAAAACACATACTACAGGGACACAGCCACATCAATGTTTATAGCATCACAATTCACAATAGCAAAACTGTGGAGCCAACATAGATGCCCTTCAATAGATGAATGAATAAAAAATGTGGCATATATGTACACAATGGAATATTACTCAGCAATAAAAGAGAATAAAATTGGGGCTGGGGATGTGGCTCGAGTGGTAGCGCATGCACCTGGTATGTGTGTGGTGCTGGGTTTGATCCTCAGCACCATATAAAAATAAAATAAAAAGATATTGTGTCCACCAAAAACTAAAAAATAAATATAAAAAAAAGAGAGAATAAAATCTTGGCATTTGCAGGTAAATGGATGGGGTTAGAGAAGATAATGCTAAGTGAAGTTAGCCAATCCCAAAAACCCAAATGCCAAATGTTTTCTCTGATATAAGGAGGCTGACTCATAGTGGGCTAGGGAGGGCAAACATGGGAGGAATAGACGAACTCTAGATAGAGGAGAGAGGTGGGAAAGAAAGGGAGGAGGCATGGGGTTAGCAATGATGGTGGAATATGATGGACATTATTATCCAAAGTACATGTATGAAGATGCAAATTGGTGTGAATATACTTTGCATACAGAGATATGAAAAATTGTGCTGTGTATGTGTAATAAGAATTGCAAAATGTTCCGCTGCCATATATAAATAAAAATTAATTTAAAAAATTTAAAAAATAAAATAGAACAAAATTGGAGACCAAGATCTAGGAGTGTTCTTATTGCCTTGAATATCAGTGTATTTAGACTTTCTCAGCAGATTGAACTACAAAATATGTGTATGTCTAACTCACATAAACACTATCTGTCAATCAAGCCATGAGTTTGCATTGAAACCTTAGATTTTAGTCCAACACTCCCTTTTCCTTATTTATATCTTCCTACTCATTAAGTATAATGCATTTACTTATTTTTACATGCATGTATAGCAATTCAAGATTGGTAATGCACACCCTTGTGAGAAACATTTTCACTAACTGGAAAGCAGCATGTATGTGAGGTTCTTTTAATCTTTAACTATTAAAAGGGGATAGTTCTTAGACCCTCACAATCCTGATATCTTCTTTAGAAAATAGAACATTTTAGGAATAATCTCTTTAAAATGCATTGCCTAAACTGAGCAATTTATTTGATGAGTTTGAAGAACAGTATTTATTTATTTATTTATTGTATTCCAGGCACTGTAGGTCTATAAATACACTTTTATTGGCATTAGTTGTAGTTAAACTGATTTATACCTAAGACACTCTTCATTAATATTTGGACTTCATGATAATTTACAAAAATCCACAAATACAAACACTGTAGCTCAGAGAGGTTAAATGGCTTCCCAACATATCACAATGAGATCATGGTGGTTGGAATCTCAGTTTGATTTCCAGAATTAGGTCTCTTGTTCACAAGCTATTGAGAATATAGAAGAAAGCAGCTGGATGGGTCTGGTGAACTGTAGTTGTGACTACTAACTTATTTTAAAGGTTCTGGTAGTCATTTGTTGAATTTGTTGTTGTTACTTCTTCTTTTTAAATGCAGTATGATGTACCATGAATCCTTGAATGGAGGTTTATAATGGAAGACGAGGGAAGGAATAGAAAAAGTTTAAGTGGAGCTTGATTAACAAGAAGAAAAGTACTATACAACAAGATTATTGCAAGGTAAAAAGGGAGCCATGGAACGTGAAAACCATGGAGAACAATCTGAAATGTGGAGAATGGTGGGTTTCTATGGAGAGCAATGCTGAGACTTAGCTAAGGGACTAATGTAATTTCACTGATGAAAAAGATGATGAATTAAGAAAGGTTTATCTTGTTTTCCAATCCAGGACCGGAGAGTGTAAGGCAGGTGGCTACAAAATCAGAATGAAAAGGAGAGGGTAAAGCTGGAATCTGGTGGATCTATGAAGGGCTTTGGGATCTGGTTTTATTGGCAGGGGTCTGTGCTTGTAGGAGGGGCTTCCAGGAATGCGTAACAAAGTCCAAAGGATGTGAGAACACCAACTAGATTTGTTAGCCATATCAATAGTTTATATGTCCTAGTAGAAGCCGGAAAGAGAAGGGCTCAGGCAGGAAGACAAACATCTCGGAGCAGCCTAGAGATACCTTGCTTGGTGTTTTTTCTTGTATTTTCTTTTTTTAAGGGTCAGGGCTATGGCTTTCAAATGTAAGGTGGGCAGCAGAGGAACAACATTGCCATTATCTCTGAATATACTTAGATTTATTTAAGATGTTTTAAGATGAGTGGGATGACTGCATCCTTATATATCTATAGATATTGAGAGAGGGATAGAAGAGCAAGAAGCCAATCAACAAGATTTAGAATAGTATCTTTTCTTTTATCCTTTTCTAAAGGAGATTAATCAAGAGTTGCATGAAAAAGTATTCCTATACAATGATAAAAAATACAGTGCATATCGAAAAGTTGTTTAAGAGAAATCATAAATAAATAAGAATTGGGTTTGAAGGTAAAATGGAGGAAATATTTGGACAAGGATGTGAGATCTACTTTACTCATGAACTCAGAGTTCCATAAACCAGATGCAGATCAGTGGGACATTGAGATCTAGGGATGAGGGTAGTGAGGGGCAGCACTGAGCTCTATTAAAATATGCAGTAGGCATGACGAATTACCCATTTAAAAGGCCTCCACCTGCTCTGGGGAACTCAAAGTCAATGGTCTTGCCACTCATGAAATGCTTATCAGATGTCAAAAATCTATGCTGGACATTGAACCCAGGGCAGGCCTCACACATGCAAACAACACTTCTTTTTTAAATAAGATTGATATTTGCTTAATGAACTCTGGCCAGATTATAAATTTACTCTGCACACACTAAATAGCAAAGTATATTCAAAGGTGCAAAATGATTGAAAAAAGTCTTTAAACCATACCTTTCTTCTGGTGAGCACTGGGTAGAGATCTGATCAAACTAAATAAAAGCTTTGTCTAAGTGGAAGAAAAACTGGCTAGTTTTAAAGAGTTGGTACTTCAGGAATTTTTATCTGTTTAATCTCTATGCAAAAGGGATTTCCAACTTTTTACTAGGGAGAAGAAGAAGTGAAGGAGAAGGGAAAGATAAAAGGGAAAAAACAGGGAAAAAATAAAAGAGCCATAAATAAAGAAAGAGGTAAGAAATGGGGCACAAAGAGAAAGAGATTCATGCCACATGAATGAAAAACTGACAGTGACTTTAAGTCTAGATGGGTTCTAAAGATTTTTCATGTTCTAAGAATCCTGTTCTTAAGCTAAATAAATGTCTTGTTGGTCCTCAGGTGGTTCAACTGGCCTAACCAGTGAAAAGCCCACCTTGGGATAGGTTGTGGCCCCCTTGTCACTAGGCCTCTTCCTGGCTCTCTGCTGGGCCATCTACTGTGCCTAGCTCTGCCACCAGGAGGGCACCTGCAAGTGGACAGCTGCCTCTGCCTGTGTCTGGTAGTTAGGTCAATTTGTAAGGAAGTAGGGACTCCCATCTTGACCCTACTTTCCACCCAAGCGTTATCTTTCTTAAGTGTTAGGAATATCTGGATACCTAAGGAGAGTTGGTAGAGTTTAAATCAAAAGAGAGAAGTTATTTGTAAGTTGTGTAATTGATTCAGAATTAATGCATGACTGGGGCCCAAGTATTGACACTTAAAATAGCTTCATAGTGACTGTACAGCTAAACTTGAGAGATCCATATATTATTTATTTTTGGGGGGTTGGTGGTGGGGGAACACTATCACTCTAGGATATACTTGTACTCTTTAGCTGTGGGATCTCAAACTTGTGTGTATATAAGGACCAGCTGAGAAGCTCATTAAAATGCAGCAGATCTGAGGTGCATCCCAAGATTCTGCCTTTTTAGTGAGCTCAGGGCATGCCCTGTACTGTTGGGTGTCTGCTGTCACTTAATCTAGGGATTTCATTATGCACCTGGTTCCTATTGCTGGGCTTATTAGAACTTCAAAGTCTCGATCTCTCTTTTAACCAAATATGAGTACATGGACATTATGGTATTTTTCTTTAGTTTTTAAATTTTCCTTAATGAGTCAGTAGGTAGTACTTTCTAATATAATGGGGGGGGAATAAAAAGTGATACACAACAATTTTATTCTACTTCTGTGATTATATTACATAGTTCCTGCTGACTTCAATGATCCCAGACTTATCTAAATAATTAGTTAACAGTCATTATCATTTTCAAAAATTATTTTTAGAAGTTAACTTAGTTTAAAGTTAACTTTTAAGTTAACTTAATTTTTTTTCTTTTTCTTCTTTCCTTTATTTATTTAGGCTTTGTTACAGCAGGTAGCCTTCCTGACCCATTCATTCTTTTTATTTTTTTTAATTTTTTTAATATTTATTTTTTGGTTGTAACTGGACACAATATCTTTATTTTATTTATTTATTTTTATGTGGTGCTGAGGATCAAACCCAGGGCCTCCCATGTGCTAGGCGAGCCACAACCCCAGCCCCGCCCCCCATTTATTCTTCTTTGCCTTGCCCTCATAGCTGGGTTGCCCCCGGGCCTTCTCATACAGGTACACACATACCACCCTGGGTACCTTATCCAAACTTATGACTTTAAATCCCATCTCCTCATTAATAATTTGCAAACATTTATACCCAGCCCACACACTTCTCCCTCCTTTTCTCCCTCCCTTCCTTCTTTCCTTCCTCCCTTTCTTACTTTCTACTTGGGATTGAATCAAGAGGTGCTTTGCCACTAAGCTACATTCCTTGTCCGTTTATTTTTTGAGACAGAGTCTCACTAAATTGTCAGGACTCAAACTTTCAATCCTCCTGCCTCAGCCTCTTGAGTCACTGGGACACAGAGCCTGGCCCACATCTTTTACTTGAATTCCAGTCTAATGTAATTAGTTGCCTGGTTAACAACTTCTCTCGGATGATCATGGGTATCTCAAACTCTTCTTATCCCAAATAGGACACTTTCCTCCACAACTCTTTCTTCCCCTGCAGCCCTTCCTATTTGGGTTGAATGCAATTCCATCCTTTTAATTAGTTGCTTGGACCAAATCTCTTTTGTGCCCCATGTAACCCATCAGGAGTTTCTGTTGGTTTTACTTTCAGTATATATTAGAAGTCTGACCACTTTGCACCTTTACCAGTGCCAATACCCTGCCTCAAGCCACCCTCTCCTCTTGCCTGAATGACAGCAGCAATTTGCCAGCTGGTCACTATTTTCTTCCTCACCTCTTCCTCTCTTAAAATAAAAGTTTCTTTAAATAAACTTAGAAGACACTAGAACTAAAATAACCCATATTATAAAACATTGTTGTGTTAGTCAGCTTTTCCTCACTGTGGCCAAAATATGTGACAATAACTATTAAAGGAGGAAAAGTTTATTTTGGGCTTAAGGTTTCAGAGGATTAAGTCCCTGGCTGGCCAGCTCCATTACTCTGGGTCTGAGGTGAGGCAGAATATCATGGCAGAAGAGAATGGCAACTGGGAAGCAAAAAGACAGGAAGGGAACAGGACAATATGTAGTCCCCAGTCATGCCCCACTTGCCTCCAATTACATCCAGAAGTTCATTGAGCTGCCAATGAATTAGCCCAGCAAATGGATTAATCCACTGATGCAATCAGAGCAGTAATCACTGCTTAAAAGCCCCACCTCTGAACCTTGCTGGGGATCATGTTTCAACACATGAGCATTTGGGGGGACACTTTATGTGTAAACAATAACAACTGTATTCAATATTCCAATTTTTCTTTTTAGAGGAAAAATTGTTTTACAAAAGCTGGAAGGTCTGGATATAGGTAACTAAGTTAAGAAGTCATTAAAATAGTTCAGATGGAGGGAAATGAGAGGAGCAGAAGGAAAATGGAAGCATTTTAAATAGCTTTTGTTGATTCTTGTACAACAACCTCTTCAGACTCAGAGTCCACATGCCCCCCATGCTGCAGCTTTGGGAGGAGAATATGGTGGCCTTGCTTGGAGTGGAAGGAGCAGGGCCAATGTTTTATACTGATGCTTCTCTTTAATATTTTTCTGCTTCTATGAGTTTGAAATGGTTTTGCTTGTTCCATCATTTTCCTGGTCTCTTTTGCTTTGGAGCTCAGGTTCCAGACACCCATTGTTAGCCCTCTAATGACATCATTCTGTCTCAGTTTAAGCTGATCAGTAATGCCACTTCTCTTCCAGATTTTGGCACCAGAAGAGGAATTCCTGGAGAGGGGTTCCTCAACTCAGGACACCTGAGGTCCTTGATATAGATGGTGGGAAAAAATTTCAGCACATGTCAGTCAGAGACTGAGATTTATTTAGAAAAGCAGATACACATTCAAGGGAGAATATGGGCCATCTCAAGAGGAGAATGCTTTTGGAGTCCCCACCTTTTTTTTTTTTTAAAGAAACTTGGTGATGCGTGGGCATGGGAAAGTATGTGGGGATGGCATCAGTCTGATTTCTGGTAGTCTGGTTGTTCTTGGGTACTTCAAGCTGACATGGTCTCCATTATTTGATGAACAGATAATACTGGAAATCCCCCTAAATCATAGATTTTTAAAAATATTATACCTCAATTTGCCTAATATTTTTATTGCACAGGCTAGTTAGCAGTGCACAAGCTAATTATCATAAGTGACTCAACTTATGGCAACTCTAAGATTTACAGATTTCCTCGTGGCAGGCCTGGAACTGAGACTGGCTTGGAGAATGACAGGCATGGAAAGACACAAAGAAATTTAAATTAAAAGTATCTCCTTGTGCTTCCTTTTATCTCCTTTGTAACTTTTTGTTGTTGTTGTTGTTGTTGTTTGTTTGTTTTACTTCTATCCTGCATCAATGTTGCCTCAATTGCCTGACTACTTTCTCTCTAAACTTTCTACTCTGGTTCCCTCATGTCTCTGCCAACTTGAATTACTCAGTGTTTCCTTGGTATGTGTCATGTCTTCTTTCTATGGTTCTACAGGACAAAATCAGTTCACGACATTTCTATTACCCAAATCTTCAGAACCTAATAGTAATAAAAGCAGACACTTGATGAGAAGTGCATATGGTCATTATGACATTTTAAGCCCATACCTTACAAGGTAGACCCTTCATTCCTGCTGCTTTGATCTGCCCAGATCCCCACAGGACCTCTTTAGCAGCTCTCAGTGCTCAGACTGGCTTCTGTAGGCTTTGCTGCTGAAACTTGCCCTGCAATCTTCTGCAGATTGACCCTCACTAGTAAGGAGAGTTAGAAGGCTCTGAGAGTCGTGTGTCCTCCTTTCCCATGACAGAAGAGACTGATGTGGGAATCAAGCATCTGGAACCTTTGCGATTCTGTCCCAGGGCTCTCCCAAGATCAGGCCCAGCCAGCTTCTTCCCAAAGTATGTCTTGCTTCCCAATTCCCTCATCTTATTCCCTAGTAATAAATCACCTCCCTGTGAGTCACTGGTTTATGATCTGTATCTGGGGAAACCCCACTTGAGATTCTTGTTTGTAATACAAGGTACAGTTCAGAGTCAAGCCCTACCACTGAGATTTCAATCACATTTCAGAGTTCCAATCCCTTAATGGTATTGCCTGTCATGTCAGTGTGACGACTGTTTCAATTTCTTCTTCTAGAAAATGTTAGATATTTTACCAATCAGTTTGGAGCCGCATCCTTGATACTTGCGCGAAGTGATCTGCATGGTCTTGGGAACATTCAAAGTCCATCCTAGCTGTGGTTGCATTTGGAGCACTTCAGAAGACTGCCTAGTGTCTTAGGTTCCTGTCCTCATGCTCCCACCACTCTTTAGACCCACGTGCTGCTAGTCTGTTACTGGGATAATTATTGTACAAATTCTATAGGATCTTCAGCTCTCCCATTATGAGCTCTCAGGTGTGTCATTCTGATCATTGTTGTTTCCCAGTGAAAAGTGCAGTATGTAAATAGGGGTGTGCATGTTTTGGGATATAATTCTGTATTACAAACATGTGATTTAGAACTGTGGTTCTCAAATGTCATCTGCATAATAATTACCTGGGATGGAGGTCTAGAAATTTGAACTTTAACAAGCATGGGTGTGGGGAGGAAGATTCTGATGCCGTTGATCTTTAACCCACTATTGATACTTTGTGAAAAACACTAATATACAATCCAAATAATAATAAGCAAGGTTATAAATCCTTATTGTACAGTAATTACTTTGTGGCATCATTGTAAGAGAATTACTATTAGTAGTAATTCTTTTCATCTACCTTTAAGCCTCAGAAGATTAAAAGTATATTACCCCCACATTTTTACAAACTAGGAAACTGAGGCACAGAAATGCTAAATTACTTGCCCTACACCGGTAGCTAGTAAGTGGGACCCAACAGAAGTAAATACTTATAAAGATTAATTAATCAAAACACTGTTCATAATATAGAAAATTAGATACTAATAAAATGTCCAAAATGGCCCATTCAATAAGTTTTGTATGTAACATTAATTTGATAAGATTCTATGGAGCTACCAAAACCCACATCCTTCAAAAATTTATTTAAAGATATGGAAATACTCACCAGATGTTAACTTAAAACAAACAAACAAAAAAAGCCACATATAAGATACTGGAAACTGCAAAATATGGCTGAAAGAAATTAAAGAGAAATAAATGGAGAGAAATCTTATGTTCATGGATTGGGTGATTTAATATTGTTAATTTGGTAGAACTACACCAAACAAGCTACACAGTCAATGCAATCTTCTGCCCAAACTCCAATATTTTATGCAGAAACAGAAATATTTATCCTAAAGTTCTTTAGGAATCTCAAGGGACCCAAATAGCCAAAACAGTTTTCAAAAAGAACAAATTTGGAGGACTCATGCTTCCTGATTTCCAAACTTACTATAAAGCTATAGCAATCAAAACAATGTGGTATTGGCATAAACCTAGACGTATAAACCAATAGAATAGAGAGTCCAGAAAAAAGATCCTCATGCATTGCTAAATTATTTTTTACAAGAGTGTCAAGATCACTCAATGGGGAAAAGATATTATGCTAAGTGAAATAAACCAGACACAGAAAGACAAATATGCTGTTCCCATTAATTTGAGGTACCTAGAAGAGTTTGATGCAAAGAGAGCAAGAGAGAAAATGGAAGCCTGGTTATCATGGCCTGGGGTGGTGGTGGCAATAAGGTGTTGTGTGTGTGTGTGTGTGTGTGTGTGGTGTGTGTACGTGCGCGCACTTGTGTGCATGGTACTGGAAATTAAACTCAGGGACACTACCACTGAGCTACACCCCCCAAGAACCCCTCTTTGAGGCAGTGTCTCCCTAAGTTGCTGAGACTGGCTTTGAACTTGTAATTCTCTTGCCTCAGCCTCCCAAATTGCTGGGATTACAGGAGTGCACCACTGCACCTCATGAGTTATTATTTAATGGATATAGAGTTTCAGTTGAGGATGATGAAATAGATGGATAGTGGTGATGTCACATTTTAAATATTATTAACTAGTTAAGAAAAATATATACATTAAAAATATCACATGAACTAAAAATTTTAACAGTGTTTATTCTGTTCTTATTTTTATTTCTATAGAGTGGGGTAATTTTTATTATTGCCTCAATAATTTTTCCTTATGTCTCAATATTTTTGGGGACAAAAATGTTTTACTTCCAAGTCAGAATAAAGAGAGTAATAGGTGCATTGTTTTTAAGCAACTATTAAAATTCTGTTGTATTTCAGCAAGAAAATGTAGCACCTACCAGGAAAACATACAAATATAATACATACAAATATAATTTTGACTTTATCAATTTCAGTGAATGTTACATCAAATGGCTTTTCAGATTACCACTTCATAAATAATTATTTGAAAAAACTGAAGTATTCATTAAGTATAAGTGCCACTGTTGATTATTCCTTTACTGCTGGATAAGTAGGCAATTTCCACTTGTTTTATTATGTAACTATTACTTGAATGATTCGTTTGTGCACAACATTTTTTCCATGTTTAGAATTTGTATCTTAGGACAGGTTCCTAGAAGTGAACTCACTGGGTCAAAAGTTTATGTTTCTTCCTCTGCTGCTCTTAAGGACATTCATTATCACACAAGCATAGGAAACTATAAAAGTTTTTCAATAGTAGGTACTATTAAAATGCCCCCCAAGATTATAAGAGAATTAAAAGTATCTAAAACACTTTATCTTAAATTTTTGTGGTCATTTTACTTTATAATGACAAATAATATAATTAACACCTTATTTTTTTTTTCTATTACTACCTTTCTCTTTCTGGAATTCCTCCCTTTATCTCACTTTACTCACTCCATATCTTTATTCCACCAAAAATTACATTCAAGAACCTGATAATATGAAAGATCCCCTTGAATCCTGGGAATTTGTGGTCTGGGCATAATTGTATTGTAGGTCAACTTTGCTCTTGGCATTTTCCTTCATCAACCTTTCTTGTATATTGCCTCAGTTGCCACTTACAGTTATCCCATGGCTACCAGGAATACCAGCTTCAGGATAATGCTAAGTATGGTGGAAAACAGACAAAAACCTGGGGCCCAGATGATAGTGTTGAGCTGCTGAATCAACCATCCCTAAATCCTGTGCTATCTCATGACTTCCTGCCATCTGAGCTAATAGGTTTCTGTATTGCTTACCTCTTGCATATGCATGGAGTTGCTGCTACTTTCACTCTAAAACATCCTAACTGGCTCAGATGCAGTTTGGGATGGGGGATTAAAGACAAGTTTTGACCTTGCTTTGAAGGAAAAGCAGAACACCAGAAGGTAGGGACAAGTAATCCAAGTCAAGAAAAGATGTGAACAAGGACAAAGAGATGTGGCTGTGTTTGGTGTGCATGGAGGATTCAGTGACACGGATGCAGAGAACTACAGGGGCCAGGTAATAGGTAATGAAGTGGGCAAGTTGGGGCCATGTTCTTGAAGGAATTTAATTTTTTCCTCTGTATAATAGAGAAACAGCAAAGATTTTTAATTAGGAAAATGATTCTAGGCACTTAGTCATTTCTCCTTTCTAAAATTCTAGCAGTGAGAGCACAAGTAAGATAAAACAGGGTGGGAAATGTAGCTCAATGGTAGGGTACTTGCCTAGGATGCACAAGGTCCTGGATTCCATCTCAAGTACACAAAGGAAACAAAAAGGAAAAGAGAAGCAAGGGGTGGGGTCAGAGCGTGCATAAGTAAATACAAAGTTCTATTTCCCTGTGTTCTTATAGATATTATACTAACACACATACTATGTATGTATAAAGCTAGATAAGGACATGTAACTGCATGTATGTGGATGTGTGCATGCCTGCACAGGGAGAAATGTCATTCTGGATTATCCAAAGTATTTAATTCAATTTCTGATTGGTTGTTGGCAAAGACTTCCTGGTAAGAATCCTTAAGCCAGTGCTGTCATTAGTTTGACAAAAATCTTCCTGATTCCATAATGGGAAATCAGTAATTTTCTGAGCTGTGATTCTGGATTCTGATGACACATTATTATAACTGACCATGTGACAATAGAATTGGACTTCAGTTTACCTTGTATAAAATGAATTTTCTAGGTTAGCTGGTCTACAGGTCTAAGTTATGTAAAACATGACTACATTATTCTATAATGTCTACTTTCTCCTTCTCCTCCCTCTCTTTTATTTTTCTCCCTCTCTTTTCTTTTCTTTTTAATTTTTCATTTTTAAACAGGGAACTCTGAGATTCTGAATAAGGTTTAAACAAGAAAATTCACCTGTAGTTCATCTGGAAATCTGGGTTGAACTGCAGGTAACACCCAGTTAACACTGAGCTTAAACAAACATGGGTTTGTTTTACTTCCTTTCTTGGAAATCTCAAGGAAAAAGGGTCTTGGCATTCCTTCAGAACCTCCATTGCATCAGGGCAACATCTCCGCAATTCTCTTGACCTTTCTCTCTCACTTGTCACTTCTTGTGTGTAAGTTTACAGAAATGAGGTAATTGTGGCACTAGGAACATCTGCTCCCTCTCTTTGGAAAGAAAGATATTTTTCCAGAACCATCTCTTCTATCTCCCTATTAACATTTCTCCAATTATGTTTCAATGGCCAGGAGAGTGTTATATGGTCACCTCAGCAAGAAGGGAATCTGACAGATTCATGAACTCAACTATTGTCTACAAGTTTAGGGGATTCAGAACCTTCCAAAATCCTTTATGGTATCCAGGTTTAGAATCTCTGATCTCAAAAGTAGGTCACATTGTCTGAGTCTTGACTTTCAGTGTTTCAGTCTTCAGAGAAAACTAAAAACTGAATAGATTTCTAAAAATCTCGTTTGAAGCAGTAAAGTTGTTTAAAGTCTAGAGTACAAGGAGATATTATGAAAGTATTTTGTAAACCGTAAAGTTCTCTTAATATGAAGGTGTACTTCTATTTGTATTGTGAGAATTTCCTTTCTTACCTGTGGATCACACATCTGGTTTGCCATTTGCACTGTGGTGTGTGTGTGTGTGTGTGTGTGTGTGTGTGCGCGCGCACGCGCGCATATGCCCACACAGATGTGTGCAAATAAAATTATTATTAGGAGGTAGGAGAGAAAAAAACAACACAAGCAAATCGATGCCAGGAACACAAAGAAAATATTTTATTAGTTTCCAGATTGAAAAACAATGAAGGAGAACACATTTCAATAGAAATCCATGACCCTCCGCAAAGAGCCCATTCGGGCGTTCATAGCCCCCGTCCTCAGTAGGTACTGCCGTCCGCGGTAGTTGGGCAGCTCATAGAGGACCCAGCTGCCCTCCAGCACGTTCAGGGAGTAGATCTCATTCAAGTGGAAGCGGTCCTGAACAGAGGGGCAATCCTCAGTGATGTCTACCATCTGGCCTCTGTATTCTTCCCTCTCATACAGTCTGATCCTGTGGGAGCCAGCCTGGCAGGCCCAGAAACAGGAAGGGGAGAAAAGCAAAAAAGAAATCACGTTAACACATTAGTGCAGGCCAGTTTGGAGAGAACTGGATGGAGTCATTTTGAAGTAGATTTAAATAAAAATAATCCCTAATTTTTAGGACTTTCTCCTTAATGAGGACAGAGGTTTAGTATCTTTCCAAGATAAAGTTTGACTGAATGACCAAGAAAGATATACTGCTTCTGAATACCTTAAGATATTACCCCTGTACTACAGAGAAACCCAAACCTTTAACAGCTGATATCTCTCTCTCTCTCTCTCTCTCTCTCTCTCTCTCTCTCTCTCTCTCTCTCTCTCTCTCCCATTTTAAGGAAATGTTTTATATTAAAACAGAAATAAAAGATAAAATGTAAAACACTAAACATCTTAGGTCTCAGACAATCCATACTCAATTTTTGAATAGAATATGGAAAAATTGGAAAGAAAAACCAGGAAGTTCAAGGACTAAATTTTCACAAATTTTAGTGTTTTAAAACACAGAGAAATATATGTGGCACATGGGCAAATTCTTTGTTGCTCTCCATTGAGAAAAGTACTTCGAGGTGAACTAAAATATTCACATTGGAAGCAAAGAAGGGAGAGTCTTTAAAAAAAATCACTTATGCTCAATAACTACCATACCATCAGGCACATAATCACTCTTCTATTAGGTATTAGTGATTTGTCTACATTGCCATTCTAAATGATTCCAGGTCAGGACTTGAATCATATACATTCCTTTCCCAGGGCTGCTAACACAGTTCTAGGTAATAAATATCCATTGATTAGTGGGTATCTGAGTAATGCTTTGCTTTTGTGTCTCTGTGTGTGGGAGGGTGGGTGAGGGGACTGGATTGAAGGAATCCAAAGTAAGGTCCAAATCGTTTCTCCTGCACACAGGGGTAGGGATCCTCATCAGAGTACATGGACGGTGGCCCAGAAATTGTCATGGCTGTGTCCTGCGTCCAGGTGCTTCATGGAAGATTCCTTCTGCACAGTGAAGACTCCGGATCCCTCCTCCTGTCTGGAGACACCAGCTCCCGGGGCAGGCACCAGGCACTGAGTGCACATTCCAGGCTGGGGTTCTGGAGAGGCCTCTCTGTGCTCAGGGATGTGCCTGGTCCCTCTGGTCTCCTCAGGGAGTCCAGGGGTGATGGTGGAACTGAAGTCCTCTCTGGCCACAAACTCCACTGCAGCCAGCCTGGCTGGCTCCATGGCCTCTCCCTGTTACCTCCGTGGCCTCTCCCTGCTGCCTCCTGTAGCATGCCCCTCCCTCCCCGTGGCCATGGCTTGCAGACCCCACCACTCCTCCCCCAAGCACCCCAGCCCTGCACCTGGGCACCTGCTAGTGAACATCCAGACCCAGCTGGTGCCCCCGGAGCCCCCAGGAGAGCTGGCCTCTTAGCATGGGTGGCCTCTGGGATGCCCACACTGCCCCTGAGGGGCTGTGGTCCACAGCTCTGCCTCCAGGGTCCTCTTCCTTCACCCTTCCTGATCAGCTTGCAGGTCCCTTTCCAGAAAGCTGTCAATACTCACATCCATGAGACTGGCCACCGCCTTGGGGCCTCCTGTCTCATGCTCTGGAGGCTGAAGTCTAGGGTCAGGCCAGCAGGGTGGCCCCGGCAAGGCCCCGTCCTGGCTTTAAGAGGGTACCTTTCTGCTGTGTCCCACAGGAAGGGGAGGGAGCGAGCTGCTGGAGTCTTCCTAGGAAGGCTGATCTCGTCACATGGGCCTCACCCCCATGGCCTGGGCTAACCCCCATCTCCTCCAGAAGCCTATCTCCTAGGAGCTCAACATGGGGGGCCAGGGCTCCTGCAAAGGACATGAAAGGACACAGATGAAAGTCTACAGCACCCTGGGCACCCGGTGGCCCCTGGGGACAGATGCCACCCTCCCAGGACTTTCCTGTTCTGAATCTGCAGCCCCGTCCTGCTGACATAGCTCACAGCCCTCCCCTCTTCCTCTGTTGTCTACTGTAACCTTAGCCACAGATGGTGGCATCCGAAGGCCCACCACTCATTCTGAGGTCTGTAGTGAGCAGCAACATCTTGAGCTGTGACAGGGAAGGGGGCACATAGTCCATTCATGTCCCCACTTGGACCTGGTGACTCTCACATCCAAGTGAGGACAACCCAGGCTGGCAGTTGTAGGCAGCCTGTGTGACTCCAGCCCCAGCCCTGTGCCCTTCTCCTGGGGAGGAGCCCTTTGCCCCTGTCATCAGGGTGCCTGAGCACGCCCCATGGTGGCCACAGCACAGGGTGCTCAGGCCAGCCCTGCACCACCATCAGCCCCAGTGACACCAGCATCCTTGGGGAGAAACCTAAACATCCAGTAGGGAAGTTCCTGTGACTGAAGGGCATCCTGGCCTGGGCAGGGGGCACAGTCAAGCTGCCTGCCCATGCCCTCTTGGAGGACACACTGTCCCTCATGGCAACTCCTGTCAGGACACAGAAACTCAAGTTCACAGATGCAAAGACCAGGGCTAGGGGTGGCTGCTGGGGCCTGGTCTGTCCACTTCCAGCAGGGCCACTGCACTGCGTGCTGTGAGGGGACTCACTGTGGCTGAAGCACACGTCTGTGTGTCTGCAATGGAAGAGGTCTTCACTCCAGCCCCGCTTGATCCCCCCACTGGAACCCCTAATGCACCTGCGGCTCCCTCTCTCCTGGACACGTGGGCTTTCCTACATTGGCTTCCATTCATTTAAAATCTAGGAAGTGGTGTAGGGAGGCGGGGTTGGGTTTTCAAGCCTGCAATGGCCTGAGAGCCTTTCACTGCAGCCCAGTGACCAGGAGCAATGGCAGGAGGGCCACCAAGGCCTCAGGTAGAGCCCATGGATGCTGCCTTAAGCTCTGCTCTGGTGCCAGCTCATGCGCCCTCCCCTCCTGCCTTTCTGGGGGTGGGAGGCATTTTAGGCTGGCTTTCTACCCCTGTCCTTCTGTGACCTTGGTGGGGAGGTGGCTTCTGAATGATATGCTCCCTGGGAGGACATGCCACCTTCAGTCTGAGATAGGGGCTTCGGTTGTCCTGCGAGAGAAGAAGAATGCAGAGGGTTCATCTGACTCAGTGTCTTTGAAACTCGGAGCCCAGCAACAACATCCACTCTGAATAATGCAGGGCTTCTAATTAATGCTGTCAATCTCGGAAATTCATGTGGCACCTTCCCAAGGAGACTGCTCAGTGTACCACCTGGGGCTCAGATGGCCCGAGTCTGCATTCTGGCTCTGCTGTGCCCCGGTTGCATGACCAGTAGCCACTTGAACTGTCAGACTCCAGCATCCCTGGCTGGCACTGCCTGGTACTGATGAGGTAAAGGTCACCGGGAAACTCTGGCTCCTACCAGGCGTCCAGGGAGCCCTGGTCTGGCCTGCCATCTTACAGCTCCTGCCTGGGTGGCTCGGAGCCCATAGAGCAAGGGTGTGTGGTGGCCTCAGCCTGGCCCCTCCTGCATGTGTCTGTTCCCAGTTAGGAGAGACCACGGGCATTGAGAAAGGAGCTGGGTCCCCAGTGTCCCCTTCCAGCGCCTCATCCCAATAAGCAGGTGGGGTGGAGAGGGGACAAGGTTCCCATGGCCTGTTCCGCTCCATCACTGTCTGGGTCTGAGCCACGTGTCCACTGGCCCCACTCTTCCCTCTCCTTGCTGAGCCAGTCTGTCTGGGAGACTCGGGTGGCGTGCCCGGGGCCTTCAAGCCCTCTTCCCCAACGTGCAGTGTCCTCCCTCATACTCAGAGCTCAGAAGCCGGTCCAGCTGGTGTCTGCCACCAGGCCAGGGCAGCCCAGGTCAGGCACCTACTGAATCCCCCCTGAGCCCCTCAGCTTACAATGCCCCCACCCCCTGGCCCTGGGTGGCTGCCGACCACTCCCCCTTCCCCTGTGCCTTCCAAACACCCTCCTCTCTGCCCAGGGGCAGCACCTATAAAATGGGGGAGGAGTCCAGCCTCTCAGGCCTGGGAGGGGCCAGGATTCCTGCCACTGTGGTGGGAATCAGGGGACTCTCAGGACAGCTGGTCTCCCAGGGAGCATG
Organism: Ictidomys tridecemlineatus; assembly: GCF_052094955.1. NCBI lineage: Eukaryota > Metazoa > Chordata > Mammalia > Rodentia > Sciuridae > Ictidomys > Ictidomys tridecemlineatus. The sequence continues at coordinate 1,173,832 of NW_027525461.1, read as the reverse complement.
GGGCTGGAGATGGTGGTGTCTGAAGAATTCAGGGACCAAGGCTGGTCTATTTGGCAGTGAAGTCAGAAGTGGCTCCCAGGACAGTAGCAAAGATGAGGGGTCACTCCGGGGTGGTGAGGGGAAGTTATGGGAGACAGGAGGTTTCCCTCTTACCCAAGAAGGGTCCCTGGCTCCCTTCCCAGGACTGCAGATGGCAGGTTCTCCAGGCAGATGGACTTAGGGGAGGGCCATTTTGAAACCTTGTGAAGAGAGGGGACGACCCGTGGGGGGAGCCACCCTGCACGCTCCTGGCAGTTGCAGAAGAGGGGACGTGGGAGGGCCAGAGAGGCACCTACGTAGTCACTCATTTTCTGTGACTCTGAGCTGCCATGTCACTTTTCTTTTCCTCAGTCCTTGTGCAGGGGGACTCATGTCCTGGCCAACTAGGAAGACGAAAGACCTGCCTTCTCCAGGGCTTGATGGCCACACAGCTCGCTACCTGTCCCCCTCTGTCCCTGGACAAGCTAGCTCGGTCTCTGGCTCTGAGGTTCTCTGTCCAGCGGAGGGTGGTGTGGACAGGAGGTCCCAGGGCTTCCTCCAGTCCTGACATCCCAGGACCCTCCCACTGGCCTTTCTGCCATCAGTGCTCACGGGAGCGCTGGACCTCCCCAACATGAACTACAGGAGGCTGGGCCTACCTCAGCCTCCTCCTCAGCAAAATGGACTGTGGTCTGTTGCCACCATGTGCAGGTGGCTCTGTGTTCTCTGTGACAGGCCACCCCTCCCACAACAGCTGTCTCCCCTCCTCCTGACCACTGGAGCAGTGTTCCTGGGAAGGAGGGGAGCCTGGATGCTGCTGCCCTGACCAACCCCTTCACTGTCACCTCTGTCCTGAAGGGGCCCGGGCTCTCCCCCTCTGTACTATTGTACCCCTGTGACTCCTGTGACCCTAGGAATAGAACCCAGTGCAGTGGCCTGGCCCCTCTGAAGTACTGGCCATGAGGCTGGAAAGGAACCCAGGTGCTGGGCCCCAGCGGTGGCTTTGGGCCCTCAGGGCCTCTGTCGAGGTGGAGGCTCCGGCCGCCAGGAGCCCCTACCTGAGTTGACTCCCATACGTCGGCTTCCCTGTGTTCCTGGGTGTGCTGGCTCTTGTCTCCCCACAGATGCTGGTGAGGGGCACGATCCCCCTGTGGCTCTTCCTGCTGCAGCTGGAGCAACCATCAGCCAACAGGTCCTCACTGGACATAGCCCAGTGTCAGTGTCTGGACTAGGGACACAGCCACTCCTGCTGCCGCAAGCCCAGGGCCTGTCAGTCCTTAGAAGCAGCCACAGCTGGGGGACTGTTGGCCTAGCCACTGCTGGCCAGAGGCAGGAGCACCCTGAAGGTCGAGATGGTGCTCAGTGACTTAGTGATTCTTGTGTTTTGCTTTTTAAATTGAAGTTTGAAGGAGTGAGAGTTTGATGTTTTTCTGTGATTATTTTTTATTTAATTCTTTCTCTGGATCATAAAGTGAAAGTATTTAAATTCATATTTTAGGAGATAAAAGAAGCTTAACATCTTTCATCCACTTTCAGCATTTTTGCTAATTTTTTTTTAAAAACAAAACATTTTGTTCTGGCATCCTGAAGGGTACAATTTCATGACTCAGGAGAATATATAACAGATAAAAATAAACCTACTTCTAAGCAAAGGTGAGGTGAGGAGAATGGAGACGTCAGGCACAGATGCGACCCACAGCCTCAGCACAGCCCCACAGAGCTGGAGGGGCTGTCCCGGACCCTCAGGGACACCCCAGTGCCTGCCACCCACCAGGGACCTGCTGCCCTGTGCCATCCCACCTGATGGCCTCAGGTGCTCAGCTTGTGTGTGAGGGTCTTCCTTTGGAAGTTCAGGCACCCAGGGCCCCCGAGCCCCAGTCATGGAGATGACATGGCGAAGCCAGTGATCTTGATGATGACAACTTCTTGATTGTCACCATGGATGTGTCAGCACTTTGCACGCATTACCTGATCCCATCCTCCTCCCCCGGCTTTATGGAGTTATGATTGACAAAAATTATATACACTTAGGCTGCACACGGGGTGTTGGGGTGCATGTATACGTTGAGGAGTGAACTGCACCATCAAGCTAATTAGCATATCCATCACCTCACTCTCGCTCTTTTTCCTTGTTTATGAGAACACCCAACGACCTACTCCCTTGGCAACTTTGGGGTGCAGGATGCAGGTGAACTGCAGTCCCCACCCATGCGTTGGAGCCCAGAACTTACTCATGCGCTTAACAGAAGCTTCACGCCCTCTGACCCACGTCTCCCGTGCTTTCGAGGTTAGCTTGCCTCTCTGATAGAGAAAAGTGACACCTCTGCTGTGTGTCACTGGGATAGCCGAGGAGGTGCTCACAAACCTTCCTCAGGAGCGAAGGTGCAGTCAGCGGCAGCAGTCACCCTGGGAGCACTGGGTCACATCCTCTGCAGGTGTCCTGGAAAGATCGCTTGAGCATGAGCAGCCTGATTGTCAGGAGACAGCCCAGGAGGCGGCTCTGGGGGCCACCTGAAAGGGACAGAGGGAGGTCACAGTAATTCTAGTCCCCCAGGAGCCCCAGAAGCACATGTTGTCCTTCCCACATCCAAGTCCAAGGCATCTATATTCAAAATTAGAACAAGCTCACAACCTTCCAGACTTCCACAGGCAGGACTCTGATTTAAGGCTGAGCAGTGATCAGGAGAGGGCACTTCTATGGTCCAGATTAGTGGAGCAATTGCTGACGGTGGCCGGCAACTATCCAGGCTGCACCCCTGCCCAGTGCCATCCTCAGGCGTGTGGCAGGAAGGGGGTTTTCCACACTCATGTCACATTTCTGAGGTCGTCACAGGGCTGGGTGCCTTGGACCAACCCTAACCCTAACCCTAATCCTCCCAGCACAAAAGTGCTGCAATGCAGGTCAGACCTGGGGCTCCTTGGGCCTCTGCCCAGGGCGGATGGTGCCCTGGGATAGGGTTCGGTCCTGATAGCTCCTCACCCTCTTCCTGCAGAGAACACACGGCCCAGTCCCATCTCCCTGGGTCCTGCCTCCCTGGGTGACCTGCTCAGGTCAGCCTTGCCCACAGGGCAGAGGCCAGACCTAACAGATGCCCAGCACTTGGCTGCACCTCCCCTACAGGGCTGCCACCCTGCTGCTGCCCCTGGTGGCCCTGGCTGGCTGGGAGGGTGTGTGTGCCTCTCTTGGGCTGCTTGCTGGGGTGTTTGTCCTCCCCTGGGTATTGACTGGGATTCTAAAGAGCCTGAGGTTGGGGCTGGTCAGGGCCCCCTGGCCCACAGTGGGGTGATCACAGTAATGGACAGGAAACCCTGCTGGCACAGGGTGTTAGGCTGACGTGGTCACAGACACGTCCACGGGAGACTTTCTGAACAGGTGCCAGCCTGTCTTTGGGCACTTTAATTACAGCTCCAAGTTTGGCAGGGGAGTTGTTACTACTGACTTAGTCCCTCTCTGGTAGCTCTGGATGGGCTGAGGCTGCCCTGGACAGGAGGTGGATTTTGTGGGGTCATTTGAGCTGGGTCCTGGGTCTGTGACTGGGTGACACCATCTCATTCTGTTGCCTGGCTTGGGCCCAGTTTTCAGCCGCTCGTGCAGCCTGCGCTACTGTCAAGTGACAGTGGGCAGATGTCCACTGAGGAGCCCCGAGCAGGTGGTCCACTTAGCCCAGCCCACCCCAGGGCCAGCTGGGGCATCTGCACAGGTGGAGGGATCCAGCATGGCCAGGCAATGGTCTGGGCCCTGTGATGAGCACTGGGGACTGCAGAGTGCTGGGTGAATTGTAGGGTCCCCAGCTCCGACCAGGGACTGGGAGGGGTCAGCTCTGCAGATCCAGGGAGCAGAGCGTGCAGGCCAGCATTGAGGGCCCACATGAGATTGATCTGGAAGGCAGAGATTTGAGGACCCTCAGGATAAATTCCACAGCACCGTCTGTGACTGTGATGGACACCTGGCCCCAAGAGAGGCCATGTCTGACAGGGCCTCGGGCACTGCGGGGCTGCGTCCCCACTGCCTGTCTGACAAGAGCTTGGTCCCCACACCCTCCCCAGACCACATCCCAAGTCAGTTCTGATGAGACCAGAGGCTTCAATTTCCCCTTATGGGAGATGAAGGAGCTGCGTCTCCTCCTGACCCAGCTGTGGAAAGTCACAGGGAAACAGGGAAGGGTGGGGTCAAACCCATGCATCCCTTGGAACGTACCTCAGGCCACATCGGGAGGCTGAGTCAGAGTCAGATTGTGCTCAAGCCAAACAGGTAAGCCCTGGTACAGGTCAGCCCTGACATAGGTAAGCCATGGCACAGGTAAGCTGTGGCACAGGTAAGCCGTGGCACAGGTAAGCCGTGGCACAGGTAAGCTCTGGCAGAGGTAAGCCGTGGCACAGGTAAACCCTGATACAGATAAGCTGTGGTACAGGTAAGCTGTGGCAAAGGTTAAGCCATGGCACAGGAAGCCCTGGCACAGGTAAGCCCTGGAACAGGTAAGTTTCAGCACAGGAAAGCCCCAGCACAGGTAAGCCCTGGTACAGGTAAGCCCCACTGTTGTCCGAAGAGGAAGGGAGGAAGTTGGACCAAATGCTCAGCCCTGATGTCAGACCTGGGGTGGGAGGAGTTGGGAAGCCACATGGCTGGGTGTCAGCTGGGGCTGAATTTGGCCTGGAGGGGGCCCCTCCTCTCTGAGGAAAGCCCACCACCCTGCAGAGCCCAGGGCCAGGTGGGGCAGTTGCTGTTTGGGGTGGAGGTGCCTGAAGGAGGCACCCCCACAGAGCTTCAGCCTTCCTGATGGCCGACCACGGCCCTGGTGCCCAGGGCTGCAGCACATGATCTATGTGCCAAGCTCTGAGCAGGCCTGTCCCTCTCAATGGTGTCCACAGCCTCTTCATTACCCATGGGGCCTGTGACACCAGCAAGCAGAGAGGCCGTGCGTGGCTCCCGGGCCTGCGATTCCTCCGCACAGGGCCACTCTTCCCCGCCTTTTCCTCTCCCCTCCCTTCTCCCCCACTGACCCAGCTCCTGGTCCAGCCTCCTCCTGTCCCATCTCCTCCCCTGCCCCTCACCCAGCCCTCAGCCCCTGTCTCCTCCCTCCCTGGCCCTCCCTCACCTTCTCTCCTGTCCACTTGGGCTGTGACCACTGCAGGGTGCCTGGAGCCCTGGGCCCAGTGTCAGCTGCACCCCCCCCTTTTGTCTCTGTTGGAAACAGGACCATCACTCCCTTCCACACCCAGAGCTGGCCAGTGAGCACAGGCGTCACCTGTGGAACTCATGGCAAGGCCACAGGATGGTCACAGAGCAGGGACCAAGCCATCATCCTCATCCTGCCTTGGCCACCAACGCATCCATCTGCCACACACCAGGACCCCTGAAGCACGGGGCAGTGGGCCAGGCGCCTGGCACCACATGCAGGCAGAACCATCGCATTCTCATCCTCTGGTCAGGGACGGGGCACTCCCAGAAGCCGTGTCCACCAGCCCTGGCAGAGACGGGGCAGCTGAGCAGATGCAGAGTGTCAAGTAATAGCAGGTCACTCAGAGCCCTGGGGGCCAGGACCCTCGCTGCACCGCCCCGACAGGCCTGGGCTCTTCCTCCTCTGCCATGGCTGCTCCCCCAGCCAGCTGCCCTGCCCTGCCCTGCCCTGCACATCAGTGTCCGCTTCCTCCAGACGGTGCCAGGCCACGAGAGCACCTGCCAGAGCGGCTTCCCAGGGAATCAGGATGGTGTCATTAGCAGCCACAGGGCTCCCTCCCGACTCCAGGATGGACAGTGCCCGCCACCAGCCAGCCAAACACAGGCCAGAACAAGCAGAGCTCTGGGCAGCTTGTTTTCCACCTATTAACACTAATCTGTTTTTCTTCTGCATTTCCAAATTCCTCCCTTCAGGTCCCAGTCACAGCATGCACAGCCAGATGAGATTGGCTTAGTCCTGGCTTTGCCGCTTATGAACAGTGTGACCCTGGGACGCGCTGACAACCCTCCTGACCATGACTGCTTCATTTGTGAAATGGAGAATATGCTCACTTCTCAAGTCAGACACAGACAGGAGAGGCTCACATTAGACGGTATCAGGGATGTGTTCTGTGGGAACTAGTTAAGATTTGCTTTCAGTTGTCAATAACAGGCTCTCATAAAATGATGTCTTAAACAATATAGAGGTTTATTTAATACTATTTAAGGAGAAATCCAACTTGCTAACTGGTGCAATGGCCCAAAGTCAAGGTCTTTAGCTTTCTGGGTCTTTCCTTCCTTGCCCACAAATGGCTGCTGTTGCTCCAGGGTTCACACCCATTTGCCCAACAGCATGACAGAAGAAACATTGGCGTTAATATCAGGAAATCAAATCTTTCAAGAGCTCAGAAGAAATATATGGACATCTCTTAGGACAGAATTATGTTGCTCGCCACCCCTACCTGTAAGGGTGCATTCTTTGTTAGATACATTATTTCCCCTGAAGAAAAAACCAAGATTCTTTTGCCTATAAACAAAGGAAAATGGGTAACAAGGGCTCAGAGGATTAAGTGCATGATGGTCTGGGTGGGCCTGGGAGTGGAGGCCTTTCATAACCAAGTAACCAGGAAGATGCTGGGCAAATCTGAGGGAGCAGGGTCTTTGGTCCTGCGTCTGCTCCTCTGAACTTGCAGTGTTCACTCAGGAGGCTCCGTGTGCAGGGCAAGGCCTTGCTTCCCAAGCTGACCCTTGGCTGGAGCACCTTCTAAACGGGGTCTTGCTGTGTTGCCCAGGCTGGCCTTGAACTCCTAGCTGGAAGGATCCTCCCGCCTCAGCTTCCTGAGTAAGTGGGTGTTAAGGTGGAGATGTGAGGTGACCCAGAGCTCCTGTGTGGGGCAGGGCACGCAGGCTCAGAGGTGAAGGGACTGGCTACTACTAGAGCCTTCACCAATCAGTGCTTTGCTCGCTGCTGGGTATTAACTGGGTGGTGACGTGGCAGGGTGGCCTGGAGGAACTGGTCATGGGCAGCGGCTTAGGGTCTTATTTTCTGAGCTGACCTTAGTCTCTCTCTGCTTTCCCATTGCCGGGTCCTGAGTGGCCTTCCTTAGCCATGCCCTTCCACATGATGCTGGGCCTCACCTAGGGTCCAGACAATGGGGTAGGCAGTGGTGGGCTGGGACCTCTGAATCCCTGAGATCCAAATAAACCTTTTCTTCTTGAAATCATTCCTGTCAGGCCTTTTGTTCACAGTGGTGACAAACTGGCTGAAACACTGGGACTGCAGGCAGGCACCACCATGCCTGGACGGAGCACTTTCTAAGGACAGCCCACTCCTCTCCTGCAGGGGGGCGGCTGGGAAAGCTTGCTGAGCACAACCCTCAATGTGATTTGGAGTGAGGGGTCTCTCTGCACCTGTCTCTGCCCCAAGAGAGCCTTGTTGAGAGCAGGGTAAGGTCCCCGGTGCCGGCCTGAAAGCCCTGCCTAGCAGGTTGGAGGTTAAACGACGCCCAGGACATGTGGGGTCATTAGGTGAGGTTTGCAGCCACCAGCTGTGGTTCCCCCCTTACCACCCCTAAGCCCATCCCCAGCATCTGGAGCTGAGCCAGGGGCCATGTGGTTGGGTCACAAAGACCTGCGGGCTCCAGGGGCAGAGCTTTGTACGCCCTTCCATTGTGCACATAGCCAAACATGGCCTCCACGCTGCCTGTCCTTCTCCAGCTATGGGAGCCCCAGGAGGACCATCCTGCACCATCAGGAAAGTCACAGAGGAATCCAGGCCCGCTGTGCTGGCCAGAGACCAAGTGAGCAATGTCTGTCCGCCCTTGGTCACCTGACAGGCTCTGAGTGGGGACAAACGGAGGCACGATGCCAGCAATGCCAAGCTGCCCAGGGGAGGACAGTGTTAAGCTCCCCATGGAGAGAGCCCAAGTTGTGCCCAGAGCCAGCGCCTGGGAAAGGAGGCCGAGTGTTCAGAAAGGGCCTTGTCTACAACGTATCCAGCGGTGTCCCACAACCTGATGCTGTGACAGATCAGCCTCCGCAGACACGGGAGAGTATGGGACGAACCTTCTTCCAGGAGAAGCAGCTAGGTGAACAGGCATGTCGTGCAGCTCCGCAGAGGCCAGGGGCGTGCCCGCATCCTGGCAGCCTGAGGCCATCCGCCGCCAGCTCCAGGCTGGGTGGTCACAGTGGTGACAAACTGGTGGAAACACTGGGGCTGCTTCTCTGTCCATCTGCGGCACACTGAGGGCCTCCCTCCTCCTGGGCTTTGTGCCTGAACAGATGGGTGGTCCCCATCCTCAGGTGTCACCTGTAAGAGTGGCTCCTGAGGATGAGATGACCAAGAGGGGTTCCAGGGGCCAGGAGGGCCTGGAGCCTGACCCTGAAACACCCTGTTGTGACCGAGACTGTCACCCTCTCTGCAGGCAGGACCTCCCTGATGACGCTATGCTTACCCCCTGAGAGAGGGTCCTCACACCAATGTGAGAGCAACTGGCTCCTGGGGCAGGCATGAGCCCCCCCCGTGTCCCCACCCCGTCCTTGGTGGCTCCCAGAACTGCCAGCTCAGCAGAGGTGAGGGGACCTGGGAGCAGCTGTGAGGCCCCTCCCCTGATGCCAGACCTGGCCACAGCTTTGCCACCAAGGGTCTCCTCTAGGAGGTCGGAGGCAGAGTACATGTAGCTGGCCGGTGACTCCTGGGGTTTCCTGGGTGCAGCCAGTGGGCGCAGGGTGCATGGGAGCAGGCCGTCCATCATGATGTGGAGCAGCTGCTGGCTCTGGCAAGCCTGGGCCCACATGGGCCAGGGTAAGTCCTGTCACTGCAGTGGGCTTGAGCAAGGTCCAACCTCGGCCTTCCTTTGCCATTCCTGAGCGCAGCGTGGACGGGTTTCAGGTGAACGCAGCGAGGCGAGAGGCGGCCCGAGCTGGAGCAGGCTGTCCTCCCAGGCAGCTCTGTCAGCCGCCATGACAATTCCAGAGTACACCTGCCTGGAAAGGAGACCGCCAAGGACAGAGCCAGACACTGGCCAGGAGCCACCTTCCACCAGTGGCCTGGGGGAGGATGACCTGAGGGAAGGTTTTGTGCAGACCCCAGACTTCAAAGCATGTTGGACAAGCATCCTCAGTTTAGTCCTGCCAGCATGACGAGGAGCCGTCCTGGCAGACACACATTTACTCTGAAAGCTGACCAACTTGGACGTGCCAGCGTGCTGGGACAGATGGAAGATGCTTGGTTGAAAATTCAGGCCGTTGACTTTACAGGTGGCCACTGCTGTCCAGGGGAGGAAGTCTGGTCTCCAGTCAGAGCCCTCTCCCAGAAGGCAGCCAGGGAGCCCTGAGCGCCCACCCGCAGCTGCTGCCTGCCTTGGTGCCAGCAGAGCTGGGGGCAAGGGACAGGTGGGCTCCCTGCTCTGGGTACAGCCTTATCAAGCCTTATGAGCACAACAGGGAAATGGATTCCCAGGTCCCCTCAGCTGCCCATCAGCCCTGCTGAAGCTCAGATGCAGCCTCCCAGGAGGCCCAGACCTCGCCCCTGCCTCAGGCTGGTGCAAGGCCCCGACTGCCTTTCAGGAGCTCTCCCGGCTGCTGGTTCAGGTTGGCGAGGCTGTCGGGAAAACAACTCCCTTGTAAGCCAGGCCTCTGCCGATGGCCAGGTCCACTGCTGACTGGGGACCAAGGCCCCCAGAGCCCCCCCTGTGGCTCTGTTGGCAGGAGCTGGCTCAAGACAGCTGTGGAGAGGGCCTCGCTCATGAAGCTTGGTGCGCAGGCTCCGGGGGAGCCTTGGGTCATAGGCGCCTGGCTCCGTGGGGCAGCTGGCCTGCCACCAGGAGAAGTCCAAGGGGCTTAGGAGCAGGAAGAGCCCCTCCTCCCACCTCCCCCAGTCACCTAAGCTGAGCTCTTCCCAGCTGCAGCCTCAGCCTCCAGGAGACCCTCCCTGCCCAAAGGTCTGGTCTCCCTCCCCTGTCCTGTCCCATGTGCCCAGCCCCTACCTCTGTCCACTAAGGGTGAACGTCAGGTCTCCCGAGATGCATGGCTGCCTGAGCATGGGAAACCCGTCATCTTTGACACTTCAGCCCCATCTTGGGCCATAAACCCATTGAAGGGTCAACTGGCCAATGTCCCACCATGGACCTCCCCATCCCTATAGCCAGGAGGGAATGTGGACACCTGGACAAGAGTGTGTGTGACACATGTGGGAACCTTGGACAACCAGATGGATTGTTCTGGGGTTGTGTGCCCTGGTCACTGGACACTATGGCTTCCCTGGTCTGAACCTTCATGGATAAACACCCAGAGCCAAGGGCAGCTCCTGGGGTGGCCATGCAGCCTTGACTGCTGTCCCCACTGCCCACTTGCTCTCTCCAGTCCATGGCCAGCAAGGCCAAAGGTGGGGCAGAGGGGACAGTGAGCCATGCAGGCCTGCTCTGTCAGCACCTGACCCTTGCCTTCCCCGCCAACCTCTTCCCTCTGAGAGGTAGGTTCTGTCCATCCCTGCCCAGGTCCACCCTTTGCTGGGTAAATGAGAGACCCTGGCCACCTGGCCCGGTCCTTGCTTTTCTCTGGGCTGTGGGTTCTCCTCACACTACAACGTGGTCTTTTGTTTTGGGTTTAACCACTGACCACGTCCCCAGCCCTTTTTTTTATTGAGACAGAGTTCCACTGATTGCTCAGGACCTCACTGAGTTGCCTCTCCCTCCTCTGTCCTGTCTGGCCTTGAACTTGCCACCCCCTGCTCAGCCCCTTCAGCTGCGGGTGTTTGTTTTTGGGTCAGCTCTGAGACACCTCCCGGCCTAGAACCATGGTGGGGACTGACTATAAAAATGTGGCAGTGTCCACCTGCCCCACAGGCTGGAGGTGGAAAGGCCCTCATGGCCCAGGGCGCTGCTGACCCCAGTCTGAGGGGCCATCTCTGTGGCCTGGCTCCATGCTGAGCCCCAGGAAGACCTGGCTGGGACCAGTTAGCCTGTGTTCAGGCCAGTGGCTTTGGGCTTCCTTGCCTTATGCGTGCAGTGGGATGGGGACCCTGTCCTCAGGGGAGATGAGGATGATGGCAATAAACCACATTTGAGAGCCTGGTGACAGTCATTGCTCTCAGAATGTGTCATTGTCTCATCAGAGGAGGCTGGGCAGGGGACAGCAGTTCACAGGATCCTTAGAGAAGAAGGGAGAGAGGGGACCTGGAGAGACTGAGTGGGCAGTGGATAAGGGACCCCCCAGCGTGGTGCAGCCGAGGACGCCTGCCTCTGCGGGGAGAGAGGACATGGTCCCATAAGCCCCCCCAGGCAGAGGACCCTGTGGAAGCTGAGCTCTTCCTGTGCCTGCCGTCCCACTTCACTCAATCCCGTGGTCTCCACATGGGACTGCAGGTGACAGCAGCTTCATGTTCCCAGCAGGCAGGGTTCCACCGTGTCCACATGCCCGTTTCCTTGATCTGCCGTCTGTCCATGGGCCCTTGGGTGGATTCCCTACCTGGCTGTTGTGACCAGTGCTGCAGTGAACGGGGGCGTGCAGGGGTCCCTGGGGCCCGAATCTGTTTGTTTGGATACATGTGCCCAGAAGTGGGGCCGGTGGGTCACAAAGGAGGTCCAGGAGGAGGGCGAAGAGAACCCAGGGAATGGGCGCAAAGCCCCTGGGGCAGGAGGTTGCCAAGTCCACCCCACAGCCAGGGACTGTATGTGATGCATGTGTCCACAGAGCTGGAGGAGCGGATGGGGGGATAGGAAGGACATAGAATGAAACCGACATCATCATGACTGTGTGTATATGCATGACTGCAGGACCAATGTGATTCTGCAACCTGTATACTCAGAAAAATGAGAAATTATACCCCATCTCATTCAAATGTGAGATGTGTCAAGGTCATTGTACTGTCATGTGTAACAAAGTAAAACAAATAAAAAGTTTAAAAAAAAAGAGCTGGAAGAGAATCGTGAACCACAAAATTGATAATTGATATTTAAAGCAATGGATATGCTGATTATTCTGATTTGATCATCACACAATTTACACATATCAAAATATCACATTGTACCCCATAAATACATTCTATTATTTGTATACATACAAATACATACAATTGAAACTTCCTGGAGATTACTTCCCTTCCAATAAATATGGTGCTCTTTAAAAAGTTAAACTGCAGCCAGGTACATTGGCACACACCTGTAATCCCAGTGGCTTGGGAGGCTGAGGCAGGAGGATTGCAAGTTTGAGGCCAGCCTGAGCAACTCAGTGGGGGGTTAAGCAACTTACCAAGAGTGTCTCAAAATAAAATACATGTATATAGAAAGGAGCCGGGGATGTGCTCAGGGATTAAGCACCCTGGGTTCACGCCCTGATGCAAAAACAAACAAAAAAACCAAAAATCATGACTGCCTGGCATTTCACCCGTACACCACATGCCGTTCTCATTCGCTCAGCAGGTCCTACTCTAGTCACCGCCTGGGCCTGATGACACTCTTCCTTTCCATGGTCTTCCCAGGGGACTGGGAGCCTTTCCTTGGTTCGTTCCTGTTTTATGGGTGCTCTTCCTTCAAGCCCTTCCACTGCCTTTCTCTTGGGCAGTTCCGCTTTTCTTAATGATTTCGTACTATCTTTCAATTCAAGAAAACCCATTTCTTGGGACAAACGTTCTTCTTCTATCTGTAGGCACACAACCCATGTAGACATGTGGTGCCTCATGTTTGCTGCTGACTTAGGTCCTGCTGTTTAGGAGTCACTGTGTGCCTTTTCTCCTTGGTTCTGATATCCATCTTGGAAAATCTTCCTGCTCTGAGGTCACTGCACACAGATCCCCTGCTTTCCCCTGTGACCTGTAGGGAGCCACATCAACCCGGGCAGAGCTGGATATGGGTGTGCCCTCCCTGGGGGGCTGAGACTGGAGTCAGAGCATGAGGAACCAGGACAGAGCAGGGGGTGCCAGGCAGAAGGGACGTGGCTTGGGACTCCCAGGTCCTGCTGGCCCCGGAGGGGCTCCAAGGGCACATTGTGTTAGTCAGCGTTTTGCGGCTGTGACTGAAGGACCCGACCAAAACAATTTTAGAGGAGGGCTCCTCTGGGCTGCAGGTGAGGCAGAACATCATGGCGGAAGAGTGTGGCGGAGGGAAGCAGCTCACATGGTGATCAGGAAGCTGAGAGAGACTCCACTGTGCAGATGAGCCACGTCCTCCAGCCACACCCACCTGCCTCCAGTGACCACCCAGGTAATCCCATCAGGGACCAAGTCACTGACTAGGTCAAGGTGTAGCCCAGTCACCGCTCCTGCAGACCTTCCTGTGTGTCTCACACCTGAGCTTCTGGAGGACACCTCATCTAAACCACAACCACAGCTTTGGCCCCCACCAACAGCAAGTAGATGCACTTTCCTCTTAGCATGTCCAACTGTGGGTCCCTCCCAGGTGCTGCTGGGCTCCACAAGGAGGGGACCCTCCAAGGAGGTACCTGTGAGCCTGGGCCCTGTGTCAGCAGCCGGGGGAGAGCTGGGGGAGGGGGAGGCAGGAAAGGACAGAGCTGCCATGGGGCTCTGGCCATGCCTCCTCCTCGCCTGCGGGCCTGGGTCCTCACTGGTCTGGAGAGCTGTGCTGATGTAAAGAGCGGGGCCCTGGCATTTCACAGAAAGCAGCACTGAGGTTCATCCACCTTCCATCCCCTCCCCAGGTTGGAAAGGATGCTGTTTCACCTGCTCATCTCCCATGTGCACCACTGTCCATTTCCCTCCTGCATTGCTTGTGCCCTGGATGGACTGATCCATTTGTAATTCCACCCTGCTCCAGGGAGTGGCTGGCCTTGGACTGCCTTCTGGGCACTCAGGAAGTGATGTGAACCTCTCCATGGCCTTCCATAACCCGTGTCCTGTGGGTGGATTTGCTAGTTCAGGAGCCTCTCACACACTCAGGGGGCCCGGAGAGGAGGGTAGCACACGTTAAGATCTCTGCACCCTCATCCCTCAGGGAAGCCTGACATCTGGTACACACAAGCTGCCCCCCGAAGGCTGCTCAGGACCTCCCCCTTGTCCCAAGCTCTGGGAGAGGGGTTTCTTAGCACAGTTTATTGTTCATCTTCAGGTAATGTTGGGCATTTCAATTCCAGTTGGTTCTCACACACCTGTATGGTATTATGTTCCTCGTGTAAGTAGCATGTGTTTTTTGTGTTATCTGTTTTAGCCTTTTTGCTGCTGTGACCAAAAAACCTGGAAAGAACAACTTTAGAGGAGGAAGCATTTATTTGGGGGTCACAGTTTAAGAGGTCTTAGTTCTTAGATGGAGGACTCCATTCCTTGGGACCTGGTGGGAAGCAGAGCATTACTGCAGGAGAGTTTGGAGGAGGAGGAGAGTGGCTGGGAACAGGGCACCAGGAGGAGAAAGAGGGAGGAGGAGGAGAGATGGGGGAGGGAGAGAGAGGGAGGGAGGGAGGGAGGGAGAGGGGAGGGAAGGAGAGGGAGAGGGAGAGGGAGAGAAAGCAATCAGTTTAATGTTCTTCTTTAGGTATCGTTGGGCATTTCAATTCTGGTGTGTTCTCACACACCTGTATGGTAGTATGTTCCTCATACAAGCAGCATACACATTTTTTTGTGTTATCTGTTTTACGGAGAAGGAGACTGATTAGATTAAGACTCATGATCTGATCATTTCACTTCTGAACTTTCTTGCAGGGTCTCATGTGAGTTTGGGGACACTCGCATCTAAACCATAACAATACTTTTCTATACTGTTTAAATAGGATTTATTGACCTCCCCAAATGACATACGGTATGTGACATATGATAAATGTCAAGTGCTGGTGGTGACCCAGGGCTTGGTCTCCCTCCTTCATAGGGACCTTCTAAGAGGCTTCTTTCTGCCCTCTGCAGGGCGGCCTGACCTGGTGGATCCCCTCTGGCCCTTCCCACTTTACTGAGTCGGCCTGTATCTTCATGCAGCAGACTGGCTGTCTGTGCTTTATTCAAAGGCACCAGCCCCTGTCACCTCTGCCATTGGCTTTGTCGCTCAGTGTGAAGGTGGAAGGTGGTGGTCTGGTGGAGGGGCTGTGCCCCACGCCTCGTCCCTGCTGCCTGGCGATGACTCGCTCACCAAGGGCTGTCCTCCTGGCCCTGCCCTGCCCTGTTGTAGATGCCAGGCTGGGAGCATCCTGCACATGTGTCCCTGCTGTTTACACAGATCTCAGGTGTTTGATTTTTGTCATTGTTTAAAGGTACACAGTTAGAAATGGATTTGCTGGGTCATAGGTTATGAATATATTCAGTTTTTACAGATGAAGTCAAATCATTTTTCACTATCAGAATGTTTGTAAGAAATAATATTTAAGCAGTCCAATTGCTTCACATATTTGTCTATAAATGTCAGAATTTAAAAAAAAAATCCCTCACTCTCCTTGGCTTGAAGCATGAATTCTGCTCTTCATTCTTAGGGCAGGTCATTAACACAAGCGGGAGTTTCCTGTGCTGCATTCTGTGAAATGCTCACCCACCTATTTGACTGTGGGCTGCTGTTAACTGTGATTATTGAGAAGATGTTTTCATTCTGCATTATGGACATCAGCCCCGCGACTGGTAAGTTCGATTGCAGCTTGCACTCGGCACTTTTATGACGACTCCATGAAGAGTCCTTTTCTTTTACGGTTTGCTCTGTGGCTGTGTAAATCAGCCTTCGCGGCAGTCACTGCTATCTTTGACAATGTCTCAAGATCTTCATCTCCTTTCTGTGCCTGATCTTCATCTCCTTTCTGTGCCTACGCCGCCCGCACCCCGGGCCAGGTAGAGGTCTGATGCCGCACCTTCTCCTGCAGCCCGCAGGACAGGTCATCTCAAGGGTATCCTTCACCCACCACACCGCATGTCTGCTCAAGGTCAGGGGTGGGCACCTCTTGCTTTTTCACTAATGAGAACACAGGTTTCCTGGTCTTGCTCTTTACTTGCCAAGTCTTTATAGAGGACTTCCCTAGTCTGCAGTGTCAGGTGGTAGATTTTCAGTTTCTCCTGGACTCTGCAGGGCCCAGGCTCTGTGGTGCCTGGAGCAAGGCTGCAACCTCCTCTGACCCCTTCCAGGCATCCTGCTGCTCCTGGGCTGGTGCACCCTGCTGCTCGCCCTCCTCCGGGGCTTGAGCTCCTGGCTCTTCTACTCATGGTGCCTCTCCTCCCCACGGCCCTGGACTATTCTATGGTAGTTCGGGTTCCTTTAGTGAAGGATTCTTGCTTGTTTCTTTTGGTGTGGATCCTGTTCTGTCACCGAGGGCAGGGCAGGAGGGAGCCACCCTGACCTGATGGTTCCCTGACCTTATGGAGCTTGGTCTATGAGGAAGGCAGGAAAGGAGTAATAGAGATGAGCTCTTAGGTCAGTGGACGGTTCTGTTAAGGCAAACGCAACAGGGGGCGGGCACCGAGGGAGGGATGGAATCTTAGGGGTGTCACCAGGGCTTCCCCGAGACACAGTGCCATGGCTCTGGGAGCGAAGCTGGAGATCTGGAAGAGGACACATGCCAGGCATGGAGGAGGCCAAGGCAAGTGTACTGGCCTGGGGAAGGCTCAGCCACAGGCCAGGTGGCTACAGGGGGACACCGGGAAGATGGCAGTGACAACCCTGAGGATACAGAGTGCTGTGGGTCCTTCCTGTTGAGACAACCAACTGAGGGTCCAAATCATTTGAGAAAAAAAAAGTCTGTCCTGAACATGTGCAAACTGCCTAGTCCCTGTGGCAGTGCCATGTGACAGTGCCCTGTGACAACTTCCTATTCCGCACGGACGCTTGCTGAGTCCAGAGGTGACTGACACTCCCTGGGAGGGTGTGCGCAGGCTGTGAGCGGCACACTTGAGGTGGTAAGGGTCCCAGCTTAGGTGGTGGGCATCCTGGACAGAGCCTGCCGACATGGAGGGTCAACCTGCTTACTTTAAGAAAGGCCCAACGGCAGACGTTCAGTTTGAAGGGTCAACAATCTGATAAAAAAAACATGCAACTCAATCATATATTTCTAATGAAACTGACAAATATAGATGCCCCTCAACTGAAACACAAATGCTTAAAGGTATAGAAATCAAGTACACGCTGCGTCTTACGAATTGTTGGGAGGAAAATGGACGTGAGGGTCCTACTTTACAAAGAACGCTGACCAACATCACGAGGCACCGACTTCTATAAAACGCAGTCCTCAGGAGCAGCAGTCTTCATTGGTTCCAGGATTAACTCCCGCGTTCATTGCTGTGCAAATGTTTCCATTGATCAAAAGCCTCCCTGATGGAGGACTATCAATGTGGGGAGATACATGGTGCTTCTGGATTCTACTCCACTGCTCCTCCCTCTCAGACCATCCTGCACCCCTTCCACGTTCCGAGGTGATTTTCAAGGACTGGGCCTCCCATCAGGGCCTGGCACCTCCAGTTCTTTTGTGTCCTTGTTTTGGTCCCTTGTCAATGGGGACCCTGCCATTGCCTGCTCTCATTTTACCCGTGTCCTTTCTTTCCCGAGTTGTGTGAAAACCTTTTGCCACATGGTGGCCAGGAGGATCCCACCCAGTCAGGAAGACCCTGCCTGTGTGTGACCTTAGCCTTCACCCCGTGAGCAGGCCCTATGTCCTGTGCTGCAGGTACAAGTAGCTCAACCTGCATTTTGTCATTTGGACCAGGACCCTGGAATGTCAGCCCAGCAGAACAGAAGTGCTGTATTTGGATCGCGAACAGGAGCACACCTGGACCCCCAGAGGTCGCCAAGGCTGAGACCCTGCAGGGCAATCTGAAGAACTGAGGTAGAGGCAGAGCGTCCTGGGCTTCACAGGGCAAGCTGGGGACTCACACGACACCCCTGGACACCACGGCTGCTGTAGGCCTGTGAGCCCCTCCTGGAATGTGCACACAGACCTGAGGGCCAGAGAGCGTCTGAATAGTCACCTCCAAAAGCTAATGCTAGCTGCTCTCACGGGGGATCCACAATTTTCTCTCCCACCCGAAACAAAGAGAGCACCCTGGGCACTCCCATCCTCCAGTTGTTATTTAGCAAACTTGTCAATCAAATGTGTGTAGAAAGGGACCCATTTACTAACAAGCCTGAGGTCTCTTCTACATCTTCTGGCCCTGTATGCGTTTGCCTGGATACAACATTTAAATAAAAACAAATTAAATACACTAATCTATTTATTTCTAGTTTTTATTAGTGCATTGAATAAATCTTTCCCTATTCTGAATTCCAAAAGAAACTCCGTTATTTTTTTCCATGAGAAGATTGGCAGTTTTGTTTTTGCCATCATTAAATAAATACATTTGGAGCTGGTTGTGTCTATGGAGTGAGGTAGGGGTTCATTTTATTTTCCATTCTGCTTACTAACAGCCCCATTTTCTCCTATTTATTAAGGTGCTCCTCCTATCATAATCTGAAGCTTCATTTATATCATGAGTTTGCTTCTGGGATCCATATCTTATGTTCCCTCCCCCCCACCCCCGTGACCCCTTACCAGAATATTAGGACTTTCTGTAAAAGTGGAGGAAAACAAGTCTGTTTCCTTTCCTTGTCCATCTCATTCAGAATCATCCTGGATTTCCTATACCTTTACTTTTCTGTATGAATCTTTTTTTAGGTATTTGGGGAAAGTGATTTGAATCTAAAGATCATATCACACTAGGAATGATTGACAGCTTTATGCTGGTAGATCTTCTTATCCACAAAGATGGCATTTTAAAAAATAAGCCTTTATTTGAAAGCAGTTTTTTTTTTAAAGAGAGAGAGGTAGAGAGAGAGATAGAATTTTATTATTTATTTTTTAGTTATCGGCGGGCACAACATCTTTGTATGTGGTGCTGAGGATCGAACCCGGGCTGCATGCATTCCAGGAGAGCGCGCTACCACTTCAGCCATATCCCCAGCCCCAGCAGTTTTAAAATTTATAGAAAAATTGTGATTTTAACATAGCTTTCCTTATTGCTAACATCTTATGAGTGGGGCACGTTGATGACCACTAATAAACAAATATCAATGCTTGAATCTTTCAACTCAGATTTCTTGAATTTTTATCTAATGTTCCTTGCTAAACCCTTCTATCATTTCTAAAAGTTCTTCCATGTATTAAATTGAGTTTTTTTATAAACAATTATTGACTCTACAAATAATGGTAATTTTAGCATATCCATTGAAATCCTGCATCTCTATTTTTTTAATTGTTTTTCATTGTTTTTGTGATGGTTGGTATTTTCAATATAACACTGAACAGAAGTGTTGGCAGCTGACTTTTATATTTCATTTTTTTCTTACTTCAAGGGACTGTTTCTAAGCTGCTCCACCTTAGATTCATTTTTTTTCTGGGTATTTCTAGGTTTTTTGTTGTTGTTGTTTAATAAACATTATTGTTTGGTAAAGATGCCTAGTTATCTCCTGAATTTAGGAAATGCTTTCTGACATAAAGAGGGGTTAACTTGTCCATGAACTTTTGAAGTCTGGCACCCACACAGAAGGGGGAGTGGAACCTAGATGCACTGGTGCGTGACCCTCCACCAGGTGGACGCCCTCCTGCAGGAGTCAGCACTGAGGTCAGGACGATGCGGGTCCCTGCATCCTGGGGAAGCCCACTGCTGCCCACTCCGTGGGAGTTCTGCCTCTGTCCTTCGTGCCCTGAGGTTTCATGCCAGCATGCAGCTGTGGTGCTTCGGGCATCGTAGGTGAGGGCTCTACTGCTCCGAGCACTTCATTGTTCAATACATGGAGCGTGATGTTTCCTTTCCATTATTCATGGACATCTGGGATATTTCTAGCTCCAACATAGTGAATAATGCTGGTACAAGATTTTGATGTGTCTTTTGAAGAATCTACGTGTGCAGGTGCCAACGGAGGGATGAAATTGCTTGTGTAAGATGTGGGCTTGTTGAGCTGTGGAGAACTTCAGCAAAGATTCTCCCAAACAGGCTGTTCCCAGTACACGCTCACAAGCACAGCATGAGCCTCATCCACTCCGTGGCTAGGTCAAGGCCTGCTCCTGCCCATCATCCACATTTGGACCTCCTGGTGCACATGAATGATGGTGTCATTTCATCCCTCTGATGACCAACGGAGTGCAGCAGACCCCCGTGTGAGTTTGACCATTTGGATGTTGGCTTTCATGAAAGGTCCCAGGTTGAGGGCCTTCTGAGCCGCCTGTACCTCTGACTGACTCGCACACACTCCACCTAGGACCTGGGCACATGTGCCACGTGGATTCCACTCTTTCCTGCCTCACTGTGTGTGTGTCTTCCACTGCATGACTGCGTCTTCTTGGGAATGGATGCTCTTAGCCGGGAAGCGGTCCAACGTGGCTCTTCTCTGTCCTTCATGCTTCACGATTTTAGCACCAAGTATAAGGTTTTAGTTACTCAGAGCCCATGAAGATGTCCTTCTAGGTTCTGGGTACCAATGCATTGTTAACCTGGGATATGAATGCTAACATCCCTCTTTGGCTGCCATTTGCATGTGGAGGGACGCACCACAGGAGCCACTTAGGGCTGCTACTAGACTACGCCGTTTGCTCCCACTCTGCGTGTGCGGTGTGTCTTTTGCTGTAGTCAGGTGGTTGCACAGGTGTGGGCTTGTCTGGGGAAGCTCAGTGTGGTCCTACTGCATCTGTCCAAGCTGGCAGCCATGTCCTGTACAGCCTTTGATAAAGAGCTGCGCCTCCGTGGTGCAGGGAGGCCGCTGCGGCTTCCCCCTGCCTAGGCTCTTCCCTGGGGTCTGCAATTCCACATGACCTTCAGACTCAGGTCTGAATTTCTACACACTCAAATATGCTCTTGGAATTTTAATTTAAATTACATTAAATCTATTTATTAATAAAAGAAAAACTGTCATTTTTATATTAACAAATATGGATGTTTCCTTTTGTAAGTAGGACTTTTCTAAAAAAAAAAATCATAATTATTTTCAAACTGTCTGTGAAGGACCCGCTTTGGTTTGGGTTTTTGTATTTCTAATCTAATGTGTTCATGAAAGAAAATAAAATGTGGTAATGTTGAGATTTCCATAAAAATTTTATCTCATCATAAACAGTTAACATTTTACCACCTGTGCTTTGTGTTGCACTATCATAAAGGTCATATACATCTTTCATTACATTAATTTCTAGGTATTTGTTTATTTGATGCTATCAGAAAATACATCAATTTAGTATTTTTGTTCTGCATATTTTGTTTCTGATACGCCAAAACATATAAAATTCAATATTATTCTTGCAATATTTATTTACTAATTCTGACTATTTGGACTCCTTTGGATTTCTAAACCCATAAATTATATCATCTGAAACAAAAATTTTGTATTCTCTTTTTAAGCTCCTTTGGGCCTTGTCACTTGTTTTCCTTGCCATATTGCACTGGCTGTGATCCACTTTGCATTGAGTTTGCATTGAGTTTGCTGCATGGTTGTAGATAGGTGTATTCCTGCTGTTGCCAAGGACAACCTTTCTCAGAGATCTCCTTGTCTATGTTAGGCTGTCTGCTCTGCTCTGACCCATGTTGATGCAGAAATTTTGAGTTTCAGAGGTCTCAGCCTATGGGAAGCCAGCTCCATTGCTCTGGTCATGATGTGAGAAAAACTATCATGGAAGAAGGGTAGTTTGCAAGAAGCCTCTAAACCCATAGCTTCTATGAAGCAGAAAGAAAGGAGGACCAAGTGGCAAAATATAAACTCCAAGTACATGCCCGCAGGGACCTCCTTCTTCCAGACACGCACATTCTCCATTTACCAACCAATGCAGCACTTCTTCCAAATTATGAATCCACCCAATGGTGCCATAATCCATGAATAAATCCAAACTCATAATGTGATCATTTCACCTCTGATTATTCCCACATTGACTCACTTCAGCTTTTGAGGTACACTGAACTCCAAAATTTTACATGCCACCCATGATCCCCCAAAGCTATTAACATCTCACCCTGGAAAATGTGTGCAGTATATTTACAGTAGATGCCCAAATCTAAATAGTTTTAGCACTGCTCCAAACTGCAAGTTCAGAGTCTCTTCTGGGACTCAAATTAGACTTTTGGTTTTCAGACCTTGTAGGAATCAAAATCAACTCATGTATAACTAAGGTACAGTGGCACAGAGTAGGTATTTGCATTCCAAAGGGAGAAATAGACACGCAGAAAGTAAAGCTGGCTATGATCAAAACCTAAATGTAGCTGGGCTAACAACACCTCTTTCCCCATGCTCAGCATCTGGGCACATGTTGTGGACAGTGGGCTCCAAAGGACTTGGGCAGCCTTGACCCATGTCCTCTCACATAGGCTAACTGTATCCTTAGCCAGAAATCTCCTGACATATAGTCCACATTGCCACCATCTCTTAGTCCCAGGGGTCACTACTGAAGATTTAACTTCCTTCCACAACTACACACATGACCCTCTCAGGGCCTACTTACATGAATTCTCACTTTGTTACACTTTGACCTTCCTGGCCGACCTTTGCAATCCTATGGAAGCCTTTATGACCATCTAACTCCAGGATTCTGCATTCCTGCAGAACCAGCACCACATGCTTGAAGCCACTGTCTGCCCCCATCTCAAGCAGTAGCCAAGCCTCTGAGGAACATGGAAGGGGCGAGTTTTGTGTGGCTGAGTGAGCATGGAGAACAAACTTCCTAGTAGTTTCTCTTCTCAATGGAATTTGTATATTCATACCTTGTGAACATGATTTGTGAATCTGGCCAATTCCTGAAATGACCTTAAGCCACTTCTCTACTGTGTCTGTGTAATTTTTTAGAATCTCTTTGGTGACTGTAATGCATTAACAACCACAATTTCTGAGGCCCAGAATTACTCCCCCTTTTCTGACCAAAATGCAAGCTTACACTCTTCCTTGTGCTCCACATTCTCCCAGTAAACATGAATAAAAGCTGCTAGAAACATCGATATCATTGCTTGAATGCTGTGCTTCCTTGACATTTCCTCCATCAGAGTAATGAGTATATCACCTCTAAATTTAGCCACAGGAATGTGATAGGACATAAGCATAAAGTAGACAACATCTTTGCCAGAATGTAACATAAATGTCTTCTACTCCCTTTTCCAGCAGAATCCTCCTCCTGTGCAAACTCATGAGCACAGTATTTCCTAGCAACAATCCTATCAGCATTGTTGTTTAGAGCTTCCACCAGAATCACATAAGTTCATTAACAATGTTCAAATCTTTTCCAGCATACATCTCTAAACTATTCAAAGTATCTATCCCAATTATCAAAGTCCCCACAAGTTTCTGAACGAAATATTTAGGCAAGTCACTGCAAACAACTCACCTGTTGACACCTATTTCTATTCTAGGTGGCTTTTTTTGTCTGTATGAAAGAGATGACTAGAATAATTAGAGGAGGAAAAATTTATCTTTCTTGGATTCAAAGGTAATTCATAGTCAGCTGTGTTCCTAACTCTGGGCACAATATGAGGCCAAACATCCTGTCAGAAGAGTGTTGTTTAAGAAAGCAGCTCAGGCATGGCCACTTGGAAGCACAGAGGCGGCAATTCACCAGGCACAAAATGGAAACCCCCATGCACGTTCACATGGAACTACTTCTTCTAGCCAATACCTACCAGCTTATACTGGTCTCTCATTTAATCCTATGCATGCATTAAAGCTCCTGTAACTCTATCTTTTCACCTTAAATATTTCTTGCATTGTCTCACACAGGAGCTTGTGTGGGACACCTCATATTGAACACTTTAACACTTTATAGTGTCCTGTTCAAATATGATTTGTCCTGTATTGCAAAAAGCCCATTGAAACCATGCTGAGAGCAATAAGAATGGTCCCTTGAGTGAAACTATAGGAGGCCAGACTAATGGAAATATTTTGAATAAAATGTGTCCTTTCACAAGTGATGGTTTGTTTTTGCTTTTTTGCTGGAATCTTGTGTCACTCTATATCCAAAAGCAAAGAGAGTTCAGCATCCCTGTGTTTGCCAACTAAGATAAATGAAAAAGACAAAGTTCTGACCTGGCACTGATATGGGTTATTTCCACTATGGACCAGTACAGGGACATGCTCCATGGGCCCTATTGCATGGTGTCTGTTGTCCCTGCTGCATGCTGCATCACTGACACCCCCTCACAGCTCTGATCTCTACTGGGACTGCACTGCAGTGACCTACATATTCTGCCCTCAGGGAGCATGAATGAGAGAAGGCAGGCTGAGGACCTTGAACTATACTACAGAGCAATAGTGACCCAAACAGCATGGCATTGGCATCAAAATCGCCTCATACATCAATGGTACAGAATAAAAGACACAGGGAGTAACCCACATAATTACAGCTATCTTATATGAGACCAAGGCACCAAAAATGAACATTGGAGAAAAGATAGCCTCTTTGACAAATGGTGCTGTGAAAATTGGAAATCCATATGCCACAAAATGACATTGAACCCCTATCTCTCACCATGAAGAAAACTCAATGCAAAGTGGATCAAAATTAAACAGAGACTGTATCTACTAGAAGAAAAAGTAGGCAGAATTCTCCATCATGTTGGATTAAGCCCCAGCTTCCCTCATAAGACACTTATAGTGGAACAATTAAAATCAAATAAAAGGGATGGATTAAACTAAAAATATTCTCAGCAAAGGAAACAATCAGCAAGGTGAATAGAGAACCTCCATTTTGGGATCAAATTTTTAACAGTCACACATCAGATAGAGCCCTAAACTCTAGGATATATAGAGAACCCAAAAAACTAAACACCACAAAACCAAATAGCCCAATCAACAAATGGGCTAAGGAACTGAGAAGACACCTCTCAGAAGATGATATACAATCAATCAACACATGTATTTTAAAAAGCTCTACATCTTTACCAATTAGAGAAATGCAAATCAAAACTACTCTAAGATCTCATCTCACTCCAATCAGAATGGCAGCTATTAAGAATACAAACAACAATAGGTGTTGGCAAGGATGTGGGGAAAAAGGCACATTCATACATTGTTCATGGGACTCCCAATTGGTGTAGCCAATATGGAAAGCAATATGGAGAATCCTTGGGAAAATGGGAATGAAATCACCATTTGATCCAGCTCTCCCACTCCTTGGTCTATGCCCAAAGGACTTAAAAGCATCATACTATAGGGACAGAGCCACAACAGCTATTGTGAATTCTGCTGTTTCTAGTAGCAGAATTCACAATAGCTAAACTGTGGAACCAACTCAAATGCCTGTCAGTAGATGAATAGATAAAGAAAATATGGTATATGTACACAATGGAATACTACTCAACAACAAAAGAGAACAAAATCATGGCATTTTCAGGTGAATGGGTGGAGTTGGAGAATATAATGGTAAGTGAAGTTAGAAAATCCCCCAAAACCAAATGCAAAATATATTCTCTGATATAAGGAGGCTGATTCATAGTGGAATTTGGAGGGGGAGCATGGGAGGATTAGATGAACTCAAGATTGGGCAGAGGGGTGGGAGGGGAAGAGAGGGAGCCTAAGAGTAAAAAAGATGGCATAACGAGATGGATATCATTACCCTAAGTACATGTATGAAAACACGAATGGTGTGGATATACTTTGTATACAACCAGAGATATGAAAAAATGTGCTCTCTATATATGTGTGATATGAGCTGTAATGCATTCTGCTGTCATGTATAAAAATTAGAATAAAAATAAAATAAAACCTGAAAAGTAATCAAACAAAAAATACCTTCAATTGACCCCAAGTTTATTCAGAACAAGGTCAATGGCATTATGGCAAGCATTTACAGAGTGGCCTCTTTCTACTCCTTGTTTATGTTTCTACCTCTAGTTTTGCATTTTCTCCTCCTTTAACATGTGTTATCAAATAGTATTTTGTTATCTTTTAAGCAACCTGAAATATTAGGGGGATGAGATGACAGATAAATGTAATGTTTTTGAGAAATACAAAGCTGCTCTACTCCAGCTTCTTCAATATAGAGAATGTGAAGCAAAGCAAAGCATAGTGTACAGAGTCATGGAAACCAGCACCTCAGGGTTCTCATGAGGACACACATCATGGAACAGTTTCATGGTCAAAGTCATGGTGCTATCAAACTGTTGACAACTTACATAACTTCATTGCTGCCCTGTTTCTGGCCTGGTCACGTTTCCTCCTGTAAAGCCCAATTCTGCTTTCTACGTAAACACAACATGCACTCGTTCTTACATCAGTTCCAATCCACTGTGATTTACGCTTTATAGTCATTTTAGATGTTTTCTTTTCATTCTGAAGGATTTTCAAACTTAAGAATTCCATAAGACTGTTAAGAGAATTTTTATAAGGCCTTTCCTAATTGATCTAACCAATCTTATTGAATCAATCTTGTTGAGCAACAGCTTTTAAAGATTTTAACATATCATTAATGGCGGAGACAGGTCTATATTATAATAGTTGAAATATTCATCTATGCATGTGAATTATTGAAGTCAGGGTATTTGAAAATGAATGCCAAACTTTTCTTCATAGTGGGGGAGGGAAGACCACTGAAATTGCCTGGACATGAGAGTTATTTTGAATTTCTAGAAGAGGTCACAGACTTTTCACATTTTGCCACATGTACTTTATCTTGCCTCTTTCCCTAATTAACCTTTCTAAGCAGTTTGAGAAGTGTATTTGTGTCTCATACCCCTGGACACTTAATGCCTTTACTCTGCTATGAATTGTCTAGGATAGCACATCCTCTCCCATAACCCTGGAATATTCCTACATTCAGGAAACTAACATTGACATAATACTCTCCTCTAGTCTATAGCCTAATTTGGTAGTTGCCTGTTGTCTTAATCCATGCTTGATTTAAGTCCAGGCTCCCACAGTTTATACACTTATCACATCTATTTAGTCTCCTTTATAGTTGTAGAAAATTTTCAATTTGCTTACTTCTGAAATTTAGAGACAAAGACTGTGGCATTTCTCTCTCTGTGTGTGTGTGTGTGTGTGTGTGTGTGTGTGCGTGTGCGCATGTACACATATGTGCTGCTTCAATGGTGATAACATCTTCAGCTATTATGTCTAAAGCCAACATTTGCAAAGCACATTTTACCTCAAAAGCAACATTGGGAAGACATTGCAAGCAGAAATCAGATCCAAAATATGTGGTACCAGGCCTACAATATACAAATAGCTGTCGACGTGTCTGCCATGCTTACCAAATTGTGTCAGTCTAAGAACTTGGCAGGCAGGAGGTGACTAGAACATGACAGCCTTTGAAGGAGGGGTCGTATCCATGGCCTCTTCACTGGCAGCCTGGGAGGTTGGTGGTGCAGATGCCCTCTGTGCCAGGATGGAGGACGGTGAGTGGTCCTTCACTGGCAGCATGGTAACCATGGGGGCATTGGGAAGAAGGGCTCTTTGCTGTCCAGGAGGGTTCCCAGATGCAGGCTGAGGGGTGGATGGTGGGACAATAGAATGGGACATATTGGGGTTGGGTTGGGAGAACTGAAGGGTTGGGGGGCCGGGGAGGACTGGTCCCTTTGCTGGCTGCCTATGATGCCTATGGCCATGGACACTGCATTGTGGGCCAGAGCTGTCACTGGACACAAAAGATTTGAAAATGACCACAATGAAAGGGGCGGTAGTGTCCATGGCCTTGTCTTCAGGCAGCACAGCGGGATTCTGGGAAAGGTGAGCCGATGACATGGCAATGAGGGTTGGAGGGGCGGAGTGTTGGCCCTGGGTATTGGGGTTGTGGGTGGAAGGGACAGGAGTGGGTCTTAGGAAGGAATGAGGAGAAGAAGGAAGAGGGGCAGCAGGAGGAGCAGCCAAAGGAAAGGGAACATGAGGAGGAGGAGGAAGAAGAGGAGGAGGAGGAGGAGGAAGAAGAGGAGGAGGAGGAGGAAAAGGAGATGGAGGAGGAGGAGGAGAGGGAATAGGGAGAGGGTAAGGAGGGAGAGGAGGAGGAGGAGGATAAAAAGAAGAAAGGAGGAGAATCAATACACATGGGGGTTGGGGATTCAGTTCTGGAAGAGGTAGGATTGGAAGGGAAAGGGACCTGGGTATGAGGTGTGGGGAGGTGGGAACTGGGAGGTATCACAGGTCTTGACAGTTGTGTGGTTGGGTGAAACACATTAGGGGTAACTCCAACTTGGGGACTGGGGCTGAAGGGAGAAGGAGGTTTAGTGGGAAGAGGCAGAGGAATGGAAGTTGGGATTTTTCCCTCATCTTTATTACATGAGGGGGAAGGTGGAGGAATGAGTAGGTTCAGGGGCCCAGCAGGCTGGAATTCCAACTGCCTGCTAGCAAGGATGGTTGCTATGGGAAAGGGGTCAGTGGGTGGGGGGAGGGGGCCTGCATTCCAGGAAGGGCCTGCAGGTGGGGAGGATGAATGGACAGTGGTGGTGCAGTACTCCAGATCCTCTCTTCTGCCCTGTGAGACTTCCGCCTCAGGCTCCACTTTGTTACTTTTGGCACTCTGAATCCTCCTCAGGGTGCCTTTTGTACATAAAAGTGGCCACTTTGCAGGTGGGGGCAGCCCATCCTGATGCCAGGCAATCAGTGATGGCAGGGCCACTGGCATGAGCTGTTTTCTTTTATTTGGCCTCCTGGAAGCAGCAGTTAGTGAGGGCCAACTCTGGGATAGAACACAGGTTTGGCTTTAGGCCCTGCTCTCCCTGGATGGATGCTTGGGAGGCTGGAGAGGTGGGCAGATCCAGTTCACCTACAAGCTCCTGGGCCCACTTGTCCAGTGTTAAGCAGCCCTCAGCTTTAAGCAGGACAAGCACTCCTTGAGCAGGGCAGTGGGAGCTACAGGTGACAGGGCTCCCATATGTCAAGTTCTTGGGAGACACCTGGGCCCTCTCTGGAATACTGTTTCTCTCTGTGGGCCACGAACTGGGCTCTAGGGCACTGAGGTCTCCCTGAGTGTCGTACTCCTCCTCCTCCTCCTCCTCCTCCTCCTCCTCCTCCAGCTTCTCCTCCTCCCCCTCCTCCTCTTTCTCCAGCTTCTCCTCCTCCCCCTCCTCCTCCTTCTCCTCCTCCCCCTCCTCCTCCCCCTCCTCCTCCTTCACCTCCTTCACCTCCTCCTCCTCCTGGTGGATCTTGCCTTCTTCGAGCTGTTTCTGGGCCCTGAGCTCAGCATCCTTAGATGCACCAATAGGGCATCGAGCAGCTGTCATGGGCCCCTCAGCTTGGTGGATGAGCTGAGGAACTAAAGACAGGAGGAGTGGTCTGCGCCCAGGAGGGGGGATCCTTACTGCTGTTTAGGGTCCGAACATCTGCGAGTTCTTCCAGGATAGCACTTTTTTTTGCGGAAGGACCCCCAGAACACCGGCAGCAGGATCCCCCGACAGAGGAGCAGGCCTCTGTCCCTGCCAGCAGCAGGAGGCCCCTGAGGTCGGGGATCCTAGAAGAAACTCCTGCTGGCAGGGCTGAGGGGAGAGGCAGGTGCAGCGGGGTGGTCCCTGTGAGGAGAGGGAGCCTCACGGGCAAGGCGGAGGGGAGTCTGACAGCCCAAGAGAGCCCTGTAGCGTGGCCTGCAACCGCACTTGGTCAAAACACTGCCCATTGAGGGCACCTTTGGCTCGTCACTAGGCAGAAGTCCACACTAGTCCAATGCTAGTCAGCACAGAGCAGCTTGGCTGAGAAGCCAGCTCCTCCTTGGACCAAAGGCTGAACTGGAGTTTAGCCTTTGTGTGGCTGGAACGCTTGACGCAGAAAGGACTTGAGCCAAGACAGTTGGTCAAAGGAAAGCTCCAGTGTGAAGAGACCCCCACCCCCAATTGGTCTGAGCTCAGGCTTCTCCCGACTCTGTGCTGCTTCTTCTCCCACACCCAGCATACAGTTATCCTCACTCTCCAGAGGGTCATTCTGAGGCTGCTTTCCTTTGGGTTACTTAGGAAGTCCTTCTACTTGGCTCCAAAAATATCTCCACAGTTCTACTGGACATGACTGTAGCCAGCCAGAGTCAAACCACCATCAGTTGCCCCCAAATAGCTCTAGTCAATTTTTCCTCTATACTTTCCACCATACTATCAATTTAGAGAACCATTACAGTGGTCCCTGCAACTGTCCCACAGGATCCTTGAGCCAGTAATGGTGCCTGACTCTGGTATTATTTCAGGTAAAATATGTATATTTTGTTTGGGAGGAGTTCCCTCTCATCCTGACCAAAGCACATACACATCCTTCTCTCTATACCATATTGAAGGTGTGCAGTGTTATTCCTGTTGCCTAGCGTTGCATTTTCCAGAGATCTCAGTCCATGTTTGGCTGACTGCATTGCTCTGGGGATAAAGTGATGCAGAACATTTAATGTCTCAGAGGTGTCAGTTCATAGGCAGCCAGCTCCATGGCCCTGGGCCAGAGGTGAAGCAGAACAGTAGGATACAA
This sequence comes from Ictidomys tridecemlineatus, assembly GCF_052094955.1. NCBI lineage: Eukaryota > Metazoa > Chordata > Mammalia > Rodentia > Sciuridae > Ictidomys > Ictidomys tridecemlineatus. The sequence goes on along the minus strand of NW_027525461.1, from coordinate 1,143,607 downwards.
GGACAGTTTGAAAGGCAGCTGCTCACCTCATGGCAGCCACAAAGCAGAGAGTTAAGAAGGAACACCTGGGTTTTAGTCTTGATTTGGTCCCATCTCTTCTTTCTATGTACCAATTTCTCCCTTTTGGAATGGGAGAGGCACCACTTCCAAACTCATTGTATTAGACCAATATTACCCTGTTTCCAAAACCAGGCAAAGACACAACAAAGAAAGAAAATTTTAGATCAATATCTCTAATGAATACAGATGCAAAATTCTCTATAAAATTCTGGCAAATCAAATACAAAAACATCAAAAAGATCCTGTACCATGATCAAGTGGGATTAGTCCCAGGTATGCAAGGTTGGTTCAACATATGGAAATCAATAAATGTAATTCATCACATCAACAGACTCAAAGATATGAATCTTATGAAAAAGAATTTGTCAAAATATAGCACTCCTTGATGTTCAAAACACTAGATAAACTAGGGATAAGAGGAACATATGTCAACGTCCTAAAGGCTATCTATATTAAGCCTGAAACCAACACCATTCTAAATGGAGAAAAATTGAAGGCATTCCCTTTTAAAACTGAAACAAGTTGGGAATGCCCTCTTTTACCATTTCTATTCAATGTAGTCCTTGAAATACTCGCCAGAGCAATTAGACAGACAAAATAAATTAAAGAGATACATGTAGGAAAAGACGAACTTAAATTAGCACTATTTGCTGACAGTATAATTCTATACCTAGAAGACCCAAAACGCTCCACCAGAGTACTTCTAGAACTAATAAACAAATTCAAAAAAGAGGCAGGTTATAAAATCAACACCCAGAAATCAAAGGCATTTCTGTGTATCAGTGATGAATCCTCTGAGAAGGAAATGAGGAAAACTACCCCATTTACAGTAACCTCAAAAAAAAAAAAAAAGATACTTGGTAATCAACTTAATGAAAGAGGTGAAACATCTGTAAAATGAAAACTACAGAACCCTAAACAAAGAAATCAAAGAATACCTTAGAAGATGGAAAGATCTACCTTGCTCTTGGATAGGCAGAATTAATATTATCAAAATGAGCATACTTCCAAATGCACTATACAGATTTAATGCAATTCTGATCAAAATCCCAATGGCATTTCTCATAGAAATAGTAAAAGTAATCATGAAATTGATCTGGAAAAATAAGAGACTCAGAATAGATAAAGGAATTCTTAGCAGGAAGAGTGAAGCAGGTGGCATCACTATACCAGACCTTGAACTATTCTACAGAGCAATAGTAACAAAAACAGCATGGTACTGGCACCAAAACAGACTGGTAGACCAATGGTACAGAATATAGGACACAGAGACCAATGCACAAATTATAATTATATTAGACAAAGGCACCAAAAATATGCATTGGAGAAAAGATAGCCTCTTCAACCAATGGTGTTGGAAAAACTGGAAATCCATAGGCAACAAAACAAAATTAAACCCCTGTCTCTCACCATGCACAAAACTCAACTCAAAATGGATCAAGGATTAGGAATACAACCAGAGACCCTGCTTCTAATAGAAGAAAATTAGGCTCTCGTCTCCATCATGTGGGATTACTCCCCAACTTCCTTAATAAGAGCCCTATAGCGCAACAATTAAAATCAAGACTCAATAAATGGAATGGACTCAAACTAAAAAGTTTCTTCTCAGCAAAAGAGACAATCTGTGAGGTGAATTGAGAGCCTACATCCTGGGAGCAAATTTTTACCCCTCACACATAGAGATAGATAGAGCATTAATCTCTGGGGTATATAAAGAACTCAAAAAACTAAGCACCAAAAAAACCCTACAAATATTCCAATCAGCAAATTGGCCAAGGACATAAACAAACACTTCTCAGAAGAGGATAATCCATCAGTCACCAAATATATGAAATAATTTTCACCATCTCTAGCAAATCAAAACTACTCTGAGATACCATCTCAGTTCAGTCACAATGGCAGCTATTATGAAGACAAACAACAATAAGTTTTGTGAGGATGTGGGGGAAAAGGCACACTCATACACTGCTTGTGGGACTTCAAATTGGTGCATCCAATATGGAAAGCAGTATGGAGATTCCTAGGAAATCGGGGAATGGAACCACCATTTGACCCAGCTATCCCTCTCAGTCTATACCCAAAGACTTAAAAACAGGATACTCCAGAGACACAGCCACATCAATGTTTATAGCAGCACAATTCACAATAGCTAAACTGTGGAGCCAACCTAGATGCCCTTCAGTGGATAATGGATAAAAAACAAATGTGGCAAACATACACAATGGAGTTTTACTCAGCAAGAAAGGAGAATAAATTCATGGTATTTGCAGTTCAATGGATAGCATTGGAGAAGACAATGCTAAGTGAAGTTAGCCAATCCCCCAAAACCAAATGCCAAATGTTTTCTCTGATATAAGGAGGCTGACATGTAGTGTGGTAGGGTGGGGGAACTTGGGAAGATTAGATGAATTCTAGTTTGGCCAGAGGGGTAGGAGGGAAAGGGAGGGGACAGGGGATTAGCAAGGATGGTGGAATGTGATAGGCCTCATTATCCAAAGTACATGTATGAAAAAATTAAAAAAAAATCACACTGGGAATTAGATTTGATGGCATCAAATAAAGCAGTAAACAAAAGATGGACTATTGAAACATGATTATTGTATTAGAAAATCTGAAATGAAAGATCACCCTTCCTAGATCCCCAGAAATCCCAAGAACACTCCATAACTTCTATCCAAATTTGCTTCCCTAGAGAGAAAATAAATGTACATTCTCCATAAGAAGATACTCCACTCTTAATACTGTCAGGACAATACATTATTGGCCAGCCTCCAAGCATGCTTCGGAAATTTTGAGGGTTTATATACATTGGTTTGAAAAATACTTCAAAATCCTTTCATATAAGAGGTAGTCAATAAACCATGTTAAACCAACATGTCACTGAATCTGGGGATGGAAAAGAGGCTTCATTCCATGTCTAAACCCTGAAAGTTGCTATGGAAGCTTCTGGAAAGACCCTGTTAGAGGCCAAATTGCATATAAGTGAAAATGTCTTTGAGAGGAAAGGTTTTATTTTCAAACTCTAGAATTCATGATAGAGATCTAAGAATCAAGCCTCTGCTACCTAAATTGTCACAGAGAATTAGTGACAGCCTAAATCCTTGTGATTGTTTCATTTCAACTCTTCAGTTAAAATCCCAGATTATATTGGGATGGCATATTGAGTCCCACAAGCTTTATTTCTCACCACTTTTCAATATGAATGAAGAATTTTAAACATTTCAAACTTCTTGCACAGGAAAACAGTGTTTTTCAGGAATTTTTAAAAGAAATTAAATATTCTGTGCTTAGGAAACATCACTCTTCCCTCATGGTGAGTATCCTAGGGAAAGCCTCCAGCACATCTTTTCCCACTGGGCTACCTGCTTCCAGGCAACATCCCCATTGTATTAGGAATGAGCCCCTTTACTGACCACCTCCCAATAGCTTAGTGCACTCTTGTAACGCAGGGTGATAACCTATCATGGTCTTCTCATGATACTTTATGAGCTGTCCTGGAACTATTAGCACCCCATGTTTCTTAATCTTGACCATTCATGTGGCTCCAGCCAAACTTTGTCCTGCTGTTTCCTCAACTGCAAATAAGTCAAGTTACTTCTGTCCTCAGAGAATTAACATTTTCTATGGCTTCCATTCAGACTGCTCTTACTTCAGAAATGGACTTTTCCCTCAATCTTTTTAGGTCTTGTGTCAAATGTCCACCTGAGTTCTCAGCAATGTCACTGACCAACTTATCAAATGCCCTGTCTCTCCCTTTGTCCATACCTTGCTTAACTATTTTTATAGGACTTATTAGTATCTAACATTAGATTATATCTTTGTTCATTTTCTTTCTTCTTCAGCACAAGCAGCTGATTCATAAGAGGAAAGACAGTTTCTCTGTCCCCAAATGAAGTATTTACTCCTGGAGGAAGAATTCAGCCTCTGTGCAAAGACAGTCAAGCAAAGGAGTCTTGCCAACAGTGCAAGGTGTTTCTGGGAAACTGAGACAGCACATAGCTCTAGCCCCTAGGTCCAGGTTTTATAGAATCCTCTTTGAGGAAACAAGTGAATATAGGTTGTTACACATTGCCTAATGTGAGAAATACACAAATGGGGGAAAGCCAGTTCCTGAAGCAGACCCTTGTTTTTTCACAATAAAAAAAATCAAGGGGTTTCACCACGAACCTCAAAATGCTTTGATTGACTCATGAATAATACTTTCAATTTGTCATTACTTATTTCTATGCTTTTTACAATCATAAAATGCTTTTAAATAGAAAATGAATTTGTGAATATGTGAAAATTATTGATTATCTCTTGAATAGAAGTGGACTTAATGCACTTACATCCCTTAAAAATTTTGAAGCATCCTACTATGTTTCCTAAGGGGACGGGGTTGGATAACTGAAAATAGGACAACCCAGGGTTTATGTAATGATCTAAAGGAAACCCTAAGGTCTGTGCTTCTCCTAGCCCATCATTCTAACATATTATTTCTCAAAAGGGTGATCTATGACCACTGAGCATCCTGAAACTTTTCAGGGAGTCCATAAGATTGCCATGGTAATTTCATGATATCACCAAAGTCTTGTTTACTTCTTTCATTGTTTTTGACATAAGCCTACACTGGCATTCACCAGAGGCTACTTGGTTTGTGAAATGTAGAAGCAGATATGAAAATGTAGGTATCTTCTATTCAGCCAAACGTTAGAGATATTTGCAAATATGAAAAACAATATCACTCTTCTCACTGAATAGTTTTGTCTTGGAAATGCAATTTTGGGGAAGTTTGTGTGGCTTGCACTCTAGTAATTGAACCCAGAACCTCACCCATGCGCAGTATGTGCTCCAAAACTGGGTTTTACCTTTAGCCCCAGAAAATGTACTTGTATTAAAAAAAAAAAAAACATTAGTTGATAGACATATAATGAATATGTCATTGTCATTTTAAATGAACTAATAATTAACAAATTACTGTCATATTTAACAACTTCTGAATTTTAATTTCTAATAAAATAAATATCTATAGATAATCTTCATGTAAGCAAAGATTTGAGTGCTGAATAACTTTTAAAAGCAGAAGGAAGGTCACAAATTTTAAGAACTACTGTTCTAAGACATTAAGCTGTCAACAGATACACTCTTAGTGAATATTTTATAAATTAAACATTAAAACAATGAAGACGTAGTGATACTTTGATAATTTTCATTAGCTGATTAATTTTAATTAGCTATATTTCTCTGGACTCCAAGATAATTGTGATTCATTTTTGTATTCATTATGTCTTCCTCTTTCAACAAAGGTTTTTACTATTTGACATTTGTTTCAGCTTGTCTGTACATACAGTTAAATAAAGTCTTGCAGATATGAAACCATGGAAATCAGTGGAAATTTTTCTGTCCTAGAATTGTGGCAGTGAGCACAGGGTCCTGAACTGAACTGCCTAGATTTATTCAACCCTTGGGTTTCCTTAAATTATTGGTTATATTACTAGTTCAATCAAAATTCCAGTAATATGATTACATAACTTCATACTTACAAAGAATCCAGATTAGCACTAGATACAATTAACAAATGTTAGTTACCCTTATAGCTAACTTCGTAACATTAGCTATCATTATATTCGATACTGAGAATAGCATCAAAATAAGACTGGGAATTCTGGAGGGAAAGGGCTATTAAAAACTTAGGAAGTATTGATGAATCAAAGGAATTAGGAATTGGATAGTAAATTAAATCTTCAAATGAGTCAGTTTTCTTTTCTGAGAAATCCTTTATGTTTTCATCCAAGAGTGAAGTTCCCCTTCTGGTACATGAACTAATAAGAATATAATAAGGCTTCATTATGCAGTTTAAATATATGCCTCAACAAAGAGAACAAAGACTGCATGTTATGAAGACTAGTAATTATAGAAAAGGCAATCTGTTAGCTCCCAAGTATATCATCTCCTAATGACATCGTTTTCCAAGCCGGGACACCATATTTAAAATGATATTGCTAAAGGATAAAAGTCCTGATATAGCATCCTGAGAATCAATGAAAACCAGCCTTATAAAAGACAGTCTGTTGAGACATGTTCTCATTGTTTGCACTAGGACAACAGTAGGAATCATTTTAAATAAAATATCCTAGATCTTACAAAATATTCTTATATCTGCATTGTGACTATGATGACCTGTGAAATGATAGCTTTTGCAATTTCTTTTTTTCATCATGGAAAACTGAACCCAGCGCCTCATGCATGTTAGGTCAGCAATCTACCAATGAGCTATATCCCCAGCACAGGTGATTTTTAATCCTAATCAGTATATGCAGATGTTTATATTGAATATCTCTTCATATTAAAATTAGAGTCACTAAATATATTTTTTGAGTATCGGAATTAGGTCCAATGTAAGAATACACTTTCAAATATCTGGTTTGGCCAATCATGTTTGAGGTGGTGAGTGCCCCACCATTGGCTGCATAAAACAAAAGTCTACATATCTTCATTAGAAAGAAATTTAAAATCTCACAGATTCATTTAATTCTGCTCTTTACTCTTTCCATTAATGTTCACAAACAAATCCACTGCCCTTCTTTTGCCCATGTCAGAAATAAACATTTCATATGCTGAACAACTCTCATTCAATTATTCAACAAGTTGGCTCTCTGAAATTACTCTCCCTAGATACCATTTTCATTCTATGATATTATTCTACTCAAAAAAAGAAAAGAAAAGAAAAGAAAAGAAAAGAAAAGGTCACTGAACCATTAAGTTACTATTTTTGACAAGGGTCTACCCTGTTTGGTCAGGCCACTATGGTCCTACAAATGTCCAAGGTTGAAATTGAAATATCTTGGTTATTTTGTATCATGAGTTCACCCTCTTTGAAAACTGAAACCACAGATTGTGCCTCTCTCTTCTTTTCTCCTCTTATGCCTCTTTTCTGCACCATGTATTGTTTTTCCTTGTAAGAACATGCTTAAAGCATCACAGTGAACTGTAATTTGTTGATTATTTCCTTATTTGAGTCATCTAATAAAACCTCCTATTCTGCTCGCTGGATATGACCTCTTGCATTTAAAACTCTCTCAACCTAACTAGATTGATCCTAAATAGCTGGGTTTGCCTTGATATAGTCATTGTACAACAATGTATCTGTCACTATGTTAGCACATTAAGAATGGAGGATGGATGAAGAGACAGAGAACAAGGGAACAATGACCAAAAAAGTGACTCATCTCCTATGTTAAAACACAGCAAATTACAAGTGCTTATTATTTAAATGAACCTTTGACTCCAAAATATGATATAACCATTAAATTTTCAATTATATCTATGGTCTAATAGACATACTGTTATATAAACTATGATACGTCTAGCACTATCCCCTACAAAACATTTGTATAATAACCACAAATTCCATTTTTAAAATTCAATATTTTAAGTAATGATTTATTTTTTGTCATTTCTACAAATGTTACTACAGGGGGAAATGAGACCCAAAAAGATAAATTGTACAAATTAAACTAGAATCATCTCTCCTATGCTAGACGATGCATTTATAAAGCCACATAAAAATATGAATCATCTTTATCACAATCATTACAAGAATTACTACTAGTAGTCTTGCTTTAAGTAAGAAAATAAATTGCTTTGCCCAAAATTTAATCCAACTATTTCTTTACATAATAACTAAAGTGAGCAGCATTTTAAATGCTAGAGGGCAGCCGAGGACCCTAAACTCTTTGCAGGGAACAATTAACATGTTTATCATTACAAAATTTCTAAATTTTGAGAGTATAATTAGACTAAGTTGCTTTAGAGGCTTGTTTTGATTTACCTGACCTATCAAATTAAGTCAAAAATCAAATAATTTTTGGCAGGGACAAATAATCCCATGCTTAAGAATACCCAGTTTCATAACTCATTAGAGGAGACATTTTTAGGTAGCAGTAAATAACAGAGACACTGTATATATCAGTAATAATACTCATCATAACAAGAGTTTCTATTTTCCAAGGCTCATGACATTTTATCTCTTGGTTTTCTATTTCATAAGAATTAAATTATCTTCTGTTGTTTTCTTGTTTACGTATCTTCTTTTTCTTCATCCAGAGAACTGCCTTTTGGATATTGTTCTAGTAATTTACACTTTGTGTGCTTTTGAGGAAGATTCAGGAAAAGGAAACAAAACACACACAAAATTCCTTTCCTTTTTTGATATCTGTAAAATGTTGTTAGAGGAGACATATTTATTTTAAAATTAAATCTTGGGATTATAGAAGTTCATTCACCAATGTTGCGGATTTATCTCAGTAACATATAATAGTAACTTGGACTCAAAAAACCACAAGGCTTGAAAAAGTATGAAGAAGCACGAGGTTGATAATTCTTTAACTGTTAAATTTTAAAAATTTAGATATATGCAGCATTTTTAAGTCTATCATCTAAAAGTAAATCTAATGCTAGTAAGTGACATATGTAAGAGAGGTCTTCCAAGTCTTTCAAGAAAAACCTATGGTTTCATTTTCTACTGGAAAAGAAAACGTTAGACTATGCCATTTGTGCATAATTGGCTCTGCTATCAGTCTTTTCCTATTTGACACAAATTCCATAGTATCACTTTATAACCTATTATTAAAACCCATCAATTTGTGTCAATCCTTTGCTTTAAAATAAGCCAGCTCTTTAAGTACAGAATACATTTTTATAATAGCAATAATACCCTTCTTATCCTGACCTTAACTAGCTTTAAGTGCCTTGTTTACTTTCCCAATCCTATGGAGGTTGGCCTGAATAAACTCTTTATTCTCATACTCAGCATGCCTCACCTTGCCTTTCAGTTTGACACATCCATCAAAGCCTGGATGATAGTTAATCTTGGATGTCAACTTGACTCAATTGAGAGATGCCTAAAGATTGGTAAAGCACCGTTTTGGGTGCTTATCTGAGGGTGTATCCAGAGAAGATTGTCATGGGGAGCAGCAAACTCTGTGCAAAGCCCCCCCACACACACAGTGTATGGCACTATTCAGTGGGCTGGGAGCCTGGATGGAACAAAAAGCAGAAGAGGAGGAAACAGACTAGAGAGCATTTGTTGTGTGTTGCTGCTGCTGTGGTCCATGGATGGACATCAGATTCCAGATTCTTCAGCCTTTGAATGCAGACTTGCCCTAGTGACTTTCCAAGGAGGTTCCAAGTCTTCAGTCTCAAACTGAGGCTGCATCACTCATTCCTCTTGTTTTGAGACTCCAGCTTCTTGGCCTGGAAGCTACTGGGTCCTCTGGCTTTGCAGTCCACAGATGGCTACTGGGGACTATCCACAATCATAGGAGGCATCTAATAAATCCCATTTTCTAATACTACAGCTCAATATAAATACAACTTCCTCTGTGAAATCATTACCTACTTCAAGGAGGAGTAGATTATTTCCTCCCTATTTTCTAAACAGATATTTATTCATAAATATTATATCAGGCATCAAATTAGTTTATAAAAATTACACAAAAAATAATGTGGTATATTGATGATAAATTACCATCTAGATTTGGACCCTGTGACCTCACAGGTTTTTACATCAGATGATGGATATGTAAGTCCCCAGCCCATTATATGTGTATATGAATGTGTTATAAGCCTTCTATGTCTCAATATGAAATGATAACCTAAAGATACACTTAAAATATAAAAAGTGTATTAATTATAAATGAAATAAAGAATGCACAAGATGGGTTATACCTATGACTTGATATTATATGCTTAAAGTCAATCTCTATAAACATTCCATATTCCATGGGCTGGGGTTGTAGCTCAGTGGTAGAGTGCTTGCCTAGCACATGTGCAACACTGGGTTTGATCCTCAGGATCACATAAAAATAAATAAATGGAATAAAGGAGTTATGTCAATGTTCATTTTTAGAAATGTATATTTTAAAAGACTCCAAATATTTTCAATATTGCTGCAGAAATTAAAAATGTATCATTCTTAATGACTTTTAAATGGCTTCTTTTATAATTGGTAAGAATGAGCCTTTGTTGACAATTCTAAATCTTTGTTAAAAATATTTCTGTTCATTTTTACATTTTACATTTTTTATTTTGTACCCAGTCTTTTTCAAAACCTATGATTTTGAATAACAGGAAGGGATAAGCTATAAATCTAATAAAATATGTTTCTAGCTGGAGGAGTTCTAGTAATTTCCAAGATTACACCTCCACAGGTGACATGTTAAAATGAACCATAAAAGAAGTGCAAAAATAGGAATAAAACAGAGAAGATAAAACCCAACCCCTACATTCCCTACCACTAGTAATGAATAAGTCAACAAATTCAAAGTAATTAGGGGAAAAGAAAAACTAAAATAAGCCCCGTCCTCAAACTAAGCAGATTGAAGGGTTACATGCAGAAATTACTGCTAATTTATATATTCAAGATGATTTCTTTCACAGATCCAGATTGTTGTATACTCTTTGTGCAAATTATTTGAATGTGTCTTTCCTAAACAGTTTAGGAAATTGCTACTCTGATGGGGATTGCTAACTCGCATGGGCAGCATAAATATATTTTCTGCACAAATTATCTATGTATTAGAGTCACATTATATAAGCCAATTTTACTCAAAATAAATATCAGAGATCAGATTTTGGTTTCTGCAATAATTTTATTCTAACTGAAAAGCTATAGAGTTTGGTTCATAATCACTGAGTAGTCCTGGTTAGAGCAGCTGTACTCATTATCTAAACACACAGGTCTAGACCAGCGAATCTCAAGTATATTTCTGGCTTAGGTGATTTAGAGGCTGTGTTAAGTAGGCAAATTTTCTGAATCATTTATGATAAAATGTCCTTACAAACAGTATTGCAAACAGGGCCTAAATGAATGTGCACTCACATGTGTGTCCTCTACAGCATTTCAAATTGGTGGCTTGTAAACCATTTAGAGAACACATCCAATCCCAGATGGCTCCTTAATTTTCTCAAGAAATTACTTTAAATCCTCAAACATTAACCAATGATAAGCTATATTGGCAAAGATATATGTGATGGATTAAAATTGATGTTTATAGCAGGTGGCCAAATTACATAAACCTGCTCTGCTATGAAAAAACACCAATCATAAACATAACCTGCCATTTTAAGGAAATAGTTGGATCCAATCTACTAGCTGTTGCTTTTTAAAATTTTTTTAACATTTATCTGACTATGTCCTACCAATATGCTAATATCCATCTGGGACACAATCCATAAAAACAATCCAAAGCTGCCCAATGGAATGATTATCCAACTCTCACTCCCCCAAAATAGTAGGTGAAAACACTCATAAAGTCATATTTTTCTCCTTTTTGTGTGTTTAATTTTACACTATTTAAGGAACTTTGAGGAAAATGTCACTATGGCCACAAGAAACATCCAAGCTGTCTTTATACTCTACTTGGATCTATTAAGCACTTGGTAAGATGGTGAATAAATAGTTTAAAGGGGAGAAAGCTCATATAGGTCTGGTAACAGGTCCCTATCTTATCAGAAAGGTAGAATATGGGACTTCAGGGAGAATTTGAACTGACTCCAAAATTCAAAGGTTTTATAAGCAACATAGTTAGTTGAGCTGACTTTGGACCTCAGGAGATGTCCATGATTAAGTGATGGAGGTTAAAGAAGTCAATGCTGGTTTACAAATATGTCCACCAATAAACTTGTACTACCTTCTGACATTTCAGTTCCACAATGTAATGGCCCTTACAAAGGGCGAGAAAAGAAATCTTCCTAATAGTCAGAACCACATTCATTTTCTTTTCTTTTCCTTAAAAGACCTACAAAATGGACAGTGGATAATGATTTTCCCATTTCTCAGAATTTTGAAAGTAACAAAAACTGAGGCATTGATAACAAGTTCTGAATAAGAAGCAACAAACTTCTGGAAATGGCAAAAGTCTGAAAGTATTTGTGTTCTAAGTTAGTGCCCAACTGCAAAGCCTTTTCTCAGTAGCAAAGTAAAGCTGACAACCTTTTCTGTGAACATCAGTCAACCTTTTTCCAGTCATTTCAGTTTGAACAATGGATTCATACACAAGACAGTCAAGGAATCAGATAAAGAAGCTAGACCTGTGGGCATAAAGGATAGTTTTCCCTTCAACAAGACTATTCCAGCTTCCACTGTTGTTAAACACATCACATGCCATCAGTGGTGATTGATACTGGCTCCTTGTGGCTCCATTCCCACTGGGATCTGCTCCCATGTTGCCTATTTCCATGATGGAAGAAGTAACATCCTTCACCAGAACAAACACAGTAGATATAAATTGCCTTCCTTGAGTGCTCTGCTTTTTCAATAACTACTAACCATAGGCTAATAGTTATTATGGTTCTCTATAATGATACCTTCTCAACCTAGCTTCTGGCCAAAGAACACATTACCAGCAAGGAATGAGGGAGAGGTTCACACATCTTATCCCATACCACATCGCCTCAGGTTGGCTTGCTTGAGATAGCAGTGAAATATCCTATTAAAGAGTTATAGTGCTGGCTAAGTATTAATAATACCTCATTAGGGATGTACTGTCCTACAAGATTTGATGTATTTTCTGAACCAGCAACAAATATGATACTACCTTTTCCCATAGCCAGAATACATGCATCAGGGAACCAAGAGGTGGGGATGGACATGGTTCTTCTCTCCTGCAATCCTTAAGGGCCAGTCACAAAGCTTTGCATCCTGTTTTCCTTTTTTGGCTCTGTAGGTTTAGAGGACTGAATTTCTAAAAACTAACAATGAGTCCATTGAACTTGCCTAGTCACTTTGAATTCTTTATACCTTCAAGGAAATAGACAAAGGATTTGCATACTAACTGGAGAGAATTATACTGATTATCAAAGAGAAAAAAGAGTTGTGGCCACCTTGATAAAGGCACGAAGGATTCAAGGAATTCACTGAGTTGCTTCCTAGTACTCATATAGCTAATGAAAATGTTAACAAAGGAGAAAGAAAGCAGTCCAATGAAGGTAAAGCTCTAATAACTCCAGCCCTTAAAAAAAAGATTTGCATTACATCTTTAGATAAAAAATGATGATGAGACAAGGTATTTACTGAAGACAAAAGGAATGCATAGTGAGAAAGTGAATTCAAAATACTAATTGTGGGGCTGGCGTTGTGGCTCAGCAGTAGAGTGCTTGCCTAGCATGTGCAAGGCCCTGGGTTTGATCCTCAGTCCCATGTAAAAATAAATAAAAAAAAATAAAGAAATTGTGTACAGCTACAACTAAAAAAACAAATATTTTAAAAATTACTAATATGGCTCTTTATTTATTTGTATGAATAAGGCATGTAGTAGTTAGGCGTATTTCTTTCTTTACTTTATATATCAACCCATCAATCCATTTTTTGCAAACCATTCTCTTCTAATGATGCATAATAGTAAAATTGGCCTTATAATTCAGCCTAAAAGTTACACAATATTAATGGAGAATTGGAACCAAGTCCAGAAAAAGAATGAATATCGCTCAGAGATAGATCAGTGGCTCACAGAACTTTGTATCCACCCCTCTGTGGAGAGGGTAAACTGGATGGCTATATAATGCAGAGTTATAATATCCTGTGAAAGATGAATTTGGGTGGTTGTTTTTGAAGCTCAAATATGCACAGAAGAGAGTCTATGGATTCTGAGTTGACAAAATTTGGACCAGTTCAGATTTAAGCTCAAGCTGACATCATTACTTTCCCTCTCACATATTTTTGTGTGCTTCAAAGGAGAGAAACCTGAAAATCCATTTCCCAGAGCTCTTTTAACTGAATGGTTACAGAATTAGTCTGCAAATGACCAACAGGCATTATGATGCAGAAAGAAGCAAAAAAAAATTGCTTTGTGGCAAAATTTTTAAAAATGCAAAGGAAGACAGGAGCTTCAATGTGAGAGGGCTTCCAAATCATTCACTTCAGGAGCTTCAGGCAACATGAACATTAGAGATTTCTGAGATTCAAAGTAGCATCCTGGTGAACATGAGGATCCTCTTTGGGACACTGGCCTCTGATATCAGCAGATAGGTTTCCCTGGCCTTTATCCCCACCCTTACTATGGCTACACCTGTAATTTCTTGATCCTAACCCCTTCTATTTGAATATTCAGAGTGGCTTCTGGCATCTGGACTGAAATCTACTCTTTTTTGTTGTTGTGGCCAAAAGATATGACAAGAACAATTAGAAAAGGAAAAGTTTAATTGGTGCTCAAGGTTTCAGAGCTCTCAGTGCATAGATGGTTGGCTTCATTCCTCAGGGCCTTAGATGAGGCAGAACAACATGGCAGAAGTGGATGAAAGTTTCCACTGCATTGCACCAGGAATTAGAGAGTGAGTGAGGGAGGGAGGGAGGGAGGGAGGGAGGGAGAGAGCTCCATTCTTCAGATACAAAACATATACCCCCAAAATATATCCCCAATGACCCTTCCTCTCCCAACACACCCTACCTGACTACTGCCACTACTCAGTTAATTCTGTATCATCAGATAATTTAGTGATTGGTTAAGGCTTTCATAACCCAATCATTTCACCTCTAAACCCTGCACTGTCCCACACATGAACTTTTGGTGGACACCTCATATTTAAACCATACATCTACCAATGGGAAAAAATGCTATAAATTTAAAATGGCCCAAGTCTTCTTTTAGACAATTTTAAATGGAAAACAAACAACATCAAAAACTACATCAATGTTGGTCCTGGTGAAGTCCTAGATCAGGACTTCACGCTATGCAAATTGTCTTCCTCAAGCCTGTGCATATGGTGTAGAAAGGGTGTTGAATTTATTCAAAATAACTACTTTTCTCTTGTTACACTTTTTAATAGAAAATGAAGGGAAAACAGTTCACACAAGCATGAACTCAAAATCTTTAATCCAATGTCTGAACCCCTTCACAGTTCCTATTCACAAGGCAAGATAATCCTCTACAGATATCTCCACAGACTCCAGTGTTAATCTCAGAAAATTCATTATTAGTTAGATGGTATTACATTTAGTCTAACAACATATTTACTCTAACAACAACTGAAATATTTTATGAATTACCCATCATCTGAATTTATTTAAAATATGGCATTTAGTATGAGGTGATATTAAATAATGACTGAGACTGTGGGAAAGGAGAAAAAAATTCCAGTCTCCTGGGCCCCAAAACATTTCATGCCAGTGACCCTAATTAAGGTTTTTATTTTAAAATTAGTCCTAAAATTAATGCTGATTTAGAACAGATTCTTATGCCTCCATGATTAAGGATAATACCTCCACGAGCAATCTGAACACGGGCTGATATCTAAGTATTAAAAATTCAATACAAAAGTCCTTTATGTTTGTGATTTTACATTTAGTTTTAAAGAGATTATCCCTGCTTAAAAGAAAATACTTGTGAGTGCCAAAAAGAAATGTTATGTGGTTAAATGCTCCTAGTTAAAGCATTTAGATATTTAATTGTTACAGAGAACCCATCATTCAAATCACTGAGTATTTATTCCCATTACATGTCTTAAAAACAAGACTAAGTTAAAGAAGTTATTCATTAAAGATCTATTTAGTCTATAAGCAGTAAATGAAGGGCTGGGGTTATGGCTCAGCAGTAGATTGCTCACCACATACATACAAGGCCTTGGGTTTGATCCTTAGCACTACATAATAAAAATGAATAAATAAATTAATCAATTAAAGTTATTGTGTCCAAATACAACTACAAAAATAAATATTTTTGCTAAAAGAAGTATATGAAGCTTTTCAAACTGAAAATAATCCTGGTCTCTTGCTATGTTTTCAGCAAGATGGCAAATGACATGTGATATGGGAAGAGCTAGACAGCCAGAGTGAACTCACTGTGTCATTCGGCACAGAGTCAAAAAATCTATCAAAAAATTCTATCAAGCTTCACGACTTTCTGCTATACAATGTGACACCTACATCTACTAGTTACATCATCTTTAGATTCCAGATAAGTTTTACTGTTGACATGTTCTTCTTAGCATCAATTGACAAGAGAAAGTGTCCAGTAAAAGTCCTGTACTGCAAGCACTCCAGAGGCAGGACAACCTAATCTACACCCAAGGAAGCATTTGGGTCAACTGATAAAAATGTAGCTAGTGGCAACCAATCATGTGAGGCAGTTTCACAGATGGCAGAGTGCCTGAAATGATTCCATAACTCGGCACAGTTCAGCCTGAAACATGCAGGGACAAGGAGAAGAGCCAGAATAACAGCAGAGCAACCATCACTGTCAGAGATAGTGCAGAGGAGAAAATGTGAGTTTGAGAAAGAACGAATAAAACTGCAATCAGCAAATATCTCTAAAAAGTAGTATTTCCTAAAGGACAGAAAGCAGAGTGGGAAAGAGAAATGCTGAATATTTTTAGGCAATACCCTTAAGTCCTTTAAAATATAATGTGATTTCATGAGAAAATAATGATAACTGCCATTTGTTGACATTTAACTATATGCCGGGCATTGTATTGGGCCTATTATTTCATTATCTTTTTCTATGCTTGGAAGATCCAACACCTGAAGACACCCGTTATTATCATTTTGTACATGAAGACACTATGGTTTGGAAGCTAATTGACTTGTCCAAATCACAACCAGCAAGAGTCAACATTTGATTCCAAATCCACCTGGCTTGCCGTCCAACCTCTCTTCTCATTGAAAACTGTGTGAACCCTATACTTAACAGTGTATATATACATATGTAAATACACTTAAACATAGACCAGTCATATGTACATATTCTCACAGTATCATTCATACACATATCTTAGGGCATTGTGACCACTGTGCTCAGCACTGTGAGGATAAAAACTAGACCATCTCTGTATTGGCTCATTTACTACTTTGAAAATCTGAGAAGGCATTAAAAATCATGAAGAAAGGGGCACATATTTAAGAAATAAATTGCAATAGGTTAGGTTAGAATATGCAAAACATTTGTAAACCTTTTCAGGGACTTTCATAATATTGCAGCCTTTTCCCTAGAGAAGGCAAATACTACATAAAATTATAAAGTGTAGAAATCAAGAAAGGAATTTGTAAATTTCTTTTATAGGAAAAAGCATCAGTATTCAGTAAAATTGTAGTATCTCAAAGGTAATTTTAAAATTATTTGATATTATTGCCACATAATTAGTAGCCTTTGGGAGTATTGCAGAGGAGAGATGGGAAAGCACATAGTAACTATCCAAATTATTCATGAACTGAAGTTTGAGTTCCCACATAAAGAGCTAAAATATATGTACATGTTTCCAATAAAGAAACTTCCAGAGGTTGGTAAATACTGTTATTGTGTTTACTTGCAATTTGAAACTAAAAATGGAGGCATCTACAATGTATTCAAGATGATAATGAAATCATAAACTACCACTTTATTTGCCCACCTTAGTCAGCTCTCCTTTTAAAAATCTCTTCCATGCTCAACTTTAGTTCATGAAATCTAGGATAACTTTCCCTGTTAACATAAAGAGAAAAATCATGTTGATAAAGGGTTTCTGTGTCTGTAGGTGACATGAGAGCAAACCAGGATCTTCTCAGTAGCTGCCAAGCTTCAGCAACTCCATAGCCTTCTTTGTATCCCGTTGTTCTCTAAACTAAGGGAATTGGATTAGGGTACATGTACAAATTTTCCAGGCCTTTCTTTTATGATTTTGGGCATTGAGCTGTTAACCAAGGATGACTTCAGAAAGTAGCTTTCCATGGGAATGTCATGTCCATGTCATGTACCTTAATTTTAGTTCTGGGTTATTTTGTTTTGATAGTGAACTGCATCACTTTTGTAACAGAAACATCAATATCTATTTGTTTAAACTGATATTGTGATAACTGACGTGATGGAATTCTGTTACTTTGAAACCTCACATGGAAACTACCCTCTAGGTGTGTTCTAGAAATAATGCCCTGTCCATACATTTTAAATACCTGGCAATATCCTCTTTTCCTCTTTTAACAGGGGGGATCAGTTTCATTGGTCCTTTTCAATGAGGTAAATAAATACCTCATTCTTTCCAATCTCTCCTTTTATTTACCAAATTTATTTTATATATTTTAACAAGTGACTTTGCTGAGCCTCTTACACACTATGTGACCAAACTCAAGTGTGACTTGAAAGTCTGAAAAGAAAGCTCTTGCATTTCCCTTTTGATCATTTGAAGAGTATGTCAATCTCTTTCTTATTTTAGCAAGAATAAGTCTGGTCACCACTGCCAGGTGATTATCAAATTTCTCTTGCTTTTGCAATAAGCGTTTGAGATTTCAGCTAACTGAGGGAAGGCACCCTGAGACTCTTGTAGCAGCTGGATTCCCTGAATTATCTTCATCTGGCCCACATCTCAGTACCTCAATTGAGCTAAGGCCTCACAGCTAGATTATAACATTGCCTTTGTGTAACATGAAAAAGTTTTGTATTTGTCTGTCAAATGTAAATTTACCAAGTCTGCCATCTACCAGATAGTTTTGAGGAAAGAATGCTTTTGGAGGTGGTCTTGAGCTTTGTAGCAGCAGAGGTTTTTTGTTAGTGTTGTTTTATTTTCAAGCCACTAATTTAATCCATTCCTTTAAAAAGATCTGTTTTTCAGGTCTAGAACACTAGTCTAGAAATTTCCTTTGTAATGCTCTCCATGTTGACAAACTACCATAAATCCTGTTTACCATAATCCATATTATTTTAAAGAGTAATGCAGAATTTGGATAAATAACGCCAGACTATGGCCCCAGTTCCCACCTAGCACAGTAACCAGAAAACCATCTCCTTTGGGTGGTTCAGTGAAATATGACTAAACGAGAGACAGGTACCTAGGGAAGAGCCCCTCCCTCACGTGCTTCCCCATCACTCTCCTACCCTGTGGCCTTATAATAGCAAGTGCTCTTACCTCTGTTCTGCTAACCTACCACCTCTGCAGACCTGCTCTTCAATACTGATTTTACCTCTCATCGAATTACAAGCACACTGTTTAGAAGGACTTCATCATAGCCAATCACACTGAGGATGTTCTCTAATGTAAGGGTTATTTTAATCACTGTATTTATTTGTCAGGGCTGCCATGAAACAAACTACCACAAACTTCTTTGCTTAAAATCACTGAAATTTATTTCCTTACAGTTCTGAAATGAAGATGTCATAAATCAACATGTCACAGGCTACAGTCCCCAAGTCCCTGGTGTCCTGATTCACTTCTTCCACCTCTGGTGACTCCCAGCACATCTTGGCTTGGGAGCTCATCATTCCAATCTTTGCCTCTATCATCAGACCACTGCCTCCTCTTCTGTTTGGCTTCTTGTTGGTAGGTCTGCATGGAATCTCCCTCTGCCTCTATTTGATAAGGACTCTTGCGACAGTATTAGAGTCCACCCAGGTAATCCAAGGTAATCTTTTCATCTCAAAATTTAGTCCATCTGCAAATGACCCTTTTTTCCAAATAAGGTTAAAATATAAAAATTCCAGAGCTTAGGACTTGATATTTGGTGCAGGAATTATTCAACCTACTAAAGTTCAACAGAAGTTCAGGGCCATAAAAATTTTAGCTCTTAGGATCCTTAGGCAAAAAAAAGAAAAAAAAACAAAAAAACAATTGACCTCCATGTTCACATATATCACACTATAAACTGTACTCTTTAATATTCCTTATTAACT
This sequence comes from Ictidomys tridecemlineatus, assembly GCF_052094955.1. Taxonomy (NCBI): domain Eukaryota; kingdom Metazoa; phylum Chordata; class Mammalia; order Rodentia; family Sciuridae; genus Ictidomys; species Ictidomys tridecemlineatus. The sequence goes on along the minus strand of NW_027525461.1, from coordinate 1,123,937 downwards.
ATGAATATTTGTCCCAAGATGGGACATTTATCCTGTGAAATCCTCTACAAAGTGATCTCTGTATTTTATGTCATACCCACATCCTACTTATTATCTGAAACACTCATTTGTATATTGAAAACTATAGTTATTTTCAGACAGGCAGGGTATCTGACTGGGAATACTAGAGGTAGCATTCTTTTCTTCATCAACTATTTCTTGAGTTCCCTACACTGTACCAACATCTCTTAGAGAAACTACCTTTAATGCCCAAACCCCTTACTTTCAATTTACCAAGGTGTCCTAGGGATTCTTAGGAGAACATTCTGGTAGCCTGTTTTACCAGCAAAGTCCTCAGTGGAGACAGACATATATGTAGTGAGATGGAGCCAAGTCTCTGAGAGATGAGGCCCACTTGATGTACCCCCTTGACATCCCCAAGTTTTGGGACATTAAATATATTACTGGAAAGTCCTAACAGAATTCCTTCAGGAAAGTATAAAGTCATCCAGGGTGTCAGTGAGCAAATGAAGGTAGAATGGAATGATTTACATCTCCATCCCAGATTATATTCAGATAAGGAGGTTCCATAATCAATAGTTGACTATGGTGGGGGCTGAATTCCTAAGAAGAATAAACTAAAATCTTCTAAGTCTACAAAAAACCCACTCTACTCTGAAGATTCAAAAAGTAGCACAAAGATTTTATTTTCAGACAGGCAGGGTATCTGAATGACAAGGTAGTTGGGCAGGGAGCCATGTGAAGGAAATCTTCCTGAAGAGAAGTCAGGAATCACATTGAGCCAGAAAAAAATTAAGCTTATTATCTTAATTATAAATTGAATGTATACTTATTGTAGATTACTTGGAAATGCATTCTAAAAGACTAAAATGAAGCAAATACCTTATTACTTAATTCTTTTATGGATATTGATTATTATATAGTATATAGTCCTAGATATAGAAATACTAGAAAAGGAAAAATAACATTTCTAAGACTCCTGACACATCATAAATAATTGTTATTAAATTATATATATAAACAGCATAGTTTGTCATACATAAAAAATATTAAAGCATATGTAATTTTTATTAATAATTTGCAAGTCAAAAAGATTATACCAATTTATATTCCCATTGCCATATCCTTTCACTATCATTTTACCAGAAATACTTCTCTGGATCCCATTTGAAATTTGTAATGAATCCCAAGTTCTATCCATCCATCAACACCAATCACCTACTTCTAGTGTCTGTGCTGCTGTCAGCTGTGGCACTAGCTGTATTTCAGTCCCTCTAACTGATCAATCAGAAATGATCCAATGTTCCAACAAGCCCTCTCTAAATCTAATCCATTAGGGACATTCAGGACACAGCTAATACTTTCTAAAATGTGGTTTTAAGATAGAAAGATTGACACAGAAACAGACAGACAGCACATATGTCCACATCAAAATGAGAATTGTTCTGCATGGTTTGGTATCCTCTACAAAAAAACTTTCTTTTACATAAATCCTGTCCAACACAAAAGTAGCAAAGTTACCTTTCTATTTCATCAAGCACTTAAGAGACTGTTACTATAAACATTTGCTTCTCCATCCCACATTGTAAAAGACACTTTTGATTTAATACGTAGACTTGTGTTGCAGTTGCCTTCCACTTAACATAAGGATGATTTATAACAGCTAACTTACAAATGTGTTCTGCACACAATCCAAAAGGACTGACCTTTGGTCACTATTAAAATTGGGACGAAATTAGCTCGCTAAAAGGCAATATCATATCCCTTATGCAGCTGTTATGAATTTCCACTTGAAATATAACATATTTTAAGCCTGTGTTCCTATTTTTTCCAAGTCTGGATTTGATATCAAACTCCATACTATTACAGCAGTGGGCAAGTGTGTTTTGTAAAATTGTAAAATTTCACCCGTGTTTCTTATGATAACAAGAACTCATTTATCTTGTAAGAAAAATGATCCCTCTTCCTTGAAGTTTCATTATGAATTTCTCTGGTTTTATCACCCAGTCAACATGGGGCTATTATCCAAGGCTTTTTGCACCACTGTTACAAGTGAACTCTACAAGATCAGTAGCTATAGACACTACATTGCATAGAATGTTCATTTCAGTTTGAAGGTCAAGGGTGGGGTTTCTGCCCCAAAGCCCATAACTTTCCACAGCACAGGCCATGTGTTCAGCATTAGATTCATATTTTAGATTGTGAACAAAACCAAAACACTGCAGATGAATATTCAAGATAAATTAAACAAAGACAAATATTAACCTATGGTCTCAACACACATAGTCTGAGAACACTGTGAGGACAGGGAACACACGTATTCATAATTATAATAGACACTTTAAACAGTGCATGTAGGAGAGATGATTGTTGGAAAAGAAAGAAAATGGAGGAAGGAAGTGGAAAAAAGGAAGAGAAAGGAGGAAGGGAAGGAGAGAAACAGGGAAGGAAGAGAATCAGAGTCAACAACCACATGCAACAACTCACTTAGGTTTACCACTCATTTGCTACTGGTCCACCTCTCCTTAAACTCTGATGCTATTTGTTTTGATTTATAACCTTTGTCAAACCTGACTTTGACCTGGGCTCCTGGCTTTATTTTCTTTTACTGCTGATTTTGTCTTTTGTAATACAATCTTACTAGTTGGTGGTTGGGCCTGTGATCTCTAATTACTATCCTTAGTCTGCCGTTCAAGTGGAATACTTTATTTTTTCCAGGTTCTTTTGTGTACATCATTGATTTAACTTGGAACTCTCTAAAATGGACTTTAGCTAAATTTGCCATTTAAACAGAAACAGTCAAATCTCCTAATGCTGAATATTAACCTCACCATAAGTTCAACTAGCCCAGATATTTCAAGAGTATTTATAGTCAGATTTCCCTGGAACTCTAAATTTTTAATTGCTCTGAAGGTAATTCCAAATGTTCTAATGAATCTTCAATAACAACCAATAGAACTCAAAAAGAAAAAAAAATGTTACATGCAATTTAGGAAGGATTTTCCCATCTGCACAAAAAGTAATTATCATGAAGGTTGTCTACACAGAGAACAGCTAAAGGTAAACAGAGGCTCTCTGACAGGTGAGCTTGTGTGCTTCCCACCCTTCCCTCTTTCTCCCCCTCCCTCCCTCTCTCTCACTCACAGACACCCAAACACCAACAAAAGTATTTGAAAGCTTTTCTTAGATTTAGGTAGTCAGCCTTTGATAGTAGTAAAAAGAATATAACCTTATGTTTTAAATCTGAGTTCATATTTTTATTTAATAATGAGTTCATATTATTATGTGTATATGTATCTATGATTCTAAAACAATATATTGTTTTTTCTTTTCTTCCTTCCTTCTTTCCTTTTGTAGTACTGGAGTTGGAACCAGGGCTTCACAAATGCTAGGCAAGTGTTCTACTACTGAGCAACATTCCCAGCAAAATATATTGTTGGTGTTAAACAAAACTGAGATCAGAGACTTGGGAAGCTAAAGCAGGAGGATTACAAGTTTGAGGCTAGTCTCAGCAATTTAGCAAGATCCTGTACCTTATCTTTAACAAAACAAAACAGGAAAAGGGCAGGAGATGTACCTGGATTCAATCCCTAGTACTGGCAGGGATTGGAGGGAGGGGTTGAAAGAAAACACCCTGAGAAATAGTCATAGTCAGAAATTTAGAGTAAATAAAAGAATGAAAATAACCTGTATTCTATTACCCTGAAATTAATGCTAAATCAAATTTTAACAGGTTTTTCTATTTTTATGTGATTTGCTGTTTTTAAGTGATTCTATGAGACTCTTATGTTTTTAACTTACATTTAAAAAGATGAACACACATTAAAAGTATGCATTTTACCTGTTTTTAATTGCCAATATCTAGTATGTATTTTATATCTCCAAATAATAATAACTTACTATATTTTCTTTGCTTATTTTGTGTTGTGATAACCTGTGAACTTTAATTTAAATAATTGACCTTTGACTTGTTTAGAATGTTTCCACCTTAGTTACTTAACTTCTTGGTATTTTTTTTCTTCAAACCCTACTAAATGCAAAAAAAAAAAGAAGAAGAAAGAAAGATAGGAAGGAAGAAAAACTCAGAATCTCAAAAACCTCAAAAGGTAATTGTCAGACTACTTATAAAGTGCACATAATAAGCATTAAATAAGCATAGATTCTTATCTTTTATTTTTCCTAAAGTGAGAACGTATTATTAACTTCCATACTCCTCCAAAGAGAAATTTATCAGCAGTAAAAAGAGAACATAAGTAAATATTTCATGCATTTTCAAACAATACTGATAATTTGGATAAACGAATAGTTGACTTTTCCTATTTGTACCGGGAATTGCAAACAAATTTAAGATGGCATATTAAATTCAATCAATTTGAATTGGAAATTGTGAGATTATTTTTAGAGTACATTTAGAGAAAATGAAATTCAGTATTTCTATAAAGTGAAACTTTTTTATTAGTTGTTCAAAACATTACAAAGCTCTTGACATATCATATTTCTTACATTAGATTCAAGTTGGTTATGAACTCCCAATTTTACCCCAAATACAGATTGCAGAATCATATCGGTTACACATCCATATTTTTACATAATGCCCTATTAGTAAATGTTGTATTCTGCTACCTTTCCTATCCTCTACTATCCCCCCTCCCCTCCCCTCCCATCTTCTCTCTCTACCCCACCTACTGTAATATAAGAGGTTGTGAGGGGAATGGGAAAATAAACAAGGAGAGAAAGGAATTACAGTGAAACTCATTTCAGAGAATAAAATTAATTTTAGAAATTATTTTCAAAATTATAAGATTAGAACTATTTCAAAATTAAATTAATTTACTTACTCAAATTTTAAAATAAATTAATGTTATGCACATCCTTTCTACTGCAGACATATAGTGTTTTTTAAATGCATAATTTACTCCTCCAAAAATGTATTTTGAATCTTAATTCAATTCACATTTTTTAAATTTTTTTTGAAAGCTATGGTATAGACTATCTCAGAATATACAAAGTTTATTTTAGGACCACAATATTACCTTCTAGAATATCATCTTTTTAATCTTGATATTCCACGGAAATAAATTTACATGTACTTTGAAATTAATCATGTAAAGACTTTTAACTAATTCTGTGAAGTTTTACTTATATACTGTATATTGGAATTTGGAGTGAATGAGTAATTGAAGAAGATAAAATCACATCTTTGAATGTTCTATATTGCACTTGATTTAATGGATCATTATAGAAACAGAACTGTCCCTAACAAAGACTTCAGAACCACTTAGCACAGAAATAGCCATCTGACAAACTAAAGGGGAAGAGCTAGATGACAAAAAAAATTCAAAACTTAAGTAATACTGAAAAGCAATCACAAATACTGTCTTCTATACCATGCCCTGGCTCTTCTTTACATTTAATCCAATAAAAAATGCTTAAAATGATCTTACAAAGGAGGATGCCAAGGTTGTAAGAGTCAGAGTGAGGAGAGCCAAGAAGAATAATACTCAAAACTCAGAGCTGACATTTCTAAAATGGGATCTAAAGTCAGAAGTAAAATTATGTTCATGAGTTGGAAGTACACAAAAGTCAAATATCAGGATGAATTAAATGGTTGATTAAAAGTGCAGAGATAAGATGACCTTGTAATTGTACCACTTTTGACTTCCACAAAGAAACATTTCATGCTCTAGCCAACTGGCACATGACCATTGTGAAAATCAACTGTAGGAAGCAAGTGAGTAAGACACAAATATAATAAACAAGCCATGGTGATAAGAGTGAAAAATTAAAAACGTGTGGACAAAAGAGAATTCGTCCATCCATAGACTGGCAGGATACCTTCTATTTAGGCCCATTTGCACACTTCTGATAAACAACATTTTGGCCAAAGTGTCTTCTGTCTGTCCTTTAAAATCCTTTTATACCTGCCTGCTTTTCCTCTCTGTAATTTAATTGAATTAAAAATAAAATATTTGAGCATCAGTTGTCTGTTTATCCATCTATCTGATGTTGGTTTAAGGGGACAAAGAATACATATCTCAACAAGAAACTGTGTTCCTTCTAGGAAGTTGAAAAAGAGTGTGGGCAATAATACAAATGGATGTCACAAGGTGAGGAGTGAGATTCTTTACAAGGGCAGTGGAAGGAGAGATTACGTTCAGTTGAAGAGATTTAGAAAAGGCTTTATGAAGCAGGTGACATTTCAGAAACAACCTGAAAACATGTAAGATTTTGGTTAAGTGGAGCAAGGGAAGGGTTATTTTCTAGCTAGCATACAACCTATGAATCTGGTTGAATAATAGATAGGAGCTGGGTGTCAGAAAGGAGTCACCCATATGTGGCCAGGGTTTCACAAGCAGGAGCTAAGAAACTGCCTCAACATCTCTAGTGTCAATTTTATTCATTCCAAACAGAGATTTTGATGCACTTTCTAATGCTTTTTAATTTGTTCCCAATAGCTCTCACATTTGGAAAACTGGAAATCAATCTTATGAAATAATGTTTTATTATTTCTAATAATAACTAGGATGTTTTTTAGGATCACAGAAATCGAAATACTTTTCCTTTGTTGGCATCCTTTGGCTATCATTGGTTTAATAAACTTTCTAGAGCTATGCCTCTTTTACAATGTATCTTTTTGCAGTTCTTTCAAAAATTATTTATGCACATCAAGTAAGACATGAAGCCTTTTCTAAATCTCTTCAACTGCATGTAATTTCATGAAGACTTGACAATTTTCCATGTCAGAATTTAATCTTGCATTTCCTTATATCATATCCTAAATGAAATATACAAATCATGTGTGTGTCCATGTGCTTATATTGACATGTGCTGTGATTTTCCAAGTCTTAAAGTCATGCATTGTGCTAGATTATTGAAATATTTAGATATACATTCTAATTCATTTCCCAATTGAAAATATTTTAAGTCAATTAGAAAGTAAATTACATTTACCAGATATAGCTTCATAGGAGATTTTGGAAAGTTCTCTGCTTATAATTTTCTGAAGTATCTAGAGTGCCTCTCTGACTCTAGAGAGACACAATCTTCTGTCCCTCCTAATATGAATTAGATAATTCCATTGCTCTGTAGATGTTCTGAAGGCTAAAGACTCTTAATGCTAAATTTATTGAGAGAATAAATCCCATTTTAGCTGTCTTGTCTCTGCCCTTTGGGTGAACAGAGACCAAAGAAATAAGACATGTATTTATTCACAAAGGATACCCTCACATAGGAAATGCTATGTATTCGTGGAATCTTCTTTAGTTAATTGAAGAGATTATTTATTGAGGAAATAATTTATTGAGACCTGGGATTAAATACATAATTGATTTAACATCTCCAGAGTTACTAGCCATGCATGTTGTAAATGCTACAAATCTAGGAAGCATAACTCACACAATCCTGCTTCAGAATGTGGGCAAATCCAGGGAAGCATCTCTTTCCTTCCTCATCCCAAAATGTTACTCCTGCTGCCAGTTTTTTCACCTGTACCCTCTCATCTGATTTTTTGTCCTTGGCATACAGTTGAGTGCTTTCTCTGCTCTCCTGTATTGCCAAAGCTATTTTGAGCTTTGTGTTCACATTAATTTGAAATACTTGTTGACCTGTTGTTTACCAGATATTGTTAGGGAATAGAGGAGAAACTTTATAGTTTCTTCCTCTTTCCTGTCTTCATTGACACCAGATTTGAACTTTGTATATGTTGTCTCCCATACTTAGAAGTTAAACTTGAAGACCTGAATCAAAGAGCAGATTCTCACTCTGGGAATACATTTTCCTTGATGTTTTTAATTGCTGATTAATTTGGTGAATCACATAAGAGATGCTACAAGGTTTGGTTGCTGTTGCTTTAAAATGAATTAATAGTTTGATGAAAAATTTCAAACTATAACCCCTGTGACATGAATCTAGAATTGTTAATAATATGTTAGAAAATAACATTCTGAATTATACCTTAACATAATGAAGAAAATACAGCTGATGTCCTAAAAAAAGGGATTTGAGAAGGCAGTTTTGTCATTTTTAGTAATATGGATTTACTAAAATCAACAATTTACTGAAATAATGATATGGAAGTGGCAAATAAAATACACCCATTTCTCTTCCTTTTCATAAAAATGATCAATTGGTTTTGTAACATTTAGAAAATTAAGTCGATGTTTTTGTGATCAGTATACTTTTGGTTTCGTTCTGTTTTCTCTTTCTAAATGAAATCACTTTTTTAAAAGAAAAAAATTAAAATGCCACCTCATGATGGCCATTATGCTTTTTTAACATCAAAATTAAATGGACAATTGTAGAGGTTAACCCCCTTGACTTCTTAATCACTTTTAACATTGACTCCTTCTTCTTGAATAATCTTAAAATCTTAAAATTATTTTCTCTATCATCTCCCAAGATTCTGATAATTTTCTTTAATTCCTACTACACTGATATTCTGTTTAGTATCCTTCAGGTTTTATTTTTCCTCCTCCCTGTAAATATGGGATTTTCTTCTTATGATCCCAGTTAACTTTGTCCTGGAACATTTTAGTCAATCCTGTAACTTCAACTACTGTCTGTTCAGCAATGAGCTTCAAATCTTTGTTTGCCTATCAGATCTCTCTCGAGCTAAAGTCAATGTCCATATACTTTATACATTATCCATCTCTAAATCAATAGATTCCCAGGTACACTCAGAATTTTTCCTATCTTATTTCTGAACCTAACCCTTCAACACACTGTAATATGGTCACCTTCTACCCAAAAGGCTGAGTCAGAACCTGGGCAGTCAACTTGAACATTTCTATCTTTTCCAACCCACATTCAAATTTTGACCCAGTCCTATTGATCCAACCTCTTTAAGTATCTCCCATACCAACCCTGCTCTCTCTGCTCTTACCACTACTATTTCAATTCAGGCATTTATCATTTTTACGTGAAGTACACAGTAAACTCCTAACAGATCCCCTAAGTTCATTCTGAAAATTATCTATCCACTAACCACACTGATCCTAAATCTTTTATTTTCAACACAGTGACTGCAAAGAAATCATATAACAATTTCATCTAAGAGTTGGGGGGGGTTTGGTAAAAGGAGGGTGACATCTTTAATTAAATAAATCATTCACCATAGAGTAACTGGGAAAATATTATCGACGAAATCATAATTGTTTTATAATGTTTATTTAGAATTGTCAAAATCTTTTAAAGGAGGCCATATTCTTTTTGTGAATATTGAACAAGAGTATGTGGTGTAAAGAAAGAAAGAGGAAAGGAAAAAGAAAAGCTAAGAAACAATTCTGAATAAAATCCAGTGGGTTCACGTTATCCTTAGAATAAAGAGTCATTATGGCCCCGGTTTGTCTGCCACAGCATCTCATCAATGATTACTAAACAGAAATGCTATATAGAATGAAAAGTGAGAAACTGCTATATGAAATCTTAATGACTTTTCACATGCTTTGAACACACTTGAAATACCAATTATACCCCCCCATGAAGACACTGCACACACACACACACCCTCTGATTCCTATTTTCTTTTCCTTCAAAGAAACTCTTACAGTTGCCTTACAAAATCTTCTTTGCCAAAGTCAATTTTGAAGCTAAATAAAAAGCCTCTAGCCTTTGTTTGTAATTTTATACGTTGTGTGAATACCTCTATTATATTACTTATCACAGTGTAAAGAAATGCATGGTTTGTGCATCTCTATTTCCAATGTACAATGAACTTCCTGGGGATAAAAATCAATTTTTTTATCTTAGTAACCCCAACATCAAGCCTGACATGTGAATAAATGTTTTCTAAAAACTTGAGGACTTTTAAAAAAGTTTAGTAAATAAGAGGCAAAAACAAATTCCTTAATTCCTTACCTTAGACAAATAAGCTTAGATTTGTTCCTGATGGATATACAATTAAAAAATACCAAGAAATTTGAAGAATTACAATAATGATATATTGATGACCACTCTGAAAATCTGCTTTAAAATGTCTGTTTGTCTGCTTTCCTTATCTATCTTCTATTATGCTAAAGAACTGCACAGGGAGCTGAAGAAATGAAAACAGCCTTTATTTAATGCTCACATGCTTTGCACATACTGAAAACCATCCAGTCTGAAAACCAGTCTTTGCACATATAGTAATTGTGTGACAGATGGTCTCTGGCTTGTCACACAATTACTATATACACAGTATGGAACTAGAATCCAAAGTAAGCTAATAGATCGTAGCCAACTACACAATCAGGGAAAGACTCCCCATCAGGTCTTGTGATGAATGCTTCCTATCCTTGATCAGCTCCTGGGCACTGTGGGGCACTAGGATCCAACAGGCTGTCAATCAGGGTGCATGGTCCAGTCTTCAGTCTTTTGTCAACCCCTCCCTCTACAGCATTCTTAAAATTACTTCCTTGACTCAACTCATTAGTTCTTCATTTACTTTTTATTTCACCTATTTGAAAGAAATTTATTTATATATTCTTTCAAAAAATATAGAATAGTCACCTTTGGCAAGCTCTATGCCTGGTGTGTGGGAGATTCAAATTGAGAACAAGTGATATCCTTGTCCCTATGAATTTTTTATCTTTTGGGGGTGGGATAAGCATTTTTCAAAAACTCACTTAAATCTGCACAATGCTGTTGTGGCTGAGTCAGAGAAAGAGGCTGGCAGGATCAGGAGGGCGGCACAGGAGCTGTTAAGGCAGGGGCATCAGCAGAGCTGCTGGGCCCAGGCCTTGAGTCTGCCAGTGCCCTGTGGATGCGAATCACTGCCGCACAAGCACCAGAGGCAGAGCAATTGATGGGCCAGTCAGGCATGAGCGCTCAGGATGAGGCCTCTGTAGGGCGCTCCTGGCCTGTCAGCTTCTGCTGTACTGCTGCTGCTGCTGCCCAGGGCCCAGGCAGAGGAGCATCAACACATGTTCCCAGCAGAGGCTCCATCTGGTAGTCTTTTAGGCCCCTTCTGACCTTAAAGCCTCCAGTTTCCCAGTGGAAGGCCTGGCCCCAAAACAATCTCTTGCATTTGGTCTAAAGTTGATCGGTGGTTTAATTGCATTTTCACATTCAAGATTGGATGTTAAGGATTCTAGGAGTGGCTTTCACTTAGGACTGGATCGTTTTCAGAATGGTGAAGTGGAGCAAGGCAGGAAAGTCAGTTTCAAGATACAGAAGAAGTTGTCTTATGGATGAAAACTGCTGGACCCTTCCAAAATTGCCTCGAAACATATAAGTACTTTTCACTTCTAATCTGTGTGGGGTCAAAAAAAGTAACAGTCATTACCATGAAGCTCTAGGAGAAACATTTCAAGGAGTTGAAATGGAATTTAGTGGTCTAGATATTAAATTTAAAGATGATGTGATGCCAGCCAGTTACTGTGAAATTAATTTTGATAAAGAAAAGAGAAGCCTTTGTTTATGCTATCAAAATTCACTACTGGTAACAGATGTACATATTTGATTTAGCAATATGGGGTATTATTGGTGAAGCAGATGAAAATGTAGAAGTTTGTTATCTTTGGACCTACAAAAAGCTTGAAATAGATTTTAATGAAAATTTAATTGTTGGAGGAAATGTGAAACTGTTCCCAATACCAAAATACAGATGTCATATTTGGTAAAATGGAAAAATTCAGATGTAAAATTTGAAGAACGATTGCACAAATATCTTGTGATCCATCCTTTTTTCAACAGGGGATTCATTGGTTTTTAATTTTCAACTCCTTCAGGATGGTGATCTTCTTGATAGGCTTAGTTTCAATGATTTTAATGAGAACTTAAGGAAAGATTATGTCTGGTTCAGTAATGAAGAAATGGCTGACATGGATAGACTTAGGAGATGGATATGGATAGAAACAGGTGCATGGAGATGTATTTAGATCATCAAGACACCAGCTAATATTTTCCTCTCTACTTGGTTCTGGATTTCAGATATTTCCTGTGTTTCTCATTGTTATTATTATTGCAATGATAGAAGATTTACATATTTTTCTATGCTGCTACATCACCAATGAATGATTATTTTGGAGGAAGTCTGTATGCTAGACAAGGAGAAAGGAGATGGATAAAACAGATGTTCACTGGGGCATTCCTTATCCCAGCTTCAGTGTGTTGCAGGCCTTCTTCAATTTTATATTTATTTATTACCATGCTTCAAGAGCCATTCCTTTTGGAACAAAAATCTAAATCTTATTGGTATAATACTTGGCTGAAATTTGTTAGGTCAGCCCAACTTCCTTTGTTGTGCCAATGCTGTGCCTTGTCCTATACTGGAGAAAAAATATTTTATGTAGCCTGCAGTTATTGTTTGCCTGGGAAGTATTTTACCTTTTGGCTCTATCTTTATTGAAATGTATTTCATTTTCACATCTATTATGTCTATGACTTCATAATGCTGGTTCTGGCTATCCTTTGCATTGTTACCATCTATGTGATATTGTGTGCACATACTTCTTGCTAAATGGGATTATAGGTGGCAGCGGACAAGTTTTCTCTCTGCTGAATCAACTTCAATCCCTGTTTACACGTATTCGTTTTACTAATATTTTTTTTGAAACAAAGATGTATGGCTTACTTCAAACATCATTTTACTTTGGATATATGGTGGTATTTAGCACAGCCTTGGGGTAATGTGTGGAGCACTTGTTTACATGGGAACAAGGGCCTTTGTCAAAAAAAAAAATCTATACTAATGTGTAAATTGACTAGAGACACAAGAAAACCTGGAAATTTGGATCAATTTCTCTTTAATATGGGTAGAAGTCAGTGCTGTTTTCATCTAAACCCTGAAAGGAACTGAGAAAGGGAAATGGCCTTCCTGATAATAGGTGGCTCGTCCATGATCTCCACAAGTCAACAAAAGCACTCCTAATAGAACGAAAACCTCAGGCAGGACCACATCGTGATCATATCAAAAACTATGTGGAGACTGACTCTGAGGCAACAGAAATTACTGAGCCAACCTTTTTCTTACCAGGCATTACCTACCCCAGGTTTGCCCAGAACAAGGGGAAATGGCCATTTAGCGAGCAACCTCTTTACCAACATGGACTGTGACTCTCCAGTAATCTTCCCACCCCTGAGACAAAAGTACAAAAGTGATTGAAGATGCTCAATCACCAAGCTGCCTCACTTCTTGCCCCTGTCCTGACTCACATCGTGGAGTCATTGAATAAAAGACAGAATCTTCTAAGGGTCACTGCTCCATGTTTCTTTCTGAAATGCTTCTGTGTGGCTGTGGAGCCACCAGAAATCTAGGTAAACTGACTCTGACCACAGGTGACAGCCTGGTGAGCTTCAATTGGTGGACATTAGCATCATGATCTTGTTTTTAATTTTATTTGCCTCAGGTCCCAATATATACTTTAAAATTCAGAACTTTTTTCAGCATCACAGATTACTCTGAACAGGTCTCTACATCCAGCTGCCATTTTGCAAGAGATATGGAAGAAAGAGAAAGAAAGATGTGTACAATATTCTAAATATGAATTAGCAAAATCCAGATGTGAGGACGTCCATGGATCCCAGGGCCTGCCACTATAACAAAGAGACCAAGGAAAAGACACACAGGGCGGAGAACCTGCAAACCAAGAACTGCACAAAGACATACCAAGTGGTGCATGGGGTGTCTGTCTTAGCCCTTGAGCTTGTGTGCCCTGGTGCTGGTTACTTCCGAGGAAGGATGGAATAGGGCTAGGATGCAGCCATGTGGGATGCTGACAAGGTGCTGTTCTTGACTTGGTTCTAGGGTGTTCCACATAATTTTTCACTAAGTTACACTTTTTTTCTCTGTGGTCCCCTCCCCTGCTTTGTACTTTCATTGCCTTCCATTACTGTGACAAATATATGAGGTAATCAGCTTTAAAAGACACAGGTATGTTCTGGCTGACTTTTGCAGGCTTCACTCCATGGTTGGTTGCCCTGTTGTTCTTGGACCTGGGGTGAAACCACATATCACCCTGGCAGTGCATGGTGGCAAGTGACTCACTTAATGGTGGCTGGGAAGCAGAGAGTGGGAAATTAAAAGACCAGGATTCCTCAGTCCCATGAAAGGAGGCCCTTAACAGGAAGCTCCCCACTAGCCTCCCCCTTAAAGATCCCACTTCCTCCCAATAGCACCTGTGGCTGTGATCAAAGCTTTCTCACCTGGGCCTGTAGGGATCATTCCAGATTCAAACTTTAGTAGTGGCAGTGCTTCATTTAAAAAGGAAAGGATTAGAAGTATACCCTCCACTGGTCTTTTCCTACAGATAGAAATATAGAGGTGGAGAAGCCAAGAGCCCACTGGGGTCATCCCAGGCACCAGGAGAGGCCACAGCTTGACCAGGGAGGCCAGAGCAATGGAGGCATGGAGTGGAGGCCAGGTTCTGGATGCACTGGAAGTAAGAACCAGCACAGCTGCTGACTACTGAATGGAGCATAAAGAAAGAGAAGATGGCACTGGGGTGGAGCTCAGGGGCACAGTACTTGCCTGGCATATGTGAGGCCCTGGATTCTATCCCTTGCAGAACAAGAGAATTTTTTTTGAAGAAATAAATAGGAGACACAAGGTCAGGCCTCTGTTTCTCCTTCCTTTGTTGCACAACCAGACAATACAAAACTCTTTCAGCCTAGGATGTTATTGGTCACCACTGGGGAAAAACAGAAAAATGCAGGGAGATGTCAGAGAAATCTGCTTTGCAGCAATAACAGCCCCAGTTCCCCTGGCCTTCATTCTTGTCCCTGACAGGGGACTGTAACTTTGTTTCTGTTATCCCATTAGCTGAGGATGCCTGGCCAGGGCCCAGCAGGCAGCATTTACCTGGTCCAGGGAAACTGTCAGTCTAGACCCCAGAAGAGTCCTGGTTCCCCTGTGTCACCAGATCACCCACTGGGAAGGTGCTCTTGGAAGGAAGGCTGTCTGAAGCTTCAGTTGTTACAGGGTGGGGACTGGGGAGTCTGTAGCCACCTGCCCTGGGAGTGAGGGAACTGATCCCAGTGACAAATGCAGATGCCTCCTCCCCCAACTCACATGGTTAGTTGATTGGTGAGAGCAGAAATCTGCTGCTTTGGGAAAAGGGGGAAAGCGAAAAAGTTTGCTTTAAGAAACTGCTGATTCCCAGTTATCTTATTTGTTAAGAAAAGGGGATTTACTTTTCCATGTACTTCTGCATTTAAATCTACACTCAGAGCCAAAGAAAAGAGTAGCTCAGATAGGGATCTACACCTTGCCTTGACCTTTATCCCAAAAGACTTGCCCCTGAGGTAGAAAATCTCCTGTTAAAGTTAATTTTGCATGAGTCAATGAAGACTAATCCAGTAATATTTCTGAAGCATCCTTAGCATCAATATGTAGCCTGTGCTTCATGACGCTTTCCTTACACAATCTCTCTTACTTGCAGGTCACCTGGCAGAATTCCTTATCTTTATTCACCAGATCCACATTTTAGAGTTGTAGTTAGTTTTGCATTCACTCACACAACCATTTATACTGTAACCACTATTTATTTGCCAACCACTGTTTCACAGTAGCTTATGATACATCAATAAACAAGAAAAATAGTCACCTGCCTTGTGGGTGCCATTCTGATGAAGAGAAGCAGACAACAAATACAATAAATAACCCAGTAATTCAGTAAAAGTAGATCTATGGGGGTGCAGAGTATCACAAGGGATCTGATGCAGGGGAAGGGACTTACTGTATCATCTTAACATAGGAACACAATCTCCAGAACCTGTCTTATATGTCTGGCTGAAGAGCAACCTTGACTTTAATTTCATTTAACAGTGTGCCAAAATATATTAGATGAGAATACCAAAAGCCTAGAGAAAATACGGAAGTATTACTGAGCCTATGGAAAATGAAATGAGAGTGCCTAGGATTCTCAGAAGTTATTTATTAATAAATAACTTTTTAATCATGTTTTGTTTACAAAACTTCAGAGAATATGGAAAATATTTTAAATTTGTCGCTGATATATAAAATGTAAAAATTCTATGTATTTAGAGAGTACCATGTGATGATTTGATACACCAAATAAGGTACAATGTTTATATCAGGTTAAAGACACCCACCTCCTTAAACATTTCCCCTTTTTATATGGTGAAAACATGTGGGATCTTTTCTTCCACCTTGTTGAAATATACCATATCTAAATGTTATCAATACTCACCACTTTACTGTGCAATAGCATTCCACAAAATGTTTGCTATTGGTTTTCATTTATTTATTTATTTGTCAATGAGCCTTAATTTTATTTATTAAATATTTAAATGTGGTTCTGAGATTTGAACCCAGTATTTAAAGGAGCTAGGCAAGTGCTCTGCCACAGAGCTAGAATTGCAGCCATGTTTGCTACTGTTCAGCTTTACTTAATTCTTCAGCACCAGGGACTGAACCCCGGGGCCTTTTGCACTGGGCAAGGGCTTCACCATAGAGCTACACTCACAACCCAGCAGAAAGCATTTCTGGAAGGAGTGAGAGGATGGACTGAATCCTCTCCTGAAAGGAACAAAATTGGGCTACTTCAATTATTTTTTTCTACTTGGTCTCATGGCTTTTCAATTACAAAAGCCATGCATACTCTTTGTAAAAAAAACAAAGATCCACACTGCATAGAGGTTTATCAATTAAGTCTAAATTCCTCAGAGAACTGAGAAGAGTTCTCTTATTTTGACTTTCCTAAAATATAAGTATGTTAATATATACCTATATTTGTTTCAAAAATATGGAAATGCGTATCTCCTTAACAGATATTCAATTCAGCACAATGGCCTATGGTCAGAGAAATGAAGGAGGTTCTCATTCTTTATTTTTTGTTTGTATGTTGACATTGAGGACTTTACATGTGTATACTTAAAGTCTGATTAAAATGAGAGATATGCAGTGATATTTTATAAACTAACCAGTGCACACTATGATAGTTAACACCCAGTAAGCTGAATAGTAAGTACTAGTTTTACCCTCCAAACTCATGAAAGAGTAGAGTTTGAAACCTAGTTTGAATATCCAACTAATTACCTGGGGATTGCCATTAGGAAAAATTCAGACTTCCTTCCTCCATCAATATGTCAAGAAGAAAGCACTTTTTCCTGATTCTACCCACCAGGGCATTGGTCTAATGCATCTTCCATGGCATCTCACACAATGGTCCAACCCAACCCCAGCCAGGCTCTCCACCATCCCCAAGTCTTCACCTGTGGTGTCCTCATGCAGGCCAATGTCAAAAGCCAGCTTATCAGAGACCACCAGATGCAGAGGCAGCACAGATACTAAGAACACAGAATCAGAAGTGATTGCTCAATATTTACAGTCATGGTGGAGTCCTGTTCTGACAACTGATTTGATATGTCTCTCTCTCTCTGCTGCTTAGCGGTTTTCTAAAAATCTGGATCCCTCTGAACAAAGCCCAGGTCTTTATTGGCTGAGGCAGAACAGCCCTAGCACAGCATTCATTAGGAGCAATATTTAAAGGAAATGTGTAATTTTTCCCTCATAAAAGACTAAGGAAATGTGCTGTGTCACAACAAGACAAATAACTGAATATGTGTTTCTACATCTCTCACTTCATGTGATATATTCATGATCCCCAGCTAGAACACAGTGTGATTGACAGTGAGAACTGGATCCCAAGCAGAAATTTAAAAACTATTCAATTTTATGTTCTACTTCTGTTTTTCCCTTCATTTTTTTAACTCTCCGAAATCCATCCAGAATTACTTGGTTTTAGTGTGCAGGATGTTGTTTTACTAAAATGAAGTTTGATTGTGCATGTGTTTCCTTAGGAGGAATTGGTTTCTCTCCAGACTATCATTGCCTCCAACCCCTAGGTTTTCCTAACCATATGGTCATGAAGTTTTGGGTCATTTTTCAGACCAACTCTCAGCACCTTGCTAAGTGCCATAAGGAAGAGGACACAAAATGAATGTGGTATGAGCTTGCAGTACACCATCATCTGCAAAAAGCACACTCACAGTCAGTAATAACAGGACCATGTGAAGAGGACTCAGAGAGTGTTCTGGGGATTAGGAAAGGCCAGGCCCCTCTCCAGGAGCTCTGAACAATTAAGGCAAAGTCTAGAACATTCCCATCATGGAACAGGGCCTTCCAGCTAAATGGCAGCCAGTGAGTATGTGAAGGCAGGAGATGAACTGATTGGGGGGAAGTCAGCACCATAGGGATATGTCATCTATGTGAGCTGGAGACTCAGAATTTGCCACTGACTATGAAGCACTGGCTCTCATGGTTATAGGAGAGGCTTCAAGGGTCTCCAAACCTGTACTGAGTAAGCACAGAACTGTGTGTCTGACCTGGAGACAGGCAACCCACAGGGATCCCTGAAGTTCACAGGTTTCAGATATAAACTGTGTTAAATGTCTGTTTTTCTCACGTGGGGGCAGGCCCCAAATTCCTTAATAAGACACCTAAAGCAAAAGAATAAAAAAATGTGATGAATTCAACCTAAAAAGTTTTTTTATCAGCAAGAGAAATAATATGTGAGGAGAATAGGGAGCCTACATCCTGGAAACAAATTTTTACCCCTCACATTGGATAGAGCTCTAATCTCTAGAGTATAGGAAGAACTCAAACATTTAAACAACAACAAAAAATAAATTAACCAATCAACAAATGGGACAAGGACCTGAAAAGATACTTCTGAGAAGAGGATATACAATCAATTAACAAATACATGAAAAATGCTCACCATCTCTAGCAAATAGAGAAATGCAAATCAAAACTACTCTAAGATACCATCTCATTTCAATAAGAATAACAGCCATTATGAAGTCAAGCAACAATAAGTGCTGGGGAGGATGTGGGAAAAAAGGTACACTCATGCATTGCTGGTGGAACTGCAAATTGGTGCAGCCAATTTGGAAAGCAGTATGGAGATTCCTTGGAAAGCTGGGAATGGAAACACCATTTGACCAAGCTATTCCCCTTAAAAGACCCAAAAAGAGAATACTACAGGGACACAGCCACAATGTTTATAGCAGCACAATTCACAGTAGCTAGACTGTGGAACCAAACTAGATGCCCTTCAATAGATGAATGGATAAAAAAATGTGGCATTTATACACAATGGAATATTACTCAGCACTAAAAATAACAATATCATGGCATTTACAGGGAAATAGTTGGCATTAGAGCAGATTATGCTAAGTGAAGTTAGCCAATCCCTAAAAAAACAAATGCCGAATGTCTTCTCTGATATACGGGATGTGACTCAAAATGGGATAGGGAGGAAGAGCATTAAGAAGGTTACCACTAAATAGGAAAGAGAGATGGAAGAGAAAAAGAGGGAGAAGGGGAATTGCATGGAAGATGGAAGGAGATCCTCATCATTATACAGAATACATGTATAATGTTGCGAGGAGAAAAAAAAAAGGAAGTATATCACATTAGATGGGGTAGAGAGATTTCAGGGGAGGGGGGAAGGGGGGATAGGAAGGGCAGCAGAATAAAATAGACATTATTGCTGTATGTATATATAGGTGAGTGTATGACCAATGTGAGTCTGCAACCTGTACAATCAGAAAAATGAGAAATTATACCCCATTTGATTCGAATGTACGAATTGTCAACAGAATTGTACTGTCATGTGTAACTAATAAAACAATGTCCGTTTTTATTACAGAAAAAGTAACAACTTTATATTGCTCTGACTTCCCAGACAAAAACAAGGTGGTGCCTGATGAAATCGTCTGTGAATTTCCTCAACAATATTACAGTCCTCAGCACTGCAGTTATTGACATACCGTCTTCTAACTTTCACAGTAACATTGAGGTAGATATAGATGCTATGATTATCCTACAAACTTCATTGAGTGCCATGGCAAGGACTTGGCCTATTCACTCTGTACTCCACACCTAGTGTAGTGCCTAGCACACAGACATTGATCAAGCAAAGTGGTTAAAGGACCCAAAGAAATTTTCAGACACAATTAAGTTTAAAAAAACCAGAAAAGTATCCCAGGTTGTGTGGTGGCAAAAGTGTGCCTGAATCTAGAAGTCAGCACCAACATGCAGAGTAGACTCAACTCTAAGACACCATTAACACCGAAATGCAACAAGTAACCTCAGCTTAGCCACCACCCAGTGTGCAGGAGATAGTAGCTGGCTCAGACACCAGTGACCAGATAGCTGTCAGGTCCATAGTGAACTGGGATTCTTTTTCAGTTTTAACTAATTTGTGCTTGGGGATAAATTTTAATGGAATTCATATTAAAATCCCAAAGACAATTCTTCACAGAACTAGAAAAAGCAACCATGAAATTCATGTGGAAAAATAAGAGATTCAGAATAGCCAAAGCAATACTTAGCAAGAAGAGTGAAGTAAGACACACCATGATAGTATAGCTTAAACTGTACTACAGAGCCACGGTAACAAAAAACAGCATTGCATTGGCACCAAAACAACACAGAGACCAATGAACGGTACAGAACAGAAGACACAGAGACAAACTCACAAAATACCGTTATATCATACTAGACAAAGGCACCAAAAACATACATTAAATTTAAAGAGTCTATTCAACAAGTGGTGCAGGGAAAATTGTAAAGCCACATAAAACAAAAAAGAAAGTAAAGCCCTCTCTCTCACTCTTGACAAAACTCAATTGAAAATGAATCAAAATTTAGGCACTAGAACAGACTACCTGTGCCTAATAGAAGAAAAAGTAGGCCCACATCTTGACTATGGCAGCCTAAGACCTGACTTCCTTAAGGAGACTCCTACATTTCAAGAAGTAAATTCAATAATTAATAAACAGGATAGATTCAAACTAAAAAGTATATTCTCAGCAAAGGACACAATCAATAATGTGAAAAGAGAGCCTACAGAATGGGAGAAAATCTTCCCCACATGCACCTCAGAGCATTAATCCCTAGGATATATGCAGAACTCACAAAACTTAACACCAAAAAAACGCCAGGGTTGTGGCTCAGTGGTAGAGCACTTGCCTAGTATGTGTGAGGAACCGGGTTTAATTCTCAGTACTGCATATAAACAAAATAAAATAAACAGTCCATTAACAACTTAAAAAAATCTTTAAAACGGATTTTATAATTTAAACAACCAATAAGTGAAAATTAATAAAATCATATCTAATAACACTCAAATCAACATCAAATGAATGGAAAGTAAAAGGGCTTTTAAGAGTGGGTATACTCTCTCCCACTTTTCTGCCAAATGATGACTCAACTATTGGGACAGACTTTTTCTGGCTTCTTACCTCCAGAACTGTGGGAAATAATTTTCTATTCTTTATAAATCTCATAATTTTCACTATTGGAAATTAAAATTAACAAATTTCAATATTTAGACTAATTATCTAAAAT
Organism: Ictidomys tridecemlineatus; assembly: GCF_052094955.1. Lineage (NCBI taxonomy): Eukaryota > Metazoa > Chordata > Mammalia > Rodentia > Sciuridae > Ictidomys > Ictidomys tridecemlineatus. Next base: position 1,102,642 of record NW_027525461.1, on the reverse strand, counting down.
ATAACAATACCTTTGAAACCGGAGTTCGAAGACGAAGCTCCATTGCTTCTGCTGGCAGGTAGGGCGCTGCCCGCGAGGGGCAGGGAGGCCTCGGCAGCAGAGAGGAGTCCTAGCTCTTCATGGCGGGCCATTCCACGCAGGGCTGCAGCAGACCCCCGCAGATCCTCAACCATTTCTTCTTCTTTCGGCAGTCTCTACAAAGTCGAGGAACCATCTCCGGGAAACAAAGCAGGCTGGAACTTCCTCGGGACTCCGGCGAGGCTCCGGCGAGGCGAGGCTCCGGCGAGGCGAGGCTCCGGCGAGGCTGCGAGGCTCCGGCGAGGCGAGGCTCCGGCGAGGCGAGGCTGCGAGGCTCCGGCAAGGCGAGGCTCCGAGGCTCCGGCGAGGCGAGGCTCCGAGGCTCCGAGGCTCCGGCGAGGCGAGGCTCCGAGGCTCCGAGGCTCCGGCGAGGCGAGGCTCCGAGGCTCCGAGGCTCCGGCGAGGCGAGGCGAGGCGAGGCTCCGAGGCTCCGGCGAGGCGAGGCGAGGCTCCGAGGCTCCGGCGAGGCGAGGCGAGGCTCCGGCGAGGCGAGGCGAGGCTCCGGCGAGGCTCCGGCGAGGCTCCGGCGAGGCTCCGGCGAGGCTCCGGCGAGGCTCCGGCGAGGCTCCGGCGAGGCTCCGGCGAGGCTCCGGCGAGGCGAGGCGAGGCGAGGCTCCGAGACTCCGGCGAGGCGAGGCGAGGCTCCGAGGCTCCGGCGAGGCGAGGCTCCGGCGAGGCGAGGCTCCGTTGAGGCGAGGCTCCGTTGAGGCGAGGCTCCGGCGAGGCGAGGCTCCGGCGAGGCGAGGCTCCGGCGAGGCGAGGCTCCGGCGAGGCGAGGCTCCGGCGAGGCGAGGCGAGGCGAGGCGAGGCGAGGCTCCGGCGAGGCTCCGGCGAGGCGAGGCGAGGCGAGGCGAGGCGAGGCTCCGGCGAGGCAAGGCGAGGCTCCGGCGAGGCAAGGCGAGGCTCCGGCGAGGCAAGGCGAGGCTCCGGCGAAGCAATCTGGATGGCCTGGCAGCTTCTCATCGCAGAACAGCCTCCAAGGGGTTTATATAGCACTTGGTCCAATGCTATTGGTCCAAACTTATGCTAATTAGGACTTGAAGGAAGTACCACTGCTATTGGTCCAAACTTATGCTAATTAGGACTTGAAAAAAGTACCAATGCTATTGGTCCAAAGTTATGCTGATTGGGTGGGACACATACTAATGCCATTGGTCAGTCTCTTTTTAATATTCATAGTAGATTCATTCATAGAATCAGCCCCAAATTCCCACGCTGACAATGAATGAATGGCCTGGGAAGCGATCAATGGCAAAGCCGCAAAGGGCTTGCCTCTCATTCCCAAAGCCTTGGGTTGGATCCCTGTTCCAAAAAGAAAAATGAAAAACAAATTACAAATAAATCAACATCAGCAAAAAGGAAATAAACAAACTATCAATACATAAATCTTATTCAAAAACATACCTGCTCTAAATTCTGCAGATCTCTGTCAAGTGTTGCCTTACCCTTTACCTCTTCAAAGCAATTTTTCCCAAAACTTGAGAGTCATGGACCATGTCTTAGTTATCTCTCTTTCACACCTATGCCAGAGGCGATGTGGATGTGTGGGATGTAATCCTGCTGAGGATCAAGGTCTGATTTGGGGCCAGCTTGGGAAGCATTGCTGGTGATATCAAATAATAGCTATTTATTAAAATTCAAATTCATGCATGAAAAAAATGATATAGAACAAAAATATGGTATGATTAAAGGTCAACAAGAAGCAAATAGGGCTGAGGTTGTGACTCAGTGATAGAACCTTTGTCTCCCACGTGTGAGGCACTGGGTTTGACTCTCAGTACCTTCTATGAACAAATGAATAAAATAAAGGTCCAGAGATACCCACCGGAGCTCAGGCCCTTCCCAGATGCACTGGAGCTGCAGTGGGATGCTCAGGCCCAGCCCAGAATGCTTCTACTCACCTGCAGACACCAACCAGAGCTCATGTACAGTCCAGATCTGCCCCCGCTGACCTGGGCAGGAGGCCAGACACAGGGTAGGCCAGTGTCCATCCCTCAACTGGGAGACCTGCACCAAGCTCAAGTCTGGCCCAGGACCACGTCCCCACACTGGCAGACACCTGTTGGAACTCAGGCTCTGCCCAGATCAGCCTCACAAACCTGTATGGAGCCCAGGAAAGGGTAGGTCCAGGTCCATCCCAACACTGGCTGACCCTCCCCAGAGCTGAGCCTTGGGCCGTGACTGCCTCTGCCCACCAGCAGACCACTGCAGGAGCTCAGATCCAGTCCAGAGTCACCATGAGGACCTGTGAGGACAAAACCAGTGTCCAGGGTTGCCCTGTCCTTCCAGTCATCAAGAGGCTTGCATTGGAATTCAGGCTCTGCCCAGGACCTACTCTGCCCACTGACAGACAGCTGCAGAACTTCAGCCCCAACCAAGATCAGCCTCACTGACAGGCACGGGAGCCTAGTCCAAGGTAGACCTGGTACCAGCTGAAATAAGCAGGCCCCAAGAAGAGCTCAGGCCAGACACGGGACCACCTCCAATCAACAAGTGGAGCTCAAATTTGGCCAAGATTGGCCCGGCTGACCTGCTTGAAGGCAGAGGCAAAGATAGGCCCAATGTCATCTCGCCACATGCAAAACCCCACCAGACCTCCAGCTCTACCCAGATCCAACTCCATGATATGGCAGGAGATGAAGTCCTAGCCCAGGGTAGCCCAAGGCAATTCAGTAACCATGAGACTAGCAGTCTCTGCCCAAAGGCCTACCCTACCAAAAGTCATTTTGGCAGCCACCCAGATCAGCCTTGCTGACAGGTGCAGGAACTTGGCCCAAGGTAGGCCTGGATCCAACTGCCACAAGCAGGCTCTGAGCAGAGATCAGGCCAGAAACAAGACAGTCTCTGCCCAAAGGCCCACCTCTGCCAGAGCTCATCTGTGCCCCAATCCACCTTGCTGATCCACTGAGAAGTCCTGACAGGGTAGATCCTGTTCCCTCCTGCCTGCCAAGGTCTCGGCTTGGCACCAGAATCACGAGCCACCACACACCTTTGTAGGTTCAAACAGCAATTCTTTATTCCCGATCTCACACTGCCTCCACACCGGTACAGGGGCAATCCCCATCTCCCGCACAATTTAAGTCCTAAATACTTTCTCTCCAGGAGAACTCAGCGGGAACTCAGGCAGCAGGCACGCCCTACCCTCAGCAGGAATAATCTTCAACCTCCAACTTCCCTAAAACTCCTATTGTCACGCCCTAAACCCAAGGACTGGGATACTTCCTGCAAAATACACCCTAATCTTGGATCCACCCTGGTGATTGAGCAGGGTCACCTTTCTCAAACACACAAGCAAGGTCGCAGCAAATTTCCAAGGCAAGTCCATTTAACATGGGGTACGCTGGCAAGGATTTCGATGCGTCATTCCTACTTGGTAATGGCCCTCAGCACCTGCCAACAGCTGACACTCTGCTGTATCTTAGCATTCAACCAGTTAACCCTTGCAGATGTGCACAGGAGCCCTGGCACAGGTTAACACTGGGAACATATGGCCATCACCAGACCTCCACCTCTGCTCAGGCTTGGTCCAGGACCGACTCTGCCCACAGGCAAGACACTCTCCAGAGCTCATTCCCAGCCCAGGTCTAGCTGGAGCATCTGCACCAGAGCCAGGGAAAGGTTAGGAATGTTCCATTCCTCTACTGTCTGAGCCCTGCTGGAGCTCAGGCTTGGCCCAGGACCACCACTACCCTCATGCAGTCCCCTGCTGCTCATAAATAGCCCATATTTTCCTTTCTGACCTGCACAAGAGCCCAGGCAAGGGGAGGCTGAGCTCCATCCTGACAGCTGCAGACCCCCACCAAGCTCCAGCTCTGGCCAGATCCAACTCGACAACATGGTAGGAGACAGAGGTAGAGCCTAGGGTAGCCCAAGTCCATCAAGTCACCTTCAGACTGGTACCTGAGCTCAGGCTCCTCCCAGAAATGACTGTCCACTGTCAGACAGTCACCAAAGTTCAGCCCCAGTCCAGATCTCCCTCTGACAGGCAAGCAAGCCTGCCCCAAGTTAGGCCTTAAACCAACTGCCACAAGCAGGCCCCAAGCAGCCCTAAGGCCAGACACAGGACCGTCTCTGCCCACAGGCAGAGCTCAAACATGGCCAAGATTGGCCTTGCTGACCTGCGCAGGATCCTGTGCAAGGGAGGCCCAGTTCCATCCCGCCACTTGCATAATCCCACCAGAGCTCCAGCTCTAACCAGATCCAACTCAGTGTCCTGGCAGGACACAAAGCCAGAGCCCAGGGTAGCCCAAGTCGATCCAGTCATCATGAGACTGGCACCAAAGCTCAGGCTCTGCTCATGAATGACTCTACCCACTGACAATCAATCACCCAAGTTCAACCCCACCCAGATCAGCAGTGCTGACAGGTGTGGGAGCCTAGTCCAAGGTAGGCCTGGGATCAACTGCCACAAGTAGGCCCCTGGTAGAGCTCAGGCCACAAGCTCTACAGCCTCACCCCAAAGGCAGACACTTTCTGGACTCTGGTTCTTCTCCGATCAGCCTAGTCCACCTACTTGGGAGCCTACACATGGATAGACATAGTGCCATCCCACCAGTGTCTGATCCCCGCTGGAGCTTAGACTCGGCCCAATACCACCTCTATCTATGGTCAGATGCACACCAGACTCAGGCCCGGGCCAGGACTGCCTCTGCTCACTTGCTGACTCCTGCTGGAGCTTGGGCTCAGCGCACACTATCCTAGTACACCTGTGGGAGTCCAGTAGTAGGCCTGAGTTCATTTCTCCACTGCTGGATAGCAGGTGGAGCTTAGGCTTGGCTCAGGATTGCCTCTCCAACCTGCACGGGAACCTTGGCAAGTGTAGGACTGGTTCCATCCCACCACCTGCACACCTCACCTGGACCTCAAGCTCTGCCCAGGAGCCAGGCCCCAGGGAAAGCCCTGGTTCTACCTGCCACCACCTGACATCTGTGGTTCTTAGGCTCAGCCCAGGACTTCTTCCACTCATTGCCACACATCTTTGGGAGCTCAGGATCACCCCAGATCTGTGAGGACGACCTGCAGTGGAAGCCTGGGCACAGAATGGCCACAGGTCCATTCCCCCACCAGCCAACCACTGCAGGAGCTTATGCCTAGATCTGATCTGCCTGGCCAAACTCTCCTGAGCTCATGCTCAGGGTAAGCCTAGGAACATCCCACCACTGGATGACGTCTTCTGGAGCTCAGGCTCTGTCTAGATCAGCCTATTGCAACCACATGGGTGTCCTTACCTAGGGTAGGCCTGAGTCCAGCAGACCCTCACCAGATTTGAGGCTCATCCCAGGACTATCTCAGTCCACTGGCAGACACTTCCAGAACTCAGGCAGGGCCCAGGACTGTATGCACCCATCAGCAGACTCCCAATGGAGCTCAGGTAAGGCCAGATCCTCCTCATGGATCTGCATGGCTGCCAGGACCCTAATTAGGTATGGATCAATCCCACTAGGGGAAACCCCTCAGGAGCTGATGAATAAATAAATAGCCAAAACAATAAATAAATAAAGGAAGGAAGGAAGGAAAAAGAAAGAAAACGAGTTCATTCATATTCTTGATTTTATTCACATTTACTTTCAGTAGGACATCATGGATTGACTCTATTCTTCAATGCAAGAGACTTACTTATATTACCTAAGCCTGATTTGGGTGACCCAAATGTTATCCATGTAAAAATTAAACATAATTGTAAAATATTGAAGATTTCTTCCCTGACTTTCACCAATATCAATCATATTCACCAGAATACCCCATCTGAAAAATTTGATTTCACATCTGAAATTTGGAAATAGAACCAGAATTCCCAAGCTGGCAAAGGGCTCTCTACATGAGGCAAAATTGTTCCCAGTTGGTAGAAAATAGTACTTCGATGATGTTCCTTTGGGTTTCTGAACAGCTCACTAGAGGTTAATCATATACGGAGCTCGTAAAATTCAAGAAAAAGAAACAAACACCTTAATAAAAATGCGAAAAGACAAATGTAGGCTGTTTATAAAATATCACATACCATACACTTGAGATGGCATTTCATGTCAATATAGTAATCCAAAGAATATATAAAGTACATTTGTGTGTGTGCATATCACATAAAAAGAATAAAGAGAATGAGAAAACCTAATGTTGACAGTGTTGGAAAATGGAATTGTCATGCTCTGATAATTGCAATGAAAAATTGTCATAACCCTTCTGCAGAGAAGTTTAAAATATATATCAAAATTTGAAGTGCACACTTTCCTTTAACCCAAGAATTCCAACTCAAATAACTTATGTATAGTTATTATGGCAAATTTTTAAATTTTACCATGAAATTGATCATTGTAATCAAGGTCCCCATTGGCTAGGGATCAGACCTCAGGTCCCTGGGGAAAGTCATTGGGCACCATTGCATTGCTCACACCCATGCCTTTCCTGGGGGTTGCTTACAATCATAAACAGCCCTCCTTCCAGAGATGTCTCTCTCAGCTCTTGGGCCATAGTTTCACTGGATTGGTAACATTTTTCCCATTAACTCTAGGACATTCTTATATATTTTGGAAATTCAGACTCAAGTGTTTCCTCACATCTACAGGTTGTCTCCTGCGCTGATTTTTGTCCCCTTCTGTAGTATGGGCAGATGTTGTCCATTATCTATTCTTGCTTTTGTTGTCTGTGCTATAGATGTTGTATCAAGAAAAATAGAAAGAAAGAAAGAGAGAGAGAGAGAGAGAGAGAGAGAGAGAGAGAGAGAGAGAGAGAGAAAGGATGGAAGGAAGGAAGGAAGGAAGGAAGGAAGGAAGTAAAAAAGAAAAAAGAAAGAAATCATTGCCAAGACTAATGAGAATGACTGGACAATGAAGGGTTTTTTTCTCCTGTTTTTTTCTAGGAAATTTGTAGCCATAGGTCTCACACAGGTCCACCTTGCTGACCTGCACAGGAGATGGTGCCCAGGGTAACACAGGGTCCATTCCTCCACCAACTGACCCCTGCTGGATCTAAGGTTCTGCCTAGATCTACATTGCCAACATGCCCAAGAGCCAGGGGACAGGGTAGCCCGGGTCCATAAAACCTCTGTGAGACCTCCACCAGAGCTCAGGTTTGGTCTGGACAACCTGCACCCACCAGCCAACCATGCTGGAGCTCAGGAATGCCTTCGCCCACTGGAACTCTCTCCAGAACTCAGGCATGGCCCAGGATCTCCTCTGGCCACAGACAGACACCAGCTGGGGCTCAGTACTGGCCCACATCAGCTTCTATGACCTGAACGGGAGCAGGAGCACAGGGTAAGCCCTGGTCTTTCACACTACTTGCAGACCCCAGGAGGAGCTCAGTCTCTGCCCAGATTGACCATGCAGATTTGCAAGGGAGCCTCAGCACAGGTTAGGCCCAAGTTCATCCTGCCAACAGGATACACTGCCTGGAGCTTAGCATCCACCCAGGATCGCCTCTGCCAACAGGAAGACATGTTCTGGAGCTCATACACAGCCCAGGTCCTCCTCAACGACCTGTGCAGGAGCAAGAGTTCAGGGTAGGCCCAGGGTTATCCCACCACCTGCAAAACCCCACAGGAGCTCTTGCTCCTCCAAGATCTGCCTTGCTGACATGCATGGGAGCCCATTGCACAGGATAGCCCTGGATTTATCCCGCCACCAGGAGATCCCCTACAGGAGCTCAGGACTGGCCCAAATCTTCTTTGCCAACCTGCATGGCTGCTAGGGCTCAGATAAAGTGCAAGTCAATCCCTCCACCAGGAAAGTCCCCAGGAGCTCAACAAGAAACAAATAGCCCAGATAGATAGATAGATAGATAGATAGATAGATAGATGAATCTAGATTATGCATATTCCTGATTTTTTGCATTTCCTGTCAGTAGGACTTCATGGATTGACTCTATTCATTAATTCAAGAGATTTATAGAACCTAATCCTGAATTGGGTGGGCCAAATGTTGTCCATGTAAAAATAAATCATGATTGTGAAATATTGAAATTATCTTCTCTTACTTGTCAACAATATCAACCATATTCACCAGAATATCTTATCTGAAATACTTGATTTCACTCTGGAAACTTATAAGAAGAACCAGAATTTCCAAGCTGGCAAAGAGCTCTATACATGAGGCAAAACTGTTGACAGTTGCTTGAAAACAGTATTTTGGTGATGTTCATGTGGGTGTCTGCACAGCTAACTCACCAGAGGTTAATCATACACTGAGCTCCTATAATTGAAGAAAAAGTAACAAACAGCCTATTAAAAATGGGAAAAGACAAATGTAGGTCATTTATAAAATATGACATACTATAAACTTGAGATGACATTTCATGTTAATATAGCTACCCAAAAAATATATAAAGTATGTGTATGTTCCTACCTAATAAAAGAATAAAGAGAATGAGAAAAATCTGATATTGACAGGGTTGGAAAATGGAATTTTCATGCTCTGATAATTGCAATGCAAAATTGTCAGAGAAGTTTTAGAACATATACCAAAATTTGAAGTGCATGCTTACCTTTTGGCCAAGAATTTCAATTTAAGTAACATATTTATTGTCATTGTGGTAATTCTTAAATTGATCATTGTAACCAAGGTCCAAACCAGCTGGGAATCAGACCTCGGGTTCCTGGGGAAAGTCACTGGACACCATTTCTCTGCTCACACCCATACCTTTCCCAGGGAGGTTGCTTAGGTTAATAAAGACAGGTCCCTTTGCAGAAATGTCTCTTCCAGTCCTTAGCCATGATTTCATTGGATTGGTAACTTTTTTGGCTATTAAACCCTAGGACATTCTTATATATTTTTGAAATCCACAATGTGAAAGCATTTCCTCCCTACTGCAGGTTGTTTTCTGCCCTGACTTTGTTTGTCCCCTTCTGCAGTATGGGAAGATGTTGTCCAATATCTATTCTTTTTTTTTTTTTAAAGAGAGAGTGAGAGAGTGAGAGAGGAGAGAGAGAGAGATAATTTTTAATATTTATTTTTTAGTTCTCGGCGGACACAACATCTTTGTTGGTATGTGGTGCTGAGGATCGAACCCGGGCCGCACCCATGCCAGGCGAGTGTGCTACCGCTTGAGCCACATCCCCAGCCCAATATCTATTCTTGTTTTGTTGTCTGTGCTATAAATGTTGTAACAAAAAACAAAACAAAAAAGAAACAAAAAAGAAATCATTGCTGAGACTAATGAGAATGACTAGACAATGAAGGGTTGTTTTCTCCTGTTTTTTTTTTTTTCTAGGAAGTTTACAGCCATAGATCTCACATTTAAGCCTTCCACTCACTTTAAAGTGATTTGCATGTGGCATAAGATAAGCATCTTGTTTCATCTTTTGGCATGCAGGCATATTATTTCTCACTAAATTTTTTTATGGAATTGTTATGGTTTTATATCCATAAGATCACTATATGCAAATAGAGACATTTTTTACTTCTTTTCTGATTGGGGTGTATTTTCTTTCTTTTTCATTCCTAGCTACTCTGGTTAGGGCTTCTAGTACTCTGCTGAACAGAAGTGGTGAGCTTGGGCATTCTTGCCTTGTTCCTGATCATACATAAACAGCTCCCACCGCCACTGAGGATTATATTATGAGGTTTTCATATATGGCCTTTATGGGGTTGAGTTAACTTCTGGCGCTTTCTAGTTTATTGTGTATATTTGTTATGAAGGTGTTGAATTTGATAACCATGTGATCTTCATCCTTGTTTCAGTTGATTTGGTGTGTGACAGATGACTGTTATGAGGTGCTCAGGGAAATGAAAATCAGAACCTCAATTAGACATCACACCACATGCTACAGCTCTGTGTTTTCTTATCAAAAACCCACAAAAGACATCAAGTGCTAGTGGAGACTAGGGGGATTGGAACCCCTCTATTGGTGGGAGTGAAACATGGTGTGGCTGCTATGGAAACTAGTATGGCAGTTGCTCAAAAAAATTGAACTAGAACTCTCAGGAACTGGCCACACCATTTCTGTGTATTTATTTAAAAAAAACTGAAATTGAGTTTTGAAAAAGGTATTAGCACTTCCACCTTCATTCTAGCATTAGTCACAGGAGTTGGGATGTGGAAACAATTCTAGATGTCTATCAAAAGATGTATAGGTTTACAGATTATGGCTGATCACACATGAAGCTTCAAATAAAGAAATAATACCTTCAGTCCAGGACAACACAAGGGAGTCACAGATGACCAAAAGAAGTGGGCCAGTTCCACAACAAACACTGCGGGACTCCACACACATGATGTCTGTAAGATGGTCCAACTCATATACACAGAGAGTAGAAGGGGAGTTGCCAAAGGTGGGGCATAAGGACATGTTAGTCACCAGAGATAAAATTTCAGGGATGCAGAGGATGCAAATCTAGAGAGCTGGGCTTGTAGATATCCAGGCCGCACTGTTGTGACCTGGAAGTTAGTGAAGGAGGCTGCTTCCCTCTTCAATATTCTTACCAAATTCTAACAATAAATAAATAAATTGAAGTACATTCACTTCCACAGAGGCCTTGGAATATTTTCTAAAAAGAACCCACTATCTCCTTCAGATATTAAGTTCCTTCGTGTATCCATTGGTGTCTACATACTTTCCCCAAATTTAACAAAGATGTTTGGTTATAAAAGATTGTTTTTACAAAAGTCATACTGTGCATAATTGTAACTGGGACACACATCAGGCTGGGCAAAGCTTTCAACAATGAGAAGATACCCAAGTGACTTTGGACTCTGTGGGTGCTGAGTACATTACCCTATTTCCTGCCAGCTCTGCAGAGGCCGGCGCTGTGCCCACTGCTAACTGTGCAGTTTGCCAGCAAAACCTCCAAGCTGGAAAAATGCGCACACATCAAAAGTTCTGCTTGGAGGGTTAGAAGCCAGACACGGAATGGAGGCGCGATTGTAATTCAAGTAGAGGTCACACAGCTCTTTGCAAAGCCTTTGTGAGAAGAGAATGGCACTCTCCCCAGGTGCGTTTTGGGGTCTCTCCAAATGACACGACTGCCAAGAGAGACCTAAGGCAGTTATGTGGCTTCTCTTCCTAGCTACCAGGAGGAGGGAGCGTATTTCGCTTGCCCCAAACCCAGTCAGGTCTCCTCTTGTTCTAGGCTTCCCTGAGGGTTCCTCCACCCTGAGAGAAAGCAAGGGCATCCTGCATGCTGCATCTCCCCAGGGAGGTCACACATAATTAACAAGCTTGAATAAGAGTGTGCACTTCAAAGACGTCACCATCCTCAGAGGATCAGAGATGGAATTGCTTACTATCTGAAGCTGGAGTTGGGTTCCAGGGGCATTTGTTTCCACAGATGGTTCCTTCTCCCGCAGCAGGCACCTGACTCCCAGAGCCCACTCAGAGGACAGATCGTCCAAAAAGAAGATTCAATCCCAAGTCCCCAGCAGCCTCCACCACACTCCCACTATATAAAAATGGCTGGTGATTTAGAGAGGAGGCCACTGTCAGCTCTGCTGGTCTGCTATAAGTGTTTCATTTGCTTGGTTTTCATTTTTATCAAGTAACCTGCTGGCCTTGAAATTGTAGAACATCCTCCTTTGGCATCCTGGTATGTGATTTTCCTGTCTACCCTCATCTTTCACGTATCCAAAAGGCAGGAGCAGCTTGAGGCTTTGGCAGATTGTTCTAGGTTATTCATTTACAAGAAGTCATCCACCAAGACTTGAGTGGTCTGTCTGTACAACACTGGGCCACAGATCACCCATGTGCATTGCTTTTGAACAGGGTGGTTTGGTATTTCCATGTGGACCTGGTGGCCTCCCTTCTTGTCCTAGTGGAGAGCACGTTAAAGTGTAGAGCCATCATCAGGCAGTTAGGGGGACGGGAATGTGGCAGTGGAACAAATCAACAGTCATTAGAGCTTACTCTGTGCCAGGAAGTGTACTCCGTGCTTTACAAACACCCCTCATTTAAATGCTAGCCAACCCCCAAAGGGCAGGTCTCCATTCCCTGAAAACTGGAGTTCAGAGATGTTGTTCAGGGGGCACAAGAATGTGCTGAGAAAATGCTTCCTGGGTTTATATAGTAAAACGAGGATGATACAGAAGAGGTTATTAAATTGTTTGTTAAGTAATGACTTTTATAAAATTGAGACTATCCCAGCCACTGACACTGAAGAGATTTTCTTTTCAACTTCATCGACTTCATCTCCTCTTACCCCCCATGCCAAGTGTCTTAGGCTTCACAGAACCCAGAAGTCAATTCACATTTTATTTCAAACATGCAAACCCTTATTTCACACATGGAGACCACAAGCTGCAGCCAAAGTCTACATCAGACAACATGAACCTGTGCTGACTTGTGTGGCCACCTCTGTAAATTGACGTCCCGGTCCTCATGAAAATAAGTGACTGTGCAAATGTCAAGCAAAATTAAAAAATGCACAAATGTATACACACATATGTGAGTACATACTCTATGTATACCTACATTTACACACATGTGCCCACACACGTGAGTACATTCTGTACATACACCTACATTCACACACACACACACACACACACATACAGCAACTAACACACCTGCTAACAGAGGCCACTTCTAGGAAGGGCAGTGTGATTTGAGGAAGGAAGAGGACCAGGAGGTGAAGAGATATTTTAGCATTTTATCCTAAATACTAATCCTTTGTTTCACAGCATATATTCCTATATTTTACAGCCATTTCTAAAATTACAAAATAACTTAAGGTTAAATGCTGGTATAAAGTATGATTTGTTGAGAGTAAGTTGATTGACTATGTGCCAAATTTTGTGATAAGAAAACTGTCTTCAAGAAGTAAATCAAGTCATCCTAATGCCAGTCTCCTACCACCAAGGATGCTCCCTTGATGCTCCCTCCACCAAGGCCACCAGCCAAGATACCTGTTCCCAGAGCTGGGGATGCAGGTCAACAGCTCATAGATGCTCCTTCTCAGAGAATTACCTTACCTGGTAGGAGCCTCTTACCTTTCTACTCTGCCGTCCCTGAAGAGGTGGTCAGGGGAGCTGCTGGCAGCCGGGGCCTCACCTACACCCCGACATCCAGGGCTACCAGCCCCACCTCAGAAGATACTCAGAGCTGGTGTTCAAGCTCAGAGCTCCTGGTGGGATCAGCCCAGTGCTCGACTTCAGCTGAGATGTTGTCCTTACTTAGACTCTCTGCTCTGTTCTGTTGCCCCTGGGTCCCTTCTCCCAGGAGCACTTCCTCGATAAATTGCTTTCACAACAGGAATTGGAAGCTCTATGGCTAGGGAACCCCCATTACCCACCCCAATAATACTAGGCCTGAGAGTTTCCCAAATGAATTCAACGAGCAGGAAATTCCAAACATATTTAAAATGTCTCAGAACATACAGAAGAAACCCACACCACCCTAAAATCATTTCTGAAGCCCCCACACCATTGATAAAACCTGGACAAAGCACAAGAAAACCACAAGTCAACACAAGATGTAAGTATTCATGCAAAAAGTCTTAAATTAAATGTTAACATCAAGCTAATTAAAGGTGACTAGCACATTAAAAGAATGATTCACCATGTCCAGATGAGGTTTCTAACCTGTTGGCATAATTTAGTCTACTAGGTGGTCAAAGGCCAGAAAAACCTATGATGTTGAAAGGATAAAAAGATATTTGATTAAATTCAATTATATTTTAGGAAAAGTGGATAGTTGGATAGTGCAAACTTGTATAGAGATAAACAATGTAAATATAAATGAAAACAACCAGAAAGTAATAAGACTTCATTTTGAAAGCAGAAAATACACATATTTCAATAGTTGATAATAAATTAGATAAGAAACACATGGAATTTTAAAAAGTCACCAATATTGTTATTTCTTATAAAAAGATAAATATTAAAAAAGACATCATCCTAATTAATAAGAGAGAAAATCTTAACATGTTTGCCAGGGAGACAATACAACTTTGGAACACACATGAAGTTGCTCAACTACACTCATAATTTTAAAAAAACAGCAAAGATCACTATAAGGCACGGGTGAGAGTGAGCAGAAGCAGATCTTTCCAAGCCCCCTGTGGTGGAGCAAAGACTGTTGCACACTTTCCAGAGATAAGCTTGGAAATATCTACGAAAATGTAAAACAGATAAAATGGTAGTTCCAGCAAGTCTACTGTGCCTTTATCAAGTAGGCACAACCTTGGTTTACCCAAAATCTTATGTGAAAGGATGTTCATAGCAGTACTGATTATAAAACTCTGCAAACCACCTAAATATTCCCCAGTAAGAAAATAGTTAAACAAAACCCACCCATATGAGGTTGAACTATCTAATTCACACAGATAAATGCACTAACCACATGAGACGTAGGTCTTGGCAAACTTGACTATAAGGTCAGATAGTCAATGTCCCAGGCTTTGTGCTCTTATGGTCTCTGTCACAACTCCTCACTCTGCTGTGACATAGACAGATGGGTGCCTATGTGTCCCAGGAGTGTTGCTGTCACAGAAACAGGTGACAGGCTGAACCTGGCCCCTGATTTAATTGATTGATTGATGGGTAAATTGATAATCCATAGGTATTTATAGATGGATATACAGATTATTTGTGCATTTTTATGGAAAATATTCTGCATATTTTAAATTATATGCTTACATTATATAGGTGGTTAAATAAATGAATGAATCCTACAGAGTTCTACTCCACAGCTATGAAAGGAATGAGTAACCTGCATGCCAGGACCCCGAAGCTCTCCCAGACACATTAAGCAGAAAACACACTCAACAAGGTGTGAGAACAGTGGGCCCCAGGTTGTGTCTGAGTGTGTAGGTTTCATGCAGTGTCCATAAATGATGCAAGAACTGTCATGGCCTATGACATTAAGTGACGGGTTTTGAAGGGAAAATTTTTAAAAAAATGACTTCCCTTTTATATTCTTTACTACTTTTTAATGTGGGTGTGTATATAGTTTTAACTCAAAAATGCATTTTTAAAAAGAAAATTAATACACTGTGTAGAGCGAGGGAGCATGGGCCAGTCGGCAGGGCACAGAAGGGGCCTGGGCCAACTGTCTGTGGCATCTGGCCTGGGAGGGCCATGCCAGTTACTAGTGTTGAAATACAACAGGGTCAGGTGAAAGGCAGCCACTCCTCTGTGTGCCTGGAATTCGCCCCTGTCACCCTAGGCCCACCTCCCCAAGACCCCCAAGATTCATCAACCATGGGTTCTCGGGGAAATCCATCTATGTGCTGGGCTTCCCTGTAGTCATCTGTGAGAGGCGGCACTGCCTGGCCACCTGGCCTGGGTCTGCTGGAGGATGAAGAGAGATGGCATATCTCAGAGCTCTCTGAAAAGCAGAATGCTCTTGGTCAGCACAGAACCATCAGCATCATCTTTTGGCACTTGGAGCCTATAGACAAAGACAGTGTGGAGCACGGGCCCCCCACACAAGAACATTTTCTCTTCACAGGCATCGAAACATGGCCTTCACACTTCCATTCCAGCATGGATAGTGCCTTGTTCAGCATGTGGATATCTGTCAATTCCCTTTCCCATCCGGAATCGAGGATAGAAAGTGTGGCTTATTCATCTGCATGCTCAGGACCCAGGAAAATGGCTGATGTTGACTCCCTATATGTTTGATAAATAAATAAATCAGGGCTGGGGCTCAGTGGTAGAGAGATTGCCTAGTACATATGAGGCCCTGGGTTCCATCCTCAGAACCACATAAATATGAATAAATAAATAAATAAATTGACATGTAAATCACTTTAAAAGAAATAAATAAGTAAATAAATAAACAAATCAGAAGGGAACAAAATAAGAGCCATCTACAGATCTCTACACTGGGAGGAAGATTCACAACTTCACTTCTCAACTGTTCCTGAGTAACTCGGTGACTACATTCATACAGCAGTCATATGATAAAATGATCAATGAATCATTGCCTGTCCCACTGGAGGGATCCTAATGAGTGTAACTGAGCAGCTACATGAATTGTGGTAGGAACTTAGGATGCAGGATGAGCCCGACCATTTCTGTCGAATCAGACAGTCATGAAACTATAACTTTTCATGGAGATAAGTACTGGGGAGGAAATGAATGAGGTCTGTGAGATCCCATAATAAGGAAGAATCTGGGTGTGTCTGGGAGAACGCCCAGGGAAGTCTTCCCTGAGAAACTGATGCTCAAGCCAAGACCAAAGAAAGAGAGAAGCGAGAATAAGCCAGATTAGGGAGTGGATTCTGTTTATATGTCTAAACAAAGTATATGCACCATCCTGTGGTAAAGTAAGCATGGAGCCTTTAAGGGCCATGGGAGATGTCAGAGCAGGAGCTCAGGAGGACAAGAGTGATACGGGGTTGCTGTGGAGAGGCTGCCCTGCCCTGGTATTCTGGAGCTCAGCCAGGACCCTTCCCAGCTTCCTTTGAGTAAGATGCTGCCAAGTGGTTATTCCCCGCTGAGGCTCCCAAGGAAGTGAGGTGGGAAAGTGAGCTCCGTCCTTCCTTTCTCCCTCTTCTGGATGGGACAAAGACAAAGGTGAGGTCCAAGAGAGGCAGAAGCCAGGGCACCCCAGGGAACCACTAGCCAACCTAGACTGGGAGGAGAATCCACTTGCCCTGTGGTTGAATAATGATATACTTGAAAGTCTCTTTGTCCCCTCAGCCTGGCTGTCAGAACCATAGAGGCAGGCATGAGCCAGATTGTGCGGCACCCTGTGGGTCATGTCCAGGAAGGTGGGATTTATCCTAAGAAATGGGGAGCCATTGAGAAGTTTGATGCAAGACTGCGAGATATGACCCAATGTTGTGTTTTTGCAAAGGTGACCCCAGTTGCTCCATGAAGAGTAACAGATGGCTCTCATCTTCCATCTCACTTTGCTCATTTTTTCCATCTCACTTTGCTCATTGCTTCCATCTCATTTTGCTCATTTGTGCCTTCACTATATTCGATAAGGAAGAGGCAAAATAATCACATACTTCAGGGATACGCTGTGATAAGGAATGGATGGCAACAGGTTGGAAATGATAAAAATACAGCAACACGAGCAGATAGGTGATGTTGAGTATCAGACTAAAAGTCAGCAGGCAAAATCGTTAGGGAGTTTTCAAAAACTAAAAGCCGAAGCAAGTTTAATCTCAATGGGCACAGAGGAAGCACCAAGCGCTGCTATTAGGATGGCGGGCTTTGAGGTCAGGATGCACCTCTGCCACTCACAAGCTTCACCATCTAAGGTGTGGTGCCTGGATCCTCTGCTCTTGGAGTTTCTCCCTCCAAGAGGGGGTACAAGAGAATTTGTGTTTCAGAATTTCTATAAAAGCTGCATAAATGTGAAGCTGACACTTGTACAGCAGCTCCTGGCATGGGGTAGTGCTCTCCTGTGTCTGTCATGGGAACGAGTGGGTCAAAGGACAGGAACTAAGCAGGTGTGTGGACTTAGAAGGCTAAAATTGATGCATGGAAGATGATAAAATATTCTGCAAACCATCAAGAGCATGCTGCCAGTGAAGACCAGGACCACGGTGGGATGGAGGAAAGAAGAAATCTTCCCATTTGTCCTAAAATCCTCACCAAGGCAGAGCCTGTCATTCAGGATCTCTCAACCGCAGCAAGGCAGACCTGTTCAGCCAGGTCATCTGTGGTTTCTGTTGGGAACTGGGGGGCAGCCTGAGCTGTCCAGGGTACTGAGTAGCATCCTGGCTCCACCGCTAGATGCCAATTGCAACCCCACCCCAAAAGACTGTCCCAGACACATTCATCCAGTGGGGATAGGAGAGGAGCTCATGGACACATCCCACCTATCAAGTACCTTGCTCTGGGAAGCTCACATTTTCTCCTTCTCTTGGTCTTACGGGCATAGTGTCACTGGAATATATTGTATTGCTGCGTAGTGATTATACAAAGTGGTGGGTTTCATAGTGGTATATTCATGAATAATTAGATCAATTTCCCTCTCCATACCACCCTCCTCCTTTCTGTCCTCCATTCCTGGACCTCCTTCCTCTACTCCAAGGGCCTCCCTTCTGCTTTCATGGCAATGCTTTTTATCCGACTCTTCCCTCTCACTCCACATATCATAGAAAACATATGATCCTTTTCTCTCCGTCCCTGACTTATTGTTCTCGAGTATGTAAAGGTCAGTGATGAGAGGGAGAGAATGCTTGGCCAGCATGCACCACTCAGCAGGAGGGATACCCTCTGAGAAACATCTCCACAGGTGGTTTTGTCATTATGTGAACATCATAGAGTGCACTTACGCCAACTGAGACAACCACGATGTCACTAGACAACATGACCCTAAGGGACCATTGCCCTGCATGCAGCTCATCGCTGACCAAAACATCATCATTCAGCATATAACTATCCTATTGGGTTTGATTTTTCTTGTATTTCTTCATTGGGGGGAATAAAGAACACCTAAAAATGGTTTCTGAGCTAATTCTGAGAATCTGCTTCCATGCAGCTTCAGAAGCTCAGTAATGTTGCCACCATTTGGAGGGGCTGACCCTGACATCTAAGAGATCTGTATCCAAGTCATACTGTCCCCTACTTCTACATGACTTTATGTATCTGCTTTTAAATGCTTGGCTTAGTTTTCTTTCTGTGTAACAAAATACCACAAAATTAGCCACTAAAAGCAACTCCCATTTATGATCTCACAGTTTGCAGGTCTGAAGGTACAGAGAGTGTGGCTGGGCTTTCTGGCTTCCTTATCCAAGGTCTCCCCAGGCTGACATCTAAGTGTTGGCCAGGCTGCAGTCTTTTCTAGAGAGGATCTGAGAGAATATCTGCTTCCCTATCCCTTCATGTCCGTGTGGTTTAAAGACTGAGATCTCCTCTCCTTGCTGGCTATCGGGGACTGGGGCTGCTCTCACCTTTCCACTGGTTCTTGTGGTGCTGGCAGATGGCTCCCTCTACCTCTAGTACAGAACTGTCACCATGCCCTGAGTCCTTCAGGATCTATAAATACCTCCAGGTTCCCATTCTGCCTCCAACCAGTGAAAACTCCCTAATTTTGAAGGGCTCACCTGATTGGTCTGACTCATCTGATCTCCTTAGCTTAAGGTCAGCTGACTCAAGAATTCACACCTGCAGAGTCCCTTCATGGTGTCAATAACCTGGCTTTGAGAATCTTGGGTGACCTGTCTTTAGGATTCTGTCTCCACAACACTTCCGGAAGTTGAGAAATAGGCAGGTTCCCTGTTAGGTCCTCTCCTTTGCCTGAGGCTTGGGACTGTTTCACTTCAGTGGGGATTTGCAAGCCCCATGAGGTTGTAAGGACTATGCCAGGTTAGCAGTGACTTAATCCTCACCCCCATTTATCCTAGAACCCTGAAAAGATGAGATAAGAGTATTGAATGATGGGAGGAAATCATTTATCATAAAATCTCATCAATCCCATGAAATGATGGAATATTTGCTTTGTTTCTTCTTGCTGGAGTTTTAATTTAGTTGCATAGATAGCGAAGGTGCCACGCTCTGCCTCCACAGGTGACATCCCCATCGTCGCCGGGAGCTGGATTATAGGCTTCACAACAGTGAGGGGGCAGAAATATTTTAATTTTGTTTTTAATTATACAATAACAAAAGCTATTACAAACTGGGAAAGAATAACTTAAAATTAATTATCAGCCAGAATTAGTTTCTCAGAAAGGCATTTCAAAGCTTAATCAAGATAAAATGAAAAGAACATAAAATTAAATTTTAAAAAAATCTTCTAAAGGATGAAATAATTCAGAGAAGAACATGAAAAAAATAACTTATGAGAGAATAAGGGCTCTAAATTAGACACCCCTCTTGAGTCATTGTCAAGGACATATTTTCCTTGAATTATGAGCCCAAATCTGTATCAATCTGCCTCCATCAGAAAATGAGAAAGAACTACTGAAGTTTGTTTCACCTTCCATAAAATTTGACTAGCAATTTTATGACAATTTTCATGCTGTTTTAAAAGATACCAGGTGAGCAAAACAGCTTCCTCTCATGAATGGAGAACATGACTGTGTCTGATATTAGACCCCAGTCTGAGGAAGAGACAGACATGAAGATTCTCTACCTTTCAGCAAACACCACGGATCTCAAGTACAGACCTGGTTTTCCCATAGAAGGGTATTTATAAACCAGTATGTGCCCAAGAGGCTGTTACAAAAAGAAATCTCTTAAAATGGAAGTTCACCCTCTAAGTTCACCAAATCACCTGTTCAGCATCTTGTGAGGTAAAGAACATCTGCCTTATCTGTTTGCGTGTTCACTCACCGGTCCAATACACATCTACTCTTCTTATCATTGCGATATTCTGCTTTCTAGTGGAGAAAATTCCTTCCCTTTTCCCTGTCCATTGGGTTTGGAGAGGGGACAGTGAGCCCATCTCTAGTTCCAGTGGGGTGGGAGGGCACATGTGATCCAACCCCAAAACTGCGCCAAGGTTTGAATCTCTAGGATGGGGTGATTAGGTCAGTGATGGACATGGGAGAAAAGCTAGGCCAATAAGACAGAAAAGAGAACCTTCCCTAAAACTGTTGGTAAATAGAAACCCTACCAGGACTTTCTAGATGTGCAGTAAACCTAGGTCTGCTGGCAACTCTGAGATCCTGGGTTTTGTGTTACTGAAGAGTCTTTCTAGGAATGAAGTCAGTCTAAAGAAGGGAACAGCCCCATGAGAGAAGGAAATGACTTGGCACCATTGTTTGAGCAGTTGGATCCAGCTCTAACTGAAGTCTTTCACACAAGTGATTTTCATTCCCATGATCAAATAGATACACTTTTTGCATTAAGCCTTTCTGAGCTGATTTTGCTTTGTTCTGGGGTGTGTGTGTGTGGTGTGTGTGTGTGTGTGTGTGTGTGTGTGTGCGTGTGTGTGTGTGTGTGTGTGTGTATGTGTGGATGTAGATTTTGGCCATCAAACTAAATGATTAATGACAAATCACTTTGAAAACTGTCCCAGCTGCTAAGTAATGTCACTGACGATTTTTTCCCCCTCCTTTGCTTCCAAAATCCCTCGGGCTTGTTTTAGTCAGCTTTTTTGGCTGCTGTGACTAAAAGATCTGACCAGAAGAATTTTAAAGGTGGAAAAGTTTATTTGAGGGCCCACAGTTTCAGAGGTCATAATCCACAGAAGGCTGACTGCATTCCTTGGGGCTGGAGGTGAGGCTGAATATCATGGTGGAGAGTGTGGCAGAGGGAAGCCACCCACATGATCATCAGGAAGCAGAGAGAGAGACTTCAGATGCTAGATACAAATATATACCCGAAGCCACACCCCCAATTCCCACCTCCTCCAGCCACACCCAATCACCTCAGTGGCCACTCAGGTAATCCCAGCAGGGGATTAGTTCACTGATTGTGTTAAGACTCTTACAACCCAATTATTTCTCCTCTGAATCTTCCTGCATTGTCTCACAAGTGAGCTTTTGGGGGACACTTCACATCCAGACCATAAAATGGCTTTGTTAACCTGCTCCACCAACATGAAATGTCCTCTGAGATCCTGGGATTTTTTCTGTTTTGCAG
The DNA here is from genome assembly GCF_052094955.1 of Ictidomys tridecemlineatus. Taxonomy (NCBI): domain Eukaryota; kingdom Metazoa; phylum Chordata; class Mammalia; order Rodentia; family Sciuridae; genus Ictidomys; species Ictidomys tridecemlineatus. Next base: position 1,081,150 of record NW_027525461.1, on the reverse strand, counting down.
CCCATGTTAAGCCCCATACCCAAGAAACCAGTCCTACTGCTTCAATTCTGCTTGAAATGTTTACCCACCATGCTCGTAGCCACAGCACCCCAGGCTGTTCACTTGCTGTCTTATTGGTCCACATGTTTGGTCCTCAGTTACCTCCAGGACCCTGGAACACAGTGCTTCTCCACCAGCCCCCCAGGTGATAATCAGCTCCTGCCTCCCGCCCTCTGCTGACACAGCCTCTTCCAGAACCTTGCCCATCCTGGCTGCCCTTGGAATCTGCTGTGCCCCAGCTGACAATCACCTCTGCTGAAAACCCACCAGTACTATTTGAAGACCCTAAGAATTTATATTAAACTCCTTACAGTGTGTTCCAAAACTCCACAGGGCCCAGTCTTTGGCTCTCCCCTGGCCTTCCTCCATTGTCTCCTGCCTTCTCTCTGCTCCAGACCTCCCCACTCCCATGCCTCCAGCCAGCCCTGAACAGGGGGCATGTACGTGGACATGTGCCCCTCAGCCCCTCAGTCCACCCTCTCTCCCAGCTAGCTCTTACCTGCTCTGGAGGATCAGCACAGCCTTCACTCTCCTGGGGAAAGTGCCCCAGGCCTGTAATTGAGTTACCTCCCCTAGAATGACCACAAGCTCTCCTGACTGCAGGGGGCCTTCCTGCACTGCACTGATAAAGGCTGGCTTTCTACTCCATGATGTGATGCTCTCAAAGGGTTTCTGCCTCTTTCACCATCAGCCCCAGGACACCCATGATCATGACCTCCACCACCCACACTGGGCACGTGCAATAGCTCGCACACATCGTAGGCACTCAACAGATGCTGGTTAAATGAATGAATGAATCACACAAGAACCATTGCAGGTTGAAAGGAAGGAGAGACAGAAAGGGAGAGGACAGAAGGAAGGACAAATGAAGGAAACCGAAGGTGAACACTATTATTTTCCAGCTGTGTATTTTGCCCACATTTGAAAAATAGCAAAGAGAAAACTGTTAAGAAACAACCATAGACATGTCTAGAAATGTGAGCTCTTAGCTCTTCACTAGTCACATAGATATTTAAACTGTAAGCAGGACAAGCTGTAGGACCAGGGGACCCACAGAGAAGCTCTGTGAGTGGCAGGCATGTGTCCTGATGCTCAGCGCCCCACTTGCATGAACTATCACCTGGTCTGCTGTGGACCAAGCAGCAGCTAGAGGAGGGGTATGGGTAGCCTCGCAGGGCTCTCTTCTGATGTCGATTTGTAAGGCACTCTAGTAATATTTTATTAATATATATTGTCTCTATGTGAAAAAGAGTGGAGTTTCACTGACTCCAGGCATCCAAACCCAACCCTTGTGTTAGGCTTTGTCTTTACCCAGATTGGCCAAGCCAGGGCAGGTTGAAGACATCCACAGAGACAAGCAGAGATGTTTTCTCGTGAGTCGAATTTACTGATGGGTTCCCATGCATGTGTACAGAGTGGAATATTTTCAAATGAGTATTTAGCAGCTTGTACAAAATGGAATGTAAGAAAAGTGGTAGATAACTTAGCAGTTAAGGTCCTAGTTTCTAGCAGGCACTTTCTAAGTTAGACAGACACACAAGCATATATGTGTGTATATATATATATATATATATATATATATATATATATATATATAAACATGAAGAGATATATGAAATGTACAAACACATATTGCTCAAGAATATACATATGATGTAAACATGCAATCTAACTGCAGCCCTAGAAACCAAGTACTATTTTTCCCATTTGAGGTTTAAGGGAACAAAGCGTCCTGGAAGTTCAGGTCTTGCTCAACCATATTCCATGAATGAGCAGCAGATCCTAAGTTGAACTCGCAGTGTCTGACCAGAAAAATCTCTGAACATTCTGCCCCACCACATTGCCCCTGGACAGGGCATCAAGGGGAAGATGAGAATGTGTTCAACTGTATGTAGAAATATGCACCAGAGTGAGGGAAATATGCACACTGCTATTTGCCTGGTGATGATGGCCCCAGATGCAGGTTCACTTGATAGAGGAAGCCTGCTCCAAGCTGTGAACCTGCTTTTCTCACATGGGATAAAATTAAATTTTATAAGCATCTCCCATCCTACAACTTCTGCAGCACTATGCAAACTGCTGGGTGGATAAATGGATGGATAAGGTAGATGGATGAGACAGATGATGGATCACATCCCTGCCCTTAAGGAGGTCATAATCCTGAAATGGACCCAGAGAGCACTTCTGGGCAGACAGAGGTCACCTGTGCACAGCAGGCTTATGGAAAAATCACCACAAAACAGCCTTTACTCGTTCTAACAGTTTGGAAACCATGGCCCTCTAAAAGGAGGAAATGGAAAAGGGAATCATGTTTATTAAACACCCACTAGATGCCAGGCTCTCTGTAGAACATGCTCCATGCCTGGTTTTGGTGGTGAAACCAAATAGAGGACTCCTGAAAACAGCTCCAGTTGGGTGACATTCAGCAAGAAATTAACATTTTCACAGTGAGTCAACTCATTTGAGTGACGTGTGTGTGCAGGGGCATTCCCTGGGCTGGGGGACAACGTGAAAGCTATGTGTGCATAGATGTAGACAGAAGCCATGATGTGGCTGAATGACTGGAAGCCATCATATGAAGTGGTTCCACTGTGTGAAATGTTTAGCATACACACTTTCTCAGTGGTGTCCACTTATCGGCAGTTACTCAATGTCAATGGTGGTTTAAAAGTATTGAATGGAAAATTCCAGAAATAAGCACTTCTCAAGTTTCGAATTGCATGCCATCATGAGTCTCCGGCACTATCCCACTTCCTCCTGCCTGGGATGGGAATCCCCCCTTGACTCAGCATGTCCCTGATGTTTTGACATTTGCCTCCTGCTAGCCACTTAGCAGCTGCCCTGGTCATCAGTCTGTGGGGTACTGCAGTGCTCATGTTTAAGTGACCTCAGTTCTACTCAACAATGGCCCAAAGTGCAAGAATAGTGATGCTGGCAACTCAGATGCTCCAGAGAGACCCTGTGGAGAGCTTCACTTCAGTGACAGTACAGGAGAGTACAAGAGATGTTTCGAAGACCACAGTCACATCACCTGCATCACAGCACATCGTTAGAATTATTCTATTTTATTACTCTTGTTTGTTCTTTCTTACTGTGCCTGATTTTATAAATTAAATTTTGTCATGGGCATCTGTGTGTACAAACGGCATAGTAGATAGAGGTTTGGGTCACTTGTGATTTCATGTATCCACTAGGAACCTTGATGGGCACCCTGGGGACAGGGTGCCACTGTATGTGCACACATGAATCTTGGTGCTATGTATAGGAAGGGGTGGATTTCTCTGCAGAGCCTTCTTATTTTTGTGCTTTTGCCCAACAACAACCTGTGACTTTATATCCAAACACACACTGTGTCATCATAGGGACAAAGCAAAACTGGAAGACACCAGGGGGAACAACTCATCCATCTATCCAATCGAGCTGTTAGTCAGCTCATGTGAAGTTCAATGAGCCAAATCAATTGGCAACATTTAAAGATAATAACTTGCTTCACCAATGTGACGAAATGTTTTAAAGGCATTACCTTGACATTTCATTCCAATTGGGAGTTTTATCATATTTTAATAAGCACATGCTTATCTTATGTGCCAAGTATTGTGCCCAGAAAACTAAGTAGATCTGGCTCTCCGGAACTCATATACTCATGTTGATTCACAGATGTGTAGATGAGCACCCGTAGAATCACCTCCTGCAAATGGAAAGGCCAATCGCATAAAGTAAAGGAAGGGGAAAATAAGAATAAAAGAATCTTTTCTTCCCACACACTTAATATGCCTACATTCTTGTTAATATATCAAGAGAAGTTTATTTTTTAATGAAAATATTTATTCTCAGCCATAAATGCAATTATTAAAAGTAAATTCAAGTGCGACCAAAAAAAAAAAAATCTAACAATCAAAAACCTAAGAAAGTTAAGCTCACTTGAAATCCAACATCCCATGACAACCCCCATTCACTTTCTGGTGTCATTGTTAGGCATCTTCTATAGCTAGTCTAATGACCACTCATCTCCTTTCAACTGGGAGCCCTGGATTTCCTTTAACATGGGGATTTCAGTCCCAGGCAAGCTGGGATGTGGTCCTCCCAGGTCAGGGCTGGGTTTATATTCCCATCTCAATGGTGTTTTAGGATGGAATGTTTCCTGGATGGCTTTGCCATAACTCATTTAAATAGTCTATCACTAATAAAAATTGAGGTTGTTTCTAACGTTAAGAAATTGTTTCTACTATAAACCATCTGTGATGAGCACCCTTGCACAAACATCTTTGCACTCTTGACATTATCTTCATGGAATAAATTTCTGGAAATGATGCTGCTGAATAAAAGAGTATGTACACTTCTTTTTCACTACAGATTCCCCAAGTTGTCCTATTTAAACATTTTGTTAATTTATACCTTTGACCAGTCGATCCTGAGACAGACTCAGTTTTTCCAGTCTTTTTAAATCTTTTCAAATTCAATGGGCAATTGATTTCAAATTCCTAATGCATGTGTTCATTTTGTGGACAAGACTATTATTTTTTTATGAAAAAGGTGAAGTGCATTTTAATGAAAATGCAATCTCATAATTTCATTTAAAGAAATTTTATTGAAATATAACTTGTCTACCATAAAATTCACCTGATTTCAGAGGACCAAGTCAAGGAATGTAAATACATATTTACAGAGTGTACAGGCATCAGCACCATCTAGTTCTAGAATATTTCCAACATCCTAACAAAGGAACCTTATGCCCATTTACAGTCACTCCCCTTTCCTACACCAACCCTATGTAATTGTGAATCTTTCAATTATTCTGGATTGCCCAGGACTGGTGGAAGGATTGCCCGGGCATGGGATGTTGAGTGCCCAAACCCAGACAGTCCTGGGAAAACTAGGACAAGTTGGTAATTTGACCTTAGTGCTTTTTGTAAATTAAAATGTCCAGGTCTCCCCACCCCTCTTGGGTGACATTTGACCTCCATCTAAAGGAGTAACATGATTCAGTGAGTCAGCAACAGCTTTGAGAAAGGGAGACTCCTAGAAAGCAAGGTCCATGAAGCATTCTGATTTGGAGGGAATGCAGTAATGGGGTGCCCTGCAGGAGCTCCTCCTTCTGACCCTGAAACCACTGATCAACCAGGAGTTACCAGGACACAAGTCAACTCACCATCTCATGGGCCTCACGCAATCCCTCTGCATCCAACCATGACCTGGAGATGGGAAGGATGGCACCTCAACTACTCCAAGAAACAGGCAAGGATCTGATGGCTACTGAGTGGTATGAGAGCAACAGCTGGGTACACAGGACATACCATGCTCTGCTCTGACTCCTCTGCCATAATCCTCAGCACCCAACTGAGCTGGCCTCCATTTACCAACAAGGAGACTCAGAACCTTTCAGATGATGTTCCTTGCCCAGAGCACACAGCTGGGGTCAGAGGCAATGCTCAATCCCAATCAGAGCCTGCAGCCACACTGCTACCTACGTGGTCTCCTGGGCACCGGGAGAGACTGAGAAATGCAATTAGAATGCAGAAAGAAATAAACTCTAAATTTAAACCCCTTTCTCAACAAACACAGAAACATAAAACCACAGTGACTTTTTTCCCCAAAATGTCTCCTCTTCAATAAAATAAGTGAAGGGGGAGGGGGAGAAGAGGCTGGGGGCTGAGGGAGACACAGTAATGGGAAAGCCAATATAATTCAGAGTGAAATTGATTTAGGATTTGGCTAAGATTTTTGTATGGTTGCATATTTCACACTTATAGCATACCTTTAGTCTTATTTACAGTTTTGATTAAATCTATACTTCCTTATTTTACATAGTGTATAAAAATATAGTTTTATGTAAATATTTCTTCGAGAGATCTATAAAAGTGTCTCTTATAATTGATATGACATTTCAAAATACACAGTCAGTGTTTCATAATCAGAGACATTTCCTGGGCTCAATGATAGAAGGCACCTCACATTTATATTTACTAGTTTTTAATTATCTCATTATCTGTAGTTTCGAGCATCTCTGATTTACCCAGACAGGAGATCTGGGGAGTAATATATTTGAAGTCACTGGATAATTTCCATTTATCTTTGCCTAAAACTTTTCTCCTTCTTAGAATAATTGGAGAAAAGAGAGATAAAACCCCCAGCCTTGCTCTCTTACCACCAACAGACACCCGTGCTCCTGTTCATCAATCTGCACCAAAATGCTGTTTGGCCATAAAGCTGAAAAATGCAACCTGTGTCAGCGCTTGCATATTTAAACTCACACCACTGAAAATAAATACATAAAAGTCTAACACTTCAGACTCCATGTTTCTAGATCTGGCTGGTAACTACTGCCATTAGAAGGGTGGTGTGGAGGAGACACGGGAACATGGCTTGTGCTCCTCTATCTGTATCTGAGATTGAGGGGGAGTCTCCTGATCATAAGCCATGAGCATCTCATTGGCACTGTATGTTGTCATTTTCCAAATGCTCCATCATGAAGACGGAGCTTCAACACTGTCCCAGCTTGACTGGTTCATTTCCAGCCAGTTCATACTGGTTTTGGAACTTCTCACTCAATAAAAGATTCTGCAGGGAGAGATTCCTCTTGCACATGACAGCAGGGACTCCTTCCGTGGGATTGCAGGTCCAATCCTGAATTGGGGCAGGTGCAATGCTTAAAAGAGCCAGGTGCAGTGGAAAAATAGAAACTGGCCCCCAGTAGGTGGAGTGTTTAGCTCAGATGTGCGGAAGGGTCCCTGGGTAGAGATGAGCTCCACTCCATGAGGATGGATAGAAGGTGATCGACTGTTCCAGATGTCTGAGAACAGCTGATGGAGCGCCTAACACAGTAAGAAGCACACATCATTCATCCTCTCCACAGACAAATGTTCACCAGGTAAATGCCCCACGTGCCAGGATGTAAGGATGTGAAAACTCTCTCCTCTGGGACAGTGCGAGTCAAGGAGGGGAAATAAGAAAACTCAGTTACAGATGTGACTTCGATCAGTCGCATCCTTCAATTGCTTTAAATAATTATTTAAAGCATTTCTCCTCTTAATTTATGTAATCCAGATATGCATTCGCATGTATTCCACACAGGTCAACTGAGCACCACTGAGTGAGGGTTCTGGTGAGTGCCAGAGGGGACCGTGAACACAGACACCATCCCTATCTTGACAGAAGCCCCAATGCAGACCTGAGCTGTTTTCTTTAGAAACATAGTGGGTGCCGTGGGGAAGAGAAGAGGGTGCCATAAACTGTGGAGCAGAGGTCTTGATCGGGCCTTGGGTGTGGAGGTTGAAGGGTTCTAGGAAGCCTTCTTGGAAAGAAGTACCTGTGAACAGAGAGCTCCAGCAAGGACGGGTGGTCTGAAAGTGAATGGCATACTCAAAGGCCATGGGGCAGAGTGGGTGTGAGCGCTCAAGGAAATGGCAAGGGCTGGAGTGGCCAAAGCTCTATGTTCAGGAGGGAGCACAGCCTGGATGAAGCTGAGAGGCAGAGCCAGATCCTGCCAATGGGTAAGGACCTGGATTTCCTCCTCCCACACTGGAGAGCTCTCTCAGGGGCTGGCCATAGTGGACAAAATAGAGCCTTCTACCCAAAGGTTCTACAGCGAATCCCAGAGCCTGTGAAACCAGTACCTCACACGGCAAAATGGACTTGGAGGCGTGATTAAGTTAGGGATCTTGACAAGAGGGGATTATCCTGGGTTGTCCAGCAGGGTCCAGTGGAATCACAGGGAAATAAGTCAATCTCAAAAAAACCAAAGGCTAAATGCTCTCTCTGATATGCAGATGCTCACTCACAATGGGGGCTGGGGGGTGAATGAGAAAGACAGGAGAATAAATCAGACATCACTTTCCTCTGTTTGTATATGAATATGCAACCAGTCTAACTCCACCTCATGTACAACCACAAGAATGGCAAGCTATAGTCCATGTATGTGTAATATGCCAAAATACATTCTACTGTCCCGTATAACTAAAAAGAACAAGTACATTTTCAAAAAGAAGAAGCAGAAGAAGAGATCAGAGGGTCAGAACATGAGACAGAGATTTAATTGCTACAGGGTTGGCTCTGAAGACACAGGACGGGTTCACAAGTCAAGGAGCGTAGGCAGCCTAGAATCTAGAGAATGTCAGAAAATGGATCCTCCCTAGAACCTCCAGAAGGACGGGTGCCCTGCCGATACCGCAACTCTGGGATCTCTGACCTCCAGAACTGTGTTGTCCAAGCAGATTGTCACCACAGCAACAGAAGCTAACAATGGGCAATGATAAGTGGCCAGATCTGTGGCTTTAGACCATTTTTCTGGCTGTGGTGTGGAGTGAAAGCAGAGAGATCTGTTGAGAGAAGGCTAAAAGAGTTGACTGGGAGATGATAACTTGGACCAGGAATAGAAATGAGGTGACAGTAGAGTTTCTCAACTTTGGCACAATTCATGTTTGAGGCAGAAATTTTTATGCTGTGTTGAGATCATTTTTTGTTGCTGTATTGGGACAGTCTTATACATTTTAGGGTGTTTTGCAGCTTTCCCAGCTTCTAACCAGGTGTGACAACCAGAAATGTCTTCTAACTTTGCAAATATCTCCTGGGAGGCAAAATCACCTTAGACAAAGACTTCTGAGTCAGAGAAAACCAGACCAGGTGCGAGGGTATTTACAAGTAGAATTAATAGGACCAGTTAGGCAAATTAAAACTTTCCTGATCCATTTCTGAGCTAAAGAAATAAGTGAAGCTCTTACTAAGTGCTCTGGTTTAGGTTCCAGGGATGAACAAAACAAAGACACTGTCCTTAACGGCTCTTTATTCTAGCAGGAGGAAACAGGGAGTGAATGAGCCTGACCAGATGAGAGCTCACTGGTTCAAACCCGTGCAGGACTTCACCATGCTGAGAAGGTGCAAATGCAGAAGGAGCTCACGTTTCTTCATCTTCCTGTGACCCCAGGAACACAAAAGACACAATCACGCTGGGATGTGCTGAGAGCTATAATAAACATCTGAGTTAAAATCTCTGGACAGATTGTAGAAGAATATAGAAAGGTGGAAAAGCTTCGGGGGGAGGTCTGCTGTGAGTTGACCCTGCAGAGCTCTCCTGCCTGCAGCGACTGGTGTTAGCACCCACGGCCCTGACTGGCATGCGCAGGCACTTGAGAGACATTAGTGTTTGTGTCTGTGCATCTTCCGTGGCCTTCCCACCAGCTCAGAGTAACCGCAAAGATTACAGGTGCCTTGCTGCAGCTGAAAGGCACTGTCCCTTTCTTTTAGAACTCAAGATGCAGGCATTCCTTATAGGATGATATTAGAGAGGATGATTCAGATCGGATAGCAACATTTAATTTTAAATGATCCACGGACACCGATAAATTAAATTTAACAATAAAAGCAGTTTTAACTTAGCTTGATGTTATGTACCAGAGCAGAGTCTCAAATCCCAGTGATTCAGAGAAACAGGGCAAACAAGCACAAATTGACACTCCTGACCTGGGGTCTCCCATGCCACTGGCCATGTGCAAAACACATCCCAGCAGCTACTAGGTGTTCCCAGGAGAGCAGAGAGAGTGCCCCCTTGGGCCCATGCCCAGGTGCCCTCCAACAGTGGCTCACGGCTCCTGTTTGGAATACACATACTACAAAGCCATTCACATGCCCATCAGAGGGCTTCTCATCACCCTGGGTCACTCAGTACCTGGGCTGGTTCATCATCTATAAAATGGAGCTCTGTTAATATACATCTTGCTATTTTATTCCCTAGGGGTTGACAAGAGAAATAAGCTAGAAAAGATATATAAGGACAATGCTCAAATATTAGTGCCTAGTATTCCCGCCACATACCCTTAGGGGACAGGACAGGTGTTCTGAGAACCCAGCAGGATTGCAGTTGAAATTTCACTGGCTCCTTCTTCCAGGACCCTGAGTCCAGCAGTGCCTGAAGCAGGATTTATATGTATTCTCTAAGAATGTCTCAAGAAAAACAATGGAGAGAAGCCAATTCCTAGGAAGAGAAAAGGAAAACATGCCAGATTTGATCTATACTTTATTCTTTAAGATGGTCAGGTTCAAAGTGGTGATATGATATTGAGGAACCACTAAGTACCATTCAAATGACTTTTCTTATTTTATTTCAAGTCAACCTAAAGTGAAAAATATTTTTACACAAAGCACAGTAATTTATGCAGCAACCACTCCATAATGAGCAGGTTCAATAACAGATAATTATATGGAAAGTACTCAAATGCTAACTATGTACTTTTAAAATGTTGCAAAAGTAGGTTCATAATTAAATTATAATTACAAGTAAAAAATCGAGACAATGATAATTCCCTAAGAAATGTGCACATTTTCATTTCCAGGGGTTGTGTGTGGTTTCTCTCACACTCTGATTCATTTTTTTTGTTGGTAGCTCCACTCTGATCTGACTCGTTTTGCATGATGGATTTTAAATTTAAAATTAACTAAAATTATCTTTCAGATTACTAATTACCATATACAATGGTTTCAATAGAAGAGCCAGGTTTCCATTAAAAAGTAGTTTGTAAGCATATAAGTTTGAAATTTTGAAAGATTTATAGTGATGAGAAGGAGATGATCATCTAATAGAAATTAAGCTACAGGCAAAACTGAGACAGTTTTAAAGCAGGTGATGAACTACCTGTGTGAAGGACACATGGCGAGGAACATGGGAAAGCCACCAAGTGTCCACAACTCTGTGCATCACACATAACCTATCCTGCTGCAAGTGGAAGAAGTACATTTGGATTGTCTAAAGGAAAAAGAGAGGCTTGTTTTTCATGAGAAAAAGTTCTGATCTAAAGTTAGATCTGGCTACCCAGAGTCTGAAATAATGTCATTCGGGTTTAACTTCTCCCTCTCTCCAGCTATCAACCCCTCTGATGCTCTTTTTGCCCAAGAATTTTAGCAAAATCCTCAAGACTACATTCTCACTGGTTGAGTGAGAGAGAATCTCTGTGGCAGCCAGTCTGATGCTGAGCCAAAGTTGGCCCCAAACCGTAGGGTTCCTCTGAGGTAGGGCTGAGCTGGGTACCACCAGGTAGGGGTGAGACTCCCCAAGAAAAAAGGTGTTGCTTCTAGCAGAAATAGGAGGAGAGGCCTGGATGTCAACAGCTCCCTGGATGAGCAGCCAGCTCAGCAGACTCTGTCTCCATTCTCTGTACCTTTTTCACTGGGTCTTGATTAAATTTGGGAGCTTTCATCTCTGCTCAGCTGCTCCTTATTCTAGAATGAGTCTTCTTCTCATTTGGTCAAACTCATACATTTCAACCAACATATGCTCTGAAACCTAGGCCAGAGAAAACTTGTTTCCAATACAGACCTGATTGTGTTATCATGTCTCTCACCACCTCTAAATCTAGTGTCTTGTGGTGGCAATATTTAAACCTACCAAAGGAGAAAAAAAATAATGCAACCTATCACCCAACTTCCAAAGTCCTGACCATTTGCCACGTTTATTGTACATTTGCCAAATGTGTCTCTGACTTGAATCCTTTGCATTTTCTTTGCCAGATTGTTTTACAACCAATCCCCAAAGTCCTGTTACTTCTGTTATAACACTTCTAAGGACTCAATAAGGGTTTTATAAAAGCTTAACTGCCATGTACCCTTCACACCTGTGGTATTAGGGCAGGCTCCGTGCCCCGGTGCGTACACACCTCCTTACCCCTGATGGACTCGGGGGCATCTTTCTATTTTGCTTGGATTAGCACAGTCCATGCGATGCATTATTTGCCCTGATATTTAAAGCTCTTTTTACTCCACCTGCTCTCCCCAATTACTTTCTGCTTTTCGGATCACTTCACTGCATTGTTGGACAATCAGACCCTGTCATTTGTCCTGTAAAATGTCCCCCCACACACACCGATTCTGGTTTGGGAAGATTTTTCCCTTGCAGGGACCTTTAGCCTGTTCGTCCCCCTCTTACTTCCTGAGGCCTGGTGGTCCCATCCAGAGGCCTAATCCCACTGGAGTTCAGTTAGCTCATTGGTTGGGCCTGGTGCCCCTGAGGTACCTTTACGCGGCTCTCCTTAGGTCACCAACATCTGCTCCTCTTGACCTCCCACCCTGCCACTCTCCCTGTTCTTGCAACTCCTGATCCCCCAGAGACTCTGTTTGTTCTCTGCCTCCAGGCTGCCACCAGCACAGATGCCCTCTGCCTGCTGGGGCTGGGGTACCGCCTACCCTCCTGACCTGAGACTCCACACCCAGGAGAGGAGAGCCTCCCCAGCCAGTCACCTCCAGAGCAAGCCACACCTTCCCCTGAGGCCTCAGAGCACCTCAGCAGGCTGTGTTTCTTCCTGTGTGTGCAGCTGTTAGATTGTGTCTGTCTCTCCAGGAGATAGTTAGCTTCATGAAGAGAAGCACAGCATCTGTCCTGCAAATGTCTGTGGAAGTATGAATCCGGTATTTTTATAAAAAGATACATATATACCCTCTCTAGCTCAGTCTAATCTCCTTCGTTAGCCCCTTAATATGTTTTTAAATGTTTATTGACAGAAAAATTAGCCACCAGTTTTTTAAGATTGATGCCATGGACCCTAATCACCCACCTTGTGCCCTATTTGCAAGACTCACATTCACACTCCAAAATCAATGTCAAAGGCTCATCTTACAGAGGTTTTATTTACCAAGCTCACCAAGCCCCAGACTCTCTTGGAGCCAGAGCCACAGCTGTCCTTCTCCCTCTCAGCGGTCCTGTGAGACAATGTTTGCATCCTTGTTTTAGAGAGGATCTAAACAATCTAACTTCCCCATTTCACCTGAGACCAAAGTAGCTCCCAGGACATGACACTTTTAGGGGTAACCCCAGAAGAGCCCAGGGAAGCTGGAACAAGGTGTTCACCTTGTTCCCAGGAGGCTCAAGGTCACTTGTTAATTGCTGGTGGTGCTAGGGTCCTGCCCCACATATACAAAGTCATGAAGCCACCATCCCACATGGTGGTACCCATTGGTTACTTTGTGATTATAAAAAGGGGGATGCAAAGACTTAATTCTTGACCACCACCCAAATTAGACATTGGCTCTGTTGTACCAAAGAGAACTACACCAGGAAAAATTTCCCAATTTTCCACTTTAGGACAAGGAATCTAAATTTCTTTTTCATTAAGAAGATTATAGCCAAGTGCCACACAAGGGCATTTCAATCAACAATGGACAGCATCTGAGACAATGGTCCCCTGGGACTATAATGGAGCTGGAGAATTTCTATCACCTGCTGACATGGCAGCCCTTGTAGTGTCAAATCACAATCATGTCACGAGTTTGTGATGATGCTGGTGTCAGCAAACCTACCTCACAGCCAGGAGTTTAAAAGCAGAGCACACACAGCTGTGTGCACCATCCTTAATACTCGATAAGGATAATAAATGATGGTTACTGGTTCATGTCTTTACTTACTATTATCCATATTGCAGTATATGCTTCTTCTACTTTAAAAAAGTTTACTGAAAATAGTAGATTATCCCATCAGCAGCCTCGTGTGCCTGGTGCTTTCCACATGTCTCGATTGTATGGAGAGGCCATGTTAAGTGATTGACATGTGCCATATAGGTCTGGGTAAGAGTCTTTTTTATGAGTTAACACAACAATAAAATCACCAAGGCTGCATTTCTCAGAATGCAGCTCTGTCCTTAAACGGCAATGGCAGTATATCCTTTCATGGGATTCTAAGCCCCTCTTCTTCCTGGCCAATGGCATGACATTTTGCTGTATTCTCAGATGATATTATACATTGAAATATATATTTTTGTCATAATAAGTTATCAGACTCCAATGTAATTAATTGAAGGCATGGTACCCAGTCACCTTACAGTGTTTTCTCTGCATCTTGATCTGATGCAAAATGTCTCTCAAAGGAGTTTGACTGTGAAAACTAATTAATATGTTCATTTGTTTCCAGTTCTGTCCTAAACATAATGCATCCACAACGTGTCTCCACCCAAACCACAAGTGGTATTAATGAAAGGACAATTCCTGAAATTTGGGGAAAATTGTACAAACAAGTTGGAACGTCAGCTAAATCTCTGCTAATGTTCAAACATACTTCATCAGACTTATCAAAACAGCAAATCAAGCTACCACTTACAGAAAATAGTTGAGATTAAACAGCGGCACTCATCAGAATATTCATTCACTTTGAAGAAGAACACTCAGTGAAATGGCTTTCAATTAGTTCTAGGGCACTCTAACCTCCGGGGCTCTGGGCAAGTAATGCTTTTATTAGGCTTCCATGAGATCACCAAGCCTCACAATTGAATTTTAAATCCATTTACTTTGGGATGCTTGTCTAAAGATAATGCCAGGCCTCATCCTCAACCAAGAACGATTAGCAAACTTGGGTCTTCCTTAGCACTTTGATCAAGGACAATCATTGTTTTATTTTAAAGACTTTTCTCAGTCTTTATTAAAATCATTGGAGGCCCTCAGGATGGAAAATTCTTTTTGCTTAGTATTTCATAAGGACAGGTGGCTGAACTTGAATTTCAGAACCAGGAACCAGACCCAACCAACATTTTCATGAGCACATATATTAGACAGGTTTACAAAACATAATTACAGTGATCATAACAAAATTTCTATATATACTCATATACATTAAACCTTTAAATTAACAAAATAGGCAAAATAAATCTATATGCCAGTCATTAAACTAAGCAGTTTATCTACTTGTTCTTACTCAATCCTCAAATCAGAAGAGGATGAAAGTACTATTATCTCCATTAAACAAACTAGTTCAGGAATCAACAGGCCACAGGCAATAGTCCAAAATCTAGCCTACCTTCAGTTCCATCTTTTAAATAAAGCTTTATTGTAACCACCATGCCCAACTTCTGCTGAACTGTCTCTAACTGCTTTCCCAGTATGACGTCAGAATTGAGTAGTCAAGACAGGCTGTCTGGTCTTTGCAACCTAAAATACTTGTCACCTTTGAAGAAACATTTGCCCTCTCTGGACTAGATGTGTGAGGCTCAGATGGAAGACATGGTGTCTAATTACAAATGAGTCTTATTTCTATAAAGGGAATAAATTTAACTATGAAACATTACTAAGACATCAGTAATATCATTTAATTACAAACACCTGGATTTTCAAAGCCAGTGAGGGAATCCCCCAGAAGAGACTTGAGGGTTTCAACAGGTGTTGCTTCTCCGACTTCCCTCCTCCATGCAGCAGGGGGGCAGGGTCCACAGCTTTGCTGGACTCCCCGAAGCTTTCTGGCCACACTTTCCCATCAGACACTGGGGTTGGGATGTGGTGATTGGTTCTCAGACTCTTATTTTTCCTCACTTGGCTTCTCCAATTTGGCATCTTTTCTACTACTGACAGCATCTTGTCCCAGCAGATCCCTGCTTCCAGTCACAGCCTATGTTTGGCTCCAGCCTAAAAATACTCTTGTGCCTGCCCTTGGCTTCTCTCCTTCACCACCACACCAAGAGGGCTGGCATGGAACATCCATTATATATGTACATTTTAAGTGCCTATTTTAAAAAGAAGTTTAAATTTCATAAGTCATGCAAGAGTTCATTCTAGTTATAAAAGTTCAAATGCTGCAGATGAGGGCAAAATCACTTTGGCCTTTATTGACCACCTGCAAGACAGCAACAGTACCTAGCAGACAGGCAAATGGCTTCTCTCGCAAGGCCAAGGATTTTTAGACAGTGTCTATTGAAATTAAAATGTACAGATCCTGTATCCCAGCAAAACCACCCCTTGATCTATGCTCTAGGATTACACTAAAATGTGAGAACAAAGAAACAGACAAATGCACAATGTGTAGTGATTTATTTGATGGTGAAATAAACACCAGGAGTTTTAGAACATGACTGTCTTCACAGCATTGACAGCAGGATTTGCAGGGTGAGAGCCATATCACTGCAGATTCTGTCTTTCCAAGTGTCTTGCTTATCTTCATCCTTTTTCATCAAATCATGCACATTCAACAGGAAGGTAAATATATTGAGTGTGTTCAGACCAGGTTTTAGAGGACTTTTTTTTTTCAGAGAGAGAGAGAGGGAGAGAGAGAGAGAGAATTTTTTTAATATTTATTTTTTAGTTCTCGGCGGACACAACATCTTTGTTGGTATGTGGTGCTGAGGATCGAACCCGGGCTGCACGCATGCCAGGTGAGCGTGCTACTGCTTGAGCCACATCTCCAGCCCTTATTTTCCCTTTTCACAAAGTAATACTGAGCAGATAGAAAAGAAAAACAGGACTCTGGATGAGTATACTTTTCATAAATCTAATAGGCCACCTGAAATAAAGGAGATAACTGTTGGTGAAGATGGACGGAGTCAGCACTGGACAGCAGCCTTGGTCCATGCTAGGAAACCCACTGATCCTTCCCATGCCTGGCTCTGAGCCCACTTTTCTAGTACCCACATTATTTCCTCACTCTGATTATGGGAACTTCATGCAAATATCATCTTCTGAATTAGCTTTAAAATCTACCTTTATTGCCGACTTTAGTTACCAAGGGCAGCACCTAGTGGAATCCACGTCCCTGTCCAGGGTGTGTGACCAACATGATGCCTCGTGCTGGGAGCTCCCTGGTGAACCTTTTGGCCACTAAGCCAGATAAGCACTTTTCAGGACAAATTCCTAGACCTTCAAGGTGTCCTCTATTTTGTTTCAGTTAAAACTTTTTGGAGAAACTCACAAAGAACCAGCCATGATCTCCAAGATCCACCAGTCTGTTTTTATTATAGGTTCCTAGAGAAAACTTGGCTCATTAAAAGATTAAACTGAGCATGCCCCAAAGTGTTGCTTTCCACCACCTTTGTAATCTGAACCTAGCAGCCCAGAAGTACTCACAGCTGCTATCTTTTACGTGTCTGTCCTCCACATTAGCCTTTTTAGTATGTGCTCCACCTCCTTGAGCTGAGCATGCCCGGGAATGTACCGACCATCTTTTTCCTGAACTATGTCCTTGAACTGAGCATGCTCAGGAGTGTCCACCCCCAAAGTGAGTGTTACAGACTCCCAGAAAACACCCCTGCTTCCTTTATTCCAGGAGAGCACTGTTTTGCAGATAACTCAGGTGTTTTCCTTACTCCCTGTGGGTGTTAAATCTTTCCCCTTTCTTTTATCTTCTGGTGGAACTCATTGTCTTCATACTCACCAAATAATGAACCCTTTGCATTCCAACTTTTCTGCTCCTTCATAAACATTCAATTGCCTTGGTGTGTGTTAGAATGACCAGGGTGCCTCTCCAGGCAGGCAGGGCTGTCCTCACAGGGTGATAGAGAGACGTGAAAAGGGAGCTCACATAGAGGGGCTCTCCTGACCTCACCTGTGACACCCAAGGTGTCTGCACAGGCCCTCAATTTCCCAGCAGCCAAGCGGGCTACGGGCATCATCCATGCAGCAGGGGCTTCCCTAGCTGGCCATTCCCTCCAGGCAACCACTCCACCCTTCCATCTAGAAGCTGGCTCGCTGTGGCCTTTGTACTGAGCCTTTTACTAGGTATTTTCATACATTATTGGCAATTAATCTTTCCCCGGGCTCTCTTGGTTGTTCCTATTTCCTAGACAGGGAATTAACCAGCACGTCCAAGGTCACAGAACCCCCCGGCTGATGAAGCAGGGCTAACATCCATGCAGCCTCCCCTCAGAGCCTTTACCCCTCACGGTCACCCATTCACATCTTCCCATCCTTGAAAATAGCATCCGCTAACCATGAAAACCCCAAAGGGTGGGGGGTTTTCAGGGCAGCAGCACAGGCTAAGGGCAGCGTATGGGGCCACTATGGTGGAGATGGCTTGAAAGCCACACTGAGGAAGGATCAGAAATTAAACTGCAGTGTTTGGATGCTGTTTATCAGTGCAGGAGGGCCACAGAAGGCTTATGAGTGGGGAGGTGTTCAAAGTTTTGTGCTTCAAAAAGATTCATCTGGTACAATGAATTGGAGAAGAGAGAAAGATCATTTCAGAGTTCTCTATTAAAAATAGCCCAAGCATGACATGATAAGGCCTTAAACTTGCTAGTAGGAAAAAAGAGGGTAAGAGTTTGAGATTGCTCGGAAGGAACCCTCTCTACCTGTGTTGTCAGCTCAGTCTTTGGGTTGCCAGTCTGTGTTCTGCCTTTGGTGGTAAGTAAAGCTTCCCCTCTCCCTCTTTTAGAATTTGTTCCATTCTAAATCCCTTCTCCACGTTCAAACTTGTCCGAAGCATTAAGCTGTGGTACAGCCATGTATTATGATGCATGACAAATATTCTCAGTGGCTCCAGAGCCGAAGTGAGTTGGTGATTCTGAGCAGGGAGCAGCAAGGTTAATCACCTAATAATTTACTACAGTGAGTACATCTGCAGACATTTTGATTTTCACTAATTGTGGCATTAAGCAAAGCAAACAATACTCTGTTCATATTCCAGCTGGGAGACACACATCCAGAGGAGGCTTTCCGGTGATTTATAAGCCCTTTGCTTTACCCTTGAGCACAAGGCCACTTGATGGGAGGTGGCAAGACCAATGGTTTTGCAGAGCCATGGATTGGTTTAGTAAAGATTTCCCTTAATGGGCCGAGAAGCCGAGCAGCCTTGCTGTGTGGCTGAGTCTGCCGTTCAGAGAAACCCACGTGAGCAATGCTAACGTGATTAGATGAGTCTATGGGAGGCGCTGGTATTGACGCCAGTCATCCTCAGTGTTTGAGGCAGGGGAGGCTGAGGAGTAGGATGAGAATATTAGAACAGGGTCAGAGTGAGAATGAAATGGCTAAGAGTGCAGTCAAGTCCAGGCACAAAGCTCAGCTCTGCCATGACAGTGGGGTGGCCTTGTGCAAGCAAGGCAAGCACTCACTTCTTTGTCTAGCCAGGGATACTGACACGGTTTTGAGGAATTATTGTGTGAAATGAATTAGGTGATTTATGTGAGGTGTCTGAGACTTTTGACAACAAACGTTACCTCCACTTCCCCTGACTGTTCTCTTACAGAATTGCCTTTTCTTCCTTCAGGCCAAATGACTTGGATGGGGACTGTTTCCTCCATCTCTGGCTTCAAGGATGGGCCATTTGAACTGGGCTGGGTCAAATCAAAGCAACTCATACCCTGGCCACAGGGATCAGATGCGTTATCTAAACTCCACAGATCTGGCTGAACAAAGTCCAAACTTCAGTTACATTATGCTACATTGGGGGAAAGAGGTTCACTCCATTTGCTTTATTAAAAGCACAGAACATCAGCTCAGAGCAGATGGCTATCATATTACCACATGGAGAGAACCAGATAAGGAAGGAGGCCAAGCAGAGGAACATGAACCAAAACCAGAAGGGGTAAGATTGGGTCTTGATGGTCCTGTTTGAGCTCCTGGATACAGCCATGCCTGAAGTCAGAGGTCCTAAAATTTGGCTTCATGAGCCAATTAATTCCTTTTTGTTCTTTTGAGTTTAGGTATTTTCGTTTTGGAAGTTGCAACCATAAGAGTCTTCAGACTTTAAAGTTTTAGCATAGATTACAATATATAGAAGGGATTAAGTAGGCATCATTTTTTGATGTTGCTTCTACTACTGCTGTTTTTATTATTCAAGGCTTCATTACTCACCCCTATTCTCAAGTCATTTTTATTTCCTAAACTACCAAGGTCCTTGGAAAGGGTTCCATTTTCTAGTTTCTTACATGGTTCAAGATAAAGCAAATGCTCCTTGTTTAGACCATCTCCTTAAAACTAATAGAAAAGCACAGAGATGGTTGAAGCATCAGCAATTCAACAAAAGCCTTTCCGATAGATACTGGGAATCTGAAAGACATCCTGTCCAGGGCAGGAGTATCGTCATGGCTGGTTCACCATCTAATCTCCATGAACACAGAGACTCTGTTCCTCCCCCCACAGCAGTCTAAACCTTTGCAGATTTCCTCTTCTTCCGAAGCTCATCCGGGCAGCAGAATCCCCAGGATAACCCAGAAGCCAGGTGTCTATTTGGAGCCTGTTTTTCAGCCAAGGATGCTGAAGCTACAGACAGTAAGTGACTGGACAAAGTCTCAGGTCCCTGGGAGCAGAGCAGGAATCTTTTGTCAGAAGCCAAGGAACGTGCCTTTCCAGTGTTCCCTCCCTGTGACTGTAGACAGTTGTCACAGGATCCCCACGGAGGCTGCATAGTACCGAGGTCCACACGTCGTCTGGTTTCAAGTGCTGCCCAACCACCTTCTCACCATTTCCTCCTGAAACACCTGCACAGCCTCATGGACTTTCTGATGCCTCAGCTGTAATGTCAGTGTGACAACAGGACCCACCTCGCAAGTTACTGAAGGATTAAAGGAGAGAATGTGTCTAAGCATCCCTAACACCAAGTCTGATGCTTTCATCAGAAGAGTCTGATGAAAGTGTGTCAAGAAGGAATCTGTGAGCAGAAATCAGCTCTTCTGAGGAAAACATATGGGCTGGAAAGTTCTTTTGGGAAACTCATGTGGAACAAAGGAAGAACATCAGAGATGTTCCTGGAGCTTGTTGTGCAGTAGCCAAAGATCAGGAGCGATCCAAAGATCCACAGACAGGGGAACGGCAGAGCTAAACACATCTCCACAACACAGAAGCCCCAGAAATTCAAAAAGAATTATGCACGTCAATGTGTCCAGCTCAGTAAGATCTGTAAGATGTATTTCTGAGCAAAAAAAGATTAGCAATGATATGTGTAAAAGATCTAACAGTATACATTTCTGTCTCTTGCTGAAGAATCCATATAAATAGACTAATAGAGAATCTTATAGACACACAAAAAACCTGTGCCACAAATACCAAACAGTATAGAAGGAAAAAGGAAGCTTCCCATATTGCTGCAAGTTAATTTCTAACAATGAAAATTTGGTCATGAATTACTTATGCAATTAAAAATTAACAATGAGGAAACACCCGAGGTGACTGAAAGTAACTTCAGACTGCCTCAAGCTAAAAGTAGCCTGATTATTCTCCGTGGTGCTAAAATAAACAAGAATACAGAAGAGACACATTCAACCACTTTTCAAGCATAAAACCAAGGGTTGAAAAACAAGTTGATTGACCGAATTTTGTTGTTGTTGTTGTTTGCTTCTAACTGGCTATGTCCCACATACACAGTGCGATTATCTTTCCCCAAAATAACATCACTCCATTGAATGATCTGCCACATGAAAAACAGGTTTGGTACAATTGTATATTGTTGAGAAATTATCATCAACTTTCCTTTCTCTCCAAAAAAGAAAAAAATTTCACAATGACACTGATGAGTTCTGTTGTTTTATATGTAATACCTTAACCCAGCTTGAATCCACAGTCTGCACGAAATCCTTCACATGTGACCATAACCACTACCCTGTGTGAGGCAGAGCATCGCATCCAAAATACAGTTCTTCTGGACTCACACACACTCGGTGTGGACAATAGCACAAATGACACCAGCCAAGATACGCTTCGCTCTCTGACCCACAGGTTGCCTCTTAATCCCTGATATGAAAGACATGAGATCTCATCTCCTACAAACCCCTGCTTCGGGGACCTAAAGCATATGTATCAGTTTATATTCATGTAAGTGGCTTCAAACCCACTTATTTGGACCCAGAATAGCCATTTGTTGTGTCCCCTCTGCTGATGATGTCCATTCTCATGCTCTAGATACCATCATCCAACTACATAGGTTTGGTATAGTCCAGATCCCTTTTTCTGGGCACTGAATTTACACAACCACCTTCCCCAGCAATATCTATTTTGAAGACTCATTTGCATCTCAAGGTGTCTAAGCATCCAAATGATAGCCATGACTTTGCTCTTCCAAATCTCTTGCTTACAGTGTCCTCTTCAGCAAAGGACTCCAACACCCAAAGGGCAGACAGGCGAGAGTCTTCCTTCGCTCATTTGCCCCCACCCAATTCCTGCAGCCACAGGCTCTATTCGTTGACCTTCAAAGTTCCTCTCAAGTCCATCCACTCTCTTGCCCTCACGGTCACCAGACTCATGTGAGCCACAGTCACCTCTTGCCTGACCTGTGCCAGTGCCCTCTTCGCTGGACTCCCCATTTCATTCATCCCCCCCTAATTTGTGCAATGCTGACCCCTTGCTTTTCATCCTTCAATGGCTTTCAACTATTCTTAGATTCAAATCCCTCACTGGAGTCCAAAGCCCAGCAGGAACAGGGCCACAAGACTCTTAAGCTTACCCACATCCTTTCCCACCCAGGGGCACATTGTAACCACAAGAATCTTCTCTTATGCTCTAGAAAAACCACCACTTTCCCATCACATGTGCTTCCCCCTGGATTCTGACAATCGCAGCTTCATTCCACTTTCTTAAAGGTCTTGTCTTCAATGTCACCACTGCCACCACGTGAACCTTCCTTGAGAAGGCCCTCCTGAGAGGCCCCACCTATGGGAGCCACCACTTCATTTCCTCAGTGGCCCAGATCACAAGTCTTCATTACCCCAGGCTCAAGTTTACTGGCCTGCCGTCCTCTTCCATGTGGGAAGAACTCTTCTCTGTCTTGTTTATGTCCTTAGACCCAGAACTGCCCCCGAGGCCTGAGACACAATTTAAACACCAAAAATTATTGGTAGAATGAATGGATCAGAAACATATTTATTGATTTCTGTGTTGTGTGTTCGACACTAAAACAGGGAGTGGGGAGCACTTTGTAAAAGGCATCGAATTAAATGCATTAATCTTTGCCCTTAAAGAAGGGGTATTCTATGGGAGACGTAAAAATCTACACAGAGAAAAGGTGAAACTAGTCACATAAGCCAGGATGTCTGAGTGCTCAAGTTAGGTGTTAAATTGCCGGTTTGGGTCATGTTAGGTTGACTCATTGAACTTCTGCTGGGGTAGGACAAACAAATGGCTTACTTATGGGAATGAAAGGGGTAAAGTCTCAGCAGTTGGAGACAATAGAAATGATGAGCTCCAGAATAGATACAACTGAAATTGTGGAGGAGGTTGGATGCATACCAAGGAAGAATTAGTTAAAAAACTACTCAAACCCACCTAGCACCATCCCCGTTAGGGTCCTGAAGCAATGTGAACAAGGAAAAGCCCATTTGCCTGTCAAATAGCAGGACATGTCATTATCTGTCGAGGGTCCAAGGAGTCTGGGGAATTTCCAGTTTCTCAGGTTGGCTCAGAATGGCAATGAGACAGTCACAAAGGCCTCCTGAGCCCCAGCCCCAGTGCACCTCTCCTTCCTGGAGGTCCCCACTCCCTTGTATCTTCTTCAAGATGAAGGGAGGGAAGGACATTTGGGTTTTCTAAGAGACAGGCTGCTGCTACATCCCTGCCCTTTATCCAAAAGGCTCCCCTCTTGTCCTTGATAGCTCTAGTCAAGTTGAGATCATTAGAAGCCTTCCACAAGTAGTGACAAATTGAGACTTTGCAAGACAGCTGGCACTTCACACCAAACCTCGGGAATGTCATAGCTCAAGGCAAACAGATGTTCCTCACTCTCAGCAGCTTCTTTACCAAGGGCTGTAACTGGTCCAAGGCCTCAGGCATGCTTGCTTAACAGATGCATCCTGATGCAAATTAACTGGAAAGGAAGGGGAAAACACATAAAAACACAAATGCTTAGCCTCTCTCAGATATTTCTATCCCCCAAGATAATCTCCAGAAACAAATGGAGGAGGGAGCAAAGTTCAAAAGTTCCCTATCTCTTCTGAGTTCACAGCTGATGTTCTTTTCACACTGGAGCATTGTGTGGTTAATAAGGACACGGTTCAAGAAATAGAAGGTCATTCCAAACAAAGAGAGGGGGAAAGTTTGGATGCAGGGAAAGACTGACTCCAAAGCGTTCATGTAGGAACCCTGGAAGTGGGACAATTTGTTTGGAAGACTATTCAGGAGCACTGGACTTGAGCTGGGTTTGCAGAGTGGGCACATTCTTTGCTTTCAGATCATCTGCTAATTTAGGCTTCAGAGACTGTTGGAAATCATGAGGGGCTACCTTTCACCCTGTCGCCTCTCAGCACTACCGATGGTGAAGAGACGAGGAGACAGGTGTCACCATATTGAGAATGTACCCTGGAGCAGTGAGAGTGAGGACCAGAGGCCAGCTAGAGGACGAGAGCTGGTGAAAGCCTAGAAGGATCTGGCAATGGGGGAAGGGAAGAGAAGATACAGCCACCCTCCCTGGGGGACAGCAGGCTGCGGTAACAGGATACACTGAGGAGCCACTGGACAGGAGGGAGTCGGAATTCTCCAAGCTCACAAGCCTGCTAGCTGGAATCATGTCAACAGAGTCAGGGGAAATAGAGGTTTGGGATGACATGAGGATTAATTTGCTTCTTCACCTGATGAATTTGAAGTAATAGCCAAATACACAAGAGAAATAACCCCAGGAGGGTTATTGCAGGTATAGGAGTGAGACCAAGTAGAGTGCTTGGTACTTGTTAAAATGGTACTGGCTGAAAACCCTCCTGGAGCACTCAGGCCCCACAGTGCCCTCTCAACCTCATGAATGGTCTGCTCTCAGTTCCTTATGATGTGCTGGATTCTAGACACATAGCCCCAGGGTGCAGGAAACCGAAGTCTTTCCCAACAAATAGCGATGAGTGCAAAAAAATGGAGGTTCTGGAGATGTTTGGGCTGGAACACTCCAGCTGAGCTGCTCGGACTCTGGACATTGCCTCCTGTTGCTACAATTCCTACCTCTGTGATTCTCAGTATCACTGCATACCTGTCCACGGCAACATGGCCCCTGTACACGGTTAACTATTACTCATCTGTACATCATTACTCCATTTTACCTAAATAAACGTAATTTATAAGGTAGTGCTACTATAAGTTAAAAAAAGAAGAAATAAAATCACATTAACATTATAAATAGAATATAATGGTAAAAATTGAGTTAATGAGGAACATATTAAAATTTTTCTGACTACAAGAGTTGCAGTAGACGTTTGTCATTTCGCGTATTGACTTCTGCAGAACATCTTACTTCAACTTGACAAAGTACCTCACCCCCATCAGTGGAAATTCTCCTCTCCTTTGCGGGAGGAGTCCCTCTTGGGGCATGCTGTCCAAGTGCAAACCAATTAATGTAAATTCCAGTCACTCAAGCACCTCCCTTGTCAGGTTCTCATGCTCCAATCCATTGCCAACTGCCCCAATCACCCCAGGCCAAGTGCCAGACAGTCACAGGCAGCCTTTACACAGCCTGTGGACATTATTCAAGTCTATAGTCTCTAAACCCAAACCTTCCACCAGCTCCTACAGCCTGTTCTGAACTTCTGGAGGGTACACAAGGCCCTCCTTGGCCCACCTGCATGAGGACCAGCCTCACCTCCCACCATTCCATGCATCCTTCTGCCACTACCCCAGACCACCTGCTGCTACCATGCTCAGCAGTAATTCCACAGCACGACTCTCCACGGTGGCCGGGTCCCCACATGCCTTCCCCTCTCCTCCTTGTTCTCCAAGTGCTCCCTCCCTGCAGCCTCTCGTGACACCCCCTCGGGAAGGTTTAGGGCCCTTTTGAACACAACTCTGATTCAGGCCACTGTTACCTCTCTGCTGTGCAGCTGCCCTGGTCTTCGGCCAGTGCATCCAACTCCTCTGTCCTTCTCCAAGCCCACCTCCATGCAGAAGCCTTCGTCTCCCAGAGCTTGATTAGAACACCCAGCACTTACATACCAGGAAATATCCTAAGACACTTCGTATACGTTGACACATTTAACTGTATAAAAACATAGAGGCGTATGTTGTTATTATTTCCCTTAATTTACAGAGAAGAGAACTGAAGCAAACCAAGGTTACAGGGCTAGTGAACAACACAGTTGGTTTCTAAGTAAGAGCCAAATTTGACTGAGTTATCCCAAATAACAATGCCTTCAATATTTACAGCTGTGAGTAGAAAATCCAGAGCCAGTAAGACTGTCCCCGATACCCTGGTCTACACTTCTGTTTTTTTTCTGCTTTACCATTCTATTATGTGACTTCCCTCATCCAGTTTACCTCGTAGTACAGGACAGCCACAGGAACGCATGCCATCACATCTGTACTTCAAGGAGTAGAGAGAGGTGGGGGAAGCAAAAAGGTGTCTCCCAGTAAGGCCCCAATGCTTCTGCTTACATCTCATTTATTGACAGAACTGGTAGAAAAAAAAAGGAATCTGGGGAATATAAATTTTTAGCTCAAGAGTCAAAGAGAAAATCTAAATTTAACTCTTATAATAAGAAAAAATGAAGGATGCATTTTTAATAGGCCACTTTCAACCTCCCCCATGCTTACATTCGGATGCCACTGTGTGATTCCACATCTGAGCAGCGAAGTGCCAGTCAAAACCGTCCTCCAGCTCCCAAGGCCCCACACTCAGCCTGCACCCAGTGCCCAATTGGCTGCTCCCTCCATTCTTCCCAACCTCGATTGATGCCACTTTTCTCTGTTTCCTCCACCCCAACAATACTGCTCTCATTCCTATTCTTCTAACAATACATGACTTTCCTGAGCGCTGCAGACTTTTTCTGCTCAATTTCAATGTAGAAGCTCAGTATTCATAGTCCATCGAGTTTCCCTCCAAGAACCTAACTAAAATAACTTGACACACTCACTCCTGATACCCACTCTCCTCTCTCCCTTTCCACTAAACTCTGAGCTTCAAGGAACCAGGGGCCATGGCTGTCTTCTCTCCAGTGAATCATCAGCACCAAAGTGTCTTGCACATAGTAGGTGCACAGTTTATATCTGTTAGGTCATTGATCCAACTCAAGAACCACCATGACCACATATAGTGCTTGTGTGGCAATTGTCTGTTGTAACTTGGTCTCCCAAGGGGGTGTTTTGCCTTATTCAAGCCTGCACTTTAGCCATGCTTCTGTTGGCTTACATTGGGTAGGAACTTAATAAACGTTTGTTTACTGCCAAGCAAAAACCTATCCATTGGGCTGGGGAGGTGGCTCAAGTGGTAACGCGCTCGCCTGGCATGTGCGGGGCGCTGGGTTCAATCCTCAGCACCACATAAAAATAAAAGAAAAATAACTAACTAAATAAATATTAAAAATTCTCTCTCTCTCTCTCTCTCTCTCTCTCTCTCTCTCTTAAAAAAAACCTATCCATCTCATCATCCATTTTTTGAGCACCTTCACTATACCACTTGATAAACCGGTCTGGGGCATAGACCCTTAAGATGTAAAAATAATCAAATTTATTCTATGCCTTCAAGTATTCGAATATTCGAAGACTAACTCATCCTCAACTAGTTACCTGTTAAAATTTCAAGACAGAATCCTTGATATGAAGAGTATTTCACCTTCTTTGAGAAAAAAAAAGGAAAAGAAAAGAAAGAAAAAATGAATTAATTGAGTTTTATCCTGTACACTTCCCTAGAAATCCTGGTTTGTTAATGGCTTGTGATGAAAGAGTACAGCTCATGTCACTGAAGCTGTAGGACTCAGGGCAACCACACAGCAGCACAACTTCCTTATGTCCAATCAAAGAGCCCAATAACTCATGATAACGCTGTAACGGTTTAACACCCAGGTCTGCAAGAGAGGCTATTCTCCCAAAACATTTTACAGGAGCATTCTTCAAAAGTGATTCCTTCTTTGGTGGAACTCTTTGGCATGTTTGAGAATCATTTATCAAGTGTGTTTACAACAAAGGTCTTTCTCCAAACTTGGGGTGTGTGAAGCTAACCCTTCACAAAATAAAAAGACCTCTAACCAGGAAAGCAAGCCAACAGAGATATGGGCTGAAGCAAGCGAACATAAAGGGGACTCTGGCGAGGGCTACAGAACCAGGGCTTTCTTCATGTCATCTGCTTGCTCACTTGCCACTGCTGCAAGTTCCTCTGGAAGAGCACATTTTTGGCTTCCTGTTTTGATCCTAATGAAAATGCAAAATATAAATACTGGAGTTGGGAGACAATTCTCCACGACTCTCTTGCATTTCTCTAAATCTGTGGGCAGAGGCACTGGCTGCTCTTGTGACCTACGATTCTTTCTAAGATTTTATACAGCAAATGACCTTGAAAAGTAGAGATAGTAATCCTTCTGGAGCAAAGTTCAGGTTTATTTACTGACTAAAATAAGTAAGATAATGTCTCCCACTGGTGCAAACACAAGAATTGCCCACTATAAAAGATTTGAGTTCCCTAAGCTTGGGATTCCTCTCTTGTAACACAACCCACAACACAATGCATGGCATCATGTGCAGGCATGGCCTGGCCCTGTGGGTACTGAAGCTAAGAGAACCGACACAAATGCTGATACTCTGAATGCTGCCATTACTGTAATATAAACTGTCCTTTGTCACTGACCCAGGAGTCTTTTGTCTTCCACAGCATTCATGCCATGGTGGCATGAACGAACTTGTTAGCACACAAAAGGGAAAGTGCTTCTTTCTAGTCCTTGATACCTGACATATAATTAAGGTCCCTTTGTCAACCAGAAGTTGGTTTGCTAGGGCCATTCTCCATTGGGCCCTTGAAGCCTCTCTATTAGTGTGTTTGTGGATCATTTATCAAGTGTGTTTACAGTTTGTAAGATGATATGCCTGCTATGTGGTTGTTTGTTTTAAAAAAGCTCTTTTTATTCAATTTTTCCTCTTTAGTTCCTCCTCAGTAGACACTCACTTTTCTGCAAACTGAGCTCCCTACATTGGAGTAAGTACAAGAACGCTAAAGACCTAGGAATCAGAAGAGGAGCAGAGAGAAAAAGAGACAGAGATAACTCACAACTTCTTGGCATTTTTTTTTTCAGAAGTCAGCTCTAACAAATATTATAGCATTGATTGAATCAAATAAGAACAGCCACATATGAACACGTTAAGATCTGACTGCTGCAAAACACTGTTTTGAAATAAAATATTAAAAAAGTCAGTGTGAGTGTCTTGTGGCCAAACATGATAACTGGGCTTCCCAACAGGGAAGATAAAACGTTCTTATTTCATCAAGAAATGGGGTGCAACTGCCTTGAATGAGGTCTGTGCTGAAGATCCTAGCTTGGCACACACCACAGCTGCCAATAATTTGCTGATGGGTTTTATTTAACAGTGAGGATTTGAATGGATTTCTCACCTCTTTTCCTGGAGTTACACACAGCAGTCAATTAAATTAGTACCAAGACCTTAAAAGACACCAAAGCAGTCGGTTTAGGGGGATTTAGGCTACAGGGCTCCAGATCTGATTTTGCAAGCACTCCTGAGTGTGCGGACAGCTGGGCTTGAGAATGGCACTTTCTTCATTAGGAGGAAGTGTAACAGAGACAGGGAGGTCAGCAGAGCTGGAGGTGTCGCTCAAATGTAGCATCCTCATCCCACTAGCACTGAATTTCAGATCCAATAGTTTTATCAGTCTCGGGAAGTTTGGTGTTCAATAATTAAA
Source organism: Ictidomys tridecemlineatus (assembly GCF_052094955.1). Taxonomy (NCBI): domain Eukaryota; kingdom Metazoa; phylum Chordata; class Mammalia; order Rodentia; family Sciuridae; genus Ictidomys; species Ictidomys tridecemlineatus. The sequence goes on along the minus strand of NW_027525461.1, from coordinate 1,051,860 downwards.
AGGGGAATCTACCTTCCCAGCCTCAGTATATGTTGAGATATTTAAATATGTGAGTAGCTATAAATTATGCAAAAACAAAAGCATCAATGGCAAGTTGAAAATGTTGCATAAAGATTTGTTTTTTCAAAAAATACAATGGCTATTTTGGAATGTAGTTCAGATGTGGAAAAGCCGACCAAGCCAGGCACCAGAAGCTGCTTGGAAAATATTTATTCTCAAGTCGTGATGACTCTGGCAAACTCGTACCTAAGAGTGAGCCCTTGGGAAGCCTAGAGAAGAAATGATTTTCCACATGAGGCTTTGAGATAGAATTTCAAGTTTATGTCCATTACGTAGAGGTGTGGGCTTTTGTGTTACTTATACCCTAGTAAAATAACCTGGAGATATTTTCACCCCATTATTAGAGTTTCCATTAAATCTGATGCAGGGAAAAGAGAGAGCCCTTGAAAGAAGAATTGAAGAAAATCCACAGCCAATTTTCATATCTCTAAATGAAAATGAAGTAGGATGAAAACCGTAACACTGCAGATAAATCCCGGGATCCTGGCGAATTTATCTCAAGAGCTGCATAGCCAGACTACAAATAAAAACTAAATAAGAGAAATAAAGCTGCAGCCCACCTTTGTTTCGATTCCTTTTTAAAAATTCATTTAAATTCGTGCATTTATTCACAGAGCATCTGGGGAGCACCTACTGTGTGCCAGGTACCATTCAATGTTGAGGAAGCTGCGGTGGACAGAACAGACAGGGTCCCTGAGGTGCTGCAGGGCACACCACACAAAAGCAGCAAGGAGAGCAGGCAGCTCTTAGAGTCGCCAAGGGCTGCAAAGAGCAACTCAGAGCTTCACTAAGGTGCCTCCACCCCAACCCCAGTTGGCTTCATTAGAAAAAGGGCCCTCCTCCCACCCCTCTCCAGGAGTACAGGAAGGACAGAGTGGGCAGGACTTCAGCCTCTTCTGCAGACAGCAGAGTTGCACATCCACACCTGGCAACCCAGAGGCTACAGGTGGTCAGGAATAGCATCAGGAACAAGGTCTGATGCGAGGAGGAAGCAGGTCATCTTGACACTATTGGCACAGGTAGACCAGCTAGAGGTGAGCAGGAAGGGGAGAAGGGGGGGCAAGAGAGGGGAGCAACTGTAAAAGGCCCCTGACTAGAACTGACCCCAAGATACAGTCTTCAGCCACCTTCAGAAAGAAGCCCAGCACTCTCCTCCATAGGCTTGGGCAAACGTCATGTTTCCAAGGTCACACATGTGCCCACAAGCCACTCCAAGGGTGAGGTGATTGTTATGCAACCTTCTGCAGGTGGGTAGGCCAGAAAGGGCAGTTTTCACATAGCCTCGGCCTGTGACCTCCTGGAGCCGACAAGAGCTGCGGGAAGCATAGAGGCCTGACCAAGTCTTCACACTGCTACAACAAACAGAAGCAAAAATCCTAACCATCCTGCACATTGGGGCCCCTAGCCTCTCCTCTGCCCCTACCCTCCAGGGTGGCCCCCATTTCCTCCTGCCTTTCCTTCGTTGGCAGGAGCCCTGATCTCAATGCTCTCTTTGCCTGGCTGTTCTTCTGCCTCTGATGTAGTCCTAATCTTAAGCATCGCACCCAAGGACCTAGAAACAGATCACACTGCTCTGCCATTGACTCCTAACTCTGGTAAGGATGCCTAACGAAGAGCGTCTCAGGCAGAGAGAGCCAAGGGTGGAAAGCAGGAGCACACCCATGTTCATGGTGGAGCAAAGAGGCGAGGAGGGCCATCTTTCCTCATTCTTTTAAAGTAAGAGCTTCAATAATTAAGACAAGATTGAATTATAATTTAACCCCAAATTATTTAACTCCAAATGAGATACAGACATTTTACTTGTCAAAGGCCCAAGACCTAAATAAATGCTGCAGACTTGCTTTGAGGCAGTCCTCATTCTTCAGTGACCAGATCCCATATAAAAATCTTTAAAGTAGTAAAATTTAAAAACCTGGTGCGGCTGTGTTTCTGTAGGGTAGAATGGTGAGCCTCGTGCCACCTTGGACATTCATTGGACAAACATATATTGAACATGTACAATGAACAAAGCCCTGGCTAGGCAAGGAATGGAAGAAGACCATCATGAACATCACCTTCATGAGCCTGTCCCCAGTGTGGGGAAAACACATGAGCAAATAAATTAGAAGTGTCGTTAAAGGCTGAAAGGTAATCAGCAGTGTGCACTATAGAAAGTCAGGGAGGACTGGGGCTTCCCCCTAGAGGAGATGGACGGGGAGCAGACTTTGGGCCCTAAGAGGAGGAGAGTGTTTCCTAGGAAGAAGCTTGATCTGTCCAAAGACTAAAGGGAAGTCAGCAATGCCAGGGTTAGGGTGCTCATGGAAAGAGAAGCAATTAGTCCTGTGGGCTGAGGGAGGGCTGCAGGACAGGGCAGGGGCAATGGGAAGCCATGGGGAGCAGCAAAGGGACGAGGCAGCTAATCTCAGGCTGCCCTTGACCCATTGCAGGATGAAGGCACCTTCCCTTGGGTCTCACTGAGTTTTTTTCACAGTGAGCTTCAGCCCAAAGGAAAACCAAATGGTTCTACTCATTAAGTAGTTTGGTCCAAACAAATTAGTAACTATTTATGTCCTACAACCCTAGTAGCCATTTGAAGAAAATAATGCACACAACTTGAAATTTGAAAGTAATAGCTTTATTTTAAGTGACCACATTGCTTGCTCATGGGCTGTCTGTGCCTATTGGGAACCCCACACCATCTCAAGCCTTGGAATCAGATTTAACCTGCTGTCCTCATGTCCTGTGACATGTTCTTTTGTGCACAATACTTCTTTCTTATCTCAGAAACTGCCAAAACCCCATCTCCACAAAGATGTGATGTTCTAGAAAGAAAGGTAGCACAACCTGAGGTTGAAACCATGATCTAACTCAGGCTGGTAATTTGCTTGGTGACAACCTTTAAAACATGCTGCAAATTCCCCTGAGAGTTCCCTGCAGGGAACTTCAGTGTTTTGGCAAGTTTGGGAACCATGGCTACAGGATATTATTGTAGAATATCCTCAGGACCTTGGAGAGGTCAGTGAAGTTAAGTGACTTCATTCAATGACTTTCTAAGATGTGTCTAAGGGAAAGAACTTGGCCCAAGTTCTTGGACTTTTAATGAATAAAATCATAGCCAACATTTGTCTTGGCCCTTCCTGACTCACGAGCTATCACCCCCCGCTAAGAGGCCCCCCTGGCATTCAGTTCCAGAAAAGAATGCAATGGTGAGTTATTGATGGCTTGGACAGCACTGAGCTCCCACACTTGGATTGGACTGAGAGTTTCTTTGACCACCACCTTAGGTTCCATTAGAGTGGCCCTGGTTGCCCCACTAGTGAGTGGACGATGGAGTCAGAATGTAAGCAAGATTTCAGTGCTCCATTTCAGACTTCCCAGATTTTTGCCAGGTCCTATATTTCTTTTTCAACCTAAAAAAAAGTAGAATTCAGCCATGTTAAGATAATGAAATTGATTTGACTTGTGAGCCTTCACCTGCAATGATTGGCAGTTATGGAAATGACCAGACAAATGTTATGCACATCTCAGTCAAGTAGCCTCTTCTGAAATGAATGGGTGACTATGTAGATTGTATAATTTTTACTGAGAATGAATTTGAGATACTTAAGATGCTTCATGACTCAAAAACTCCGGGAAGAAGAGAGATCATGAGAACTATTGTCTTTATATTGTAAAGGCCAAACATGAACTCTTTATTCGCCCCTGAAAACCAGCTTCTGTGTTCAGTGATGTTGAATCCACTGCAATGGAGACATGCAATGGAGACAGAGCGTTGAAGCTGAGAGTTAAAGTGAGACCTGTCTGCCCAGGGCCCTTATTCTGGACCACTCGTCCAATACCACTTTTCCCAGTTGTTTATGTATGTTCTGGTTCCTGAAAAGGTTGGATTTGAATAAAAATGTTAGGATCTGTGGACCTGGGAATAAGCAAGGACTGATTCTTACTTCTCTCTATGGTTGGTCTTGAATGTGTGTTTCTGTCCCACACATTTGGGTGACTTGATCCCTTATAGGCTATAAACTCTGGAGAACAGAGGACACTAGAGACCCTCGATACCCAATGGCCAAGACAGTTGAGCAGCACTCCTGTCCTGTTACATTTCCTAGTTTCTGGAAGATTCCATAACCTCTATTCCAGGCTGAAGAGTGGAAAGTGCACTGGACCAAGAATAAGACCTGGATTCTAGTCTTGGTTCTGGAGTTTTGAAGGCCAGAGGCTTAACCTGACCACAGCATATTCACTTGTGAAAGGAGTAGTGATGTCACCAGACAAGCACCCTCTCAAACCTGAGTAAAAAAAAAAATTCTTTCCACTAATCAGTTTTCTGTTTCAGACAAAGAAATACCAACCTGAAACAATAACAGAATTCATTTAGATAAAGGCAAAGTACAGACTCTATGCATGGTTCAGGCTAATCTCACAAGACACCAGGTTATATTTTATAAGGATGGGTGTGTTATAGATGTTTTGTTGTAGGTTTTATTTTTCCTTCTAGCCAAAAGCAACAGTGAGGGCAATGACATGGAAGAATAAAGGCTTATGCATTTCAGGAAGGGTCTCGTATTTCTAGCACAATGAGAATGTTTGAAGCTTGAAGATGGATTACAGGAGTCAGGACCAGAAGAAGAAAGAGGCTGGGTCCATTCTGCGAAGGTTGTTGAATGCCAGGTGATGGAGTTTGAATTCCAACTGATGGGCACTGGGGAAATATTCACTATGTTTAAAGCAGTGAGTGATACAATGATGATTTTGGATAGGTAAAAACGTCGCCAAAGCTAAAAGATGAAAATAGGAGGAGAAGTTTGGAAATGAGGATTCTGGTTAGGTGACCAAGGCCACAGATGGGATGAGTGGCATGACTGCCCAGACCATGAAGAAAGAACTGGAAATAAAAGGATGGGAATAAAGGGATGGATTCATTCATTTCTCTGTACAAATAATGTTCAGCAGGGCCTCCTCACATTGACCCACTTTTTCTTCTATTCTTGTATTTGAGGAAGAGTTGGCCAAAACCGAGCAAAGGAGCAGTGGGGGAAGTCCCAGTGTTTCCCTCCATGACGGGCACTGATGGAAGAGCAAAGCTGCCCTGCGTGCCACCTCTTTGCCCAGTGCTGTTAGCAGTGCCACGCTCGTAAACTCACTATTCCTTACGATGACTCTGTGACAGATTCACTAGCACTAGTGCTCTCCTGCAGATGAGAGGCATGAGAGGTTGAGTAGCTGGCCCAGGTCCTACATTGAGCACAAAGGAAAGCTGGGTTGACACTAGTTTCACGCCTGCTATCTCATGTGTTGTTTTCTTTTAGCATCGTGTCAGGTTTTCATCACTGTGACCAAAATACCTGACAAGAACAACTTAAAAGGAAAACAGTTTATTTTGGCTCATGGCTTCAGAAACCTCAGTCCATGATTGGCTGACTCCTTGCTCTAGGCCTGAGGGGAAGTAGAACATTATGGTGGAGGGCATGGTAGAGGAAAGCTGTTCAGCTCATGGCAGCCAGGAAGCAGAGAGAGCAAGAGGAGCCGGGGACAAGATATAGTCCCAGAAGGCCTCAGTGACCTACTTCCTCCAGCCATGCCCACCTGCCTGCAGTGACCACCCAGTCGTCCCTTCAAATTATTAATCCATCGAAAGGAGTGATCTGCTGATAAGGTCCCTAATCACTGTCTAAAAGTCCACTTCTGAACCCTGCTGAATGGAGATACTGCTTCCAAGACAGAAGCTATTCAGGGAATATCCCTAGACCTAAGAAATAACAAACATGTAATAGTCGTACATATTTATGGGTGCAGCATGATATTTCAACACATTTACAATATGTACTGATCAAATCAAGATAATTAGTATTTCCATCTTCCATTACCGAATCACTCTCTACTCTCCCCACCCTCTACCCTTCCTACATTCTAATAAATACTATTCTATTGTCTTTTGCTTTGAGATAAACTATATATGTAACATTTTCCTTTGGATCCATCACCTAAGTTGATACCATATCTTGGCTACTGTGAATAGTGCTGCAATAAACATAGGGTGTAGGTATCTCTTTGATATGCTGATTTGATTTCCTTTGGATATATACTCTGTAGTGAAAGAGTTGTATTATATGGTGGTTCTACTTTTAGATTTTGATTAACCTCCACACTGCTCTCCCCAGTGGCTGGACAAACCTACATTCTCACCAGTGGTGTCCAAGAGTCCCCTTCTATCCAAATCATTGTCAGCATTTGCTATTTTTTTTTTTTGCTTTTCTTATACAAGTCATTCTTACTTGCATGAGATGATCTTACTGTGGTTTTGAGCTGTCTTTCCTTGAAGTTTGTGAAGTTAAGTGGTTTTGCACACCTGTTGGCCATTGAGTATCTTCTTTGAGGAAGTGTCCATTTAGAACTTTCTCTCTTGGCCTCACCCTACAGTGTCTCTTGCTGCAATCCTTGGATACAATGTGTGACATTCATCTTCAAGGGGAAGTGGGCCATTTTTAAGGTAGAATATTCTTTTTAAAGTGCTGTGCAGTCAATATGATTTCCCTTTGGGGATTATTTGTAGTAAACTGTGAACTACATGGTCTGTGTTCTGCTGAGACTCATCTAGTCTTAGCAGGACGGCTGCAAGGAGTAAAATTGGAGATCATTTGTGATGCCTCGCCCCACCCACTCTGTTTCCCCTGGAAGATGACTGACCAAGCACTGTGACCTTGAAGGCAGTGCACTCCAACAATCCTCTGTACAAGAAAGCCCAGCCTTTCACGCATATTAGCCTCTCCGGTGCAGAGGGCAGGCTTTCCCTCCCAACCTCAGCTCTTCTGATGCCTGTTATTCTCCACATCCTTGAAGCCATGCTCTCTATAATTCAGCTGATGGCCAGGTTCTCATGATGGTCAGGATGGTTGTTTGCTCTTCTTAAAATGCGTAATACTGGCACATCCCAGTGGATGTAATAAACAAGAGCAGGTGAAAGGAGTAGATGAGACGTGATTGAATCTGCCACTGGTTCTGGTGCCTTTGTGCAAAGATGTGTGTGCTGGTCTCAGAATCCTCATTTTGTCTACACCACAAGTTATCTTATCAAGACGCAGAGTGAGATATTGGGGCATCTTTTCTGATGCTGCTGGACTTTTTGCCCAGGTTTGTAGATTGCTAAATCTGATCCCACTCTGGTGTTTTAATGATAATAAACAATTTTCTGCCTTTCTTGCCATTTAAAATCTGAGTTAACTCATTGGGCTTGACCATATTTTGCCTTCGTCTCCTCCCAACAAGCTGTGAGTTTGACTTTCTCATTCGAAACCTATTTATCGATCTCCTATTATGTACAGCTTGTACAGGACACTGGGAATCTGTCCCTGAGTGAAGTAGATGCTTATACTGCCCTTTATGGAGCCTGCAGGCTCAGTGGTAAAGACAGACACAAGGAAGGGGACATAAATCACTGTGTAAGTAAGTCTGTGGCATGCCCCACTTAGTGGGCTTCTACGGCTTTTGCAACTCCAGCATCTGGGTTCTCTGCTCCTCCCTTTTCTTCTTCTTTATGGTAAACCCATCTCACCGACAGTTAGATGATGCAGCTTGGTGGCTCCACCACCCTGCCCAGCCTCTAAGAATGCACAAATGTCCCAGGCATTGCCATCAACCTCAGATTCATTTTGAGAGGAGCAGGTGACATATTTATCCAGTGACAAGACTTTTGTGGGAGTTATTAGTGCAGAAATGAGGTACTAAATGTCTCCCTGGAAACGGATCCAACCTGAAAATGATGAACAGCCGAGAAGAAGGCAGGCTGCACACGTGTCCTAGACGGGGTCTTTGTGGCACTTGAACCCAGCCGGGCCTTTCACCGTCTGTTTTTAGTCTTCTCATTTACGTGCGTCAATAAGCCTCCTTTCCCCTTCAGTCAACTGGACTGGGTTGCTTTCACTTTCAAAAAAATAATTAAATGCAGCCACACTGGGAAAGGGCAGGGTGGCCGAGGCAATGCCACACAAGTGTTGGTGGCTTCCCTGGTGGTGCTGAGCCACATCTTAATGGAGGTGAGCAAGCTGAGGCTGGGAGACAGGAGGCCAGAACCCAGTTTCACAGGGTAGGGCTCTGCCAGGTGCCTCCACCCACCTGCTAAGCTCTCCTGCGTGTGTGGGGTCTGAGGAAGAGAAGGGGAATGTGACTGCGCTCCAGGTGTTTCCTTCCTCGCAGGACAACAGGGCACCCATACAAGTTATTTGTTTTAATTTATTTATTCTAATTTATTATATATAACATCAGAATGCACTTCAATTCATAGTACACATGTGGAGCACAATTTTCCATGCCTCTGGTTGTACACAAAATGGAGTCACACCATTCGTGTCTTCATACATGTACTTGGGGTAATGATGTCCATCTCATTCCACCATCTTTTCTACTCCCATGCTCCCTCCCTTCCCCTCACTCCACTTCGTCTATCTAAAGTTCCTCCATCCCTTGCATGCTCCCCGCTATCACCATTATGGATCAGCATCCTCATATCAGAGAAAACATTCAGCATTTAGTTTTTTGAGATTGGCTTACTTCACTTAGCATGATATTCTCCAACTCTTTTTAGTTTGAATCCATCCCATTTATTGATTCCTGATTTTATTTCTTGCACTACAGAAGTATTATTAAGGAAGTCGGTGCCTAATCTGACATGATGGAGATTTGGGCCTACTTTGTCTTCTATTAGGCACAGAGTCTCTGGTTTAATTCCTAGGTCCTTGATCTACTCTGAGTTGAATTTTGTGCATGGGAGAGATAAAGGCTAAATTTCATTTTGTTGCATATGAATTTCCAGTTTTCCCAGCACCATTTGTTGAAGAGGCTACTTTTTCACCAATATATGTTTTTGGAGCCTTTGTCTAATATAAGACAACTGTAATTATGTGGGTTTGTCTCTGTGGCCTCTATTCTGTTCCATTGGTCTAACAGTCTATTTTGGTGTCAATACCACCATGCATGTGTTTTCATGGCAATGCTGAGGTTCAGGAGGACAAGTCAAATCACATAGGCATCTTTAAGACTTCACATGCATTATGAATGCAAATATTTTATTAACCAAAACAAATCACATACTCCGACCTGAGGTCCAGGGGAAAGAAAATGTGTTCTGTCCCTTTGGAGAAGAGACTGCAATGTTGCACAAGAAAGCATGAATTCAGGGTAAAGAAGGACCAGGAACAGTTTTTCATTTGATCCTGGTTCTTTCCAATTGACTCCAAGCTCAGAGAAGTCAGACACATAGTCCAGATGTATAATATTTAGTTTCCTGCGAAGACAAGAGACGCTTCATAGAAACAGATAAGTTTGTGAATGAGTTTGCTCATCAGCAATTATCCCACTAAACAAAATCTTGATCTAACACTGACTGAACCAGTTTCTAAACTCTGTGTCTTCTGGAATATCTTTGGCATACCATTTTCTAGTCTTCTCCCTCAAATTCTGTAGCAAATCCCTTGCACAGAATGCAACTGCACGGAAGTTTTGGAGGGCTCCCTTCATTATGTGTTGCCCAAAGGTAAGTCAGAGTTATGTTCAGGGCTCTGGCAGAGGGCATCCTGGTCACAGGAACAAGGGAAGTGAATTCCATGAGGAGACCATCTACAAAGCTGTGGGCGGGCTTCTCAGAAGGACCACGGGTCGTGAAGTTCCAGGTTCAGCAGAGTAGGTAGGGCTGGGCCACCTGAAGATGGAAGGGGAATATGTGGAAAGCATTTACAGAACCCACCTGATGCCCTGGCTGTGGGAGAGGGGCTGCCAGACACGAGCCATGGGCGGAGATGGAGGAGAAGGAAGCAGGGATGATCCTCAGCCCACAGTTCTTTCTCCTCCTCATCTCCTACAGATGCCTCTTTCAGGTGAACTCAACTAGAAACTAAAATTTAGGTGGATTCTGGGTAATGTATTCTCTGTAAGACGTGCTCTAAGGCTTGGAGCAAAGGGGAAGGGTAGGGAGTGAGTCTTCCTGGCATCACCGATGGAGAGTGTCCAGGTCAGGAGTAACTCTGAGCAGTTACAGCTACTGCTCTTTAATTTATCTGTACATGATCCATATGCGTGGTCCAGAGTGACAGTCACCAAATATCCCTGGATCCCTCCCTTATGAACACTAGATGGGATTTCACTGTCCTGTCTCCTGGTGTCAATGGGACCATGGGTTTAGTTCTAGCCAATGAGCATGAATAGGGGTAATCTGAGACAATTTGTAGGCAATTACTTATAGGTTCAGTTAAGACCTTCCAAAGATCCCTTTACCCCATCTTAGTCACCAGCCATGTTCCAGACATTGGCTACCCTACAAAGGCCCAAGTGATGACCATAGGCATCTCACCCAAACATCCCTCAAAGGATACATAGACCAAGCAAGAAATAAATTGCTAGCATTTAAGCCACTGAGATATTTAAGGTTGTCTTGTTATGACAGCATGCTGAAACTATACTAACTTACATAACCCTGTCTGGAACCCCACTTGCCTAGTTATTGGAAAGAGAAAGCACTCTTGGAAATTTACATTTGTCATTGACCCAAATGAGATACAGTAAGAACCTCCCCCATGTGAGGCACTGTGCCACAGGACACAAAGATGAGATGAGCTAACACTCCTCCTCCAGATACTCTGCTTGTCAAGCTAATTTCCTAAAGGATAAGCATATGAAGTACTTGTGTTGTGGTGGAGAGACTCTAAGGCAGGCCCCTTTGATCCCAGCCTTCTGAAACTCATACCATAATGTGATCCCTGCCTTACAGGGCAGGAAAGACCTGTGGGTTATTTTGCTGTATAAGATGGTGAAGCCCTCTTTGGGTAGAAACTACCTCCTCTGCTGCTTTGATGGAGGTCATTTTGAGAAAGACCCATGTGCCAGGTCACTAAGGGCAGCCTAGGAGCTTAGGGTGCCCCCCTTCTGACAGGCAGCAACAAACTGAACTCTGCCAATGATCATACAAGCCTGGAAGGGGGTCCTTCCTCAGCCAAGACTGCAGATAAAAACCCAGGCCTGGCTAGCAACTTGATCACTTTTTTGCAGAGGATCTGTGGAGTTGGTACCAGTAGAAAGCATTAGATAATAACTGTTGCTTTAAGTTGCTCATTGTGTTTCTTTTAAACTGCAAAGATTGTGGTAATTTGTTAGATGGCAATTGACAACCAACACAATTATCAGCGGCAATGATAGGTGCACCATTGCCTTAAATCCTCACAACCAGCCCATGAGATAGGCATCAGTATTTTCTTAATCATTTTATAGATAAGGAAGGGACTGAGGCAGAGATTTATTCTACCTACCCAATGACATACAATCAGTAAATGGCAAAGTCAAAATGCAAATACAGGCTGACTCCAGATTCCCTCTTCTCACCTGTTCTTGATAAATTTGCCCATTCTGCCCTTTTGATCTTGTCATCAAAGGGGCTTCAGTGGCTTCCTCTCTGCTAAGAGCAATGACTTCCAACACCTGTGAAGTCTCAATGTGTTACAAATTCAAACAGCTACATTTCTGTAGCACTTACTCTACTCTGAGCATGTAACACATAATATTTCATCTTCCCCAACAACCCTATGATGTTGTTCTTGTCAGCTTGTGACCAAAAGACCTGGCAAGAACAATTAAAGGAAGAAAAGTCTATTTGGCTCAGTTTCAGAGGTCTTAATCCATAGACAGCCAGCTTCAGAGCTCTGGGCCCAAAGTGAGGCTAGGTGTCATAGTGGAAGGGTACAGCAGAGGAAAGGAGCTTGGCACATGACAGTCAGGAGGCAGAGAGAGAATTTTGCTCACCAGTGACAAAATAAAAACCCCAAAGGCACGCCCCCAGTGACCTACCTCTTCCAGCCACACCCTAGCTTCCTACAGTTACTGCCAAGCTAACCCATTTCTGGGAATTAATGTCATTGATTGTGTGACACCTCACATCACCTAATCATTTCCCCTTTGAATCTCTTACATTGTCTCACACATGCACTTTGGGGTGATAACACATATCCAAACCGTATCAGACATGTTCTCCCCCATTTGAAAGAGGAGGACATGGGGACACGGTTGGACTACATAATGGGCCAAAGGAGGTGAAGAGGGGAATTGAGTTAGGAAGCAGACCCAGCCAACCTGGCCCCTGAGATAATGTGTGTCTACATGATTCCCTTCATCTACATTGTAACTGAAGGCTCAAATTTTGAGAATGATGGATTTGTTCATAGTGAACCAGATGGGATCTACCACTATGAACATGTCATTCTCATTTGTTTCTAGTGTGCTCTCTCAAATGGGAGCAAAAGGACTGGAATGACATCGGGTTGTGCAGAAGGCGAGGTCGACCCACAGAGAGGGGCTGTGTATATGAAGACCATCCATCAGATGTGTCAAAACAGAAGATATTTGTAACCACTGACCCAGGGATTAAATCTCATGTTTCTCAGAATTTCATTCAAGGCCCTCACTGGCTCAGATACAACCTTTAACCCTTGCAATTCTGTCTCACGGAATCCACATTCCAGCCACGCTGAAATTCTTATATACACCCCAGACTGCCTCTGCGCACAACAACTGCTTCCGCTTCTCTTTATCACACTTTCAAATACTGCCTATCATTCAAGGGCCACTTGACATCCTACCTGCACAAAGTAGCTTCCCTTTCCTTTCCTCAAGACCCTTGCCTTGAACATATATCTGGAGAGCAAGGCCACTCTTCTCTACTATCCCATCTCATTTGCATAGTCCTAAGATGTGACATCCTCTGCCTTGTATCAGAGTTACCCCCGCATCAGTGATGATCACAATGGCGATGGCAGGCACACCAGAAAAACTAGCTTTTTTCTGTTTGAGCATGCCACATCAGGCACAGTGCCAAGTGATCTTGTGCATCTTCACTGAAAGCTGTGATGGGTGATGCTATTATCGCCCATCTGGCAGGCAGCCCTCCAGCTCAAAGGATGCTTGAAGACAGAAAAAAAGATAACTTTTCCCCAAAGTTCACTGTTCAACAGAATTTCAGAATCTTCACCCCTAGAGCATCACTCCCAGTCGTTGCACATCAAAGGTACAGAAAAAAAGATTCTTTCATTTACAGCCTGAACTGACCCTTCCCTGAGGGAAAGGGGAGCTGGTTAGGATGCTGTGGGAGTCAGCCTGACCTCTCTTCTCTCATATCTCTAGGAGTTCAAGCATAGACTCCAGTCAAGAGTGAACGTGTGTTCTTATTTTTCACTCCAACAATGCTATTTGTGGGAATTGAACCTCAACATCTTGCAGGAACCTTGAGCTCTTCCATCCTGAACTAGGGAACATCTATGCTCTTCAGATACAAAGCTGATACTAAATGATGGAAATCATTACACCTGCCCTATTGGGAGATGAATACTTTATAAGTATTTTTTAAAACACTTTCAAGCAAAGAGTGACCGGCTAATAAATGGCTATCGGCTCTTGACTACCAAAATGTTACAAATGGGACAGAATTATATGGTAAAGTGAGCAAAACTTCCCCAAAGGAAACTGCCATTCACTTCTTATGATCCCTTCCACAGAAGAAAAATAAGAACACAAATAAGATCCAATATTTGGGGAGTGTCTATTAAGACTCGCCACCATACCAAAGGCTGGTATTCTCACCTAGGTGGATGTTAAGTGATTAAGTTTTAAATTTTAAATGATTAAAACTTTATTTAATCTCACAGTTAACCTAACGAGCTAGATGTTCATTATACCCACTGTATATGAGGAAAAGTATTTTGTCTGAGGTCAGAGAAAAAAACACATGGAAGAGATGGGATTTGAACCCCACAGATCCATAGGTTAAGCCTGTGACCTCCTGGGGTATTGAAATGAGCAGCCGGAGGGGTGAAGCAGCAACTAAAATGTATGTTCAGCCTCTTAGCAACTCACACAGGGTAGAAAGAGTCAAAGGGCCAAGGAGAATCCCATCACCTTTTTCAAAAAACTAAATACTAAAAGAACTCTTATTTAGACAATAACATTGAAAATGTCTAGACATTAACAAGTAAGATTCTTGTTAACCATACCATTATTGTCTTCAAGTATTTTAAGGGAATCAAGAGAATGAGTGTAGGCAAGGCAGGTTTAGCTTCAAAATATCCAAGTGCACGACCTTGGCTGGGGGGAACGTAGGTGAGGGGGTGGTGGTGAAGAGGGAATTCTACTAGAGCTGGGTGGTTGTGCCCAGGGTCCACAGGACTCTATTATTTTTGTAGGAATTTAATATTTTTTTTCAAAATAAACAATTCCCTTTAAATAAAATTTCCCTTTATTTCCACAGAAATGAAAAGTAAATCCCCTCCTCCCACCCCAAATCTGTTCCCTTTCTCTCTTCCCCAACCACTTTTCATTTTCCTGAGCACTGGTGCAGAAATTCTCCATGTCTCTGCTGAAGAAGGTTCTCCCCTTGCCTTCTCTACAGAACCCCTGTGCCTTCCCCAGCCCTGTATGCACCACCCCGGCTCCCACCCCCCTTACCATCTGTCACCTCATTTTATTTCCTTCAAGCACTTAGAAAACTTTTTGTTTGCTGGCACAATGATTTGCCAAGGTTTTCAAATCGAAGTAAAATTCACGTAACATAAAATTAACACTCTAACCCGCACGCCCCAGTGACATCTGGCTCTAAACCCACCACCTTGAAACATTCTCACCACCCCAAAAGGAAGCCGCACACCTTTTAAACAGGCTTCTCTTTTTCTCTCCCCAAGCCCTGATATGATCTCTTCCATGTGTGGCCCTCCCTGTGTGGCTCCCTTCACTTCCCAGAGGCTGTCCAGGTCCACCCTGCTGCAGCCCAGGCTCCTTGCCTGGATATCCACTCATGGATGGTCAACTGGGTCGTCTCCACCTCTCGGCCACTGTGACTTGTGCTGCTGTGGACATTCGTGTACAAGTCTCTGTGAGCACTCATCCTGTTGGTCTGGTGTATGCCTAGGGATGGTGCTTCTGGGTCACGTGGTAATCCTGTGCTAGATTTCCTGGGGAGCCCACCACACAGTGGCTGTCCCATTTTATATTCCCACCAGGAAAGGCAAGCACCCATGTCACCATCCTCATCACACTGGTCACGTTTTGTCCCTTTGCCTGCTTCTCTTGGGACAATTATTTCAGATCTGTCCCCTCCACTGGATCATGGACTCAGGGAGGTCAGGATGTTCCCAGGCTTCAGTGCCCCCAGCACCAACATGAAGCCCGTGCCCAGAGGGCATGCACACACGTTTTCAAAGAAGGAAAGAATCAGTCAAGCAGGCACACCAGCACAGAAGAGCAAAAGTAAATCGACCTTCTCCTTCTAAATTCTTCAGTCTTGACCATTTCTCTGCCCAAAATCCTCCAGTAGCTTCCACTTTCATCAGAGGATGGGGCCAAAGTCCCTACCATGGCCTGAAAAGTTGCACAGTGCACCCCCTCTGCACCCCTGCAGCAGCTTGAAGACCATCCCCTGCTTTTCTCCCCTGCTTTCTCCACTCTGGCTACACTGCTCAATCCTTCCAAGCACCAGACCCTTCACACCCCTTCCCGGTCCCAGGAGCCCTTCCACCAACTGTCCACATGGCTTTCTCTGCCCTTAGAGAGGCTGTCCTTGACCGTACTCATCAAAATCTCTCCCACACACACAGGCACTGGAGCAGCACAACCTGCCCCTCCCCCTTCCCTGCTGCTTTGTCCCCTCAGACCAATGTTTCCTGTGTTCATTGTTCACATCACCCCACCTGAGCAGCAGCTCCTGAGGCCAGGGATTTTCATCTGCTTGATCACGTCTGTATCCCTAGGCATGCACATAGTAGGACCTCAGTCCACACCTGTGTGAAGGAAGCAGCAGGTGCATGGACTCCCTCCCCTCAGGACTCCAGGTCCTGACTCTGCCTCTGAGGGCAGGTGTCCCTGTTTCCACCGCCCTGGGCATTAGACCGATGGGCAGTCTGTCACCTAACAGGAAGCCCAGTTTCCAAGGTGCCCAAGTTACCCCTGGAGCTCAAGGGGCACTCTGGCTAGTCCTGCTCTGGCCCATGCAGCCTAGTCACAGTAAGGGAGTAAGTTCCAAAATGCCCCTGGGCAGTATTACAGGCAGGCCAGGGAGGGCCTGCAGGAAGCCAGGAAGCAGCCCTGGCTTGGGTACGCTGTGCACACAGTGTGCCCACGCACATGCGCACATATGCTCCAGGCATATAGGCAACATCATCATCATAGATGTGTGGATAAAGTCTTTCTGCCTCTGAGCTCTCAGGGTTTTGATGGTGACTGTAGCCATGAGACTGTAGCTCACTGTCCTTCGAACTCTGGAATCAGAAGCACACAGTCTGCCACTTTGCAGCTGGGTGGCCACGAATGCATCCCTAGCCTCAATCAGTCTCACTTTCTGCATCTACACAATGGGGACAGTGCAGTACCCACTGCAACTCGATGAAACAGAATTGAAACGAGGAGACGTGTGTGAGACACATCCGCACCACTCACAAGGTGTTCCCACCCTGCACAGGTGCTTATGTGGCATCAGGCCTGTACCAGGCCCTGTGCCATCATCTTCCCTTACTGTTATGCTTGATAAAGACCCAACCCCACCAGGGCTCACCCTTGGAGCGGGGGCGGGGGGGGGACAACTGTGAATTTTAAATGCATTTATGTGCCCATGAAATTAAAATGTCAAATGGTTGTTCTGAAGGAAAGCAATAGTTTTCTTGCAAAGCACACAGTCTAATCCGGTGCTAGCAGAAAGGAAATCTTGATGGTGGAAGTGACATTTGAGCAGAAGGTGAGGCAGAGCACTAGTTAGTGGAAAGAAGAGGGCTGGGAAAGCTCTTCCTTCAGCTGCCAGGGGCCTCGGGTCCTGCTGTGACCAAGATATTCCTGGTTTTAGCACTGAAATCCCCACAGCCTCAGGGGACCCCCCCACACACACACACAACTCCAGGCAAACTGGATGGCTGGCCACTCTAAGTCAGGAGAATTCTATGTGCAAAGATCCTGAGTTGGGGGAAATACGTCCCATCACAGGAACTAAGAGAGGCACATGTGGCTACAGCTTAAAGATGTGTATGAAGAGGCAGGAGAGGTGTCTTTAGAAGGCTTCAGGTACCATTTTAAGGAACTGGTTCTTGCTCTGAGGAGCCATGGGAAGCCACAACAGAGCTGCAGGGGAGAGACGATGTGAGCAAGGTGGGCTGTTATGATGTTTCCTGCCGCTGCTGCATGGCGAATGGGCCAGAAGGCACCGAAGCAAAAGAGAAGTCCCAGGCTCCGTGCAGGCGGATGTCTGCACGTCATTTCAAAGTGGGGAGAGCCACTGTTTAGGCCTGGGGTATTTGGGCTGGCGAGCACAGCCATGGGACCTCTGCCAAAGAGATTCGGGTTCTCACTTTCCATCACTGGGACTTCCAGAGAGCAAGGGGCCAAAGAGTGCATGACGCTTTGACAGGGTCAGCAATACCCAGCTCCCCACTGTGAAGGACTGGATCCAGTCAAAACTTTAATTTTTTAAATAAATAGAACAGAAAGGTCAAAATTTCTGCTGGCAGAAGCAGGGATTGGAAATGGGAAAAGGCTCTGAAATGTCTTTTACCTCCTCTCTGTTCCATTAATGACTTTTCAAACCCACTCCCAAAGGAACTTCTCTTAGATATGCTAATGTTACTCCATTGCTCTAAAATCCTGTGTCAAACACTGCTACGGAAAACACCCTAATAGAAGACACACTTGGAAATCGCCTGTGATTAGCCGCTTTATTTAAAAGAAAGATCCCTACAGATTCAAGTGGCAAAATCCAACAAGGACTGTTCCCTAGATACCCATCACTGGAGGGCAACAGGGACACTCCCCCAGTCTCCTGCCTCTGCTGGGACCTTCTTATTTCTGCCCAGCCCCCCAGTCTCCACCCCTAGAGATGGGGCTCCAAGGTCCAGTTTTCTCCAGTCCACCGTACCCTGTTAATGTCCCTCCATCACTAACTCAAGCCAACAGGGCACTTCCACTCATCATCCTGCTGTTTTGTTACAGTGAGGAATATTTCTCTGTAGCCACCTCTCTAGCGGGAGTGGGACCATGAAGGAGGCTGAGAGAGCCCTGTTTGTCCTTGATCTCGCCTTTTCCTGCCGGGTGTGTTGTGTCCTCACCAATGCTTGTCTTCTCTGCTCTGGTGGGACTGGGGTCTGTGGGACACACTTTAGAAAGGGCACATTGCTCAGCGCTATACCACGGGGGGCACACATGTGACCCCCACATCTACACATGCCCCTAGGATCAAGGCCTCTCTGCCCTCATGCCTTCTGTCACGGACTAAACTGTGTCCCCACAGAATTCCAATGGCGAAGTCCTTCATCGGACTCATGTGGGACTAGGGCCTTCGAAAAGGTGATGAAGTCAGAATGTGGTCGAAGGGTGGAGCCCAGATCCAATAGGACCAGTGTCCCCAGAAGAAGAGAAAGAGATGCCGGCAGGTGTGTGCGGGCTCAGGGAGAAGGCCCTGTGAGATAGGGCAGGAAGGTAGTCATCTGCAGGCCAGGGAGAGCCTCAGGAGAAACCAACCGTGCTGGCATCTGGATCTTGGACCCCTGTCTCCAGACCTATGAGAAGCAAGCATCTGGCATTCTGTTGTGGTGGCCTCGGGGAAACAAAATGCCACCCTTCCTCCAGGGCACACTGACACTATGTCGTGAGGAAATGCACGATCGTAACCTTTGCCTCTTCATGCTTCCAGGATACAACCCCTGGACCCCTCATTGCCAGAAGTCATTCTGGGGTTCTCTGGTCCACTGCGGCCCTGCAGGCCCAGGGGGAGCCCAGTCAGAGACGCTGCCGAGCGCCTGCTCCGAGGCAGTGCTGGGGAGGGCAGCTCCCTGAAGATGGAGAGAGTCCCCATGACCTCTGAGGAAGGGCCTCTCGTGGTGTGGACTTACCCTGCAGGACTGTCCTTCTCTTCCTGGGGCTGCTGTCTTGCTCCAGGGCAGGGCTGGCCTTCTGTCTCCTCTTCTCCTTGCCCTTGCTCCCCCCTGCCCCATCACCAGGACCCTTCAGGGACCGGGTCAGTACTCACCAGAACCAGTGAGAGTGGTGAAGGCCGAGCCTGTCTTCCTCACTGTTTCCCTGCCCACGACACATGCTGACACACAGCGCAGCTCTGTTGCGTGTGTGTTGAATTAATAAAGTTTGCTCACTCAACCAAAATCACTGATGCAGAAAGAGAATGAGAATTACCTGTAAAATAGTGTAGGGTGGTGGTCAGATCTAACTGGAACTCAGCCCCACTGCCTACTAGCTGGGTCAGGTTGGCCGAGTTCCTTGGGTTCTGTGACCTTCCACCCCTTCATCCACGAATGAGCTTCATAACAGAGCGCACCTGGGGCCCTGTGATAATGACAGTGATACAGTGTTCTGCACAGGCCAGAGACACACACAGCAAGCCCTGAAGGCTGCTCACAGGGGGTCAGAGGGGCGTGGCTTCTTTAGGGTGTGGGGAGCAAGAGCTGGGCCATTCTCCCCACCCCCATACCTGGCCCTGGGTTGTCCCAGAGGTGTGACCATAGACTGTGGTTATAGTGAGAGTGTATCAGCTTATCAAATAACTGAGGGAGGGGAAATGTCCGGCTCTGAATGGAAGATCAGATGGAGGAGCATAGATAGAGTGGGAAGAAGACGGATGAAATGACGTCCCCAGGGCTTCTTTCAGCCCCTGGAGTGATCTCTATGTTACCGTCACCCTTTTCAGGTCCTCACACCCCGTTTTCCTTGGGGAGCCACCCCTCCCTCCCCCTCAACCAAGGAAGTTGGGGTGGGGCACACTATCTGGAGCTGGAGGAGGGATCTGGAGCTGTCAGCATAATCCCACCCACCGGCCATGATGACATGCAGGCTGTCCACTCTAAGTCCACCCAACCACAGTGAGTCCACAGACCTCACAGGCCTGCCTTAAGATTGTTCTCTCTTGCTGGAGATGAACCAGAGAAAGCGCAAACCCAGAGGATGGAACCTGGGATTGTTTGGGGCCATGACAAGAGGAAGCCTGACTGAGCAGAACAAGGCTATGACCATGCTATTAGAGCTAGGAGGTGGAACGAGAATCCTGTTGCCACCACTGGAGCACTAACTGGACCCAGCCACACCTGAGCCCCGGAGCCCTGTGAACTTGGCAGTGTCTTTGTAACTAAAACAGTGTGACACAGATTTCTATCACTTGCAACTGAAATGACCCTGAATAATGAGGACAATTTTAAATTATCTTCATTTCAAGGTAGATTCATTTCCAAGTGAGGAAAGTCAGAATGGTGGATTACAGATCCTTTTTCACTCAACAGCTACCTTTTTCAAATACCTACTATGAGACAGGAAGCAGGCTAGGACCCTCGCTCCTTCAAACAGCTCTGCCATAAAAACTTGGGGCTACCCAATCATCTCTTGAGTCCTCTATTTTTTAAGTAACATAAATAAAACATCCAAATTTCCAATACCCAGCGCTCTCTCTCTCTCTCTCTCTCTCTCTCTCTCTCTCTCTCTCTCTCTCTCTCTCTCTCTCTTAAAATGAATTCTGTGTCTTGGTTACCATTCTGTATGTCAGAAGGAAGAAAAACACGTACAAGAGAGAACCTCCCCACAAATCAATCTTTATTCCATTTCAAAGCCTGCAAGATTTTCCAGATCTTCCAAAGGCCTCCTTTCTTGGGTGAAATACTACATTTATTTAATAAAGCAGGTAGGATTTACTATCTGGGCATGGGTAAGCACTTTTTATTTTTCACAAGATGGATGACAGCATTGAAGGCTTTTTCTCTCTCCTCTCTGTTTTTTTTTTCTTCTCCACGCTCTTTGCTACAACTGCACACCTTTCCCATCACAATTGAATTACCAAACAGAGCCAAGGAAAGATTGTCCCTGTGGGGGTGCCATGTAGGTTGCAGCCTTAATCTTCTTTTAAAGAAAACTTTCAAGAATTAGAAATGAATGTCATCAACTGTGGTTTTAAATGGTGCTGACACATTGCTTTGGGGAGCCCTAATGCCCCCCCCCACAGTGTGTGTGACTGTGTGACTGTGTGACTGCGTGTGTGTGTGTGTGAGTGAGTGTGTGTGTGTGTGTGTGTGTGTGTACTCGTGTGTGCATGCACACTCCAGGCTCTCCCAGCTGAACTTACCAGAAGCAGAAGCCAGGTGAGGGTTCTGGGGGAACAGCGCTCTGCAAAATCTGGATGAGGTTCACCAGAGGAAGACAAAGACAGCCGCAGATGAAGGTCACTTGGCTTCAAACGAGTTAAGGATCCAACAATGCTTTTAAATTTCTCTCCTCCAGCGGAGGAGAGAAAGCAGCTGGAAGAGGAAGAAAAGCGGTTTGTTTTCATTTGCTGCCAGCAGGACAGAAGGTGAGGCTTTCTCTCTCGACATCTTCACCCACGAGTTGGGCAGTGCGCCAGTTTGCTATTTGGCTGAAAAACTCCAATTAAAAATGTATGACTTCGGCCTTCCAGAGAGGAGGGGTGGGAAGTCAACACCAGGCTGTGCAGACCCTGGGGGCAGCAGCAGAAGTCCACTCCCCCGAGCCCAATCCCCTGCTCAAGCAAACCGGCACCTGCCGATGGGACAGAGTGGGCAAGATCCGGGCACACTCAGCCTCACCAGTGCACAAGTGGGCGGTGAGCACACACACACACACACACACACACACACACACACACACACACACCTTGCTAAGTCTGTCTTGCTGTGGTACTCTCCTTCCAGTCTCCCTCCCCAGCGATCTGAGGTGCTGGGGCCATCTCCTCTGGTCTCTTCACACGTTGGTTAACTCTGGGTGCCACTGCACTGGTCTTGCGTCTCTCCTTACCCTCAGCACTCAGTGGCAGGTAACTGCTAGTCCACCTGTTGAATGGACAAAAAGGTGAATAAGTGGACGATGGGCCGTTTCCCACTGTCCCTCCTACGGGTGCCTGACATCACCCCTCTTCTCCCTCTGTCCTTCTGGCCTCTCCTGCAAGATTCCCTTTCCACAGGTGCTAGGGATCCGTGTGGAAGTCCCCTGGTGATTTTGCCAGGGGGACATATATGTGAAGAGGATCCTCTCCCTTTATCAAAGAACAACCCCTCTTCAGGTATCTGTCTGATATGGCTCTGCCTCTCTGCTCCCTGAGCAGTTCAGATCTGCACCTGAATCACACTGTACAGCTTTCCTCAGAGAAGAATCTGCATTTCTGTCTCGGGCAGTTTGTGGACCACTTACTAAGAGAAGTCTCTCTCTATTTCTGATGCTGTCAGCATCTGTCTTCAAAATTTCCAAGTTCTGTCCCTGATTGAGGTTCTGGTACATCAAATTTTATTGGTTGGTAACCTTTCAGTTTCAATCTTAGCAATTAGCACCCCTATAGCCCAAGGGTGTCCTTGAATACCCTTGTTGACTGGAGCCTTAGAACTGGTTAACCCTGAGGGCCAATTGTTTTATGCCAGATACCATTGTCCTCGGATCCTTTAGAGTGTTCTTTTGATGGTTTGCTTTAGCTGCAGAAGGCTTCAAAAATGTTTGCCATTAGCCGGGCGGTGGTGCATGCCTGTCATCCCAGCAGCTGGGGAGGCTGAGACAGGAGGCTTACAAATTCAAAGCCAGCCTCAGCAATTTGGTGAAGCCCTTTAGCAAGACTCTGTCTCAAAATAAATAATAAAAAGGGCTGGGGACTTGGCTCAGTGGTTAAATGCCTCTGGGTTCAGTCCCTGGTACTCCCCCCCCCAAAAAGCTTGCACTTATTATTTTATCACTCTATGAGGATCACCCTTCCTAGCATTCTCTTCTGTAATTTCATCTTTCCAGTGATGGCTGATGTGACTAACGAATAGAACAGACAGAAGCCATTGGACAACACTTCTCAGATCAGGTGGCAAGGGCATGGCTCCACCTGGCTGGACCTCTGTCAACATTCTGGTCAGCACATCTTGATGAAGCAGCTTCTAAGTGACCAAAACCTTAGGCCAACTTTCACTCAACCACCAGCAAAGAGCTAAGGATTCTAGTTTGTATTTGTTGAGAAAATGAATCCCATGAATCCCTTTGCAGTGCTCAGAAGATAGCACCTCCCCTGTGAGGCCTCAAAAGAGACCACGGCCTTCGCCAGCAGTTTGACTGCGGCCTCTGAGAGCCCTTGAGCTGGAGCACATGCTACCTTACACTCCATTACTGACTCAGAGAACCAGCAGATCAAAGAGTGGGCGTGGATTTAAGCCACTAATGGTGGCGATTTGTTTCATGGGGATGGGAAACTAGTTGCCTGGAGAAGGAGATCTTCCTCCAGGGACCATCACTCACCAGCAGTGTGACTCAAGGTGCTGGACTCCACTCCCCTGATGGTTCCATCACATTTAAAGTCCAAGGGAGACTTTCCCTTCTCATCTCACTGACTGAGCTGAACAACAGACCCACAGAAGTCACATTCCACAAAATGAGGAGCTAACAGCTCCTCACGCCTACACTATCTTACCAAAATCCTAAGAAACCCTGGACCACTAAGTTTGATGGTCTCTGAATTATTTTTCTATGAAGGCTTCAGGTGCACAGATATCATTTAAGGTTGTATTTAAGCTGCTTCCTGCCTGTGGTATTGTGCACATTGTGGGAGACCACTTTCCTTCTGCCAGAGTGACCCCCCCCCAGGGACTGTCCCCTACTCCAAGTAAGGGATCATTTCACTTCCTAGTAGTCAATAAATTCTTCATGCCCAAGCAGTCCACATAATCAGGGCTTTGAGCAGCCATGTTTTGTGGAAAGATCGACTTCGCCAATTTATCAGTCACTCTATTGATCTGTCCCCAAGCATCTTCATAACACACCACTAGATATTTCACTTTGCAACTTGGCTGGGGAGTTCCCCATGAATGCAGTCCCGAATACAGAAGTGTAGCACCTAGACCCCCCCAAACCACTGTCCTGGGAAAGGGCAGGCCTCCCGGCTGCAGACTCCTTTACCCTGCCTGGGATACTGCAATAGGCAGATGAGCAAGACGGGGGAGTTCTAGAAGCTGGCCACGGGGCCCCGTGCAGATGCTCTGACAGGCGTGCTTGTTCTCCAGCTCCCCCTGGGTACAAGCACCAGAGCTGCCTCATCTCGGGTTGGCTTTTCCGTCTGCCCAGTCCTGCCTCCTCTGCCTTCCTTTCCATACTTGATCTCTCATAAATATTCCACATCCCAAACTCTGCCTCAGCACTTCCTGAGAACCCAAGCTGTGGCCTCGCTGCTATGGAGGCCCTGTTTAAAATGCGATTCCTGAGGACCGTGTGTGGAATGCACAGAACATTGGTTTCCATCTCCGTTCCCCCCAATGTGGTTCTGTCTCTACTTTAGGTGGTGACTAATCTCCATCACATCAGGAAACATCACTCTTAAGTTTTGCTCCTTAAAGTGGGGTTCGAGAATCAGCAACATCAGTATCAGCTGGTGGGTTTCTTCGGGAGTGTGTTGAGTCTCAGTCCCACTCTAGGACCGGTATGACAGAATCCAAAGGTTAACAGGAATTCATTGAAGTTGGTAAGCATCGTCCTATTGAAAGGCAGCTGTCTGTAAGTGCAGCCTAGGCTGGAGCTCAGGGGAAGGGTGTAGATCCAGTCCTCCTGGCTGACTAAGTTGACTTTATATGTGGGATGAGATAAGAAGGCTTCACACAGAGAAGGAAATTTGTGGATTTACCCTCTGGCTTGAGTACAGGAATATCTCATTTGGAGAAGCAGCATGAAATGTGAAGAAAGATAACCAGCACCTCCCAGCTGGCCATCGGAGCTGCCCCAGAGCTGTCTCTCATTGAGCCCCACTCCCCTGTCCTCCAGGAGAGGAGATCCAGCATCGGATGGGCTTTGCCACATCCATCTCTTCCCCTGCTGATTCACCAAATGTCTGGCTCAGGAATGAGTGAATAAATGAAAGAAGCCAGAGAAGATGAGACTGAAATCCTGAGAGGTTCGTCAAATAAGGCAGCAGCAAGAGATGTGACTATTTGGCCTCTGAGCCAAATCATGTGAATGATGATTTAGGCATTTGTCACTTGGACACAGCAAGGAGACAGAGACGTGTGAAGAGCTGCAGGTCAAGCTTCAAAGAGGGATTTTAATGAACTGGCCATACTTCATCATTCTGATAATCACAGAAATTAGAAAAAGAAATGAGAGGCTTGGCAGGTCATGCAGCCCATCTCCTACCTGGATGGGAGAGAGCTCTCCTGTCGATCTGGTGGGGTTTATAGCAATGCCTGGTTGAAACGATTTCTGTTCCTAAAGAAAATGAGGAATGGGTTCAAAAGTGCTCCTTGGCTTCCTTCTCCTACAAACACTATAGTTTAAATTCTTCCCTTCTCATCTGCAAACTATTCCTCACAGGTGGAAGTCAAGTGTTACTCTGAAGTAAAATGTCATATTTGCTCTGTTTGAGTCATGCATCACCAGGGTGGGCTAGAGTGTGCACCAGCTGCAGCTGCTGAGTACAAGGCTCAGGGCTGAACACATCAGGGGTTTACTTCCTGCACGTGCTACACGCTGAACAGAAGTCAGCAGGGGGATACGCTTAGGATCAGTCAGGTCCCCCCACTGCTGAGGATAGTTCAGTTTCTCTTCCACAGTCACTAGAGGGAAAAGATAGGAACAGGTGAATGCACCTGCCTTTCCTAGAAGTGGCACCCGTCACTTCCTCTGTCACTGTTTTGGCTTCTGTGCCTGAGAGGGACAGCAGAAATAGCAGTGGGCAGCATGAATGATCTCCATGAGGAAGAGGTCTCCAACAACGGGAAGGGTCAGCCTCTTTCTCAAGACCCCCAACAGTAAGAAGAGACATGGTCAGTGTAGGCAGTGGCTTTAGCACACCTCGTCTTACTCAGTGGATTCTTGGCCCCTGTGAGGGTTGACATCATGTGTGAACTTGAGTGGGCCACAGATGCCCGGATAGCTGGCTAAGCCTCAGTTCTGCATGTGCATACCAGGGTGTTTGTGGAAGAGATGAGCATTTGGATGGGTGGGCTGAGTGAGCAGATGGCTTCACCAGTATAGGTGGCAGCAGCCAAGCCCTAGAGGCCTCAGAGGTGGAGGAAGGTGGAATTTGTTCTCTATCTGACTGCTGAGCTACAGCATGGATCTTCTGCCCTGGTGTGGGGGCTCTCAGGCCTTCCGGATACACCACCAGCTGCCCAGGTCTCTAATGGGCACGAGCAGATCAGCCCCTTGATATGCACATCTCCTCCAGGTTCTGTTTCTCTAGAGGATCCTGACCACCACCCTCCTGTGGTAAGACTTGCAGTGACAAGAGAGAAAACCACTCGATGATAGAGGTTATGTTTTTTTAAAAAAGAAGTATAGATGAAAGAAAAATGAGTCAATAGAAACCCAATATTCAAAAGTAGGTCACTGCATCGTGGGTGCCCATGTAGGCTGAGGAAGGCAGCCACATGGACAGGAAACCCACCTTGACAGGCTGCAGCCCAGTGGTGAGGAGAGAGTCATATGGAGAAGGCAGCCCGATGTCAGGTGGGGTGAAAACTATTGCACTGGACAGAATGTAAGGGTGGCCCAGCATGAGAAGCTGGACACTCATTGAAGCAAAGGAGCCATCCTCTCAAGGGACAGGTGGCAGTTGAAGCAAGAGATTGGTTAGATATAGGATTTATCATTAGCTGAATGAAAAAACATGGGAGTGTAGTTTTTCTATTTTTAAGAAGCAATGTACAAATATGGAAAGAGAAAATGAAAATGAGACCTGTATTGTTGAACTGGAATTGGAGATTATTGGGACAGATTCCTAGTTGGATGGTGGATGGTGAATGGATGGGTGGATGGATGGGTGAATGGGTGGATGGATGGATGGGTGGGTGAATAAGTGAATGGATGGATGGATGGATGGATGGATGGATGGATGGATGGATGAGTGGATGTTTGGATGGATGGATGGTTGGGTGTATGGATGGGTGATAGATGAATGAATAGATGGGTGGATGGGTGGGTAGGTAGGTAGATTGGTGGGGGGATGGATGGGGGATGGATGGACAGGTGGGGATGGGTGGATGGATGGTGGATGAATGGTGGATTGATGGGTGGATGGTGGATGAGTGGATGGATGATGGAAGGGTGGGTGGGTAGATGGATGGATGGATGGGCAGATGGATGGGTGGATAGATGGAGGGGTGGAGGGGTGTATGGATAGGTGGATGGATGAGTGAATGGATGAATGGGTGGATGAGTGGATGTGTGGGTGGATGGATGGATGAATAGATGGGTGGGTGGATGGGTGCATGGATAGATGGGTAGGTGGGTAGATGGGTGAATGGGTGAATGGTGCATGGATGGGTGGATGGATGGTGGATTGATATGTGTGTGTTATACACACTTATATTCCCTAGGTACCCTCTGAGGTGCTTAGGAGTACCAGTACCAGTAGCAGCAAACAT
Organism: Ictidomys tridecemlineatus; assembly: GCF_052094955.1. Taxonomy (NCBI): domain Eukaryota; kingdom Metazoa; phylum Chordata; class Mammalia; order Rodentia; family Sciuridae; genus Ictidomys; species Ictidomys tridecemlineatus. The sequence continues at coordinate 1,024,438 of NW_027525461.1, read as the reverse complement.
ACCTAGCTCCTGGGTCTTGGCTTCTAAGTACCAATATCCACTAAAATGAACCAGAACCTGGGAGAAATTGTTTATCCTCTGTTGGGAAGAAAAAGTATGATCTGATTTTAGAACATCCTTTAGTGCAAAAAGGTGCTCCGAGAATGATGAAAGCATGTTTTCACAAGTGAAACCAAACCAAAGTGGTTTCTCTGATCAAAGGGGAAACAATTTGAGCATTTACATAAATAATGACAGTAATCAATTCTAATCCAAAAATAAACTCAGAAATGAGAAGCACATACAGCTATAAATGGACAGGCAGACAAGAGTTTGGTGGAAAATGGGACAGTTATGTAATCACAAAGATCCTCCCCCCAAATGCCTCCTAATTCCATTTGGGACAAGAGTAAGACTAGTGGACAGGCCTGAGAGGCACCACTTCAGACTAGTGATCAGAGGGAGCATTACCAGTAACAGGACTAAATGAAGTCATGTGTCTACTGCTAGCACATAAGACTGTAGCAGTCTGCTATGTCCCTGGCAGGGACACAGGATCTGAATCCATGATGAGAAGATATTCGACAAGATGAGAGACATGGTTCTTGGCCTGCAGTTCTTGAAACAGTCAAGGTCACAAGGGTCAGACAAAGATGGAGGAAGTGTCCTGGGCTAAAGGAGTCAGAAGAGACAAGAGACATGATGAGAGATTCAACAGGTGCCTTCCATGGAGAACCTTTTGATGTCAAAAACATTATTGGGACAACAGGTGGAACTGGAATGGAGCTGAGCACAAGGACTAAATGGTAACAATGCAGCAATGTTAATTTCCTGGTTTTATGGTTACAGAACAGCTTGTAAGACAATTACCATGTATGTAAGAAATTCATGTTGAACTATTTGGGGAGGAGGGGACATCCCTCTAAGGGTTTAGGTAAAACAGAACACAGTACAGTTCTGTACTGTAAAGACAATTTTGATGAGCTTTTATTGCTTCAAAAAGATTAAAAGTTATACTAAACAATGAGAATATAGTAATGATATATTAACAGAATAATAAAGTTATAAAGCTGAATAGTATGACTCCAATTTTGTTGTTTAACAAGGAACACACACACACACGTGTGTGTGTGCTCAAACACACGTGTACACATGTGTGCACACACACATATATGCAAGCCCAAAAGTGAATGGCAGTCACCTCCAGGTGGGACAATTAAGTCTGGAGTCATTGCTGTTGCTTCTCTGAGTTGTCCAAAAGCCACTGTCAGAAACGTGTTTTCCTACTGCGATGAGAAAAGATGGCAAAAAAGGTTGATTGTTTTTGAGGCTTTTGTGAATTCTCCTGGCACCATGAGACTGCAGCCCTACACAGCAAGCTCCCAGCCTCACCTGCATGGTGAGGCTGGGACAGGGAAACTTCAGGAGAGAGCATGACGCTGCATGTCTGGGTACTGAGTTTCCTCTCACTTTGCCTGTTGCCCAGAAGTTTCTTGAAGATCCCCCAAGGGGAAGCACTGGCGACGCTTAACCTCAAAATTAGCTGGCTGCTGAGTATATTGCCAGCATTAATCACTGGCAGCCAGACTGACTTTCTTGGCTTTGCTCAGAGCAATTTAAGGCTGGTACATATTCAGCAAGAAGTTCAGTATGTAGGAGGCCGGGAGGTGGGTACTCTCTCAGGGCCTCCAGTCAGCCTATCTCCAAGGCCAAGGACTGCAAGCTGTTAACAAGCCTCCTCCCTGCGCCCATCACTCATAATCAGAGAGGCGGGCTGGGGAGAACGGCCTTTGGCTGGGCTCCCAGGTGTGCAGAGTGGAGCAGGTGCTTCCTGGCGTGGCCACCTCTGTCATCCCTTGCAGCCTTTGCTGAGGACACCATGGCAAACCTCAATGCTTCTTCTCTGGAACTTGTAACAGATTTGTAAATGCATCTTAAATGAAAAGATGAACAGTTGAAGTCCAATTCTCTTTTCTCCGATGATAGGGATGGAATCCATTGGGGCCTCTGCACGCTAGGGAAGTGCTCTAACACTGAGCTACACCCCAGTCCCAAGTCAAATTCTTCTTTAGGACTGAATGATGGCAATATCTGAAAAGTGTCTCTACGTGGCTCATCATTAGTGTCACCTGGAGAAATTGTGAAAAACAGGCCAGATGCTCCCACCCGCATACCATGTACCCCACAAGCCAGAGACCCTCATGAGTTCAGCAAGAAGAGTAAGAATGATCCTATTGGATTTTGTCCCCTACAGGGCAATTTTTAAGCACGTATAAATTAAATTAGTAATTCAGAAAACAAGGAGGAAAATATAAGCCACCATGAAAACCCTTCAAGCAGATGTGGCTTTTTAAGTTGAGAATATAAAGAGCAACCTCCAACCTGGAGACTCATCCATTTGGCTCAAATTTAGAAGCTGCATTAGGAAGACAACAGGCAATGAAAAGACAATCATTCCTAATTATAATATTAAGAACAATCTTCTTCGCATTAGGGTGGCACTTTATGGTTTGCAAAGCCCCAGCAGGTATTTTTATTTAAATAATAATTCTCAAATGGCAGTATAAAAACAACTTATATGAGAACCCCCTGTGGGGCTGGGGAGGACGCTGGTTTCCTGAGTCCCACCCTAGTCTTATGGAGTCAGATCTTGGGAACAGCAAATAATATAACATCTGAACCAAGTATCCCAGGGCTTCTTATGCAGGGAGATGTTTAAAGACAGCAGAAGAGCTTCCAAGCCCCCTTGGGAGACAAGGCAAGTAGTGGACTTGGTCAAGATCATGAAGGAGTGCCCTGGTGACCTTCACTCCTGGCAGCTCAAGAGAGCCCTCAGAGCCACAGGGCTGCACAGCTCCTGGTGAGGACCCTGGATGGTCCTGGAGAATCTCCCTGCCTGACCCTGCAGCTTCCTCCCAGCAGCAGAAGACCAGACCCTATTGAGGGAGATGAAAAAGGAAGCTATTCTCTCTGACCCCACACAAGTCTTCTTCTTCCTGAGCCACACTCCCGGGATTCAAGGGAAGCCCTTTTAGCTGCCTCACATGCAGGGTCTTCTGAGAGCAGGGCTCTGCACGGTGACCAAGCCCCTTGTTGCTTCTGTTCAATGCGCAGGATGCAAGTGGCAAGAAGAGCAAGTGCACTTGGTGAGAAAGACAGCAGTAGGGCCCCAAGGCGCAGAGGTGGGCGGGGATGCAGGGCATGCATGCACAAGCCTGTGACTTATAGCCAGGACAGAGGGCACCCATCACACCCCTTGGGGAGTGGGCAGCATGCCAGTGGGGTGGAAGACACATGACAGGGCTCCTTCTCCCTCGTCCCTGCCCTCCCACCTTACCTGGCCAACACGTGCTTCACAATTCACTCCTCTCCTCCGAGGAAATGTGGGGCCCAAAGCAAACAGGCTGCAAGACTTCTTCCATGATGCACTTCCATGAGCCACTGCACTACCCCCAGGCACAGTTCCCAAGACCCCAGGACCCTTGTCCAAATCTGAGGGGGAAGGAACTGGGAGCAAGAACAGCTGAGGAGAAACTTTCTACCAGCCAATTCAAACTGGAGGGTGGGAATAGGGGTCGCAGACAAAGAAATAGAGTTATACATATTTTTAAGGAGTTGTTTTCCTTGGAAACCTACATTCATAGATCCATATTTAACCTGCCAAGCTTTTAGGAAAGTTGGGTGCTGAAAGAGTTGATGTCCAGGAAGAAACTCTTCTCCTTGCTTTCCCGCTCCACATGTCACAGGGACTTCCTGTGATCTGGATCTCTCCAGAGTCAGGGCTCCTCATGTGCTTTGATGCTTGGGTACCAAATCAACAACACAGACCCCATTAGAGGCCTGATGCCCCATTTCCCACAACCAAAGACGTTCTTCAAACATCAGTCTCGATGGACAGGATTCAGGAGGCAGATCTTTCCCTTCCTGCCATGGTACCACAAACCCCAAAGCACTTCTATTCAAGTTAGGCAAGACACCTCTTTGCTAAAAATTCTTCCATCTGATAAAGGGAAGCCATAAGAAATCTATGGTATTTGATGCTTTCTGCGGAAAAGTGTGATAACAAATATACAAAATTTTCTGAAGTCTATAATAGAAATAGCACACCCATAGAAGAGTGCAGTGTACAACTCCTCCAACTGTACATACAAGTCCTGTATCATTCATCATTTTCACAAAATTTGACTCTGAAAGAACATTGTGATATAAGCAGTGAGGAGGTCATTGCAGCTGGTGGTTGTTTTGAAACACTTGATCACTGAGCGCCATAAAGGCTAACACTCAGCTCTACTTTCAGATTGCAGAAGCTTCCACCCACAAAGCGGAGAGGCATACGCCAAGAGCTTTGAAACAGACTGGGATGATGCAAAAGCAAGCTTGAGGCTTGCAGAGGGTGGGGCAAAGCGTAGGTGAGGATGCGTGTATGAGTGCTTCTTCAGTAAAACATGGATGCACCCAAACCCTGACGGAGGGCCTATCATTTTTTTTTCTCCCCAAGAGTATTGACCTCTAACTCTCAAAGGTCGCAGATGATCTTCTGACTTGTTCAATAACAACTCGGGGTACTGCACCCACACCTAGTAGTGAAGGAGACCTTGGTAGTTTATCTTTTACTTTTAACAACCAATTCAATCAGAGAAAGGGAAATCTTGCTAAACAGGACTTTTTGATGGCTCTTATGGACTGCACATTTCCCTTTATGGGTACTTATATAATATTGTCTTATCATCTCACAAGAAGCAAAAATGGGCACAGTCCTGTCTCCCCCAAGACCGGCTCCAGGCTCCTCTGATGTGGCCCATAAATCTGGAAATCCCGCCCCACTCCCACGGGGCCTACTCTGAGGCTCCCTCCAAGGCAGAGCTAGCAGGAGGGGCTTCCCTGAAATACTGATACCTGGGGCTTTCCTCTCCCTGGAGAGAAGTTACCAGACTCTTTGGAGAGCATTTTCCCTTCCCATGAGCCCAGCCAAGAAATGCAGAGGCAGGATGCAGGGCACTCCCCAAGGCAGAGGGGTTCAGAAAGCCCCCTTCATGAAGAGGAGCCAGGTCTCTGCAGGTGAAGAAGTACCCGTTCGCCTGCCAGGAATTGACATTGACACTTGGAGGAAAAGAAGAAAAACACTTCAACCCAACCCAAATCAATCTCACTCTTTTCCACGGAATCGTCATGTCAGGTATCAGCAAAGTTTACCATTCATTTTCTTGCTCGTCTTGTTGTTGAATTTGTTCTTTTATCCTTGCACACTATTTTTCTGATCGGGTTCTTCTCATGTTAGAATTTGCTTCCTTTTTCTTTGTACATTTCAGTGGGGAAAAATCATGGTGGTTTTTCACGGTGGAGTAAAAAATGCTAGCACTCAAAGTAAGAGCTGGGTTATTTTAAAAGGAACACTCGTGACTGTTTATATATTTTTAAATGGCCGAGGAAAAGAAACTGGGGAGAAAATAGACTCTCACAATTCACAGAGGAAAACAGAAAATTATCCAACCCCCACAACTCCATTCCGAGAGTGGAATCATCCAGATTGGCCATCATTCTTGGAGAAATGGAGTAATTAATGGTTCAGTGGAGACGGTGCTCTGCAGACACAGGAGAGAGATGGAGAGGTTTCACTGCACAACTCAGGGCTGGGAGGTGTTTTCTAACCTGAGCATGCAGAGCAAATGTGTCCTTACCACTGCTGGGTCGGTGGAGCCAGTGGCTCTCCTGTGCTCCATCCCAGCCAGGAGAGCACAGCCCTGCAGCTGAGCAGCCCTCCACACCCTCCATACCTGTTTCCAGGTTTTCACCTGCCTTCATCACTGTCACCTGCTTCCTCACCCCTCCATCCCAAAGTGGACCCTTGGCTGCTTCTTGCTTTTCCTTCTCCTTTTTGATTGGAAATTTATGGAAAAAGAAGCATGAAAATATTCTACTGGGTGGACAGGCCATTTTAAGTCATTTTTTCCTCTTGTCATGAAGATTAAAAAGTAGTAATATGGAAATCACTAGCCACTCTGCATTCATTTTCCTACATTTTCTCCTCTTATTGATTACACTTTGACAACAAACCTTAAACAGGACAAAAACAGAAAAACAGTGAGAGGTGGAGAGAAAGCAGGAGCAGAGGGGGAACCTGCTTCCCTCACCCCAAACCCTGAGCAGAGGGCAGCTGTTTGTGGGTGTCTCTGACTCCCCAGGAATGGCCAGACCAATGACCTCTAGGAGTCCCCCACCACTCCCTGTTCCAGGAAGCCCCAGTTCTTGGAAAGTCAAAATGTATGTTCTTGAGGCACCTTCATGGGAAGTAAAAGCCTCCCAGGCTCGGTACATATAATAATAAATTTTTCTCTTTATAAATATCAATAATTGGGCCTGAAAACTATGCAGAAAGTCTTCTTCCTTTGCAGGAACTTTAAACACACACTCTGGCCACCCAGCAACAGCTGGTGTCATGGATCCTTCCTAATACGATCTCTCTTGCACACACACACACACACACACACACACACACACACACATACAGACACACACACACACTCTTTACCCTAATGAGTCACATCCTCTGAGGTCAAGGGCAGTAGCATGGCCATCACCAGGAGCTCATTGGAAACACAGAATCCAGTCCCACCTAGATCTCCACCCTGGGGTCTGCGTCTGTCAAGATTCCCAGGTAACTCTTGCATGGTAGTCTGCAAAGCTGACGGAGAACTTCAGGGTCAAATCCACAAAGGAGCCAGTTTCTATCAGAAAGGTCGGGGATAGCAAAAATGCCATATTTGATTGCAAGATGTTTGAAATGCACATTGAAATCAGGTCCATGTTATAGCTTCTTAAATCCCACGCCCCTCTTCCAAAGAAGATCATTCGGAGAGCAAGTTCAATGCTGTAGCTCCCAAGCTCTGAATGCTAGCAGGTGTCACAAGCCCTCAACACCTCTCACGGTCGTTAGGTCTACCAGTCTGGGGACCTCACCGTGCTCAGTGGCCACCGCCATTCACAGGATAAGTGGTCTACCTGGGGAAGGTGGATCCCTCATGTCCAGCACCTCATCAGAGGCAAGGTGGGAGTGCCATTACCCTTCAACCACTCCACATGAAACATCCAGGAAAAGGGAGTGTCACCACCTCTGTACACCAGGTACCTCACAGTCAGTACCCATGGTAAGGGTAATTTGTCACTCTTAGACAAAAATGTTGATGTCAAAAGTTAAAGCAGTAACTAGCTAAAAGTGGAGCCTAAAAGAAAACAGGACGTTATCCAGGTGGCCAGAAACCCGAAGAAAAGTAGGAAACAAGTTTAATTGCGGGGGGAGGGGGGAACGTAATAGAGGATAACTAGATAATGAAAGTCCAGCCAAACCTGGGACCCAATCGGGATCAGTAAGATCCTACGTACAAGCTCTTGGTTTCCTTCAGCTTTGTTTGGTGGGTTTTGGTCTGGAAGAAACTGCTGGCTACAGACAGTCTCTAGCATTTGTTGATCAATAGATCAAGGAAGAGTCAAAAGAGATAGAAGCCGTCTAGGAAGGGAAGGCACCGGCATTGATGAATGCAGACAGGGCCAATGCAAATACTCTGCTCAATTAGCATTTTTGTGAACCTAGCGATTTCTGAAAACAGTTTTCAGGTCATAGAATACGCAGTGAGCGTCTGCCTTCCTGCAAGAAATAACTCAGACGTCTCCACTCCTGCTCCTCAGCCTATCCCGCTCCATCTCAGCCTCCTCCCTTCCTCATGCCACTCGGAAGATCTTCCTGAGGGCTGACTTGCTGCAGTCCTAAGTTAGGGCTTCCAATTTTAGTCATGGTTGTAAGCCCTTGATGGCACTCCTACTGTGTTCCGGGCACTTCACGGGTCTCATTTAATCCTCACAACCATTTCTTATTTACACATAAAATAACTTAAAGCTCAGACACATGGAAACACCTGTCACAGGCAAATGAAGTCTGCAGGAATTCAGCTAGTGTTGGTCCAAAATCCACAACCTTCCTTTGACATCCTCCAGCCAGCATCTCCCATCAGCCTTACTTTTCTGGCCGGTGGGTTTGGGGGTCTCCCCTTCCTAGAAGCTGGCTTCAGACAGCACCTTGCTCAGACCTCATCTCTCCACTGGGAACCCACGATTGCAGGCACCTCCCGCGTGGCGCAGATGGGGCCCCGGTGCCTTTACAAATGGACTTTCTCTTGAAGGTTCAAATGGATGTTGTCTTCCAAAATATGTACAATGGAAGTAGGAGTTAAAGCTGAGCCCTTTGCCAAAGTTATTCTATGTTCATAAGTACTAAGAGAAATAAGAACAAGACCAAAAGATGCCCGGGGGCTCGTCTATGGAAGGCATTGCCACGTTGCTCTCCTTGGTCATCGTCTCTCTAGGTCCCTTCATAGGTACCCCTAGGTGCTTCCTATACTCCTGAATCATTTAGTCAATACAATGGCCACTACCAAACACCCTCCAGCACGGCCAGCCCTGTTGTGAAGTACAGGCACAAACTGAGTAGAGAGACCCACGTCAGAGCAGGTGCATGGCCAGAGGACACCACTCCCACTTAGGGGAAAGCCCCCTCTCCTGCCTCTCTGCGTGTCACTGGGCGTTTTCATATTAAAAATCAAAATTGTTGACTGTCAGCTCTCTGAGGATACCCGGGATGGAGGCCCCATCGCCACTCTCCAGACAATTTCCTGAGGAGGGGGGAGCAGCTTCCTGGAGACAAACGGCTACTTTGACTTGGAGATAAGTCACAATCACACCAGGTGTGCCTCCTCGTGTCTCTTTGGACCAGTCCTCACTGTCACCGGCTACAGAACTCTCCCTCCCCCTTTGCTTTCATTGACTACAAACCTGGAAACTGAGCCAAGTCTCCACAGGAGACCTGTGTGGCCACAGTTCCACCTCAAAGGAGTCTCTGGTTGAGAGTAGGGCAGAATTGTTCCCCAAAGTCTTCACCTTGAAGACACTGGTCCTCATCCTCGCCACTGTTCTTCACACGGTGAGTGACCCTGCAATATTCTAGGGCATCTTTCCCACCTAACTTCCTAACAGTAAGTCCTTCTGAAAGAAGAGTTTACTGAGTTCATTGATTCTCTTGGCAAGCTTGCAACACTTGGCTTTGAACAGATTAAACCCAGTAAAGATTTCCAATATCAAATTGGAGGACATTACCTGAAAATTCTGTTTTCTTAAACTCCAGGAGAAAAGAATCAAGAGGAAAGAAGGAAAAAAGGGAGGGAGTAAAAGAGGGAGGGAAGGAAATGAATCATATAGAAGTGCATATTTTCAAATCTGAAAGGACAAAACAATTCAACTAACATATATTAACCTTTATTCTATAACAGACATAAATAATTTTATGAATTCATATGGCCTATCCAAAAGACAAAATAAAATATTGCACTAAATTTAGATATGGGATATTTGGATTTACAATCAGCTAAACAGATAAATATATACAATTTAAGGAGTTAAGGCAAAACCAGATGATACTTCAAACATGACAGAAGGTTTGAAAAATAGGTGTGATTAAAAACAAGGGCATCCCATCTCCAGTTAATAAAGCCATCATGTCTAAGGAAAAAAAAATCCCTTAGGTTTTTAATAAAGTAGTTATTATCAATCATGTTAATTAAAGTTGAGCAATAAAGAATAAGATTTCCCACAGAGGAGAGCTGTTTTACCAAGGTTTGGGGACCGAGCACTTAGAATTTGCGTAAGCAACTTTTTCCTTGTCAGATTTATGATCTATTTTTCCTATTAGAAAATATAATTTGGAAAATATGACTCTTTCACATATATAATTAAAATACAATTATGAAGCATTCTTTTCTCTTTCTTTTCTTTTTTCTTTTCTCTCTTTTCTCATTGAAGGAAACCATACAGGTGATCCCATAGCCAAGGTAAGTTTCCAGGCAAGCCATCTATTACCTTCTTTGTGGAAAAAACACAAAACCAGTCACTAAAACCCATTCCCAGTTTCTTTAAGAAAACAGAACAGACGAATTCCAAAGAAATAAAAAAAAGCATAATCAATATATCCACACAGAGTACAGTTCTTTGGCAGCATCACATGAACCATTGACTGAAGCCAGAACTTTTAGAGTGCTCTAATTCCTAGACCCGGTTGCCAGTCTTTAAAAATAAATAAATAAAAATTCACATCTGCAACGAATTCAGTAATTCCAGGAAATATTTAAATTCAGAACAAACCTTGAGATAGCTTTTGACTGTTACAGGTGAGCATAGATAAGCATGATCTGCTTTGAGTCCCAATCCAAATATATTCAAACATACACACACATGAAAATAATCTGAAATTTTGTGTTGGTTCGGACAGGTCTAGAATCCTTAAAGAGAATCTATATTCACCCATGAGAAACCAATAAAAGACATGAATCCAGGGATGAAAAATGATCTTCCAATAACTCAGGAGTGGGCTGCCCCTCACCTGGATAAACGGAGAAGTCAGATTCTATAGGGAGAACACCAGGAAGCTGGAGAACGTGGAATACTGCCAGCCTCCAACCAAGTTACCTTTCTCCAGTTTTAGGTAAACCTTGGCCTCTTTGTCCAGGTAGAGTAGGACTCCATTTGTGGCAGCTTCGCGAGTCACATCTTTGTCCCCAGCAAATGCAGATATTACTGGTTTTCCATTTAACATCAAGTTCACCTACAAGGAAAAACAAAATCAATACGGAGCTCTCTTTAAAGTTAAGAGGGGATGAGATGACCCACTGTGAAGTATCCAGGAAACATATCCCCCCTCTTTCAAATTAGTCGACTGTGGGGTCAGATTATGTATCTACTGAGTTGATTTTTTTATTTCTCCCACAGAAATTTCCTTACATTCCTACACACACACACACACACACACACACAATACCACCCAGAGAGCAACCTTGTGGAAGTCCTGTGAACATGGGCTTCTCAGCATGCCCACTAAGGTTACTCCTGTCCTTATCCTCCACAGACCCTCTGGGATGAAGAGGGCGGGGCTTGGAGCCCTCCAGTGCTCTTGGACCTGATAGACCAGACGCAGCCAGAGTCTACTAATTCCTTTGCAGGTTTCCACCAACTACAACCTACACAGCTCTGAAAATCATTTGAAATAACAGAGTGCGTGCACATGAATGTGCCTGTGAGTGTTTTCTTCTTCTATTTTCCCTCATAAGAAAAGTGGGCTAAAAATAATCACCACTGCCACTAAAAGAAAGCTTAATGATGGATAATTAGCAAAAGAATGGATTCAGACTTGTATTAACTTTTTTCCCCCATACTGTGATTTTGATTGTGTGTCAAACATTACATAGATTTCTAAATATTGGAGCTTGGAAAAAGTTTTCCCATGAAAGTAAATTTGCTTACTAGAGAGTCACTCCTTTTTAGTTTAGAAGTAATATGAAATGAATTAAATCCAAGACTGACCAAGTTAGCCATTCTCTAGGCAGGATAAGTAGATGGAGTGTAATCTACCATTCCCATGGTCATAATAGATTAAATAACTATCAAGCATAAGATAAAATGTTACCCTAGAATTCCATTAAAATGTGTTCTTGTTATTTGTCATTAGCATATTTCAATATCACAGGAAAATAGCTCCATTGCTGTTTTTGAGTGGGAGGGCAAGCCCATTATCTAGAACAACACAGGCCTACTTCCAATCATGTACCCGCAACTGATAAGAATTCACTACCACCAAAGTAAGAGGGTAAACTAAAGTGTAAATGCAACATTTCATTTAAAAAGAATACCTAATTGCTGTCTTCCACAAGTTTATGTGGATAGTTAACTATATCTCATAATTTTTTAAACGAGAACAAATTTGTTTTATTTACTTAAAATGAACTTGCAAAGCTCTGCTGGTTTTATAAATTTTTTCATTACAAGTTCAAATAATTTTTACATGCACCAAATGAAATCAAGATCTTAAAGAGATTTGTGTCACTAAATTTTTACCAAACCATATTTTTTAAATGTTTGGATATCAGTTAGGTAATAGCTTTGCTTTTCTACGTGCTTTTTGTTACATGCCTCAATAGGCATTGTATATAAAGAAGAAAATTGGAAATGAAGTGTTTTAAAAAACAAACTATAAATATGGCTGTTTATTTTAATGATGAAAACACATCTTTGAATAAATACTTAAAAACATAACCCTCTAGAGATAAACACAGTTGTTTAGGGAGACAGAGAGAATGGGTCAGAACACATACCTGGATTGTTTGGCTCTGGTAGACTTTAATTACTTGAAAACTGAAACTGTAAATTCCTTTCCTTGGCGCTACAAAGACAGACTCCAATGTGAAAAAATTACCCACATTAACTAGGATCTATAAACAAAAATAATAAATAACAGTAAATTATTATAATACTTTTTTCTATAAGGAAAATATATTTCCTTCCTCCCTTCCTGCCTTTTATCTTTCCTTCCTTCCCTCCCTCCTCTTTCCTCAAAAACTAACTTCAGTAACCACAGAGCATAAAACATCTTTCCTCTTAAGAGACTTGGACCACACACTTGTGTATTGGAAGGCTCCTCTTTCTTTTAAACAGTACAGAAAAAAAAAATAAAGTAAATGTTTTGTATTTGTGCCTCAATTTCTAGCAGGGTTCAATGGTTCTGGAAACATCTGAGAAACATATGAGGGCTTAAAGTATTAATTTTGCTCTGAGAATCAGATAAAGGGCATCTGCTATGGAGATACATTCCCACCATCCACAAGTCTTTGCAATATCCAGAAATGAGGTTTCCAAGCCAGCCAATCGACATCTGTGGTCTCTCCGCAGTCATCCCTGGACATCTCACACAGAGCCATGGGTACCCCTCCTCTGTGTGACATAATCCTTGACACTGAACGGTTGGTGCATAAAGTAATATGAATGCCTGGCCCTTCCCTGAGCCTCTACCGGAGCTCTCCTAAGATCCATGGCCATTTTATTTTTTCATGTGCCATCTAAACCTGAATTGTAATATTTTGGCAATGAGTCAGCCCTTCTCGGGTGCCAAAGAATAGAGAGTGAATGAGGCACAGTGGGATAGGTGGCCTTTCTGTGTTCCTCTCAGTGTCACACCTTATCCTCCTATCAATCATCTGCTCTTTATTTAATGTCCCCCCAAAAAAATGAAAAATGAAAAGTGGAACAAGGCTCTGTTTTGAAGAGGGCAGCAGTGGGCTTTGTAGCCCAGGATGTTCAGCATGGTTCTTCTGGTTAGAGCATTAACTCTGAATTTCCATAAGTGACCTCATAAGCTAGGTTTGCAATGCCACATAGGTCAGTCGCTTCCTACGAGAAGGGGGGCAGTAAAATAACAAGGGCTTCTTCACATCTCTCCAAGACACAATCTGTAAGTGGCATTCAAAAAAAATCAGAAATCCCTATAAAGATACATTCTCTAAGTATCAGTGGCAATATGCTACAATGTCTTTTAAAGGCTGCTTTCTTGTCAAAATTAATACATTTTCATGCCTCTTGCATAATTTCCTAAAAATGCACTACTGGCTCTGAGCAACAGTGCCATGACAGTCAGGCAGGTGTACCAGGCTCAACGCCTGCCTTAACATACATGTAGGTGTGTGATTTTATTGAGATTCCACCCTCTTCCCAGTAAGCATCAAATTTCTTTTCTCTGACCTGATGATGGATGATCTTTCAACAAGTCACCTGCTGTGCAATAATCCCCAACAGAGGCTGCACAAAGAATTTTTTTTCAAGCACATTTAAAATAATTTCAGGTGCTTAGGAGGAACTTCCTGGCTCAGATATAAGTAGTATAATTCATTAGCAATAATGGAAATAGCAGATTAGTGTTGACTACACGTAAAGCAGGGTGTTGACTCTACATGGTAATTGGACTATCCAGGCACATCAAATTTATAACTAAATGAGTCTTGTTGTCTCCAAGATGTGTGGCTCCCTGCACAGAAGAGCAAACCCTTCTCCTCTTCTAATTGACAGGAAGGTAATTGAAAAGCACACTCCATTCAGAGGGTAGCAGGATGCTCACAGTATTCCAACATTTAATTAATGCATCAAAATTCAAACCAGCAATGGTGCTCCACTTTATTTCCATCACACTGGAAAATACAGCACCAAAACGCCCAAAGGGCTACTTAATTAGTTACAAATTATGGCTATTCCATAGTAATTCCCCAGAGAGACATACTCTGTCTTTGACCAGATGGAGAAGGCATCACTTAGGAAAATTGAGTAGGGACCACAAATGTCACCTCATCCTTTCCTGGCACATCCTACAGCACTGTTTAACCTGTGCTCCAGCACACAGTGCTTTGCATACGACTGAAGTGTGACTTTGGAATTTTAAGAGAGTCTGGGTACCCTTCGGGTTAAAATGAAAACTCTGGAGTCAGTTTTCTTCCTTAGGACGCTTTGCTCCAGCTAAGCTGATATCCTGGGGTTTCTCATCACTGCCAAACCGCAGAGCACCAAGCGGCAAAACAAAACAGAAGACCCAGCGTTCAGGAGTCTCGCCTCCATCCCCTGCCTTGCACCTCACTGTCTGTCTTTGCCCAGTGATTTGCAGTTCGCTGAAAGGACTGAAGCCCAGGAAGCGGGAACCATCTCCCCAGCGCTTCCCTGGGGGATCCTTGTGGATTCCCCATTCCTTTTCCTCCTTCCTGAGCAACTTTTCTCTGGTCCGCAGGAAGGGCGTGTAGCCTACTCTAAGCAGCCACAGCTGCGCCCAGATCGTGAAAGAGGACCTCAGCCTCTCAACTGAGAAGTGAGATCTGAACCCCCAATCCCCACCCCAGCCATCCTCTGCGGCCACCTGCCAGATCTCTACTCAGGGTGTGGAGACCCGGATCTCTCTTGGGGGAGAAGCTTCTCCACCTGGAGAAACAAGTCAAACATTTATCCGAAGTCCGCGAGGGCATCACAGAACAGCTTGTGCCACACAAGCAGCGGAGTCAGCCAGAGCCAAGGGGCGAAGCTCTGCCCAGGAGATCCCCGTTTCCAGGGACCAGATTCCCCAGGATCCCGCTGACCTGTTGCTGTTAAACTTGTCCTGTGCTCTAGGGGCCGGCCTCTGCGCTCCCAAGCCTCTCCCCCACCGTGCTGCAGCCTCAGTTAGAGACCAAGAAGGAATGAGGGCCAGGGGTGGGCCAGGGGTGTCACATCAGAAGTTTCAGGCTCCGACATATTTGGGAAGGCGGGTGTCTAAATGAATCCGCACATCCCAATCAAAGGAGCTTAGCCCCACCAGGCAGCCCCTATCTGAGATTCCTTGAGATTACCCACTCAACCGCCCACCCGACTCCGGGTGCCCCGAATCCCTTGGGGTCTAACCTGATCGAAGTAAATGATGCACGTTTTGTTGCTCATCTCTGATGGCTCGTGGTTGGTGCTCCGCATGGCTGAAAAGGCCACCTTGGATTTGGCCGCCCGGACAGATATCCCCAGAGGGGAAGAAGAGGAGCCCTTGGAGTCCATGGCTGGGTTCGAGTCGCACACTACCAGACACTTGCCCTCCAGGACGATGGGCTCGGTGTCGTTCTGCGCCCAGACGGGCAGCCCTGGCAGCGTGAGGGCCAGCAGAACGGCCGGCACCACGGACAGCCCCTGGCGCACGGAGCCCATGGCAGCGGCAGCCAGCTGGGGCTTCTGCTTGCCGGCGTCGCCTCCAACCCTGGGATCCTGGAGCTCCGAAAGATGCCAGTGGCTAGATGGACAGCGCTGCAGGAACGAAGGCGGCGGCGCGCACACTTCCACCAATTCTGTGGGCTGAAGTCAAAGTCTCCCCTCGAGCTCTCTCGCTGGCTCTGTTGTTACCTTTGTCCTTT
Organism: Ictidomys tridecemlineatus; assembly: GCF_052094955.1. Lineage (NCBI taxonomy): Eukaryota > Metazoa > Chordata > Mammalia > Rodentia > Sciuridae > Ictidomys > Ictidomys tridecemlineatus. Next base: position 1,008,683 of record NW_027525461.1, on the reverse strand, counting down.
AAGGAGCTCATGCAGAATCCCTATCTACCCTCCTCAGCCCAAGAATCAGCCCTGCCTGGGGCCCCTGCACCCACCCTTATTCTTCTTCCACATCTAAAAGTCTCCAAGCTCTCACAATCACACCTCAATAGAAAAATAAATAAATAAATTTTAGCTCCAACCCAAGCACCCCCAGATGAACCCCGGAGCAGGAAAGACCGTGAGGACTCAGAGAAGCCGCAAGAGCGGTGGGGGCCAAGCGGTGCAGTGTAGGTCCTGTGTGAGTCTAGCTTGCGCAGGGGCGAATTACAGAGGCTGGAGGTGTTTCCTGGGCTGAGAAGAACGTGAGCCTGTGTTCGCAGCCAGGATGCTGGCCATTCTCGCTTTCCTTTGGTCAAAAATTCCCCGAAGCCTGGAGTCACTCCGACATAGGTAGGCAGCGGCGAGACCGCACTGAAAGCACAATTTCCTGGGATCAGTTCCAAGGTGCAGGGCAGCTGGGCTGGCGGGGTCTCTCTTCCCCAGTCCCTGTGCACAACTTTCTCTCCTCACGCATCCGGGAGAGGGCGAAGTGGGCACCCACGAGCTATTTATAGGAGCACAGCGTCCAGCTGGGGTTGGCTTAAAGCTCGACCCGCCGGCTCCGGGGTAAAGGAGCAGAAGGCGTCCGGTGACCCCAGCGACCCCAGCTAAGCAGCTCCTGCCTGACGTTTAACGTACCCGGTAGCAAGCGGGACTCACAACACTGCTGGTTGACAAGGTCTGAGGCCACCTACCCCCCAAGATCGCGCGGCGCTGAATGTGTGTGCCCAGAGAGAGGCGCCCACAGCCCCGCGCTTCCCCAGCTCGGCGCCAGGTCGCCCTCCCCAGCGTGGCACTGCGTCTCTAAGCACCCTCCGAACCGAGCGCGGCGCCGCCAGCAGGGTTGCGGAGATAGATGGGCTGCGCCGCGGATTCACGGGCCCGCTGCCTGGAACACAGGGACCCACCCGTGCCCTCACCGTGCCTAGCCGGAATTCCGTCCTATAGAGCCCTCGGGCCTGGTGAACTTAGGGAAGCCTGGGGACAGACCGCGGCCCTTGGGGGCGGCTAGGAGGAGGTGCCAGATTCCTTCCTTCTGCTCAGGGAAGATGCGCCTCTGAAGCCGCAGGGGCGCGCGCCTTTCCACTTGCACCGCTAATTCAGCCCTAGCAAGGCCAGAAAAAGTGAAAGGGAGGCAACTCAGCCAGAATAAGTCTTCAGAAACTGTACCTCTTTTAAAAAATCGAAGAAAATAAACACAGCAACTTTCTCCGGTCTTGATGTGCCTCCCTTCTCCCTATGCCACCCCACTGCCATCTTGGCCTCTGATTGGCAAGCGTTATCTTCCTCTTCCGCAGCCACCAAGAAGAAGTAGAAGCTTGTCTCTGTGATGGACAATGTGAACTTGACCAAGTCACTGTCTTTGAGAGGGTGTAACTGCACTAAGAGTCTCTTCCACTTTCCAGGTCTATGAGCTTTGGGGACATGGCTCTCGGTACCAAATTCCCTGACTTCCATATGCCAGAGGGAAGGCACCAAGTCAAAACAGCATCCTCATCCACAACATCAGCCAGGTGGAGCTTCTTGAAATGTATTGACCACTTATCAGTTGAAGAGATATGTGTTGAGTCATTGTCCCTGGGGTGGATCACTCTCCACTAAGTTCCTAGTAAACATTCTCCTTATCATGGCATTCAGGCCCATCCAAACAGAAGCCAGATCTGGATCTCCAGTCTTCTACCCTATTAAGGTCCTTTCTGAGGCCAGGTTTGGGTCATAAGCACTATGCCACCATTCCACTTGTTAAAATTGAAGATACTCCTGCAAGCTGGTCATCCCCTGGTTCCCATCTCCCTAGAATCTTGCAACTATTGATTTGATGCCTGGCACCACAGGGCCTCCAGATTCTGTTCCAGTGGGACAGTGTCAGTTTTGAGTGGCAGTTACCATGCTATTTGTTACAATGCTAAATGTCACCAATCTAAGTTGGAACCAAACAGGTAAACTGGTTGGTGCCTTTTGAAGATGGCCATCATCTGCCCATCACTGATGCCCACCCTAGACTTTCACAGCTTCCCACCTGACTCCTCTCTGCACTTTGAAACTCCCTTTCAGATTTCACCACAGGCTTCCTGGATGACATCTGAAATTGTCTTTTCATTTGATGCTGTCTTGAGAGCAGGTGCTGAATCAAATTTGGTTCCTCTTTTTCCTCCTGTAGGGGCAAGCACTCTGCCTTCCCTATTCAAGACAGATATTTAGTTACTAAGCCAAGCCTTGGGCTGTTTGATGTCCAGCTGGGAGGAGTTTAAGAAAACGCTCTGTTGACTATAGGATTGTTAAATATGCAATAAGCTGTCTTTTCCATCAACCACAATATATTCTCTCTGCATCCTTTTCTCCTCTAGGCATTTCCTTTCTCCAAGAACTCAGATTTTTTTATAAATTTCTTCTTTTCTCCTCTTTCCCTTACTGAAAGTTTTCATTTGTAGCCCCTAAAGCTAACCGTGATCATATTAAGGCCTCAATAATTGAGAAAGGAATGACTGAATACCTTCAAATGAAATGTAATTTATTTGTCATTCATCTTGTTGAATAAGCTACTTTAAGTGAATCTCAGTAAGATTTAAATTCAAACCCTCCTGGCCATTTGGGAAGAAAGTCTTCTTTCCTCTACTGGAGGGTGTTCTGCTATTCAAGGTGATCTCAAGATGAGGAACATGGTATCATCTGTGGTCTTCCGCTAGGAGAAGCTCTCTGATACTGTGAATAATGGAGTCCTGTTTCTTTCTCCTTTCAGTTGACTGAACAGGGACAGCCTCTGGGTTCCAGGGCTGCTGATTCATTTGTACCAGACTCCCATGACCTTCGTGGCCTGACTTGGATGAGTTGGGGCTGCCAGATGTTCTCTCTCTGGCATCTGAATGAGATGCCCAGTTGCTTCTAGGAGACAGTGGGTGCTAAGGAAGCCATATCTGTGGTCTCCCAAACTGGGAGACTGCCACTGAGGAGTCACCTGGAAGCCCAAGCAGAGAAGTGTGCTGAAATAAAAGGGAAGACTGATCACACCACAAGGCCAACACCCAGATTGGACACTGAGCACTTTGGAGAGATAAAGGATCAAGGACATGAATTATCCTTGGCTTCTAGCCCTGAACTCCTACTCACAAGAAATCCAGCCATCTTTCTTCTAACCTCAGATCTCCTTAGATCCTTTTCTATCCTTTCAATAAACCCCTTTCACTTCAACTACTTTTAGTAACCTTCCTGCTCCTTATCATCCAGCATCCTCCCTGGAGCAGCATTCCTGAAACCCTACCACCAAAGTCCGTGCATGTCCTGAAAGAAGAATGAGGAAATCCAACCCTGAACGCTTTGGGAAAGAAGTCATCACCTGCTCCTGACCCACTGCTCCTGCTCCAGCTTCCTTGGAAGAAAGGAAAAAAGGATCAAGTCCAAGATTCTCTCCAACCATAGCAAAAATCTGCCCCCCCCATTTTTCCAGTTAAAAATGTGCTATTAGAGAAACCCTGTGACCCAAATGTCTCCCTTTCTGAGGTTCACAGATTGTATTTGATGTCCAAGGATTTTTTTTTCTTTTTGCTAGGCCTTAGAGGTAAGACAAGAATGCATTTCACCTCGCCGCTGTTGGGCTCAGTCTCAAAGTAAATGAGAATCTGAACTGATCTTGCGGGGGTGAGCTCCTCTAGCATCAGTGAACTGCTATCCAGCAATCCTCAGAGAAGCCAAGTTTCCAGCAAGGCCAAGGCAGTCAGCGTCCATGAGCAATTTTCTCCTGAAGAAAACATCTCAAAAAGCAAAGACAGACACACGGTTATTCAGCTCAAGGCCTGGCTTGGATATGAATGAAAGAAGACTCCACCTCACCCCGTGGAGAGACAGTGCAGGTTAGTGGCATGGACAGTTGGTGGCGGGAAATGGTGGGGACTGGAGAGCAAGCAGTGAGGCTCACACCAGGGCCAGCAAAGGGCTTTGAGTCTTCACCTCTTCAAATCACCCTTCCTTCCTACAGGGACAGCTCTCCCCAAGCAAATGCTCTTCTTTGAGGGAGAATGAGCGGCTTAAGGAGGAAAAGTCTCTTAAGGAGGAAAACCTACATGGGAGCACTGGGAAGTGACCAGCTATTGAAGAAAACTTCAGGGCTCCTTTCAGAGACAAATTGCGGACTTTTATAAAGATGGCACTGTGGGGGAAATTAAATGATGATTTAAAATCTTTTTAGTTGTTTCTAGAATTTAAAAATTGTTGGAGACAGTTCCTCTACATCGTTTCTTCCCCTCATTACATTTACCAACAGGCTCCATGGCTGAGACCTCAAGGAGCAGAAAGATTTCTTGATCAAAGTTGCACATAGATCCAGTAGCAACTGCCTTTTGCCCTTCCCATAATACACTGTGCTTACCCTAGTCATCATACATCACTTAAAAAAAAAGTTGATGATTTTTTGTTGTGCTTTCCAGGTTCTATTTTTTGTTGTATTTTTCCAGAGACTATTAACTGTGGATTATCAACATAGAATTTAGCAGAGAGTAAGAGAAAGAATAAATAATAAATGTTGAGTGAATAAAGTAGCTTACTATTGCTCTTGTTTCTCATAAGGAAAATACATTAAATGTAACAATATAATATAAACCACTATGATATATGTATATGACAGGAAAAGTAAATTCTGCCAGAAATTTGGGGGAGTGTGAAAGGTATAGTCTATCCTTTGTTATTAAGAATGGAAGCAAATTGAAACATAAAGAGAATTTGTTGGAAGGGTCTCCTTCGACAGAATCCAAGGGAAGGGCAGAGCTGAACCTGGGGATGATAAGGAAACTTTGGGGATCACCCAGATTACTGTCTTACTCATCTCTCTTCCTCTCTCTCCCTCCCTCACCCTGCCCTTTCCAGGATGCATCTGCATTATGCTTTTGCTCTCTGCATTCTCCCTTCTTTGAGGCCCACATGATGAAAAACAGCAGCTAACATTCCAAAATTTCACACACACAGACCCATTCACCCAGAAGATGTCCTAGAATTCTAAAGAAAAGGCTTGTTGCCCCATCAGGGTCCAGATGCTCCACATGAATCAACCATACAGACTGGAGAAACAGATGGACATCATGTATTTAATTTCCCAGAGCAAGGGATATAGGAAACTGGGGCAGGTTGGGGAGAGAACAAGTTCTTCATCCATGGCACTCATAATATGTGGAGGAGGGGGGAAAAATAAGATAGAGACTGATCTGTATTATGGGATTACATCTTAATTCCCTGAAAACCTGTACAAATGTTTATATTCCAATAAAAGAGGAGGAATATGAAAAGCTAGGCAGCAAATTGTCAAATTTAGAGGAATGGAATACAAGGAAACATTAATTTCACTTCAGATGTTTATTATTTGGATGGCCACAGCGACCATTCATCACATTGTGATGCACATTTAAAATACTTTTACAAATAAAGGAAAGGGTTTCCTGAAAAATCATCCAGTAGCAGTCTATTACATTAGCATTTTTCTCCATAATTCAAATTCCATAAAGTTTGGAGAGCATTCTTTCTCAGGAGTGGTGCTGGATGAACAGAAATTCCCCTTCTTTGGTCATATTGATCCAACTCATCAATATAAGATTATTCAGTCAGTGTTTAGGAAGATGCTCACACATATAAAGCTTCATATTATACAATTACAAAAAAAAGACATTGAAATGGTAAAACTTGGGAATAGTACTGAAATGTCTGGTTATATTTCAGATTCATTTCAGCTGTTATGTAACCCGTTGGCACCCAGGCAAGCCTTAGCTCAGCACCTGTATGTGATACAAGCCTGGCCACCCTTAGTTTCCACTGCAGAGACAGGAGGGACTGAATGTGGGGTCCAGACCAACAGCTCCTACTTGTGAGATCTGGGAAGCTAATTACTGTTCAGGGTGCTCTGAGATGATGTTCTGGCCATGAACTGGAGATCTGTTTTATTAACCAGCACTGGATGAGTCAGAAGTTTGACTTTGTGGCTATCTCTGTGAAATTCATCTGCCATATGAAATCAGGCTGATTAGCCCAGAGTTGAGGACAGAGTACTTAGGGCCAGCTCTTCTTCCTACTAGCCTGTGACCATGGTGCAAGTTACAAACACTCCTTCAGTCAAGAAAACAACAATCAAAAAAAAAAAACATAATCATCTGGCTTGCCAAGAGCATTGAATGTGGAACTGTAAGCAGAGCACTAAACACAGTGCCCTGCACACAGAAGGTGCCAATTTGATGCAGAAATTACTATCATTAATTTGTGGAATCCACTAATAACTAAAAGTGAGCATCAGAGCACAGTACCCAGGATCAAGGCCTATTAACCTTTGGCAAACAATGGCCACAACTTAATCTCCCAGACACAATAATGGGGGAGAATGAAGTGTGCCCAAGTGCGAGAGAGAATCAAAGCTTAGACACCCAGACAAAAACCTAAGCCCAGCGCATGAATGCCTGTAATTCTGCATAGCTGAAGCTGCTGAATGAAGCTAAGGCATCAAGCGGATTTGTGAACTCCCTGCAGGGATGGATAAAAGGTTTAATTGTCTTTTTCTTTCTTCCCTACTCTCTTAATCAGTGGGTCTCATCTGAAAGAAGCATTGAGAAAAGTAGATGGATTCTCCAGGTAGAAATTATACATAGTCAAGAGCAGAAACACTCATCACAGCAACAGATGGATCCAGAAAATCCAGAAAATCAGGCAGGCATGGGAGAAAATATGGCAGTGGTTAAATCCACAGGGGCACCTAGCACCAGACACAGGCATCATAGAATCTGGTAGTCCACCACTGATCTGGCAGCTGGAGAGTCACAGGAGATTAATTCTCCTGACTTTAACAATATGTGTTTAGGGGAAAGGAAGGGAAACGGCTTCTATCCAACAGGTAACTGTCCTCACCGTTGCATTCAGTGAGCTCCTGTATGCTGTGAGCCTGCCACAGAAAGCCTCTCAGTAATAATTATGGTGCACCACTGTGTGCAAGTCTCGTGTTCAGAGAGAAGCTTTTCTCTACAACATGGCCATGAAAAGGAAGCCAACCACTTGATTTGGCATTCAGCTGAAGAACCAGCAATCTGTTTTTACTCTGAAGAAAAACTGGCTCTAGTGGGCTCCCTGAGAGCCAGCGTGGCAGCCATTATGGGGACAATTTCTGAAGGACTTTCAAGGGTGAGTTCAATTCTAGGCAACTTTTCTCTTGTGCACTCACTTCCAGGTCTAACCTTGAAGATGATGACACTCTGCTGCTGGTTTTGTTTTGTTTTTGTTGTTTTGTTTGGGGAAACCTCCTTGCTTATGACTTCTCCCACTTAATTGCCATCACTTGAAAGAGAGGCAGATCTTTTGTAGAAGAGGACATAAAGTGTCTGCAAAGCTGTGGCATACAGTACTCAGCTGGTGGGCAACAGGGATGAACCTGACCCTCAGGACACCCATATTTATGCCCCAAAACCTTTACTTTAGATCTCACAAGAAAAGTGCAAACAAAATGCAAAGGGCTTCTAGAATGTGCACATTTTTTATTTATGTATTTTTAATTTATTTGTTTGTCAATTGATGACACCAAACCTGAGAACCTGAGTGTATTCTTGAAATTATTAACATCAGTGCTGGGCATGCTAGAACTAAAACTTTTGGCACAGGAAGGAGACAAGCTTTGAACAAAGAAATTTTAATCATAAGAAATTTTGATCATAAACCAATATGAAGCATAAATATATGTAATACACATACACACGTATATATTAAAACATGTAAAATATTGAATGTGTAGAGAGACGGCCAGATGATCTTCGCATAACTTCAGATGCCTTTCGCCATTCTACTTGCCAGAGAGGCAATGCCACATTCGTTTGTCCTCTTATTTGACTTAACTATAATCTAATGGCATCATAAGGTCCATGAGGGAGAAATGGGCTGATTTTTGCTCTCCATAAATGATTCCCAAGAACGGTTCTTGGCACATAGAGTAAATGTTTGTTGAAGTAATGAATAAAGTGCTGTGGCCCAAATTCTAACTTTGGCTACAGTTTCAGAGTATATTTCCAAATTATAACACCAGATAGTTTCAAAAATTAACTTATGTTTTCTCTAATTCTTACTAATTATTGATGATGAACAATTTACTTGGAAATTTAACATGTTTTGGAGAGAAAAAATTACAGTGAGTATCCCTTTTCTTCCCAGGACCCGCATTTCCACAGCTTTTCCTGGTTCTCACATTCTTCGTGCTGTGTGATGAGTATCTCAGTTTTGGCCAAGCTACCTGCTCAGCCCCTCTCTTATTTACCACTGGGGTTATGAGAGCAGCTCTTCTTCACTAGGCTATGGGCTCAGTGAAGCAAAACCTGCCCTGCTTTGTTTTTTTATTGCTAATTGGGTAGCTGTAGGTTTTAGAAGCAAATCCAAGATAGTGGGCTACGGCTTCTGCATCAATTGGCTTTGAGCTATTTCAGCTGGCCAGGAGCCTACTGAATGACAAACAATATACCAACTAACTTGGCTTTCTTGGCCATCTGTCTGTTGGCTAAATAACTCATCTTGGATGGACCAACTCATCACTTAGGCAGCTGGTGTTTTGTAGATTGAGTTGAACCACTTCTGGTCTACGTCCAATATTTCCTGCCCACAAAAAAATGAATTTCATAGGGCTTTGCATGAGTTTTGTAAAGTCCTCATAAGTAAAAATAGAGGGGAAAAAAGAAAAAATGATTGAGGAAATAGATGGACGAGGCTTTACAGTGAAATCATTTTAAGGCATGAGTCATTTTTTATTTTAGCCTCTTTGGCTCTTTCATTATCTCTCATTTTTCTTCTAATTTGCTTTTTCTTTTCTACCCTCATTCCTGTTATTTTCTCCTAAAGATCCTTGTCCTCTGTGCCATTCAGCCAATATTTAATTAGGACCATGTGAGGTTAGCAGACTCAAATGCCTTCAGGCCTGTGGCGTGCTTATTGTACTTTTGGTTGTCCAATGTCACAACCCCTTCTTATGACTGGGGATTCTTCCTCCTTATAAAGCAGAGCTGTCTCCTACCAGCAAAGCTTCCAGTCCAGATACTCATGTGCCAGCTTCCCTTGAGTTAGGGGGCAAGCACATGATCCAAGCTCTGCAAATCTGGCACGCCCACCTCGGAGATTAGATTAGAAGTCTCAGAGGGATCCAGGACTTCACAGAACTCCTTTTAGTGAAGGTGGCCAAACCCTCCTGTAGGAGTGGTCCCACGGTGATGGCATGAGCTGAGTGTCATTCCTCACTGCATCACCTAAACCCAGCTCCTCAACCCTTGAAGAGATTCTGTGAACCACAAGTTGGCATTGAGCTATTTCAGCTGGCCAAGAGCCTACTGAATGACAAACAATATACCATATTAGACTTTCTTTTTTGTTGAGTTTTGTCAGAGTCAGCTTTTAGTACTTGGAAATAAGAATCCAAATGCATAGTGAGGCCAATAAGGGATCATAAAGGGGTAAAACCAAGAGAAAATAACTGAACAGATGGAGAATCTGCACCTCACCTCCTGCAGGCAGCTACTGCTAAACCTTATACAATGTGAACCTCATAATATCAGATAGTTGACTTTTCTGTAGAAAGATTAATTTAGATATTTTGGTGAAAGCCCCACTATCAGATGTTAGTAACTAGTTCAAAAATTTGTGGGGGCTACCCAGAACGTGACTGCCCTTTTACACTCCCTTGGAGACTTGAACTTATTTTTAGTAACTTTCCTATATCCCATATGAGCTGTACGTTTTACCATGACTCAGTTACCTAATAGTTTTACTAGAAAATTGTAGGGGACCAAGAAGGTCTGAATGAAAAGTAACATATGTGAATAGCAAATCACCATTGCTGCCCATACCCTTCTGGTCAAACCCATTTAGCTCATCAAAATGTTTGGAATCACACGATGCTGAGGGCCATTGCCAAGCAGGAATGATGCATCAAAATTTCCTTGCCAGCGTACCCCATGTTGCTTAGAGGACATTCGATGGGACATTGAATGTATGCTTTAGTAAGGTGACCTTGCTCAAAGACCAGGGCGGATCCGGGGTTAGAGCTGATCAGGTTTGAGGAAGTTTCCCGCTCCTTGAGCTTTAGGTGTTCCCAGTTTTAGACAAGTTTAGGGTGTTCCTGGTTTAAGACAATATGGGTTTTAGGGAATTTGGAGGTTGAAGATTATTGCTGCTGGGATTAGGGTGTTCCTGCTGCTTGTTCCCGTTGAGTTCTCGTGAGATTCAAATGGGATTTGGAAATAAGCCTCGTGGAGTAGGTGAATTGTGCGGGTAGATTTGGGATTTCCCCGGAGCGTGTGTGGAGGCTGGTGTGAGTTTGGGAATAAAGAATTGCTGTTTGAATCTACAAAGCTGTGGTGGCTCGTGATTCTTGTGCCCAGCCAAGACTGTGGCAACACGAGATCTCCAGCCTCAGGTGGCACCATCCATCTCAGAAGATGGCGTCATCACCTGGTTTTATTACTCCAATCAACCACAGGCCTTGTTGTTTAGTGTCACAAACCCAGTCTTAGGATGGTGCATCTCATAGGTAGGACCTTCTGCTAAGCTACAGCTGTGGAGGAGACTGGGAAAAAAGGGTTCAAGACATTTTCAGCACCTAAAGTGGAAGATCATGCACATCCCCACTACCCATCCTTCCCTCGCCCTTCTGTGTACACTTATTAAGACTGCATTCTGGTTTCTTCCTCAATTCTCCTTCTCTCCTGTCTCTCCATCAACATAGGGAGAATCAGACAATATCTACTAAAGACTATGATTTCTGAAGAATTGGAGTGCAAATAAATATAGAATTATGAAAGGACACTTAGCCCAATTTACTATTTATTTCACATTCTCCTAGAACTATGCCCACTTGTGCTTCCCAAAGTAGACTTCTTCTCAGGATGAGCAAGGGGGCATTACAAATACTCTAAGTCCAGATACCCTGCATCACATACTGAGGACATCAGCCCTAAGCTTCCTTGGCAATTTTACTGTTCAGCTGGTGTAGGTATCTTCTCATTCTGAAAATGTAGGAGAACTCCTAGGATCTAGTTGAGACTATTCAGCACAGTGAACATTCTGTTTTTCTTGAAAGGACATGTCTTTCCAGTGGAAAGCTTTTCTCAGTCCACTTGAGTCTAATGATTGACAGGGACAATGCTAGTCATAACACTCTCCTCCTGGTTCCAGGAATGGGCTTGGGAGCCTGGCCTAGCCAATAACAATGCCTCATCCTCTTAGCCATCGTGGTTGACCCAGAGATGAGCAGGCCACCCAAGAAAAACCAGTCTGACTTGTTTGATCATGTTTTTATATTTGGAGGTAAAAAAAGGAACAAACTCTATCATCACCTTTAGGGTCAGACACTAGGGACAGCATAAGTTGAAGCCAGTGGGTGGTGATTTTCCTTATCAGCAATATAGCTATAAAAAAAGATAGCTAAGAAACAGATTAGATGAAACTTCCTAAAATGTCTTTGCCCACTCCTACATGAAGCCTCTGAACTTTGCCAAATGAAGCCCAAACAGCCTGTTTACACTTGGAATGCTTCAAGTTGTATTTCTTCCCATTGCAACAAAAACATCTGGAGTAATAGGGGGTCTTTGCTTTGAACAGAAAACAATGAGAGAATATGGGAGCAAGTGAGTTTTTGCATTTGGTAAGGTTGATCAGTAAGATGAACATTTGCCTACTCTCTTAATATCCTCAGCTCTAATCAAGAGCATGCCTTGAGTAAGCTTACCAGAAAGTAGTAATAAAGAAGTCAACCTGACCCCACACAGTGACATTAAAAAAACTCTGAAGGTTCAAAGTGACCTTTCCCGCAACTAAGTGGGGACTTTAGGCCAAGTGGGCTGGTAACAAATGCCCTTAACAAAAAAAAACACTAAAATGGTGCATTGCAAAGAACAGCAAGCCCAGCACAGCCCTTCCTGTATTCAGTTGTCGACTGAAGGAGCAGAGCAGATCCTTACTGCCTGCAGCTCCAGTGCTTCTGTCCTCTAGGCTGGACAGGCACAGAGACAAAGCTAAGCCACAAGGATTGAGAGGGGCAGGGTGTGTTCCCATTACAGATGTATACGAGACCTAAAGATTTCATCCCCCAAATTACCAATCCAGTCTCTCCAGAGATTCCTTTATGAAACTCAGTGCCAAAGAAGCCAGACTCATATGCAATTAATGGTTGTCTGTGACTTACCAAAGCCCCATCAAAACATCCTCTCCAACACCCAAGTTTGCATTGCTATGGAAACACTGTCACATCGAACAGGAAACACAAACACACACAGAGGTTATTCTCAATTCTAACAAACCATTGGATCTGCACGTGTGTGAGGTTTACGTGTGCAGCACATCCTGGAAGAGCCAACACGGGCTCGTCCTTGGCTGTGCACTTCCATGAGGCAGCATTTTCCAAAAAGAAATGGTTGGAAGCATCTTCACAAAGAGGGTCTACAGGAGTCATTCCTCTGCTGTCCCAGGGTGGGGGGTCATGTTTGATAGGTGAAACGCCAAAGAGAAGAGTGTTACAAAGCGTTCTTGCTCTTTAGTCTCCTCTCCCAATTCTCTTTCCTGGGTTTTCAATACTTGCTTCATGACCTTGAACATCCCCTTCCTCTTAAGTGCTTCAAGTCCCCGTTCTTTTATTTCTCTTTGGTCAGAAAAGTTCTGAAAGTATAACTTTCTGAATAAATAAAGCCTTGGTATAATATTTCTGCAAGTCGGTTCCTAATTCTAAGATGAAAGTTCTGCAGAAACAACATGGACCTACTTGCCTTATCTGGGAGCGGGAGGCAGGCATCTTCCTCGGTGACCCCATAGAACTCTCCAGAATTCTGATGCCTCCACTGCCACTCTAGCTTCTGGTCTTGCTACCAACATTGTCCCTGGGAGAAGCAAAGCGTTTTCTGTCTGCTCCCCCTGAAGGTGGCCGCTGTCTCCTTCACTCTCCTTGCAGGACCAGCTGAGTTTATATCTCAAATCTAACCACACCATGCTCCTGATGCACATGTCTCATCAGCTACCCATGCCCCGTCCAACCCATAGTCCTGCCTGTCCTCTGCTGTCTGTCTCCCACCTCCACACCTCAGCGCACCCCTGGCTCCTTCCAGCCACGGACGCTAAACATGGCCCTTCACTTTCCCCCGTGACCACTTCCACCGAAGGTCCATCACTGTCTCCCACCCTGGGAGGCCCTCACCTCTCAGACCATCGGGTCTGACTTCTTGATAGTTGTCACAGTTACCCTAATCAGTGTCTTGTCTTTCCTGATAGTTTGTAAACTCCATGTGATCTGTGATCATATCTATCTTGCTCAGAATTATGATTTCCATTCCCTGCACAGCATCTAGTATATAGTAGGAATTCAATTTTTGTTGTTGTTGTTGAATGAATGGATGACTTAATTAATACCTACAGGAACTTGTCACTCAGACTGTAAATCCCATAAGGGAGAATCATTTGGTTCTTTGGCTTGTTGTATGCTACAGCATATTGCATGAGTATAAATATGCATTACAGCAAATGTCCTGAGCCATAATGTAAAAGTCTTTTGAGTCCTAAGTTAAACATTTACAGGCCTCTGCCTGCAAGGAGGGGCAGGGGAATGAGCAGGTAGGAGGAGTTTTTTTTGGGAGATTGGCTTTAGACCTGAGAGTGACAGATGCCAGCTCTGTGTCAGGAGAGATGAGACCCAAGGCAGCTTGAAGAACCCTGCCAGGGTGAGAAGGGCAACATGACCTTGACAAGGGAAGTTAAGGTCATAGCAGGAGGATCCTGAAGCACAATGCTGATTCGGGAACAGGAGTCATGTGGCCATGGGGAGTGGATCTGGTCTATTGGGAGAGGAGATTTCAACAAGGGGTTCTGGACCAAACCCAGGGATAGAGTAGCTAACTGGGCTCAGTAGTCACCGAGTTCTCAAAACGTGCTTTTGAGACCTGAATGTTGGCCTAGAGGAGCCTCATTAGGCTGGGCTTCACTTGCTGATTTCTTTGATTCTCTCTCCTCCTCCAAAGATGGGGAGAGAACTGTGTGCACCCTGACCGTGCACTCAGCACTTTTTGACTCTGGGTCAGGTTGACACTGCAACTTTCTGGCTAGCCCACAAATTCCCTGCAGCCATTTTATTCACATCTGTATCTCCTGCCCATCATGGGAGAAGCACCGTGTTCACACACCGAGAATGGAATTCTAATCTCTCACTCTGGTTTCATTGCATGGTTGTGCGGGTTGTATAAATGATGTACAAATGATTTCATAAATTGCAGCATGCTTTACACATGCCTCTACTACCTCTAGTCCCGAGGCTATGTATTATTTAATATCAAATTCCCACAAGCCTAGATTCAAAAGAAGCCAAGTCTTCTCCCTCTCTCCCTTGGAGGTCCATCCATGAGGTGTGCAGGAATCCCAGGAAGCTTCATCCAGTTCCAGGTGTGCATCCAGTGAGCAAGATATTTGTGCAGGGAGTGTCCTCAGCTGTACAGTCTGAAGAACCAAAGCCCCAGCCCATGGCACCTGCCACCCAAGAGCCTCTGCTTCTTCATGACACACTGGCCTATTTCCTGCTGCTTTGGCCACTGTGGTTGATCTTCACGGTGGTGTCACCTGTGTTCTGTCCTTTCTGTTTGAACACATAGAGCTGTTTTCTCCAACACATGGGATCAAAAAGAGTTTTAGAATCATCCACACACTGTCCCCCAAAAACCCCTGCTGTCTAATGGTGCTCAGGCTAGGGGTTGGGCAAGGTCACAATTTCAAACTTCCTCCTCCCTCATGTGAACTTTATGTAGGAGGCCTTTCATCCTCATCTGCCACCCAGTCTTGGTCAAGGACATACAATTTCATGGGAAATCTTTCAATTATCTTTAACCACAAGAAAAGGAGTCAAATAAGAAAATTATCAATCAATGTCCTCTGAGGATGCCCCTATATCTCATGCATGTTGCTCAAACACCTCACAAGCCTACAAGTTGCAATACCTATGGAACTGAGGTCCAAAGGTCCATAAAACCTTCATTCCAAAAAATAGCTCAGAGCTTATTCTTCATCTTTGCAATAAGACAATACAGTCCACTATTTTTAAGATATAAAAAAAGAGTACCCCAAAGGAGAATTGAGACTTCTGCCATCAGAAAAAATAACCCAACTCACTTTTTAATAACTGGTTGTTCTTGTTCATAAAGTAGCCAAGCCCCAACTCTACAAGGGACAAGGTGTTCCACATTTTCATTATGGCAGACACATAATAAACAGTGAACAAATAATAACAAGGTGATAATGTTGATTGACACAACGTGATGTGATTGGTTAGCTGCCATGTAATTCTCTTTAGAGCTCCCATTCATTCAAGCATTTAGTCAGTGCTTGATTTTTATTTATTTGGCAACTCTGAGATGCCACAGCATACTCTCCATTCTTGCCTTCTGCCAAACATTCCTTTCATGGTCCACAAAGGAAAACCCAAAGCTCCCATGCCTCTCCCCAGTGCAGACAGCAGCTCCTTCTGCTCTTTGAGGGAAGCCCCCCACCCCTCCTCCACAGGCCCTACAGGTCAGGCCCCTGACTGCCTCTCCACAGCCCTTCTGTCCTTCCCTGGGGTTCCTGAGGGGACCACACTCCTTGTCACTGCAGAACTTCACATGAAACAGTCCCTCATCTCAGAAGAACCATCGCTTGCCTCACCTCTATTCTTCTGGAGTACCACTGTCCCCTAGAACCTTCTGTGGTGATGGGCATATTCTAGACCAGCCTCAGCTCATACAACAGCTGGTGGCCACAGGTGGAATGCAGGTGGAAATGCAGCCAGTGTAACTGAGGAACTGAATTCCAAGTTTTATTTCACTTTAATACATTTTAATAGCCACATGTGACTAGAGGCTCCACATTGGACATTGAGCTCTAGAATTCAGCTCAAGTGCCTTTCTTTGTCCTGGAATTTCATGTCCACATATATGTTAGCCCTATACTTTTAAATCAGACCTTATCCCATGAATCCCCTATGTTTTGATTGTTTGTTTACATCTTCACTTTCCTGCACTAATCAGCTATTCCGGTTAATTCAGGGGTCACGTCTGTTTTGTTGAATATTGATCCCTAAGACACAGTGCAAGTGCCTGATGTGTAGAGTAAAATAATGTTTGTGAATGAGCAAATGAATCAGTGAACGAATGAGGCTCTGTGACTGAGACTTGGGAAACTCACCACATCTCTGAGGCTCTGCTTCTTCATCAGTAACCTGTATGGGGTCCTGTCAAACTTAAGCATTCCGTAAATTTCACCTCTTAATAGAGAATGACAGAAATGTGAAGTTAGGTGGAAAGTTTTAGACATTTCTTGAGACCATTTTCCCCCCACAATAACTTTCCCTAACACATTTAAAGAAATTTAAAGTATTTTATGATCAGAAGATCAAATATGGCATGAAATTTTATCAGAGCACAGTTCTGCCACTTCATTAAGACACTTAAAATCTATACAATCCATATTTACAATTCATACTGAGATGACCATTGACAGCTTTCCCAGACTAACTGACAAGTTAAAAGTCGAGGCCTCAAAATATGAGAGACCTCCTCGTAATCACTCTGGTACTGATTTATGCAATCTAGCAACTAATAAAATATGGATCACAGAGATTTAGTAGAAATGCATAATTATCTTTTACTTCTTATTGCTTTTGGTAACAACTTCTGTGGTTTCTCAGCACGAACTCTCCCATCAGAACAAAGTAAACCACAGAAAGTGCAGAAGGGACCTCCTGGCCCAGTTGTCAAGAAGATTGTATAAAAACTTGACATTGAAGTTTTGCACTGAGCTCTGATAGTTTCAATCCAACTTAAACTTTGGAAGAGTCCTGTATGCAGTGCTAGGTTATTGTTTATTGTTAATATTATGAGTTTAGAGAAATGCAGTCACCTTCGTATTTAAGATCTGTCCTTCCCACAGTGCCCAAGCCACGTGGAGACCTTGCCTCCCCTTTGTCTTGGGCAAATGTTGATACTGACAAGTTTCAACATGACAACTCAGCACCGTGGCCAGATGCACTGAAAATGGAGGAAAACTGCTTATGTTCTCAACCTCTTTGCACTTAGTTTCTCCTTCTGTAAAATGAGGATAACAATAGTACCTACCCTGAGGTGTGGCATGAGGATGAAATGAGGTACTCATCACAAATAAAGGGCTCAGAGTGTCAGCCATGAAGGCCACTGCGTGGCTCTGACAGGTTGGCTGTGGGTGGGGGGTTGCACAACATGATAGGACTGGGAACCCTGGCCACGCCTTCCCCACTGTGAAGTGATCTAACATGGTGCTAGGCCAGCGGCTCTGCTGAGGGACACAGCACTGTAGCGCTGCTGATGATGGTGCTGGCCAAGGCTCCGTGACACAGGTCAAGACAAAACGCTGTGCTTTCCCTATGAAAAGAGACTGGGTCATCCACTTACATCCAGTGGCTGGCTAGACTCCTGGGGATCACTGCCTGCTCAGGGTCCGTCCACTCCCTGCAACTGTCAGATTAGACATCCAGAGGGGGCACAGTGAGGGCAGCTTTGGGGACTGAAGAGCTTCGTGTATCTTCCCACCCCACCATCTCAGCCATGTCCCATGCAGTTTTCAGGCCAGCACCAGGTGCTGGAAGACCTGGATGACCTCAACTAGCGGACCTCTTCCTTCTCCTTGGCTGTTCAGTACTTCTTCTCCCATGGCTGCTCTCTGGGGCCCTTGGTATACAGCACAAAGATCTTCACAATTCACCTCTACTCCCATGAAGTCACCTCTGAGCTACTTCCCCAAACCATTTGATCCCATCCTTTCAACCTCTCTCCTTTAAGATTCCCAATCAACCACCCAAGCCAATCCTCAAAGCCCCACTGTCCTTACTCTACCAGAAGGGAACATCTCTACACAAAGTGGACAACTGGGTGGCCGTGCACAGCTCTGCCATCGCAAGCCTGCTCTTCTACTTTCTGGGGCATCCCGGAGGGGGCAGCAGCTTGCTCCCACAGGCCCAATCAGTGCTCCCATGAAACAATTCTGTTCCCCTCCATCCTTCATCAGCAGGTTGCAAGAGAGCCTTCATGTGGCATCCTGTGAATCAATAGGTAAGCAAGGCATGAACCCTGGAAAATGGCACGGAGGCTGGACCACCCACCAACAGAGCTTACTTGTGCCCCTGGCCTTGTTCCTTCCTGGCCACGGACATCTTACTGTATGCACTACTATTAGGTATGATAGATCTTAGATCATTTTGGTAGTCCTAGCCATCTGGTCACCTGATGTCCAGTGGTTAGGGATCCATGTCCACCAGGGCCAATAGACTTCCAGGAGCTGATTTTAATATAGCAAGTAATTCTCTCCTGCAAATGGCTTGGCTGCGCTCCAGCAGTAGAGGACTCCACACTATTATTTTCCTACTAGACTGTGCCACAAACGCAAATCTGCATCTTTCCCCACCTGATAGTTTCAATGCCACATGAACTGGAAGGCCATGTAGCCCTGGCATCAGGACAAGCTGCCCTGCTGTCTGGACCTCTGCAGAGCTTTTCTTGCTATTGATCCTGCTCAATGCTGGATGCTCTGAAGTTGTGATGTCCACTTAGTTTCCCACCTTGATAAAATGTGGTCCAGCCTTTACTCTTGACCAGTCCTTGGGTGCAGGCCACTGCCTGGGCAAGGAGGCTCTCTTTAGTCAAAGGAAATTTCCAGAGAACTACTCGACTGGGAACCTTTGACCTCCAACACTCCCAGGAGCTGGAGAAAGAATGCCTCCATCCTTAAAGAGGGAGAGGGGTGACACAGCGCGGCATCCACTGTACAGACAAGAAGTCTGCAGAGAGAGAATTAAGAGACACACGGTGGAAGGTGGAGCCATGTATCTCAAGTGAGAGAAAGAAACAAGAGACTTAGACAGACAGAAGTTCTCCCTGAAAACTGGTTTCTCTAAGTGCCTCTACTACTTTAAAATAACTTTCTTTTCTGTGAACTAACCCAACTGGATTTATGCCTCTCACATCTACACATTTCTGTGTGTCTATAGGATTTTCTATCTAATGGTTGTATGTAATTTCAAAGAAATGGTAGGAAGATAGTTCAAAGGTTAGCACAGTACATTCGTTGTTAATTTAAAAGGCCCTTTTAGCTTTACTTCAGTTTAAATGTAACATGAGAAAATAAAAAGGCCTCAGGATGTGTGTACAGTAAGAAAAAAATCTCAAGAGTTCTTTCTATTATATTCATAATATA
Source organism: Ictidomys tridecemlineatus (assembly GCF_052094955.1). NCBI lineage: Eukaryota > Metazoa > Chordata > Mammalia > Rodentia > Sciuridae > Ictidomys > Ictidomys tridecemlineatus. The sequence goes on along the minus strand of NW_027525461.1, from coordinate 989,405 downwards.
TTTTTCACATATCCCCAAGGCCTTTCACATACTGGTCAGTCACATACAGCAAGCAATATGAAAGTTCATGAAGTTTTGCAGTATAACATTGTTATCCTTCCAAGCTATTTCTAAGAATTCTGTCTGCTTTATTGAAAACATCAAGGAAAATGAATATGTCTTTTTAAACCCAGAACTTGAAATGACACTGGACTCAAAAGATCAAGTTTATGTAGGCAGGAGTTATGTGTTATGGCTTCTGTTTATCTGCAGTAGAGCTGTCAAGGTGAAAGGGGTTGTGTGAGAATGACCTTAGGCCTGAGCCTAATCAACTCCTGTAATGTCAGATTCATGGGACCCCAATAGACCTCCAGGAGTTGAATCTGATGCAATCACACAAGAGTGTTTATTGTAAGCTCAAGCCTGGACTCACAACCATTTCAGATGCAGTGGTTCCAAAGAGTGAGTCTCCACCCTTAGTTCAGTGAAAATTAATAAATTTTGGGGGATACTGTATGCAACACAACATCACACAGCCAATCATATCACATCACAGAAAAGTCAAACAACAACTCCTAACATTGATAGCATAGTCATTGGCAGGAATAAGTTGGGTAAGGGTGATTGATTAGTTCAAGTTCTGGATACATTTGAACTAAGTTGCATGGTAACTTTAGACTTATAAGAATAAAATATAGAAAATTTATTTATATCATTTAATTTTCTATAACTGGACCTGTTATCAATTCATGTAGCCACTGTAATTATGTCCATGTCATTCCACCATTTTTTCTACCCCAATAACCCTTCTCCATGCTCCCCTTTGCCAAATTCACAGTTCCTCCATTCTTCCTATTCCCCACCCCCATCATATACCAGAATCCACTAATCAGAGAAAACATTTGGCCTTTAGTTTTTTGGGATTGGCTTATTTCATTTAGCATAAGCCAATCCCAATTTCTTAATTTTTAAAAAATATTTCTATTTAGTTGTAGTTGGACACAATACCTTCATTTTATTTGTTTATTTTTATGTGGTGCTGAGGATCGAACCCAACACCTTGCATATTCTAGTCAAGCACTCTAATGTTGAGCCACAACCCCAGCCCCTCCCAATTTCCTAATATTTTAATGTAAATGTATTTTAAAGTTTCTAATAATATGCATATACAGGATGTTTGTTTTTTAACATATTTTCCTATTTATTTACCATGGTGGGAGATACATATTTAGTCTCATATACCTTCATCCTCTTTATATTTCATTATATCAATAGTCTATAGTTTTTGTGATTGTATGTGACTCACAGTTAAACAATACAATGTAACACTGTACTACGATTTGATTTCTTTCTCATTTACTTTTTAAGTTTTTTTTTTGTGTGTGTGTGTCTGTGTGTAATTAATTCTCCACTGTTGCTTTTCACACAGTTTTGAGTTTTATATGGATAATTTATCTGTTTATTCTCACAATTTTTTCCCAGAGCAGTTATATATTCTCATAATATCGACCCTCTTCATATCATTTATCAGTTTCATGTTGTGTGTTCTAAGTGACATCTTCTTTGGAGCCTATCATTCTCTTTCATCTACCAAGACTGAATGTTAAGCTATACCATGGTAGTAACTTGTGCCTCTCCATCACCATCATCATGGGCATCCCTTTATTGTGACTACTGGTGTGAAATTCTTGTGTTTCCATTTTTCCTTGCTTACATGGAGCACATTATTTAGTAACTTCCCAAAGGACTGTGAATGGAATACATACATGTTTTTGAATAAGCCTTTCCTCTTTCTTTATCTTCATTCTGATTTAGATAATTATAGCATTCAAGATAAGAAAGATAGGGCTGGGCATATAGCTCAGTGGGTAGAGTGCTTGCTCACATGCATGAGGCCTTGGATTCAATCCCCAGCACCACAAAAGAAAAAAAATAGAGAAAATGTTCCCCAATAATTTGAAGGTATTATTTTCTAAAATTATTTTAGATTCAAAAGATGACTTGAGTTAGATTTCCATTTTCTTTCCTGAGAACTATTTTAATTTTCTCCATAGATATCATTGGGAGAATTTTCCATCCCCTTTAATAGAATTTCTTGATCATTTATATTGGATTAGGTATATTTTTACCAATTTATCTGGCTAGCTTCTAAATTCTCTTAGTCTACAAATTTAGAATTTTTTCTTCTATGATATTTTTCTTCTGATTTACTTCATTCTTCCAGTAATAATAATGTTAATATTATATATGTTAATAAGTCTTCTTCCACTATCTTTTACTTTCATTTCTTATTTTTTATTTGTTTATTTTTCTGTCTTCCTGAGAGTTTTTGCTGCAATATCTGATAAAACCCATTCCAGAAGGTCATATTTAAGTAGGTATGTTGGAAATCTGATCAGAGTCATACCTGTCCAAACTACATGGCTACCATAATTAGTTGGTGGTAATATGAAATATCAGTTTATAAAGGTGTTTTTCCTTAGAGTAGTCAATTTCCTAAAGAGGACTTCTCAAACCTCTTAAAGATTGGAAAATTAATACTTTTGTACCTGGTGAGAGAAGAGAATCGCTGCTCTTATCATTCAGTGTTTAGTTATTCACTTCATTTCTCTGTGTTCAGTATTTATCCTGGGTTCTTTGGTACTATAGTCCTTTTGGAGAAAAACTGTAAGAAGACCTAAAGCCTATTTAAAAATTCTTGTTTTCAACCCCTTTTCTCACCCCTAATTTGTTAGATACTCAGTGCCTTCATTCTTAACATTTCTTGCTTTCCTTTAAGAATCATCAGCTGATTTCTGTCTTCCTGCCATTAACAAATTGTGTTTTATTTTTTGTGACTTTTGATATGTAACACATATCCGTCTGCATACAGTAAAAAAAATTTGTCTAGTTCTTTCACCTTTGTTTTTTCCTAGCATCAATGTTTTTATTATTATTATTAATATTATTTTTAGTTGTTCTCATGTTATGGAGGTTTCAGATGGAAACTTGATAAATATTTATGTATAATCCACTGTGTTTCATTGTATCCTGAATGCATGTTTTGATTTCCTCTATAATATTATCTTTACTAATTTATACAAAGTGAACACATTTATAAATAAAACACATATTATCCATCCTTACATTACTATAGTTTCAAAAATTATTTATTAACTACCTATAGCATGTCAGGTAATGTTTCAGGAATGTTAGATACATCATTGAAACAGGGAATTAATGTTCCTTCTACATGGAGCTTACTTTATATAATCAGATGGATTTTAATAAAATAACAATAATGATATTATTAAGAAACAGAGAGCAATGAGTGATGTGAACATGAGACACTGGAATTCTTGTGCATTGCTGTTCAAGATGTAGAGTTTTATAGCCACTTTGGGAAATTGTATGAGAATAAATGGAATCAACATATAATCTAGCAATTTCATTTCTTGGTATATATGCATAAAAGGAGAAATCAGAGACTCAAAAAAAGTTTATCATCATGTTCACACACATTATTCATGATAGCCATAAAATGGAAGCAACCAGGCTTTTATCAGTGGATGAATGGATGAACAAAAATATTGTAAATGTACACCATAGAATATCACTGAGCCCTTAGGAGGAAGAGGATTCTTACACAGGATAGAGCATGAACAAAACTTGAGTCATTACTCAATGAAATAAGCCAGTCACCAAAACACAAATATTGTGAAGAAACTCTGTGATCCTTCATATGATATACCCAGATTAGTTAAATTCTTAGAGAAATAAACTAGTATGCTAATTGGCTGGTTGGGAAAGAAGGAAGAATGGCAGTAGTGTTTAAAGGATACAGAATTTCAGTGTGAAAAATGATTTTTTTTCTGGGAATTGTGGCGGTGGTTCTACAACAATGTAAAAGTACTAAATGTTATAGAAATTTACATATAAAATGATAAATTTGGGGTATGTTGTTAGCCCCCCCCACACACACACACAATTAATGCTTAGGGTAGAAGAATTGAGAAGATGCCACCTGAAGAAATGCTTGACTAAGGTGACAGGCTTAGTCATGCTGACGTCCCCAAAGAAAGAGTGCGGCCAAGAGAAGAAGCAGAATAAAAATACAAATCAAAAAAGATTTTGAAGTTGAAAACTGAAAATGGACATTGTATGTAGCAAGATACCCATAAATGTAGTTAATAGTAGTTAATAGAAAAGAATAAGTTTCATGGGGTGTTGTGCTAAATGCCTCTTTTTAGGAGGTACTCAGGAGAAATGGAGAAAACTTTATCTTAAAACACTACATAAAATTAAAACCATAAATTTGGAGTTAAAAGAGTTTCCTTTCTATTTTTTTCCAACTGAATAGAAAAAAATTAAGGAGGAATTTAGTAATAAAGCAAAGAGGGTTGATAGATTTGCCTAAGATTTTGCAGCATGTATACACAGTGCAATAATGAGTTCTTTTCTTACTCTAACACAGAATCTATTGCACCGATTTTTCACAGAGCTTCTCATGTACTAAAGATACTTGGTTCATGTATTTTTAGAATCTCTATTTGGATCACAGAGTTTCTTCTTTGTAGTTGAGGATGTACATAATATTAAGACCAGATTTTGATACTGTTTTGAAGGTGCAACCAAGCTATCATGAATCTTATTTAACATTTATTAAACATTTCCATTCTTCTTCAATTCTAAGTAAATTAAATGAAATGTTTTCCAGGATGCTTACTACAAGGAGGCAGTGTCCTATTATGGGGTGTTGCACTATAATCTACTTTCATCTCATTACTGCTATGCCACTCTTAGTCTTTAATTATGATTAGACAGTTAGATACCAATGGTTTCCTAATAGATTTTCTTACAAAACTTTATTGGGGAAAAGTTTTGTCTTTGTTCCTTTCTCTTCCCTTTGAAGCATAAATGACTTACTTTAAAAATCCATTAATTTGTCAGGTGCACTGGTGTACAACTGTAATCCCAGTATCTTGGGGGCTGAGGCAGGAGGATTGAGAGTTCAAAGTCAGCCTCAGCAAAAGCGAGGAGCTAAGCAACTCAGTGGAGACAAAATAAGACTGGGGATATGACTCAGTGGCTGAATGCCCCTGAGTTCAATTCTTGGTACACTAACCCCACAAAAGAAGTCCATTAATTTGAATATCTTTTCAATATCATAAGGTTTTTGCTGATGACATCAACAGATATCAGTAACTGTTTAAATGTTGAAAAAAAAATAACCTGATAATGAAGAGCCTCAACCTTTTTTTTTTCTTTGGGATGAATTACTTTTATGGTATTTCAAGTTGTTATAAAACATAAACCTGGATGATGGCAGTAGTGTCCTAATTGGTCTATTTGGCTGCAGATTCTCCCATCTGCACTACCAGGCACACACTTCTGTGTGATTAATCATATTAAATTGCAGTTCTCACTGAATCACCTTCTTGCTTTAGAAATGGGGTTTGCTAACTAAATATTTGCTCCATTGAATTGATTAAGGAGGTAAATGTGTATGTGTGTCTACATAAAAATAGAGAGCTATGTTTTCACTGCATCAAGAGAGTATATTTTTCACTAAATTTATAACCAATGTTCTTAACAGTCCATTATGCGAATAGCTGTTTTTCACATTATTTTTTTCCTCCCAAGTGATAAATTTCTTGTTGACCTTACAAAGAATCCTCAGATGGTCAAAGATTACATATGCACATCCTGGGGTATTATCTCTAGAAGATGCATGGATCATAAAAAGTTACTTGAAATGTCTTAAGATTTTAGTGTGGGTGACTGTGTTATGTATTGATGTGTGTTTAAGTATATATCTTTATGTCACATTCATATGACTTTTCTAACCCTTCATCCTAACACTGAGTTTGTCCCCAAAATGCAGATAGAATTGCAATTTTTAGCTTTAATTGTTTAACTATTCTCTTACTGAAAAAAAAAGATGTAAGCAAAAACAAAATTGAAAAATAAGTGTGAAAATTTATGAAACAACTATTTTCATATATTAGATATCATGTAGAACAAAAGTCTGATCACTTAGAGCAAGAAATCACATGAGACAATTCTTAAAATGGCTCTGGTTTTCTATCTGAAAAAACTTTCCTGAAAGGGAAAAATGATTCAGTGCGGAATTTTGCAATTTTACTGAGATAAAGAAAGAAATACAGATTTTGAGGCAAAACACAAAGTCACCTTTACCATGTAGATTAACACACTCGCAGATGCTAGGACTAGGGTCATGAACACCTTGGAGGAAATGACAGTACTTTTGTGGATCTTATCAACTGAAAAGTAGAGCAATGAAACTTATGCAAAGATTATAATCAATTAGATATAGCTCCAGCAATGAAAGATGATTTTTCTCTCTATTAAACCCATTGGCAAAAATGATTATACAGTTACAATATGATACAAAAATGATAAATTATTATAAGAAAAATATGAAAACAATGGGAAGGGAAACTGAAGATATGAAAAAGAGATTAATGTGAAGATATAGAGCTGAAAACATAATGCCTAAAAGGGGAAAATTACTCAAATTAACATCAATATACACATGATAGTAGAAAACATGAACTAATTTAAATTCGTAAAGAGAGAAGCTCTTTAAACTGAGGCTCAGAGAAGAAAAAAGTTCTAAAGTAGTCTTAGCATATGTGTAATTAAAACCTAAAAAGAGCAAGAGAGAACAAAACCGTACCTGAAGTTTCTCTAGCTGTGATATAGTCTACAAACTCACAGATCCAAGAAATATAAGAAGATATTGATGATGATAATAACAATACATCAAGATATATTATAATTACATCGTTGAAAACCAGAAACATTGAAAATAAGTAATACAAAGAAAGTGTTAAAGACTCCAAAAAGGAAGGACTAGAAAATAATAAAAGTTTTGATTAAGAAAACTTTTGTTAGAAAGTGGTATTCAATCCCTAAAAAACAAATATCAAATGTCTTCTTTGATATAATGAGAGCAACTATGAACAGAGCAAGGAGGAAGAGCAGGAAGAAAAGACTAACATTTAACAGAGTCATGAGATGGGAGGGAAAGGGAGAGAAAAGGGAAATTGCATGGAAATGAAGGGAGACCCTCATTGCTATACAAAATTACATATAAGAGGTTGTGAGGGGAATGGAAAAATAAACAAGGAAAGTAATGAATTACAGTAGATGGGGTAGAGATAGAAGAAGGGAGGGGAGGGGAGGGGAGGGGGGATAGAAGGGGATAGGAAAGTTAGCAGAATACAACAATTACTAATTGGGCATTATGTAAAATTGTGGATGTATAACCGACGTGATTCTGCGATCTGCATTTGGGGTAAAATTGGGAGTTCATAACCCACTTCAATCTAATGTATGAAATATGATATGTCAAGAGCTTTGTAATGTTGTGAACAACCAATAAAAAAATAAAAAATTAAAAAAAAAACAATAAAAGCTAACCAGAACAGTAAAAAAAAAAGTGGTATTCAAAAAGCAGCATCAAGATGTCTATAATATACTTTAAAATTATTTATCATGACCAATTGTTTCTCAGAATATTTTCATAAAGAAAGAAAGTAGAGATATTAATCAATTTTCCAAACATTTGAAAACTGAATAACAAAGTTCTAAAAAAGAATTCAAAAGTTCAAAATACAATTACAAAAAAACAGCTCTTCAGGAATGATAGTAAGCTTTTTAACTAAATGGAAAAAAAAAAGCACAAACACAAAACAACATATCCAAGATACAGTGATTAGGAGAAAATGTATGCATTTCTTTCTGTTTTTGAGAAGGTATGGGAGGTGGAGTAATGCAACCAAGTTGACTCTAACCCTAAGGATGTCCAAAACCTAATCTCAGAATTTGGAAAAATTTTTTTTTACATAATAAGATTATGTGATTAAATTAATAGCTTTGTGATAAATTCTTCTGGGTTATCTAGGTTGGCTTAATATAATAGCAATAGTCTTTATTAATAAAAGAGGGGGACAGGAGAGTCAGGTCAGCTTGAGCAAGACTCAACCACCCATTGCTAGTTTTAAACATTGAAGAAACCACAAGCCAAAGGATATGGGAAGCTTCTAGAAACTGGAAAAGATGAGAGAGTGGGACAATTTACAACCTCAAGTAGAAATTCAGCCCTTCCCTGGACTAGATGACAGTCCAGTGAGCTTTGGACTCTAGCCTCCAAAAACTGTAATATGTTTATTTTGTTTTAAACTACTACATATGTGGTAAATTATTCGAGCAACAAAGAGAGACTGATACAGCGGTTTCATAATTTTTGTCATAGAATATTTATTAATATAAAAATAGGTTTCAAACAAGTGGAAATGTGCTCTAAGAAGCATAAAATAATTCTGAAGATATATGGGAAAGTTATTTCCACCTTCTCACTTTTTGACAATGTTAAAGTGTAGAAATGAACAACAATATAATAATTGAGTTTTTTGTTGTTTGTTCAGTTTGGTTTTTATTTGTTTAGGTACCAACTTGAAGAAAGGTGTATAAAATTGAGGAATTTTCTAGAAGAAGAAATGTATAATGCTGCAGTCTGGCTGGGCACAAAATCACAAGCCACTCAAGCAGGAACAAACTTTATTCCTGAAACTCCCGCAAATGCCATGCACTCTCCCGGGAAATATGCAGAACCACACACACAGTGTTCTCCCCGGGCCACACTACACCAACAAACAAATCCCTCCTCCAGAAATCTCTTGTATCGCACTTCCCCAACCAGTGGGAACTCTCCGGGAGTCCCACTAGAGCTCCAAAGTAGCAGGCCAAGGTGGACAACAGGGGTCTAATATCCATTTGAATGCAGATTTTAACATAATCATATCATCTCAATGGCTTGCTGGCATCACCTTTCAACCAAAAATGCCTTACATGATTCCTACTTGGCTATGGCTCTCAGCAGTATAAGAATAAATTTTATGAAGAACATCCTATTGTCCTTCCAGCAGTCATTCTAAAGAGTTTCAATTATGTGAGATACGTGACTATTTTGAGTCGTTTATGTTGGAGATGAAATTGAGAGAGCACACTTCCTACTTCCTTGTTATGTAGGGATCCTAAATTTCAAATAGCTCTGTCAACTCCAGAGGCTTATCTTGAACAGAACTGGTTTAGATTATGAATTTAAAGTGGATAAACACAAACTACTGTTCCTGAGTTCTTAATTTTTCAATCTATATCTACCATACAGAGCTCAAGAGTTAACAACTAGAATCAACAAATGGGACTTACTCAAACTAAAAAGTTTTTTCTCAGAAAAAGAAACAATAAGAGAGATAAACAGGGAGCCTACATCCTGGGAACAAATCTTTACTCCATAAACTTCAGATAGAGCCCTAATATCCAGAGTATACAAAGAACTCAAAAAATTAGACAATAAGATAACAAATAACCCAATCAATAAATGGGCCAAGGACCTTAACAGAAACTTCTCAGAGGAGGACATACAATCAATCAATAGGTACATGAAAAAATGCTCACCATCGCTAGCAGTCAGAGAAATGCAAATCAAAACCACCCTAAAATACCATCTCACTCCAGTAAGATTGGCAGCCATCATGAATTCCAACAACAACAAGTGCTGGAGAGGATGCGGGGAAAAGGGCACATGTGTTCATTGTTGGTGGGACTGCAAATTGGTGCAGCCAATTTGGAAAGCAGTATGGAGATTTCTTAGAAAGCTGGGAATGGAACCACCATTTGACCCAGTTATTCCCCTTCTTGGTCTATTCCCTAAAGACCTAATAAGAGCATGCTACAGGGACACTGCTACATCAATGTTCATAGCAGCACAATTCACGATAGCAAGATTGTGGAACCAACCTAGATGCCCTTCAATAGATGAATGGATAAAAAAAATGTGGAATTTATACACAATGGAGTATTACTCTGCATTAAAAAATGACAAAATCATAGAATTTGGAGGGAAATGGATGGCATTAGAGCAGATTATGCTAAGTGAAGCTAGCCAATCCCTAAAAAACAAATGCCAAATGACTCCTTTGATATAAGGGGAGTAACCAAGGACAGGTTAGGGACAAAGAGCTTGAGAAGAAGATTAACATTAAAAAGGGATGAGAGGTGGGAGGGAAAGGGAGTGAGAAGGGAAATCACATGGAAATGGAAGGTGATCCTCAGGGTTATACAAAATTACATATAAGAGGAAAGGAGGGGTAAGACAAGATAATACAAGTGGAAGAAATGATTTACAGTACAGGGGGTAGAGAGAGAATGGGGGAGGAGAGGGGAGGGGAGGGGGGATAGTGGAGAATAGGATAGACAGAAGAATACATCAGACACTAGAATGGCAATATGTAAATCAATGGAAGGGTAACCGATGTGATACAGCAATCTGTATACGGGGTAAAATTGGGAGTTCATAACCCACCTGAATCAAACTGTGAAATATGATATATTAAGAACTATGTAATGTTTTGAACGACCAACAATAAAAAAAGAGGAATAACAAATAAAAAATGTAATAAAATAAAATGGATAAACACAAACTACTGTTCCTGAGTTCTTAATAATTTTTCAATCTATATCTACCATACAGAGAATATTCAATAGAAGAAATGTCTATAGAGAACTAAGTAAAACTGTATAATATCAGTGAAATTTAAAATCAGCCTTTGGTCACCTTTATTTGTCCCTAAGGGCTCCTGTTCTGACCATAAAAATATATCCATCAGATCTTCGACTTTCTGATTATCAGTCATAAATTAACTGGCATCCTCAGATGCTACACTGGGAAACTCAACACCACCTTCCTCTGGAGGCCAAGCTTCTGATGAGCCTTTCCCAGTCAACAATGGTCTATGGCAGGATCCTAAACCAAACTGGTTTCCAGGAGGACTGGTAATTTTCTGATGATCACGTCTGTCTCAAGGACTTGGTTAAAACTTTCTTCAAATTACATTGTACTAAAAACATCTTCTTCACTTCTTTGCTTTTCCCCCTTTTCTTTATTTTTGTTCTTCACAAATGACAGAAACATATTACATCTAAGTCTCTCCCACTCCTTCCAGTTCCTACCCTATATCCCCAAGTAAGTGTCTTACCAAATCCTGGTGTATATATTTTGAAAACCTCAGTTAATGTACCTCTCCACAATTTGCCACCCAATCCTCATTGTGATTAATAATAGTAATGAATATATGTATTGAAACATCTGTAAAAGCTACTACCTAAAGCTCAATTTAAAAATGAAATAAAGCAGATAAAATTAAAGGTGACAACAAGAAAAATATCATCAAGGAATAACAAAAAATTTCAGTAACAACATCAATGAAAAATAAAAGTGCATATTCTCATTTAATTGATCTCATGAAATTTTGTTCCTTCACAATGAGCAAGTTACATGTTAGCAAGCTTCTATTTCAAATTTTTATTCAGAGAACAATGGTCAAAAGCATGAGGTAAGGCAAGTAAAAGTTAAAATACATAAACACATGAGGTGGTGGGGAATTGTGCATAAGTCCATGAATAGTTTTATCTATTTCTATATCATTAGTGATAGAAAATGAATTTAACAAGATGTATTTAACTCCCTATTAAGTTGACCATGCATTTCAATGTGACAGAGTCTAAGATATATAAAAATTCTTAGAGTTTATTAAACTTAAAATATAGCTATTTTAATCTACACTTATTATATGATTCATGAAAGACACTATAATGTAAGTTATCTGTGCTCAAACTCTACTCTGGTTTTGAATTAAGCAACTTAAACCTCATTACTCTGTTCATGTTCCTTAAGATATCATTAAGTTATTTCTATGGTACAATTAACTTTATTCTGACTAGCCATAAAGAGCTTACCTTATATTATGGGACTTATAAAGGGTGCCACATTAGACAATGTATCAATTTAACTTTTCAATTTTTAAAATGTTCTATGTGTGATTTAAATGAAAACAGCGTTATACACAGAGTCTTTAAAGTCAAATTTCCATGTTGAAAGATACAAGAAACACCGAGAATGTCTTAGCTAAGTGCTCTAATTTTTATCCTCTTTTTCTATCTGATACAAAAAATGCTGCCATTGTGTTTAATATGTTTTATGAAAGGATGGTGTTTCTATTAAAATGCAAATATAAACTCTGAAATCTTTTCATATTTAAGCTTCAATATAAATGAATTTATTTGAAGCATGCAAATTGACCTCTATATCCTACAAATTTTGCAAAGAATAGTGAGAAAATAGTACAAAGAATAGATTGATCAGGAAATGTGGGATTAGAATCCTCTGCAAGAAAACCTGGAGCTCATCCCACACATTACAAAAGTGAGTATTGTGCATGGTAGAAACATATTGCCATCAGATATCTCCTTAATTTTGTTGTCCAAGGATTTTCCTATTGCTGACAAAATAAAAATCAGTGTTTCTTCACAATATTGTATGGTTTTAAATATTCTGCCATGTCTAATGTAGTATCAATAACAGAGTCCAAAAATGTTTCTCCAATATTTCTAATCTTTTCTGCTTTCTAATAAACCTATAAAGATTTACCTGGACACACTGATACAAACAAAGAGGCTTTGGTTTTATTTCCAAAGTAGTTATTGGCCTCTGAATGAATCCCAGTGATGTGTGGGGCTTTAGGATGAGCTCCAAAATGATACAGTTCAATCTTAACGGTTGTGAGTTTTATCAATGTCCCTCATGTAGAAGTAGCTCATTAATTCTAAGGGCTGCATGACATTCTAATAAGTGAACAGATTATAATTTATTTACCCATGCTACTGTTTATAAATGCAAAATGTTTTTGTGTTTCTTGCTTCTATTTCCTGTGAATAATAATCAATGAGCATGTTTGTATGTGTATATGATACCCATGCATCTCTTTCTTTCTTTTTTTCTTTGTCTTTTTTTGTGAGATTCATGCTTAGGAATGAAAATGCTGGGTAATGCAACACATATATTTGGTACTGATAGATTGTCTTTGAATGTTACATAGTAAAAGTAACCAAAATTTTTCCACATCATCAGTATATGAGAACAACATTTGCCACAAAATCTGACAACATGTATCACCAGCATTTGGAGTCTCTTTAGATTTTTAAACCTTCTATGATCTAATCAGAGTTATCTCATAGGGTTTTGTTTTAATTGTTTTATTTTTTTTTTGCTTTTTTTATTGTTGGTTGTTTAAAACATTACATAGTTCTTGATATATCATATTTCACAGTTTGATTCAAGTGGGTTAGGAACTCCCATTTTTACCCCGTATACAGATTGCAGAATCACATCAGTTACACTTCCATTGATTTACATATTGCCATTCTAGTGTCTGTTGTATTCTGCTACCTTTACTATCCTCTACTATCCCCCCTCCCTTCCCCTCCTCTTTTCTCTCTCTACCCCCTCTACTGTAATTCATTTCTCCCACTTGTATTATTTTTCCCTTTCCCCTCAATTCCTCTTGTATGTAATTTTGTGTAACCCTGAGTGTCTCCTTCCATTTCCATGTGATTTCCCTTCTCTCTCCCTTTCCCTCCCACCTCTCATCCCTGTTTAATGTTAATCTTCTTCTCATGCTCTTTGTCCCTACTCTGTCCTTAGTTATTCCCCTTATATCAAAGAAGACATTTGACATTTGTTTTTTAGGGATTGGCTAGCTTCACTTAGCATAATCTGCTCTAATGCCATCCATTTCCCTCCAAATTCTATGATTTTGTCATTTTTTAATGCAGAGTAATACTCCATTGTGTATAAATTCCACATTTTTTTTATCCATTCATCTATTGAAGGGCATCTAGGTTGGTTCCACAATCTTGCTATCGTGAATTGTGCTGCTATGAACATCGATGTAGCAGTGCCCCTGTAGCATGCTGTTATTAGGTCTTTAGGGAATAGACCAAGAAGGGGAATAGCTGGGTCAAATGGTGGTTCCATTCCCAGCTTTCCAAGAAATCTCCATACTGCTTTCCAAATTGGCTGCACCAATTTGCAGTTCCACCAACAATGAACAAGTGTGCCCTTTGCCCCACATCCTCACCAGCACTTGTTGTTGTTTGGCTTCATACTGGCTGCCAATCTTACTGGAGTGAGATAGTATTTTAGGGTGGTTTTGATTTGCATTTCTCTGACTGCTAGCGATGGTGAGCATTTTTTCATGTACTTGTTAATTGATTGTATGTCCTCCTCTGAGAAGTGTCTGTTCAGGTCCTTAGCCCATTTGTTGATTGGGTTATTTGTTATCTTATTGTCTAATTTTTTGAGTTCTTTGTATACTCTGGATATTAGGGCTGTATCTGAAGTGTGAGGAGTAAAGATTTGTTCCCAGGATGTAGGCTCCCTGTTTATCTCTCTTATTGTTTCTTTTTCTGAGAAAAAAACTTTTTAGTTTGAGCAAGTTCCATTTGTTGATTCTAGTTATTAACTCTTGTGCTATGGGTGTCCTATTGAGGAATTTGGAGCCTGACCCCAATGTATGTAGATCATAGCCAACTTTTTCTTCTATCAGACGCTGTGTCTCTGATTTGATATCAAGCTCCTTGATCCATTTTGAGTTAACTTTTGTGCATGGCAAGAGAAAGGGATTCAGTTTCATTTTGATGCAAATGGATTTCCAGTTTTCCCAGCACCATTTGTTGAAGATGCTATCCTTCCTCCATTGCATGCTTTTAGCCCCTTTATCAAATATAAGGTAGTTGTAGTTTTGTGGATTGGTTTCTGTGTCCTCTATTCTGTACCATTGGTCCACCCGCCTGTTTTGGTACCAGTACCATGCTGTTTTTGTTACTATTGCTCTGTAGTATACTTTGAAGTCTGGTATCGCTATACCACCTGATTCACACTTCCTGCTTAGCATTGTTTTTGCTATTCTGGGTCTTTTATTTTTCCATATGAATTTTATGATTGTTTTCTCTATCTCTACAAGAAATGCCGTTGGGATTTTGATTGGCATTGCATTGAACCTATAGAGAACTTTTGGTAATATCGCCATTTTGATGATGTTAGTTTTGCCTATCTATGAACAGGGTATATTTTTCCATCTTCTAAGATCTTCTATATCTCTCTTTAGGGTTCTGTAGTTTTCATTGTATAAATCTTTCACCTCTTTTGTTAGGTTGATTCCCAAGTATTTTATTTTTTTTGAGGATATTGTGAATGGAGTACTTGTCCTCATTTTCATTTCAGAGGATTTCTCATAGGGTTTTAATTTACATTTTCTTGGTGGCGGTAATTACTTTCTTTTGTAAAGTGCCTATTTAAGGATTTGCCAATTTTAAATATTTGTTTAACTTTCATTTCTGATTTAAAGTAAAGAAAATGTTCAGAAACATTATTCTAAGCAAAATATTAGTAAATTTTGGCAATATATAAGAAAACACAATACCATTTGTATTATTAGAAAACAATAAATTTGATTCTAATCTGGAAAACTAAAAAAAATGTCATCATATAAAAAAAGAGTTTTTAATAAAATCCAACATCAAATCATGATAAAGGTATTAACAACTTAACAAAATTGAATTTCACAAGCTGTAAAAGATATATTCCTTATAAATTAAGAAAAAAAATTCCAGTATCACACCTGCTTTGTGAATGTCATGATAATATCAGAAAAATGTCCTCACTAGAAAATACATTTAAAACAACCATTATTTTCAGATAATATTATCTATATAAAAATATTAAAAATATACCAAAACATTTATACTGGTAAGTATTACTCTTTAAGTGTTAGTTGTGTTTCTGTTAATAAAGAATATATACTTAAAGAATACTTTAATGGCAATAAGTAATATCTGCAATTAAAATGTAACACTATTCAAAACACTTGTACGCAAAAATTATACGAAAGACATTAAAAGTACTTATTATGTATTAAATATAGTAATTATGCTAACTATTGTTAGTGTACATTTTCCTAATTTTTATCTATATTTAAATAAAGTGCAATAAAAATTTCTATCAGCATTTTGAAAATAACTTGACAGAAGAATAAGATACTCAGGAGCAAATAGACAAGAAGTTCCTGAAGAAGATGGTAGAAATATTTACCATTTTAATTTTTTTTATTATTTGCTCATGTCAATACAATGATCTTTACATATCATACATTTGATTCAAATGGGGTATGAATTCTCATTTTTTCCACATGTACAGGTTGCAGGATCACATTGTTTATACGGCCACTTATATACATACAGTAATACTAGTGTCTATTGTATTCTGCTGCCCTTCCTATCCCCTCCTCCCCTCAATTCCCCTCCCATCACTTCTCTCTGCCCAATCTACTGTGACACATTTCTCTCTCTTTTTTTTTCTCCCCCTCACATCATCATACATGTATTTTGTGTAATTGATGAGAGTCTCCTTCCATCTTCGGTGCAATTCCCCTTCTCCTTCCCATTCCCTCCCACCTCTCTTCCCTATTTAGTAGTAATCTTCCTCTCATGCTCTTCCTCCCTATTCTATTTTGAGTCACCCCCCTTATATCAGAGAAAACATTCAGCATTTGTTTTTTAGGGACATTAGCATTTGTTTTTAATGCTAACTTCACTTAGCATAATCTGCTCTAATGCCATCCATTTCCCTGAAAATGCCATGATTTTGTTATTTTTAGTGCTGAGTAATATTCCATTGTGTATAAATGCCACATTTTTTTATCCATTCATCTATTGAAGGGCATCTAGTTTGGTTCCACAGTCTAGCTATTGTGAGTTGTGCTGCTATGAATATTGATGTGGCTGTGTCCCTGTAGTATGCTCTTTTTAGATCTTTTGGGTATATTCTGAAAGGGGAATAGCTGGGTCAAATGGTAGTTTCATTCCCAGCTTTCTATATACTGTTTTCCAAATTGGCTGCACCAATTTGCAGTTTCACCAACAATGTACAAGTGTACCTTTTTCCCCACATCCTCACCAGCACTTCTCTGATTGCTAGAGATTGTGAGCATTTTCTCGTGTATTTGTTGATTGATTGTATATCCTCCTCTGAGAAGTGTCTGTTCAGGTCCTTGGCCCATTTGTTGATTGGATTATTTATTTATTTATTTTGTTTAATTTTTTTAGTTCTTTGTATACTCTAGAAATTAGAGCTCTATCTGAAGTGTGAGGGGTAAAAATTTGTTCCCAGGATGAGGATCCCTATTTACCTCTCTTATTGTTTCTCTTGCTGAGAAAGAACTTTTTTAATTTGAATACATCCCATTTGTTGATTCTTGATTTTAACTCTTCTGTGATAGGTGTCCTATTAAGGAATTTGGAGCCCAACCCCAGGAGATGGAGATTAGGGTCAACTTTTTCTTCTGTTAGATGCAGAGTCTCTGGTTTGATTCCTAGATCCTTGATCCATTTTGAGTTAACTTTTGTGCATGGTGAGAAAAAGGGATTCAATTTCATTTTGTTGCATATGGTTTTCCAGTTCTCCCAGTACCATTTGTTGAAGATGCTATTCTTTCTCCATTGCATGCTTTTAGCACCTTTGTCTAATATAAGGTAGTTGTAATTTTGTGGATTGGTCTCTGTTTCCTCTATTCTATACCATTGGTCTACCCTCCTGTTTTGGTACCAGTACCATGCTGTTTTTGTTACTATTGCTCTGTAGTATAGTTTAAAATATGGTATCATGGGGCTGGGGATGTGGCTCAAGTGGTAGCGCGCTCGCCTCGCATGCATGTAGCCTGGGTTCAATCCTCAGCACCACATACAAACAAAGGTGTTGTGTCCGCCGAAAGCTTAAAAAAAAAAATTCTCTCTCTCTCTCTCTCTCTCTCTCTCTCTCTCTCTCTCTCTCAAACAAACAAACAAATAAATCTGGCATCGCTATACCACCTGTTTCACTCTTCCTGAGAATTTTGAGAAAGATACAGTAATTACCTTTGAGTTTTCATTGGAGTAATAGAAAAGACACCAGTGCAATACAACAGAAAAAGTTCATATATCTATAGAAACCAGCTATACAACAGAGATTGCACTGTGAGTCAGTCGCTGAGGTGAAACAATTAAACCCGCAAATGGTGCTTAAAACATAATGTCGTCAAATGAAAAAATAATAAATAGACTTTTCTCTGACCACATGTGCAAAAATCAACTCCAAATGGGTTCATAACTTAAATTTAAAAGATAATTTTAAAATGAGAAGGAAGCATATATGTATATAATTTGGGGCCAGGTAAGTGTTTCTTTAAGCATATCCAATGGCAGTAACCATAGGTGAATATACAGACATTATTAAATACACTGAAATTAAGAATTTCTCATATTCAAAACTTATCACCATAAACAAAGTGTAATTTAACATATCTAGAAAAGATATGTGTAACATAGGTAGTCTATAAAGGATTTATATGAGAATGCATAAAACATTCTTTGAATTTATAAGAAAACAAAAATAAACATTCTTTTTAAAAACATGTTTCAAAGAAAAGCTGAAAACGTGTATCAGAAGGTATGTGTATGTACAGAAACATCATGAAAATGAATAAAAATAAAACAAAGCAATAGAAAAAAACTTTAATCTATAATAGAATAGACATTAATGATTGGTATTGGTATGATCAAATATTTTGTATAACTGAAGATTAATAAGTGAACTACATAAGTTCACCTCAGAATGAGTTATGCTGAGAAATAATATTGAACAAAGCAAGTTATAAATAATGCATACAATACAGTTTTATTTATAATATGTGATCTTTAAAAGGCAAAATCTAAAATGATGTCTTTAAATTTAGATCCAAGTATATGAGTTTCCATGGAAAATTGAATAATGAGTAACAAAAAACAAGTTACTTAGTCATCTTGAAGCATGTTGAAAGATGACATCTGAAGGGAATGCATAGAAGTTTTCAAAGTTTATAGATATTTCATTTGTTAAGTGAGAGGGAAGTATATGGGTATTTATTATTTTTAGACATGAATTATTTTTTATCATGAAGAAATTCAAATTAAATTAATAGAAGAAAAACAGGTAATTTAGATATCAGAAAGTATAAGCAAAATGTATCTCAAACTGATAACTGGAATTAGATTTGTTTTCAAATTTTATTGCATATTTTTAAAAATTTTAATCATGTTTCTTTTTAACATAAACTCATATTATTAGAAATATAATATCAATAACTTTTTCTTTACAAATAACACCATTTGCTAAAATGTATCTACCTAAAGAAAAATTATCTTCTATGAATTGATACTTACTACCTGATATTTAGATACTTTGTATCTAGTAAATATGGTACTCAGGACATTTCCTAAAGTTTCTTAAAATATTCATTAAAGATTTACTTTTAATAAAATATTAATGTAAGAAAAAGAAGTTAACTGCAATAAAAATGGACAAATTATGTCACACTGTGAAATGTGATCATCCTTGCTCAAGTATGTGCTTTCTGGTGATAGAGCAATTCAACCCCAGCCTGGAAGCTGTCTCTGGAGCTCATAGAATGGAAATAAATAAACCTTCAAGAAGTACTTTGCCTTCCAGATATTCACGATTTCCTACTGTGGTTTTCTCTTTTTTTAATCATTTTATTTACTATGCATTTTCTGGTAAAAATATATTCTGGTTTTAATTTTTCACAAAACAACTACTCTAGTAAGAAAAATGAAAGTACGAATAAAACAAATTTGATAAAATGAAATACATTTTAGGTATAATCACATTTATTGAAAAATTCCATTAATTTAGAATAATAATAAATTTTTAATAATAATAATTTGGGAGAAATGCTGTAGATCTTCAACAATACATAATGCATCATCAATCTTTTCTGGGCTTTTTGCATAAGACCAGGTGTAGCTTTATCAATAGTGGCTAGATAATATGTTTATAAAATTGGGTAAACAGTGATCAATTTTTTTGCTTGATTGGTTGTATATCTTATACCATCACATCTCATAGGTATTTTTCAGCCTTACTATGTGTGTTATAAATGTCATAATCTATTGAGAGTTATTAAACGGAAGTTGTCAATGCATCAGAAAATTGCTATTATAATGTGTTTAAAACACATCTTCTTAGATATGTAGCCAATACAACATGGCCCCCCAAAACTATCCCCCCCCCAAAAAAAATACGTAACAAAGTAGAAGCCCATCAAAGTAAACATTTAAAATGTAGTAAAACTCTGTCTTTTTAGCATCGAAAATAGCTTAAAATGATAAGCAAGAAAGCTGTCTGCTTTTTAGGTTCACTTGCTTTTAGGAAAAGCTGAGCTGTATCAATACTGCCTCCCAAGCCTTCTTTCTCCTGGCCCTCCCCTTTCCAGATCTAAATTCTTCCTGCCTGAATTTCTTTGTTTATAGATTCTTTTCCCTAGGACCCCCCTACTCCTCCTCCCTGCATGCTTTCATTAGTCTCTCTAGAGAAATGGTTCCAACAGCCGGTGGGGGAGAACGCCTAATGGCTGCAGAAGTTTTTTGAGTACTAAATGGCTAAAGTAGTTATTTGGTTGAAACATTTCAAATCCCATCTGCTGGAACTGAATAGATTCATAGAATTCTAGTTTGTGGAGGTAAGACTTTATTTCTGGTTTTCTATGTAAATGTAAAACAGCAAATTCTATAAACTAAGTTGATGGAGATTCCCTCACACTGGATTGCTATATGTTGAAATATATTCAAGGATAGAAATTCACAAACAACTATTTTCTAAAATGATTTTTTTCTCAATAGCTGACTAGTTATCAATAGAAAATAAAAATACTAAAATCCAGCTTGAGTTCAGAGAGGAATTCAATTGAGTTTAAAATTGAAAATGTGGAAATTATACATACACCGTTTTATCTTCATTCATGAATTTGATATTTCTGACTTTAAAGTATTTAATTCAAGTGATTTAAAGCATTTAGCATTTCTATAGATGTTATACTAAAGAAAAAATATATTACTGAGATTCCTTGAACCTACCTAACTTTTAAATGATTTTATTAAAACCAATTCATTTCATGGTTCTGAAAAGTTTAGCTACAGTTTTCATATTGATGGTGAAATATTTTGAGCTATTCTATTCCTGTAGAGTTTTGCCCTCAGAATTACCCAGCACCTCATGGATTAACAATGATTACCACACATTTATTATTAACAATTCCCTTACATCAAGTAACTGAGTAATCAGTCTCTTTGTTGTATCTTAATCTACACATCCTACAATTAGAAACGTAAGTTATCCTGTAGGTTTATACGATGAATTGAAAATGTATTTCACTCTCTTTACTTGAATGTTGGTACACAGGGCTCCTGGAGAATATAACAGGCAAAAACTTCTTAGTGTCTATCTCATGCTTATCTTTCAATAAAGGTTAATATTGTTTTGGATTTTGATAAGAAAATGAACATTTTATGATAACTACAGGAAATGAATAGTAGTAGGCATGTAAAGCTTCAAACATGTACCTAACAGATTTATATGCAAATTTTAAAATCCTGACTCCAATTTTAAGAAATGAAGCACAATTTAAAGATGATTATAAGGAAGGCTGGGTCTATATAGCTAACTGGTAGTGTGCTAGTCTGGAGTTCATGAGGCCCTGAGTTAAAATGTGAGTACTGTAAAATAGATACGTAAGGATGGTTATAAACATTGCCAGTAATCTATTTCTATTAGTCAACACTGCACATTCCAATCTTTCAATACTCTTCTTTTTCTGGTGGGGGGGGGCGGTGGTGAGAGAGGAAGCCAAATGGCAAAAGTCAGTCTTTATCAGTTAATTATAATAAATATAATGGACTAAACTCTCCAAATATAAGGCAAAGATTTGCAGTACAAAATTAAAACACACACACACACACACAACACAACCTTATCATATTCTGTCTTGAAAATATTAATTCTCAATCCAAGGATATAAATAGATACAAAGAATGGAAACTGATATTCCATATGTGACCAAAACATGTATGGAGTGACTATTGATAATGTCACAAGGAACATATTTTAAGACAAAAACTATTACAAGAGACCAGAGGTTTATGAAATAATAAAAGGTTCAATCCACCAATACATACCTATAACAGAATCCCCAAATATATAAATAAAAAACTATCAGAACTGAAAGGAGAAATAGTTTAATATCAATAGCTGGATAATTCATAATTCCAATTTCAAAAATGGGTAGCATGATTAGACATGAAATATCCCTGAAAATAGAATACCAGAACATTATCAACCAAATAGATCTAACAGAAATATATTAGACAGTCCACTCAACCCAAAGACTATTCTGCAGGATACACCACATGTTATTCTAGAAGATAAGCCTCAGTAAATTTTTGGAAATTATCTAATATGTTTTAATTATATAATAATATACTACTGGCCAACCATTTGGTCAAAAAAGATTACAAGAAAAAACAGAAAGTATTTTGAAGTTAATGAAAATTAAAATAAGACTTACCTAAATATATAAGATGCAGTGAAATCAGGAATTGGAGGTTTTTAAGGTAGGCACTATATAGCTACAAGTATCGAGATTAAAACACTAGAAGGATTTGAAAAACAATGACCTGATGCTCTGCTTAAGAATATAGTAAAAGTAAAATAAATTTAACTCAAAGCAAGCAGAATGAAAGAATAAATGGATAAAATGAGAGTGAACCTAAATTAAATAAAAAACATTAAGGAGCAACTATGAAGCCAAAAGTTGACTTTTTAATAAGATCAACGTTGACAAAGCCTGAGACAGATTGATGGGAAAAAAAAAAACAGTTAAAACTCTAATGAGTAAATCAAGAATATGGTGGATACATTGAAACTCATTTTGTATAAATTAAAATGATTAGAAAAGAATCACATAAAAATCTGTGTGTCAATTAAGTAGATAACCTGATTGTAATGTACAAAGTCATAGAAATATATGAACTACCAAACTGACTTACATCATGACAATAAGACTTGCAAAAATTTAACACACAGGTCTAGATGCCATTACTGCTGAATTCTATCCTATTTTTAAAGAATAACACCATCTATGATTAAATATTATCTTTTAAAGAAAATAAGACACCACTTCATATCTCATACTATGAGGCCATTATTTGATAGCAATCAGAGAAAAAAATCAAAAGGAAAGAAAATTATAGACCAACATTCCATGTAGGTAGATTGAATAATGCTCAATGAAATGTCAGCAAATCAAATTCTGTAACATAATTAATTAATTATATACTATATCCAAGTGGAATTTATCCCAGTAATATAAATGTTGTTTGGTATACAAATTCATTGTGTTCTATCACATTCAAAGAATGAAAGATAAAATTTTAAGATAAGTAATCATCACAGTAGATGCAGATTTTTTTAAAACAAGTCCAGCATACTTCCCAATTAAACCGCAATGAATTAGAAATAGAAGGAAACTCTTAGCCTGATCATGGGCATCTATGCAAAATCCACACAATAATGAATAATAAAACAAATAAAATTCCCCTACAGAAAGAATCAAGACAGGAATGTACTCGCTTTAAATGTCTATTCAACCCTGTACAGAAACAAATAGAATTCCAAATTGGAAAACTTAGCACATTCAATGATCACATTATTTAATACATGGAAAAATCCTAAAAACTTCATGTGCGTGCGCGCGCACACACACACACACACACACGCACACATTCTTAGAGGAAGTAAATAAATTCAAAAAATTGGAAGAAACAAATTCAACAAGAAGTTGAATTTCTAGATACCAAACACGTTACTAAGGAATATTCAGGAAATCCTCTCATAAACTGGTAGTGGAAAAATTAGATTTTACAAATTGTTTAGAATATGATCAAGCAACCTGTTAAAATGACCTCAAATTATTAAGTTCACATATAAAACACAATCTGAAGCAATCATAAGTTCACAGATATATGATTTACAGAAAGACAAATTTTTCTATTTAATAGTATTGAAATTAAAAACAAATTTAATACTAATTGAGTGAACATGTCTACTCTTTTATACTGACAAGAGATATTAGTTTGTAATCATTAAAATGTATGGTTTTATATTTTGGAGAACATTGTGAAATTCTCTAAAATCTCTAATCTAAAAGAGTTAAAAGAACAGAATACTACAATTTATGTAGTAAATCATTAGTCTATAACCATTTTTGTAAATTTTCATGTTTATACATTGTGTATATGATAATTTTATAAATTTACAATGTATTAAAATTTTGGTAATACTAAAGAATTCCAAAGAAAAATATTTTGAAATTTATTACTCCCAACTTAAAAAAATTAAAAGTTTAATGACCAAATAAAGAATATAGTGGGAACATTGCAAGTCATCTTGCAGAAATAAAAAGATTAAAAAAGAATCACATGAAAATTGTATGTCAATAAAGTAGATATCCTAGTTATAATGGCCAAAGTTATAGAAATGCTTAAACTAGAAGATCAATAAGTTTGGTCAGAGGCTAGTAATGGAGCATCTTAGGTGCTATTGTTATTGGAAAGTAATCACCTATCAGTGCATCCATTTATAAAATTTAAATTCTAGAGTTGATTTAAAAATATCTTATTAATAAAATTCAATAAAACATTTTTAGGAATTTGTTTATTAAATAAAGTTTTGGAATGAATACATCAATGTAGAATTTATATATATAATATATCCATACAGAATAGTCATTCAAATTTAAATTTGTTATTCTTTATATTAGTATGATTTGATATCTTGAGCTGCAAGAATTTAATGACAGCCAGGCTTGGTGGCACTCACCTGTAATTCCAGCAACTGGAGAGGCTGAGGCAGAAGGAGGCAAGTTCAAAGTCAGCTCAGTAACTTAGTGACACCATAACTTAGCAAGGCATTGTCCCAAAATAAAAAAGTCTAAAACGGGCTAGGGTTGTGGTTAAGTTGTTACACACCACCGGGTTGAATCCCTCATACCAAAACAAAATAAAACAAAAAAAAACAAATTAAGTTTAACCTATTTAATATAACCTATGAACCTTTGAGAAGAACTGTGGGTTAATAATGAAGGAACAGATCTACATTTGTCAGTCAATCCATAGTTACAGGGAAGTGACTATTAGAAAAATCAGTTGATTTGCTCATTAGAAACAAATTCTTATTTACTGGGTTCATTCCAAAGATGGTAACCACATACTCCCCAGCGGCCATGGTGGGATTATTTCCTTTACAATCATTCTGAACTGTGGTCTTAACAAATCATATAGTGATATTTATTGCCCAAATTGGATGTATTCCCCATATACTAATTATATCCATCACAAATGAAAATCTTCTAGTTCAATTATATTCTTACTACTGAGGAGTTGTAGGAGAATTGTTTTTATTTGTTTTACTTTTTATATAGTATCTAATTTTATTCCTTCTTAATAATTATTATAATAAAAAATAAGCACTAAACAGATCAATTTGATATAAAAAATGAGGGATTTGACAGAGCTAGTGTGTATTATGCCCCTCAATGAAAATATAATAATTTTAACACCTTTTATCATATCATGCATTTTGCCTACCTATTTAAAGAAATAAAATATAAGGGAACCTGTGGATGAGCTCCAATTTTAAAACATTTAAATGTGATTTTCATAGATGTAAATGAAATTATTATTTTCTTCTGATATAACAGATATTCATCCTTATGAAACTTCTTGTTCTATCTAATGAAATTACAGAATAATCAAGAGGTTTCTTATCGAACAAAACAAAAGTTAATTTTGCTTTTAATTTTTTTTTGTATCGTTAGAGTTTACTAAATAAACTCAAGTCTTCCTGCCTGTATGAAACATATTTTATGCTTCTAAGAACTAACTAAATACAAAGTTGTGAAGAATAAGAACTCTTCTTTTGTAAAATTACCAAATCCTAAAATGAGATATACTCGGTGATAGTCAAATCTATTCTATAATCATATTGCTTTACATGAATGTAGATGTTTAGGGGAAAAAAATCTGTGCATTGTACATAGGTCTCAAGGAGCTTCTACATAGACAAAACTGCAGGTTCCAAAGATCAGATAATGGTTTTGTGTAGTGATCAGCCTAAGAGGGATATCTGACTAAAATTCTAGAGTCATTCTTTCTGTGTGGTATGTATGCATGTATGCATGTATAATGCTGCAAGTAAAAGACCCTCCTAAGGAGCAATGCAAAAATGACCAATGCCACAATTGAAAAACTCTACATCACAGTTTTTGAGCTGTGGTCATTTTGTTCTACAGTCCTGCCTGTATTGCAACGATCTCCCCATTTCAACAGAGGCATCCTTCATCTTAAGTGTTTATGCAAATCCACTCATAATGTACAATCTTTCTGGACTTACAATTATCAAACTAAAAAACATTGATTTACAGCAAACTGTATACAAGTAATGTAGAGGCGATTAATCTCTCTATTATTGTTCATTTGTTGCTATGGAAATTCTGCTTCTCTTCAGGGCTATTAGTAAACATTATATTGAGATTGCTGCCAATGACAGAATCAGTCTTGGCAAACTCTGCCACAAATGCAAAACAGCATTATCACAGTCATGCTCTGCCAGGCCTATCCACATCAGCACGATTTCATTTCAATAAAAAGCAAAATTTATTCCTTTTACAGAACACACTGATATAAAATTGACTACACATTGGTATTGGGAATGTGCACAGTTAAAGATGTATAAGGATTTTAAAATTCAAATATTTTAAATGAAGTTTTATGTATAGATTCCTACTAAGGTTGTATATTTCACAGACTAATGAACCCTGGCTACATTTCTTGATTTTCAAACTTAAAATATTTTTCTTTAATTTTTAGATGCTGTGATAAAATAATGTTAATTTTTGAATGAAAATGAATGCTACACCTCATATATTAACTTGGAAGGAGAAGCAGAGCCCACATAATCACATGCAACACATTTGGTTACATTTGACTAAAGTGACATGTGGGACATATGTGCAGTAGTTTACCCTTTTCTATTAGAACTCATAAAATGTTTACATAAATGCCTTTCACTTGTGCATGAGATGAAGAAAAATAGTTTTGATTACCATGAAGTATATAATCATTATTGCTTAATGACAGGGATGCATTCTGATAGATGTCTATAGACAATTTTGTTGTTGCAAAAACCATATAATGTCCTATAAAACCTAGTTAGTATAGCCTGCTATATCTCTAGGCTATATGGTATACACACACACACACACACACACACATCACACATGCACACACACACACACATAGATACACACACAAACATAGACAGATATATATTTACATCTATACATATGCATATGATATACACACTATATATACACAACTATATATACACACATACATAATGTGTGTGTGTGTATATATATATATATATATATATATATATATATAGTATAGCCCATTATTTCTAGGATTATGATGAACAAACAACTTTAAATTAAATCAAACATGAGAGAAGATTATGCAATCAAGAGAAACCATAAACATAAGATGTTTGAGACTGCTCACAGTGTAATGCAATATACTGTTTTACAGCACACATTCTTGATAAGTGGAAGGAATACCCTCTAAAATAGTGATAAAATGCATAATATAGAAAATTCATAAGCCATTAATGATCATTTTCATCATTACCAATTATCACACGCTGTAAATGATTGTATGTGTTGTTTTGTACAACTGGCAGAGCAGTAGGTTTGTTAAACAAACATAGTCACAAATACCTCAGGATACATTGCACTATGACATTGGGATCTCTACAACATCCTTAGGTGTTGGGACTTTCTCAGCTTCATTATAATCTTCAGGACCAACATTGTTCATACAATTTGTTGCTGACAAAAACACCATTATTTGGCACATGAGTGTATTTAGCTCTCAAAGAAGCTAGTTTTAATAAAATTAGTCTATTAATAGGTATGGATTAATCCTAAGTCATTTGAACTAAAAGGTCTAACATATCTTGTTATGTATCATTGGGAGATCCTTGTTATAATTGCCATCTTATAAAGTATTCTTTGAATGTAAGATAATATGCAATAATCTCAAGTTGCTAAGTTCAATGTATTGGAGAAATAATAGCATTAATTTAATTGTCTTGGTGCTTTTAATAATGATAAGAAAGAGAGCTAATATTTTGTGAACTTGTGATGAAATTTAAATTAGCTAAATTATTAAGTGTATAGTAATGTTCTTCAGTGCCATCCATTCATTCACTCATTCATTTTTAAACACATATTTAACAGTCTACTTTAGATTCCTTTTAAGAATGAAAAATGAATTAGATCCATGGCCTGCACTTAAAGAACGAGTGACTAGTGGAGTGAGAGATAGACCAGTTAAATAATTAGTGAATTAATCTTTTGACAAGAGTTTTACCCAGGTTAATCTTTATTTAAATAGTTCAAATGAATAATTGAGTAATAAATTCAAACTATCTGAGATACTTTGTTAGTTGATCATTTCATTTCTTTTCTAAAAATATTTGGAAGTTAATAAAAGATATTATTTTTTAAGTTTTTAGGGAAAATTTTAGAGTAAATTGATCTAGCATTTCAGATCAGCATAACAAAGCAACTGATCTTCCTCATTTAACATTAGTTTTACTCAGTAACATTGTGTTTATCTAAATACTGACCCCGAGGTATAAAGCATTACATAATATTTTCTGTTTTTTGTAAATCAATATAATTCATTTTTACATTGACAGATCATATAAATTACAGTGGTCAGAAGGAACTTCATAAATATCAATTGAAGTTCTAAATAACCACTCTAAATGTTTTAATTCATTACAGTTAATGAAAGATGGTAGATTTGAAAAAGAATTCACATTGAATGTAGATATAGTCATTTGTTCTGTTCACTAAATCATTGTTATCACACTTGCATGAATCTTTCCACTTTAACATATTAATCCAAAAATCAGAGATTTAAGAATTTTTGTCAAGTAATGCACTAAACTTAAAAACTATGCTTTTAAATGTTTTATGTCATCAATTATCATATTTTATAATTTTCAAGTCTTAAAGCAGTATGCATTTAAGAACTTTGGTCATCTACTCTTGTAATCTAATGATTTATATCTCAGTTAATTGTAGTTAATTGATAAAATACAACTATTGCTTTATACTTTGTAAATACTATTAAAGTCATATAATTTTATGGCAATCAGATGTAAGCAAAGAGGAACAACTTCCAAGATCTAATGTGGACAGTAAAATTCATTTTCATTTATTAGGCATTAGTGCATAACAGCATTGCTAGATTTCCCAAGGTGTCCTGGAACACATTTCTTCTGGCTACATCATTATGGATATTTTGACCTTTGATCTTAATTAGGCATTCCAACTTACATAATGGAAGTCATATTTTTGGTTAGATACCACCTGTACAAGTCATTTTGCATAAATTGCTTGTAAATATAATTTTAGTGCATTAAGTAAATGGGACAGGAATGAAATTTATTATAGGCTGGTGATAAGTTGATACTAATGGTGAATGTTTCAAATGGGATAATTTTTTATGGAAATAAAGCAAGTGCATCTATGGACAGTGGTAGCTTTTTAAAACCGAAAGTCTGGCAAGCAATTTTAAATCCAAAATTTCTAATACATCTTTTTTTTGGAATTAAAGTGATAATGGTAGTAAGTAGCATTGAAATTGCAAAAACAAAAGTAAATGTTGAAATGCTAAACTGTCTAATTTTGAACAGGCTTAATGGATCCTATACAGTGAATATTATTGAATGTCTGAAACTTTGTAGTATGATTAAGAAGAAATTTTACAAAAACAAAATAATCAAGTTATTTTAATAGTATTAAAATAATCAATATGCACATTTGCTACTTCATGTCTGAGTGATGGTAATAGTATAATTTCATTACATAGAGGAAAGGATTTACTCCTTATTTTTTATATTTCTCTATGCAAAATATTTCAAGACTTTTGATAAGCAAGCCAGTTTTTTTCACCACTATAATTGAAAGACCTAACAAAAGCAACATAAAAAAGGAAAAATGTATTTAATGCTCATGGTTTCAGAGTTCCCAGTCTATAGATGGTCAGCTCCATCAGTCCTGAGGTGGGTAGAACATCACAGCAGAGGAAAGCAGCTCAGAACATGGTGACTAAGAAAAGGGAGAGAGTTCTTGGGCAAAATATAAACCCCAAAGTCATGACCCCAATGACCTATCTACTCCAGCCACACCCTACCTGCCTACTGGATTACTATCCAGTTAATCCATTTAAGTGGGTTAATGCACTGATTAGGCTAACACTCTCATAACTCAATTATTTCATCTTTAAAGTTTTTTACATTGTATAATAAGTGAGCTTTTGGGAGATATGTCCTATGTACAGCCTAATAGCAAGCAAAAATAGTATCAGTATTCTAACTAGACCAAACTAAAGAGGAAAAGACTTGTGTTTTAAGGTTAATATTACTCAAAATATTTTTTTTGTATTCCTTTTATATTTTCCTAACATTTTCCTAGGTAAATGATTCCTAAACTTAGTACACATCAGGAAAAAAAAGTATATCAAATTTTGACACACATCAGAACAAGAAATGAGAATGTTTGCATGCATAGCTTTGTACTGATATTTCTAAAGTCACCATACCAGGTGATATGAAGCCAGGGAGATTGTGAACAAATATTTATATTGACCTTTTTCTTTACTTAGCTAGCTATGTATTTATTAATCATCTTTATTTAAATATAGTACATAGACCATACAATTCATCTACTTAAAATGACTAATTGTATATTTTAGAGCATTATAATCATCAGCACAATCTAATTTTATATATTTTCAATAGTTTTCCAAAGGATATTTCTACCAATTAGCTGTCACTTCTTGTTTTTCCCCAATCTGAACAGTTAGCCCAATGCAACATTTTCATGATTAGAAAATTACCTTTTATGATCATCTTAAACATTTAAAATAATATGATATATAATTTTGTAAATGACTTCTTTCATTTAATATTTTCAAGATTCACTCAAGCTGTGACATGTATCAGTACTTCATTTCTTTTTACAGCTTTTTAATATTCCAATATACGATCATAATATACTCACTTTCACACTTTGGTTGTTATGAATAATCCTGCTCTAATTACTTATGCATATGTTTCTATATAGATATATAATTAGATTGAATATATAAATTAATTTTTGGAGTATTGGGTATTGATAGACTAATAATATTAAGACACCTAAATATGGACTTATTTCTTTTTAATTAGAAAAAAATGTTTAATTTATTTCGAAAATGTCCTGTACAAAAATTTGACAATTTTCATTTAATTTGTTTCTAAATGTATGCTATTTTAAAGGGAATTGCTTCCTTAATTTTATTTTTGTGTGGTTCCTAGTTCGATGTTAATATATATAAATGAAGTTGATATTTGAAACTGACATGTATAGATATTGTAGCCTGTAAACTTGCTAAATGCATATGTTGTTCTAATATTTTTTCCTTAGGTTATTTATGATTTTCTATGTATAAGGTCATGTTATTTATTAGTATAATTTTTTTTTCATTTCTTCCTTTTCAGAGTCAATTTTTTTAATTTTTTCTTTTCTTCTATAATTTCCCCTCCTAGAACTACATTAATTGATTTTGCAATGGTAAACCAACTTTGAATTCCTGTAATAAATCCTGTTCACCTCATTGGAAAACCATTGTTTTGGACAGCTGAAATATGACTGAAAATATTTTATAAGGGGTTTTATTTATATTTTTACAAATGAAATATTGTGCTCATTTACATAATCTATATTGATGAGTATTGTCTTTGTCTCAATTTTGCATAAGTGTATTAATTGAATGAGTTCAATAAACTCATTCTCTGGGAGGACCTCTTTAGGTCGCATAAGCCCATGATTGGTTACGGTTTATATGTATGCCCTCTTAGCCAGTTAGATGTTTACCCTATATGATTGTGGAGGTCCATGACTTCAAGTTCACAGTTGAATGAGCTTATAATTTTTACTATGCTTTCAGTCAAAGACTACTAGCTGGAGGATTACCTGTGATCTCTTGTGAAAGGACTCTGCTATGGGAATCACGATCTTACAGATCATCAGGGATGACTATGCTAATATATTTAAGCCTGGTTTCTCTGGATCAGGGTAGGTATCTTATTGTTCAGTTAACATTGAGCATGAGTTATATTCAAGCTGTCATGCCAGTTGTGCTATCACCCCATGTTAAAAGTTTCTGTGCAGTTTGAGAAGAACATTGAAGTCCTGTCTATATTTTGTCCTGACTGCTCCTTTTTGGGGTGTACCCTAGCACATGTAGATAAACTCCCCATTCGCCAAGTTTACTCTGATCCCAACAGTATCCTTTCATCCATTCATTTAAAATATCTATTAAGTAATTATTGGATTTTACTCTAAGGCACAAATTCCAAAAGTCAAAACAAGAACTATTTAGTACTATAGAAGGATCTAATCCTTCTGCTAAATATCAAAGATACTTTTCAGTTCACCCAATATCACTGTCCTTAAATCTTCCTCTTCTTTTTTTTTTCTTTTCTTTTTATGTTGGATTCTTCTGAAGAAGATGACATGTGTACCAATCCTATGGCAAGCAACTGTCTAGGAACTATTTATAATGATCATTCCCTGTTCATTTGACTGGGCAAACAATCCCCTTTATCTTAAAATTTAACTGGGAGGTCTTCAGATTATTTAAATAATCCTAGAGGAATACTTCAATATCATGAAACTGTGCTCATTATGGGAAGTGGTAGGGATTATAGTGGAATAGTGAATGTTACTAAGTTGCAATTCTCAAACTTAGACCAAAGTAATATTAAATGTTGGACTCTTTCTGTAACAATGATCCTTTGAAATTAAAAGCCCTCAAATATTTCTCCCCCAACTTCTTGGTTGTTACTTTCTTCTTCTCAGTGGAAGATAAGAAACTGGCCACCATGCCCCCAAAAGTACAACAAAGGTTGTAAAACAGAAATCATGACTCATACAGCCTAGCTAAATTGTCATACATATATTTTCTGGTTTTGATTCTATATATTATAACTACTTCTATAGGACAGGGGACACAAACATATACAGTGACACAATTTAGCTACTTCTCAGGACAAAACTGATCGTAGAATTCATTTTTTTTTTACAACATTTGCTTATTTCTTACGTGGGTAGGTGACCAAATACAGTCAATTGGAATCCAAACAAATTCCCTCCTTTAACAGCAGTAATATTTGCACTGCTCACTGCCAGTTTCTCATCTCAACCCTGGTTTTTAAATATTATTCACACTCTCCTTCTCACTCTACAATTACTTTTTTGTCCCAGCCCATATAGATTAACAGAAGAATAATTGAAGTTTTATGGGGCACTTAGAAGCAATATCAGAGCAATTATGCAGCCAGTACTCTGTATTATTAGTATATATCTATACAAGTTCATTTTCAATTAAATTTCAAGAGTTTATCACATAAATACTCTCTGTTGTGTGTGACGAAAAAAAATACATTTTCTTAGCAGGTTTCTAATTCATAGACTTGAACTTCTGTCAGCTTTTTCACTAATTTTAGTGCTTCCTGTCACAGCTTCTTACAACTAATGATATAAAATAAGAGTCATTACAGGGAAAAAAACACTCTGGAAACTAAAATTGTCTAGCAGATTCTATGCTCAGACAAGTAAATATGTGCATTTTATAAAGTTGTTAATATATGTCCTAAGTAAATTTCCAAATTGCTGATAAATTTACATCAAGGAATTCTTTTTCTCTGTTCCTCCATTTTTCTTCCTTTTCCATTAAAGGAATATGTTGAATGTGTAAGGAACTAATGATCCCAAAAGTGGCAATTTGCACTTCAAGAAACATTTTCATTTTTTTCAGAATGGCTGGACTTGAGATAAAGTATATACTAAACTCAACATTACTACTCATTACTTAGAATCAATTTTGTTTTGAGTTGGGGATTATTTTATGATGTATATATTCTTTACTACTGGAATTTTGGTAATTTTTAATATTTCATGGTCATTCTTTACCAGAGGAAGATTTCAATACTGGCTTAATAATGACACATAAAGGAAACAACAGTTAAATTCAGAATGCAGTCATGAAACCTCCTCCTCAATTAGCTTTGCAGCCTGTGGAGGTCAACAGGTATTACTTGATTTATGCCTTATGCAACTTGACTATTATAAGGAATATAGCTCCATAGTCATTTTTGTATTAATACAACTATCCAAGAGAAATGGTTAAATTTTATTTTTTAGCTATACCCAGGACAAGTTAGCTGATTTGCATTCTTAAGTATAGCTTAGGAATTATAGGTTACTGACAAACGAAGGAATGCATATGTCACTAGTAAACATATGTCCAAAAGGAGGATAGCTTTACAGAGTTGGATCTTCAGTTTTCTGGGTATTTAAAAAGGTACTTATATTTACTTAGAGCTGGATATCTAACAAAGATGGACCAACAGTCCAGAAAATAAAAAGGAAATAAAAAAGGGGAGGACTTTCTAGAGAGATTTGTTATCACAACAAACTTGGTTCAGCCATACACTAAAGAGAAAAGAACAAGGTGAAACCAGGAAAAGAACTTTAATCCATACTGCATTGGGGGAAGAAAAGTGAGATCTAACTACTCAGCCCTTTCTTTGTGATACTAAAAGAACTTTAGGCTTAAATATGGGAAGAACTATGTCAGGGGCAAGAGGTATATATGAATGATTAAGCAGATTTTGTCAAACCATGGATCGGTCTATCATTCTCTCAGTTCTAGTTCTGAAAGGTGGCTCTGGAGAAGTCCTAATCACTTGAGGGGACTTTTCAGGATGTAGGATGTTTGTCTATCAAATTTGCGGTCTTGGAAGGGAAGCAATTCAGCTCCCATGAGTGACTGCTCTTGCTGTTCTGGAAGGTATAGGACAATGACAGAGATTTCTTAGCATTGCTTCAGCCTATTTTACCAAACAGACAGTTGGTAATCTTGCCTCAGTTTTCCAGACTGAGGAGATAGTTTACACAGATTTGGTATTAATAAACCTTGTATTATGGGGTTTTAGATGAACACTCCTTAAATGATTAGCATGCCTATGTGCACAGCTGAGCAGGCCACAAAGTCCAAGGTAACAAAAGAGATTAATACAAAATGAAGACAGAGATGCTAAATTTTATCCTGCATTTATTTTCCCATTGACATTTGCAGGCTGAAGAAGAGAGTTACTCTGCTTCCTGCAGAGGCCGCCACTGTAAGTCCCTGTCATAATTGTAATGCAATATGACTGGACAGCATTTCCTATTTTACATACAAATGTTTATACAGATAGTCAATTTCTTTAAAAAAACACTGCCTGATGACTTTATATTCAGACTAGAAATTAAACAACAGTACAATTCACCTTAAAATATACTTTTATTTTTATTTCAGAAAAACTTTGTAGAAATAAGCAAGTTTAAATAATACTATCATATTTTCCATCAAGAAACTTAGATGCACAACCACATAAGCAAAATTTTAGGGAAATAAATTTGACTTCATTTATACCTGCCCATGTGCTCCCCCGCAATTAAAAACACTACCTTTAACCTCAAAAACAAGCAAGTAAGCAAACAAAATTCTCATCTTTCAACCAAGCCACTGTTTAAAGGATTATAGAATTCTTAAAATCAATTATGTTTCAAAATACTTTGACCCTTTGAGAAATTTCTACAGAGGATTATTCATCAGATACATTCTCCTCTATTGGAATCACCTGCCAAATGAGGCTAAGTGCAGATACCTGTCTTTTATAATTAAAGTGAGTGACAGGATTAACAGTTCTCTAAAACTATTATAATATTGTAATATAATAGGAAATGTATACTTGATGTATATCTTCATAAAGGTCTCAAAACCTTTGCAGATAGAGGGGAGATAAGATAGGAGACTCTTTTGTCCTAGTATCTTATCTTTGATAATAATTCCAGGCAAAGAACCCCTAATCTCTTGAAATTTCCTAGGTGATAGGAATTACTTGTTCTAATTGTGAGGCTGACACCTGGGGTCCCCGTAAGGCTCAGGATGATTGCCAAAGGAAACTTCCATGTGGACTAGGAGATGGGAACTTTCAGCTCCCCCTCCACCAGCCACCTCAGGGAGGTGGGATGTTCTGAAAACTCCTTTGATCTCCAGTGAATAATAATTTACTAATTCATGACCGACTAATGAAGCTTATCTTAAAAATCCAACAGGAAATGGTTCGCAGACATTCCACATAAGTAAAAACATGGAGGTTCCTAGAGTGTAATGCACCCAGAGAAGGAAGCTCTGTGCTCGTTCCCTTAAAATCTTCCCTATTCTTTATAATATACAGATAAACTATTACCCTGAATAATATGACCTGCTGTAGTAAATTAACCCAATCTGAGGAGGGGGATCATGTTAACCCTCATTTATAGCCTATCAATTTGAAGTATGGTTGACTATCTACATTTTTTGACTGGCATCTGGATTGGTGGAACGGGAAACACTTTTGTGGCACTGAGCCATCAATTCGTGGTATTCAACTCTATATTCATATACATACTGTCAAAATGAATCTGATTTGGAGGACTACCAGCTTGTACCATGCAGAGATTTGCTTGGAGTTTGGGGTAACAATTTCCATATATCTAGTGTTGTGCTGAGCAGGTGATTAGAGAGTAGAAAAAAACACTTCCCACTTATCCTTTCTGTCAGTCAGTGTACCTGCATTTTAAATTTTATCAATTCCCTCTGCCTTTACCTTTCTCTGTATGCATACCTGATCCTGCAGTACTTAAGTTCTTCCCAGCTTGCGGTTTGTCTAGCGCTCATCATGTAGATGTAATCACTGCTGAGATGCTTTGTCTTTCTTCTTGGCCAGTGATCTGTCTCCACTTCATAGGGCAGCAACTTGTTGGGCCATCTGAATGAAACAACATACACTGTACTGCTATTGCTCGCTGAATTCCATGGCATTCCTGCTAGGATAATTTCAGTTACACTGATAGAAAATAATTTATTCAGTATTCAAAAACAGTTTAACAGTTTATTATTTTTCCTAGAGTTAATCAGAAGACAACTTTGTACAAATTGTTAGAAGATGTCATTATTAGCAGCAATGGACAGAGCTATGACTCAAAGGTAAAATGTCCACCACTATTTTTCAGTCTCAACTGATTTATTTTTATAAAACAGGTTGCATTAGAGTTTATTTTCATTTATTTTCCAGATTTCTGCAAAGAGTTTCATGGGAAAGGAAATGTCATCAAAATCTTTAACAAACATCATTAAAACACACAAGGGTTTACTAAGGAAGTGATCTCTTAAATATTTCTTTCCACCTATACCTGTTTAGGATATATTCTTTCCAGTGTCAAAATCTTTGTTGGTTTCACATGTTTGTGTTGTTGTAAATATACTACTAAATAAAACAAAGTGTAAACAAACAAAAAATCCACATCAAATCTTTAAAAATATTCAGTATTTCACTTGGAAAATTTGGAGTAGTTTTCAAATTATACTCAATATCCTCAACTATTGAGAATGTGTCAGTTGAATCCATTAGCACTCCAAGAACAGAAAATCAATAGGAAGTTTCCAAAATGAGTGGATTATGTACACATTTATTTAAAGGCTCTTTTCAAAATTGGTGAAACTTCACATTATTTTTTGTTTTCAAAAATGTCTGTCTGGAAAGTTACTCTCAAAATGTTAAAAGCATAATAAAGTCTGTGCCTTAGTATACACAATAGAGGTCGAGGGATGAATTATGTTTTTGTTCAAATGCCATGATTTATTTTTGTATAGTTGTTATTATAATCCCAAATATTAAAATATGGTATAAAAACTGACTTTATAGGTTTAGTTTAATTTCTCAAAATAACCTCTTAATACAATTTTCTAAAACTTATTTAAGTTTGAAATCATTTTAATATTTTAAATGAGTTCATTAAATGTTTGCTCCCCACCCCCAGATATTTCAGTTTATCTGCAGAAAGTGATTTACCATTTGTTGTTAAGACTATTGGTAAGGTCAAGGTAAATGTCGAAGACTTATTTATTTATTCAACAAATATTTTTAGCACATACCTTGTGCCAATGACTATTGTAATTATAGCAATGAACAGAATCCTGCTCACATGAATTGAAATCTTATGGGACCTCTTTAAATATGTAAGTATATCAAAAGGAAATATATTTAGTGAGGAAAAGGTAAATGAGTTTAAAGAGATAGAGAGATGAAGTCAAAGCAAGATGAAGTCTCTCTGTTGTGTGGCATCTAAACATAGAAGTGAAGAAGGCAGAAGAAAAAATGTAGTTATCAGAGGGACAAAGTAGAGACAGGAGGTTTTCCCCAGGCACAGGAAAGAGTTCAGTAGAATTTCCAGTGGGAAAGTGCACTTAGTATGCTGAGGAAAAGTAGTAAAAAGGCTGTGATGTGGTTAATGTGGGGAGAGAAAGAAAGGCAATGGAATCATAGAGGTAGCAGGGAGTAAAATCATGCAAGACATGGTCATTACATTTTATTATCAAATGAAAAAGGAGACAGAGATTCTGAGCATTAGGGTGAATATTTACTTTTGTTTTAAAAGAATAACTGACAGTAGGGTGGAAAATCGGTATCAGTGGAGAAGGAGAGAGCAAGGAAACCCATAAGTAATTTTTTAATCTATCAGGATCAAAAAAGATAAGTGTGACTTAAGTGGGGGTAGTCATCATGGAGGTAAAAGAGTAAACCCTGGGATACTTACTGATGGGGTTTTATGGTGGAGTTGTCTGTGAGAAAGAAAAAAAAATGTTTTAAGTCTTCTGGGAAGGAAATAAACAAGAATGAGTAAGTGGTTTTATCTGTGGATTAGGTCATATTTTTGGAGAAGTAGACTCAGTCATAAGTGAAGACAGGAGGAAGGACATGCTTGAAAAGGTAAAAAATAAAACAAAAAAAGAGTTGATAGAACGTTATCTTAAACCAGCAGTCAGGTGGAAAGAAACAAGAGTGTCAACAGAGTAACTAACCTTAAAGGAAGAGATATATTCTGAGGCAGAAAAGAGAAAGAGAGTGACAATGACCATATTGAGAAAGTGTAAGGAAGAAAGCAGGAAAATGAAGAGACGCCTGATTTAGGTGTCTTTGGTGATCTCTAAACTAAGGGTAGAAGGATGGTGGTAGAGATGTGATGCTAGTTTTCACATTATACAATTTGACAGACCTATATTTTCTTTTGCTCCAAAATACCATTTTAAATGGTCTTAACCATTAATTGATGGGGACACTGGACCTGTAATTGTCGACACATAAAGAAACAAAAATCCACAAAGAATAAGGTTTATTTTGCCCGTTTCTGAATAAATCTGAGGAAAATTTCCATATCAACTTCAGAAAGAAAGAATAACCAAAAGGACTGGGTGCCCTGGGAAGAGGAGATGATCTGAGAATCTCCCTACTACAGGTTAGAAATCTTGATGCTACTATGTATATAATCTGCAATTCATAATCTAGTATTGGATCTATGGAATTCCAGCCACACACTCTTCCATTTGAAAGGCTCAGGGAGTGTGTCTAAATCTTTCTAGCTCTAGCTGTCATATATTTTTTCAGGGGTGGTGGAGGTTGAAGTTATTTTAAAGCCTATATTGGCTAGATAGGAGTTTATTTTCACATTTTATAAAATTATTAAACATCGTTGCCTTCATCAACTGTTACCAAGTTTTTAGGTCTTTCCAAGATCCTCACTTCATCCTGTGACTAGCAACCTGTCCTGCAGTTTGAACCATGCATAGCCTCTGTCTCCTAGTGGTCTGTATCCAATCTTCCCTAATCTGGGACAGCTGAGGTTACCAATATAGAGGATAAAATCAATGCCCTCATTAAAGCAGCTGTTGTAAATGTTGGACCTTTATGACCTGGTTTGTTGCAAAGGCCCTGGCCAATGTCAACTTTGGGAGTCTTATTTACAATATTGGGGTTGGTGGACCTCCTCCAGCATCTGATGCCAAATCAGCAGGAGGTCCTGCCCCTCTCCACTGTTGACCCAGCTGAGGAGAAAATGTTGAAGCAAAGGGAGAATCTGAGGAGCCTGCAGATGGCATGTTCTTTGATCTTTTTACTAAAACTCTGGTAAGGTAGAGATAAACCTTTTTCATATATTTATAAACACTTGTTTTTTTTTCTTCTGAAAGTGTCTGTTCACTTCCTTTGCCTATTTACTGATTGTGTTATTTGTTTTTTGAGTTCTTTATATATACTGGAAATTAATGCTCAAAAAGCTTAACCTCCTGTTTAAAATAAATAAATAAACAAAAGCATTCTTAAAAAAAAACTTAATTAGACATATGGATGGAGTAAAGAAATATATATCTATGTGGCAAAACAGATGAAAGTTTTCCAATGGGAGGGGCTCATACAAAGGGAAACAAGATTGACTAGACTGATTTGACTTCCTGATTTTTTGTTTTGTTAACACAGGGGTGTTTAGCCATTGAAGCATATCCCTCGTCCTTTTTTTCTACTTTTTTTTCAATAATTATTTTGAGACAGAGTCTTTCTAAGTTCCTCAACACCTCACTAAGTTCCTGAGGCTGGCTTTGAACTTGCAATCCTCTTGCTGCAGCCTCCGGGAGCTGCTGGGATCAGTGGTATTGCAGATGTTTTATAAAATTTCAGTTTGCCTTTTTCTTCTTCTCTATCACAGGACCTGGTACTGTGAAAAGGCTCACTAGATAACCCTATAACATTAGCAGGGAATGGTAAGCACTAAGGCAATGCTTTTGTATACGCATTAGTATCAAGAAGTCTTTGGGAGATCCTAACTAAAAAGAAGTTTACCAAATAATTCTTTTTATAGTCAAAAGCAATTGAAACTCATGTGTTAAGAGCAGATGGATCCTGGGGAGTCTTATTAAAACAGTAACGTAATCACTAACTTCTTTATAAATATTTAATATTTTACATTCTTCAGCTTTGTGAACCCACTTCTGAACTATGTCTTTCTAGATAAACTTTCAGCATAGCTTGACCCTATTTATCTCTTTTAAGGTTATGAACATGTAACCACAGGGAAGCAGCAGGAACCTAGTATGTGTGGTAAAAGCTGTCAGGTTTCTTTAGTCTAAGTTTCTGGAGTCTGAAAGCTAGCCCACCTGACAGTGTTTTGTCATCTCATCAGTCTGTCATACTGCCTGGGCTTACTCTCTTCACACTGCCAGCGGTTCCAGCACATCTCAGTGGTGAGGGACAAGGGTCACAGTAATACTTGGTTGTATAAGAATAATTTTCCTCAAAGCTCAGGAGCATTCATGATTATGGCCGACATATTCTGTTTTGACAAGCCTAGACCCTATTTCTCAAGAGAATTGAAGAGGGCCATGGACAGAAAATCAAAGTTCTCAACTTACACGTCATCTGTAATATTTTTATTTTTTTTTATTTTTAAATTTTTTTAGATTCAGATGGACACAAAATACCTTTATTTTGTTAATTTAGTGCTAGGGATTGAACCCAGGACCTCAGGCATGCTAGGCAAGTGCTTTACCACTAAGCTATTTACAACCATGTATGATTTTTTCTGAAGTGGCAAAACTTGCTATGGAATCCTGATAACTATAAAAGCTTTCCATAGATGTTTTTAAATGATTTGTCATTTTGAAAGTCATTTTCTGATATTTATATCAGCGATATGGTATCCTTCAAGATATTTTAAGTCATTATATATAAACCTTTAAAAAATGGGAAAGTTTTTTACTCCAAAACAACAGATCTGGCCAGTGTTTTTCAGTTAAAATTTCTAGAATCCTTTCTCCCTCTTCTTTGCCTGTGCAGCAGGTGGGAGAAATGTTTTGGCTTAGAACACATTCACTTTGATTCTAAGTAATTTAAATGAGACACCCCATGAGTAATTTTGTATAAACTAATCCCCACTAGAAGAACTTACACTAGGTCCTTGGGGAAGTTTATCACTTTTATTTGATGTTGTAAGAACTTATACCCTGACATGGACACTATCGGAGTGTCACTAGTAGTATTAATTTAATTAAGGTACTGTCAGCTTTTCTCTAGTTTACACAGTTGAATGTCTCAGTCTTTTATAATCAAATGGGCCAGAAAATTGCTGTTTGGTTTACTATTCCCGGTTTGTTTTCTTTTCCTAAAGTGTGACTTGAATTTTTAAAACCATTCTTTAGTCTTTTGGTGTTAGCATGGATGGCTATATATTTTGTATATGTATGTATTGGTGTACTAAAATTACATAATACCAAATGGTCTCCTCATCTTAGTTTATATATATTCAGGAATGTCTAAAAATAGAATTAGTGATCTTTTGAATTTGAATTGATTAATCTATTAAATAATGTAAAGATCAGAATTGGGGATTATGCTAAGATTTTTCTCATGAAAAATGAAAGCCTTATAATTTCAGATGTATGGCCTATAAAAGTGTTTTTAAGATGCAAATGTTCCTGTGGCATGTGACTATATCATTTACATCAATTATGAATCATTTAAAATCAATGAACATAACCAAGTGTGGTAGCAAGGGTCTATAGTCCCAGATACTTGGAGGTTGAGGCAGTAAGACTCTTTGAACACAGGAATTCAAGGTCAACATGGGCAACATAGCAAGACTCATCCTCCCTAAAATAAATAATAATAATAATAATAAATTTAAAAAATATGTTTAGTATAGTTATTACTGGCAGCACAATGTATAAAAAGAGTATGGTGGGAGAAACAGTACTGCTTTGTCAACTTTTTCACTGCTATGAACAAAAGACCTTGCAAGAACAATTTTAGAGGAGAAAAATTTATTTGGGGCTCATGGTTACAGAGATCTTAGTCCATAGACATCCATCTCCATTCCTCAGAGCCTGAGATAAAACTGAACATCATGGCAGAAGCCTGTGGTGGAGGATAAGCAGCTGGAAGTATGGCACCAGAAAGCAGAAAGACAGAGAGAGCTCCACTCAGAAGAAAAGAAGATAAACCCCAAAGGTATGTTCCCCAATGTCCCTCCTCCTCTAGCCACACTCTACTTGCCCATAGTTACCACCCATTCAATCCATTTAAGGCAATTAATGCACTGATCAGGTTAAAATTCTATTACCCAATCATTTAATCCCTATACTTTCTTGCATTGTCTCTTATATGAACTTTTTGGGGTACACTCTATCTTTAATCCATAGCAAATACATAATTTGAAGACAAAATTTTTGTTCAACAAAGATTCAGTTCTGCAATTAGTTGTGTTACACACAGACCCAAACCCTTCATTGAGTCTGGAAAAGGGCATCAGTTGTTAATTCTTCAAAGCCTTCATAATATAGACAACATTAGATTTATTGTATAGGTATAGATACAGGTGTAGATGTGGGTGCAGGTACAGGTAACAATTACAGGTATAGGTATAATTACACATGTGTAGTTAGATAGGTGACTTTTGATGCCCAAAGTGACATAGTTTATTAGCAGACATAGAAATAATTAATTTTACTAGAATGATTTAAGTAAATCATTTTAATTTTTCATGTTTCATGTAATGCAATTGTTGAATAAAAAGAGATTGTGACATTTAAGATTCTTTTCAGGTATAAAACTATGAATTTACATGATAGAAATCTAGTTTCTGAAGTCATATACAGAGATCTCAGTTCATTGAAGGCCAATTTACACAGCTCTGGTCCCCAGGTGAGGCAGAACATCAGGGTGAAAAAGTATAGAGGAATAAAGCAGCTCAGGACATAGCCACCAGGAAGCAGAGAAAGAGAGAGCACTGCTCACCAGGGACAAAGTATAAACCCTAAAGACACCCTCCAGTAATGCACCTCCCCCAACCATCCCTACCTGCCTACAGTTACCACTGGTTAATCCATACTGATTATGAAAATGCTGATTAAGTTAGGGTTCTCACAACCAAGTCATTCAATCTCTGAAAATTCTTGCATTGTCTCCTACATGAGCTTTTGGGAAACACCTTATATCTAAATCATAACACACCCAAAAAAACTCTTGGTTGTATTAATTTCTTAGTTCTATCATTTTCAGTTATTGTGCATTGATTCACATGCTAGTCTTTGACTTCTTATGATTTAAATAAACCTGTCACTAATATTCTTCAAGAACTTGGCATTATAGAATGTGTTGTGATTTTTCCTACTATGTGTGCAGTATAGTTAAATGGTTGTATGCCTGTTTTGTAAATGCTATGAACAACTAAGAGGTTTTTTTTAAGTTCATACATATTAATAATAGAAAAGTTGTTTTATCACCTTAGTAACAACTGTATCTTTATTCAATTATTCTGTGCAGATCTGGCTCATTTTTGGCATATGGTTTTGGTTTATAAATATAGTGTTCTGAATAAGCATGAAAGGAGTAACAGTCAGTATTTGTTTTAAGTGACACACATAATAGGCAAAACATCAAAATAGTGATTAAACTTCAGTCCCACTGTTCACAGGTCACTTGTCACAATCTATAATGTCATTGCTCAGTTAGGCCAAAAAAAAAAAAAAAAAAAGACAAAGAAAAAAGACTGCCTACACAGGCATGTTTTCAGAGAGTCCTACAATAACCATCTCTCTGGGCAAAAAAAAATCCTGAAGCTGTCCAAAAAATAGCAATTTGTCAACAATTTAAAATAGGCTTTGACATGATATATTTATTTGACAGTATAATGTAATAATAGAGATATTGTAGGATGATGGCTGTAAAGGAAATTATCATTGGTAAGTGCCCTTCTCTGCAATTAATTCAGATGTGTATGGGAAAAATACTGATGGACAAAATAATTATGGGTGGGTGGATGGACAAGTACATGGTACTGCTATT
Source organism: Ictidomys tridecemlineatus (assembly GCF_052094955.1). Classification (NCBI taxonomy): domain Eukaryota; kingdom Metazoa; phylum Chordata; class Mammalia; order Rodentia; family Sciuridae; genus Ictidomys; species Ictidomys tridecemlineatus. The sequence goes on along the minus strand of NW_027525461.1, from coordinate 944,716 downwards.
GCCCTACATCATTCTACATCATTTGTGTACCTTCACAGAATCTAAATTAAGTTATGTTTATAAACTAGAGTTATTTAAATCACTTCCCCTTCAATAAAAAATTTCAAGTCAAATATGAGAAATTATTTAATATATTTATAGGATAATCTACTAAATGGAACAGATTGTATATTTGGAAGTGCTTAATACCAACAAAATAAACGTTCCCATGTCCCTATCACACAGATATTTCCACTGTTTCTTTGATTTATATCTCTGAATATAAAATATTATGATTATATAAATTTTACAGTATGAAACATAATATATATTTGAATACATATACACATATATGCATTTATTTATTTATTTTTGTTTATTTTTAGTGATACTAAAGATTGAACCTTGAGCCTCATACATGCTAAGGAAACACTCTACCAGAGGGTCACATCCCCAGACACATATATATTTAAAGGTAGCCATGTCTTTGTAGAATATTTAGTATAACCAATAAGATTAAAGTAAAATCTCTATGCATATTTTTAAGTAAGTATTGGCCAGTGTTTTCAATACAAGAAATGGGGTTAATAATAACAAAAATCTTGGATGAATCTCCAGGAAATTTTACTGGGGAAAGTGAATTAAAAAAAGGCTCTATACTGTATAATTTTGTTTATATTACATCTTATTACATAACATTTGCAAATAGAGAAAAGATCAATGGTTTCCAGGGATTAGATGTAGAATAGGTGGTGGGAGAGGTGGTTGGACACAAGATGGGAATAACTTATACCTTGGTTGTATCTATTTATTGTTGTCATATTCCCTGGCATAGACATGTCATGGTTTGTTATACCATTCACCACTTGACAGGCACATGAAAAATTTCAGTTTTAGGATCTTACAAATCAAACTGCTATGACCATTAATGTACAGGTCTGTGACTGAATATAAACCTTCATTTATCTAGATTAATGGTAAGGAATGCAATAACTGGGTCTTATGTTAATTAAATATGGTAATTGTGTAAGGTAAATTTTATGAAAATACCAATCTTTTTCTTAGAATGGCTGTAACATTTAATATTTCAACAGCATGTATGAGTTATACAGTTTCTCTGCAAACTCACCAATATTTGTGGGTGCCATTTGTGTATCATTATTGAGATGCCTGTTTTTATCTTTTGCTCACTTTCTAATTAGATTATTGTTTTATTTCCTCTTGAGTTTTGAGAGCATTTAAAAGGTATTTGTGTTAGCCTTCAATCACATATATGATTTGAAAATGCTTTATCCCAGTCTTTCATAGGTCCTTTTATTCTTTTCACTTGTTTGTTACAGAACAAAAGTTTCAAATACCAAATAATTAGCAAGTTCAATTAACCAGTTTTTCCTTTTATGTGTTATGTTATTATTGTTCATTCTAAAAGATCGTTTTGTCTTTTCCTTGCTTTCAAATTTTTCTCCTTTATTATTTTTACAAACACTTATAATTCTTATGTTTTGCATATCAATCTATAATTCATTTAAAGTTAATTTTGGGGCAAGATGTAAAGTTTCAAGTAAGTTTTATTCTTTAGTTAACATTTGTTTAGTTATTTTGTCATTACTTTTTTCCTTACCCACAGAATTTCTTGGTGCTTTTATCAAAAATCAATAAGACATATATGTTTATTCTGACTTTGATATTCTACTTTATTGATTTATGTTATTTCCCAACCATAAATCCATTCAATTGCTATAACAAAGATACCTTAAACCAGGTAATTAATAAGCAAAAGAAGTTTATTCCTTACAACATTGGAGATGGAAAGTTTAAGATGAAAATGCCAGCAGATTTAGTGTCTGGACAGTCTTTTAAACATAAATATGCTTTCTATGGGCTCATGTGGTGTAGAAGGAACGGTTGTCTTATAACTCTTTTATAAGGTCACTAGCACCCTTATTGAAGGCTGCTAGTATGACTTAATCACCTTCTATAGACCTTACCTCAAATACCATTGCATTGGTGTCCACACAATCTTTGAGTACCAAAACTATATTAAGATATGGTATGATTTCTTCCACTGTATTTTTTTTTTAGTTTTTTAAATTGAACACAAAATTGTTATTTTGCATTTATGTGGTGCTGAGGATTAAACTCAGTGCCTCAAGCATGCTAGGTGAGCACTCTACCACCAACCCCAGCTTCTCCACTTTATTCTTATTATGATATTTTAAGCTATTTTAGATTCTATGAATTTCCTTATAAAATGCAAAATTAGATTATTTACTGTAAATTCTTTCCTGGGACATTGCTAGAAGTTAATATTAAACCTATAAATTAATTTGGGGAAAATTGACATATTTGCCATGTTGAATCTTCAAATTTAAAACACAAAGTCTTTATATTTATTAGGTCTTTGACTTTTTAAGAAGCACTTAGTAACTTTTAAAATGGGCACATTCTACACATTTTAAGTATACTAAAAATCTATATGCTCTTTTTTTCAGTATAGAGTAATATGACTAATTAGATGTATTGATTTTCTATTCTATAATCTTTCTGAACTTGTTTATCATTTCTATGAGTTTGGTTACAGAGCTCTTGTAATTTTTTAAGCAGAAAATCAGGTCATCAACAAATATAGACAATTCTGCCTCTTGCTTTCCAGTGATTAATGAAGTTTATATATCTTTTCTTGCCTTTTTCCAATACTTATACATAATACATTACATTTGAATTTATGTATATAAGGTACAGATTTTTGTAATGACTACAAGTCAATCTTTTTAAAAACTACACAATTTCCATGGTTTCCATTAAAGTAGACATAGAAAAGATGATTTATATGCATATGTTAGCTATATATGTAATACATTTCTTATATAAAATTAAGATAAACCTAGGACAAATTCAAAATGTCTATGTTTCTACTATAAAGATTTAGTCAATATTGCCCATTAATTGGATATTCAAATTGAAAAATAATATTCACAGTAATTTTTTTAAAACAAGCAAAATAATAAAATTTGGCATTTTTCATAAGTTACTTTACTACTTTTCATTATCTGATTTGTGAGTTTTCTGTCTCTGTCCTTAATCCAGGTTTATGCTAAGGCATAATGATTGAGAAATTTAACAATTTTGTCTCTATTATACTACACAGAGCATCAAAACGAAAACTATTCAAACAGGAAATATTTCAAAATTTCAGCAACTTTAAAGCTCTTTTGGAATAATCTGATTTATTATTAGAAATAATACTGCAACCTCATGTTCTGGAAATCTTTTAATATTGCTGGACTTCTCTAAGAACATGTTCCTAGATAAGAAACATGCCAACAGCATTTCTGACATTAAAATATGTTCCACTACAAATGGCTATCCAAAGTGTTGTCCTGTATATCAGCATTTGGGACTACAAGTCCATATAAATTGGTGAATATATGTCACTTTATATGTTTTAATATGATATGCTTCACTTAAAGCAACCAGTTGTAATTTTGAAACTATTCTTAGTTCCTCATCACTTTATATATAAGATTTGTAAAGCACATGGTTATTATTCAGAAATGTAAGTGTAATTTTAACTTAATCATAGGGAATTACCAAGATTTTTACACATCCAAAATATTAAGGGTTATTTTTTTTCACCAACTGAATCATATTTGAGGGAGTGTAAAAAAGAGATTTCCAATGAATTTTTGCTATGTGAGATCTATTTTGTATAATACGCGCGCACACACACACACACACACACACACACACACACACACACACTCATGCATACTGTTTTTCAATAACCTAAACAACATAAATTTGGCTCCCATATTCAGTAAAATATATCTTCCACACGTATCTATTTATAAAAATGTATATGGATTCATTTGGTTATGACATTATGAAGACTATTTAAAATAATTAAATTAATAATGTTAACTAATAACTGCCATTTATTTTTGTCAAGCATAGAGTTTGGTAGTATCATCTTTCAACTGTATTTTACCAAGAATCTGATAATACTGATCCAGAAAAATACGTAAATAGGTAGAGATAGCTAGATACATACATAAATACATGTATTGTGTATGTGTGTACACGTGTGTGGGTATGTGTCAAAACTGAATAATAGTGGAGAATGAACTTTTTTTTCCATCTTGATACTTTTAAAATTGATAGTTATTTCCCTTCGTGTTTACAAAATGCTGAAATAATTTTGGGACTGGGTAGATAAAAGTATAAATCTCAGAAAAAATATTTGGTGAACTAGATAACCTCACAATAAAATATGAAAATCAAACTGAAGTAGAAATAAGCATAATATAAAACACAAGAATATTCAAGATATTTGGGACAGTGTCAAACAGCTTATCACAAATGTAATTAAATTCCCAGAAAAAGAGAGAAAATGGGGAGAAAAAATATTCAAAGGGGGCTGAGAATTTTCAAAAATTATGAAAGATATCAGCATATGTATACATGAAGGTAAGTGGCCCTCAGTAAGGATAGACACAGGAATGAGCACTCCAAAGCATGTCATATTAAACTGCCAAAATGAGAAATAAAAATTCCACAATGAAAGTAGTTTGAAAAAATATATTGAAACACAAGGTAGACATAAGAGAAAATTTATTCTTCATATGTTGTAAAAATTTTTAAAAAAAGACTCAATGAGAAAATATTTTAAAATAACAGCAGTTTGGTAAGAGAAATGTAATAATTTTAGTGACTGGTACTGTGTTTTTAAAATCTGAATTTTTTTCTTAATTAAATTTAGTAGTATTTTATTTTATTTTTACTTTTTCAATTGACACACAATGTGATATTTGGATTCATCTAAACCTTGGATGGTTACTAACCATAATTAGTACATCATCACCTGAAACTTTTATAATTTTCTTATGGAAAGTTACTAAGATTCATTCTTTCTGATTATTTTGAAAGCCATAACATATTATTTTTAGTTATATTCACCCTAGTGTGCCACGAAATACTTTATACCTCCAAACAAAAATACAATTGTAGAATTGAAGATACAGCTCAGTAGTAGAGCATTTGCCTAACATAGACAAGGCCCTGGGTTCAATCCCCAGTATAGGAAGGAAGGAAAGAAGGAAGGAAGGAAGGAACGAACGAAAGACATTGTCCTCATTGATAAACCACCTCCCCTCTACATAAGCTCATTCTCCCCAGTCTCTGGTAACCAGTTTACTGCTCTGAACTTCCATTTTTAGGTGACATTTTTAGGTTCCACTTATGAGGATATAATGCTATGTAATGATATATTTTTCTTCAGTGCTTATTGCCTTTAATTTAATGTCCTGTATGTCCATCCATGCTATTGCAAATTACAGGATTTCATGCTTTTACGTCTGAATAGTATCCATTCGTGTATGTATATGTATATGTACACAACATTTTCTTTATCCATCTGATGATGAGTACTTCAGATGAATCCATAGCCTGCTGGCTACTGTGAATATGACTTTAATAGATATAGAAGTGCATGAGTCTTTTCAACCTATTGATTTTATGTTTTTGGGACACGGACACACACACACACACACACACACACACACACATTGGGATTGATAGATTATATGGCAATGCTATTTCGTTATTTCAGAAAGCTCCAATGCTGTTTTCCATATCATATTTCTATCATCAGTGTGCAAGTATTCATATTTATCCACATCCTTGCCAGCACTTGTTATTTATTTATTTATTTATTGTCTTTTTGAAAATAGCCATTCTTTCTGGAGTCCGGTGGTATTTCATTCTGGTTTTGATTTGCATTTCCTTAGTAAATATTGATATTGAACTTTTTTCATGTGTATGTATTCTTTTGAGAAATGTCTGTTCATATATTTAGCCCATTTGTAAATTGGCTTATTTATTGTTTTGCTATTGATTTGTTTATGTTCCTTATATATACTAGATATTAACAGATACATAGTTTGCAAATATTTCCCATAATTCTATAGGTTGTTTCTTTGTTCGTTGTCTTTGTTGTACAGAATCTTTTTAGTTTGCTCTAATCCCATTTGTCAACTTTTGATTTTGTTGCTTGTGCATTTAGGGTCATATCCAAAAAAAATATTGCCCTGAAAAATGTCCTGAAGTATTTTCCCTATGTTTCCTTCTGGCAGTTTAAATTTTAATTCTTACATTTTTGTCTTTGAATTATTTGAGTTGATATTTGTAAATGTTATGGTTTAGTTATGAGGTGAGCCCCGAAAGTTCATGTGTGAGACAATACAAGAATATTCAGAGGTGAAATGATTAGTATCAGGGTAATACTTATGAAAACCTTGACCTAATTAGTGCATCCATCTACTTGAATGGACTAACTGGATGTGACTGTAGGCAAGTAGACTGTGGATAGATGAGATAGGTCACTGAGGGCATGCCTCTGGGAAATATATTTTGTCTCTGGTAGCAGAGCTCTCTATGCTTCCTTGATGCCTATGTTCTGAGCTACTTTTTTTTACCACACCTTTATGCATGATGTTCTGCCTCACTTCCAGCCCAGAACAATGGAGTGAGCCGTCAATGGACTCGGACTTCTGGAATCATGAGTCACAAGTGTACTTTCATTCCTCTAAATTGTTCTTATCAGGTCTTTTGATCACAGTGGCAGGAAAACTGACTAGAACTATAAAGAGGTAGGGATCTGGTTTCATTCTTTTACACAAGAATATCAGTTTACCCAGAAACATTTTTTTTTCTTTTGAAGACACTGTTCTTTCTTCATTGTGGGTTCTTGGCTCCTTCAATAATATGTGGGGTGTAAATGTGTGTAATTACTTTTGGGGTCTTTTTTCAGTTCTATTGGTCTTTGTCATTTTTATGTCAATACCATACTGTTTTGATTATTAGAGCCTTTTTATATTTTTAAATAAAATAGTGTAATGCCTGTTACTTTGATCCTTTTGCTTAGAATTGCTTTGGCTATTTGGAGCCTTTTGTTTTTATGTATGAACTTTTGTTTTTCTATTTCTGTGAAGAATTGCATTTGTATATTGTATTTGATCTCTTCATTATTTTAAGTAATATGGCATTTTAATAATAATCATTTTTTTAATTCATGAACATGAAACATTTTCCCATTTATTTGTATACTCGACAATTTCTTTCATCATTGTGTTGTAGTTTTCATTGCAGATGTCTTTCATCTCTTTGGTTAAGTTTATTTCTTATTATTAATTCTATTAAGGTGGCATATCACTTGTGTTTATTTGCATATACAGAACCACCCTTGTATTTCAGTCATGAATCCCACTTTATCAGAGTGAATGATTCTTTTTAATATGTTGTTAAATTTGGTTTGGTAGTATTTTGTTTAGAATTTTTATGTTTTTTTTTATGTTTATCAGGGATAGTGGGCAATAAATCACTTTCTTTCATGGGAGAGCAAGACCTTATCTGGTTTTAGTATCAGGGTAATGCTTGCCTCAGAAAGTATTTGAAAGAACTTCATTCTCTTTTTTATTTAAGTTTTTTGAATAATTAAAGAAAAATTGGTATTAATTAATTGGTATTTGGTAGTCAGTTTCACAGTGAAATTATCAGTCCTAGGCTTTTCCTTGATGGAAGATTTTGTATTACTGATTCAGTCTCATTGCTCATTATTGGTCTGATCAGGTTTTCTATTTTTTTTATTCAATTTTGTTGAATTCACCTTTTCTTATGAATTATCTTGTTCCTTGGCATATAGTTATTTGTATTCTGTGGTATCAGTTGCAGTGTCTGAACTTTCATCTCTGATTTCATTGTTTGAATCCTCTCTTATTTTTGCTAAAAGTTTGCTATTTTTTTTTTGATTTTTCAAAAGACCAACTCTGTTTCAACAACCTATTGTGTTGTTTTTAGCACCCATTTATTTATTTCTGATGTGATCTTTATTCTTTCTTTTCTTTTGCCAATTTGGGGTTATGTTTGTTATTTTTCTATTTTCTTTAGGTAAATGTTGGTTTGTTCATTTGAGATCATTCTACTTCCTTAAGATAGCAATCTGTTGATTAGTATATCTTTCTTCTTTCAGCTGCTTTTACTGTATTCTGTAAGTTTTATTATGTTGTGTTTCCATTTTCATTTATCTCCGTAAGCTTTCCTATTTCTCTTTTAATTACTTCAATGACCCAGTGGTAGTTCAGGAGCATATATTTTAATTTTCATGTATTTATAATGTTTCCAGACTTCCTCCTGATACTGATATCCACATTCATTTCATTGTGGTCAGAAATGATACCATATTATTTTCATTTTTAAAAAATGTCGTAAGACTTATTTATTGCCATAACATTAACATAGAACTCATTCCAGAGAGTATTCATACAAAGTTAAGAAGAATGTGTATTCTCCATCTGTTGGATGGAATGTTCTGGAAACACCTATTTGTTATAATTTATCAATAGTATTTTAGATTAAATATTTAGTCTTTTTTTCAGCATACCATTCCCAAATTACCATGAACAAGTCTTTTAACTTTTATGAATCTCATCTTTAATATATAATGGGGATTTATGACTTTTTAAAGGAAAAACATATATCTTGTCAAATGTAGCTCCATTTTATTAGTAACATGATAACTTATTTTCTAATTTTTCACCCTTGTTTACATTTTATATTTTTATATGCTTCTAACTCGTTTTAATTTAGAAATGGAAAGATATAAAATAACACACATGGGCTGTAGTTATAGCTCAGTGGTAGAGTGTTTGCCTACCACATGTAAGGCACTGGGTTCAATCCTCAGAATTACATATAAATAAAATAAAGGTATTGTGCTCATCTACATCTCAAAATATTTTTTAAAAAGAAAACACATACATTATACACATACAATCATGCTATATTGGTATAAAAAGCATATAGTAGCAAATTTTAAAATATGTGAAAAATGAGATATGATCTCAATTATAGTATAATCTTATTAATTGTAAATAAAAGAGTATGCAAGTCTGGTTATAGGCTGGATATAAAAAATATAAAGCAATTAAAGTTCTGAAACTGATAAGAGAAATTTTGCCAGATTTACTATTAACTGTTCATTGGTAATCACAGTACTTAAAAAAAAAGACAGAAGTAAGGCATGTCTTCAGAAAAACAACAAAACAGCAAAAGAAAGCGGTGAGACAATCATTTTTATTTTTAAATGTTTTCAAATATATCTTTGGATAAGTTTTACTCTTCAAATTTATGACTTAAAACATAAAATTAATAGATTCATGTAACAAACATCTATGAGCCAGCATCTATTCTTAAACCTCTGAATGTCTTAGCTTAATTATGTCATCTATTAAAATTACTTTATTCTAAATGAGAAAATCAAACCCACTAAGTATATGTATAATTTGCAATTCAATTATGAAAAAGTTCTTCACTAAAAATAATTAGGTGGTAATTACACCCCCCACTAGTGTAAAGATTAAGTCAATATCATGTAGAAGCTTATGCTGTACAATCCTTTTGCTATTTTCCCTCAGCAAACAATAAAGAAAGGCTTATGATATATGAAATCAAGCATAAATAAATGACTAAAATTACTTGCGAATTTTTGCAATCATAGAAAGGTAGATGATCATAACAATAATAACTCTTTAGATTTTTTTAACCTCAGATAGTATTTCTGATTTGTGCAACTGTATTGGGCCTATTAATTTATAGTCATATTTTAATTTTTTTTCTGCTTGTACAGGGTTTTGAAAATTATCTCTTCTTCTTTTACTCTATGTATTTATACAGGGATAGTTAAAAGTCAAAAATAGATTTCAGACCTCTGAGATGCCTTATTTGAAAATGTTTTCTCTCTTCAATGGCCTCATGACCTCCTTTCATTCTTGGCAATTGCTTTTTAATTTTTAAATTTTAATGTAGAAGATGTAATTTAAGTGTAGCTGATGATAGGAAGTATCATTGTGTAATAAACATGATTTTCTCATTTTTGCCCTTTTTTCTTTCAAATTCATAGAATAAGAAGTTCCAACATTTTGAATAAGGTACATTACCTTCTTATTTCCTGTCTTTATTCTTTTCTGATACAGGTCAGCTAGACCTCAATATAGGAAGCCAGATCAGTCAAGCATTACTTATTATCCTTTATTGCCATCTGTTCTTTGCCTTTTACGTTAGCCTAGACTGAACAGAATCCAGGACATCCAAAAACAAAGATTGTTTCTCCTCTCTTGTTATCATATCTTACCATTTATCATGACATCACAGCAACACTAACAACAATGCTATCCTTTACAGTAGACATCTGTGTATTACAACACCCCTTTTGCTTAGGAAATGTATCCATGGGTGCAATAATGCTGAGATTAAAAGTTATGTTTTGTGGTAGGATATCTATTACAACAGATTGATTTGGGAGGAATTTGGAAAGTGAGTCACATTAGAGATTGAAATTGGGTTCACTTAATTTTTGAGATGCTAAGGTCATCATAAAGGTGACCACTATTTTGATTTCTTAGATCAGGCTTTATTTACACAATCGTCCCAGAATTTAAAAAAAATCAAATTTAGGGTGGGCTCAGTGGCCCACTGTAATCCCTGCAGCTCTGGAGGGTGAAGCAGGAGGATCACAAGTTCAAGGCCATGCTCAGCAATTTAGCAAGGCCCTAAGTAAGTTAGTCAGACCCTTTCTCAAAACAAAATGGCAACAGAAAAAAAAATTAAAATAAAAATTAAAAAAAACAGGATGTGGATATCTCAGTGGTTAAGTGTCCCTGGCTTCAATAACCATAGCAAAAAGAAAGGAAGAGAGAGATAAGGAAATCTGATTTAGTTGTCCTCTGGAAATAATGTATGGATATTAATCTATTTTGGATTATAGATTTTTCATGATTTAGTTTCTTTAGAACTCAGAATCATTTGTGCTAACTTAATGACCATATATATTTTTCTCATGAAGTCTTTTACTTTTTTTTATTGCATTCATCTGCCATACTTTTGCACTCTGCAAAATTCTTCAATGATATGTGAACAGTGCAATAAGGCATAATTGTGGAAATAATTTTCTGTTGTCTATTGAGAAATAATTTTTAAGATTAAGGCATAGTTTGTAAGATGAATTTCTGGTCTTCAGGTAATTTAATATGGTGATCAGAGAGTTCTGGATAACAGTTAAATCTCATGTTCCCTGGCCCCAACTGTCTATAACATAGCAATAACATGTAGAAAACAAGTATGTGTATATGATCATACTAGTTTTTTTCTTGATAGTTAACTGATCTTTACTGTTTAGTTCAAAAGTTAAGCCTAAATGCTACTAAAATCAGAACTGGCCTGGCAGAGAGGATCAGGTTCAGTGATTTCTTTGGCTTTTTTTTTTTAATGGTACTGGGGATTTAATTCAGGGCTCTTTTCCACTGAGCTCTATCCCCCAGCCCAAATCTCCTTTTTTATTTTATTTTTTTTTAAATTTTGAAACAGATTTTCACTAAATTGCTGAGGCCTACCTCAAACTTGTGATTTTCTTGTCTCAGCTTCCCAAGTTTCTAAGATTATAGGCATGTGTCCCTGTGTCCAGTTTCAACAATATATTTCCCCATTGTTATCCAGAGCTTAAAGACACTTGGATGCAAAAAAAGTCATTTATTTGGGGGTCTTCAAATTGTAATTCAGAGAGAACATATTTCAGCAGAAACCAAAATGTATCCAAAAGAAAGGGGTTTAGAATATCTCTTCCATTCTTTCAAGGGTATAAAAAATGAAATTTTTGTGAGTTATGTAGGATGCTTGTCAATAATTATGATTGGAGGATAAATTAACTTTTATAGTTAATTGATCTACCATATACCAACTTAGATCATGCATTGTTTTAGCAAATAGTTTAGTTTTTATAATACTCAGATGTTCCCACTCAGCAAATTTTTTCCTTTTGACAGCAAGTTCAGAGGTGTTAACACAGAACCAAGTGGATTCTGAATCACACATGGAGTCACCAGTGTCAACATTCTTTCAGGTCCTTTTCTGTCTTTTTATGGTCACCCTTCCCTCTCCCACAGCAGAAAAAGAAAACTCTATAATGTGGTATTGCAAATGTTGAGTCTAATTATCCATAACTGGAGTCATTATATGGCAAATGGCTATGTTCTTGGGAATCTTTTTTTTTCAAATTCTAAAGGAAATAGGAAGTTTAATAATTAAAGTTTGACTTCCTGGGGAAGATTCTGATTCCCTAGAGCTCATATTAAGTAAAAGAATGATTAGAAGAGCTGTCTAGTCCTTGAATGTCAATGCATGTGCTTTTACTTCAGATATGAGGATCACTGCCTTTTGGTGGGAGACTTTAGCAGTGTAAGCCTAAAAACAAAGTGCATTGTTTTCCATTTTCCATGATGTTTTCTATGTATATGTGTCTTTCTATCTGGGGCACTTAATATGAAGAAAGACCCTACTAATATCAAACAATCAAAATTGAGTTCATGAACCTGAAAAGAATTTGCTCCCAAAAGGGAGAACAATCTGTCTGTTGTCCCTTGCTGGCATCTTTTGAAATTTATATCCATTCAGTTTTAAATATAGCAAAACAATTATGGGATTGTAATCACCTTATTAATTGACAGAATATATTTTTAGAATGAAATGATTATACCAGGTTTTGAAATTAGTGCATATATTTAAATTTTACAAAAACTTATACACGTGAGATTGTTCTTGGGTCAGACAAGAATTAACAGAATTTTCTAAAAATCTAGCACAATCTTTTGAATTAACCTTTTGAATGATTAGTATGCCATATATTGTATAATTAATAATGAGAACACTTGAATTAATACTTCCATCTGGTCCAAAATATGTTTAGGAAAAATAGGCTTCACTCTCTGTAACAGATAGGGACTGTGTTTTGTGGCATAAAATAGGAAAAAAATCCAAAATAATAGTGGTTTGAACAAGGACTGAGTTTATGTCTTTCCCCCCAAATAGTTGCAGAAATAGGAATTCAAGATGGGTTAGGCATTTCTACCACTCTCTGGGGAACCAGGCTTTGTCTCATGTCAACTCTAGCACTTCTATGTTCTAATCATATTTCTTAGTATCCCCAATAATTTCAGCTGTCCATTCACATGCCAGGTAGCCAAGCTAATAAAGGAGGAAGAAGAAAAGACCACACCTTTATAAGATTTCCTAGAATTCCCATAAAACCCCTTTCCTTATAAATCAATGGCCCAAATTTAGTCACATGGCCACATATAGCAGAAAGACTCTTAGAAATACCTCTTTCACCCAGGTATGGGTCGGTTCTGTTGCTAAAGAGACATTGGAGAATAGATCTGGGGGAAGTAATGAACGGTCTCTGTTACAATGTTTGAGATATTAATATTCTCAAAAATAATAAAATATTAAAGGCTATACATTTTAAAGTGACAGTGAAAGATGGTCATGTTTTATAGAAAGCTATAATGACAATTTTAATCTATATTTTTTTAAAAACTTTAGCTTGATAATATTGCTTATCGAGTATAAAATAGTAACAGGCAGCTCTCTCAGCTTCATCCAGGAGAAGAAGCGTTCTTATTTCCTCTTTCCTTAATTCATTTCTTTTGATCAGGAGAAAGAGAGAGATGGCATCACCCTTCTCCTTGCTCTCTTAAGCCTAGGAAACTCAAGTAGACTACCTCTAAGTAATCTTGGGGAGAGAGGCCAGCAGGTGTGCCAGGGTTGGGAGCAAAAAAGAAAAGCCAAGTTTCTTACTAAAATGAAAAATATAGTATATCATTCAGTAAATTTGAAAAGTGACTTGATCTGTTTTGTACATACTAAAGAAGTCCATATTCCTCGACCATGCTCTGCTCATATATTTTGACTACTTGATCAGTTATATTAAAACATTTTTAACAATTTTCTTGTTAGTCCCTAGATTATGTTTGATTTCTTCTTCAGAGCATCTATAAATTTAGAATCTGCTATGATACTTGGATAGGGCAAAACTACACAAGTATCAAACTAGAAATTGGCTAGTTTTCTCAAAGTTATGGATAAATTTCATTAATTGTGGTCCACTGAAATTAGACATGATTTTTATTAAATAAGCATGATTATTGAGCAAGTTCTAGTTAATATGTATAAGAGAGAGAGAGAATACCTTGTACAAAGCAATCTAAAATGTACCAATAGCTTAGTACATATTAATTATTGTGCTTAATATGCTCCAATATAGCAATTAATATATTTCTTAAGCTTAATTTTACTCAATTATTTTAAAGTAGCTACGTTTAGCTTTATAAATGGATAGTATAGTTTCAATTCTAAGATGTTATTTTTATTGTACCCTCTGAGAAACTCTAGATCACACAAGTTGCTCAAGGATTTGTGGTTTTAAAACCCATTCTAGTTTATGAATAACCACATCTGACTGCAATTAGGAGAAAATGAAAGGTTTTTTTTTTTTAATCTCTTTACTGTTTTGACTATCTTTTATTATTGTGCTGAATGTTTCTCATATATTTTGGACTAAATAGAATCCTATCATAAAGAAAATGAATGTTTTAATTTTTAGTTGGCAAAAATAAATATTTAAGAAATTTCAAAGATGAAAATATTGACAATAATTTTTATGATTTAAGAAATGTCATTAATACTTGTTTATCTAAACATAAAACTAATTCTTAACTCAAAAACATAATGACAGTGGCTGGGGATGTGGTTCAAACGGTAGCATGCTAGCCTGACATGTGTGGGATGCTGGGTTCAATCCTCAGCACCACATAAAAATAAAATAAAGATGTTGTGTCCACCGAAAACTATAAAAAATAAAAAATATTAAAAAAAATCTATTTCTCTTTAAAAAAAGCATAATGACAAATATGAAATAGAAAAAAATGTTTACAGCAACATAGACATCCTGTAGCATAGTCAATAACAAATAATGTTACATCTACTTAACATAAATCGTGCTCATGAAAAATATTAATTTAAAAATATTAGAATGGTTAACAATATTAGAACGGTTGATGAAGAATTCAAATCACAATAAGATATATATTAGTTATATAATTATTTTTATTTACTCTAATTTATTATATATGACATCAGAATGCATTTCAGTTCATATTATACATATAGATTACAATTTTTTATATCTTTTGCACACAAAATAGAATCACACCATTTGTGTCTTCATACATGTACTTAGGGTTGATGTCTATCTCATTCCACAGTCTTTTCTACTCCTATTCCCCGTTCCATCCCCTACCTCGGCTTTCCCCCTTTGCCCTTTCTAGAGTTTCTCTAATCCTCTCATTCTCTCTCCAACCTCATTATGAATATGCATTCTTATGTCAGAGAAAACATTTGGCATTTGATTTAGTGGGATTGGCTAACTTCACTTAGTATTATATTCTCAAACTCCATCTATTTTCCTGCAAATGCCATGATTTTATTCTCTTTTAATGCTGAATAGTATTCCATTGTGTATATATACCACATTCATCAACTGATGGACATCTACGTTGGTTCCACAGTTTAACTATTGTGAATTGTGCTGCTATAAACATTGATGTGTCTGTGTCCTTGTAGTATGCTGTTTTAAGTCCTTTAAGTATATCCCGAGGAGTGGGATAACTGGGTCAAATGGTTGTTCCATTCCCAGTTTTCCAAGGAATCTCTAAACTCCTTTCCAAATTGGCTGCACCAATTTGCAGTCTCACCAAAAATGTATGACCGTGCCTTTTTCCCCACATCCTTGCCAACACTTATTGTTGTTTGTATTATTAATAGCTGCCATTCTGACTGGAGTGAGATGAAATCTTAGAGTAGATTTGCTTTGCATTTATCTAATTACTAGAGATGTTGAATGTTTTTTCACATGTTTATTATTTGATTATATCTTGGCCCATTTATTGATTGGTTTATTTGTTTTTGGTGCTTAGATTTTCGAGTTCTTTATATATCCTAGAGATTAGTGCTCTATTGGATGTACATGTGGTAAAAATTTGCTCCCATTCTGTAGGCTCCCTATTCACCTCACTGACTGTTTCTTTTGCTGATAATAAGCTTTTTAGTTTGAATTCATCCCATTTATTTATCTTCATTGAATTATTGTGCTATAGGAGCCTTATTTAAAAAGTTGGGGCCTAATCTGACATGATAGAGATTTTGGCCTACTTTTTCTTTTATTAGACACAGTGTTTCTGGTTTGATTCCTAGGTCCTTGATCCACTTTGAGTTGAGTTTTGTGCATGGTGAGAGATAGGGGTTTAATTTTATTTTGTTGCATATGGATTTCCAGTTTACTCAGCACCATTTGTTGAAGAGACTATCTTTTCCCCAAAGTATGTTTTTGCTTCCTTTGCCTAGTATAAGATAATTGTAGTTATGTGGGTTTGTCTATGTGTCCTCTATTCTGTACTTTTGGTCTACAAGTCATTTTTGTGCCAATACCATGCTGTTTTTGATACTATTGCTCTGGAGTATAGTTTAAGGTCTGATATAGTGATGCCACCTGCTTCACTCTTCTTGCTAAGGATTGCTTTAGCTAGTATGAGACTCTTATTTTTCTGGATGAATGCCATGACTGCTTTTTCTATTTCCATGAGGAATGTCATTAAGATTTTGATTAAACATGGAAATATCATCAACTAATTACTCTCACATGTCTCTTGATTGTCAAAGAATAAATTTTTATTTAGGAGAGTCTTCTGAGAACAAAGCAAGAAGAATATTAGTAAAACATATCAAACATCAAAATATGGCTCTTTGCCCATAATCCAGTATAAGCAACATTTTTTTCAGTTTTCTCATCCATGGGACTCTTATTAGTTAGAAAATCTCTTTAATTATATTAATATGTTGAATTGTCATCAGACAATTTTATATTTTCAGGGATAGTTTACATTTTTTTTTATTTTGTAGTGGATAAAACCTACTGATACTTTTGCATGCTTTCTTATAAAATTTCTTTGTATCATTTAATTAGATAGGTCAAATTTATTTGATTAAACCAGTTAAAATATGAATTACAATGAAAGTTAATCCTCATCTTTCATCTTATAAATGTAAAGCATTTCCTATCGGCTATTAGCTAAAAATAGAATCGCATTTTAATGCTAAAATAATTGGTTTTAATAGTATACCTTCTGTGTTTCATTGAATGCATAGGGAAAATCTAATAAGAAGATGAATATAATTTAGTGGCTTAGTCTCCAGATTTTATCAATGATTATTACTTTATATATTCTCAAACTAAAATTCCTTCTTGTACATAATATACTAAAGATATCATTATTAACTAATAATGCTATTAGTAGTATTTTATCCATCATACATTCACACTTTTAATAAGATATTATTACTTAGAAAATGAGAGAAGTGTTGGATTTCTTCTTTTAATAATAAGTGAATATATTAATTATATCTTCATCATTTTATAACAACCTCTCATAAAAGACATATTTAGCCATTTTTTTCTAAGGATTTTTCATAATAAACCCCTAAAGACATTTTGATACATTTATCTACATTGAAGAAAATGAAGTTGTACTATTTCTGAGAAAAGCATGTCTGATATTACTGATTATTTGGATAGGAGTAAAGCTATACCAACCTATTTATAAAGCAGGAATTTTCTATAAACTAAATATGCCAAACTCTTCATTATTATACAAAAAGCATTAACTATCAATTTAATTTGATATGAAGAGCCAAATATTTCCTGATTTAGCTGCCACATTATACTTTACACCTGCACTTTTACAGGCATGGAATTTAATTGCTCCTTTATTTAGCTGATTATTTTTATGTTTGACCATTTTTTCCCTTACACTGAAATTCAGTTATGCATTTATTGATGCCCTTGATAAATTTTGCTTCATACTGACAATTTGCAGTCATAATTTAACTGCAAAAACTGTGTGTAGAATAAAGGGTGTCTGTTCAATGAATAAAAAAAGTGAAAAGACACACATTTGGACTTAGAAATGTATTTACAGAATGAGAACTATGATTGACAAGTGCTTTCAAAGCATTGCACAATTATACTTTTCAGACACACTCATATCATTATCTTCTATTTT
Source organism: Ictidomys tridecemlineatus (assembly GCF_052094955.1). Taxonomy (NCBI): domain Eukaryota; kingdom Metazoa; phylum Chordata; class Mammalia; order Rodentia; family Sciuridae; genus Ictidomys; species Ictidomys tridecemlineatus. The sequence goes on along the minus strand of NW_027525461.1, from coordinate 926,735 downwards.
CATTTCATACAACCTTCTGCTCCTAGGGAGAAATATGAATTGTATACAAATCTATGTAATTGTACATGGACTACAGTTGTACATCGCAGTTCCCCGTGTACAACTGTATAAACTTTAATTAGCATTTATATTGTGCCAAGACATATGGGAAACAGAGAAATTTTAATGGAACCAGAGATTTTTAATTGTTTAATTCTAAGAATTCTTCCATATGTACCTTGACTTGTTCATTTGGTAAGGTCAGAATGAAGACACGTGAAAGTATCAACTCCATTAAAAAGTAGCACAACAATACAGAAAAAGAATAAATAGTTCCAATTTTAAATAAGAGAAGTAGCTTTAATATACCTAACAATAAAACTAGTATTGGATTAAATATTTGAAACTCTCAAATCAAGCATCAAAATCACCCTATCAAGTATTCTCATGTGCGTTCATTCTGAAATTTATTGTAAAAGTTTTATTATTCTAATGTATTTTTGTGACAAAACATTTAAGTTCGGAGAGGTGCTGCTGATTCTGTAATGAAAAGCATAAACTCTTCATGTCTTTCTCACCTCCTTCCAAGTCCCATCTCATAGAAGGTGTTCTTGTGTTAGTTCAAAAGTAGTTTCTCCTTCAATTGAAAAACAAATCTTATTCTATTATTACCTTTTCTAGTTCAGATAGGGATGTTCTTTGGGGAAGGTAAAGATTTAATTCACATTTCTCAAACCTCCACTTCCACTCAAGTAAGTCTCTTCTGGAAAAAAAAATCTTCTACAATTTTATTTTAATTCTGCTGCTGCTTTTACATTTAACTTTCAAGATTATGCTGAAAGAGCTATTTTCCATCATTGTTGATTCCCACACAGAAAATGCACATTTTAATGTCAAGATTGCTTTCTTGGTATTTGCTCTGCCACTTCTAAGTTTTTTTTTTTCTTTTTCAGTTACACCTTTACCTTTACATTGTCAAGGTTGCTTTCATTTGCATTGTGCTCCCTGTCTTAAATTGTTCATGCTCTACCTTTACTTTGTGTCTAAAAGTTAAAACCAATTTATGAATATGAAAATTGCTTTCAGAAAAAAAAGATAATCTAGTTTTGTAGGACATTTTTTTCCTTATGGCTCAAATATTAGGATTTTTATTCCATTTGAGTTCATTTAGAACTCTAGCCTTACATGCCCAAACTTGCTTACAGTTATTATACTTTTTAGTTCATCTTATGTTTTATTCATCACCTTGTTATATAAATATTTTTCTCCTAAAATTTTGAATTTTAAATTATTTCACCCCTTCTTCCTTCTTTGCTCTAAGTTTATTTTCTTCTATCTTTGAAATAATAAATATCCATCTTCCATACTTGATTCCCAATGTATTCTAGATTTTAAATGTTTTTAAGGGATTTCCTAATATTGGGCCATTTTTTCTTTCATGGAATTTTTCTCTGGGTAGATTTTCTGTTCCAACTGAGAACAATATATGCCTCATTAATGCTTTGTTTCATCGAGCCTCTGACTTACATCACTTCTTATATTTCATATTTTCCTCCTTATGTCTTACACTTCTTTACTAAAAAGAATGCTCAGATTATTTCTTCAGGAAATCTTGAAAATTTGATGTTTCTCAATGATAGCCAAATTCAAGTATACTTATTTTCAAATAAATTAACTATTGTAAAATTCCTGCTCCACATAAATTGTCCTTGGAATATGAAGGCATTGACAAATTGTGTTATCTTTTTTTGCCAATTACCATCTCCTGTGAGCCTTATTATTTTTATTTATCTGGCTTTGTATTTTCTGTGTAAAATACATTGAGTTTTCTCATTATTCTTAGATTTCTAGAAAATTTCCAGATATTATATATCTTGTAATTAATTTCCACTATATTATGATCATTTCAGTTAGGAATGAGTTTCCTAACATTAATCATTTTATATTTTAATATTCAATTTTCCTTTCTATAGTTTTCATTTTGTCCCCATTCAAAACAAAATAAACATCCTTCCTCTTTCAAGGATCCTGATCCATGTTCATATTTTCTTGCATGTATTCATATGATAATATTGTTTGTTTTTTTCCTTCTGATGGTGAAAGATATAATGCATACACATTACTGATTTTCAATCCATGCTTACAATACTAGCAATACTACTATCGTATTATAGCCATATCCACTCTTATTTGTGATGTTATTATTGTGATTGATCTGTCACAGTGCCATATTGATTGATAAATATATCCCATATACACCATGCATATGCATAATACTAAAGGAATAGAGAATAGTAGTGTCACGAGCAGTTCATGGGCTGTATGTGGATTGTGTTGAGCATAGTACCCAAATGAGGGGATAGGTCTGACACTGAAAACACCTTGTCAGGGAGTGATTGCATGATGCAGGTGAGCCTCCCCCTCTAGCTTTGCCTGAGAATCTGCACACCACTTGAGATGGGTATGACCTGCCAAGATGTTAGTCAATCTGCAAACCACAAGACATCATAAAGAAGACTCTGTCCTGGAAACATTATCCCGGCCTTTGATGTCCCTGTTATAAAATAAACCAGACGCGGGCTCAGGTTCTCTCTTTCCAGGATGGAAGCTTGTTCTTTAAGGTCAAAGAGCTTTCTTGCCCTCGGTTCCAAAATTATTTGTGTGTTGTGAGATTTTTTGGTGCTTTCTTCTTAGCTTAATGTTGCAGCCAGCTCTTTTAAACCCAGTTCTCGTTTGGATGGTTGAGGCCGAGATAGCAGAAAGACTGAAACTACAAAATAAAAATCACTTCTAAACTAGGTTCTCATATAGGAATATTTCATAGAAGCAGAGAGTATAATAGTGGTCTCTGATGGCTAGTGAAAAGGAGAGGGGAAAGAAAGGTGTTGGACAGTGGGTACTAAGACGCAGTTAGAAAGAAAAGGTAAATCACAATCTTGAACAGCAGAGTAGACCAACTGCAATTCACAGCAATTAATTATGTATTTTGGAGTAAAATAGAAGCAAGGAAGAAAGTTTAAAGAAACACAAATGCAAATCACCTTAATTTGAACATCACACTCTGTATATGTATTTCAAATTATATGTATCCCATGAGTATGTTGGGTTATTATGTGCTGAAAATAAAAATCATTAAGATGGTAAAAATAAATAATAATAATAGATTCCATGTTGATAATAAGAACATATATTTTAACATAATTTGATTACATAATGAAGATCAAATAATTTATAAAGATATATACACAACTTCCTTTCAATGATTTATAATCAACGTTTTTCTTTGACTTTAAATATTCTTCAATTTGACTTTCAATGGACATAAATTAAATAATGTGGGTGTATAATTATTTATTCATTCAAACATCTTGAGACATCTAAATTATCTACTCTGATTTTACAAACATTGTATATTAACTTTTATTTAAAACTTTCATCTGTAACTTCCTTAGAAAAACTTTATTTTTATATTTCCCAAAACAAAATTAAATAAATGAATAAATAGAATATCTTTATATATTGTTGAATTTCTTTCAAGATAGGTATCACTTTAATCATCACCCATTTTTTCTTATACTGATATTTCTACCTCTCTTGCTGAGTCTTGGAAATTTAAATATTTTCTATGTTTTTCCCAAATTCAAACTTAAATTTAGGACCTAATTTTATTTTGTCATCTTTTAATTGCAATGAGGGTACACAAATTCTAATATAACCATTTGTATAAAAACTATTAATATTTTATTTTATACAGAACAGTTAAAAGTGGCGTTATGCTCAAAAAGGTATTTTCCATACAGAAAACCAAAAGTTATTACCCCATAAATTTTTAATAATTATTTAAATCATAAATCTACTTGCAATTAAGTTTTATTATCTTTATATACTATAACAGTCTTAAAAACCTTAAAATTGTAGTTAGACAATTTTTTTGAAATTATTGAATAATCATGTTTTTCTCCACTCTCCTAAAACCTACCTTAATTATATATGTTTTCTTTTGTTTGTCAAAGTTTATTTCTGGGCTTCTGTGTTTTCCCAAGCATCTGACTATTCTTCTTAGAGCAGTAGTAGTTAATTGACTGCTGTAGAATTTTAGTGTATTTTGTTGTCTGTACAACAAGTTTTACTAAGTATTTTTCATTTCAAATATTTCTGAGGTTTTTTTTTAGATGCTGTTTTTCTCAAGTGAAATATAGACTAGCATACCATTAAAACAGTTATTCAAGGGAAAAAATCCTATTAAATATTTGAAATTTCAATAAGCCTCTTAAGATACTTGGTGACTTTAGCATGTTTTGCTCTTTCTTTGTTTTATTTTGTTTTGTTTTCTTACAAGGTTAGTAATTACAGAGACCCAGGTGCAAAGCACAGATGCTTTGCTTCCTAAGGCATATGGGTTAGTCAGAGCTATTCTGTATACTAATACCCAGGTCTCATGTTTTTCAACTGCAAAAGGAGGAAACCAATTAGGCCTCATAGGATTGTTGTGAATTTTAAAGAAATAATTATTTTAAGTGCTTACCTGAGAATCTGGCACTAAATAGTCACCGGGCAAATAGTTGGAGTATTAATATGATTCTGTCAGAAGGCCAAATAGAAATAAAAGGGAGTGATTTACTCATCCCACATGGACCCTTTCTCACTGATAATATTGGATGATTTGATTTAATCTAAAGTATTTATGATAATTAAAACTATAAACTCAAACTCTTGTTAAAACAAGATTACTGAATCTGGAAAATCTAGTATAACATAATATAAAAGAATTATATGTGATGATGACAAAGCCTATTAGAAAAAATTTTGGCTTTCTCTTATGTTATATTAATGACCTCTCATGAATCATGCCCCTTTTGGTCCATGCTTTTTGCCTTGTGACATTGCCATTGTTGTCATCAAAAGGTGAAGTTTATTCATGTGCTTCTCTTGATTCTGAGTTTGCTGGTATGTGTGTTACTTGTTTTGACAATTAGGGTGTTGCAGAAAAGAAGTGCAACTCTAGAGTCTAAGCTTTAGGAAGCCATGTAATTTCAGCTCTCAATTTCTGAGAATACCATGCTGTGAAATCGAGGTCTATCCTACAGTAGGCTGAGATTCCACCAGGAGGAGAATCAAAGTACCCAACTGATAACTTGCACCTATCCACTGATGGTGAAGAATGTTCATGAAGCCACAATAGGATCCTCTGTCCTGGTAGGGAACTGCAGCTGTATGAGTAATATCAGCAAAATTAGAGCTGCCTTGATCAGGAATGGAGAATTTTGGCAAATAATAAATCTTTGTTTTATTGTCACAAAATTTCATGATAGTTTCTTACACAATAATAGAAAAAAGAGAACAAACCAAAAGTGTGCAGGGAAGGCTGGATCCCTCCACATAGCCCTTCTGCATATCAACCACCTCTCTTGGAGGCGTGGCCTGAACTTAAGGGAGACAGAGTTTTCTGTCTTACTAAAGGAAACAAAAAACTAAAACTCCTCAAACATTAATTCAAAAAAACGTTCTTCCAATTTCAATTTAGTAGTTACAATCTGTAATTGAGAAAGTTTACTCTTAGTGAAAATTCTAGATTTTTTCTTTTCTTGAACCATACCAAAAAGAAAAGAGAGAGAGAAAATAAAAGATATCCATATAGAATATATCTGAAAACAAATCTAATTGCAAGCAATGATTCTCAATTGTACTATTGAAAGTAGAAAGTGAACATTATATAGGCTCAGAGAAATCTGAGGGCACCATCTCAAAAACCTAGCTTTTATTTCCCTTGTTCACTCCCTGTTCACTCCCACCCCAATTTGTTTTACACAGTTTTTAGATTTAGTGAGCCTGGAAAAGAAATGATGATTATTAAAAAAGAATTATATATATATATATATATATATATATATATATATATATATATATATATATATATATTTTCAATTTTTGACACAGGAAAGGACCACAATGTGTAGACAAATACACACACCCACACACACATATATACCACTCATGCCATAAAAGCAAAGAAATTAGTACTCTAATAAATGAAATTCAAAGAAAAAAGTAAGATAGGAGGCAAAGATATGATATACTCTTCTAAATGAAATTAAAAAATTAATACTAGAAAGGAGAATAATAAACACTTTTAAAAGAATATATAAATTTTCAACAGATATGTGAAAAGACACTCAATATCATTGTTAAGAAAATGAATATCAAAAGTCCAATAAGATATCATTTCATCTTTTCTAGAAAGGCTTTTATAAAATGGTGAAAGGTAACAAGTATTGATAAGGATATGGAAAAATTGGAACACTTGTACACTACTGGGAATGTAAAGTACATAGATTCTTACCAAACTAAAAATGGAACTATCATGCTGTTTATCTTTGCTTTTTTAACATGCATGTATGAAACGATGAAAATTAGACTCTAAAATGTCTGTCTGCATTCTTCTCATTCACAATGCCCAATACATGGAAATATCCTGATGAATGCATAAAGAAAAATGTGGTCTCTACAAAATGTGGAATATTATTCACCTTTAAAAAGGAGAAGGAAATTTTACCATTTGTGACAACATGAATGAACCAAAAGGACTTTTTAAAAGTGAGATAACCTGTCATAAGAGGAAAATTCTTCATGATTCCACTCATATAAGGTGTCTAAAATAGTAAATATCATGAAGTAAAGCCGATAATAGTTTATGCTATGTGTTGTGGATGGGGGAAAAATGGAGAGCATGGTGCTTTTATTTAAAAATTTGGTGTGCACTTCAAAATATTTAAGAGTAGGTATCATGTTAAATGTTATTATTGAATAAAAGCAAAAATAAAGGAACACAAGGAAAATTTCTGAGATGTTGGTATTATCTAGATTGAAATGATGGCATCACAGGTGTTTGTATACATACACACTTGTTGGGTTGCACACAATAAATAGGGGTAGCTCTTTTTATATCAGTTACTCCTCAACAAAACTTTTTAAAACTCTGAAAATTTTAAAAAACATGATCATGTACATGGAAAGCATATATGCAAGATAAGGAAGAAGAATATAGTTGTTTTCAAAGCAAAGACTTTTGACAAATTAAATAGCTAATAGATGCAGAGAACTGTGGTGGCCAAATACCAGAAAGAATGAAATAAAGAAGAGAAAATAAAACACAATATCATTAAAATATTTTTTGCCCTTACACATTTGAAGTAAGAGTATTTTGACCTGAGATTTGGTACGGGTGCACCCAGGGCCCAGGGGAAGCCTCCCTCTAGGGATGAGACTCCTCAAAACCAGGTGCCGGGGGTAGATCAATTAAGGCCACACCCAGGGACCAAGGGCTGCCCCCCTTTAGGGGAAAGACCCATGGAACCTGGTTGCCTAGGAAGATAAAGTACTGCCACACCCAGGATCCAGGGAAATCCCCTCTCAAGGGGCCAAAGCCCTCAAACCTGGGTGCTGGGGGCACATCAGGTAAAGCGGTACCCAGGGTCCAGGGGAAAACCTCCTCTAGGGAGGAAACCCCTGGAACCCAGTTGATGGGGGGAGATAAGGTACTGCCGGACCCAGGAACAAAGGGACATCCACTTCGAGATGCGAGGCATCTGGAACCCGGGTGGTGGTGAAGTTCAGTTACTGCTGCAACCAGGGTCCAGGGAACTGCCCCTTCTAGGGGTGAAACCCCTCGAAACTGGGTGTCAGGGAGGAGATCAGGTACAGTACAGCCGGGACCATGGTCCAGGGGACTCTGTCCTCTAGGGAGGAGACCCCACCAACCCAAGTGAAAGGGGTATATCAGGAACTGCCTCACCCATGGTCCAGGGAACTCCCCCATCTTGGGGCCACACTGTCAAACACGGTGCTGGGGGGAGATCAGGTATGGCCACAACTGGGGTCCAGGAAACTCACCCCTCTAGGGGCAAGACCCCTGGAACCCGGGTAAAGATCAAGTACTGCCGCACACGTGGTCGAGAGGACTCCGCCCTAGAGGGAGACCCCAGGAACCTGAGGGAAAATTATGTACCACCACACACAGCGTCGAAGTGACTCCCCCCTCTAGGTGCAAGACCTTCGAACCGGGATGCCAGGGGTAGATCCCGTACGGCCACACCCAAGGTCCAGGGGACTCCCCCTTCAAGGGAAGAGACCCCTCACACCTGGGTGTGGGAGGAAAGTTGCTCCACAGCCATTGTCGAGGGGTCTCTAATCTAGGGGAGAGACCCCTCAAACCTTGGTCCTGGGGTGAGATCAAGTATGGCCACACCCAGTGTACAGGGGACACCCACCTCTAGGATAGAGACCACTAGAACCAGATGCAGGGGAGAGATCCGGTCCAGAAGCACCCAGGCACCAGGGGACACACCATCTGGGGAGGAGACATTTGGAACCCTTGTGCTGGGGAAGATCATGTACTGCCGCACCCAGGGTTAAGGGGACGCCTCCATCTAGGTTCAACACCACGGAACCCAGGAGGAGACTAGGTTCCACAGCACACAAGGACGACTGAAATCACCCCTCTAGTGGTGAGATCCCTGGAACCCGGGTGCCAGGGCAGATCAGGTACAGCCATACCCAGCGACCAGGGGACGACCCCCTTCTAGGGGCGAGATGCCAGGGGAATTTCAGGTATGGAAGCACCCAGGGCCCACGGACGCACCCCCTAGGGGTGAGACTCTTCAAAACGGATGCCGTGGGTAATCAGGTATGGCTGCACCCAGTTTCTAGGGGACTCTCCCCTCTCGAGATGAGACTGGTCAAACATGGTGCCCGTGGAAGATCAGGTACGACCAAACCCATGATCCAGGGTACTCTCCCCTCTAGGGGAGAGAACACTGGAACCCGCGTGTAGGGAGAGCTCCGGCCACATCCAGGGTCGGGTGGACTCCCCACTCTTGGGGCGAGACCCCTCAAACCTGGAAGCCAGGGGAGAATAGTTATGGCTGCACCCAGGGTAAAGGGGACTCCACCCTGTAGGGTAGAGACCTCTCAAAACAGATGCTGGGAAGAGATCATGTATGACATCACCCAGGGACCAGGGACTCTCCCCTCTATGGGCGAGTCTCCTCTAACAAGGATGCCAGGGTAGATCAGTCGTCCGCACCCAGGGTGCAGGTGACTCCCCACTTAAGGGTGAAACAACTCAAACCAGGTGCCTGGAGAGAGATCAGGTAGGAGGCACCCAGGGTCCAGGGAACTCCCCCCCGGGGGCGAAACCCTGTGAACCTGGCTGCCAGAGGGAGATCAGATATGGTAGGACAGCGACCATGGTCCAAGGGACTCCATCTTCTAGGGACAAGACACCTTGCACCCAGGTGATATCAGGTTTTTCCACACCCATGGTCCAGGGAACAAGCCTATCTAGGGGCGAGACCATCAAACATGGTGCTGGAGGAGATAGATATGGCTGCAACCTGGGTCCAGGGTTCTACCCGCTCTAGGTGCGAGACCCACGAACCTGGGGGAAAATCATATACCATGGCACCCAGGGTCGAGTTGACTCCCCTCTCTAGGGGAGAGACGCCTCGAACCCGGGTGTCTGGAGAAATTCCCATCACAGACATTGTCAAGGGGACCCCTCAAACCCGGTTCATGGGGAGATCAAGTAGGGCCGAACCCAGGGCCAGGGGATGCCCCCCTCTAGGGTCGAGAGTCCTCAAAACTCTGTGTCAGGGGGACATCAGGAACCGCCTAACACAGATAACCGCGGACGCCACCTCAAGGGGTGAGACCCTTCAAACTCAGGTGCCAGAGGAGATAGGTGCAGCTGCACCCAGACACCAAGGGACACCCCCCACTAGGGGCAAGACACCTATAACCAGATGCCTGGGGAATTTCAGATATGGAAGCACCCCGTGTTCAGGTTTCCCCCTATTTAGTCCAGATCCCTCGAACCCGGGATCCAGGGGCAGATCAGATACACCTAGACCCAGGGTCAGGGGATTCCCCCATCTAAGTGCGAGATCCCTCCAACCCAGAGGTAGATGAAGTACCTCCGCCCACAGGGTCAAGGAGACTTCCCCTTCTAGGGCAGAGACTCCTCAAACCCAGATGCGTGAGGAAGATCATGTATGTGGCTGCACCAGGATCCCGGGGACTCCCCACTATAGGGAAGAGACCACTGGAATCAGAGGGTTGGTGTGAGATTAGGTACCGCCGCACCCAGTTTCCAGGGGTCCCCTATTTAGGAGTCAGACACCTCGTACCCAGGTGAAGGGGGGAGATGAGGTACCTGCACCCAGTGACGAGGGAAATCCTCCCCCCTATGGGAGAGACCCCTCGAACACGGTTGCTGGGGGAGAGATCAGGTAGGGCCCCACCCAGGGTCCAAGGGACTCCCCCATCTAGGGATGAGACCCCTCAAAACTGGGTGCCAGAAGTACATCAGGTACGACTGCACACAGTGAACAGGGAGCGTCCCCTCTAGGGGTGAGAAACCTGGAACCCAGGTGCCGGGGAAGATCAGGTAATGCCGCACCAGCATCCAGGGATCTCCCCACTCCATGGCAGAGACCCCTCGAACACGCATGTCGAGGGGAGCTCCCGCCACAGGCAGGGTCAAGGAGACTCTCCAATTTATGGGCGAACCCGGGAGCCGGGGGATATCAGTTACCGCCACACCCGGGTTCCTGGGGCCTCCCCGCTCTTGGTTAGAGACCCCTCGAAACAGATGCCAGGAGGAGATCAGGTACGGCACACAGCACCCAGGGTCCAGGTATGCCCCCCGCTATGGGCGAATCTCTTCTAACATGGATGCCCGGGGTAGATTAGATACGGCTTCACCCAGGGTCCAGGGGACTCCCCACTTTAGGGGGAAAAACCTCTCAAACCAGGTGCCAGGGGGAGATCAGGTATGGCCGCACCCATGGTCCAGGGTACTCCCACATTTAGGGGCTAGACCGTCAAACATGGTGTGGGGGAGATCAGGTTCAGCAGCATCCTTTGTCCAGGGAACGCCCCGCTCGAGGGGCGAGACCCCTGGAACCCAGGTAAAGATCAAGTACTGCCGCACACAGGGTCGAGGGGACTCCCCCCTCTACGGAGGAGACCTTCAAACCCGGATGCAGGGGGCAGATCATGTACAGCCACACCCAGGGTCCAGAGGACTCCCCCAACTAGTGGGAGACCCCATGAACCTTTCTAATCTAGGTGAGAGACCCCTCAAACCTTGGTCCTGGGAGGAGATCAGGTATGGCCGCACCCAGTGTACAGGGGATTCCCACCTCTAGGGTAGAGACCTCTCCAAACAGACGGGAGATCAGGTCTGGAATCACCCAGGGACCAGGGGACGCCCCCTCTATGGAGGAGAACTTTGGAACCTGGTTGCTGGGATAGATCATGTACTGCTGCACCCAGGGATCAGTGTACGCCTCCATCTAGGTTCCAGACCCTTCAAACCCTTGAGGAGATTAGGTTTCACAGCACACAAGGAGGACGGAGGACGGGAATCACCCCTCTAGTGGTGAGACCCCTGGAACCCGGGTGCCTGGGGTGATCAGATACAGCCGCACCCAGGGAGCAGGGGACACCCCCTTCTAGGGGCGAGATGCCTCTAACCAGATGCTGGGGAAATTTCAGGTATGGCAGCCCCCAGGGTCCAGACACACCCCCCCTAGGGGTGAGACTCTTCGAAACAGATGCGGGGGGGGGGGAGAGATGAGGTAGGGCTGCACCCAGGTTTGAGGGGACTCTTCCCCCCTCTACAGGTGAGACCCCTCGAACCCTGGGAGGGAGATCTGGTACCACCGCACCCAGGGTCTAGTGAACTCTCCCCTCTAGGGGTGAAACCTATAGATCCTGGTGTGTGGGGAGACCTGGTAGGGTGCACCCAGGGTCCAGGTGATGGCCCTCTCTAGGGGAGACACAACTCGAACCCGGGTTTCCAGGGGAGAACATGTATGGCCACACCCAGGGAATCCCCACCTAGGCTAGAAACCCCTCAAACCCGATGAGGGGGGAGATCAGGTACCATAGCAAGGAGGGTCTAGGGACGCCCCCCTCTAGAAGTGAGACCCCTCAAATCCATTGTGAGGGTGAGATCAGGTAGAGATGCACCAAGGGACCAAGGGACTCTCCTTTCTAGATGCGAGACACCTGGAACCCGGTTGCTGGGTAAGATCAGGTACTGACATACCCAGGGTTTAGGGAACTCCCCCCTCTATGGCGAAGCCCCTCGAACCTGGGAGCTGGTGGGGGAGGTCAGGTATGGTACGACTGGAACCATGGTCCAGGAGCCTCCGTCCTCTAGGGACGAGACCCCTCGAACCCAGGTGAAAGGGAGATATCAGGTACTGCCGCAACCATGGTCCAGGGGACTCCCCCAATAGGGGCAAGACGGGCAAACAAGGTGCCAGGGGGAGATCAGGTATGGCCGCAACCAGGGTCCAGGGTAATACTCCCTTTAGGGGAGAGACCCCCGAACCCAGCTGCACACAGGGTCGAGGGGACTCCTCCCTCTATGGCCGACACCTTCGAACCTGGATGCCGAGGGAAGATCATGGACGGCCACTCCCAAAGTTCAAGGAACTCCCCCCTCTAAGGGAGACACCCCTCGAACCCGGGTGTCAGGGGAGCTCCGGGTACAACCATTGACGATGGGACTCTCTACTCTAGGGGAGAGACCCAACAAAACCGGATCGCAGCAGGAGATTAGGTACGGCAGCACCCAGGGTCCAGGGACACCCCGCTCTAGGGGTGAGTCCCCTCAAACACAATGCAGGGGAGAGATCAGGTACGGCCGCACCCAGGGACCAGGGGACATCCTCCTCTACGGAGGAGACCCCTGGGACACGGGTCTGCAACACCCAGGGTCCACGTACTTCCCCATCTAGGGGTGAGACCCCTCCAACCTGGGTGCCTGGGGAATCAGGTACTGTTGCACCCATGGTCCAGGGGCCTCTCCACTTTAGGGGAGAGACCTCTCGAACTCACGGGTCGGGTGGAGCTCCCGCTGCAGCCAGGGTCAAGGGGACTGCCCACCCTAGGGGTGAGACCCCTAGAACCCAGGAGCCAGGGGAGATCTGCTTCGGCCGCACCCATGGTCCACGGGAACCCCCCCCCTTCTATGTTAGAAACACCTTGAAACAGATGCCTGGAGGAAATCAGGTACAGCAGCACCCATGGTCCAGGAAAGCCCCCTTCTATGGGCGAGTCTCCTCCAACCCGGGTGCCAGGGGTAGATCCGATATGGCTGCATCCAGGGTCCAGGGCACTCCCCACTTTAGAGGCGAAACCTCTCAAACCAGCTGCTGGGGGGAGATCAGCTACAGCTGCATGCAGGGTCCAGGGGACACGGCCTCTCTAGGGATGAGACCCCTTGAACATGGGTGCTGGGGGAGATCAGGTATGGCTGAACCCAGGCCCAAGGGACACCCTCCTCTAGGGGAGAGATCCCTGGAACCCAGGTTACTGGGGTATATCATGTATGGTACATCTGCACACAGGATCCAGGGGACTCCCCCCTCTAGGGGCAAAACCCCTCCAACCTGGGTGCCGGGGGGAGATCAGGTATGATATGGCTGCACCCAGGATTCAGGCGACTCCCCTCTGTAGGGACAAGTCCCCTCAAATCCAGGGATTGGTGTAAGATTAGGAATGGCCGTCCCCAGCGTCCTGGGGTCCCACTCTTTAGGGGTGACACCCCTCTTACCTGTGTGAAGAGGGGAGATCAGGTACAGTCACACCCAGGGTCCAGGGAATCCCTCCATCTAGGGGCCAGACGATCAAACCAGGTGATGGGAGGAGATCAGGAATTGCTGCAACCAGGGACAAGGAGACGAACCACTCTAGGGGTGAGACCACTGTAAACCGTGTGCAGGGAGAATCAGGTACGGCCTCACCCAGGGTACAGGGAATTCCCCAATCTAGGGGTGAAACCCCTTGAACCTTGGTGCTGGGGGGAGATCAGATAAGGTACGGCTGCAGCCAGGATCAAGAGCACTCCTCTCTGTATGGTCGAGACCCTTGGAACCTGGGTGTTTTGTGAGATTTGGTATGGCTGCATCCAGGGTTCAGGGAACGCCCCCCTCTAGGGGCATTAGCCCTTGAATTCAGGTTCCAGGGAAGATCAGGTATGGCCATACCCAGGGTCCAGTGGCCCCCCTCTTTAGGGGTAAGACCCCTAGAACCCGGGTGAAGGGGGAAGATCAGGTATGGCCAGACCTAGGGTCTAGAGGATGCCCACATTTAGGGGTGAGACCCCTCAACCCAGGGGGAGATCAGGTACCACTGCATACAAGGTCGAGGGGACCCCACCTTCTAGGGGTGAAAACCCTTGAACGTAGGTGCTGGGGAGAGATCAGGTATGTCTGCACCCAGGATCCAGGGGACTCCCCCCCTCTATAGGCGAGAACACTCGAACCCTTGTTTCGGGAGAGCTCCCTTCACAGCCAGGGTCGAGGGGATTCCCAATCCTAGGGGCAAGACCCCTTGAACCGGGGAGCCAATGGAGTTCACTGACAGCCGCACCCAGGGTCCAGGGGACTCTATCCTCTAGGGTAGAGGCACCTTGAACAATATTCCGGGGGGAAATCATGTACGACAGCACCCAGGGCCAAGAGACCCCTCCCCTCCAGGGCCCAGACACCTCATAACCGGATGTGGGGGTTTTATCAGGTAAGGCCACACCCAGGGTCCAGGGGACTCGCTACTTTAGGGGTGAAACCCCTCGAACCAGGTGCCGGAGGGAGATCAGGTACCAAGGGTCCAGGTGATGCCCCTCTCCAGGAACAAGATGCCTTGAAACCGAGTGCTGGGGGAGATCAGGCCCGGCTGTACCCAAGGCCCAAGGGACTCCATCCTCTAGGGAAGAGACCCCTCGAACCCGGGTACCGGGGAAAAATCAGGTATCACCACACCCACTGTCCAGTGGACTCCCCTTTCTAGGAGCAAGACCCTTCAAACCCGGTGCAAGGGGGGGGATGAGGAACTGCTGCACCCAGGGACCAGGGGACGCCCTCCACTAGGGGCGAGATGTCTCGAACCTGGTGCCAGGGGGACATCAGGTATGGCCGCAAGCGGGGACCAGGGGACGTCCCCCTGTAGGGACAAGACCCATGGAACCCAGATACTGGGGAAGATCAGGTACTGCTGCAACCAAGTTCCAGGGAACTGTACACTCAAGGGGCAAATGCCCTCGAACCTTGGTACGGGGAGGGGGGGAGATCAGGTACGGCGGTACCCAGGGTCCAGGGGACTTCCCATCTAGGGAGGAGACCCCTCGAACCCGGGTGTCGGGGGGAGATAAGGTAGGCTGCACCCATGGTCCAGGGACTCACCCCTGGAGGGTAGAGAACCCTCAAAAAAAATGCCAAGGGGAGATTAGGTACAGCCACACCCAGGCACCATGGGACACGCCCCTGTAACCTGGTGCCAGAGGGACATCAAGTATGGCCGCACTCAGGGAATACCCCTATCTAGAGGTGAGACCACTGGGACTAGCGTGCCAGGGAAGGTCAGGTACTGCTTCACCCAGGGACCAGGAAGCTTCCCCCTAAAAAAGGAGTACCCTCCACGTTGTGTGCGGTGGTACCTGATGTCACCCCGTGTTGGAGGGGTCTCTCCCCTAGAGGAGGGAGTCCCCTGGACCCTGGGTGCGGGTGTACCTGATCTTCCCCAGCATCCGGGTTCCAGGGTTCTCACCCCTAGAGGGGGCATCCCATGGTCCCTGTGTGTGGCGTTACCTGATGTCCCCCTGGCACCTGGTTTTGAGAGGTCTTGCCCCTAGAGGGGGTGTGTCCACTGGTCCCTGGTTGCCGCCATACCTGACCTCCACCCCGCACCAGTATCGAGGTGTCTTGCCCCTAGATGGTGGAGTCCATGCAACCCTGGGTGCGATAGTACCTGATCTCCTCTTGGCACCCGGGTCAGAGGGGTGTCTCCCCTACAGGGGTAGTCCCTTGGACCCAGGATGCGGCCTTACCTGATCTCCCCTGGTACTTGGCTTCAAGGGGTCTTTTCCCTAGAGAGGGGTGTCCCTTGGACCCTGGGTGCGGCTGTACATGATCTCCCCCCAGCACCCGGGTTCGAAGCTCTAGTCCCTGGAGGAAGGAGTCCCCTCGGCCCTGTGTGTTGCAGTACTTGATCTTTCCCTGGGTTTGAAGGGTCTCTGCCCTAGAGGGGGGAGTCCCCTGAACCCTGTTTGCGGCAGTACTGATCTCCCCATGGCACCTGGTTTGAGGGGTCCCGACCCTAGAGGTGGGAGTCACCTGGACCCTGGATGCGGCCGTACCTGATCTGCCCTGGGACCCGAGTTTGAGGGGTCTCTACCCTAGAGGGGGGAGTCCCTTGGATCCTGCGTGCGGCCATACCTTATCTCTTTCCAGTATCCGGGTTTAGGGTCTCTCCCCTACAAGCTGGAGTCTCCTCGACAATGTGTGCGGTGGCACTTGATCTCCCATGGGATTTGAGGCGTCTCACACCTACAGGGGGGAATCCCCTGGACCCTGGATTCAGGCGTACCTGATCTTCCTCTGGCACCCGGGTTTGAGGGGTCCCGACCCTAAAGAGGGGGACCCCTAGACCCTGGGTGTGGCCATACCTGATCTCCCAATGACACTGGGTTAGAGGGGTCTCACCCCTAGAGGGGGGCATCCCCTGGACATTGGGTGCGGTCCTACCTCATCTCCCCTCGGCACCGGGTTCCGGTCTCACGCCTAGAGCGGGGAGTTCTCTGGACACTGGGAGCAGCAGTACCTGATCTCTGCCCGCCACCGTTTCGAGGGCTTTCGCCCCTTAGGGGGTAGTTCCCTGGACCCTGGGTGTGGCAGTACCTGATTTTCCTCCACATACAGTTTCCACGGGTCTCACCCCTAGAGGGGGACGTCCCTTGTTCCCTGGGTGCGGCCGTACCTAATATCCCCCTGACACTCAGGTTGGAGGGGTCTCGCCCCTAGAGTGGGTCGTTCCCTAGTCTCAGGGTGCAGCCAAATCTGATCTTCCCCCGCACTAGGTTTGAGAAGTCTCGCACCCAGTGGGGGGAGTCCACTGGACCCTGGGTGCAGTGGTACCTGATCTCATCCTGGCACCAGGTTCGAGGGGTCTCTCCCCCAGAGGGAAGAGTCTCTCGGATCCTGGCTGTGGCTGTACCTGATCTCCCTCAGGCATCCAGGTTCCAGGAGTCTAGTCTCTATAGGGGGGCATGCCTGGACCCTGGGTGGTGCCGTACCTCATCTACCCCTGGTATCCGGTTCGAGGTGCCTCTAGCCTAGAGAGGGGAGGCCCCTGGACCCTAGTGCAGCCGTACATGATCTACCTCTGCACCCGGGTTTAATGGGTCTTGTCCCTAGAGAGGGACTTTCCCTGGATTCTGGGTGCGGCTGTACCTGATCTCCCACAGGCACCTGGTTTGAGAGGTTTTGCTCCTAAAGTAGGGAGTCCCCTGGACACTGGGTGTGGCGGTATTTGATCTATCTCCAGCATCCGGGTTCGAGGAAACTCGCCCATAGAGTGGGGCATCCCTGTACCCTGGGTACTGCTGTACCTGATCTCCTCCCGGCATCTGTTTCGAGGTGTCTCTAGCCTAGAAGGGGGTGTCCCCTGGACCCTGAGTGCGAGCGTACTTGATCTCCCCTGGCACCCAGGTTCGAGGGGTTTCGCCCCTAGAGGGGGGAGTTCCTTGGACCCTGGTGCGGCATTACCTGATCTCCCCCTGGCATCCGTGTTGGAGGTGTCTCGCCCCTTATTGGGCACCCCTGGACCCTGGTTGCTGCCATACCTTATCTCCCCATGCCATCACATTCGAGGGGTCTCTCCCATAGAGGGGGAAGTCCTCTGGACCCTGGGTGCGGCAGTACCTTATCTCACCCAGCACCCGGGTTCCAGGTGACTCATCTCTAAAGGGGGAGTCCCTTGGACCCTGGGTGCCACAGTACCTAATCTCCCACCAGCAACCAATTTCCAGGGGTCTCACCTCTATAGGGGGATTCCCCTGGACCTTGTGTGCAGCTGTACCTGATCTCCCCAAGACACCTGATTCGAAGGGTCTTGCCCCTTTTGGGGGAAGCCCCCTGGACTTGGGTGCACACGTATATGATCTCTACCCAAAGTTCCGTGTTCGAGAGTTGCTTCCATACCTGATCTCCCCCTGGCATCAGGTTTCAGGGTTCTCTCCCCTAGAGGGGGGATTCCCCTGGACCTAAGTGAGGCCGTACCTCATCTACCCTGGCACCCATGTTCCAAATGTCTCATCCCTAAGGGGCGAGTCCCCTGGAACCTGGGTGCCACTGCACCTAATCTCCCCCGGCACCGGGTTTGCTGGGTCTCTCCCCTAGTGGGGGTTTTCCCCTAGTCCCTGGGTGTGGCCGTACATGATCTCCCCTTGGCCCTGGGTTTGAGGAGTCTTGCCCCTAGAAAGGGAAGTCCCCTAAACCGTGGGTGTGGCCCTACCTGGTCTCCCCGAGCATCCGTGTTCGAGGGGTCTCACCCCTTAAAGGGGAGATGGCCAGACCCTGGTTGCTGCCATACCTGATCTTCCCCCAGCATATCTGATTTAAGAATTCTCGTTCCTAGAGGGAGAGCATCTCCTGGCCCTTGGGTGTGGCCATACCTTATCTCCTACCAACACCCGAGTGTCAGGGGTCTCATCCCTAGAGGGCAGAGTCCCCTGGACCATGGGTGCGATTGGACCATACCTGATCTCCCCCAGGCACCAAGATTCCAGGGGTTTTGCCCCTAGAGGGGGGCGTTCCCTGGACCCTGGATGCGGCCATATCTGATCTTCCCTTGGCACCGGGATCGAGGTGTCTCCTCCTTAGAGGTGGGTGCCCCTGGACCCTTAGTGCGGTTGTACCTCCTTTCCCCCCAGCACCTGGTCAGAGTGGTCTGGTCCCTAGAGGGGGAAGTCTCCTGGACCCTGGGTGCGGCAGTACCTGATCTCCTCCCGACATCCTGGTTCCAGGAGTCTCGCCCCTTAATGAAGGGACAACTGGACCCTGGTTGCTGCCATACATGATCTCAACCCAACATCAGCTTCGAGGGGTCTCTCTTCTAGTTGGGTTGTCCCCTGAACCCTTGGTGCAGCAGTAACTGATCTCTCCCAGCACACGGTTTCCAGGGGTCTCATCCTTAGAGTTGGGCATCCCCTGGACCATGGGTGCGGCCTTCCCTGATCTCCTCCCGGCACGTGGTTAGAGAGGTTTCCCTCCTAGTGGCGGGAGTCCTCTGGACCCTGGGTGTAGCCGTACCTGATCTCCCCATGGCACCTGGTTTCAGGGTGACGCCCTGGTTCAAGGGGTCTTGTCCCTATATGGGGGAGTCACCTGGATCCTGGGTGCGTCGGAACCTTATCTCGCCCTGTCACCTGGGTGGGAGTGGTCTCGCCCCTAAATGGGGAAGTCCCCTCGACCTTGTGTACAGTGATACCTGATCTCTCCACAAGTTCAAGGAGTCACCCCACTATAGGGGGGATCCCCTGGACCCTGGGTGCTGCCATACCTTGTCTCCTCCCTGCACCCAGGTCGAGGGGTTTTGCTCCTAGAAAAGGGAGTCCCCTCGACCTTGTGTGTGGTGGTACCTGATCTCCCCTGGGTTCCAAGGGTCACGCCCCTAAAGGGAGACGTCCCCTGGACCCTGGATGCCGCTGAACCTCCTCTCCCTCGGGCACCATGTTCGAGGGGTCTCGCCACTAGAGGAAAGAGTTCCCTGGACCTGGGTGCAGCCTTACCTGATTTCCCCACCTTCATCTGGGTAGGAGGGTTCTCGCCCATACAGTGGGGGACCCCTGGAACCTGGGTGGGGCCCTACCTGATCTTTCTTGGCACCCAAATTCCAGGTGTCACACCCCTCGAGTGGGGCATCTCTTGGACCTTGGGTGTGGCCGTACTTAATCTCACACAGACACCCGAGTTGGAGGGGTCTGGTCCATAGAGGGGGAAGTCCCCTGTATCCTGGGTGCAGCCATACCATACCTGATCTCCCTTAGGGACCCAGGTTTAAGGGGTTTCCCCCCTGGAGGGGTGAGTTCCCTGGACTCTGGGCCATCTCTGATCTTCCCCAGAACCTGGGTTTCAGGGATCTCGCCCCCAGAGGGGGGGTTCCCCTGGTCCCTGGATGCAGCCGTTCGTGATCTTCCACAGTACCTGATTTGAGGCGTCTCTCCCCTGGGGGGGGGGCTCTTGTACCATGGGTGTGGCCGTAACTTATGTCCCCCTGACACCTGGGTTCAATGGGTCTCCTCCTTAGTTCGGGGGGTCCCCTGGATCCAGGGTGTGGCCAAACGGGATCTTGCCCCCTCACCAGGGTTTGAGGTGTCTCACCCCTAGTTGTGGAAGTTCCCTCGACTTTGTGTGCAGTGGTACCTGATCTCCCCATGGTTTTGAGGGGTGTCACACCTAGAGGGGGGAGTTCCTGGACCCTGGGTGCAGCCTTATCTGATCTACCCCCTTCACCCGGGTATGAAGGGTCTTGCCCCTAAAGAGGAAGCCCCCTGGAACCTTGGTTGGGCTGTACCTTACCTGGTCTCCCCCAGGCACCCATACACGAGGGTTTTCTCCCCTAGAGGGGGAAGTCCCCTTGACCTTGTGTGTGGTAGTATCTGATTTCCCCTGGGTTTGAGGGGTCTCGCCCCTAGAGTGGGTTGTCCCCTGGACCCTGGGTGCAGCCATACCTGCTCTCCCCTGCACCGTGTTCGAGGGGTCTTGCCCCTATAGAAAGGAGTTCCCTGGACCCTGGGTGCAGCCGTACCTGATCTTCCACCTTCACCTGGGTACGAGGTTTCTCACCCCTAAAGAGGGGGAACCCAGGACCCTGGTTGGGGCTCTACCTGATCTTCCCCAGCACCCAATTTCCAGGGGACACACTCCTAGATTGGGGCATTCCCTGGACCCTGGGTGCGGCCATACCTTATCTCCCACCAATACCCAGGTTCGAGGGGTCTTGTCCCTAGAGGGGAAAGTCCCCTTGACCCTGGGTGTGGCAATACCATAACTGATATCCCCCATGACCCAGGTTCAAGGGGTTTAGCCAATAGAGGGGAGAGTTCCCTGGACACTGGGTGCAAGAGTACCTGATCTTCCTTGGCACCCGGGTTCCAGGGGTCTCTCTCCTAGAGGGGGGCATCACCTTGTTCCTGAGTGCAGCCGTACTTGATGAGCCCCGGCACCCAGGTTTGAGGGGTCTTGTCCCTAGACGGGGCGTCCCCTGGTCCCTGGGTATGGCCATACCTGATCTACCCCTGGCATCTGGTTCGAGGGGTCTCTACTCTAGAATGGGGAGTCCCCTGGACCCTGGGGGTGGCTGGCTATACCTGACCTCCCCTGGCATCTGGTTTGAGGGGTCTCTACCCTAGAAGGGGGAGTACCCTGAACCCTGGATGCAGCCGTACATTATCTCCTCCCAACACCCGGGTTCAAGGGGTCTCAGAGGGGGGAGTCCCCTGAACCCTGGGTGCTGGTGTACCTGATCTACCTCCAGCACCAGGTTCGAATGCATTCGCCCCCTAGAGGGGGGAATTCCCTGGAACCTGAGTGCAGCAGTACCTGATCTTCCTCGGCACCCAGGTTCTAGAGGTCTCACCCCTAGAAGGGCCATCCCCTGGTCCTTGGGTGTGGCCATTCTTGATCTCCCTCTCACACCGGGTTTGAGGGGTCTCATCCCTAGAAGGGGGAGTCCACTGAACACTGGGTGTGGTGATACATGAGTTCCCCCACAGTACCCGATTTGAGGAGCCTCTCCCCTAGAGGTGGGAGTCCCTTGGACCATGGATGTAGCCGTACATGATCTCCCATGGCACCCGGGTTCAAGGGGTCTCGTCCCTAGAGAGGGGCATCCCCTGGACCCTGGGTGCAGCCATATATGGTCTACACCCGATACCTGGTTTGAGAGATTTCAACCATAATGTGGGGAGTCCCCTGGAGCCTGGGTGTGGCCTTACATGATCTACCCTTGGCATCCGTGTATGAGAAGACTGGGCCCTAGAAGGGGAGGGTCCCTGGACCCTGAGAGCTGCCGTACCTGATCTCCCCCCCAGCATATGGTTTGAGGGGTCTCTACCCTAGAGTATAGAGTCCCCTGGACCATGGGTGTGACCGTAAGTGATCACCCTTGGCTCCCTGGTTCGAGGAGTCTTGCTCCTAGGTTGAGGAGTCCCCTCCACCCTGGATGCGGGGGGAGCTCCCCTCGACATGCGGGTTCAAAGGGTCTTGCCCCTAGAGGGGGGAGTTCTCTGGATCCTGGGTGTGGCCATACCCCATTTCCACCACCACCGCCCCCCGCACCTAGGTTGGAGGTGTCTCGCCTTTAGATGGAGGGATTTTCTGGACCCTTTTTGTGGCCATATCTGATCTTCCCCCTTCACCCAGGTATGAGGGGTCTTGCCACATACAAATAAATAAAATAAATGTATTGTGTCCAACTACTAATAATAATAATAATAATAATAATAATGCACAGAAGGAGCCACCAGCCCTGAGGCAGCTGCAGCTCTGGCCAGCTTAAGAATTCCTTCTTTCTTTGCAGACTCTGGTGGTCCACCTTCCCAAGTGTCTGATGGGGATTCATGCCCTCTAGATTATCCCAGTAGACCATATCTAAGATGGTCCACATCACAAGACTGTCTGAAGGAAACATACTCTGTCAAGTCCAGGTTTCAGCATACAAATTCACATTCGTTTTTGTGTTAGTCAGCTTTCCTTGACTTTAACAATTACCTATGTTAATACATTTATAAAGATAAAAGGACTTCTTTCTTTTTTTGTTCTGCTTTTGTTTTTGAGCGGAATGCCAGTGATTGATCTCAGGGTCACTCATCCATGGAGCCAGATCCCAAGCCCTATTTTATATTTTATTTAGAGACAGGGTCTCACTGTGTTGTGCAGTACCTCGCTTTTTGCTGCAGCTGGCTTTAAACTTGCAATCATCCTGCTTCACCCTCCTGAACCACTGGGATTATAGGCATGCACCACAGCTCCTTGAAAGAAAAGAATTATTTTGGCTCACAATTTTGGAGTCCATGACTGATTGCCTAGTTGCATTTGGGCTTTTAGTTAGGGAGGACATCAGACTGAAGCTTGTGTTAGGAAAGACTTCTACTCAAGGCCAAGTGTAACAGAGGCAGACAGGAAAATAATGGGTTTCTACAATCCTTTTGGGGGGGTCACCTTCAGTTACCTACAATGCCTACTTTCTCTCTCTCTCGCTCTCTCCCTCTCTCTCGCTGTCTGTCATGCTCTTCAACTATGGATTAAATCCAAGGGTGTTCTACCACCTAGATGTACACCAGTGCTTTTTGACATTTATTTTGAATCAGGTCTTGCTAAGTTGCCAAGGCTAGCCTTGAACTTGTGATACTCCTACTTCAGCCTCCAGAATAGGGGGGGGATTACAGTCTCCCCTAAACTTGGCTAGGTCCCACCTCTCAAAGGCTCCATAACCACCACCCAATAGCATCAAGATAGGGAATAAGCCTTTAATAAATGGGCACTGGGTAGATATTGCAGACCTAAGCCATAGCAGCTTACTCACTGGTCTCTAACCTTCTCTACTCTCAGAAAAAAATTTCACACAGTCCCCATGCCTCCATCTCTCCAGCCTCAGAGAATCAAACACTTCACAGCCTCTCAAAGAAGCTGGACTAGAGGTACAGAAATAGATAAAACATCTCCAAATTTGGTGTATGCATGTGTTCATCAGAAGGTGAATAACAGTCTAAAAATGTTTGTAAAATTCTCTAATACCTATAGATTTTTTTATATCCTCTTTGTGGACTAGGAATTTGTGAAGCTGGCAGGATTTGTGCAGTGAGACAAGTTCTAAAGCTTTGTCTGTAGAAATTTACATCTTCATTTGATAACTAACTTGCCACTTTTGCAGCTTTGAAATCTTGGTGCTCCATCATTATTTCCTCAGGCATGACCCTTCTTATCTACTGGGGTTTTGGGGAGATGCAGTGACATCACTGAAGCTTGCTAGGTCCCAAGCAGAGTGCCCAACACTTAGTAAGACTCAGATATTGATTGACATTATTTTGCCCAAATTTCTGTGCCCTAAAGAAGATGTAGCACATCAGAAGCATTTGATAAATGTTGATGAATGAGTTTGTTGATGAATGTTGATGAATAAGTAGCTACAAGTTTTCTATGGTCACAACCAAGAGCAGTGACAGGTTATTCTGCCTGGTGCATCCTGAGAAAGTTTTGGCCAGGAAATGGCCTTTGGGATGTGTATCACTGGGACTGGAGCATATGGAGCATGCAGATGGGCTTTTATTTATGGGTAGCACTGGGTTATTATTTGGACCAAACCATGTTTTTTGCGGGGTCAGCCTCTTTCAGGTAGATCTCTTTCCATTACAATGATAGAAGATAGACTTTAACCAAATAAACAGTAAAGGGAAAGATTTTCTAAATGTGCAATGTGGAAGCACAGGTTTCAGCAGCAGGCCCAACTTGATTTAGGCTTTTGGATGCCAACAGGACCCACTTTACAGTTCTGGTTGTTCTCAATGCAGATTTCATAATCATTCCAGTAGCCAGTCTCCCTCTGCAGGGACAAGGTGTTGGGTTCTTCTAAAGCTGCCTATTTCCAGTTCAAATCCAGTGAAATGAAAGTCCAGCATGTCTCCATCTTTGCCTCCACCACAGCAGTCTTGACATCTGATATAATCACCTGGCCTTAGTTCCATGACTCTGCCTAGAAGATTCTTAAGGTTGGGGAGGTGCTGCTAGGGGCTTCACCCCAAGATGAGAAATCAGAAACTCCTGAACTGATAGTGGAAAGAGGTGGCACGTGGGTGAAAAGAAGTGCTGCCAGCAGAGATATCCAGCAGAGGATACTCCCAATTCTCATTATTTACTATGAGACACCAGCGATACTCTGGGGTCACAGCTGCACAGCTTCCAACCATAACTCACCAGGTGCATGATGTTGTGCAAAGTGCATCATCTCTCTGTGCTTCAGTTTCCTCATCTGCAGAAAATAAATAGTAAGTCCACATCATAGTGTTATAGAGAAACCTAATGAATTTTTACAAATCTTTTAGAATATTGCGCTGAAAGTGCCTGTCAGAGTTAATGAAGCTGTCATTATGAAATGAATTATTTTCCCTGTGATTTTATATTTACTCAGTTATTCTGGTCATTCCCAGCCCCAACTTGGAAATAGAAGTGGCGGGAAGTCATCCACCTCTCAAGTACGTATCAGTATGATTAAAACATAGGGCTGGGACTGTGACCCTTTTTGCTCCCTTTTTGCCATAAATATCACCATGCATGGTGAGGTCCTTGTAATATTCAGCTCAAGGTCTGTATTGGAAAACCTAGCCACTCTGAATTTGGTGGCATTATTGAAAACCAGGAGGAAACCGTATCATTTGGGCCATTTGCAGAAGGACTTTGCAAACTAACTTAAAATGTTGGAACATTCTGTCAATTACAATCTAAACCAGGACCCATTCCCATGAGGAAACAGCCCATGTTGGCTGGCCAGGGGTCTGATATGGCCTTCTTTTTCTTGGCCCCTTCTTATAGTGTGAATGAGCATAGAGTGGGAGTGAGGAAGGGGAGACAGAGGGAGGTAGGAGGAGGGAGAGGATGGGAGGGAGAGAGAGATTGAGAGAGATTGAGAGAGATTTAGAGAGAGAGAGAGAGAGAGAGAGAGAGAGAGAGAGAGAGAGATTGGGAGATTGAGAGATTTATAAAGCCTTAGGTAATAAAAATTTTAAAAATGTGATGTCAGTCGTTAAAAATGACCTGGAGTATTGTGTCCCAATTATTTATGCAATAACCAATTTGAGGGCTTTATGTTGGTGGTGGTGGTGGTAGTGGTCATATGTGTCTTATTTCATCAACATCTTCTACTTGTAAAGCAATTGGCTTATGAGTCATGTTCTTCTACTACCTGTTCTAAAACCAGCCAAATCTTCTAAATATTGCAGTATTCTGGAGCAGAGGTTCTCTAAGTGTGGTCCCAATGCCAGCAGAGTCATACTCATAGAATGACAATGAATGCCCATTCACAGGACTTATATGGAGTGGCAGTGGTCATCTGCCTGGCCAGTTCCCTCCTTAGCCTAGAAGGTAAGAGGCATTCTGATGGACATTTTAAGAGTTGCTGGCATTTACCATAATGGGAGGGGGCTTTTTAGGGAGGTGCTTGGAATCTTGTGATTGGAAGAGTTCAGGTATAACCTGGAAGATTATCTGGAACAGAATTCTTAAAATTAGCACCTGATGGCTGTATCCACACCACACTATTTAATTTATTTATTAATTCTTTTTAGCAAAAATTTATATCAGAACACAGTTACCACTATGAATTTGTGGCAAGATACTAAATCTGAACTCTAAATAGGTCATATTGTCCATAGTATTTGCACCTTTAATTTATAGAACATCATCATTCAATATTTTTTGCTATTATGGAAATGTTCTGTACCTTTCCATTCTAATCTTTAGCTTCAAGCAAATAATATTTTGGCATATAGATATTATGACAAAACAACTGAGTTTGTTCCTTCAATGGATTACATGGCCATGGCCACAATGTTAAGTAGCATTATTCTAGAACACAAAACCATAAAATGGAAGCATTTCCTCTAAAACTGAAAAAAGACAGGGATGCTCTCCTTTACCACTTCTATTTAATATAGTTCTTGAAACAGTATCCTGAGCAATTAAACAGATGGAAGAAACTAATGGACTATCTATAGGTAAAGAAGAACTCATTAGCACTATTTTTGACAATATAATTACATACCTAGAAGACCCATCAAATTTCATCAGAAAACTGCTAGAATTAGGAAAACAATTCAGAAAATTAACAGGCTACAAAATCAACACTCATAAATCAAAGGCATTTCTTTATATTAGTGACAAATCCACTGAAAGAAAAATGACAAAATTACTCCATTTAGAATAGTATCATAAATAATAATAAAATACTTGAGAATCAACTTAACAAAAGAGGTGATAGACCTCTACAATAAAAACTAAACAATCTTAAGAAAAACAATCAAATAAAACATGGGAAGATGGAAAGATTTACCTTTTTATTTTGTTTGGATAGACAGAATTAATGTTGTATAATGACCATACCACCAAAAGCATTATACAGATTTAATGCAATTTCAATCAAAATTCCAATGACATTCCTCATAGAAATAGAAAAAGCAGTCATAAAATTTATCTGGCAAAATAAGAGGCACAGGATAGCTACAGCAATCTTTAGCAAGAAGAGTGAAGCAGACATCACAATACCAGAACTTAAACTATGCTACATATTAATAATAACAAAAACAGTATGGTGTTGGCACCAAAATAGACTTGTATAACAATGGTACGGAATAGATAACACAGAGACTAACTCCCATAATTACCGTTATCTTATATTTGACAAAGGCATCAATAATATACATTGGAGAAAATATAGCATCTTCAAAAAATGATGCTGGAAAAATTGGAAATTTATATGCAATAAAATGTAATCAAACCCCTATGTCTCACCATGCACAAACCTCAACTCAAATTGAATCAAGGACATAGAAATTATACCAGAGATACTATTTCTCTTAGAAGTAAAAGTAGGCCCGGATCTCCATCATATCTATTTATTCCACCACTTTTTAAATAATAATCCATAGCCCAATAATTACTATTAAGCATCAATTTATAGAATGAATGCAAACTAAAACTGTTCTTAGCAAAAAAAAAATAATAATAATCAGTGAAGTAATTAGAGAGCTTAGTAATTGGAAAGACATTCTTACCACATGCAAATCAGATATAGAACTAATCTCTGGAATATATAAAGAACTAAAAAATCTTTAAAAAAAGAAAAAAAGAAGAAATAACCCAATCAACAAATGACCAAGAAATTGAACAGATACTTCTCAGAAGATGAGAAGATGATATACAATCTATAAACACATACATGAAAAATTGTTCAACATTCCTAGCAATTAGAGAAATGCTAATTAAAACGACTGTATGAATTCATCTTACTCCATTCATTTAAGCATATAAACTACATAATTGTTGGCGAGCATGTGGGTAAAATGTACATACTCATACAATGCTGGTGGGATTTCAAATTGCTGCAGCTAATCTGGAAGCAGTATGGAGATTCTTTGGGAAACTTTGAATGAAACCACAATTTGACCCAGCTATCCCAATCCTTGTTCTGTACCTAAAGAAATTAATAACAGAATACTACAGGGACAAAGCCACATCAATGTTTATAGCAGCACAATTCACAATAGCTAAACTGTGGAGCCAACCTAGATTCCCTTCATTAGATGAATGGATACAGAAAATGTGATACACACACACACACACACACACACACACACACACACACACAGAGACACTAGAATATTATTTAGCATTAGAAGAGAATAAAATTACGACAATTTCTGGTAAATTGATGGAGCTGGAGAATATAATGCTAAGTGAAATTTTCCAATCCACAAGAAACAAATGCGAAATTATTTTTCTGATTTAAGGATACTAATTCATAACATATTGTAGGAGGGGGCAGGATGGGAGGATTAATTAGACTCCAGATAAAGCAAAGGAGAAAAGGGGGTAGAGGGGAAGGAAGGGGGTATATGAGTAAGAAAGGCACTGGAATGTGATGGTTTTCATTACCCGAAGTACATGTATGAAGTCAGAAGGATAAGACTCTACTTTGTGTACAACCAGAGATATAAAATAAAATGTGTTCTATAGGTGTAATATGGATTTTAAGCCATTCTTTTGTTATATATTACAAATTAAATTTTAAAAAAGAAAATATATACATGCAAAAAAATCAATCAGACAGTGGTTTTTAGGTCATTAAGTTGTTTCCTAATTTAAGCAACCTCCAACATATTATTCATACATAAAGATTTTCTTATAAATTTAATAATTCATTTTAAAATAAATTAAATCATCAATTCAAAGGTAATATTTGACAGAAATAGACATTGGTGGTTGAGGTTTTTTTTTTTTTTTTTGCATTGATGGAATGACTTACTTTGAACATGAAAGTGTTGTCTAGTGAAAGAACTGAGCCTTTACAGGTACTGTCTTTCTGCTAAAATGTTACTGATAGTGAGTGCAGGATGGGAAGAGACTACTGTGTGAAAGACTTTGCTGTGAGATGCTCTAGACAGATAGCACCCTTTCTGTCCCTGGGTATAGTGTAATTCAAGGATGATGGGAGATTATAAAAAGGAAGGTGTGTGAAGTAGCGAGGCTGGGGTCCGCGTAGAGGGCAGCTGGCGCAGGGGGGGCCGGGGGGCGCCACAATGGCTGCAGTTTCATTCCCACTCCGAGGTAAGGGGCGGGGGAGGAGCCTGGGGTCCACTTGGTGGTCAACCAGGGCGGCTGCAGCAGAACCTTCCTTCCCACAGCGAGGTAAGTTGGCAGGGCTTGGGTCCGGAGGGCGTCAGCCAGGGCAGCGGCTGCAGCTTCATTCTGGCCATGAGGTAAGGTGTCGGGGCTGGGGTCCGAGTGGGGGCAACCGGGGAGTGGCAGCACCAGCTTCCTTCCCACCGCAATGTAAGCGGGGCCGGAGTCTGCATGCGGGCAGTGGAGGGGGGCGGCGGCGGCTTCCTTCAGGCAGCGAGGTAAGGCACGAGGCTGGGGTCTGGGCAGCGGCAGCTTCATTCTTTTTCCAGGTAAGGCAGCGGGTCTGGGCTCCTGTGGGCATCAGCCTTGGTGGCAGCAGCAGCTTTGTTTCTGCCGCGAGGTAAGGAGGGGGTCGGCGCAGGGGTGGCGGCCTTGGCCTCCTTCCTGCCGCCGCCTCCTTCCTGCCGCCGCCTCCTTCCTGCCGCCGCCTCCTTCCTGCCGCCGCCTCCTTCCTGCCGCCGCCTCCTTCCTGCCGCCGCCGCCTCCTTCCTGCCGCCGCCGCCTCCTTCCTGCCGCCGCCGCCTCCTTCCTGCCGCCGCCGCCTCCTTCCTGCCGCCGCCGCCTCCTTCCTGCCGCCGCCGCCTCCTTCCTGCCGCCGCCGCCTCCTTCCTGCCGCCGCCGCCTCCTTCCTGCCGCCGCCGCCTCCTTCCTGCCGCCGCCGCCTCCTTCCTGCCGCCGCCGCCTCCTTCCTGCCGCCGCCGCCTCCTTCCTGCCGCCGCCTCCTTCCTGCCGCCGCCTCCTTCCTGCCGCCGCCTCCTTCCTGCCGCCGCCTCCTTCCTGCCGCCGCCTCCTTCCTGCCGCCGCCTCCTTCCTGCCGCCTTGGGGGCAGCTAGGGCTGTGATAGCGGCGGCTGCAGCTTCGTTCCAGCCAGGAAGTAGGGCAGCGGGGATGGTGTCCGCGTGGGCTTCAGCCGGCGGTGGCGGCAGTGGCAGCTTCATTTTCTGGCCGTGAGGTAAGGCGTAGGGGCTGGGGTCTGTGTGGGGGGCAGCCCTGGAGTGGCAGCGGCAGCTTCCTTCCCACAGCGGTGTAAGCTGGGCTGGAGTCCCCGTGGGGGCAGTGGAGGGGAGCCGCGTTGGCTTCCTTCAGGCGGCAAGGTAAGGCACCAGGCTGGGGTCTGCATGGGCGGTGGGGGTGGGGGTGGGGCGGCGGGGGTGGGGGTGGGGCGGCGGGGGTGGCGGCGGCTTGGGTGGGGTGGGGGGGCGGCGGGGGTGGGGTGGGGGGGCGGTGGGGGTGGGGTGGGGGGCGGCGGCCGGGGGCGGCAGCGGTGGGGCTGCGGCAGCTTCATTCCTGCCGGGAAGTATGGCAGCGGGAATGCTGTCCGCGTGAGCTTCAGCCGAGGCAGTGGCAGCGGCAGCTTCATTCTCGCTGCGCGGTAAGGGGTGGGGGGCTGGGGTCCACGTGGGGGGCAGTAGGGGCGGCGGCAGCTTCCTTCAGGCGGCAAGGTAGGGAGGTAGCATCGGCAGCGGCAGCTACGTTCACGCCAGGCATCCACGCCACCGGTGTCCGTGAGCTGCGGGGCCTTTTGGCTGCTCCTATTACTTGGCGGCTGGGGTAGCGAACTGTCCGTGGGCGGCCTTCCCCACAAAGGACCGTGCAGCTGCGTGGACACCGGCAGCAGCAGCGACAGCGGCAGCGGCTCGCCTATGAGGGCACAGACATTTGTTGCAGTTCTTGGGGCTTTGTTGTTTTTCCTTGGGCTTTTACCCTTCTTTTCGTTGATTTTGGATAAAATGTTCCCCATGATGTAAAGATTGAGCAAGGAACCTTGGTGATGTGGGGAGCTTTGCCGAAAGTGTAGTTTGGATTCTGCTTTTCCCATGGTGGCAGCTGGATGAATCTTCACTGCTGGCCCTGGAAAAGGCTAAGGCAGCTTGTTAGTTGAGTTTTAAATTTCCCAGTGTTGTTTTTAAAGGTTTTACATGCATAGAAGAGGGATGTTCACCTTAAATAAGCATATGAGCGGTTAACAGGGAATGTTTTCCTCTGGGAAAGGGAATTTGGTAGCTCTGACCCATGTCAGTCTGTGAATATTTAGACCTGTAGTGACTTTTTAACATTTTTCATAAAAACCTATTATTTACAGTGTGTCATATGTTGTTAATACTCCTTGCCTTAAGTTCCCCGACAAATCTTTTTCATGCCTTCTGAGAAAGTAGACAATTGATAGATTATCCAAGGAATGGAAAAAAATGTGAGTGGGTGATTTCGGACAATCCCTGAGAGCTGGCATTGTAAGACTCATCCTATCCCCAGTAACATTTTCATACAATAAATGTGAACACTTTTGAAGCCTTTTTATAAAGATACAATTTGGGAATGATATTAAGATAAGGAAAAGCTGTTGATTGATTTCTTAGATTAACATTTCTTCCCTTTTCTCTTTAAAACAGTTTTCCAAGTGACAACTTCATGAAGATGGCCAGTGATAAGCAAATGTCTGATGATGATGACAGCCCCAACACCAGCAGTGGCAGTTCAGATGCGAACCAGCAAGACCCTGCTGCTCCAGAGTCTGAAGATCATGAAGAAACAACCTTCTGCCACCCATCAGAAGAAGAGAACCAAACTCTCTAGCACAACCACTGGTAAGTTATCCACTAGTGCTAAAAGGTAACATTGTCAGGTTGTCTTCCAAGCAATTAGATGCTTTTATTTTTACATCAAGAACAATACTGCAGAAATACTTCATAGTTTTCAAATTTAAAAGACTCTGTGAAGGGCCTGGGGTTGTAGCTTAGTGGTGGAGCACTTACCTAGCATGCATAAGGCACTGGGTTCAATTCTCAGCACTGTGTATAAATAAATAAATAAAATAAAGGTCCATCAACAACTATGTGTGATAAAGATCCTGCCCTCTGAACTGCCTGTCCAGCAACACCCCTCAACCCTGCACAGACTTGGGTTCCAGGCCCTATACGAAACACTGTCCATACATTCTCTGTGCCCCCAGTCCTGATCATCTGTCAACACAACTGGTTCTGAAGCTGGATGCTGGGTTGGTGCCTCTCAGTCATTTTAGAGCTTGCCTTTTAGTGGGAGATTTCGTCATAAATTTTGTTTTTTACCAAAAATATAAAAAAATAAAAATTGGTTTTCCATTTATATCTGTTTATCATTCGAATGTTTGACTTTATTATTGGCCATTACCTCTTCCCTACTTGGTAAGAAGATTATATATATCCATGCTTGTTCTATATACTTTAGTGATTAGTCAACATTTTGGCACCATAATGAAATACTGGAGGCATGCTACTTATGAAGAAAAGAAGTTTATTTAGCTCACAGTTTTGGGGATTCAAGAACATGGTGAAGCACCAGCTCAGTTCTGTACAGAAAAAGCAGCAATCAAGATATCAGCACATTTGGATCAGTTTCCTAAATCTCCATTCCTGCAGTGGTGATGTTAATGGGTATAGATATATGCCTGGATAAACACTGGGCTACATTATAGGAAAAGTGCTCTGGGCTTGAAATCCCATTATTTTGTCACATGCAGTGAGCAAGATGAGTTAATTTCTTCAGAAGTAGAAATTAACTCATCTATCAAGGTTTCTCACTTTAAAAACAACCCTGATAAAATGATGGGTAGGAAAAGATCAGATTCTTGCATATTTATTATATCTAGCAAGACATGTGAGAATGTGACAGACCCTTGTAGGAGTTTTCTTCAATAATAATCCTCAGCTTTCTTGTGATGTTAATAAGAAAGTTTAGCTATTATGAGTCGCTGTGACATATACAGTCCTTTGGCTATTCAACAAAGCTGCAGCTAGTACAGAGAAAGTCCATTGATACTTGTATAATTATTTTACATTTTTCCATTTCACCTAATTCTATTATTTAAAAACGTGTTTTAATATTGTTTCTTGGGCATTCTAGGTATTATAGCATCTGAAAATAATGTAAATTGCCCATGGTTTTCTAGTACTGAAAGTAACTCATTTACTGGAAAAGAAAACATTCCTTATTTTCATTCATATTTTTTTCTTCTGTATTAACACAAGTTTTCAAATCAATTTTGAATAATAATGGTGATAGTAAATATGCCATTTATGAGGTTATTATATCTTAACTCCAAATCTACCATTTGATACTAAGCTTGTGATACTTAGTTTGGAAATTTGCAATTCAAATCACATTTTTGCTTTACATTTTGATTCCCCATTAAAGTCTACAGAGAGAGGTATTGGAAGAAGATCCCAGGCTGGGTTGTGATTTAAACATAAAGAAATTAAAAATAAGTTTATAGGGTATGTGACAGACTCAAAAATTCTATTTCATGGAGTCAAAATGGGAACTTGAGGGGATTTGTTTTTTTTCAAAGTGAGTTTATTAAGACATACACATTTTCACATTCACGTTAATTATATAATAAGTTTAAAATTCTATACAATTGACTTAAAGAAGAAGTTTGATCAAACTTTTTCACCAGCCCTCTGGAATTTTAATAAAAAGATGAAAATATAAACTTCACATCTATTGTTGACATATGTTAGGCAGCCCCCTCCTTGTGTAATCTGTAAAGTTTATGTTTTTGGCATTTTCTTTGAAAAATTTGATTTTCTCTTCTGAATCAAAAATAAGTGTATTTGTGTTAAATTTAGAATACATCCCAGACTTCACATTTCCACTTGAAGGACGGAGGGGAAAGGATTATAAATCTAAATCCCTTCACCAGAAATGCTTAAAAGCCATGTCCATTTGCATGTTCCCCTGGCTCACAGGCTCTCTCAGCCTCTGTGGGGAAAAGTGATGACCCTGACCTGCTGGGTGAGGCCTGGCCTTCCCAAACCTTGGTGCCTCTCTCCCCGAACAGCAGGCTCCCGCTCTGAAAAGCATGAATGCCTTCACCATGTCCAGCAGCTCCCCTGATCTTCCAAGATTTAAATGCCCACAGCAAACACGGCCACAGGACTGGCAGCGGCCAGGAGCCAAAAGAAAACTAGGAGAGTGCAAGAATCTGTAAAAACTCAGTTTTCCTACAGCAGGCACATTATGGTGGAGTGAAGACCTGCTGAGTTCATACCTGAGTTCAGGAGGTCAGGCAAGCTGGCCCAGGCGCTCTCCTCTGGCTCTGCCTTCACAGCAGGATAGAGGTGGTTCATCCTTTGTGCCCCTCCCTGTACTTGGCTCCATGCTCCCATCACTGGCCCCTGGGCACAGATGGCATTACTATCCCATGCTCATGGGCTTCCAGGACATCGACACCCTTGTCAGAATAGCTCCAACAGGAGCTTTGCTCAAAGTCTGTGCGTGGGCTTGTGGAATTCAACAGATAGGAAAAGAGACTACTAGAAACACAGAAAGCTAACTGTTGCCCTAGAGTTAGGGTAGAACACCAGGGTTCCAATATTTTCCACATGAAAATAATTTTTAACTTTTTTTCAAAACATACTAATCACCTTTATGGAAATTCAACTGTTCTTCAAGAAATTCTACAATAAAAATAATCAATTCTCAATAATATAACAATAAAAACACAAGGTAAAATGACAAAACATTGTAATTTTGAAAATTCAAGAATGTAGTGATGATTTTGAAGTTCATATTTTCTTATAT
The DNA here is from genome assembly GCF_052094955.1 of Ictidomys tridecemlineatus. NCBI lineage: Eukaryota > Metazoa > Chordata > Mammalia > Rodentia > Sciuridae > Ictidomys > Ictidomys tridecemlineatus. The sequence continues at coordinate 891,894 of NW_027525461.1, read as the reverse complement.
ATTAGTGAAGAATTTACTGATAAAGTTACAGTTTTTGCTTTCCTTTCAAATAAATGTTTAAAAGATTATCAATTTTTAAAATATAATCAGCAAATGAATTATAAACCAATTTAAAATTAAGGAATGTTTTCTTTTCCAATTTTGCTTTGTTTTTAACATCCCATTTGGCCTCTTCTGCTACTCTTTCAGTAAATGAGTCCCTCTAATTCACAAATATTTAAAAATATAACTCTATAGAAACAAAGCAGCATTAAGGAGCTATGGTACGTCAAGCAAAACTAAATACAGTGCTTCAAATGTCACTAAAATCAGTGTTTATTTTTACTCAATTGTAAGTTTTATTAACAAAATTAAAGTTTTAGCTTCTTACACATGGATAGAGAAAATATGTGCATTAAAGCACATTGTTCCCTTGTCCCCTTGATAGACAGACATTAAACACAGAATCCAGAATTCTATGAAGATTTAGCACCTCCCATGGGTAGCAGGTCTTTCAAATTTAAGAGGACAAAAATGAATTAATTACATTTAGTAAGAAACAAATGAGCCTTCAGCACACATCAATTACTGTTGAATTCAGAACATAATAAACATTGTTGAGCAGAAATCAAGATAGGAAACACACCTGTAAAGACTTATTTTCAAAATGGAAAAGATGATGCTGTGGAACTATATATTAGCTAAATTTCCTTCATTATTCTGTTTTTGCTTTTTTTCCACCATATTTTTTCATTCAGACCATGTCTATATTTCAGTGATTCTCAAAATTTGAGATTTTGATAAAACAAACAAATAGCAATAACGTAGCACTTCAAGACTGCAAAGTGTCACATTCCCCTTCAAAACCAAAAAAGTGTCCTAAGTAATTTTCCCTTATATTTGCTTTACATATTTCTTCCTTCTATTAAAATATTTAATTAATTTATTTATTGTTGAAACTAGCATTAATATTTTTAGCCAACCAAGAAAAACAATCAGCAAATACATTTTTAAAGAAAAAAAAACTTCAAAAGGAAAAAAAAAAGAAATTATCAGGAGCTTTTACATATTAGTGGGGTGAGGAGTGGTGAATGATGGGTGGGCAATCTGAACCCTTTCGGGCTTTAGCTTTGTACTGTATCACTTTCAACAGTTACTGCTGAAGCTTTAAGTTCTTTACAACTTCTAATTAAATCCTAGGGAAATGTTAAGCTCACCAATAAAACAATTGTGATGATTTTTTTTTTTTTTTGGCCTGGTGAGGAGAGTGGGTAATCTTTTGGTTGTGATGTTTTTACAGTTTTCTGCTGGGGGTACATAAAATGAACTTTATTTACTTTGATTTGACAGATTTTTTGTCTGCTTTAAACTGTTTCCATATCATATTAAAAGCAAGTATATAGCATTCCATTACATGTGACTTAGTTATTTTTTTAATAAATCACCCTTGTTACATGTAACTAGACTCTCCAGAATATAACAGTGGAAAAGTAATATTAGAAAATGTTTTGTTAACTCAAATTACAGATTAAAAAAAAGGCTTAAGAGCTGATGTTTTCTAAATGCTTATTTATTCCAGAAGCTTTAAGATAACCCATTGGCAAGTACCATTCTTGCAAATTTTCTCCTATATAACTTACCAGTGCTTATTTCATAAAACAAGCAGATATATGTAAATAATTACTGGCAATAGGTTACAATTACTGGTTAAAAATAACTTTGGCATATGGGCCTTGTTGCCCATTTTAATTTTCATTTTTTTTATTTGAGCCCTGGAAGTGGAATAAAATTTGACTATTTAAAATTTTAGCCAAAAAATAAAAGTTTAAATGTATATTTGTACTGACAACAAATAACTGCTAATTCTCAGCCATCTTTTTGATTGAAAGAAGAGTGGTAGGAATGTTGTGAATGTTAGCAGACTTTCCTGCTTATGTCAGAAAATTCTATGTATGAATCCTGTTAGTATTGTTTGCTAGTCTGAAAAAATATCAATTCCAGGCATTAGTTGTTTCTAAATTTGAAAAACAATGAGAAATTTTATTAGGTTCTGTGGGAAACATTTTCCTTCAAAACATTCTTCACTAATAATGGATTTGAAAGAAATGTCTTAATTTTTCAATGACTGAAATCAGAAAAATTGGTTTGAGGGTCTCTTTATTGTGAGAAAATTTAAAAGATTGTGAAATAAGCAACAAAAGGAGGGTAGTCTTAATTATGCAACTTCTGTTAATATTAAGTATTGAGTATTGTTCTCTGTTTTACGTCAATTTGAGCAAGTAATTTTGTGTGCATACTAGACATGCTTCAGTACCCATGAAATGCTCAGGATGAATGTCTACTAGATTTTAGGATTCGACTTTCAGAGTCACTTTGGAATTCTCAAGTATTCCTAAATATGTTTTTTTTTTTTTTTTTTTTTTTTTTTTTTTTTTAGAAAAGCTCCAACATTTTGAGTTCTGGGCTTGTTAAATGACACACATGCTGTATGTAGCAACAATAGAACCTACTGACTATTCAATTCAGGTAAACCAATCGACTCTTGGCCTTTGGTAATGATTTTTAAATACAGGTGTAGAAAACAACAAAGAATAATTTGGGCTCTTAGGTAAAAAAAGAGCATTTACATTTTTTCTCTTGAATGCAGAAGTTGTTTTTATTTCATGATTCTGCTAGCAAACATGATGGTTAAAATGGTTTATTTATATGTATTGGAGAAATAAAATGAAATGAAATTCCATTTTATAATTTTTCTATCCTGTTTAAATGATGTATCTAATAGTTTGGGCATTGGGAGGTTTTATGTTTTATCAGAATTGTCAGATATGAGTCCCTCAGTATTTTTTTAAAATTCTGTCTTAAAAGAAATCTGATTTAGCTCTTGAGACCCATTGTCACAAAGATTTCCAATACTAGTTATATTATTTTATTTTTAAATTATAATTGCCAGTGCCTTGAAGAAAAGGTTTCTTAGAAAACATGGTATTGGATGGTAACTTTTACACAACATCTGAGCACAGCCTGGAAATTATTTTGAAAGATAAATGGAAAAGCTAAACATTCTAAATTTAACACAAATACACTTATTTTTGATTCAGAAGAGAAAATCAAATTTTTCAAAGAAAATGCCCAAAACATAAACTATACAGATTACACAAGGAGGGGCCTGCCTAACATATGTCAACAATAGTCCAGGCTTCCTGTGAGATCCTTCCAGGACCCAAATCACTAAGGATAAGTTATAAAATAACTACCTGCCCTCAGTTTCCTAAACAAGCTAATTTTAAAGATCCTTTATTGCAAGAGTGCAAATATAAATATATGGACATTTTTTTATTGTAGAAAACAATGTATATAGCCAGTGATGAGCATATCAGGCATTTAAATATAATTCATAAAATGCTACTTCTTTTAGTTACCCTTGTTTTTGCATATCACCTTTTTGCTCATAGAGATTAGGAGTGCTAACTAAGTACTTTTTTGTATTTTTAACACTGTAAATGTAATAATAAATTAAATAATTTATGTAAACTTAAATTATGAATTGTAATTCATAGTTTCTTAGTTTTTTTTACATAAAAACTAATGACTAATAATTGGTAAGTGTGGGTGAGACTAAGATTTAGTGACAGATAAACCAAATTGTCACCCCAAAAGATAATCATAAGCAAAAGTTATCCCTTTCCTGTTGATGGAATACGTAGCTTATCCATAGCTACCTACTATAACTATAGTTGTCTTTGTTGCCATTCCACAAGCAGCAGTTTTTCATTTGGTTCTTTTGTTTCAAAGCTGCTAGTGTCAAGTTCCATTCTGAACCACTAATCTGTAGAGAGATAAATATTGGAATTTGATGCTATGAATTTAGACTAGTAAAAAGATAATTTTATCTGCTTCAACCCACTCTGGTGATATTTTGCAATGTTGGTTGTCATAACTGTGTTTGGGATATATAGTGGGTTTATGCCAGAAGCATTCTACCATTCATCTGACCACCTCCTAACAACAACAAAAAATGTTGTAAAAGCTCAATGCTGCTGATGTTGAGAAATTGTATAAATCTCTCCTATCACTTCATTTATTACTTCCCTTCTTTCTTCTCCTGTCCTTTCCACTCTGCTCACATCACTCTTTCTTCTTGGGTTATGTCTCTATAACTGGGACAGCATATCTGAGATTAAAATTAGAAAAGATTTATTTTGGCCTAGTATTTTGGTGTGGGTCAGTCCATGATTGCTTGGCCCATTGCTTTGGGTCTGTGGTGGCACAGTACATCATGATGGGGAGTGCATAGTGGCTGGGAAGCAGAGAGTGAGAGAGAAGGAGTGGAAGAAGGGGATGGGATGCCAATAAAACTTTTAAGGGCATGCTACAATGAACAGACTTTCTTCCACTAGGCTTTGTTCCAGCACCTCCCAATAAGGCCACAGGCTGGCAACCAACCTTTAGTACATGAACCTTTGGTGGACATTCAAGATCAAAACCATTATTCTGTTCTGTTCTGCTCTGCTCTACTCTCCTCCTTTTCTTTTTTCCCCCAAATCTTCTCTTCCTGTGTTCTCTTTCTATTTTTAATCTGTCTTTCTCTTGGCTGTCTCTCTCCTATCCTCTTTATACTTTCTGCTTTCCCCAATGGAGGTGGTCGTTTTAAGTGGCAAATTCCTGAACTGGAATAAAAGGTTTTGTTTTGTTGCTTTTAGTTTGTTGTATAGCTGGGATAATTTGGTTCATTAATTGCACAGAAAATAGTTCTTGAAACTAGTGACAATAACTTTAAATACTTTTGGTTGGCATTGATCTAGAGCTTTTGTGTTTTTTGAACTATGAAATTTTTCTTATAAAATTAATTTAATTTGGGCATTATACAGTCCTGCATTGTAACAGGTTTGCTAGAATAAATTTTCTTTATTTTTTGTACAATTAGCTATCTTAGAGTTACTTGACTATATATTTCAATGACCCTTTATACGTTAGTTTTCATATACCATTGTCATATAACCCCCGTAAAATACATAGCAATACATTATCTTCATTATTTGATGAATAATAAAACAGACATAGGTCAAAGGACTTTCCATATTGTTGGGGCAAGTTAGTGATGAGGAAGACTAAGATTTGGAGGTAGGTCTTAATGCCTGGGTTATTTTTAAAGTCACCAATTATTTTTAACTCATTTAATCTTCCTAAAAACCCTTGAATTGAGTAATTGTTCGCACTTTATAGATAAGAAAGTTGATTTAGGGAAATTACACTCTATATTCAAGATCACCAAACTCATAATGTAATTTAAAAATATTTTGTTTTAGTTGTAGGACACAATAACTTTATTTTATTTTTATGTTGTGCTGAGGATTGAACCCAGGGCCCCCCACATGTTCTTGGCGAATGCTCTACTCAAGCCATAACCTCAGCCACTCATAATGTAATTTTTACTGTTTGCTTTGAGCTGTGTTGCTTCTTAAATTATAATTCTTCAAAAAATAAAATTGTCAAGTTTTGTATAAATTCACGAAATCTATGATTACATTACTTAATATTTCTTTTGACACAAAGGTTAATTTGCCACTTGAATTGGTTGGTAAATTGAATGTTTGTAATACTGTTTGTAATACTGAAAGTTCACTGAGTTTTTTTTTTTATCATAAGGTAGCTCTTTTTGCTATTTAGAATATATTTTTTGAGACCACTTAATCCAAAAATAGTCCAAGTGTAGCTCTCAGCTGTTTTTTGAGCATAGTTAAGGCAGGTGTCCAACATGCTGGGATTTATGTTGCCATTCTGATACAGATAGATTTATGCAAGGGTTAAGCTTCCCATTTATCTTATTTTCTAATTTGATCATATAGACAAGTGAAATAAATTGGGTAGTCATTGTTTACATCATGTTTGAGGCTGTTTCTTTTCATTGTAACCTAAACCTCAAACTGACTTAACAACAGAGTAAATTATAATAATACAGTTTTTATTTTCTTTGTGAAACATTTGGAGTTTATTCTATGCTAAATGAGCATATCATTTTTATGAGGTGATAGGAACTGGTGATAGTTATTTTATTTCTTAATTGGGGAATTTAGGAGTTTGTTACTTTGTCCAATTAAATCCAAGATAGGATTTTGAATTTGGAGTGTCAGGTTTTACAGAAACAAGCTAGATCATCATTTTATTAGGTTAAAAAGAATATAAACTTAAATAGTTAAGCTGTATTTAAAATATTTTTGATATTATTCAATTCTTTGTATAAATTTTAGTGGTTGAATATTAAAATATTTTATATTGTACATTCATTGGCTGGATTTGGACCATTGATAATATGATATTGTGGATTTTAGAGGAAGGGAGAGAAGGAGTCTGACTTTTGCTAGTGTGCATATATGTTGGACATGAAAAAATGTACTTTTTTATAAATGAAGAAGATTCCAAACTTGACATTATGTTGCATTATTGTAACAAATATTTTTCTTACTTCAGTGAGGAAAAATACTAATATCTAAATACTCATTTATTAGAATAATGAGTGAGGAGATCACCATTAAATATTGCTGAAATAAAGCTGAATTGCATGCTTTCTAAGCAACGGAGAACTCTGCTTTTTGAGATCACTGTTCTCCCAGAAGGCGAAAAATGTTCTTATGTGGAGTTTGAAAAAGCATGGAGTTTTAAGTTTGGGTGATTTTCAAAAGTTAGACAATTTAAGGATTGGTTAACTTTAAGCTTGAAATTTTAGAAACTGACTTACTTTGAGGACATTACTAAATTCAGGAAGTTGGTGATTGGTTGATTTTCTTCACTGAATAAAAAGTTGAGTCGACCTTCAAGATTGATTGGTCATGGCAAATTTAAAATTACAATTGTAGTTGAGTTTTTTCCATCTTGGGGCAAGAGCAGAAGAATGATCTTTTTCTTTCTTGAAGTTGAAGAATAGGTACTCTTTATTCTCTTTATTTATGTTACACATATTCATGTTAGCTATTGTGATAATAGAGTTCTGGTTTTACTTTTGAACTTTTTAAAAAAAGGTAACAAATTCTACATTTTGTTATCTACCAAAATCAGGATTATTTCATATTTGGGACTCAGGCTGCTTCAAGAATCATTTATATAGTGAAATGTATTTTTTTTGGTAGAAGTTCTGTAAAAATTATGGTGAAGATTGTGTTACTTTTATGTCTATTATTCTGGTTGATCATGTATTTGCCAAGATTAACCTTCACAGATGATGAATTATGGATCTGAAAGTTTTTGTTTTTTTATTAGAGATATATTTAAAATAGAATATTTTTGGAAGGAAAGTTAACTAGCAATTATTCCTGTTAACATTTTAGAAGGTTTGATGATCATGTCTTTTGTTTGATAAGATATGCTGAATCATTTTAGTTTCTTTGAATCACACTACAACAATTATTATATCATAGCACTATGTATATAAATTCATTCAGCTGTTTAATATTTATAATATATTTTTCAGAATAAAATAAAATGTTACCATTTATGACTGCTGGAATTGTAACAAAACAGTTTTTAAAATTGATATATTGTGACTTCATTTAATTTTTTTTCCTGTATAGATTTAAGATAAAGTGGGGCATTTGTTATCTTGGAAGTAAGAGAAGCCAAAGAGAGTTTTTCATATAATTTCTTTGTTATATTCAAATTTTATTTAAAGTACTATATTTATAATTTCAGAATAATTTTTAAAATAGTGGGCATTTATTTTATATGAAGCCTGTACTTTTTTTCTTAACCTCAGTTTTTGTGTCATACCTTGTGACTTCCAGATAGGTATTATTTAGTAATGAAGCTATAATTGTGATTTTGATAAAATAATTTTACATGAAATCTCTTGAAAAAATGTAAATTCTGACTCTTATTTTTGTTTACCAGCCAAATTTATTAACCTATGAGGATCACCAATTACATTGATCTTAACCCAACATTAAAATTGATATATACAAAACAGCTATTGTTTTTCTACCACATGGTATTCAGGAGTTTTATTCTTAAGAGTTAAACTTCACAAAATTATACTTAATTAGCACCTGTATTTTATAAGGAAAAAATTGTTGTTGTCCCAAATGTGGTTATTTGTTTATTTCTGTGATATTTATGATATAAAGTAATGGATTTCAAATGTGTCTCTTTACATATCCAGTGACTAGTTGAGCATTTATTGCCTAGTTAACTGATTTTAAAAAGGATCATAGGTAAGGTGGTAGGCTGTCTTTTTAAATTAATTGGGGAAAAAAAGCGAGCATTGTACACTTTTCAATAAAAGCTTTGTTTTCTAGTCTTTGCTAATAGGTAAAATGACATTTTCTGTTTAATTTGCATTCTTTGATTGCTGGTAAAGCTGAACTTCTCTTTATTCGCTTGTTAGCTGTGTGGATTTTACCTACACTTGCCAAATTTATGAAATAAAAATAGAGGATTTGCTATTATAAATGTGAATTTCAGATAAATAACAAATAATATTTTTAAAGGTGTCATGCAATATAGGGTATCTACTTATGCTTGAACAAAAGTCAGTGTCTATCTGAATTTCAAATTTAATTGGGCATACTGAATTTTCTTGTAATGCTCATTTTTTTAATATATTCATTTTTAGTTTTCCATGGGACTTTATTTTATTTACTTATGTGTGTTGCTGATAATTGAACGCAGTGCCTTACACATAAACTCTACAAATAAGCTACAAGCCCAGCCCATGGAAAAATCATTCTACTTTCTGGTTTTTATCAAATTTTCAGTTATAATTCCTGTTTTTGTAAGAGGACTTTGCATAAACTGAATATTAGTCCTTTGTCTTTTTTGGATGTTTCAAACAAATGCTTCTGGTGTTTTCTGTCTTTTAACTTCATATTGTCCTTTGTTGAAAAAAAAAAACAAGTCCATAATTTCAACAGAGTCGGTTTAATCAAAATTTCCCCATGATGCTTAGACATTTATTTTATTTAAAAATTTTCATCATTTACAGTTTCAAATATATTATTCTGTCTTTTATTTGTCTTATAGCATATATAGTCTATTTGGTTTTATTTCATGGGAAGAGAATTGGTGGCTCCACATTTAAAATGGCTACATTTATGATGGTTTGATTCAAGGATTTTTTAATCTTGAAAGCAATATATATTCAGTAGGACAGTATTTCAGATTTTGAATTTAATCTTTTGTTACACTAGTTATATGCAGCATAATATTTGTTTGTAAAAGAAATTAGATCCAGCGGTTAGCTATCACTGAGCTACATTTCCAGATCTTTTTATTTTGAGACAGGCTCTTGCAAAACTACACAATTTGACCTGCAACTTACAGTCCTCCTGCCTCAGCTTTGTAAGGAGCTGAGATTACAGGCAAGTGCCATCATGCCTGCAGGATCTTCTTTTTTCATGCTGAACAATAGCAGGGAACTGAAGATCCCAGATCATAAATCCACCATGAAGATAAATGACTGGTACTCTGTTTTGTGCTGCTAAGCTGTGAGGTTTGGTAGAACACATATAATAAACATATACCTGAATTTTATTTTATATTATAATTGTTTTGAGATGTAACCAACTTAAGTTGAGGACGATTTTTATTAGGGATGAGGTTAGAGAGATCATGGGAGGAACAGAAATGGGAAGACTTGTAAGCCATGGTGAGGACTTTGGTTTTTACACGAAGTGAATAGGAGGATTTTCAACAGAGGTGTCCTAATCTGAAAAATGTTTTTAAAAAGAAGCTTTCTGATGACTATTGTGGAAGGATTGTATGAGGGTATGGCTAATTCTAATTAGAGACAGCTAATACTTCTCCATTATCCACTTCCTCCTTCTTTATTTCTAGAATGAGATCCCTGTGGTTTAGATGGCAGCATGGCTATCGGTTAGACAATCTAGATTTCATCATCTTCTAATGTTAGTATTGGCGGTGTGGTTAGGTTTAGGCCAGTTATATATGAAGAGCAGTGAAATATGCAACTTCTGAATTATCTTTTTAAAAGTCCTTGTCCTTGATTTTTTGCGTCCATCTTCTTTTCCCTTCCACTTACTCTAATGGCAACTGCCTTGAACTTATATGGAATTCCTTTCATGAGGGTATCAGCCCCAGAAAACCTTGTGGAGAAAACCAGTACTGCTTGCTCTCCCAGCAGCCACCTGTGTAGCTCCATGTTGTTTCATGAAAAAGAATACATTTTTTTCTTCTTTGAGCCAATGTATTTTGGTATCACTTCATTAAAAATATTTAACCAATATTCTATAAAATACCAAAATTGAGTACCTGAAGTGGGGTATTTTATAATAATAAATTTAAAAGGCGTGATACATGCTAAATCATTGGCTGAAATACTTTATAAAAAACATTATAAGCTAAAAAAATTCAGTGACACTCAATTATACAGTGGTACAATATTTGGTGAAAATGCCACCTCTGATAATATTTATATGGCATCAATTTCTCTATCCTGTCTATACCTCCAGGGAAGTAGTTAGAATCAGATTGCTAATATAGTGATTACTGCTTGTTTCTTTAGCAGTTACTATAAGAGGGCATCAAAGAACAAGCAAGTTAGTTTGTATTTAGAGTTCAAAGTGTGTCTGTAGTTTATAACTATTGGATATTCTTTTTCTCCATTGTTTGTGGTCTAAACTGTCAGGTGGAGCATTAGGGTGGTTGAAAAACATTGCTCCTGTGTGCCAAACAGTGATGATTAAAGTACTCATTCTCAAAAACCTCCTGCTATATTTTTTTGGCTCAACTGTGGAAGCTAGCCCAGGCAAGAATCAAATTAAGTATTTGCTTTTTTACCTGAACTAGTCAGTTGAATTAAATAAAAGCTACAGTTTGAAATATAGTCTTATTTCCCTGTAAAGTAAATGCTTATTTTTTTTTTACCCATGATATGTTAGCTGTGGCTCTCTTCTATGTCCTCTCTCACACCCAAGATTTAAGCTGAAGAAATATTGCCATGTGTGTGTGTGGGGGGGGGTACATTGCCATTTTTGTGACAGAGGAAAAAAGAAATGGCAGAACCAGCTTCTTGGAAGTGACATTACATTTGTTTATATTTTACTGGCCAAAGCAAAGCAAGTAAGTGACTGAGTCTGAAATCACTCAGATAATCAGGATCATCTCAAGTCGTTGATGTCATTGGGGTGAAAAATCCTCTTGGTATGAATCAGATGACTTCAAGGAACTTAGTTGTAAATCAAGAGAGAGAGGGTTAGATCTTCCACTGGTGTCAGAAAAAAAAAAACAGAGTTGACAAGTTTAATATCCATGACAAACAAAATGTTTAGTTGTGATTACTTTCTTGTGGCACTGACAGAAAACAAATACATCTATTAGGTTTTTGAGAGGATTTTGTTGTCCAAAATCAAAAAAGTTTGACTTGCAAAAACCTGTGGTGTTTTGATGTTGCTTGACACTTAAGTAGTTGAGTAACTCTTAGTCCCAAATATACACCAGCAAGAAGTATACAATTAGATCTTTGCTTCCTTGTTGAAGCACATTCTCTTCTGTGTCCACTTCATATATGGACAGAAAACATTTTGGAAAAGAAAAAATCTTCCAGAGGCCAAGACAGGGCTCCCACCATCAAATGGATAAAAAAATTTCTTTCAGGGAACAGAACCTTAATTTAACCAAGAAACATTTTATTTTGGAGCATGAATTCTTTGCAGTTCTTTTCCAACAGAATTTCATTATTGATAAAATAGGTGTTTAGAATTCTTTTCAGAATAAACACTTAATTGTATTTGACCATTGAATATTAGGCGTGATGGTGATAATATATAGCAAAGATTAGTTATCTGTTAGTTATAGGTCACTAATAGGGAAGAAGCCACATGGTACCTGTTGAAGTGGGTTGTCATCATCCAGAGATCCTAGACTTTGAACAAATTCCAGTAATTGAGTGGAACTTTCAATTTACTCTTGAGAAAGGAGATGTCTCTTGTATACTGGGAAGAAGACATACTTGCAACTCTGATATTTAGCTACGTATATAGTCTCTATATAAAAAGAAACTATATCTCAGGTTTCTTATTGCTAGATAAAGTCACTAAACCAGTTTCTAAGTTTGGGCAGTGAGGTGAGAGTGAAGGTGATGTGTGATGCTACTCTTAAACACATTTGTATTACAAAAGCTGTTTCTCTGTCATACTCTTTTACCCATTCACTTTCCTACCCATGAATTGTTGGTGAGCTAGGGACAAGAGAAGTGCCACAAGAAAAGCTATAAAGAGCCCACTGGATGACCTGGCATTGGAAGACCTTGCAGAGATGAGCTGTCTACCTCCCCTGAACCATTTGCATGCCCCTGTACTCTCTGTAAAGGTAAATTTACTATCTATCTATCTACTTATTTATTTATTTTTAGTCATTGTATTTTTGGTCTTGTTTTATAGCATTTTAGCCTATATTTTAATGAATACAGATGGAAGTGCTCTAAGTAATAAATACACATAGCAAGTTAGATTTGGAATTATTTTTATGTTTTTTTTCAGTTGAATTTTTTTATTTTTACTTTTCTTTTGGCGATGGGTGTTGGGGATATGCCAGGAATTGAATCCTTGACATTTGACCTCTGAGCCACATCCCCAGCCCTATTTTTATATTTTATTTAGAGACAGGGTCTCACTGAGTTGCTTAGTATATCACTTTTGCTGAGGCTGGCTTTGAACATGCAATCCTACTGCTTTATTCTCCTGAGATGCTGGGATTACAAGTGTGCATCACTATGCCTGGCAATGTATTAAGCATGATTAAAGATTGATATCCCAAATACATGAAGAGTTCCCTGAAACTTAATTATGTAAAAATATTAAAGTCCAGGGTTGGGGTCTTGACTCAGTGGTAGAGCACTCACCTTGCATGTGTGAGACCCTGGGTTAGATCATCTGCACCACATTAGAAAAAAATAAATAACTGAATTAAAGATATTGTGTCTGACTATAAATAAAAATTTAAAAGTTCAGTGCATAAGTGAGGAGAGTATTTTAGTAGTTAACAAGTAGTACAGTAAAGTGTGGGAATATTTCCATAATTTTTCCCATAACTGGGAAATCAAATAAATGCATTTTAAATCAACCTTGAGTTACCATTTCCATTCTCTCAAAGTACTTAAAATAATTCCATGTTCTTGAGAGTTTTAAAGGAAAGGAGCCCATTCATAGTTTTTTGTTTGTCATGCTTTATCTATTTTTAATCACTGCTTTTCTTTAAATATTTTGTGTGATTTCAGACTCTGGTACCTCATAAGTATTTACCCATTACCAACTGGTCTCCTGTCAGATCTTCACACTTTCAGAGCTGCAGTGAGAAGCTGGGAGCATTCCCCCCAACTCAGCACTGGTGAGCACCCTGCACTGTGGGCATTGGCATATGAGTCAGTCCTTGCCACTGGAAAGTGGGTCTTGAGGTTTGGGATGGTCAGATCTTCCAGTAGGTTGTGGCACCCATTAACTGTTAGATGACTGTTGTCCTAAATCATTGAATTTTGATGAATGTTTTAATGAACTACAGCATGTTGGTTGTTGAAATAACATGATTATTGGAGGTATGAGTTTGGCAAATTTTTGTAATTAGTACACAATGTTATTTTTACTGTAATTTTAACTGTACTTGAAAAGTAATATGCATAAAATGAGCTTCTTTTAACTTTTAAGACTATTGATATACTTCTCAAATTTACTGTTGTCTTTATGACAAAATATGTAATTTTAAAAAATCAACTGAGGTCTGGGGATATATCTCAGTTGGTATAGTGCTTGCCTCACATGCACAAAGTCTGTGTTCAATCCCCAGCACCACCATAAATAAATAAATAAATAAATAAATAAACAAACAAACAACTGACAAACTTGACTTCTACCTCCTCCATCACAAAATTACTCTGGGTTTCCTGTACATTTATGTTTTCTAACATGTAGCAGTATGGGCCTCCATATTTTTGTGAACTTTTAAGGTTAATTGTGTTTATGTGAGTGGAATTAGGTCCTCAAGCATATTTGAAATTACACTGTATCTTAATGCATATAGCTTGAGATATTTTATTTTCTAAATAATTGTATCTTATGAGTACATAGAGCTTCATTTTTACTTTACAAATGTGTTCCCATTACCAGCAATAAACTCTATAGTTTCTAATGATGTCAAATATAATTGGTAATTGATTTCTTAAACATATTTTGAGTCTTGATCATCTTTCTGTGACCAATATAGAGAATTTCTGTAGACAAACTCTTGTTCATTAGGGAAGAGAGACAAATCCAGAGGCACTTTATATTGTTCCATAAGGGCCATGAGCATGTGATGAACAAAATGTAAAGGAAGGCAGGGGAGAGAAGTAGTTCTTTTTTTTTTCTTTTTTTACCAAAGGAGTCCAGTTATATGCAAGATTCTTCACTAGTGAACCCTTCAGCCGGACTTCAGAAAATGGACAAAAATTTTTGCCAGGAGGAATGGATAAAAAAAGCATGAACAGAAAGGCAGAGGTATAGAAGTAAAGGATATGTGGATAAGCCACTGAAAGATGTTAGGTATATAACATGATCAGGTTTGTTCTTTTGAAAGAAACTTGAGGACAATGTGGAGAATGATTATAACAAGAAGACAAAAGAAAAGTGATTCTTAAACTCTTATTTTTTTTTTGTTGTTGTTGAATGCTTTTCCATGTAACAGTTAAGTAAGCATCCCCATATTTTAGAATGCAACATAGGTAAAACAAACTGTATTATACACAGTTCTAGCCAGTCAACTTTGTGATCTTACTATAGCTGTACATAAGAGTGTCTCTTCTGATATTCTGAGCAAGAACCAGTGGACTAAAGAAGGAGATCAGCTAAGAGGCCATTGTGGTGTTCCTCTATATTTGGCTGTGTAGACTTGGTGTCAGAGTTGATGTATAGGGGTAGGGATAGAAGGAATTACAGACCAGTGTTTCTAAAATTTTTATGTGTATATTAATTGCCTGGGAATTAAAAGATAGGTTCTGATGCAGATGCAGAAGGGCAAGGCCTGAGATTTAGCATTGGATAGGTTCACAGTGATGTCAATACTCTTTGTCCATGTACTATGTTTAAATAGCTACAGTAAAATAACTTGACTGTGAAGCTCCAATGACTTTATGATGATGTCATCATTTGAAATTGGGAACACAAGATAAAAGAAAGGGGAGAATTCAAGGAATTTGTGTCTTTGTGGGACATTCAGGTAAAAAAATGTTATTGATAACTGGAAATTTGGATATTATGGATAAGGGGGAAAGTGAAACCTAGAGATAAAAAATTGTCAATAGCATTTTATACCTGGTAGTTAAGGGTGTGAGAATCAAGGAAATTACCTGCAAGAAAGAGATGAAATAAAATATTTTAAAATGTACTAATTTAAGAATTTAACTGAATCATAGAATTTTTAAAAACTTTTTTTTTGTTTTTAGTTGTAGACAGAAAAAATACCTATATTTATTTATTTTATGTGATGCTGAGAATCAAACCCAGTGCCTCATACATGCTAAGCAAGTGCTCTACACAGAGTTACAACCCCAGCCCCTATTTACTTTATTCCATTGACCAGCAATTGGGAAGAAATTAGAGAGCTTCCATTCTTGGGGTAAATTTAGGAATAAGATAGTTGCCTTTGGCATACAGCCTTCTTCTTTGGTAATGAACATAGATGAAGTTAAATATTTCCTAGATCACTTTAAGAATGCCTTGAAATATTCTTTCTTCTAAAACACTGTTCGTATGAATATACATATTAAACATCTTCAGTATGCCAGGCATTCTTTTCTAAGCTCTGGTATAAAAAATAGCAAATGAAATGAATCCAAGATACAGTGGCATTTATGAGGAGATGGACAAAAGTAATTATAATACAGTATGGTAAATGCTGTGATAGGGAAGTGAATGTAGGGTGATACTCTAGCACCTACATCAGGAGCACATGACTTAGTGGAAGACTTGGAATGACTTTCCTGAGGAAGTAGCATTTAAACTGAGACCAAAAGCCTGAGTGGAGGTGACCTAAAAAAGAGAAAAAGATGGACATGCAAGCAATGTCACAGAGGGGAGAAATCCCCATAGGTTGGTGGAGTTCAGTATATCTGACCCAGCGATATATAGGGTGAGATTGATAGGAGGTGATCTTGGAGAAGTAAAAAGAGTTTATACTAGGCAGTGACTCCTGGAACTTGGGATGAGGACAGAAAATGATGTAGAAAGATATACTGTTATTCTGCCTTGGTGTAGTTAAAATGGTAGTCTTATGCTTATGGTATGGGCTTCAAAACCTGTATTATAATTTAACTTTCAAAAAAAAATTTAACAATTTGGGAAGTGCTTGGATAAAAGCATAACTTTAGTGTTTTGGGGTATTGATGCTTAAATGTGCCTTTACTGGTATTTTTTAATGAGGCTACAGTGTTGATTTTCTCACTTTCTGATATAAATCAAATGTATCATTTCACACATGTAGTTGAATTTTATTTTCTGGACCAGATTTATAAACTATAAGAAAATAAATAAATAAATATTTATAAATTGTTTGGTTTTCAAAATGTTCCTAAAAGTTAAGGATTCCCTCTGTAAACTATATTATAAGATATCCTATATACCAGCAAAGTATAAAAAATGAAGTTTACATAATTATAATTAATAGAATGTAAAAGGTAGTAGAATGAAACAGACATTATCAGTGTATGTGTACATGTGACTACATGACCAATATGATTCTGCAACATGTGCACTCAGAAAAATGAGAAATTATATCCCATCTATGTATGATATATCAAAGTGCATAAATGCATTCTACTGTGATGTATAGCTAATTGAAACAAAAATAAATAAAAAAAATGAAATATAAATTTCGGGACTGTTCCAGAAAGTACATCAAAAAAAAAAAATCTATGCATAAGAATTCCAAAGTTAGATTATCTCTTCTCAAAAAAGTAAAGCATAATCTGTACTCCTTAAATATGGGCTATCTCTACACAGTGGAAAGGAGAAAAACAGAAGAGCCTTACTCTAGAACACCTCACCATCACTACCTTAGTCAGGTGACTAAAGTTAGCATCAAGAGTAATTATCTTTATAGTGTGAACACCCACAATAAGGTTCTGAGAAGAGTGCTTTACTTTTGTAGTCTTCCTCATCCACACATGTAACACCAGTCTAATCATGACAACAATGACAGAAACATTTCAACTGAGAGACATTCAGAACTTTCAACCTCATAAAACAAGATGTCCTAGATCAATTAGATTTGACATTAACAAATAACATCAATCATAATTTGCCCACTATTAGGGCTAGACAAGGTTTTAGGAAAGAAAAAAAGATTAGTAGAACAAGAACAAGGTATAGCAGCACCAATTCAAATAGATCAAGAAATAAATAAACATGGATTGGATTTTCAGAAGGGATCACTGAGACAATAAAAATTACTTGGAAATCAGAAAGACCAGTATGGTTTCCTCAGTGGCCCCTGACTAAAGAAAAGATACAAGAAGCCCATGATCTGGTCGAACAACAATTAGCGGAGGGACATATACAATTTCCATATCTCCAAATAATATTCCCATTTTTGTCATTAAAAAGAAATTTGGTAAATGGAGATTATTGCAAGATTTAAGAGCCATTAATAATGAGATGGTTATTATGGGACCTGCTCAATTGGGTGCCAAGCACCAATTGGCACCAGAATCACGAGCCACCACACAGCTTTGTAGGTTCAAACAGCAATTCTTTATTCCCCTCTCACACCGCCTCCACACAGGTCCAGGGGCAATTGCGTTCTGCCGTCTCCCGCACAATTCACCTACTCCACGAGGCTCTCTCCAAATCCCATTTTAATCTCACGAGAACTCAATGGGAACAAGCAGCAGGAACACCCTAATCCCAGCAATAATCTTCAACTTTCAACTTCCCTAAAACCCATTGTCTTAAACTGGCAATGCCTTAAACTCAAGGAGCCGGTTACTTCCTCAAACCTGATCAGCTCTAAACCCGGATCCGCCTTGGTCCTTGAGCAAGGTCACCTTATTAAAGCAGGCATGCAATGTCCCATCGAATGTCCTCTAAGCAGCATGGGGTACGCTTGGCAAGGAAATTTCGATGCGCCATTCCTACTTGGTAATGGCCCTCAGCAATTGGGGATTTCCCAATTGTCTGCTTTCCCCAAAACCTGGTATGTTTTAGCTATAGATATTAAAGATTTTTGTTTTTTCAATTCCAATTCATTCTAAGGATAGTCCAAGTTTTGCATTTACTATCCCTGCACTGAATCATGAAGGTCCTGATCAGAGATATAAATGGAAAGTACTACCACAAGGGATGGCTAACAGCCCAACTATGCATCAAATTTATGTTAACAAAGCAATCCAGCCACTTAGAAATCAAAATCCTAAACTACAAATATTTCACTATATGGATGATTTATTGTTAGCACACAAAGATAAAAACAGATTGCTAGAATGTTATGCCACTCTTACAAACTCATTAAAAATTATAATCTAGAGATAGCAATAGATAAAGTACAATTAAATTTTCCAATTAATTATTTAGGAGTTCTATGATCCTCAACCATGGTCCATCCCCCCAAAATTCAATACTAGTAGATCAACTCAAATCACTTAATGACTTTCAAAAGTTATTAGGAGACATAAATTGGGTAACGCCTTATCTAGGCATACCAACAGGAGAGTTGAAACCTTTATTTGATATCCTAAAAAATCCATCAGATCCAAATTCATATATACTAGATACCAGCCATTCAGCCCATAGTGTGGTGTGATTCATTGCCTTCATGCTGACTTGTTTGGCCAATGGCATAGGCACCGTGGGACTCACATAGCCATGTGCCCTCAGCAACTTTCACTCTTGTGGAAATTGTACTTCCCATCCTATAGAACAGCAGTGCCTTTGGGGACCTAACCAAAGGTCTTGAACACATTTAACACTTGATGGAGGTAATTGAGCTCATCCACAAGTACTGGTTCAATGTGTTTCTTCTAAGTCAGCCTCCATTTCTCACTGTATTAGTGAGATTTGTTTCCCATCAAACAGAGGAAGGACATTGCCCTTCTACCAGCACATGAGACACAAAAGACTCTCACTTTTCAAAAATCTTTAATAATGTAACAAATCTACGGGCTCTGACCTCTATGTAATTATCTTATGCTCTAGGTTAGTTCCCTTTACTACTACCTCTGGTAGCTGAAGCTACCTCCTTCAGTGAGAGGTGGTTACAACTGAGAAGCCAGAGGAGACACATTGAAATACTTCACCCCATGGGACAGTGTCTGAAGGGATTAAAAGTGGATAGGCCTTTCAGGAGACTTAAGAAAGAGTTAGGTGCCAGAGTAGTCCAGCATGTGAGGTTGGTTTGACATTCAGAGGGGTGGGGCAGAGGGTATCTCCAGAAAGACCATTGGAATGGGGATGTGGTCTGTTGATTTGGCATTGGGTTAACTAGGGGATGCTGTGCAGCCACCAAAGCAAGTTGCAGGAGAAAAGGGTCCTCTGCCTTGGGGCTGCTAACTCTGAAGTCATAACATCTGTCTTTATGGGAGTTCCTGCTCCCACATAATATCTGAAATGTGGACTTTAATCTCAGCATTGGCAACAGCCCTGGGAGGGCCTGTCTTGATGGCCGCAGTCAATCCATATCTGCGTTGTTTGTTGACCCAGTATAGGAATGGGCTGTAAGTGAATGTTGCAGATTTCATCACCTCCACCCACTGCTGGGCACGCTCCTCCCGCTGCAGCTTCTTCCTCCAGTGTAGAAACATCATGCATCCACCAATTATCAGAGTGCCCAGCCCCAGCCATACAAAGTACAATGGGACCCACACTGAGGCAGTAAAAAAAAAAAAAAAAAGAAAAGAGATAAGTTGTCTGACAGCTGTAGCTTGAGTCCTGAACTGATTCTAATTCCTCTCCTTGATTTGGCTCAGTCATCCATTTATTCTTTCCCTCCCTCTTGCAAGACTTGCCACATTGTATTCTGATAGAGTTCAAGCTATTTTGGCAGGAAGTTGAGAGTCCACTTTGGCCTTTGAAAGATGAGGAACACTAGGTGTAACAGGGGCCATGACTTATGCGGACTCTTTTAGAACTTCCAGCTCCCAGTCCGGGACCCATGCCGTTTTTCAGACTGAGAAGTCTCACTAAGGGCAAGGTCCTTGAGGACGTCAAAGCTCCCCACTTGACAAAGACTCCCATGTATCTTTTATATTTGGGCAGAATGTTGTCTGTCTTCGAGGAGTCCTCCCTTTTCTGGTGGAGTCTATCTATGAACTGCTTAGCACTTTATGGAGGCAACCACCACCCCATGCCTACAAAGGTTATTCCCCTACTCTCTAAGGATGAGAGGGGCACTTACAACCAGGAATGTCCAGGTCCTCCATTGGGGAATCCATAATTTTGAGGCTTGAGGAGTCCATTCGTATGAGGCTTGTTACCAGGACTGTGGCTCTGGACAGAATGAACTCACCCACTCCTCGCTCCACCAATGGGAGTCTTCAGAAGGCCCCCAGCCCCATTATTTCTTCAAGATGAGGTCACTGGGTTCTGAGCACTGGGAATTCCAGGAGTGGCTGTTGTGGAGTGGGTGACAGTTAATGGAAGGACGTGACTCCATCTTGTGACCTGTCATGAGCATTTTTGTCTTCCCTCAAAGAATGGTCCCAACACAGAATTGTCTGTTTCCAACTTCATAAGTGATACTCACAGAACAGCCCCCAGGAAAGGGCCTTTACACCCTCAGGATATTATAGTAATGTTGTGAAGCATTAACACGGAGAACTAATAGATATTCCTAAAGAATAGATATATAAAAGACTCTGTTAGGTGAGAAATCTATGTCTCTGAGCATACAGATTTTCTTTTTAAATTATTTAATTAATTATTAATTTACTTTTTTATTTGTTTTACTTAGTTACACATGACAGTACAATGATCTTAACATATCATACATTTTTATCAGATGGGATATATTTTCTCATTTTTCTGAGTATACAGGTTGCAGAATCACATTGATCAAGCATGGGCTGGAGATATAGCTCAGTTGGTAGAGTTCTTGCCTCCAATGTAAAAGGCCCTGGGTTCAGTCCCCTGCACCACCAAAATAAATATTAATCATTATTTTATACTTGGTGCTGATCATCAAAACCAGGACCTCATACATGACAGCCAGCATTCTACCAGTGAGCCAGAACTCCAGTTCCTTATATAGCTTTTCATATACTATTCCTCTGCTTATTGAAGATCTGTTTCAATGTGCAAAAGAAAAAAAATATTTTGTTTCCTACAAGAATTAGAGCCAGAATAAAGCTGTGGGGAGGGTTTTTTATTGTAGGTGTTAATTGCTTTTTATTTTCTCTTTAAGACTCTCAGTTTAATCTTTCAACATTTAGATGGTGTAAGACCCAACTTCAGGAGAAGTAAAACAAATAACAAATGAAAATGAATTGGCATATTCCATGAAAACATGTTCTGTGAAACAATCTGAAAGTGGAAAGTGCAAACAGTTTCTAGAAATATGAGGAAAACGAGATAAATTATATGAACATTAGCAAACTTGTCTTTCTTGGTCTTACTCTTACCTAACTAATATACTTCTATTTCATTTTTTTCATTCCTGTTACCTACAACTAATATAAAACCATCAATACCCTATATTGGATTATTGCATTATCTTTCTAGTAGGTCTTCCGCTCCCATTTTTCTCCCTTTATATATCATATCCTCACCAGCTGAGTTCTCTTAAATTTTGCTTGCCTGATAGGGAATCATAGTATACTGGTTCAAACAGAGACTCCAGAACCAATCTGCCAGTTTTAAATCCTAGATTTTTACCCTACTAGCTGTCTAACATGGACATGTCTATTAATTTTTTGAGCCTTAGATTCTCTACTATAAAGTGGAGATAACTACAGTACATTCTTGAAAGCTACTTGAAAATTAAACATATTAAGCTCGCTAAAGCATTAGAATAATGTCTGGCAGAGAGTGAGGGCTATAGTTATGTTCTTAAAAGAATAAAAATAAATATTATATTGGGAACATGCTTGCAAATGTTAAGTAACTTCTCATTGCTTTCTTCCTTTCTTTCTTCTTTCTTTCTTTCTTTCTTTCTTTTCTTTTCTTTTCTTTTCTTTCCTTTATTTGCATTTGTAATTCTCCATTATTCCAGAACCTTTCACAAGAAGCTTCCTGAACTCCTTTCTTCAAAGTACTCATCATCTATTCTGCCTATTTGGCCACCATATGTTCCTTGGTTTTCATTGCCACTTACATTTTCATGCCTCAGTCTTCTCTAATTAGAGTTTAAGAAGCTATTTTTGGCATTTCATGAATTTTATTTTAGGTATATGTACTAATTATGAAAATAATAATAAAAGGAGTAGTCAGGTATTATGCCTAATTCTTCATATGACTTATTTCATTAAATTCTCATGACTACTCTCTGAAGGCAGTATTGCTATCCTCACATTATAGTTGATGAAGCTGGAATTAGTCTCATAAATTTCAATGCTGATTCATAAACTTTGCTGATATTATAAATTAAATTAAAAATTATCAGACTATGCTTTCCTTAAAATAAGACAATGTTTTGACATGCTTTTTTTTTTATAAAAAGACAAAGGAACTTTAGGCTGCATTAGTTGAGTGGTTTGCTTAAGTTCTAGGAGGTAATGAGTCCTTTTGTGTGCTATATTTTCTTTAGCTAGACTACACTTTAATTAGTATATTCAATTGGGACTTGTGTGTGTGTGTGTGGTACCAGAGATGAAACCCAAGGCCTTCCACATGCTAGATAATTATTCTACCAGTGAGCCGTCATCCTGGGGCCTTATATTTAAGTGAGAATGTTGATAGAGCAGAGCAATTCTGAGGTAGGTTGACCCATTTTTAAAGACCTGCTCACTCAGAGGTCACTTTGGTTATGACATCTTTTCTGAATTCTATGCTGTCTATAATGTCATGCTGAGCCTAGAATGTGTCTGTTATATCCTTCTGCCTTATTTCATTTCTTCTGATTGAAGTGATCAAGGGAGAATATGTGAAAGAAAAAGTGTATAGGCTCAGATTCAGAGAACAGGAAAGACTTGGGGGGCCAGAGATAGTGAAGATGGGTTTTCAGTGAGAGTCAATTACATAAAAAGTACAGAAGACAATAAAAATAATAGTAGTAAAAATATGGATACAGAGGCTGTTTATGATATGTTAAGAGATTTTTAAAAAGCAAGACACAGTATTGCATATGTACTGTATCTATACTATAACAGAAAAATATTCTTAAGACATACTAGACACAGATTTATCAAAAATGAAAAAAGTGCTTCTTTTATGGTAGTAAGACTATAGGCATATTTCTCTTTTCCCTATTTTCTAATTTTATAATTTTATTATATAAATTTTTATTCCTTACAATTTGGTATTTACATGATAAGGTTTTACTGTGCTGTCTTTGTTCTCTGATTCCAGGCAGAGGGAAGACTTCTGTCTGATATATACCATAGTCACCCAGCATATTCTGTCTCTTCCTTATATGAAAGACTTTCAGGAAGCAGGATTTCAAAAGCTGCTTATAACACAGCAAGAATAACTAATACAGGCTAGCATTACTTTGAGTGCTTACTTTGTGCCAAGCACAAATTTGTACTTGTTCATCTAGTCTTCACACCAATCCTGTGAGGTTGATATTATTGCAATTTTAATGATGTTATTTTGGGAGTTTTCATGATTTGCACAATGTAGCATAGCTAGCAAATTGTTGGAGCGAGGATCTACATCCATGTCCTCCTGATGCCAGACCCTGATCTCTGAATGACTGATGTTATGTCATTCAGAAACAGGCCCACATTTGGCAGGGAGATGAGGGTTTGGGAAGAAAAGAAAGAAGATCCAAAAAAAAAAAAAAAAAAAGAGGATCTCACACACAAGGCACATCTCGAAAATAGTGATTTCAAACATCATAAAATCAATTTCTCTGATAAAATTTGTTAGTAAGAGTAAAATCTTAATTATTTAGAAGACCATGTGGCATTAAATCTTCTTTGTAATTATATATTAGTTATAAAAGCACTACAGTGTGTTTTTCCTTATTGGTATCAAATTGTATATTATTGGGAGCAATGAAAGTTATCAATTTTTTTGGCATAGGTTGAAAAGATTAGTTATTTAACAAATTCACCCTCTTTTTTTCTATACAGATTTGGCAGAAGTATTTTGCAGCAAAAGATACAGTCTATGCA
Source organism: Ictidomys tridecemlineatus (assembly GCF_052094955.1). NCBI lineage: Eukaryota > Metazoa > Chordata > Mammalia > Rodentia > Sciuridae > Ictidomys > Ictidomys tridecemlineatus. The sequence goes on along the minus strand of NW_027525461.1, from coordinate 867,677 downwards.
GTCATTCCTATAAGCAGTTTGGATGGGAATTGAAAGAGTAACAGTACGAATGTCAATGCTCTCACCTTAGCAGTTAGTTGCCTTTATTTTTCTTGTGTTTGTATCCTCTTGATAACTTTGAAATTACAGCTTTGAGGGTTCTTATTATGCTCTAAGTGCCAAATATAAGAGGTTCCATAATATATATATAATCTTTGGTTTTTCCTATTTCTGATTAAGAAATGTATTTAAGTTATGACAAGGAAGCATAGTATAAGTTTATCTTCCTGAGTAATTTTCAGATTTCTTTTATTTTTATGGTTTTAACCAAGCTATACCTCTGTCACTCTCAAAACCTTTCTGTAACAAATCATAAATTTCAGACTTTCAGTGTGCAAACAGGAAAAATGTCATATTTCAAATCTCTTTTTATGTGAGTAAAATAAACAATAGAATCCTAGTAGTTAAATATACTGACTTCAATTGTCTTCAGTTATATTTCTTTAAAAATTGCTTATTTACTTCAGGAAAAATCTTAGCTGTATCTTCTATGCATATTTAATGTTTACTCTTATAATGCTTCTGAGGGGAAAATTTTTTTTAAAATAATTTTCTCCGCAATTAGGTAAATGAGAATCTATAGTCCTAACATGCTCTTAAAATGATAATAACTTATTTTGCTACTTATGGACCAAGCTAATTGGAAGTGAAAAAAATTTTGGCAAAACAAATGATACCACTTTTCTGACTTACTCTCTATGAAAAGGATTTTAGTCTGGTACAAAAACTTATAAGTTATTTATCTATAACTCACAGGATGTTTTCTGAATTGTATATGTTGTTTTTCTTTTTTAGAAATTCTGTATGGCTGGCGTTGTGGCTCAGTGGTAGAAATGCTTGACTAGCATGAGTGAGGCCCTGGGTTTGATCACATAAACAAAGGTTTTGTGTCCACCTACACTAGAAATATATACATTTAAAAAAAAATTCTCTAAGAAGTCAGTGATGTGATAAGCTGCTATTTTCCAAAGTGAGTTTTTTGATTTATTATTGCTTTTTATATTTTGCTTATTAAACATTTTTATAATTCTAGGATTGTGCATTTATTTATTCTAACTCCATTCATCAGTTTAAAAAAAGTAACAGTGAAGTCTAAGGGATCAGTTTGAGGATCAGGTTGCAGAAATTTGAATACTGTATTTACCAGCTAGAAGATGTGTAACTTTGAGTAACTCATATATCCTCTCTGTGCCGTGTTTCACACATGAGTAAATAGATGTGTATACTCTGATATGTAGATATAAATATTCATGTAAGGCATTGACAACATTAAGTGCTTAATTAATATTACGGTTTTATGATGTAGGCTAAAAGCGTATTTCCTTATAAAAGTCTTTTATTCTCTAAATTAAAAGAAGGGTTACCTTGTATGCCTGTTCAGTGTGTATACTGAACAATACCACCTTTCAGAAGTTGCCTTACAGGCTAATATTCTGTCTTTGCTTCCATCATTTTGATTTTTTTCTTTCTAACTGATCACTTCCAAATAACCTTTGAGATGAAATCACTGAGGTAGTTTTTTTACCCAGAGCTTGCCTACATATTGGCATTTACTGAGGTTTTTTTTTTTTGTTTTGTTTTGTTTTGTTTTTCTTCCTGGAATAATGATAATACTAACTATAAAAATAAAAATTGTAGATATCATTTATACAATTCTCAATGCAGTGCATACACTTTGCCTAGCAATCTGTACTCCTGGTGACATTTCATTTTCAAGACAATTCTATGAGGTTGGATTTCTTAAGCCCATTTTACAGATGAGGAGGAAGAGAGAGGACACACACATATAAATGCTTGCTGCCTCTCCATATGGTACCCGTATCCACCTGGGATTCTGCCAGAAAAAAAAGCCATCACCAGTTGTTATTTCTTGGCCTTGGACTTCTAGCACTATGAACCAAAAATGAACTTCTTTTCTTGATGTCACCCAGTCGCAGGTATTTTTTTATAGTAACTGAAATTTGACATGGGCACATATAAGAAGTTTTAGAATGCTAGAGCAGTACTTCAGAAAAAAGCTATTAAAATGGCACCAGACTACTTTTGCTCAAAGTATTTCTCATTGGTAAATAAGACTAAGGTCTCTGCTATATTTTGAAGACTATGATCTCAAAGAGAAGGCAAAGTAGAAACAATTCCATAGTTTGAGAATATTTTGGAGGAGAAGATATAGCTTTCAAAACCCCTTTGTTCAATTTTAATTTTCACTTTGAACATAATATTATATGTTTTCTACATGTTCTTATAGGATAATATGTATTCTGAGAGATGATGTGTTAAAGTAATTGATATTTTTTGTTTGGTCATGTGTGTGAAATAGAAAGTTTTAAATGTACAAAATAATGTATACATTGAATAAATTATTTTAAATTTGTTTTCATTGTATAGGTTAAAAGGAGGAGAGGGGAAAAAACCTAGCTGAACCATTTTTCATAGGATCATAATTTGTTTGGCTGACATTGATAAAAAGTCGCTTTACTATGTAAATTTGTCAGTCAAAGATTAAATTTAGTATCTCATTAAGTTTCTTCATGTTCCCTCAGCATTATTCTTATTACTATTAACTCCAAGTTTAGCCTCCATCTTGCCCTTTTCTTTTTGTGTGCCAGCACAGTAGCTGCTGAGCCTGAATGCATCGGACAGGTTCATGGAGCACACAAATCCTCAAATGCTTCCCACAAGCACCAACACAGACAGGATGTGTGCTAAGAGATACAGATCACAGATATCCCGAGACTGGGACTTGAAACACAGGCACAGATGGACCCAGGTCCACATGTTCACCTGCCAAGGCAGGGTGTCAGGCACAGGTGACACCCAGTTGGTTGCACTATTGGTCTAGAAAGAGTTAACCTGGAAGGTCAGGGGTTAGTGGTTAGCCAGATGAGGCTCCCTCAGACATTCCTGCAAAGTAGCTAGAAACTTCAGGAATGTGGCCTTTCCAGACCTAGGGAGAGCTGCCTTGCTGGTTTACCTGGGCAGCTAGCTATGAGCTGAAAAGAAGCCATGCCTTGTCTCTCAGCATGCAGGAAGGTGTTTTGGGGCTGTCCACTACCTTAGTCTCTGCCACTTAAAGGAACAAAGAGAGAGGGCCTGAACTCAGCCTCACCCCACTCCTGTGGCCATGCAGTTGTTGTCCAGATGCACACATGCAGGAATTCTAGCAGGCACCCACAGCGCCCTGTACTGCTGGAGTGACGTTACCTGTGCAGTGACAGTCATATGTCATGTTCAAGGGTGTCAACACAGGCAGTGTCCAGACACAGGCGCAGTGATGCACAGGTGCTCAGCACTCCTGACTTCACCCTCAAGGCATCACAGAGGCCTCTCCTCCTGGCCTGGCAGCATGGGCCTAATCCTCTGTCACCAATGGATCTGTACACTCGGACCTTCTGCAGAAGGGACAGAGATGCCTGTTTCTGACCACATGGGGGCAGAAGCAGCCCCCATCTTAGGGCAGTCTTCCTGGTGCTGTGGTCCCACCGAAAGGTAGACTCTGTTGGGGAGGCTGAAGCAGGTGTGCAGAGCCTCAGACCCTCCTGCAGCAGCTGCATGACCCAGTCTTCTCTGCCCTTCTTGGGACCTTACTTTCCCATCTGAAAATGAGAGGTGGTCTCAAAACCCACCTTCTAAAGCCGCCTTTAGCTTGAAGTAAAACAGTCAGCAGAGCAGCTATGGGAGGTGGGAGCACCAAACCCCTGCACACCCTAGACACTTTCCTCTGTAAATGGATCTGGAGCGCAGAAACCATTTACAGAGGAAAAAACCCCTCAGGGCTCCCATCAACTCTGAGCCAAGCAAAGGGAAAGAAATGAGTTCTCTAGTGCCCCCTGAGGCCCCCAAATCTATCTCATCTGTCTCTCACTGAGATAGATGTGAGGGTGGTTTATATTCTTCTCCTCCCTGCAGACAGTATGGCCGCACTTGGGCCCAGTCTGGATACTAGAGCATACACAGGGGTGCATTGGTGCAGCTGCTGTCCTGCAGAGTGGATGCGGGGGCAGGGTGCAGTTCTCTCCCTCATGGCTCAAATTATTGTAGAAATGTTGTGCACCCTCAGGGCCACCAGAGCTAAGTAGCACACAGGCCTTAAGTGCAGTCTCACCCATTCCATGTCCCAAGGGTATGTCAGCAGGGGTGGAGTGAGGAGCCCCTTGTGCTCATGTGTGTCAATGCTGCGTGAGGGGTGTTCGTGTGCTTATGTGTGCCTGCCCTGGCCTCCTGCCATTCACTTTAGCTGACACTCAGCACAAATACGGTGTGAAGGCCTCAGGGACCCATGTTCCTTACTCTGGGAATCTGGGCCTTCATTGGTCCAGGCCAGCAGTGCTGGTTAGAGTTCACTCTGTGTACAATTCACAGGCACTGTGAGCCCTAGGGCCAGAGCCCACCAGGAAGTCCTGATAGGGGCACTAGGCTATGCTGTCTGCAGAGCTTTGGGGCAGAGGTCATCCCCAAGTGGGGAGAGGAGTGGGTACAGGTGGGATCTCTGCCAGACTGCCAGGTGGAAACAAGAGGACATCTGGGCAGTTCCTTCACAAAGAAAACCTTGGGTGGGATGTGCTGAATCATCACGGATGGTGCTGGAGGGAAAAGGAAAGGGCTAGAAGGGGTCAGGTGGTCAGCTGCTGCTCTGACTCATCTGAGAGCCCCCTCAGCTGTTCAGGCTGCAGGGTGGATTCTCAGTGCTGGGGTAGTGTCTTTCCTGACACACCCTGGCACATGGCAGGTACCAGTGTCTTAAGGACTGCCCATGGAGCAACCCAATGTGGCCATGGGTGGATCCAGCTCATACCCTGATCTGGTACCTGCTGGGCTCTGGGCTCTCTGAGTCATTCCTAACTTGACATGGCTACCCTGTCCCTGGGCAGCACCATTGGCTGACTGCTCCCCTCTGCTACCACCTGCCCTGGAATCTCTACATACCTTTCTGTCCCCAGAAGCTTATTAAGAGTTGGACTACAGATCTGGGAGGCTGAGGCAGGAGGATCACAAGTTTCAGGCCAGCCTTAGCAACATAGCCGGCAATATAAGCAACTTACAAGACCCTCTCTCTAATTAAAAAAAAATTAAAAGGGTTGGGGATGTAGCTCATTGGTAAAGTACCTCTGGGTTCAATCCTCATTACTAAAAAAAAAGGGTACTGCCACAGGTACCCTCTTCATCAGAGAGAGATACCTGAAAGTCTTCTGATGAAGAAGCCTAGGTAGACATCCTTGGTCTTCAGCAAGCACTGCCCAAGCTGGAAGGTAAGGTTAGATCTAAGGGTGCATAAGTGGGATGTGGTGCTGTTCTGAGGACCCTGCCACTGACACAAGGGTGAGGCAGAGTGCCCACGAACACACAGCGACAGGCAGTGGTCACACCATAGAGGGTCTGAGATCCTGCAGACCAAGTGCTGGCTGCCTGAGATCTCCTGATGCTTATCCATGTTTCTCCTGTGAAGTGCCTTCTCTGTCCACCAGCGAGGGCTCGTGGGGAATTTTTGCTGTCTGGGGCCCCACAGGGCAGGATTCAGGCCTAGGAGAAGCAGATATGGAAGCTCAAAATAGAGAAAACTAGTCAGAGTTGCCTGGTAACAGCCTTGGCCTTCTCCTGGGTAGAAGGACACAAGAAAAAGCTAAAGGCCACCTGCTGAGAGCCTGACACTGATGGTGGCCCAGGTGCAGGCCGGTGTACCAGATGCCCCCCAATGTCTCATGTCCTTGCCCCAGTGTGGCCTGAGTCAACCTGCACACGGCATTTGGGGTGGAGCAGTGGTAAGTGTTCAGGAACAGAACACAGAACAGCAGCATACACTCAGGTGAGTGACAGGGAGCAGTGGTGCACACACAGGTGTGTACCCGGGGACAACACGTGGGTGTTCAATGCAGAGTGCCTGACGTGGAGCATGCTCCCTCACACAGCCCGAGGCTGCCCAGTTGTCTGGGGCTGTCCCTTCAGTGTTTCTTCATGCTATAATACTGTCACCTTGTGCTCAGTAGGTCACACCTCTGAACCAGCTGCATCAAGAAGAGGGCATGGGGGCTGGGGAGGGGGCTCAAGCGGTCATGCGCTCGCCTGGCATGCGCAGGGCGCTGGGTTTGATCCTCAGCACCACATAAAAATAAAATGAAGATGTTGTGTCCACCGAAAACTGAAAAATAAATATTTAAAAAAAGGAAGAGGGCATGGACACGTGAGGCCCCACCTGGAGGGCCAGCAGCCCCTTCATCAACACCAGTGTCTTTGTCATGTCGGGATTGTTGGAGGTAGGAAGCTTGGGTGGACCAGATCACTGTCCTGGCTTCCTGATGTATAGACCGAGTCTGACTCCAGGCTCCCATTGCCACCCAGCCCCAGTCCTTGGGGGGCAGGTTGACAATGACATCCTTTGAGGTGCACTGGTGGCTTTGTGCATGGATGTCCGGTGAGGCCCTCTGGATGTGTAAGTTCCTATTCCTGACTAGGCAGGCTCCCCTGGGACCATCTCATCTCCTGCACTGTGTGAGGGCAGGTGGGGCAGCCCTGAGTGCTGTTCCCTGGGACCAGGACTCTGCTGCTGAATGGCCATGACCCCAGCTGTGGTCCCAGTTGGGAATGTGTTGAGGCCCTGTGCAGAGCCCAGATGCAGAGGCTCATGACCTGATGATAGCCACCTGGAAGGAATGGTGCACACATCTGCAGCCGTACTTCACCCGTCTGCATGAACGGTCAACACAGGGCCTTGGGAACCCAGGCAGGGCTCATCTATGGCTGCTCACTCCAGTGGTGTGTGGGCATTTGCAGGCCAGGTCCAGGGGCTGCCCAGTTCCCTAGAACCTAGCCTGTGATGGCAGGAGGGACGCAGGGCCCTGGGCACCATCTAGCCTTCTGAACAGTGCAGTTCCTACTCCCACCCCAGCCCCCACCTGCAGCACTGAGGCAGAGAGTAATAAAACACCCACCTCACAGGAGACAGCTTTATCTTGTTGATCGGAAGTCTGCCAGCCCAATTTATGATGGAACATAAGATCTCCAAATCTGAATTTATGTGCCGGAGTATAAGGAGAGGTCAATGAGATTGAAAGTGGGCTCCTGAGAGGAGCTGGCAGGCTCACTCCCAGGTGCTGTAAGGAAACTTCACAGTCTTTGTCCCCAACTCCAGCCTGGCCCAACAGGGAAAGGACCGCCAAGGAGAGCCCTGCCTGAGAGGCATGCCGTTTGGTGTAAGTGGGAGAGAGAGGGACTCTGTCGGGCGGGGCCACAGCTGTGGCAGGAGTCTTGGAGAGGGCCAGCCTGGACCATCTGTGCTGAGGATGCAGATCTTGTGCCTGGTATCAGGCCTGGCCCTCAGCCGTGGGCGAGCCCCTGTTCAGAACAGTCACAGCAGAGCTCAGGCTCTGGCCCAGGGACCCACTGCCAAATGGAGTTGCCATGGGTGACCATGAACCCATGGCCCCCACCTAAGCCCTCTGGAGCCCTCTGTCCTCATCACCCCCTGGAGTCAGGGGTGGGGTAGGAGGAGGGTTGGCTCTGTCTTGGGTGGGCACCTGGCCAGCAGGAGGCTGGCTTTCTGTGCCCCAGGGCAGACCCTGACTTTAGGATTTATACAAATAAGTGAAATGAAAAGTGCTGGCAGCCCTGATCTGATTACAGCCATTCATTCTCTGGTCGTTAATAATTTGTGCAATAAAGGGTTGCGGCTGCTCCAGTGTGGGGGTGGCTTCGGCTCAGCCTTCCCTTGGTGCCGGCTTCGGGAGCTGGAAACATGAATTATTAGTTCATGCTGTCAGGACCTGGTGGGAGCTGGCAGAGGTCCCCCGCTTCCTCTGCTGGCCCTGAGCTGCTGCTTCTCTTGGAGACTCCCGGTGGGGCTCAGCACTACCCCACCCAGCCCTTCTGGGAGTGTGACCCCTGGAGCAGGAGGCTGCAACAGGCATGGGAGCTGCAGTGCTGTGCTCTGAGCCTCAGATCCTCTCTGTTAGTGAAGCCAGACCTCACATGCCAGCAAAGCACTGGCCCAGGGAGGGTGGGGTCCTTATCAGGGTGCTCTCCAAGGGGCACAGACTGCCTAGTCCCTGGCCAGAGAGGAGAGGAAGTCCCCTCTGGGAGCCACAGTGCCTTAGGCAGTCAGAGCTCCATCACCTGCAGAACAGCCAGGGGCTTGAGGAGACCCTGAGGAAAGGGATGGTGCTGGCTAGGGTCTGGGTGGGGGTACGGGGAGCCTTCTGTGGGCTTTGTGCCTGGTCTCCTGGGCTTTTTGTCTGCACCTCCAAGTACAGCTGCTGAGGTGTGTGGGCTGGGGGCTGAACTCCAAGGCCACAGCCCAGATGGTGACCAGGTGGTTACTGTCACAGAAGCACGCACCCTCCTGCAAGGCTCCCAGCCAAGCTGGGGAGTGCAAGGCTAAGGCAAAGCTGGGGTGTGGGAGGAATGGGGACCTGGCACCCACCTCTGCCTCTTGCCTGCCAAGCCCCTCCAGGTGCCTCCTGGGCTGCAGCCCTACTTCATCTCTGTGAGGATGTGGAACCTAGAGGGTAGGCCTTGCGCCCACGGCTGTTTGCCCACCACTTCCTGGCTGTGTGGCCTTGGAGAGACTGTCAGTTCTTCCAACCTCAGTCTGTAAAATGGGAATGAGGATAAAAGGAGACAAAATTAGTATGTACTGAGTGTCTGGGGTGTGTGCAGGTGTCATAGGTGGAGTGGGGTGGCCCCTGCAGCCCTGCATGCTGGGCAGTTCCATCCTTCAGGCTTCAAAAAGTCTGACCACATTCCATCTGCTTTCTGTTTTCTTAACATCTGGACAGAGTTGTAGTGAATGTCCCAATGTACTTGTCTCCTCCCAGGTCATCTCTATCATTTCTGGGTCACCTTCAGTTGACTGGTTTCCTCTTTTCCTGCTGGGCTGTGTTTTTTGCTTCTTTGCACACCTGTGAGGGTGTTCTCTCTCTCTCTCTCTCTCTCTCTCTCTCTCTCTCTCTCTCTCTCTCTCTCTCTCTCTCTTCCCTTCCATCCCTCCCTCCATGTTTATTTTGTTTATTTATCTTTATGTGGTGCTGAGGATCAAACCCAGGGCCTCATACATGCTACACCTCATCTCTGAGCTAGCCCTCTCACAGTGCCTGGGCTGCACAACATAGCTGACCCCATGCCCTCTGCAACCTGCTGAACACACCCTCAGCCCCAACAGCTGCCAACCCACTTTTTCTTTTTGGTAGTACAGATGGACAGAATGCCTTTATTTTATTTGTTTATTTTTGTGTGGTACAAAGGATGGAACCCAGTGCTCACACATGCTAGGCAAGCGCTCTGCTACTGAGCTATAGCCCTGCCAATCCAATTTTGCTATGGTGTTTTGGTTAGGTCTGGGACTTCCTGAACATTCCCCAGGGAGAGATTGAAGGGGCTCTGTGGGCAGGGGCTGGGAGGCTGCAGCCCCTGCAGCAGCGAAGTCTGGCTACTTTCTACCTCTAGGGCATAGACTTTCTTCCACCTGCTGTGGCAGAACAGGAAGCCCCCACCCTGCACCTGGCACTGAAGACCACTCATCAGGGCCTGAGACACAGAGCAGCCCTGGGGTCCCTCTTTCTAACCCTCTGCATCCTTGATGCCAGTTTTGAATGCCATTTCTGCCAGGAAGCTTCCTGGATCCTCCAGTCAGAAAGCATCCTGTTCCTGGAGCTTCTGAACACATCCAAACCGTGGTATTCTGACTCCCACAGAAATCCTGTCTTCCTCTAACTGGACGGGAGCCCCAGTGGATGGCACTCTAGCATTCTTGGCTGATGGTTCTTTAACTGAAACCAGAAGAGAAGAGCCAACCAAGGGCACGGTCCTTCCGGATGGGCTGTGGGCAGGGCTGAGGTCTGCGGGATATCTGAAGGTCCGGAGGCTCCAGGCTTTCCACAGCCCCAGGCTGGGCTCTCAGAGGGCTGTTCCTGTTTGGGTCTGCCCTTCCCCATTTTTCTGGTCCCTCTGCTCCTGTCCCCTGTGGCCTGTCTGGCCACCTCCCTGCTACCACACCACACCCTCTACCTCAGATGGCTTCCTCCCGGCCCCAGCTCACACACACAGAATCCCTTACCCCGGGAGCATTCCAGGCATGCACAGTCCACTGACTTGGCCCTGGCCAGGCTGTGCATTAACACAAAGACAGCTGGCTGGGTTTCCCTCACCCAGGTCTGGAGCCCCTGAATGGGGAGTCCCCACCCCCACTCCGTGTGGTCGCCTCTAGACTGATTTCATTTATCACTGACCGAGGATGAGTAATTTTATTGTGAAGCACAGTTCAGGGTGATAGATGAGGGAGCAGGGCAGGTGGTCGCCTTGCTGTCTTCCTCTCCAGAGGGTGGTGGGAAGGGGAATCCTGCCTCTCCATAAGTGGAGACTGGCAGTTGGGGAGGAAAGAGCCCCGTCAGGGTGGCTGGCCACTCCAGATGGGAGTGAGGAGGCAGGGAAGGCAGAGCAGGTCTCCCTGTCCAGATAGGGCAAAACCAGGACATAGCCATCCCCCACGTCCTGACTAGGGCTGAGGGCCCTACAGGTGGGAGTATGGAGGGGCAGATGTGTAACTCCAGCATCCAAACAGAAAAAGTGGGGATGCTTTCCTCTGAAAATTGCCACAGCAATCAGATTCTCTTTGAATCCATGTGTTTCTGTTTGGTTTCCTTTTTTTTTTTAATTTGCAGTACTGTGAACTGAACTCACTGAGCCACACCCCCAGCCCTTGTCATTTTTAAATTTTGAGACAGGATCTTGCTAAGTTGCCCAGGCTGGCCTTGAACTTGAGATCCTCTGTCCTCAACCCTGCTAATCCACTGTTTTTAACAATGCCCATCTTACCAGCTACTGCACACCCACACTTCAAAGTAACACTTGTTGGCTGGGGCTGGAGCTGGGGCTCAGTAGTAGAGCACTTGCTTAGCAGGTAGGAGGCAGTAGGTTCCATTCTCAGCACCACACAAAAATAAACAAAATAAAAGGTATTGTGTCCATCTACAACTAAGAAAAATAAACAAAGTAACACTTGCCATTGGTCACTTCCAGGTGTTTGGTGAGGGAACCTGCATTGCTGCCGGTGGGATTTGGGGTTCTGGCCTGCTCACCCACTCCAAGGTCCCAGGCCTGGGTGGGATGTGTGTGGCTGGGTGGGTGGAAGCTGGGAGGCGCAGGTGCCAGAGAGCAAGCTCACCCCGACTGCTTATGGTGGGCAAGGTTCTGGGGTCTGGGAGGGCTGAGCAGACCCAGGACTTCCCTCCACTGTGGTCAGCCAGCAGCCTCCCTCTGGCAGGCAGGTTAGCCCCCTGGCTGGACATGGGTCAGATAGTCCTGCAGGACCTCTCAATCTTGGCCAAGAAGCATGGATGGTGGGCGCCTCGCTGTGTGACAGTCCCTGTCAGTCACGATGGTTGTGGGCCCAGAGAGAAGCGGGGGCGGAGACGGGAGGGGGCGCTGGAGGGGGCACTGGCTGGTGGAGCTGTCCCCAGCCGCCGGCTGCGTCCCCGGAGGCTGGCGGCTGCGGCGCCAGGCGCGTCCGGGAAGTCTGGGCAGCCGCGCCGCCACTGCCCCTGGCCTGCCCCCAGCCTGCCCCCATGGGCTTAACCCTTAGTCTCTCTGGGCTAACCCTCATGCCCAGGCCTGGCTTAACCCTTAGGTCTCCACTGGTCTAACACTTCTGTCTCAGGGACTAGCTGACATCCGCTGTGCCTAAGTTGGCCCCAGTGGGCAGCCCAGGAGCAGCTCCTACTGGAGCTTCAGGCTGGAGAAAGACGCTGGACCAGGTCACTGAGGACACTGCCCCTCCCTCCTGCCCCCTTTTCCCAGGGTCTGCAGTCAGGCCTGCTGTCTTCCCCTTGTACCACAGGGACACAGTGAGGACACACTGGATAATGACAATTTCTGCTAAAATTGTTAGTATGCTGGGCTCCCTACCCAGCTCCTTGTGCAAATCATGAACCTTGTCAAGAGGGCCTGCCAAGGAAACTGAGGCTCTGAGAGGCCAGGACTTGGCTCAGCTCTGGCAGGTGGTAGAACTGGATCCTGCCTCCTGCACCAGGACTAAAGGCATTCACTCCCCTCTCTCCTGGCCCCTGCCCCTTCCTCTTCTCCCTCCCAAGGAGATGGTGCAGGAATTGAAATGGACTTGTGGGGAGGTGGGCCTCTGGATTCTCAGAGTCTCTGAGGAGGGTCTGCAGATGATGAATCCCTGGGAGTGGGAGTATCTTTGGATCTCAAGGAGGAAGAGTCAACAGTCATGAAACCCAGAGAAAATGGACTGCAGCAGTTCCAATCAGGTGAGACTCAACCTCTCTTTGACTCTGGATGGGCTAAGGGGTAGACATTGTACCAACCCCTGTTGCCCACTGCAATGCCAGCTTGAGTTCTCACACAAGACTGGCATTTGAACCATAGATAGGAGCCTTAAAAATAACGTAAAGGTCGGCTGCTGTGGCACGTGCCTATGATCCCAGAGACTTGGTCCAGAGTTATTAGGATAATGAATTTGAGGCCACCCTTGGTTACTTAGCAAGACCCTGTCTCAAAAATAAAACAAAACAAAAACAAAAAACAAAATACACACACACACACACACACACACACACACACACACACACACACACACATACAGAGAGAGAGAGACAAGACTAAGGATGTTGATCAGTGGTAAAGTGACCGGTATTAAATCCCCAGCACAAACAAACAAACAACAAAAACTAGAACTTTAAGGGGTTAAGGTGTAGTTTAGTAGTAGAGCACTGCCCAGCATGCTCTACCATGAGGCCTGGGTTCAATACCCAGCACCAGGGAAAACAAAAGAAAATAAGACATTAAGGAACAGAAATCATTGGTCAGCCAGAGAATGACAGGAAAGGCTTGGGCACACTACTGGAGACAAGGGAGAGAGAGAGGTGCTCAAAATTAGGGCTCCTAGGGTTTCCACAGCCTCAGCCTCTCTACTACACGTATTCAGTTCCCCAGGACTCGGCTGAGGTCTGGGTAGCAAGTGTGTGCAAGAGGACGTGGGCCTTCAGCCCCTCCAGTCAAGGAGAGGTTGAGTCTCACCTGATCAGAACTGCTGCAGTCCATTTTCTCTGGGTTTCTTTGTTGGGGCTTGGGAGGTCTCAGCACAGCTGTAGCCCACAGGTTGGACAGGGATACCTGGGACCCAGAGTCCTGTAGCAACTGCAGGGCAGTCCCAAACCATCTTCCTGGCTCCTCTGCATTTTAGGTGGGTGGTGGCTGGCTAAATTTCTCAGCATCTCCCCAAATGTCCCCCTCACTTGTGACCTTGGATTCAATACCCAGTCTCATCCTAGGTGGAGACAGCTGGATTTGCTGAACTATGGGAACTCTCTCCATTTTTCTGAGCAGGAAAGAAAAGAGGGTGGGAAACTGGTTTCTGAGAGCCAGGTCACATGCCAGGAGGACCTCTGGCTGCATACAGTCACCTCTTGCAGTAGGAGGACAGTAGACTGAGCACATGTGGAGGGGCTGGGGTCCAAGAGACTGACCATGAGGGACAACTCTGCACCCAGCCAAGGTCTGCATCTTATGCCACTATCAAAGCCTACGGGTGGGTGAGGATAATTCCATGGGTTATGCTGCACTGCTGCGGTACATCCTTAAAACTGGCAAGAGTGGGTTGGCAAGTGAGGAGGGCCTTGACTCAGAGGATAGTGCTGGATCTGCTCCTGAAGGCGGTGGAGCCCACTGCCCATGCAGGGTGAGATACCTGCAAACTTCTCTTCCTAGACAACTGACCAGGAGGTCAGAGAGAGGCAGAGTGAAGAAAGTCAGGGTCAGGGTGAATTGACCCTTGGCCTGACTGGTGAGAGACTGAACATGTTTAAGGGCCAAGGGGCTGAGGTGGGGGCTGAAGATCCAGGAAAGTTTCCCCCAAAGCAAGGTCAGACTTAGATGGGAGGTGAACCCCCAGCATCAGGCCAAGGGCAGGAATGCCTGATGGGTGGGGGTTTGTTCAAGGTTGGTGAAGGAGGAGGAAGGCAGGGAGGGGGTCATCAGGGCTTCTGCCAATGGCTCGGTGAGGTGCAAAGGTTCAGAGGTTGCTGCTAAATGACTGAAGCCACAGTGTGGGCAGAGGTGAGCCATCAGGGTCCCCTCTGCAGGGAACAGTGTCAGGAGGTGGAGCTCGTCTGCAGCTGGTGAGGGCAGATCAGGTAGAGAGGAGTCGTCGTGGACACGCAGCAGAAGGGGGATGCAGGTGGAGGGAGAGTAGGGCTCTTAGCCACAGCCCAGAGAGTCCTGATCTGGCTGAGGATGGTGGGGCTCGAGTTCTAGGGACAGCTGGGTACTAGCACTCAGGCACAGCTAGATGGCTGAGTGCGGGGCACATATGGCCTGCATGGCTTATTTTTTATTTTATTGAGATAGTATTCACATTACAGGGGCTGGGGTTGTGGCTCAGCCGTAGAGTGCCCGCTTAGCGTATGTAGGGCCCTGGGTTTGATCCTCAGCACCACAAAAAATAAATAAACAAAATAAAGGTATTGTGTTAAACTACAAGTATAAAAATATTAAAAAATTCACACAATATAAATTTAAGCTCAAAGTGAAAAATTCAGTGGTGCTTTTTGCATTCACAATGTTGTACAACTTGAAATTTCACCTAACTCTTGACACATTTCGTAGCACCAAGCAGTCACCCCTGTTCTTCCTTCCCTCGAGCTGGGTAACCACAACTCTATTTCCTGTTTCTATGGATTTGTCTTTTCTGGACTCTTTTCTAGTTGGAGTCCTGCACTAGATGCCTGTTTTTGCTGATCATACTGTTTTCAGAGTTCATCCATGTTGAAGCATGTGTCAAACTTTATTCCCTTTGGGGCTGAATAGCATTCACCCTGTGGCTGGACCACAGTTGTATCATTCACCCACTGATGGCCCTGGGGCGCTCCCACTGTATGGCCATTGTGGGCAATGAGGTTGTCGACATTAAGTGTTGTTGAGCACTAGTTGCAGTCCTTTCTGGCAGGTGCCGGAGACTGGAATTTTGTGTCCTGTGTGATTCTGTGCTTAACTTTCGTGAGAAGTTGCCCTTCCACATTTCATAACCTCACCAGTCATACAAGAGGGTTCTAACTTCTCCACATCCTCATCAACACCTGTTATTTTACTTTTTGAAATTTAGCATTCTAGCAGGTTTGGAGTGGTACCTGGAGTGCTGGTTTTGTATTTAGTTTTCAGGGGCTTCAGAAGGTGGAGTTTACGAGTGGGGTGGAAAATGAAAGTGTCCTGCCAGGAATGGGGTGAGATGGGGGCAACAGGCCTGTGGAGATCACACAATACGCTGAGGAGGCCAGGTGCTTGCTGTTGACAGGAGCTCTCACTGCTGGACCAGCATGAGAGACAGCCCTTCTTCCTCTATCCCATAGTCCCTGCAAAGCTGGGTCAGTCCCTAGATGTGTGCACATGCTCAGATCTGCAAACCTGCACCCTAGGGTCACAGAGTCAATGCAGTGTCTCCCAGAGTGTGGGGAGGGACTCAGGTCAGGTGTCCTGACCAAACAGCTATGGAAAGATCCTTCCTGGAACATGAGTCTGGAATTAGTGTCCAGAAAAAAAAGCCCACACTTTGGGAGCCTTGCTATTGTTAAGGCATTTGTCTTTTCTGTGAAGCTTACTGATTCCTCACCCTTACTTTCTACACATACTCTGGGAATACCTACACACACTTGGGCAATGCTACAGGAATTCAGGCAGGTGCAACAGGGCTGGAAGGAGGATTTTTGCCCCCTGGGGGCTGTGTGGGAAGCTGGGCAGGTGTCAGCTTTGGACAGGGTCATGGGCTTGGTCACCTTGTGTAAGAGCTTGTGCATCTAGAGAGGCCATAATGGTAGGGGACCCTCTGGTGCAGGTGGCACTGGGGGCCAGCACCTAAACCTCAGGCTCTTTCTTGGATTTCTCTTGGGAGTGAGCAGAAGGAAGGACACAATGTGGGGACATTTCCTGTACTAGATGTTGATGAGAGAGTGTCAGGTGAACCTCATTGATGGTATGTGGGAAGGGACCCCACGCTCAGATGCTCAGCCCCCGACTCTGGAGGACCACAGAGAGAAGATGTGTTCTGCTAGAGGCTGTGCTGGTAAACTGCCAGGCCCTCCCCTCTGCCACTGTGATCACTTCTCCATGGGACTCCAGAGCCCAGGCACAGGCAGAGAGGGCTCCAAAGGTGGGAGGGCTTGTTTCCTACCACCAGACCCTGAGACTGGAGGCCAGCATCCTGCTCGGCTGTATTCCCTGCTCTCTGAGCCTCCGCCTGCTTTGTCGATCCAGGTTTTCTCATTTTCATGGCTGGGTTCTGTCTGGTGACATAGAAGTGAGAGGAATACAGGCTGCAGTGGTCTAGCAGGAAGCCTATCTATCTCCCTAAGGGAGCCCTCACTTCCCAGATCCTGGGTCTAGCTGCTGCAAGCTGTACAGAAGGGTCAGTGTGCCCTCTGGTGACCAGTTCTGTCCTTACAGGCTGAGGGAAAGAAGCAGAGTACCCCTCCTTAGGCCTGACCACTGAGCCCCCAGCTCAGTGTCCAACCTTGTCTTTGACATGGTAAAAACATTCTGGCTTTACTTTCATCCTCAGGGAAGCCACTTACCATGTGCTGAGGCAGCCCCAGAAGAGGCTGGTCTGTCCACAGCCACAGGAGGGAGCTTGGAAGTGGAGTTCCCAACCTAGCCTTCAAAAGAGACTGCAGCCCTGGCCACAGAGACCTGGGGCCTGGGTAGCTGGCCAAACCACACCTCAGATTCTGATCCAAAGCAGGAGTAAGATAATCAATGCTTATTTTTTTATTTTGGGGGCATGGGGCCAGAAACATGCCACCCTGAAGCATGTCTTTGGCATATTTCAAGGTGAAATACCGAGAAGCTGCTGAAAAGATGCCCTTTGTAACTGAGATTTACATCCATCCATACTAGGAAAAATGGCAGATGCAGGTAGGACTTCCTGTTTGACACTCATTCCCTTTCTGCCTGGAAGAGTTTCTTCTGCAGAAAGAAGATGGGGCTCTGACACCTGCCCAGTCCGAGGTGGTCACAAGTGCCTGTGCTGTGGAAGTTATCGGACCACAGGACAACCCTGGCTCCCTCTGCTCCTCCCCCAAGCTTCTGAAGCCAGCACCACTGCCTGTGCCCCAGGAACCCAAAGACCCCATCCACCATCCTGCCCTTCCCTGGGCCTCTTGTAGGAGTGTGTGCCTCCTGTGTTTAGGCATATAGTGCCTAAATTACCACGTAAGTTCCCTATTAATCTGTCTATTGCTCCGTTTCCTTCATAGCTTAAAATGATCAAAACTTGAGAGGGAAAAGAATAAGTCAAGAACTTCCCTGCAGGGCTACTGTGTTGCATGGTAACAGGTGACTCACCCAGGAGCATGGATGCTCCTGATGATGAGGGCAGTGCAAAGACTTGTTTGGGAGCACAAGGCTGCTTGGTGTGTGTAGGCATGAGAGGCAGCGTGTGAGACGGTGGCTGCTCATGAACCCCTGACACTTCGCCACACAGGCACCTTCCTGGGCCAAGGAGCATGTGCTCTAGAGGGAAACAGACCATGAACAAAAACCACAACCCACAGGAAGATTCAGATCATAGTGCAGGGAAGGAAATACCAAGGAGATGTTTGCAGGGCCTGGGAAGTGAGGTCGGATGGTCAGGCAAGTCCTTGGAAGGAGTGACATTTGAATGGAAGGGGTTGGGGAGATAAGAAGGATAG
The DNA here is from genome assembly GCF_052094955.1 of Ictidomys tridecemlineatus. Classification (NCBI taxonomy): domain Eukaryota; kingdom Metazoa; phylum Chordata; class Mammalia; order Rodentia; family Sciuridae; genus Ictidomys; species Ictidomys tridecemlineatus. The sequence continues at coordinate 849,954 of NW_027525461.1, read as the reverse complement.
AGAATGAAACAGACTTTATTATTACTGTGTGAATCTATATGACTGCATGACATATGCATATGACTGCATGACATATGACTACCACACCTTGTGGATGAGGAGACAGAAGTTCCAAGAACTAAGGCAGCTTGTCTGAGTCCCACAGCTACACAGATGGTGAGTACCTAGGTCCAATGGTCCAAGGTCAACCCAAGGTGACTATATCTTCCCCCATGCCTGACTGTAAGGGAAAAGCCAGCTTAGGTGCCATAGGTATTAAAGGCCACATGGATAGTGGGTACCCAACTGCCTGGCCTTAGGTCACTCTCCCTCCTAGGCAGGCTGTGCCTATACAATGCCAAGAGAAAATGCTGAGCATGTGAACACTCTTGTGGGTCTGTGGAGTTGGAGCACCTGGATTACTCTGTCTACTCTGTCTCAGTGGGTCCACAAAGCAAAGCAAACCAGGTATTTGTATGCCCATTTTCCAGATGAGAGAACTGAGGCTCCAACAATGAATGGATGAACAATCATGGTCACAGTTAGTTGCTGGGCGACCCATCCCCAGGCTCTTTCCACAGATCCTCATCCCTGTGGCCCATGTCATTGAATCATTAATTCAATCACACATTCATTCGACAATCCCTTAGTGAACATAGCTGTGGTATGGGCCAACTGCTGAGTGGAGGAACATGAGGACCACCTACCCTGGAGGAATTCACAAACTAGTGGGGGACAATTTGGAATTTATACTACTGCTCCCTGCCTCAAGTTCCTGGAGGTCAGCACCACCCACGCAGACCAATAATGTCAGATGCAGCACAGGAATCTCCCCCTAAGCTTGGGATAAATTTAACCAACAGAAGCATCCATGTGATGCTTCAGCTGCCTGTGCTTGGCCACTTTGGCCACGTCACAGTATTTCATTGACCCTCAGTGCCTCTGAGACCTGAGGGCTATGGTTGCCCATCTCACGGTGATTCTGAGAGACATACACAGTCTGCCCAGACTCCACATAGGCCAAAGGCAGCAGACCCAGACCTAAACTCACCCATCCGCTCCCATCTCTATACCCAGCTCAGACCTATATTGACCCTAGGGAGCAACAGCCTCACCACACAGCAGGTCTAAGCTGGGTAAGCCCCTCAATGTACAAGGAAGATGTCAGGGTCCAGTAGCTGATGGGTCCTGGGATGAGACAAGGTTCTCAGAGTCAGAAGGGGGAGAGAGACTGGCTTTCTCTATAGCAAAAGTCATACCCCAGAATAGCACAGGTGGGTGTGGGGGATACTTAGGGAGGGGACTCTGGGGCTCTAGAGGAGGGAGAGTGAAGTGGCTGTCAGGTCTGGGGGAGGGGAATCAAGTGGCTATTTTGGGCTCTGGTGGAAGGGAGAAGCAGAGCCAGTAGCTCTTCCTGAGTTGAGCAGGTTGACTCTCCCATCTGGTCCATGCCCCCAACTGCAAGACCTACAAAGGCACCAGGAGAGTATCCTCCACCAGGTCTGGACAGGAGACACCAATATTCTTCATCCCATAGTACTCTGACTCCCAGCCTGTACTTTCCATCTCACAGGTCCAAAACAAAGTTTTCAAGCCAACTAGAAACTTGAGCTTCTAGGAGTATAGGTGACATAGTCACTGTCCACTGAAGTGCCCACTGACATTTAATGTTTGTGAACTTTATCCTTTCTTCCTGACACATCAGCTTCTTCAACAGGGTCTCTGTCATTCCTGGGCCATTTTCATTGTCTCCAACCTCATCTCCAGGGAATTTTCCTACTGTTGTCTGAATCCTTGAGAATCTCACAGAATGCCCAATCTTCATCCCCTGTTCAGGATGGGTTTCTATGGTTCTGAAGAGACCACATGTTATGACCTTGAATCAAAGCTCCCTCTGAGGCTCCTCAATGAGATATGCACGAAGAACAGTTCTAAATCAACCTGGATCCCTCACACACATGAGATTGGATGACTTTCAAGGTAGCATTGACACAGTCTAGGAAGGTTGCTTCTTTCTCAAAAACATTTTGTTGTGCAAAGTCCTCAAGAGTCAAGAGATTGTTTAAAAGCACCTTGCATGAGAACTCCCTCCATCTGGGGTGACCTGAGGAAAATGCTCACTTATTTGGCCTTCTTGAAGAATTGTAGAGAGGCCATGGGAACATAAACACAGAGACATGAAAGAGAGTGCTAGGGTCATGGTCAGTCTTTCTGAATAACTGCCTAGTTACCTGGAATCTCAAACCAATCTGTTAGGTCAATTATTACACAGAATTACTCTAGACCACAGGGGCTCTATGCAGAAGGGATCTAGGCCTATTTCCTGGGGTTCCAGACATTCCTAATTTGTACCTGTTTTCCTCACATGATTATTACTACTCTCTTCTCCACTCCCAGTAAAGTCCCAGTACAGATGATGAATTTTGATCACTCAATCTCAAATAACTGTCAAACAACTCAGTGATGATTATGATTAGAAGGAAGAATGAGATAAAGACAAGGACAATGATCATGACTGAATGATTTTCCTTAACTCATCACATCAGCTGTCTTTATCTACAGGCTGAATCTCTCCATTACACAATATTGTTTTCTCATTTTCTGAGGGCCAGGCCTGACGCTGAAGGCTAATAAACCCTACATGTCACTGACCTTGTAGATGAGCAAGATGGTATAAAAGATTTCATTCAGCGTTCAGGAGGGGGAGTCCCTGGGAGTTCCCTGAGCCACTTCTGCTTCTCTCCTGTTAGGGTGCATGTCTAACTCCTGCCTCTGGCCTTGGACTCCTCACATCCTGGGGACTGGTGCCAGGTTCCATCCTAGGAGTCTGGGCTGCAGCTGCTTCTTCCACAGCACCCCCATATGTGCATGACTCTCTGACTAATCAGGACCCAGAAGCTGTGGTTTCCCCTAGGGGCTGTCTCAGGTCTCAGGGAGAAAAAAGGGACTGTCCCTAAACATAGTATCACCAGCTATACCAATGCCCAGCCTCAGCTCCTCTCCCCCGCCCACCAGCTCCTGCACCTGCAGCAGATGTCTCACCACAGACCACATCCTCACAAGGTGACCACACTCAGAAATTTGGAAATTCAGATTTGGCGGGATCCTGGAGATCCTCACGGGGCTGGGCAGAGGATCTCCTCAGCTGTTGCAGCTGCAGCTCTAGATGCCCATGCCCTCCCCTGCTCCAGACTGATATACACTGAGAACTGGATTCTGGCAGTGAGAGAGGAGTCTGGGTCCAGCTGGCCCTTTTCTCAGTGTCCCTGGAGCCTGGAGTGTCTCTCCTTTTGAAAAGGGGTAGGTATGCTATTCCAGTGCTCCCCTGTCAGAAGGACTTGCGCTAGCCTCCTGCTGCCTCATTTCTACTCACAGTCCTCAGAGACTCTCCCTGTGGGTATAAGGTGCTCATTCTTCCTAGGCCCAGTTGTCCTCAGCTTCCTGTTCTTGCCATCCCCAATGGCTCTTCTCAACTCATGTGATTGTCCCACTGCAGGGTGGGGAATTGGGGATTCTGAGACAGAGGATGACAGTATTGTTCTGGGGACATAAGAATGGTTCTGAGTCTCAGAATTCTCAGTTAGGAGCTAGCTCTGTAGAACCAAGCCCCTTTGGAGAGGCTTCCAAGATCTTAAGAACACTGCCTCCTCTAGAAATATATGGGGAGGACAGTATTTCCTACGTCAGCTCTCTCCAGAAATTGGGAAAGACTCCTTTCTCCTAGTAGAATATATGCTATCACAGACTCACTGACCTGGAAGGGATATTCTAGTTCCTTCTGTTGATCACTTAGTAGAGGTACAGAGAGGGAGTTTTTCTTGCATAAAGCACACAGCAACTTTGTATAAATTCTGTGTCCTGGGACTTTAACAATATTAGCCAAGACCTGGGAGGACGAGACATTTTAAAACACCTGGCATGATGTGAGCCTGAAACTGGATGGTGGTTTTTTAGGCAATTTTAATTCTGTAACTTCAATCTCTCCATCCAAGTTCTTAGAATGTCTGACATGGACAGTCCAATATGGAGCAGCAGAGACCAGACATGGGGAGCTGAGAGCTGGAAAGAGTTGAAGCTCTTCATGGGGGAGGCTAGACATCCAGTGGCAGGCTGCAGGGGTTGTTACAGAAGGAGGGATGCAGGGATACAACTCTGGTTCTGCATTCCTGCAGTGTTAGTTTTTCATCATCCTAACAAACACCAGAAAAAATGAACTAATATGAATAAAAGGTCTCTTCTTCCTTTCAGGTGTCTACATTTTGGTCCATGAGCAGTTGACTACATCACTTTGACCGTGAAGTAATGGAGTCTATCATGTTGGGCAGCACATGGTAGAGAGGTTCTGCCCACCTCATGGCAGGTAAGGGTAAGAGGAAAAGAGAGAGGAATGGGGACTCCATTAACTCCTTGAAGGGCACACTATGACTGGAGACCTTCCAAAAGCCCCAGGTCTTAAAGGTTTTGCCATCTCAACACAGCCATAAAGCCAGACTGCAACATCAAAGATCCTTCTACCTGCACTCTCTGCTCTACTTCCTGCTCCAGAACTTGAGATGGCTTTTAAAAAACTTGTAAAAACAGACAAAAGTTAGAAACTGTGCAATGTTAGCAAAACAGAATCTTACAGTGTTTTGGTTTTTTATTACAATAATATTTCATGAGAGTGTTCATGTTTTTGCCATAGGACTGTAGACAAGGGGCCTGGAAGGAAATGAAAAAAATTTCATCCAAGACTTTCAAATCAGAATTAAGCTGGTTTGCTACATCACGTCCACAAGGAAGATGTGTTAAAAGGCAAAGACTAATCATAATTTTGTTCACAAATCTCAATTTAAAGGAGTCCTATGTAAGAAAAACACTTAGAAATTATATCCTTGCATGGACTTCAAAAGTTGATCTTACAATTTTTTTTTTAAAAAAAATAGATTATTAAAAATATTTTGTCCAGCAGAGCTGGACATCAGGCTAGCTGCTACTGTAACTTGGATCATTTATCTCCAGTCACATTTCAGCTAATTGCTGCATGGAACCATGTGATGATGCTTTGGACCCCAAGCACACTTTGTATTGTTTGGGATCCAGATTGGAGTCATGGAAGACAGAGTGTTGGACATGCACTACTTCTACCTATTGGATTCTTAACATCTTCAAACATACTTGGAGAACATTATTGAAAATGTCCACATCCTTCAGCCCCAGCCATGGATGGAAATTGCCACCCACTTGGACAAGATGTCCCTTATAATTACAAGTAATGCTAAACCCATAGTTTCTCCAGAAGCCAGTTTTTGAGTAAAAGGAAAAAAAAATGGTTGTCTCTGGGAACTTTCCCATCATAAATAATCTTTCAATAATACTGTCTAAAGATGATTGTGGAATATGTTTATTGGCCCCAAACTCTATTTGCTCAACACTATTGCAGGAGTTCCATGGTAAACACCAGGTCAACTTCACAGAAGAAGTGCAAAGATTTATTATGAAATGGGAAGATCTTACCCTGAGGGCCAGAATAATTTAAAATTCTGAAGATGAAGGCAAAACCTTCAGATCACCTTTAGGGTACTTCCTGCTATAATTTCTCATCAGTTCCACTAGTTTGGCCTTATCAGGGTTGGAATCAGAATTAAAAAGTAGTACAACCACTTTGGCATGCTGACTTGGGGTGGGACATGTCTTTCCTAAGTTTTCCAGAAACCTCACAAACATGTCAAAATGTCCAGATAATGGCACCAGTATATGACATTTTCATCTTTGACCTCTTTGTGTTTGTTCTTGGATCCAGGGAACTAGAAGGGAAAAAGCTACTTCAGGGAATTGGAGAGGAAGAACAGGTATCCAGACTTCTGGTTGATTCTGTTGGCCAGCTCCTGAGTTTCTAGTTCCTCACGCTCCACTAACTGGATCTTGCTGAAAATATTCTGTAGGTCTGCATGCCTCCTCACAGCAACTGACATCTTTCCTTTATACTTCCTGTGTACAAGCAGTAGGTTCAGAATGTACTCTGCCCCATACATGGGATTCACCACAGGACGATAGCCACACAGATCTCCTTGAAGTCCATGATGCATATCCGGGTCTTGGTGGCGGCCTTGATCATTTCCACTACCTACATGATGATGTCAACCAAGGCTTCTATCTAGGCTGAGTCCATTCTTCTTGGGAGGGAGGGGTACAGGGTGGCTAACGGTCCACAGCCAAACACAAATTCTTCCCAGTCAGAAATTCTCATTGCAGAACTTCCTCTTGAGGGCAGGACTGAAACCTCATGAAGGAAGCAGGAATTCCTATGCATGGTCCTCTATGCATCTATGTGTTGCTGTATTTGCTCATTAGGATGATTTCTCAGTGGATCTGAATTGTGTGATAACTCTGCTCTGTAATTTGGCAACTGAGAATGTAGCTGTGCAGTTTGTACTGGTATCTTGGGTTTTTGTTCAGGGTGAGCATGATAGCTTAGTGAATCTTACTGTTCTGGAGATCTCAGATGTACCCCTTCTTGTTCTGTTCAGAATGCTCATTAAAAAAAGCTGATATATCTCACAAGACCCAAAACATTTCTGTAGTGCTCAGTCCTGTCTGCCTGAAGAGCAGGGACTCAATGATATTTAAACTCCTCAGGAAACTCTTCAGATGATCTCTGTTGATGTAAAGATCATCATCTACTTCCAGATCACTGTCCAAGCAGTGCTCAAGCATATACTCGAGTATCATGAAAGTCTTCTGGGGTGGGTAAGTGCCATCCACACCCCATAGTGGCACAATTGGAAATGGTACAGGTGTGTCTTAACACTCACTAGAGAAAAACTCCACTTTCCCAGAAATTGTTTTAGGTCGTATTCTGAAGGCAGCCACAGCAGGAGTCTGAAGTATTTCTGGGTGGTCATGACTCCCACAAAGAGAAGTTTCCTGTCATTCGAGGCTGCCACTGGGCCAAGCCTTGTGGCCATATCTGTGCCCCACAGACATTTTCTTGTGCCCCACAGGCCTGAGATCCTTTTGCCCACCAGCAGTCCTTCAGGCTAGTATGGCACCACTAACCCACTGGTTTCAGCTCTGAAGCACAGGGTAGGACAAGCCTGTGTGGCCAGCCCAAAGCCCAGCAGGAGTCAGATATGAGGCAACAAGCAGAGCTAGGCTTGCTAACTTGCCTGGAGCCATGCCCACACCAATCTGCCTATAGGGCCACTTTCACTGCCTATGTTCAGAAGCCCTCCCACCACAGCTCCCAGCGGCAGAGACTGGTTGCCTTCATGCTAGGAAGCCTGGTCCCAGCTTCTCAGCGGGTGCCTAGGGCCATCCTTGCCCATGGCAACCCTGGAGCTGATAACAGGCCTGATGCTGAAGCTTCATTATGCACACCTGCCTGCACAACAGTGACCTGCTCCTTTAAGAGGGGAACATGCCCTGCTCATGCAAGCTGCCTCTCCTGAGCAAGGCCACCATGGCTATTCAAGCTTTGGCAAAGAAGTGTGGGGCCAATGAAAATTCATTGGCAATGGCACCTGCTCAGAGATATTGGTCCTGTCCTTATGGTGCCCCGGCAGGCTCCACCCCTGTTCTCCATGTGGCCTAGACTGCTGCTGCTGCTGGTGCACATGGCTCACCATTGCCCTTTGATTTATTTTGAGTTAATTTTTGTGCAATGTGAGAAATAGGGTCTAGTTTTATTTTTCTACATATTCCACTATGACTTTCTATGATGCTGTTTCTGTGATAGAGTCAGAAGCTTATGGGGACCTGTGAAGCCATGAGCCAAAAATTAATCTGCCCTCCTCTAACTTGTTCCTGTCACGTAAAATGGTCACAGTGAAGAAGATCTGACCACCACAAATGGGACAGTTGCAGAGCACATTAGTGTTTCTTGTAGTTCTGCCCAGCATGAAATACTGAGGGGAGTCCTAAGACTTAAGAAGGGTAAGAGATGGGAACTTGAGAACCTGGGAAATTAATATCTCTGCTAAAGGTACTTACACAGCTGAACATAAATCCTAACAATGACATATCCTTGTATTTTAGTTTCTAACATATTATATTATAAATTAAAAACAGGAGAAAAATTTCATAGTTTGAATCAATAATGGAAATGAACACCAAAATTCCAGTGTGCACATCATAATAGTGACAACAGCATCATAAACAATAAGGAAGAGATGAGGGTAGGAGGAGAGGGAACATGGTAATAGAACTCAGGCATATGTTGGTATTGATGTAAAACACATAGAAACCACTATAAAAATAAATTTCAAATATAGATAAAAGGATATAAAAGGTAACAAAAATGGTATGATAGGGAATAAATAAACCAATCAAAATGGAAGCTGCTAGTGGAGCAGTGAGGAACCTAAAACAAAGGAAAAAACACATGTAAAAAACAGCCCATTGGCAGAAGTCTTTCATTATCTGTGATGACATTAGATGGAACAGATGAGTCTTGGTTTCTAAATACCTAAGAAGCCTGCATCCACACAAAGTTTCACACAATTTCCTTACAATATTGCATTAGGGAGATAAGCTTGGGTTTGATGGATTCTCTTCTAACAGAAACAATGCACCTGGTAACACAAACTTGACCTGCCATGACTTCCCATGCTCTGTCAATGCCACCAGTCTGAGACACAGGACAGGACACCTTTTGGCACAACTGGCACAGAATGAGGCTGGACACCCTTGCAATAGGCTCTCCAGTGACAGAAGATTTGGGGTCCTCAGGAGGCGGGCTGCTACTCTGTGAAACCTAAACAAGAAAGGAGCAGTGGAGGGGCATTCATAGGAATCCAGGAGAGAAGCTGGGGTTGTACAGAGTTCAGGAGTGAGGCCAGTCCTGGGAGTGAACAGGAGGAATGGGCATCAGGAGAGTTTAAACTTTGTCTGAGGTTGCAGTAACCACATTCTGAGGGTCAGACTAACACAGGGTCACCCCCAGGACACTGGCAAGAGCCAAAGCACAAGAGGACCTCACCTGTAAAATGCACTGAAGGAGGCTGATTGTATGTGTAAGCATGGCAGACCATGGTGGTTGAATTTCCTTAGGGAGAACATGCTAAAGTCCAGATGCTGTAGGAGAGAGCACAGTGTGAGAAGATGGGGCTCCTAGGAACTATTTCCTTCTCCCAGCATGACTGCATGTGCCTCCTGCTAATCTCAGGGGACTATTTATCACTGTCCAGAAGTCATCCCTGGGAAGGCTTCTCTATCCTAGGGTCCTCTAAAGATACCTACACAGTTTTCTCTGGCATTTCCTCCCACCTCTAGCCATACATACCTTTCCTTAGAAAGAATTTCCTATGTGGTCTTGCATGAGGGAGGGGGGCACATGGTCACTTCTCCCTCCACCCTGGCTAAGGCTGTATACAACTCCCCGGAAACCCAGAAAAAATGGGTCTCCCACCATCAGGGGCGAGTCTCCTCTACACTGTTGCAGTTGTATAAGATCTCCACTCCTATACCCAGGTGGGAGGCGTGTCTTGCCTGGAGGGGCGAGTCCCCTCTACCCTGGCTGCTACAGTATATGATGGTCTTCTCACTAGAGGGGGAAGTCTGCTGTACCCTGGCAGCAGCAGTATAGGAGCTCCCCCTGACATCCAAATGGGAAGGATCTCCCGCCTAGAGTGGTGAGTCCCCTCTACCCTGGCTGCAGCTGTGTATGAGCTCCCCAGACACCCAGATGAGAGGCATCTCCCACATGGAGGGGTGAGTCCCCTCTAACCTGGCTGCGGCAGTATACAAGCCAGGTGGTAGAGGTCTCCCACATGGAGGGCAAGTAACCTCTACCTCTATATGAGCACCCCAACACCCAGTGAGAGGGCTCTCCTGCCTGGAGGGGCGAGTGGCCTTCTACCCTAGCTGGGGCAGTATTCTAGCTCACCCCAACTCCCAAGTGGGAGGGCTCTCCCACCTGGAGGGGCCAGTCACCTCTACTTTGGCTGGTGCCACATAAGGGCTCCCAGGCACTCTGGTTGGAGGTGACTCCCATCTAGAGGGGCAAGTACTCTCTATCCTGGCTGCGGGAGTATATGAGCTCCCCCTGACACCCAGATGGAAGGGGTCTCCTGCCTGCGATGGTGTAGGGGCTCCCCTAGACACTCAGGTGGGAGGGGTCTTTCGCCTGGAGGGGCGAGTCCCCTCTACCATGGGTGCAGCGGCATATGAGCTCCTCCTGACACCCAGGTGGGAGGGGTCTCTTACCTGGAGGGGCGAGTCCCTGCTATTCTGGGTGCAGTGGTATATGAGCTACCCCCAACATCAGGGGGGAGGGGTCTCCTGCCTAGAGGGTCGAATCCCCTCTACTTTTGCTGCAGCGGTGTAGAAAATCCCCCAGACACCTAGGTGGAGAGGTCTCTCGCATGGAGGGGCAAGTACCCTCTATCCTGGCTGTGGTGGTATCTGAGTATGCTGGACACATGGGGGAAGGAGTCTCCCGCCTGGAGGCGCCAATCACTTCTACCCTGGCTAAGGTGGTATACAAAATTCCAGTGACACCCAGGTGGGAGGGGTTTCCTCCCTGGAGGGGCAAGGCCCCTCTACCCTCTCTGCAGAGGGTATAAGAGTTCACTCAGACACCCAGGTGGAAGGGGTCTGCCGCCTGAAGGGGCAAGTACCCTCTACCTGGCTGCGGGGGTATATGAGCTCTGCGCGATGCCCAGGTGGGAGAGGTCTCTTGCCTGGAGATGTGAGTCCTCTCTACCACATGAGGCAGTATGCTAGCTCCCCAACACCCAGTTGGAAGGGGTCTACAGCCTGGAGGAGCGAGTCCCTGCTACCCTGGCTACAGCTGTATACAAGCCCACCCACCACACACAGGTGAGAGGGGTCTCCCTGCTTGAGGTTAGAGTCCTCTCTACCCTGGCTAAGGCTGAATACAAGATCACCTTGACACCAACGTGGGAGAAGTCTCACGCCTGGAGGAGCTAGTCTCCTCTATTGGGGCTGCAGCAGTATAAGAGCTCACCACGACACACAGTGGGGAAGGATCTTCTACCAGGAGGGGCAAGACCGCTCTACCTTGACTGCAACGGTATACAAGCTCCTGAAGACACCCAGGTAAGAGGGGTCTCCCGCCTGGAAGGACAAGTTTCCTCTACCCTGGCTGCAGGGGTACAAGAGCCCCCTTCGACACCCAGAAAGGAAGGGTCTCCCGCCTGGAGGGGCAAATCCCCTCTACCCTGGCTGCAGAGGTATAAGAGTTCCCCCAGGCACCCAGGTGGGAGGGGTCTCCTGCTTTGAGGAGCAAGTGCACCCTATCCTGGCTGTGGAGGTATATGAGCTTCCCAGTCACCAAGGTGGGAGGGGCCTCTTCCCTGGAGGGGCGAGTCCCCTCTGCCCTGGCTGCATAAAAGCTCTTCCCCCATACCCAAATGTGAGGGGTCTCCCGCCTGAAGGGGCTAGTCCTCTCTTCCCTGGGTGTGGTGGTATACTAGCTTTCACTGACACCCAGGTGGGAAGGGTGACACCTTTCCTGGAGAAGCTAGTCCCCTCGATCCTGGCTGAGGCAGTATACAAAATCCCCCCACACGCAGATGGGAGGGATCTTTCACTTGGAGGGGCGAGTCCTGTCTACCCTGGCTGCTAGGTATAAGAGATCCCCATGACACCCTGGTGGGAGGTGTCTCCTGCCTGGAGGGGAAAGTACCCTCAACCCTGGCTTCAGTGGTATATGGTATATCCCACTCATACACCCAGGTGGGAGGGGTCTCCCGCCTGAAGGGAAAAATCCCCTCTATCCTGGAGGCAGAGGTATAGGAGCCCCTCAGACACCCAAGTAGGAGGGGTCTCCCGCCTAGAGGGGAGAGTCCCCTCTACCCTGGCTAAGGTTGTATACCAGCTTCCCAAGACACCCAGGTGGGAGGGGTCTCCTGCCTTGAGAGGTGGGTCCTCACTACCCTGGCTTCAGCGGTACATGGGATCCCCCACCCAGACACCCAACTGGGAGTGGCCTCCTGCCTTTAGGAAAGAGTCCCCTTTACCCTGGTGGCAGGGATATAGGAGCCCCTCAGACACCCATATGGGAGGGGTCTCCTGCCTGGAGGGGCAAGTCCCCTCTAGCCTGGCTGAAGCTTTATAGGAGCTCTCCTGGACACCCAGGTGGGAGGAGTCTCTCGAGTGGAGGGGCGAGTCCCCTCTACCCTCACTGAGTCTGTTTTATGCATCCCCGACACCCAGGTGAAAGGAGTCTCCGGCCTGGAGGGGCAAGTCCCCTTTACCCTGGCTGCAGCAGTATATGACCTCCTCCCAACACCCAGGTGGGAGGGGGCTTCTGCCTCGAGGTGCGACTACCCTCTACCCTGGCTTTGACTGTATAGGAGCTCTCTCTGACACCTAAGTGAGAGGGATCTCTCGACTGGAGGGGTGAGTCACCTCTACCCTGGCTGCAGTGGTATATTAGCTTTTACTGAAACCCTGTTGGAAGGGGTCTCCTGCCCGAGGGGTGAGTCCCCTCTACCCTGGTTGTGTCGATATAAGAACTCCCCCTGAAACCCAGGTGGGAGGAGTCTTCCTCCTAGAGGGCGAGTTGCCTCTACCCCAGCTGCAGCTATATATGAGACCCCCTCCCAGACACCCATGTGGGAGGGGACTCCTTCCTGGAGGGGCTAGTCCCCTCTACACTGGCTAAGGCCGAATACCTTAGGTGGGAGGGGTCTTCTGCCTGGAGGCGCTAACCCCCACTACCCTGGCTCTGCTGTATAGCAGCTACCGAGACAACCAGGTATGAGGAGTCTGCCGCCTGGAGGGTAGCATCCCCTCTACCCTGCGTGCGGCGGTTTAGGAGCTCCCCTGGATATACAGGTGAAAGGGGTCTCTGGCCAAGAGGGGCAACTCCCTTCTACCCTGGCTGCAGCCGCATAGGAGCCGGTCCAGGACACCCAGGTGGGAGAGGTCTTCTGCCTGGAGGGATGAGGCCCCTCTACCTTGGCTGAAGAAGGTATATGAGCTCCCTCAGACACCCAGAAGAGAGGGATCTCCTGCTTAGAGGGGCAAGTTCCCTCTACCCTGGTGGTGGCAGTATATGAGTCCCTCCCCATTCCCAAGTGGGAGGGGTCTTTTGCTTGGAGCTGCGAGTCTCCTCTACCTTGGCTGCTGGCTTATAGTAGCTTCCCCTGGCACCCTGGTGGGAGGGGTCTCCCACCTGGAGGGGCAAGTACCCTCAACTGAGTTGCAGTGGTATATGTGCTCTCCCTGACACCCAGGTGAGAAGGGGCTCCCGCCTGGAGGGGCGAGTTTTCTCTATCCTGGCTAAGTTGGTATACAATTTTCCCCTGACACCTAGGTCAGAGTGGTCTTCTGCCTGGAGAGGCGAGTCTCCTCTACCTTGGCTTTGGAGGTATAGTAGCTCAACTACACTCAGGTTGGAGCAGTCTCTCACTTGGAGGGGCGAATCCTCTCTATTTTGTCTGGTGCCATATGAGAGTTCTTAGGACACCCAGGTGTCCATGGCTGCAGCAGTATTCAAGTTCTCCTCCAACACCCAGGTTAGAGGGGTCTACCAACAGGAGGGGCGAGTCCCCTCTACCCTGGCTGCAGAGGTATAGGAGCTTCACAATACACACAGGTGGGAGAGTTCCCCTACTGGAGGGGCGATTCCCTGCTACCCTGGCTGCAGCCATATATGACCCCTCCCACCGGGCACCCAGGTGGGAGTGGCCTGACGCCTGAGAGGCAAGTCCCCTCTACCAAGGCTAAGGCAGAATACAATCTGGGAAACCTAGGTGGGAGAGCTATGTTGTCTGGAGGAGCTAGTCCCCTTTCTCTGGATATGGCAGTGTATGAGCTCCCACAGACACCCAGGTGGGAGTGGTCTCCTGCATGAAAGAGGGAGTCCCCTCTACCCTGGCTGTGGCTGTATGCAAGCTCCCCCTGGCACCATGGTGGGAGGGGTCTACTGCCAGGAGGGGCAAGTAGCCTCTACACTGGCTGCGGTGGTATATGAGCTCTCCCCAACACACAGGTGAGAGAGGTATCCCGCCTGGAGGGGCAAATACTCTCTACCCTGGCTAAGATGGTATACAAGCTCCCCCCACACATACACCCTGATGGGAGTGGTCTCCCCCCTGGAGGTGGTGATAGAGGACCCCCTGTATGTGGTGATATAGGACCTCCCCCTGACACCCATTTGGGAAGTGTCTTCCTCCTGGAGCAGAGAGTCCCCTCTACCCTGGCTTCAGAGATATACAGGTTCCCCCAGACATCCAGGTGGGAGGTGTCTCCCGCCTGGAGGGGCAAGTCCCCTCATGCCTGGCTAAGGCGGTATACAAGCTCCCCTAGAAACACAGGTGGGAGGGGTCTCCCGCCTGGAGTGGTAAGTCCCCTCTACCCTGCCTGCAGCTGTATATGGGCTCCCCTGACGACAAGGTTGTGAGATCTCCTGCCTAGTGAGGTGAGTCCCCGCTATCTTTTCTGCAGAAGTATAAGAGCAGCCCCCTCATAGCCAGATAGGAGGGGTCAGCTACCTGGAGGGGCGTGTCCACCGTACCCTGGCTGCTGCAGTGTAGGAGCTCCCATGACAACCAAGTGTGAGGAGTCTCTAGCCTGGAGCTAGAGTCCCCTCTACACAGCCTGCAGCAATATAGAAGTTTCCCTTAATACCCAGGTGGAAAGGGACTCCTGCCTGGAGGGGCGAGTCCCTGCTACCCTGGCTGCGGTGGTATATGAGCTTCCCTGGACACCCAGGTGGAAAGGGTCTCCCGCCTGAAGGTGCGAGTCTCCCCTCTACCCTGGTTAGGGCATCATACTAGCTCCCTCAGATACCAGGTTGGGAGGGTCCTCCCACCTGGAGAGGCAAGTCCCCTCTATCCTGGCTGTAGAGTTATATGATTTCCCCCAGACACCCAGGTGAAAGGGGTGTCCTGCCTTGAGGGGCGAGTCCCTGCTACCCTTGCTGCAGCTTTATATGTGGCCCCTCCCCACACCCAAGTGGGAGGGGTCTCTTGCCTAGAGCGGAGAGTCTGCTCTACCCTGGCTGTGGCAGGATTAGAGCTCCACCTGAAAACCAGGTGAAAGGGGTCTCCCTCCTGGAGGGGCCAGTCCCTGGTACCCTGGCTGCAACTTTATACCTGACCCCCAACACCCAGGTGTGAGTGGTCTCTGGCCTGGAGGAGCAACTCTCCTCTACCCTGGCTGCAGCAGTATATGAGCTCCCCCTGACACCCAGGTAGAATGGGTCTTCCACTTGGAGGGGCAAGTCCGCTCTACACTGGCTGCGGTGGATACAAGCTCTCCCAGACATCCAGGTGGGAGGGGGTCTCCTGAATGGAGGGGTGAGTCCCCTCTACCATGGCTATGGTGTTATAGGAGCTTCCACGTGTACCCAGGTGGGAGGGGTCTTCCACATGGAGGGGCGAATCCCCTCTAGCCTGGGCTGCTGTGGTATAGGAGCTCCCGTGACAACCAGGTTTGAGGAGTCTCCCGGCTAGAGGGTAAAGTACTCTCTACCCGGCCTTTGGTGGTTTTGGAGCTCTCCTGGATACCCAGGTATAAGGGGTCTCACGCCTGGAGGGGCGAATCACTTCTACCCTGACTGTGACAATATAAGAGCGTCCCCTGACACCAGGTGGGAGGGGTCTCCCTCCTGAAGGGGCGAGTTCCCTCCACCCTGGTTGCAGAGGAATAGGAGCTCCTCCCTCAACACCCAGGTAGTGGGAGGGGTCTCCCCCCTGGAAGGGCGAGTCCCCTCTACCATGGCTGTGGTGGTATAAGAGCTCCCCCTGACACACAGAGGGGAAGGGTCTCCAGCCTGAAACAGCAAGTCTCCTCTATCATAGCTGGGGAGATATACAAGCTCCACCAGACACCCAGGTGGGAGGTGCCTCCCGCTTGGAGGGGCAAGTTCCCTATTCCTTGGCTAAGGCAGTATATAAGCTCCCCCCAAACACAGTTGGGAGGCATGTCCCTCCTGGAGAGGCGAGTCCCCTCTACCCTGCCTGCAGCAGTACATGAGTTCCCCTACCCTGACATACTTGTGGGAGGGGTCTCCCGCCTGGAGGGGTGAGTCTTCTCTACCTTGACTGGGGCGGTATACTAGCCCCCCCATACCAAGGATGGAGGGGTCTCCTGCTTTTAGGGGTGAGTCCCCTCTACCCCAGCTATGGTATAGGAGCTCTCCCCAGACACGGAGGTGGGAGAGGTCTCCAGCCTGGAGAGGCGAGTCCCCTCTACCCTGGCTACGGAGACATAAGCATTCCCCAAGACACCCTGGTTGGAGGGGTCTTTCGCCTGGGAGGAGAGAATCCCCTCTACCCTGGTTTCAGAGGTATATGAACTCCCCCCATACCAAGGTGGGAGAGGTCTCTTGCCTGGAGGGGCGAGTCCCCTCTACCCTGGCTGGGGCTGGTTACAAGCTTCCCCTGACAACCAGGTGAAAGTGGTCTCCCTTCTGGAGGGGCGATTTTCTACTACCCTGGATGCAGCTGTTTGGGAGTCCCCCCCCCACACACAGACACCTAGGTGGAAGTAGTCTTCTTCTTGGAGGAGCAAGTCCCAACTACCCTGGCTGCAGCATTATATTAGCTCCCCTACCCTGACACTCCGGTGGGACGGGTCTCTTCTCTACTCTCCCTGGGGTGATATACTAGCTCACATCAACACCAAGATAGGAGGGGTCTCCTGCCTTTAGGGAGACCTTAGCTGCAGAAGTATAGGAGCTCTCCCCAGACACCCAGGTGGGAGGGATCTCCTACCCGGAAGGGCAAGTCCCCTCTCCCCTGGCTGTGGCAGTATAGGAACTCCCGCTTCACTCAGGTTACAGGGGTCTCCCGACTGGAGGTGTGAGTCCCCTCTACCCTGGCTGCGGCGGTATAAGAGCTCCCCCTGACACTCAGGTGAAAGGGGCCTCCCATGGAGGTGTCAGTATCCTCTACCCTGCCTGTGGTGGTATATGAGTTCCTCTCGAAACCCAGGTGGGACGGGTCTCCCACTTGGAAGGGTGAGTCCCTTCTACCCTGGCTGCAGCCATATATATTCAGCTCCCCCAGAAACCTAGGTGGGAGTGGTCTTCCGCTGGGGGGCCAGTCCCCTCCAACCTGGCTGCAGTGCTATAGGAGCTTCTGCCAACACCCAGGTGGGAGGGGTCTCCTGCCTAGATGGGCGAGTCCCCTTTACCTGGCCTGCAGCAGTGTATAAGCTCCCCTGGACACCCAGGTGGAAGGGTTCCCACCTGAAGGGGCTAGTCTCTTCTACCCTTGCTGTGGTGGTATACTAGCTTTCCCTGACACCCAGGTGGGAGGGGTGTCCTGCCTTGTGAGGCAAGTGCACCCTACCCTGGCTGCAGAGGTATAAGAGCTCCCCCACACACACCCAGGTGGGAGGGGTGCCCCACATGGAGGGGAGAGGAGTCCCCTGTACCCAGGCTGCTCCAGTATACAAGCTCCCCATGACACCGAGGTGGAGGGGTGTCCTGCCTAGAGAGGTGAATCTCCTCTATCCTGGCTAAGGTGGTATACACGTTCCATGCAACACCCAGTCAAGAGGAGTCTCCTGCCTGGATAAGTGAATCCCCACTACTTTGGCTGCAGCAGTATACAAACTCCCCACCACCACCACCACCACACCCAGGTGGGAAGGGTTTCCGGCCTGGAGCGCGAGTCTTTTTACCCTGGCTGCTGTGGTATAGGAGCTACCCATGAAAACCAATTTGGAGGGATTTCCCCCCTGGAGGGGTGTGTCTTCTCTTCCCTGGCTAGAGTGGTATATTAG
Organism: Ictidomys tridecemlineatus; assembly: GCF_052094955.1. Classification (NCBI taxonomy): domain Eukaryota; kingdom Metazoa; phylum Chordata; class Mammalia; order Rodentia; family Sciuridae; genus Ictidomys; species Ictidomys tridecemlineatus. Next base: position 832,290 of record NW_027525461.1, on the reverse strand, counting down.
CTCCCCCCCACCACCACACACACCAAGGTGTGAGGGGTTTCCCCGCCTTGAGTGGCAAGTCTCCTCTACCCTGGCTGCTGCAGTATAGAAACTCTCCTGCCAACACCCAGGTTAGAGGGGTCTCCTGACTGGAGGGGCAAGTCCCCTCTACCCTGGCTGCAGGGGCATAAGAGCTTGCAGACACCCATATTGGAATGGTCTCCTGCCTGGAGAGGCAAGTTCCCACTATTCTGGCTAATGTGATATACAAGATCCTATGGACACTCAGGTTGGAGGGGTCTCCCGCTGGAGGAGCCAGACACCTCTACTCTGATTGAAGAGGTATACTACCTCCCCCGGACACGCTGGCTGTGGCGGTAAAAGAGGGGTCTCCCCTCTAGCCTGGCTGCAGCGGTATAAGAGCTTTCCCCAACTCCAAAGTGGGAGGGATCTGTGGCCTAGATGGGCAAGTTCCCTCTAGCCTGGCTGTGGCAGTATCTGAGTTCCCCCAATTCCCAGGTGGGAGAGGTCTCCCGCCTAGAGGGGTGAGTCCTTTCTACCCTGGCTTCAGTGGGATATGAGCTTCCCCTGAATCCCATGTGAAAGGGGTCTCCGCCTGAAGTGATAAGTCCACTCTACCCTGACTGCGGCAGTAACGGAGCCCCGGGCCGCCCTCAACACCCAGGTGGGAGAGTTCTCTTGCCTGGAGAGGTGAGTCCCCTCTACCCTGGCTGCAGCGGGATATGAGCTTCCCCAGACACACAGGTGAAAGGTGTCTCCCACCTGGAGGGTGGAGACCCTGTTACCCTGGCTACAGTAGTATAGGAGCTCCCCCACCCCAACACACACACACTCAGTTGGGAGGTATCTCCTGTCTTGAGGGGTGAGTCCGCTGTATCCTGGCTAAGGCTGAATACAAGCTCACCTAGACACCAAGTTGGGAGTGGTCTCTCGCCTGGAGGAGAGAGTATCCTCTACCCTGTCTGCTGAGCTTTAGGAGTTCACAGGGACACACAGGTGGGAGGAGTCTTCTGCTTGGAGAGGAGGGGCAAGTCTGCTTTACCCTGGTCGCAGAGGTATAGGAGCTCCCCCACACACACATAGAGGCACAGAGGTGGGAGGGGTCTCCGGATTGGAAGGGTGAGTTCATTCTACCCTGGCTGCAGAGGTTTAAGAGCTCCTGGAGTCACCCAGATGGGAGGTGTCTCCAGCCTGGAGGGGCCAGTCCCCTCTACCCTGGCTGCAGCAGGATACAAGCTCCCCCCAAAATACCCATGTGGGAGGGGCCTCCCGCCTGGACATGAAGGCCCCTCTACCCTAGCTGAGGCGGTGTATCAGCTCACCAAGACACCCAGGTGGGAGGGGTCCCTCACCTGGAGGGGCTAGTCTCCTATATCCTGGCTGTGGCAATATATGAGCTCCTCTTGACACCCAGGTTGGAGGGCCTACCAACTGGAGGGGCGAGTCCCCTATACTCTGGCTCTGAGGGTATACAAGCTGCTACAGACACCCAGGTGAAATTGGTTTCCTACCTGGAAGGGAGAGTACCCTCTACCCTGGCTAGGGCAGTATAGGAGCCCGCCCACCAGAAACCCAGGTGGGAGGGGTCTCCTGCCCATAGGGTCGAGTCCCCTCTACTCTGGTTGTGGCAGTAAAGGAATTCCCTGAAACAACTAGATGGCAGTGGTCTCCTGCATGGAGGGGCGAGTCACCTCTACCCTGGCTTCAGCAGGATATGAGCTCCCCCAACACCCAGGTGGGAAGGGTCTACCGCCTGGAGGGACGAGTCCTTTCTACCCTGGTTGAGGAGGTATAGGACTTCCCTGAGACATCCAGGTTAAAGGGGTCTCCACCTGGATGGGCGAGTCCCTGCTACCCCGGCTGCAGCTGTATACTAGCCCCAACCCCCAAGACACCAGGTGGGAGAGATCTTTTGCCTGGAGAGGAGAGTTCCCTCTACCCAAGTTGGGGTGGTATACTAGCTCCCCCCGACACCCAGGTTGAAGGGGTCTCTCGCCTGGAGGGGTGAGTCCCCTCTAGCCTGGCTGCAGAGGTATATGAGCTCCCCAACACCCAGGTGGGAGGGGTCTTTTGACTGGAGGGATGAGTCCCCTCTACCCTGGCTGTTGCGGTATAGGAGCTAACCCCGATACCCAGGTTGGAGGGTCTTCGGCCTGGAGGCGCGAGTCTCTTCTACTTTGGCTGGTGCCATATAAGAACTCTCAGGACTCCCAGGTGGGAGAGATCTCCCTCCTGTAGGGACGACTCCCCTGTACCCTGGCTGCGGTGGTAATTGAGCTCTCCCTAAAACCCAGGTACGAGCAGTCTCCCGACTGAAGGGGCGAGTCCCTGCTACCCTGGCTGCAGTGGATATGAGGCCCCCCCACCCCATAACACCCAGATGGGAGGGGGTCTTCCGCCTGGAGGAACGAGTCCCCTCTACCCTGGCTGTTGTGGTAATTAAGCTCTACCTGACACCCAGGTAGGAGGGATCTCCCAACTGGAGAGATGAGTCCCTGCTACTCTTACTGCAGCAGTATAGGAGCCCCCACATGACACCCAGGTGGGAAGGGTCTCCGGCCTGGATAGGGGAGTCCCCTCTAGCCTAAATGCAGAAGTATAGGATCTCCTACACACATGCCCAGATGGGAGGGACCTCCCCTCTGGAGGGGTGAGTCCCCTCTACCCTTGCTGCAGGGATATAAGAGCCCCCTCCGACACCCAGGAGGGAGGGGTCTCCCGCCTGCAAGCGTGAGTCCCTTCTACCCTGGTTGGGGCGGTATACTAGCTCCCTGACATACAGGTGGGTGGAGTCTCTAGCCTAGAGAGGCGAGTCCCTGCTTCCCTGGCTGTGGTAGTATATGAGCCCCCCCCCACAGGACACCCAGATGGGAGAGGTCTCTGGCCTGGAAGGTCGAGTCCCCTCTAGCCTGGCTTCAGCAGTATAGGAGTTCCCCCGGACACCCATGGGTGAGGGGTCTCCAGCCTGGAGGCAAAAGTCCCCTCTACCCTGGTTGGGGCAGTTTCTAGCCCCCCCCATCCAGCTGGGAGGGGTCTCCGGCCTGCAGGGGCAAGGCCCCTCTACCCTGCCTACAGAGTATAGGAGTTCCCCAGACACCCAGGTGAAAGGGGTCTCTAGTCTGGAGGGGCGAGTCCCTGCTACCTTGGCTGCAGCTGTATAGGAGCCCCCCACTGGATACCCATGTGGGAGGGATCTCTCGCCTGGAGGAGCCAGTCCCCTCTACCTGGCTGCAGAGGTGTAGGAGCTTTCCCTGACACCCAGGTTTGAGGAATCTTCTGCCTAGAGGGGCAAGTCCTCTCTACCATGGCTGCAGCACTATAAGAGCTTCCCCAGACACTGACGTGGGAGTGGTCTCCCAAATGGAGGGGTGAGTCCACACTTCCCTGGCTGCTGTGGTATACGAGCTCCTCTTGACACCCTGGTGGGAGGGGTCTCCTGCCTGAAGGGGCAAGTTCCCTCTACCCTGGCTATATGGTATAGGAGCTCCCCCCAACAAACATCCAGGTGGGAGGGGTCTCCTATCTGGAGGGACGAGTCCCCTCTACCTTGGCTGCAGAGGTATAAAAGCTCCACCCCCCACACCCAGTAAGGGGAGGTTTCCTGCCTGAAGGGACAAGTCCCCTCGACCCTGACACTTGCAGTATAGGAGCTCCCATAACAACCAATTGTGAGGAGTCTGCTGCCTGGAGGGTACAGTCCCCTCTATCCTGCCTGTGGCAGTATAAGAGCTCCTGCAGACACCCAGGTGGAAGGGACCTGACACGTGGAGTGCTGAGTCCCCTCTACCCGGCCGGTATAGGAGCTCCCCCTGAACATCCAGGTGGGAGGGGTCTCCCATATAGAGGGGCGAGTTCCCCTCTACCATAGCTGTGGCGGTATACAACGTCCCCCTGACACCCTGGTGGGAGGGGTCTCCCGCCTTGTGCAGCAAGTAACTTTTATCTAGCTTTGGTGATATATAAGCTCCACCAGACACCCAGGTGGGAGGGGTTTCCCGTCTAGAGGGCAAGTCCCCTCTACCTTGGATAAGGGGGTATATAAGCTCCTTGGAACACGCAGGTGGAAGGGGTCTCCCTCCTGGAAGGGCAAGTCCTCTCTACCCTGGCTGCTGCTGTATAGGATCTTTCCTGACACCCAGGTGAAAGAAGTCTCCCGCCTGAAGGGTAGAGTCGCCTGGATCCTGCCTGCGAAGGTATAGGAACTCCCCCTGACACCCAGATGGGAGGTGTTTGCCACCTGGATTGGCGAGTCCCCTCCACCCTGGCTGCGGAGATATAGGAGCTCCTCGCAACACCCAGGTAGGAGGGGGTCTCTTGCTTTGAGGGGCGAGTCCCCTCTACCCTGGCTGCACCAGGATAGGAGCTCCCCCTGACAACCAGGTGAAAAGGGTCTCAGCCTGGAGGGGCCAGATCCTGCTACCCTGGCTACAACTGTATATGAGCCTCCCACACACAAACACACATAAGTGGGAGGGGTCTCCTGCCTTGAGGGGGCGAGTCCTCTCTATCCTGGCTAAGGACCCTTTTACTGGCTCCCTCCTGTGACTCACTTCTGTTGCCCTTATGGTGTGGTATCCTGATTCATTCTGGCCTGGGTTCTTCAAATGGATCCTGGTTGCTCACCACACCATCCCAACCTCCACACCACAGGTATCCCCTCACAGCGCCCAATTTTGCCCCTCCTTTGGTCCAGATCCCTCATTGAAGATCTATTCACCTGGGGCAGAGGAGCAGAATTGGCTAGCCTCTGCGCTCTGAATGTTCCCTACGGGAAACAGCCCTGCCACTTGCCTGTATCCCCTTTGCGGCCTGAATCTTGATGCCTGGCAAATTAACAGGCGCCTTGCTCCAACCCAGCCCTGAGAGATCCCCTCCCTTCCCTCCACTGCCCTCTTGCCTTGCATGCTGCCCATATCCCAATCCAGCCTTTCCTATCCCTGACATTTGCATTCCAGTACAAGGGCCTGACCACTCACCTGATCCCCTTATCATGTTCCTTATGTCCCTTGGTGTAGTGTGGAATCTCTTCACATTGGGTCTGACCTAAGGGCCCCTTGCTTGGGCCCACCAGCATGGTACCCTACGTGCCCCTTGAACTTCCCACTGTATCCTGGACCTCCTGCAGCTCTTTCTAACTTTCACCTTGTGCTTTCCTCTGGCGATCATGTGTCTCCTGATCCTTGGGTCCCTCATCCTGGGTCGGTCTGGTGAATCCCTTGCCACCGCTCCTGGTTTGGGTCCTTGCTCTTGCCCCTCTGCACACCTACCATGAACCCCCACCGTGCCCTCCCTTTGCCCTCCTCCTGGCCCCCTTCCTTTGCCAGACCTCCTTTTGCCAGGTCCTTAGCCCTGGTTCTCATCTGGACAAGGACACCTTATGGGAAACAGAGCCGTGTTCCTCAACTAGGCCCCTTGCTCTCCCTGGATGCTTGGTCCTTCACCTGGAACCCTAACACTAGGCAGTGACCCTGGGCCTGCAGCCTGCCTGTGCCCTGCTGGATCCCCTGCCTTCCTTCCCAAGTCTTGTCCACTGTCCTGAGCCCACTGCCCACTGTGTCCTCCTTTGGCCCTCCTTTTGTTCCTGTCCCTGCCAAGCCCCCTTTCCTGATCCCTTTCCCAGGATTCACACCCATGCCAAAGGAGTGGACCTGGCCTGTTAGCCCTTCTGGCTCCCTAAGGAAAAAAGTAGCCCTGCCCCTTGCCTGGGCCCTTTGGCCTCCATCAGCCCAGGTCCTACTCCCCAACCCTATCCGTGGACCTGGGCCTTGAGGCTTCCTCCCTGTGCACCACCATCTACCCTCTCTCCTCTCCCTATCCTCCCCAGCCCTGCTCTGGTCCAGGTGCCTCCCTGAGGATCTACTTTCCTGGGGCAGAGGAGTGGAATTGGCTTGTCTCTGTGACCTGAAGGCTCCTATGGGAAACAGAGCCCTGCCCCTCGCCTGGCCCCCTTTGGCTGCCTGAAACCTGACACCTGACAATGGATATGGGGCCTTGTTTGGATCTTGATCTGCTGGATTCCCTCCCTCCCCTCCCCTGCCCTCTCACCTTGCATGCTGCCCCAACCCAGCCCTCCAGAACCCTGACCCTTTGTGCTCCAGTCCCTGGGCCTGGCTCCTCGCCTGGGCCCCTTACTGCTTTCCTTCGTGTTGTATGGCTTTGCATGGCATCGCTTCATGTGGGATCAGACATGAGAGCCCCTTTCTTGTGCCACCTACCTTGTTCCCCTCAGTGCCCCTTATGCCGCCCACCCGCCTACTGTCTCTTCATCCTCACGTTGCCCCTTCCTCCTCATCCCTGCTTTCCCCTTGTGCAGTCCCCCTGCTTATTGGGTCTCTCATCATCTTGGGTCAGGTCCATACATTGCCTGGACTCCTTGCTTGGTTCCTGGCTCTCGCCCCTCTCCATACCCACTATGACCTCATGTAGAGCCTTGACATTGCCTTCCTCCTAGTGCTGCCCACCTGCCCAGTCCTGCCCTTCCCTGCTCTGCCTTGGCATGGGACTACATCTAGGTCCCCAGCCTGGTCTCCTTGCTGGGGTTCTGGTCCCCAACCCAACAACATGCATCCTCTGGCCTATTCCCCTGTGCCTTCCTTTGGACCTCGTGTTGTCCCTGTCCCTTCTGTGTCCCTTTTCCTGATCCCTTTAGTAGGATGCACACCAGGGCCAGGGACTTGACCTGGCCTTTTGGACCTTTGAGCTCCGTTTGGGAAAATGTAGCCCTGCCTTTTGCCTGGGCACTTTGGCCTCCCTCATCCCAGGCCATGTTCCCCAACTCTGACATCCAGTAGTGGATCTGGATTTTGAGCCTCTCCCTGTGCCACCCACTCCCATTTCTATTCTCCCTCCCTTCCCCAACTCTGTCTGTTTTCATGAGACACCGGCCTAGGTCCTACCACTTTTCTCTCCATTCCTTGGCCTTGTTGTCCCTTGCTTGAAACCATGGCTGCCCATCTCAAAGATCCTGTTTCTGTCCTGTGATTTCAGGCTCATTTTTCTGGCCCTCTCCTGTGCCTCCCCTCTGTTCCCCTTGTATTGTGGTATCCTGGCACTGCCTGGACCCTCCCCTCTCCCTGTTTCTATGTAGCTTGGTCTCCTCGAAGGGGTCCTTGCTCCCCAGCGACCCCACCCCCCAATTCCAGGTGCAATGTATCCCCTCACAGTGTTCTCCTTTGGTCCTGGTATCTATGTGGTTCTACTCACCTGTGGCAGAGGAGTGGAACTGGCTGGCCTCTGGGCCCTGAAGGATCCCTATGGGAAACCTAGCCAAGCCCCTTTCCTGGGCCCCCTTCACCTTACAAACCTTGACACCTGGCAGTGAACTTGGGCCTTCTGCTGACCTTGCACTGCACCATCATCTCCCTTCCCTCCCCTACTATTTAGCCTTGCATTCTGCCCCTACCCCAACCCAGCCCTCCCTAACCCTGATGTTTCATGCTCCAGTATCCAGGCCTGGCTGCTTGCCTGAGCCCTGAACAATGTTCCTAGTGTTGTATGGCAGCCAGGATAGAGGGAACTCACCCTTCCATGTGGGAGGATAGAGGAAGGGAGGAGGAGAGAAAAGAGGGAAAAGAGTGAAGAGAGTGTGGAAGGGGAAGAAGGATGGAAAGAGAGTAGGAGAGAGAGGAGGGGAAAGAGAAGACGGGAAAGAGATGTGAGAAGCCAGGAAGAGGAGGGCAGGCGCAGAAAGAGGAGGCAAGTGGGGAGAGAAAGATGCACTGAGGGAAGGAAGGAGAATAGAGGGAGGTTTCAGAACTCATCCAGCAACTGCAGGAGCACAGGAGCCAGTGGGAAGACTTCTGCTGAGGTCAGCAGCTCACCTCAGCAGCCCACAGAGCTGAGGTGGGATTTCCATCTTTGGTGTCTTCCCCAGGGCCCTTCTGTTCCCAGAACCCCCTACTCTGGCCTCTCCCTAGCCTGGGCTGAGATCCCACGGGGACACCTCTGTCCCCACCTGACAAGACCAAGAAACAGTTTAGGGCTGACAGTATTACAAGTCCAGAGTCTCAACCACCAGCTCAGTACCCTAATGTCTTCATATCTCCCCCAAGAGAAACACCCTACAAAATCATTGGGAGATCAAATCAAAGGGTTGAGATAGCACTACATAAGAATCAGTTTTCTGATCAATATTGCCAGTCTGTTTTCTGATTAGGAAACTGAGGTAGTCAATGGTTAAGTCCTGTCCTGCTCTTATTGCAAGTCCATCCAGTAGGAAGGGAAGAGAAGGACAGAAGCCACCATGAAGACTGAAGGTGACCTCTAAGAAAGTCCAACCCACACACTAAGCTTGGCTTCTGTGTGGCTTGGGCAGGAACAGTGGCTGTGAGGATTCTGGGGCCTGGGATTCAAGCCTGTTGCATAGGTACTGGGAGTACATGATTTTCTCTTGTGGATGGAAGGGGACATTTTCAGGGAGGTCCTGAGCTGGGGTCCCCTATCCTAGAAGCTGGTGTCAAAAGGCTGTAGAGGGGTTGGGACATTGGTCAGCTCAGGACTCATATAGGCAACAGATACCAACAATCTTCCTGTGAATTGGTCACATCACAGACCACAGTTATAAGGCAGAAAAGCTCAGCACACTGAGATCAGAAATAGATTTGGGCAGAGGTGCAGGGGCCAGTGTCATCCCCACACTGGAAAGAATCAGGGCACCCCTTACTGTGCCTGACCCCAACTCCTGTGAGCCCCCCATCACTGACTCACCACCCTCTACCAGCCATCTGTTTCCCTCATTCTCACTTCTTACATACAATACCCATTCTCCATCCATTCTCAGGCCTGTAGACAAGTGAAGGGGCAATTCAAATTCCCATGGCACTTCCTGTGCCCTTCCTATACCCTAAGTGCTAGAGACAGAGGGTAGCAGCAGCTCTAGAGGGAGTCAGATCACCCTGTCTCTCCTAGGGGTGCGGCTCCCAGCCCCTGCTACACTGTCCAGGGGTCCCAGAGGCTACTTAATAATTGATCTTGGCTGCAAGAATGGGCATGCAGGTCAGGTAAATAATGAGCAAAGCCCCCAACCATGGCAGAAGAGCACTTGACACAAGTTGAGGAGCTTCAGGACCTGCCATGTGCAGTGGGGAAACAGGACTAGTTTGGGGAGAAACCTACCTGCAATCCTACTATGACTAGGACAGAGCTGCTGAGACCAACTTGATTCTGCAAGGTGTTCCCTCTGCCCCTCTGGCCATAGGCCTTGCTTCTATCCAGCCTGTCTGCTTTGTGATGTTGGCATTACCTGAGATAATAGGGAGAACACAAAGATTAAAGTATTTACTGCCTGGTACTTTACAGAAAACAACACAAAAATCTCTCCATTAAAACAATTAACTTCTTCTCAGAGTAAGCATTTATTTAAAAAGAAAGGAAGAAACAAAGAAAAAGAAAGAAAGAAAGAAAGAAAGAAAGAAATTTACTTAATTCTAAGTTTTCACTCAATATGTTACATCAGAATTTTAATCACATATTTATTTTCTGCTCCTTCAGAGATATGTTCACCTAGGAAGGAAGGAAGAGAAGGAGAAGGAGAAAGAAAGAAAGAGAGAGAGAGAGAGAGAGAGAGAGAGAGAGAGAGAGAGAGAATTTCCCAAACATATTCCCTGTTTAATGGATTGTTTGTTATGTGAAATCAATACATATACCAAAAAAACTTTATGTAAAGTAACTATTACAACAAAATGGTTTAAAATAAAATGTCTTAAGCATAATTTTCAAAAGAGTTTAATGAATAAATACTTTAATTTTAATGTAATCTAATTTTGGAAATCATCTTCTTGATTTTAAAATAGAACACTCTAAGAAAGTAAAGTACCCAGATGACAAATTCATTAAGAGATTCTCCTCTACTAACTCCAAAAATATTTATTTATTTTTTTGCATTTATCTATTTTTTGTATTTTATCAGTTTGCATATATATATATATGTTAAGTTACACACATGGTGTAATATAAAGTCGATTTGTAGTAAAGTTTGTTTCAAATACAATTTCCATGTATATGTGACTGTGTTTCAGTATTAATTAGTTCTAATATTTTATACATATTCTTGTATTATAAAAAGCTTCCTTGATTACTGTAGCATATAAAGTGTTCATAATAACTTTTGGTATGTAATGATGCAAATCTCAAAAATATTTCGGCCTTCTTCAAACATGCCAATGCTAAAATTTTAAAAACATCTTGACAATTCATATATATATATATATATATATATATACACACACACAAACACACACACACACACACACATGCACACGTATACACACAACATACACACACTCTGGAGATTTTTGTTTACTACTAAAATGAATCCATAGGTAACCTTGGTGAAAATGGACAGCTTTACAATATTGAGTCTTCTAATACATGAGCAAAGATCTGACCATATTTACTTAGACTTTTAAACTATTTCTTTGAAAAATGGTTCAGAGTTTCTGTGTAGAGTATTACATATTCTGTTCGATTTAGTAGTAAGACTTTTGTGGTACCTGTATTTATTAAAATTTATCTATGAACACAAAACCGAAATAATTATATTTAATGCAAATTCAGAAAACATAGTTAAAAAAACCCCACTTATTTATCCTTAACAATTTAGCTGTACATTCAAAATTTTTACATAAAAATTAGGCCATCTACTAATTTTGAACTTATTCTCTGAAAATTTTAATATTTTAATTAATTTGTTTTCCTTGCCTCATTGCACTGTATGGAATTTGCAATTTGATGAACAGTAAGTAGTGGATATACTTGTCTCTGGATATCTCCCTTAAGCAAACTATTTGCTTTTGACAATTTCCAGATATCCTTAAACAGATGAAGCACGTTTCTCTGATTCCTAAATACTTAATCCTTTAATTGTGTGCTCAGGCACACACAGTTAAGTTTTGCTGTGCTTAGCAAAACAAAGGGGTTCTATGAGAAACTGTGAACTCTTTGAGCTGTGTCCTTGTTGTAGTCTTGAGAAGATGGCAGAATGTTCTGCGAAGTTTAAAATCTAAATAGATATAGGTATGTCATTGCCCAGAAATTAACTAACTACAACTCAGATAATAAGAAATATGGAGCACTGTGACCATGAACAAAGTTACTCAGAGAATGTTTATCCATGCTTGATAAGATTAAGCTGCCAGAAAGATGTCCTTCATTTTTGCCTTATAAAAGAAGGGGGGGGGGAAATAAAGCTGCTGCTTATTCTCTACTGGATGTGTGCATGTGCATGTGTCTTTCTTTATGTATCTCTACTGTACGATGAATTAGATTGTCAGCAGGTTCTGACATTTAATTATGATTAGAAGTGAAATTTATTATTTTTTCTTGCATCTCTTAACAGACATTTGGAATATTTAATATTCATCTTTACTTTATTACTTCACTTTTATTTACTTTTTAATTCTGAAGCAAACTTTTTTCTGGAAAAACCATATTAGATTGGGATATGTTATTTGTGTGTGTGTGTGTGTGTGTGTGTGTGTGTATACCCTTTATGCATTTCCACATTTTGTTTAAAATATTATATTTGGAATTTTTGGATTTATACTCAAGTCTCAGGTTAGCCTTTACTGTCTACCCATTTCCACTTATTTGATGTTTCTTTCAGATCTTTGTTTTGTTTTATTTTGTCAGGGTTATTATATTGGTCCCATAAATGGATGTAGGCAGTGCTTTCTCACAGAAAAGATTACTGCATTTATGTTTACAATAATCACAACTATTCTGTGTTTGGCCTTACTTATTTCCTTCTATGTTTGAAATGGGTCACTGAAGACAGTATCTAGACCTGATTTCTTTGTGGGAAAGTCTTTAAAAATGCATTCAATTTTGGTAATATATCCATTTTTCCACTTTGTACTATTCAGATTTTGTTTTTTCTGTTTTTATATAGACATGTCTATTTCATGTAAACTTCAAATTTGCTGATAAGAATTTATGCATATTATAGATTTATGATGTTTCATTTCTATAGATCTCTTTTTTTCTATTATTATTATTTTTCCTTATTTCTGTCATCGATTTTACTTGTTCAAGTAATTACATGTATTTTTTTAAATGTTTTATATTAGACTGTTTATAAAAAATACTTTAACAAACTTATTTTCTAGTTTTTATGGGGGCAGTCACCTGATAAATAAATGAAAACAGATTGTGAATGAAGATAAATGGCAATGCCAAAAATTCACCTGCCCCTGACTCATGTCCAAAATCTCATCCAGAATGGGAATGAGGGTAAAGGGGGAGGGGAGGAGATAATTCCAATTTGGGTTTTTATTTTAATGTATTTTTTTAAAGCCTCCAGAAATACTCCACCTAAGAAAGGCCTTCTGTTCTAAAACATCAGAGCAACAACCATCACGTGAGTTGTCCCCTATGGCCATCTCCCATCCCTGATCTCCTCCTATCGCCCCTATATGGATGTCCTCTGACATGTTGATGGTACTGATACCCTTCATCCTGGCTTCTGCTCGGCTGCCCTTTCCAGGTCTCCTCACCTCTCACGTGTTGATATCCACCCCTACCAGAATAGCCCCAATAACTTTTGTACTTCCTGCCTCCGTAAGTTTGATTATAGAACTGCTTGGATCTGCCACTTCTCAGAATATTAGACACTTCATTTTCCAAATACATAAGAACCAGTCAGGAAAGCATTTGTTGGAAACTACTACAAAAGTGCCACCATGCATTCTCACTATTATTAACTTTTAATATTATTTGAAATCACTCCTAATTCATCAGAGCACATTTATTTTTATTTTGTTCTTTTAGGGCAGGCAGTGCTGAATAACAGCTCCTATTTTTGTACACACATTAATATAAACATATATATGTATGTGCAAAATACACATGCAATGCATATATACACTAACAGACCATGCTATATTAATACAACAAAATACATCAATACTGTATAAATAATTATTTGCTGGAATGTTTAATCTTATTACCTTCAATAAAGGATGAATTTTGTCTACCAGTAGTAAAATCGGATTTCTTTGTTTTTGTTTTATATGGCAGATTGTGTATCAGGAATAGCCCATTTATTAAATGAATGAGGAAAGGTCTTTTGAACTCGTTCCTGTTCAGATCATTGCAATCCCATTGCAGAATTAAGATAAATGTTCAAAAATAGAAAATTCATAAAATATTCAACTTTAACATCATCTTTAATGCAAACAGAGAAGAGGTATATAATATGTTCTGTTTATTATATTAAATAAATTTTATGTTTAAAAGAAAGTACAATAGGACTAACAACATTTTTCCACATAATTTAAGATGAACTAGAGGCTGGGGATATAACTCAATGAGAGAAAATTTTTCTAGTTAGTATGCATGGCCCTGCAAAGATAAAAATATATGAACTAGAAAAAGGAAAAGATATAATGTTTAAGACATTAACATAAAATATTATAACAGTGACTTTTAAGTAAGATTTTTAGAGTTAAGATTTACCTAGAATGTTTTTAATTCATTGCTATATATTATTATATACTAAATTATTTTGCTAATATTAGTGTTTTAAATAAAGACAATATAAGAACATATGCCACAGAAACATGTGTGTGGGACCTAAGAATGACTAAGGCAATACAGATTTGGGCAAAAAATTTCCAAGCTTCTGTGACTCACCTAATATTAAATTTATATAGTGATTGACCAAATAATTAGAACTACTGATACCTGAATCAAACATCAACTTGGCAAAATTTCCTACTTTTAAAATTATATTCAAGGGAACTAGGGTTGTGGTTCAGTGGTAGAGCATTTGCCTCACATGCGTGAGGGCCTGGGTTTTAGCCTTACCACCACATAAAAATAATTTTTTTTAAAAAAAAGAATGTATTGTGTCTATCTGCAGCAGTTGCACTCTCTTGCTCTCTCTCTTTTATATATATATATATATATATTTTTTTTTTTTCAAAATGCTTCAACAAATTTGGCCACTGAAAGTATTCTGTCAGTGTATTTATTTTAAGTTCAAATCTTATAGTGGAGAAGATGGAAATAAATTAATTCCAAGGGTCCTTGAAAAAAATCTATCACTACAAATTAAGATTTTTTCCTTCATACTGCAAATTGTTGCTTTATTATATAAACAATCTTTAAGAGAAACATAATGTAAATAATATAGTACAAAAGTAACTTTTCAAAGCTATATTAGTATTTCTACAATTCTAAAAATTCTCCCATGTACCTGAAGCAAATCAAATATTTGAACACTAGTGCACACATACTTTTACAGGTAGATGTACTTTAATCATTAAGCAAAAATACGTTAGATTAATGTTTATCTACTGAAATAATATTTGTTTCCAATAAAAGGCATAGATCTTCAGTTTACAACTGCATGTGGTTTTGTTTAGTTTTGTACTGGGAACTTAACCCTAGAGCTCTCTACCACTGGAACTACTTCCCAGCTATTTTTTATTATTTTTCAATTTTTTATATTGAGACAGTTGCTTAGTGCCATCCTAAGTTGCTGAGGCTCACCTTGAAATTCTGATCCTCCTGCCTAAGCCTCCCAAACTGTTGGAATTACAGGCATGCCCCACCATGCCTCCTTCAATTTGATGAGTGAAAATATTTTGTAACCATTCTCTACATCAACCTGTAAACCATTTCTATAATTGATTTTCATCCTTCATAGGCAATCACAACCCTGATTTCTACCACCATTGGTTTTACCTGTTTCTAAAGTTCTTAAAATTAAATCTTATAAAATGTACTCTTGAATCTGGCGTTTTTTGTTGCATTATGAATTGGAGCTGTGTTATAGCATGTATCAATAGTGGTTGATTGGTGTTTTATTTTATGAGTCTACCAATTTTAAGAATTAAACTGGTTAGACATTGACATATCAGCCTCTTCATGAACATAATTTTCTTTCTCTAGGGTAAACACCCAATAGGAAAACTAATGAGTCATACAATAGATATTTAACAATTTCTTAAAGTTGGTACACTACTTATATATGCCCATAATCAATATAAAGAGTTCTAATTGCTCTAAATTCTCACCAATACATGGTCTAATTATTCCTTACTTTTATACCTTTTTTGTTGAAATCATCTCATTGTGATTTATTTTGTTTTAGTTTTGCATACTAGAGATTGTACCCTGAATCTCATGCTTGCTAAGGAGGTAGTCTGCCATAGAGCTGCATTCCTCACTATTATTTTAATTTTAATTACTATTCCCCAGATGACCTCTGAGCTTTAGGACTTTTCATGCGCTGTCTAGTCATTAAATATGCCTTCTTCTATGAAATTTCTATTCAAGATTTTTGTCCATTTATTAAAGCACTTTATGAATATATGTTATTATTTGGCAATTTGAGATACATCAATCCTGATTAGCAACCTAATCCTTCTATAACCAGCAGTTTAAAATTATAAACATGGGCTGAGGATGTAGCTCAGATGGTAGAGTGCTTGCCTAGCATGCACAAGGACCTGAGATCACCACCACCAAAACAAAAACAAAAACAAAAGCCCAACAACATGAAATAGAAGAAAACATAATAGCTAACATTAAATTCTGGTATAATAGGGAGAATCTGGACAAAGACAAAAATAAATTGGCATGGTGGTGTGCACTGGTAATTCCAATTTTTCAGGAGCCTGAGACAGAAGGATTGTAAGTGTGAGGCAAATTAGCGAGATCCCATCTTAAAGTAAAAAAATAAAAAGGGCTAGGAATGTAGCTCAGTGGTAGAGTGGCCCTGGATTAAATCCCCAGTACAGCAAAAATAAATGAATGGATGAATAAAAAATAAGTTCATATAATAAGCTTCAAGTAAGTAAAGAACATTTGTGGGGCACATGTTTTTCTCTAAGAAAAATAAAAAGACCAATTGCTTTATTTTGAAGTATTTTTAAACTTAGTTTCTAGGGTGCCAATTTACCCAATGTTAGAATAATATTGTATGTGGATTTAGAAAAGATACTTACTGTGTTGCCCCTTCCCTGAGGAGAATGTCATTGTTAAGTAGTAGCCGGACATCTGAGGAGGAAACCATGTTGAAAGGTTAAGTACAGGACAACCTTAAGAATTTTTAGTAGACTTCTAGAACAGATATTTAAAATTCAGGCTTTGACTTCGTGTGGTGGTGCAGGCCTGTAATTCCAGCTACTCAGGAAGCTTAGGCAGGAGGATGCCAAGTTTGAGGCCAGGCTCAGCAACTTAGCTTGGTCCTAAGCAACTTAGTGAGATCCTGTCTCAAACTAAAAAATAACAAGGGCTGAGGATTTGGTTCAGTGGTAAAGCACTCCCTACTTCCAAAAACAAAAAACATTCAGGCTTTGCAAAAATAAAAAATAAAAATAAGAAGAAGCAACAGCAAAACTGTGATTATCCTAATTCATGTTAGAAAAAAATGACAAAATTCAACAGTCATCCCACCATCATAAAACAACAAAAACTACAAGCTTTGGTAGGAATAGAATAAATTTCCTGGATATGAGAAAGGGCCAAAATTTTATAACAAACTTCATAATGAAACATAAACGTTGTTAATAATTTTAAAGTCAGGACAAGAATGATTCCTACTGCCTCTACTAAATACACTGTACCTATAAGTCCCGAAAAATGTCATGAAAATATCTTTTTTGTTAAATCATCCAGACCTCCCTTTTCTGTCCCCCAATAGCTATTCTTCTCTGGATCACTTATTAAAAATGGAGATTAAAATGTTAGGATCTCCTAGGGTTTTGTTGTTGTTGTTGTTGTTACTGGGGTTTGAACCAAGAGATGCTTTAGCACTGAGTTACAGCCTTAGTCCTTTTTATTTATCATTTCGGGATAGGGTCTTGTTAAATTGCTGAGGCTGGCCTTGAACTTGTGATTCCTTTGCCTTGGTCTTCTGAGTAGCTAGGTTTATAGGCAGGGGCCACTGTGCCCAGCAAAATCCAATATAAATTAAAATTTTAAGACATGAAAGACAAAATTTGACATGTGAACTAATTAGCAACAGGCACAAGGAGTACATACCACAAACACACACCTCAGAATATTCTCATGTACATGAAGTTTGAGAACCCTGCCATGATGAAATAATTAGATAAAATATTATTTTTCTGAAAATAATGAGAACTGGTAGAGATCAGGATGTGGAATATCCTATATTAATCAAGGAAAACAAAAAAGAAATGGGTTCTAATTAGGAAGAGTGTTCATGAAAATTATACAACATGAGACTACCTGCTACAATATGGATATTCCACTGTGTTTATTTTCTTTGATAAATATACTGAATAATGTTCTCTATTCATCACCTGTTTGGGTCAATCACTTAGTTAAGAAACTAGTAAACCTACTGGGTACAATGGTGATGCCTATAAAATAAATCCCAGCTACTTAGGAGACTGAGGCAGGAAGATCATAAGTTTAAGGCCAGCCCGAGCAACTTAGACTCTGTCTCAAAAAAAAAAAAAAAAAAGACCGGGGATGTAGTTCATTGGTAGAGCACCCCTGGGTTCAATCCCGGGTACTGGAAAAAAGAAACTAGCAAACCTATTTTGAATAATAAATCTTTTCTTTCTAGTTCATTTGTGGGAAATCTGCCAAATGGGCTATAATCCATACCATTTTCTATGAAGCTGCGTTTCCTGTAATTCTTACACAACTGCGAAAACTCAGCAAAGTGTTTGTAGTGGAAAACTAAACATATACATACTCATTCATTACAAAAGGCATTTCTGCAAAAGAAAAGACACAAGCGGTAGTTTATAGACAGCCTCATAAAATAACATCTAAATGTATAATAATAAAAGTTACCAAACTGAGGGCTGGGGTTGTGGCTCAGTGGTAGAGCACCTGAGCCTCACATGTGTGATGCACTGGGTTAGTGCTACATTAAAAAACAAATAAATAAAATGAAAGTACTGTGTTCACCTACAATTAAAAATATTTTTTAAAAAGTTACCAAACTGAAAAATCAAGATACTTATATTTCTGAAGTCCCACCAAAATTTTCAAAAAAGTCACAAAATCTGATGAAATTGGTACAATTGAAAGAAAGAAGATTAAATAATGGATGAACTGTTCCTGCAAAAAAAAAAATAGTTCACCAATTCAGTAACTAGGAAGAGAAGCATCAATAAATAGAGATTGAGGACTGAATAATACACTGTTACTACCCTAAGGATCTAAAACCTAGAAAGGAATATATCAAGCAGGAATTAAATGCAGAACTAGACACAAAGTAAGGCCAAATGAGTTCTATTATGTATGTAGGAGGGGCTGTGGTCTTCAATGTCAGTGATGTTTGAACTGGATTGGAGTAAGTAAAGCCAGGAGGGCATCTCAGGCAGAGCAAACAATATATACAAACTCAAACAGGTCATAAAAAACTGAAATAAGCCTGTTTTAAATATCTAACATAATATACAGAAGCCACATAGATTAAAAATTCATTTTTTAAGATTGTAAAGAGGTCTCTAGTGCAAAAAGTTTGAGAAGAGCTCTATACACTGATGTGGTTAAATGTTAATGATATCTCTTAAGTGAAAAGAATTTACAACATGATATATTATTACTAAAATTTTATTTAAACAAATATATAACTACTAAATACTAACAGGGTCTATTCTCTAATAGTTGTATTGGAAAAGATATTTTTCTTTCTTTTTATGGTTTATCTCTGCCCAAAAGAATATTTTACTTGCATGATGAAATTTTAAATTTCTTAAAAAAATAAAAACAGAAGAGCATGTCAACATCTCTTATCCTTTAATTAAAAAAAAAATGAAAGGGAGCTAGGCATGATAGTGCCAACCTATAATCCAAGCTACTCTACTCAGGATGCTGAGGCAGGAGGGTCACCAAGTTCAAGGCAAAAGTAGGCAACTTAGCAAGACCCAGTCTTAAAAAATCTAAAGAGCTGGGATATAGCACAGTGGTAGAATGACCACTGGGTTCAATTCCACTACCACCATCACCAAAACAACAACAACAACAACAACAACAACAACAACAACAAAACGGGGCCATAAAGATAAAGGCTACTAAAAGATATCTAAATTCAAGAACCAGCTCAAGGAAGCAAAGGACAATAAAAGGAGATTGTCAAAATGCTAAAGGCAACAAGGAGGGCTTTTTAAAGTTATAATTCCTGCCCCCAAAGGGGTGGTGTTGCAGATGAACCCAGGGTTTCACACATGCTCTACAAACACATCCCCCACTCTACAGTTGGATTTTTAAAGTTACTCCTTGACAGAAGTTTTTGCTTATTCACAGCATGTCTACATAATGTCTTATGTTTGAAAATAAAGGTTGACAAATTGTTAAATGAGGCGATTGTATTGATAGAGAAAAGTAATCTAAAAGCTAACTTCCATTTTTCTAAAGAAACGAAACTGAAATATATAAAAGTCAGAGAGGGGACTGGAGTTGTGGCTCACTGGTAGAGTGCTTGCCTTGCATGTGTGAGGCCCTAGGTTCAATCCTTATCACTGCATATAAAAAATAAATAAAATAAAATAAAGGTATTGTGTCCATCTACAACTAAAAAATATATTTTAAAAAAATCAGAGAGGACCATAAAAGTAGTATTATTTGAAGTCAGGTTCAAAATGTTGAAGTTCTCCCAGTGCATTTGAGAATATCAAGAGCACGGGAAAGAAATATTTAATTATAGAAACCACAACATATCCAAGTTTTTAAACAAAAGTGGGGTGATCTGAAGATACATGCAATGGCAAGAGTTAAATGCCAAATGAGTGGTAAAAAGGAATGTGATCATCAGCAGATCCCAATGTGGAATCCTAAAACATTTTCATAGCAAGAAATACCCTGTTACTGAGCACTCCTGGAGCACTGCCACACACTCTTCACGTGGCAGGCGGGATGCTGCTCTCCCTAGCAGGAGCAAGGCTGGAGCTTGCAGTGAGATGGTACAGCTGCACAGCCATGCTGTCCATTTGGCTTTTTATGGGAGGATTGTGGAATCCTCTGTAGAGCAGGGTTTCCAGAGTGTAGTCCTGGAAGAGTAACATCAGCTTCACTGAAGACTAGTAAAGAAATCCAAGTTCTCACTTCACACTAAATCAGAAACTGGGGTGGTAGGCCCTGCTGGTGAATCTGACCCACACTGAAGGTTGAGAACCACTGGGTATCACGTGACCCTAGTTTCAAGGCAACACAAGCCTACCAGGAAGTTAGGAACCTGTGGCAGTTTTCAATTCCTAGTATGTCCTTATTTTTTCACAATTGCTTAGAAAATGAATGCTGTGTGTTGTGATGTGTTGGCTGAGGAATTTCAAGAGGCTGTTTGTAGTGATGTTAATGATTAAGAATTGCATTCCTGCAGAAGAGATCATTAGCTGATTTCATAACACTTACGAGGGCTGATATTCAGTTCATTGATTTATGCACATTGCATTTATGTCCCTTTATGAAGTTAAGTCTCTTTAAATTAATTTTTGATCACACTTGAGCATGAGACACTGACTAACAATGTGCACTAGTGGGCTGCAATAGTAGAACAACTCCCATGCTGTCCCGGGGGCCGCCGATGAGCCTGATTTAACACGTCCAAGAAAGGCATAGAAAGGCATGACTATGGGGCTGTCCTTCTGTTGGGGGTGTCACAATGCTGCCTCCGATTGTCCTTGTCTGTTTGTTTTGTGCTCTGCGATGGAATGCCACAGACTGGGTGGTTCATGAAGAACAAACAGTTATTCCTCACAGTTTCAGAGACTGGAAAGACAAGGTGGTTTGAGTTTAACCTTTGTTTCTAGTTTTGCTTTATTCTCCTGCCTGTGTCTGGGGAGCACCTGCTCCTTGTGTGACCTGGCAGAAGGTTCCACATGGTGATAGGGAGGGAGGCACATACAGGGGGAGGGCAACAAATCCACTCCTGCAGTGACATCCGCTCTCCAGGAGCTCAGGCCTGGTGACCCAGCTGCCTCTTACAGGTCCCACCTCTCAACCCTCTTGCTTGGAGGTCAGTAGTAACCCGTGGTCTTTGAGGGAGGCCTTCAATCCATGGCAAGCTCCTCCTCTACTGGGGAGAGTGTGATACCAGGGTCACACACTGAACTGCCTTTCAAGTTTTGGGACGTCTGAGAAGCAAAGAAAGGGATGACATGGGAGGGTGAGCCCTGGGCACCAGCTGCTGTCATCTCCATCTGTGGCTGGACAAGGAGCGAGGAGATTCCACTAGGCTTCTCTGGACTGCGGCCTCCTGACTCTTGTGTCTAGGACTCAGACTTGAAAAAGCTTAACCAAGCCTCTTCCTTTCCTTCGTTTCTGGCTTAGTAATTATTATCACCAGGATTTTCTTTCACTTACCTGTATCTCTCACGCAGATAGGATTTTCATGGGCTACCCAGTAATTTTGTTGTCATAAAATCAGCCAAAAGAAATGAATGGCACCCGCATTCCAGGTGCTTAGGTAGAGATTCATGGTAAGGACAACAGGGAGAGATTTCAATTCTGACCACACTCACCTCACTGGTTCCACAGCTTCACACAACTATTAAAATTATTATAGACAGCAGGAGGGTTCACAGATCACAGTTTCTATATTTGGATGGGGATGGCCGATACAGCCTCTGAACAAAACCTGCATATTTACACTAAAGCATTGTGCACACATGTCACCCTAATGTTTGTGTGAAATAGTAGCACACTGGTTTGACTTTAACCTTCGTTTCCAGTTTTACGTTATTCTCCAGTAGAAGGATTCAAGTGCTTCTCTATTGTAGAGTTGGTAAACTACAACCTGTGGGCCAAGTCCTGCCTGTTTGTTCAAATAAAGTTTTATTGGAACTCAGCCATGTGAAATGTTTGACATATTGTTTATGATTATTTTTTGTGCCTCTATAGCTGTGTTGAGTTACTGTGACTGAGACCATGTGGCCTTCAAAGAAAACTACCTTAAATGTCCCTTATGGAAAGATTGACAGCCTCTGCTCTTTCGTGTCACCAGCCAAGGCAGCATTTCAGGGCTAGAGATTTGTTTATTGGTAGACACTAAATCAGGTGGTGGATGTGTTCCTCTCAGTGTTGGCTTTGCCTTAGGTATCAGTGCAGAAGCAGAAGCAGAGCACTTGGTACTCAGTGTTTAGAATAATGGACCATAGTGAGTTTTCCATGATTTATTTTTAACCCTTATTCCTATAGAAACCTGATAGAAAAGGATCCTTCCAGAGAGTGCTATCTATCCTATTTGTGATAGAACCCTGAGCACAAACTCCTTAAAAGAGAGTGTCCTGGCGAAATGGCTCATGCTGTGTGGAAGCTCCTTTGACCAAAATGTGGGAGGCAGCCTCTAAAGTAAGCCCCAGCAGCCCTGCTCCTCTGTTTATGTCATCACATAATCTCCCTGCCTGTGGGCTGGATCTGAAATCTGGCTTCTAATAAACAAAGTAAAGTAAAAGTGGTGAAGCATCACAGCTGAGAGTAGGCTGTGAAAGACATCTGTGACTTCATCTTGGGTCTACTCTCTCTACCTTTGCTCAACTTAGGGGATGCTGGGGCAGTAATAAAGCAACCCTGCTGCTATGGTTTGGGTCTGTCTCCTGCCAAGTGTGAGTTGGAAACTCAAACCCTAGTTCAACAGTGCTGGGTGTTGGAGTCTAATGAGAGGTGTCCAGGCCACAAGGGTAGAGAGAATGGATCAATGACAACATCACAGGACTGGGCTCATTAGCAAGGAATGGATTTCATGTGGAAGGATGAGTTTAGTAGTTTCCTACCCACTTTCTCACCTTCTCTTTGTATTTCAGCATTGGATGGTGCAACAAATCGGCCCTTGCCAGATGTGGCCCTTCCTTCCTGGACTTTCCAGCTTCCAGAGCTTGAAGCCGATACATTTTTGTTCATTACAATTGCCCAGTCTGCAGTAGTCTGTTACAGGAGCACTGTTACAGTAGCACAAACAGACTGAGACACTGTGAAAAGGCCCATGTGGCAAGAGACCAAGCCATGCCAAAGACCACACAAGTGGCCTTGGAAGCAAATCCACACCCACCACTCTAGGCTGAGCCTCAGATGAGACCACAGCCCTGGTTGACAGCTGACTGCAACCTCACAAGACCCGGCCCTGCCACGCCTGCACTTCTCACCCTGAGACTGTGAGATTAAAAATGTTTGTTGTTTTAAGCCACCAAATTTTAGGGTCCTTTGTTCCCCAAGAGGGAAAAACTCAGCTGAACTAGGGAATGATGGCATTTTCAGGCAAAGTAACTTACCCAGTCCACTTTATTAGTTAATAGTAATTGACAAGTGTTGCACAGGGTAAGTGCAGTTGTCCCTTCGTATTCAGGGGGAGTAGGTTCAGGGACATACCAAAATCTCAGGTATTAGATCACTTGTAAAATGGCACAGAACTGGGCAGGATGGCTCTGGACAGTGAGGCAAGAGGATCCGGAGTTCAAAGCCAGTCACAGCAACTTAGGAAGACCTAAGCAACCTAGAGAGACCCTGCTTCTAAAAAAAAAAAAAAAGGCTGGGGATGTGGCTCAGTAGTCAAGTGCTCCTGGGATCAATCCCTGGTACCAAAACAAACAAATAAATAAATAGTGTTTTCAGGTAGCCTATGCACATCCTCCCTGCACTTTCAATTACCTCCAGATTACTTATAACACTGAATACAATTGTAAATGCTATATAAGTAGTTGTTATGTTTTAAAATTTATGTATTTTTTATTTAAAACAGTTTTAAATATTTTATATCTGTGGTTTGTTGAGCCCATGGAAGTGGAGCTTACAGATAGAGAGGCAGAGTGATCTGTTATTCCATGGGGTCCACATGTCCCCAACTACTGTCAACATGCCCAAGGCTTGCTCCCGTCTCCAGGGTTGCACACTATTCTAGGATTGGCAGATACCGCAGTGGGTCTCCACTCCTCTTTATGCACAATCATTATGTCATAGCTCAAATGGCAAGCTATGATATATATAAGAGTGGGATAATTTTATAGGAAATGAAATGCCAGAAATTGCCCACTTTGAATAGCTATCTATTCTTTTGAAAGTGAAGCTATGGCACGTTACAGGTGCCAACATCTGTACTTTGTAAAATCCAAGCTTTGACCTATCTCCACTGTAGGGCCAGCCTTGTGCTCCAGCAACCCCCAGCTCCTGCAGCTGCCTGGAAGAGGAACTGTGAACAGCCAGGCATAAGCAGCTGCAACTGTCCCAGTGCCCCCAGCCCATGTCCTACTGGCCTTTGCTGCTCATCAGACCCCTGACAGCTGTCAGGTGGCCAGCATAGGCAGGGGAAGCTCTGTGGCCATCAGGGGAGTTGTGAAGGCAGGACAGGCAGAGCTCACCAGCTACTGGCACAGCCTGGAGGCTAATTTGGTGAAGACAAAACAGTTCAATTTGTTCTTTGCCTTTCTTCTCTCATGTACATCCATGGGATCTCGAAGCTCCTCTCTGCATATGGACATGTATTTAGGGGCATGTGCAGACTATAGTGGCAGGGTGGCTTCCTCTGAGGGAGAATCTGCCCCAGATCTCTTTAAGGCTTGTCAGGGGCCATCTTCTTTTTGTGCTTATTCTTGTTGACTTCCTTCAATGCATGTCTGTGTCCAAATTTTCCCGTTTTATGAGGATGCCAGTCATATTGAATGGGTCCTCTGCCTCAGTGACCCACTTTCAGGCTTAATTACATCTATAAGGACTCTATTTGCAAATAAGCTCACATTATGAGGCCCCAGGAGACAGGACTCCAACAGATTATTTTAGAGGGGGACACAGTTCTACTTGTATAACAGGGCCCTCACCCAAAAGATATTACAGTATTCCATAATTATTAAATGGCTATAGCTAAGATTTGTGGGGTTCTTACTAGTCAAGATAAGTGTTTTATGTGCACTTTAAAATTTTAACCTTTACAGCAACCTTGGAAAAAAGTTGTGTTATTATTATTTCCAATTTAGAGATGATGAAAGTGAGGATTGAAGAGATTATGTAACTTGTCCAAGACCTCAAAACCTGAGATGGCAGGGTGAGACTCTAGTCCAGGTTGGAATGATTGCAGAAACCACAATTTTCATATCACAAGTTCAAATATCAGAGTGTTCTGCTTGTTAGGCAAGTACCCACTGTGCTTAGTCAATGTTTTTCTTCTCTATGTTATGGAGCTAACCTTTCCTCCTTCTTTTGCAGCCAGATTGACTGCATTCCTTGGTCAAAGTCAGGTATGTGTGAAAGGTTCCCAGGCACTTTGAAAGCTTCACTCTTCCAGAAAGCACATGCCTGACTTCCCCTCAGATGACATAACCCTGCGTCCTCTGATTACAGGGCCCATCTATTCAGAGCCTTCCTGTTTGCTGATGAACATCTTGAAATGTTGTCCCCAGAGCAAATGGGAGCTTCTCCAAACACACTGGCTTGTTGTGTTCCTGATAAATGAAACCTCACAGTCCCTTTAAGCAGACCACAGGCAGGTTCTGCTCCTTCTGCAGAAGTGTATCAGAATGTAGGTCAAGCAAATGCCATATACTGAAACTCTATGCACCTTTGATTTAAGCCCAACGAACACTTTCTCTCTGCCTCATTGAAGGCCAAGTCATCAGCTGAGCCAGGCAGGCCCTAGGGCTTCAGAAAGAGTGAGGGCCCTGTTGTTGGGACTCTGTCCCAGTCAACAGCAAAGGGCTGTCTTTGTGGGAATTTCACAGCAAACTTGTGCATGTGCAGCTAGGCTTTGTCACTGGTGTTTTTTGTCTGGTCTCTTCCCTTGGTGTCTGTTATGGTTTGGATATGAGGAGTCCCCCAGAGCCCCTGTGTTGATGCAGGAATGTTTGGAGGTGAAATGGCTGGATCATGAGAGTCCATCCTAGTCTGAATGGCCTGGCTTGGAGGAAACTATAGCAGGTGGGGGGTAGCTGGGGACATGGGTCTCTAGGGGTGTGTCCTGGGAGGCACATCTTCCCCGTGGCTTCTTCCCCCTTTCCTCTCTCTGTTGCCACTAGCTGATCTGCTGTCCTTCCCCATGCCCTTCCACTGCAATGTTCTGCCTCCCCTCGGCCCAGGCCCAAGCAGTGGAATCACTGAACCCACAAACACATGAGCCAACATAACCTTTTGCACCTCTCAGTTTTTCTTGTTGGGTATTTTGGTCATGGAGGTAAAAGGCTGACTAGCTTGGTCCTCCGTGAGGCTCTAGCATGTCTGGAGGCAGGAAAGACTTTCTCTTTCTCCAGTTTGCTGTTTTTCTTTATTTCTTAAAATTGCCCATTGGGTGGTTCTGTAATTGAAGAGACTATCATTCTCCCAAACCCTAGGTTTTAAACTCGCCTGCTAAACTACAGAGGAGATTGACACTCATCTGAAGGTGCACAGCCAGAGTGTCCTGGGTGGTCTCAGCACCTATGATGGGGTAAGGACCCAGCTGCCAAGCCCTCCCTCCTGCCTCCCCCAAATGGCACTGGGATTGAATAAGACAGACAAGGTTGCTGCTCTTAGAGGCATTCTAACTGTAGGTTGATAGGGGTGTGTGTGATAGAGTATGTGTGTGTGTGTGTGTGTGTGTGTGTGTGTGCGCGCGCGCGCATGCGTGCCCAGGTGTGCCTCATTGTACTCCTCTAGAGCTAGTTCCTGGTTTCCACTTCATGCCTCACTAGTTGTAAAGACTATGGTGTATCTTGGTATCCACCATATCCCTTTTTCATTCATCTTTTATTTGCTGTTAACAAAAGATTTGATGAGGACAACATGGAGGAAAAAGGGTTTATTTTGGCTCATGATTTAGAGAATTAGTCAGTGATTGGTCAGCTCCATAGCTCTGGCCTGAAGTGAGGCAGAATATCATGGCAGAAGAGTATGGTGCAGGCCAGCAGCTCAGGACACAAAATCTATGAAGAAGAGAAAGCGTCGCTCACCAGCAACAAAATATAAAACCCAAAGGCATGCCCCTTTCTCCAGTGACATCCTACCTGCCTGTAGTTAGTTACCCCGCAGTTAATCCATATCAGTGGATTAATCCACCAATTAAGTTACAGCTCTCATAACCTCATCATTTCACCTCTGAACATTCCTGCATTGTCTCACACATGAGCTTTGGGGGGAACACCTCATATCTAAACCATTACAATCCCCCTTTATTTGCCAGGTGAAGTTCTGCAAAGGAGACTTTGAACTTACCATAATTGTGAAATTTAAAGTATCACACACACACACTGAACCAGATTGAATCAGGAAGCTCTTCTAGAGAGCATTTCTAGACATCTCTGAACCATGCACAGTTCTGGACATCTGCCATGAAATGACCTGCAGAACCTCTGCGTTATGAGAGCTGAGAGAAGCAAGCAGAGCCCTGGGGAAATGTGGAGTATGGCAAGATGGCCTGGGCTTGCTGCCTCTCCAGCCTTTCATGTCCCTAGAACTAACCTCTCCAAGCCCTCTGCAGGCTCTGCAGCTTCTGTCTTTCCAACTTTCAAAAACAAGAAGAGAGTTTTTGTATCTATATGTGGTTAGAAGGAAGACCAGGATCAGGAGTGTTGGCCCAGGAGCCTCCACCCAGAAGTAAACATGGGGCATTTTTCTGCAGCCTCAACAGTTAGCGTCCTCTAGAACCTTGAGCCTAGCCACCCGATTGGCAGGTCTGTGATCCTGAAAGGTCATCACATGAGGAAAGGGGAGCTTCCAGATAAGTCCTCCAACCTCAGTGAGGTGTGGAGGCAGCCAACATCAGGATACACAACACAGTATATGCTGTCACACTGGGAAAGTCCTTCTGTGGGGAACAGAGGGCCCTCAAGCCCTGGGAAAGAAAGGAGGCTCTAAGAAGGTCCCTGTTTTCCTGAGGCTCAGCTGGACAGATGTCCCCAGAGTCTTCCAGACACCTGTTCTAAGCCAAAATGGAGGTAAAAATTCTAGCAAGCTATTGTTTTGGTTTGTTTTTATTTTAAACATGGTAGGTAATTTATACTGTGGAATAGAAGGCTCTGGACTCTATATATGATCTTTCTTTCTGTTGTTTCTTTTTATTAACATGTATTAGGTGTATATAATAGTGGGGCTCAATGTGACACCTCACACATGCACATGGTATGCACTAGTCAAATCCAGACTTTCTTTGTCTGCCCTTCGTCTTCCCAAGACACATCCCAACCCCTGTCAATCACTATTTTATATGCAGGGCAACTTTTTCAGCTCCTACATATGAGAGAGAGCATGCAGCGCTCATTTTCCTGTGTCTGGCTTATTTCACTTAAATGTCTTTTAGCTTCATTCATCTTGCTGAAAATGATGGGATTCTACTTTTCCTTATGTGTATATGGACATGCAGGCTGATTCCTAGTCTTAACTGTTTCAAATTGTGATGGGATGGATACATTTTGGTTCTGTATATAAACCCAGCAGTGGGATTGTAGGATATGGTACTTCTGTTTTCAACTTCTTGAGAAACCTACCCTTATGCCTTCATAGTGGTTGTATTAAGCCCACCCCATCAGCAGTTCACATGATCTTTCACACATCCAGCTAAACTCTGTAGTTTCTGAGCAGTCGGGTGTGGTGGGGAACTGCTCAGTCTGGCCTCTGGTCCATCCTGAAATCGTACTCAGCATAGAGGAGTCCCTAAGGACTACTGCCAGCCTACTCCAGAGTGGCTAGGGGATAGGGAATTATAACAAGAAGTGTGGGCCACAGAGGCCATGCCAGGCTACTGATCACATGGCCCCCAGCTCAGCTAGGCAACCAGGGTCTCCCTGTTGCAGCTTCAGGACAGAGTACACCATGTCCTCAGAGTTCTGCCCTGCAAGGTGGCTGCTTCCTTCCCATCTTTCCTCACCCTTGGTTTTCTCTCTTTTCTCCTCTTGTGAAATTTTTCAGCTTGGTATAGCTCACTTCCTGGGTGCCTTGACCTGTCATCTGGACCAAGCCACTGCCTGGCTTTCCCCCCTGTGTACTCTGAGTAGAGACCCCACACCTCGGCCAGGAGCCCATCCTTCCTGTTACTATGGACTCTCAGAGCCAGAAGCTAGAAGCAGAAAGTGGAAAGCAGGAAGCAGGAAGCAGGAAACCACACAGCTATCAGTGTTTCTTCACAAGTCCTTCCTCTGTGCCCTGGTCTGTGAGACTATGGAATCTGACCTTGGGGTTTGCCATAGTTTGGATCTGGACTGTCTCCCAAAGGTACATGGAGTAAAGGCTTGGTTCCCAGTGAGGTCTCTGGACATGGGAAACCTTTAAGGAGGGGCCAGTGGGTTGTACTGAGGTCACTGAGAGTGTGCTCTTGAGGGAGATTCTGGGACCTCTGATTTTCTTCTTCCTTTCTTTCACTTCCTGGCTATGAGTTGAGCAGTTTTACTCTGCCACTCATTTCTGCCATCATGAGCTTCTTTGCCACATGCCCAAAACAGGGCTAATTGATCATGGACTGAAACGTCCAACACTGTGAGCCAAAAAGAAACCTTAAATGAGTTGGTTTATCTCAGATATCTGTTAGAGTGATGGAAAAGTCACTGACATAGGGTAAAACTATACAGAATACTTGAGGAAATTATTGATTGGGATGTTGATTTCAGCTACTAGGAGAAAAACAATGTGAGAAAGAAAAATATTGGAGAGATTGGAAAAATAATGTTAATAATGATTATTTGAATGCATTATTGGAGAAACCTGTTACACACATTAAAAAAGTGTCTACAATTTTCTTCAATTACAGAAATTAAGCATGGCTTAGATGTGTCCCACTTTCCTGGTATATGACTCTGGTAATATGATATAAAAATAACAAGGCACAATTAACCTGTAACAAACATGAGTTTGGACACCTCATTGAGACATATCATATCAAATACCATATTTGTGCAACTTCCTATTCATGGATGGTTTTTCATGGAAACACTGAGTACAAATTAAAGTGTCTTGAGTCACATAGTGTTTTAAATATCCTTTAAAATCTGTATCTATTGCACACATTCTCAGAGTGGTTTTGATTTGCATTTTTCTAATTGCTAGTGATAATGAGCATTTTTTTAAATATATTTGTTGATTGAAATTGTATATCATCTTTTGAGAAGTGTCTGATCAGGTCCTTTTATTGATTGGGTTATTTGTTTTTTTGGTGCTTAGCTTTTTGAGTTCTTTATATAAGAGAATAGTGTTCTATCAGATGAGCGAGGGGTAAAGATTTGCTCCCAAGATGTTAGGCTCTCTATTCATGTCACAGATTGTTTCTTTTGCTGAGAAGAAACTTTTTAGTTTGAGACCATCCAATTTGATTCTTGATTTTAATTCTTGCACCATAGGAGTCTTATTAAGGAAGTTGGGGCCTAATTCCACATGATGAAGATTTGGGCCTAGTTTTTTTTCTATTAGATGCAGAGTCTCTAGTTTTATTCCTAAGTCCTTGATCCATTTTGAGTTGAGTTCTGTACCATTCCACTCTGTTTTGGTGCCAATACCAAGCTGTTTTTGTTACTATACTCTGTAGTATGGTTTAAGATCTTGTATAGTGATGCCACCTGCTTCACTCTTTCTGCTAAGGATTGCTTTAGCTATTCTGGGGACACAAGCTCTGTTCTTCCTGAGCAGGCGCTTGGGTTGCTCCTTGATTCTTCCAAAGAAGACTGACCAGCAAGTCTTGATTCTTCCAAAGCAGACTGACCAGTGAGTCTTCAGGGAGATTCTGGACTTCAGACTGGGGCTCCATCATCGATCATCATCATCATCATCGATCTCCTTCCTTCTGGAGCTGCAGCTTCTAGGACTGGGCAACTACTGGTCCCTCATCTCTCCAGTCTATTGTGGAGTATCTGTCTTGTGGTTTTGAAAGTCACTCTAATGAATCCCTTTTTTATAAACACACACATATGATTATATTACACATATGTATATAAACATACATATAATATATATAATATGTGAATATATATAACCTGTTGGTTTTGTTTCAAAGCATTGCCCAGGAGGTGCTAATAGCCTTGACCTTGATGGAAAGTCCTTCTCCGTGGTGTATTATTTTTAGGTGTAAGGGCTGCTATATTCTCTTATGCAAAATTATTCCTTTGATCTCTTAATCATCAAAGAAGTCTCAACGGTGCTTTTCTAGAGGTTATACTCAGTGTACATTAATAGGCTGTAGGAGGACCTATAGTTATTTCTCACAATCAGACCAGAGCAATCTTACACACAGTTTTCTCTCAGGGCTCAAAATTCTACACAGGAAATGGGCAGCCATTCTCTACCCTTCCTTCTTTCCCTTTGGGACTCGGCAGCTCTGCTTATCAGAAAGTGGCATCTGGTTTCCTTGATCCTAGTTGTGGCCTGGCTTGTGACTTGCACTGGCTCTAAAAGTGCAGCAGGTGTGCGGTGAAGCAGGCCTGGGACTGGACCTGCAGAGACCATCAGATGTCTGTCACTCGCGCTCCCCCACTTCACCATGGGCCAGGACCAGGAGAGCCCGTTGCAGGTGAGGGACCATGTGCTCTAGAGCCTAACCATTCCGGCCTAGGCCAGCTGAGACTGCCCATCCCAAGCCACCCTGCCAGTGGACTGCAGGCTCCTGAGCCAGCCAAAGGGAGAACACCGAGCCTGGCCTACCAGAGTGCCACCCACCTAACAACTGACAAATGGTGTGTTGTTAAGGTGCTGGATTTGGGGCTTTTTGTTATCAACAACTAATTGATACAATACACATTTGGTAAATGTAGCTAAAACTCTGTTGAATTTTCTATTCAGCTCACCAAAGAAGGCTGGGCTTCTCCAGTATGCAGCCCTGTCCCTTTCTGTGTGACTGTCCTCTCTAGTTTCTGCTGGGCCCTGCTCTCTGTTTAGCAAGGGCATCGATGGCTTCATAAGCACCAAACATCATCTGCTTTATGCTCTTCATTACCAATGTAGAAAAACAAATCCGAGGAGAGTCTTCCTAGTGGAAGAAAGTTCCCAGAGCCACACCAACCCCACAAAGCAGACACAACGTGAGAGGTGACCCAGGAACCCTGTGTGGCATAAACATGAGTTGTCATCCTCACAGTTGTCTCAGGCAAGCCCTGAAGTGCCGAGCACAGGGTGGCACAGGCTAAATGTGTGTGGAATGGCACCGGATTAGAAGAGGAGATGCTCCTGCTAATTCTGGACTCACTTCCTATGCATGCGAGCTCCCTGCTGTTGGACCTCGGCCCCACCAGTCTTCCCCTCTGAATGTGTTTCTTCTTCTGTGAAATAGGAATAATCATGTGCTCTTCTTACCTCCTACATCATTGCAAGGATTAAACTAGATGGCACGTGTGAAAATGCTTGTACACTCTGAAGAACCACGTGAGGCAACATAAAGCACTGTGAGGATTGCTACTATATCGAGCCCACAGAGGGAGACTGGACCTGGGAAAAATGGCAGATGGTCCAGGGTTGTGGGGCAGGAGGCTGACTTATTTGCTTATCAGTGGAAAACACACTCTGACTCATGCCAGAAAAGAAGCCTGGCAAACATTAAAAAAAAATTTGTAAAAAGCCGATGAGCCCACAGTTAGAATTTTGGACTGTGGTTTAGAAACATGAGTACCAGGAGGTTGATGACAACATTGGATGGAGTCCAGGGAGAAGCAGCAGTCCCTCCAGAACAGAAGGTCCCACTCACAAAGGAGTCAGCATGAAATATGTGTCTGGCTCCCAGGATGTTACACTTGTTTGCCAAAGTTCTTCTGTAACCAAATGCACGAGGCTCCCTCCTGATGAGCATAAGGCTGAAAGCACAACCAGGAGACCAGAGTGAAGGTAGGCTTACTGCCCCTCAGAGGAAGCAAGAGGCTCTTAACTGGGGAGGTCATACATATTCATGTGGGACAACCTGTCATCACCTGTAGGACAGGCACAGTCATGAGCATGCTCAGTGAAGGTCACTCTTCCCATTCAAAAATAAATGGTGGACAGAAGCAACACTGTGTGGAGAGTTTTGTATTATAAAGAGCAAACTTTACTCTTGGTCACCTGAAGAGAGTGAGTCAGAGTGACGAGGCAATTTTGGCTGGTTCCTTGGAATTCTCTCTGGAAGGCTTTAGTGGAAACACAACACAGCACAAATTAGAACAGCAATGACAATCATTTAAAAGGGCAGTAGCTTTCCACCCCACATGCACAGAGGATTGTTCCTAAAGCAGGTGTCCAAAAGGAAGTTGCTTCAGGACTATGTGACATGCTCTGGTGGGTAAAGTTCACAGGGCCCTTACACAGGACCCCCAAACTCTACCCCAAGTCTGGGTGAAGAAAATAGTAAGAAACACACCAGACAAAGAGGATCCCAAAATTTTCATGTGAGTCAGTATTTCTAGCACTTAGGATGCTTTGGGCTGCAAGTAACAGACAAGCAAATAAAGAAATGTTCAGGGTGAGGTCATTCATTCTTCCCTTATGAGAAGTCCTGAGGCAGGTATGTACTAGGATTGCTAATTCATCAGTTTATCAAAATCATCTAGGTCTGAATCTATTCTGTCTCCCCTTTCTGTGGTCCTGGGTGGGTGATTTGATTTATTCTTTTAGGCCGGCTACAGCCTACATAGGTGGCTGCTACAATTCCAGACATACCAGACAGATGACAACATCATCAGTCCCTTTTTAAGATCAATGGATAATTTCCCTGATGTTCCACAGTAGATTTTCTCCCCTTGTATTTATGCATGACTGCATCTCTTCCTAAGATGGATTAATCAGGATATATATCACAGAGAATTGGCTTATACAATTATGGAGACTGAGATGTCCCAAGATCTGCAGTTCTAAGGCCTATGATCTAGGAGAGCTAATGGTGTGATTTCTAGTGCAAGTGATTTCTAGGCAGGGAAGACCACTATCCCAGCTTAAAAACATACTCTCTCTTGTTCAACCTGTTGTTCTAGCCAGGCATCAGCAGATTGCACAAGGTCCATCTGCATTGTCCCAGTGTGTACCCTAGGTCAAAGCCATCTTCCACATCCTGAGCCTCAATTGATTCCCAAGCTGATTTGTTACAACTGATGACATGTACATGCTATGCCTCAGTTTCCCCAGCTCTCTCACAGAGCAGTAGTCAACTTCTTTGCAGTAGTCAACTTTCTCTGAGGGGAAAGGGAGGTTTTAGGCTGAGGGTCTTCTAGCATCCTGGTAGGAGTTAGCTGGACCCAGACATGCATGTGCAGATGAACAACTGGGCATTCCTTCATAGTCATATTATTTTAATATTAGTTTAACATTCTCCTAGTGGAGATAGAAAGAAACAGATTTTCTTCTGAGAAAAAAAGATGTCATATCTCCTTATTTTTGTTCAACTTAAGAGATTAGCTGCATTTTATTTTCTAAATTAGAGAACTTCTTGGGAGGCATGGTAAAAAATATCAACAACAAAAAAATCATGAAATCTAAATAATAAACTGCCTCTGCTCTTCCTGGTCAGAACAGAAACTGCCTGGGCATCGATCCATCTTTCACACTGCCAAGTCATCCAACAGGATAGGTCAGTGCCTGCAGGCTTCTAAGTTTGCATCTGAGCCATCTCTCTGCTGTCAACAGTGGGCTCCAATTACCCATTATGTGTGGAACCACATGAGAGGCTTGAGGAAAAATGTTGCAAAAGTGATGTCAGAACAAGGCAAGGCCTCAGAGGTTCACATCCATGCAGCCAGCTGCCTGAGTGGCCCTCGTGTCAATCCAGTGCTGGCTCTGGCTAGGAAGCTAGGACATCAGGCTGTGGGTAAGTGGCCCAGTTAACAAGAGGCCACCTTGTCATATCTTCATTTCCTATGACCATCCTTCTTGTGTAGGGACTGTGTCACTTGCTCCCTTGAGGTGAGTCTTCTCCTTTTGTATTGCCCTCTTCATCATCCCAGTGAATCAGCTTGGCCTAGTAGAAATCTGGAGTCCAGCAGGCCAGGGTTCAAAATCCCAGCCTAATGCCATGGCTTGTGTGACCTACATCAGTTTCCTCTTTGTCACACAAGGACAGTGACTCCTGCTTGTTTCCCCATGTTCTACAGGTTCAGTGAAACCATGTGTGTAAAATATCTAGCAGTGCCTTGTCTGGTACTCAGTAAGGATGGTGAACTTGGGAACCATTAAGAAGGTGCTTTTTATATGGCAGGTGCTCAGTGAGTATTTACTGGTTCAACTGGAATGCAGTGCAGAAGCACAGCACCTGTGCTGTCTCCTCAGTTCTGTCTCATTTTGCCTAAATGAACAGCATTTGTTCATTCACAATACAGCTCACTGTGTACCACATCTTGCACTAAGTGCTAGGGAATCAGAAACAAGTACATTGTTAAGGTAGAATCCCACCCTAGAGAATCATACCCTGGGGATCCCAGCAAGGAACACCTCTGAGTTGTGTCCCTCTCTTCTCTGCAGGAGATCATCACCTCCATCCTGCTAAGTGGGCAGATTGGGCCCAACATCCAGCTGGCTGAGTGCTATGGACTGAGTAAAAGCACATGAAGTCAGATGAGATCCACTGGCTGCACCCCCAGATGAAGGTGGGTGAGGTGCAGGACAAGAATGTCTACACATGGAGGCCAAGTGGAGGTAGGAATGTGGGGTGGGGAGGACCTCCAGGGCACAGCACTCCCCATCCTCAGAATCTTCTAGAAAATCCAAGTGGCATCCTAGACTTAGACCTCCTACAATATCTAATGCATGCATTTTCAAAGCCTGATGTGGACTCACAGTAAATCTGTATCCAGAAATGTCCCCAGTTGGGATACTGTAGTGCTATGGTGAAGGGGAGCAAAGGGTAGGGAGGATGGAGGGATCCACTTCCTCCTCGAGATTCGAGCTTCCCTGCATCACCCAGAGTCTGACTGCCTATCACAGGTATGACCTTCAAATCTGCTACTTGCTGGAAGACTTCATGGAGAGCCTGAAAGAGAACAGGACCACACTGCTTTATTTTTATCAACAGCTAAAAAGTTTCTCTAGAGTCCCATTGCACCCTCCAGGCCAAGTGTATCCACCCTCTCATAGGAAGATGGAAAGACAAAGCCCAGGTTTGTCTTTTTTGCTATGCCTGAGGATCATTGTCAGCTGTTCCAACCTTGGTGCAGACCAACCTGTTCCATAAGCTCCCAGCTCCTCTAGGACTTCCTTGGCTTCCCAGATGATTGGGCTAATGAAGTAGAAACAGGTTAACATACAGGCCCTGGGGTCTTTCATACCTGGTTTTTGGCCAGCTCTGCCATTTACTAACCTGGTATTCTCAGAGACTTCATTTTCCTGCATGAAATTTTCCTGCATCTATAAAATACTAATACCTACTCGATGGGGTTATTGTGAGGATCATGACATCATTGGCACTGTGCAGGTAAGCTGTCTCTGGGAAGATGAGACCCCAGGTTTAGAGCACCTGCCAATTCCCATGGTGTAAATGTTCCCGCCAAGACCTGATTCAAGCTACCAATGGGATATTCACCAGTTCACAAAACTTCTAAAGATGTGATAACTGGCTCTTTTGAACAATTAACAAGCCTCTTTGACATGCCATAGCATTAAATAAGTGCCCAGCACCTGTGCGAAAAAGTGCCAAGGAAGAGTGAGCTACTGCCATTATTTTCCAGCTGGTCTCAGCTGCATCTCTCTATGGTTTCCCGGAAACTAATCCAGACGTTTCTTGGACCATGGATGGCATTTATTCCTACCTATCTACAGGGCTTTGGAAAAATTAATGACTCCTCCCCAAATCGGGGTGGGGGGCGGTTCTCTCCAAATTGGGATGGGATGAAGACTCTGAAGCAGGGAGAGAATGTGTATGAAAGTTTCCCTGTGAAGGGGCTCAGGGACCCAGGGGGCAGAGGCAGAGCCAAGAGGGAGCTCCCATCCTGCTCCCCATCCCTGCTCAGTGCTTGTCTGTGACTGGGTGAGCATGAGATGGCTCAGAAGCAGAGGTGTGTAACCTCCTGGGGCCTCTGCTCAGGGAAGGGGACAATGAGGGCGTGAGTCTGACCTGTGATCCTTCTCTTGCCAGCTCCGAATGACTACATGCATCGCTATGCCAGCAAAATCAGAGAAAGCATGGCCCTGCAGCTGGGCTGTCTGGAGCTCAGGTAAGTGGCCTCAAGGTCTCTCCTGGGAGAGCTGGGCTGGAGGCTGGCCTGGACTTTGGAGCATGTAGGGTGGAAGTGGAAGTGGGCTTGTGAGAGCTTGGAAGGGGAGGAGAGGAAGCCAGCAGAGTGGGCCTCTGAGGTGCTCGCCATCTGGTCCTTGGAATAAATGGTAGAGAAGGACCAGCTCCCTCGGCTCAGTCCCTACCCCCTGCCCTGCCCTTGCCTCTGGGGTGCCTGCTTCTCGCTCTGTCCTTTTCAAGTGTTTCTGCAAATGCTTCAGAGCACCAGGCCAGGCAGTGGGGCTGTTGGAATGTAGGGGTCCCCATCTGTGCTGCCCATTATAGCACCCCAGCTCTAGGAGGCACTCTGTGTGGAATTAGCACAGCATTCGGTGATGTCCTCAAGCTCACAGTGTTTGGGAGGTGACAGATGTGTACACAATTAATCATAATACAAGGCAGAACGAACATGTACCACCTCCAAGTGAAGCCATTAACTTTGCCTGCAGGCAGCAGGGAAAGGAGATTTGAACTGCTCTTGGAAGGAAAAAGTACCTCTTGGTTGGCAGATAATGGCACCCACTGGGACATGCATTCTAGCCTGCCCAGGGATGGAGGAAGAAAGGCATAGACTAGAGAATGGGGTTGGGGTGAACTTGGAGAACAAATATGGCTGGCATGTAAGAGGCCATTACAATGGCAGGCTAATGACATCATTGGGATAACAGACACCATGTGCCCTGGCCTGCCTTCCAGGAGTCCTGCAGCCCTATACCCTGCATGGCATCCTATAGTCTTCCCCTCTGGAATTAGTTCTAAAGAGCTTATCTTTTCCTTTTTGTTGGTGGATCTCACACTTAGGGCTGTGGTATTACGTGGGGACTCCAGTGAATCACCTGTCAGTCATCACTTAGTGAAAGCAGCCCAGAGGGGAGCCATTTGCATTCCACTTCACATTTTTATACCCTCCAGTCATCCCCGAACTTTTATTGGTTGTGGCTTTAGTTCCAGGGGCTGTGCTAAGAGGCTGGAGGAGGAGGCTCTGGAAGAGAGTGCGGTCAGGAATAGGCAGGCTAGAGAGGCTGCTCTCTGATCAGCCCAGAATTGCTCCCAGGTCTGTTTCCTGAAAAGAAACAGCCTCGTGTCTCCTGAGTCTCAGGAGCATCAGATAGAGGTTCCTAGTCTTACCAGTGACCCCTGAGGTCAGGGGGTGTGCTGATGGGGAAAGGGTGTGGAAAACACCTACTTTGTAAAACTGATAGAAGATTTTTCAGGTCTGATCATTTTTAAATGAAAAGGGTAGATAGAATGTGGTTGTATGTGAAGTTGGGCTATTTTAAAGTGAAGTTTTGACTATTGTCACTAACAGAGTCAGATATGGTTCTGAAAATCATACTCTTCCAGGGATGTGACTCTTGCTTGAAAATCATGGGTAACAGTCCCTTGTCCTGTTAGCATCACAGATTATACACTTTGCCTATGGATAACGACATCACCAGGAAAAGAGTATGCATTGTTTCTTGGTGTAAAAAAGAAGTATGGTAGGTGCAGCAGACATGAGATTAGGGACATGAATCCTCTGTGGACTCAGATCAGATCCTATCTGGAGAACTGGATGTAATGATGTACAGCACAGGTCAGAAGCTGGGCTTTCTGGGCATGCATCCTGGGGCTTGCATTGACTCTGTTATTCTGGGCAAGTCGTCTGATCTCCCTGTGCCTCGGTTCCTTCATCTGTAAAATGGGAATGATGGAACAACTTCACAGGGTTGTTAGGAGGAATTAGTGAGTTACTATATTTCAAGTACTTACAACCAAGACAGGGACTAAAGTGTTCTGTAACTGTGTATTTACTTGGCTGATATTTTTCTCTCAACCCTTATTTTATTTACTTATTTGTCTCTAATAGACTTTTGTTCAGAGAAGTTTTAGAAGTTTTAGATTTGCAGCAAAACTGAGCACATCGTTCTCTTGTGCCTCCTCTCCCAATCCCACACAGTGCTCCATCATTGTCACTCTGCGAGTGTGGAGCAATTGCTCTGATTGATGCATCATTATCACCCAAACGCCACAGTGCACATGAAGGTTCTCTCCTGGAGGTGCACATTCTCGGGGTTTGGACAAATGCTTGCATCCACCACTATGATATCATACAGGCTAGTTTTACTGCCACCAAAATGCTGCATGTCCCCCCTCTTCATCCCTCCCTCCCACTTACTCCCCACAACTGCTGGGCCTTATATTGTCACCTGGTTTTGCCTTTTGCAGAATATCATATAGTTGGAGTGCAGCCTAACTGATGTTTTATTGATCTAGTGGAGATGCTTTACAAATGCCAACTACATTACTTAATCTAAATCTTCTGCTCTAAGTTAAAATGTGAAACTCATGGCCTATATGCTAGAAATAAGTTTGAGGAACCAAATGATTTGTCACCCTGTGGCATCTTAAACAGACTCAGTTTTCCCCAGGTAGGAAGACCCCCTGTCTTACTGTGCCTGGAGTTCAGTGGTCTCCATTCACTGGGTAGCTCCATCAGGGTGTCTCCTAGCATGCTTATTTTCTTGTGAGTGACAGCTACTTATGTTGCTTGACAATATATTCAAAGACACCATTTATTAAAAATTGTTGAGGACATAATATTTTATTTTATATGCTCCTATTGCAGGTTTTTTCTATAATTTCATGCTTTAGATGTTCTTGACCCTGTGATATGAAAATATTTTCCTAGATTTCTTTTTCTAGCTTTATAATGTTTTCATTGCTTATATTTATCTATGTTTCATCTATATTTATATTTATCTATATTTAGAAAATAAATATTCTAGATAATAGTTTGAGGTGAGGATCCAACCTTCCTATTTTCTAAACAGGGTGAGTGGTCTGAGCTCATTGCTTTGAGGTCATAAGTTACTTACTTCTCTCTGCTTATAGTATTAGTAGCACAAAACTGGTCCCAGACGTCTATAGGACACCTGGCTTAAAGGATTACTGAGTTATTATTTTTTTTCTTCTTGGTTCTAGGGATTTAACCTAAGGGTGCTTTATCACTGAGCTACATACTCAGCCCTTTTTATTTTT
Organism: Ictidomys tridecemlineatus; assembly: GCF_052094955.1. Classification (NCBI taxonomy): domain Eukaryota; kingdom Metazoa; phylum Chordata; class Mammalia; order Rodentia; family Sciuridae; genus Ictidomys; species Ictidomys tridecemlineatus. Next base: position 792,248 of record NW_027525461.1, on the reverse strand, counting down.
AATTTTGGATCTCACTAACTTGCTGAGGTTCGCCTCTAACTTGAGGCTCCCCTGTCTCAGCCTCCCAAATCACTGGGATTTCAAGCATCAGTTACTTTAATGTAAGATTGGACAGTGTCTGAAATAGTCAGTGAAATGACTAGACACAGCAATCCTGACAGGGAAGGGAGGCTGGCATATGGAGGGACATTGTCTATTTGGTCTCAGCTGAAACTACCATTGCTACAAATAAATATGACAGTTATGCATCAGTTTCTAATGGAGATACATTCTGAGAAATGCATCATTAGGTAACTTCATTGTCACATTAACACAATAGAGTCCATTTATACAAACAAAGACAGCTATGACTCTAGGTGATATAATCTTATGAAACTGCCATGATATCTGTGGTCCATTGTTGACCAAAAGGTCATTATGTGGAATCTGACAGTACCTACAAGTTTTCATGAATGCATATATTTTTAAGAGAAATGGGACTTGAAGAAGATGTGTCATATATTAATAGATGCCACCTCTGGTGGTAGGATTATGGATTATTTATATTTTCTTTTACAAATTCAAAAATTTTAACATGTTCATTTAATAATTGTTTAGGTGAACACACAAACATATGCACACATTTCACAGATGGCAAATAGGTAAAAAGAAAGTGCCCAGGAACCCAGGACCTCAAGGTGCAGGTGGTGTCCCCGGCCTCCTGGGCTTGGCTGCCATCTTCTTCCTCAGCCTCAGAGCCCACAGCCCAGGAGCTGGGTCTCCCAGAGCACGAGGATGGTGCCTTTCTGGGAACAAAGTCTGTGGGATTTCCTTGTCCTCACTGTTTTCTGAAGATCCAATTTTACCCCACTGCCACCTTGTTCCCTCTGAGCCCCTGACTCAGGATCTTAGATTTCCGACTCCTTCTCTGTCTGCCCAATCATTCTTCTTCCCCCGTTCCTGAGAGCAGAGAGCCACACCCTTGGCGTGAGCTCTGTGGACAGTGTTTGGGGATGGCAGCTTGGGCAGATGGCTCCTTATTGCAGACATAGGTGCAGAGAGAGAGAAAAGGATGTGCTTGGCATTCTCCTGGTACAGAGAGAAGAGTAGCTCTGTAAGTGACAAAGGGAGGCAGTTCTGGGTCCAGTTCTGACTCTACTGCCATCTTGACGTATGACCTTGGGCAAGTCCTGTCTTTCTCCACACCCCATTTTTCTTCTGAAAGATGAGGGGCTTGGACTCGATGATCCTTCCATACTTTCTCCCTTCATCTGCAGAGAGACTCCCAGTCGCTCCTCCCTCCCCGTCCTGACCCATCTGTATTGCCTGATCCCAGCAATGGGATGCTCTTAAGGCCCCTTTCTTCTCCACAGCCCACCTCCCTGGCTGAGTTCAAGCAGATCAGGTCCATCAGGTGCCTCCCGCTGGAGGAGGGCCAGACTGTCCTGCAGCTGGGCATTGAAGGTGCACCCCAGGTAAGCCTCTCTGGACACCTGGATTCTCTTCAGGGGTATCACTATGGGTTAAGATGCCCTTGGGTCGACATGACTGTGGCAAGCAGGAAGCCAGGGCTTCAGTGTCTTTGGGGATCTTGTTAAGAAAATCTGCACCCATGCCCTAACAAGGTGCTGGGATGATGGTTCGTATTTTTATTTCAATGTCAGGAAAGAAGTGGGGTCTAATATTGACCAAGTGAAAACTGACTTATAGGTCAAGATCCCAGGGACAGGGGGATTTCATGGTGGAAGAATCAGAGACCTCCAACTGCAGAGCATCTGCTCTTCCTAGGCTGTCTCTGCTCCACTCTGTTTTCCATTTCTCAGTTTCTGCTTTACATAGGGAGCACCCCACATGGTACAAGGCATCCTGCTTTCTCACTGGTCTTCCCAGAGCTCAGGGTGGTCAGTAGGAGAGAGCACACGCAAGCCCCCTAGTGGCAACAGGGAAGGCCAGCAGAGCCTGGAGGAAGCGTGGGTTGGGGTCGGGGGTCCTGCAGCAGGGTTGGGGATGGGGGTCATGCAGCCTCTCAAGCAGACTAGGGGGTACAGTGTAGCCAAGGCTTGAGGTCACACCTTTGGCTGGCTTTTTCTCTGCAGTCTTTGTCCATCAAAACCTCATCTCTGGCAGAGGCTGAGAATATGGATGACCTCATAGATGGTTATTGCCGGCTTCAGGGGGAACATAAAGGCTCTCTCATCATCCATCCCAAGAAAGGTAGGTTTCTCTGAAAGGCACAGTGGACAGCTGCACGCTGAGCCAAGCCTGCAGGGCAATGTGGAGGCATGGGGGCATGGAGCCATTGGCCCTTGAGCAAATGCATTCTTCAGGGGTGTGAGGAGGCCCTCAAGCAGCACTGTAGGTGCTTCCTGTGGGGCCATCCTGGGTCGCCAGCTACAGGCCCTGGTCCTGGACAGCCACCCCTGGTCCTGCCAGTCAGAGCTTCATAGAGGCTAGCTTCTGGAAGAGCTGTATTTGTAGTACCAGGGAGATCAGAGCCATTGCTAGGATATGGGTGGACCTTCCTCGTTTTGGGACCAGAGTCAGCAAATAGGTATGAGATGGATCACGGGGTACTGGCAGGAGGAAGGCTACAAGGAGGATTCTGATTCTGGCCCAAGGCCTACGTAGCTTCCACCCTGATGCTGAGCGGGGACAGAAGGTGGGGAGGGGTCTCCTTGTGGAGCAGTGACAGGCCCTCCATCCATCCAGGACTCGGTGTCCCTGGCTCCAATCTTCCCTCCCCTCCTCTCTCTCCAGATGGTGAGAAGCAGAACAGCCTGCCCCAGATCCCCACCCTGTGAGTACAGTGGGGATTTGGAAGGGCCCTGAGCTCAGCCAGTGTGTGCTGGGAGGAGGATGAACAAGCAGGGTGCCCCCACCCCCTAATTTTTGAGAGAACTCTAGACCCTGGACTTTCACACAGTGTGTTGTCCTCCATGCTGCCCCCTGGGGACATCCTGGGAGGATTGCTGCTGAGCCCCATCCCAGGCCCAGACCATGCCCCAGCTTGTTGCAGCCAGGTGGGCTGCTTCTGCTATCAGGCAGTGGGTGAGGGGGACCAAAGATCTGGTGTAGCTTTGCAAGCTCTGTGTTATCTGCCTCCTGCCCTCTCACCTCCTGCAGAAACCTGGAGGTGAGGCGGTCCCACCTCTCAGAAAGCTGCAGCATAGGTAAGCCTGCCCACCCTGTCCGCAGCCTGTGCCCACCTCCCCATGTTTGCTCCCTCTGCCTGCTCTTCTGACCATTCCCTCCAAGTTACAAAAAATAACCTTTCCTATCCCTTCCCAGCGCTGGCTTTAAAATATCGCCAGTTTTAATAGCAAGCATATATTGAGTAGTCGGTACACATACTGAGTTTGTCGTAATGAGAGGTGGCCCCAAACAAAATCCACAGACCACATGACTACAGACAGACATTGATTTCTCACAGTTCCAGAGGCTGGCAAGTCCAGGGTCAAGGAACCAGCAGATTCAGGTGACTGACTTATCACTGTGTGCTCCTGTGGTGCAGAGAGAAGGAACTCTGGTGGCCATTCCTCCTCTTATAAGGACACTAATCTTGTAATGGGGGCTCCACTCCCTGACCTCATCTAATTGCCCCTCCAAGTTGCATATCCTAAAACCATAAAATTGTGAGTTAGGGCTTAGAGACACAAGCACCCAGTTCATAATGGTGTTAAATGGGTAATAGGTATGTTTGAAGGAGATGGATTTGCCCTAGATAAGAAAACAGAGACTTGAGCCAAGACACCCCAGGCTCAGTGGCTGCCCCAAAGCCTGAGACAGGAGCCGCGGACTTGCCCAGCTTCCCTCTTTCAGCACCCTGACATCTGGCTGCGCTGGGCTCCAGGTGGGAGCCACATGCAGGTTCCTTGCCTGATGAGACATCTCACCTGTGTGCTGGGCATCCTCCTGTCATTCCAGAGTCAGACATCTATGCAGAGATTCCCAACGAGACCTTGAGATGGCCGGGAGGTAGGTCCTGGACCCCGCCAAGGTGACCAGTCAGGGGTCTGGGAAGTGACATGATGGGGACTCCTGGGACACCACTGTGGAGCTTCCTGCCCTCCCTTCCTCTTGCCCCAAGTGTATTCAGGTGGCAGCCAACCCAGGCTCTTGTGGGCTGAAAGATGAGCTCCTCCTTTGATGTATTGTGTGTTTTTGTATGTCTGTGGGATATGGGGGTTCTAAGAACATGGGCCTGGAACCCAGGAAATGGGGTGATGGGTCCTCCATGGATCTGAGGCAGTGGAACATTCTAGATCCCCTTTCCCAGCCCAGCCTGTGCATTTTGGCTGAGGTGTTATGGGGTTCTGGGGCACCAGCGGATGCCAGCTAGTCTGTGTGCCCAGAGGCTGTGTTCTCCATCTGTGCAGGTCCACAGTACAGCATTGCCCATGAGGATGTGGTACTCAACCGTATTCTAGGAGAAGGCTTCTTTGGGGAGGTCTATGAAGGGGTCCACACAAATCTCGTGAGTCCCAGACTCTTCCTGACTCTTTGTCCACCTGTCTGGGGGTGAGGCTTTGGTAGGGGAATACACAGAGGGCAAAAGGGTGGACCAAGCCAAGTGGGAGTTCATCCGGGACACCTCTAGGTGGACAGGCTTCGCCTTTGTGGCTATGTTCAGCAAGCCTGGGGAGGGCAGCACCGGGGTGTGGGCAGGGAAGGAAGGAAGCACAGTTTGAAGCCAAGTGTAGAGAGAACAGAGCCAGCCAGCCCACATTTCATGAAGGCCTGGGGTCACCTGCTAACCAGGGCAGATCACGCGGCCCCTCATCTCAGCATCTTGGTCTGCACAGCTGGGCTTGAGCTCTTTTATCTCCAAACCCCATTCTGGTTCTAACCCAGCCTGGTCCAGAAGAAAGGGGAAGAAGAGGAAGGGAAGGAGAAAGGGAAGAGAAATGGAAGAAAGGAAGGGGTGGTGTGTCCTGCAGAGGCCAGGTCGCCTCACCCCTCAGCAGTTGGCAAAGTCCATGGGAAGTCCCTGCTGAGGCCAGGGCGGGAACGGTTTCCTTTGAGCACTAGGCTGGACCAAGTTTCCCTAAACCATCTTGTTGCAGAAAGGGGAGAAAATCAATGTTTTGCTTCAAGACCTGCAAGAAGGACTGCACCCTGGACAATAAAGAGAAGTACATGAGCGAGGCAGGTAGGCATACCTGGGTGGGACCCAGACTCCCTGGCCTTCTAAGGGAGAGGAGAGGGGAGGGTTCTCCTCCTGCTTTACCCTACTCTCCTGTGTGACCTCCTGCTCCCACTTCAGTGATCATGAAGAATCTCAACTACCCCCACATCATGAAGCTGATTGGCATCATCAAAGAGGAGCCCACCTGGATCATCATGGAACTGTACTCCTTCGGGGAGGTGAGCTGGAGGAAGCAGGCCAGGCACCCTGAAGATAGCTGAGACACCAAGGGAGCAAAGAACATTTCTCCCAGTTTCCTGCCTTCCGTACTCAGCTGAAGCAGAGGCCTGTTGATAGAGGAAGTTACCAGAACATCTTGCTGACTTGGGGTTTGCCCCCAGAGGAAAGGGAGGTCAGTGGCTGCCAACAGCCCTGGCTCCATGCTGGGGTCCTGATGGCACCTCCCTTCCCACAGCTAGGCCACTATCTACAGCAAAATAAGAACTCCCTGAAGGTGCCCACCCTCGTCCTGTATGCACTGCAGATATGCAAAGCCATGGCCTACCTGGAGAGCATCAGCTGTGTGCACAGGTGGGTACACAGAGACAGCAGGAAAGCCAAGCCCATCCCTGACCCCAGAAGAAACTGAGGAGCAGGGCCAGAGTCCCACAGGGAGGTGCTGGAGTCCCTGCCTGGGCCTGCGCCCAGCAGCTTAGAGTGCTTGGGCACCTCTACAAAGTGTTTTCTCAGTAAAAAGCCAAAACAGTTGTGTGGGCCTCAGAGAACTGTCACTAGATGTAGCTCCAGAGCAACTCCAAAGCTCAGCGTCTGACTGTAGCTGAGATCTTCTGTCTGTCCCTTGCAATGCCAGGACAACTCCTCCCACCCTCTCAGAGCTCCACCTCCTCCAGCCTGCCCACTTATCTGCCAGGGGTCCAGGAAAAGGATCTGGGCTAATAGAGCACCTGGAGATCCTGAGGTTGAGGCCCAGCACCACCCTCATTTCCCAGCTCCTGGGGCTGTGGAACTGTCCCTTCCCCACCTGGCCTTGTTCCCATTCCCTGAGAGGAGGCTACTGCCATGGGAACATAGCCCCGGGAGATGACCTGGGCACTTACCAGGTGCTTCCCCACCACTGACGTGGCCTGTGTGGCCTTGTGCCTGACCCTATGCAAAGCCACACACGAAGTATCCATTCATTCAGTGAGTATTATGGAGCTCCTCCTGGGTGCCAGGCACTGTTCTAGGTTCTGGGACAAAGTTGTGACCAAAACAGACAAACCTTGTCCTTGTGAAGCTCATGTCTTAGCATGAGCTTCAGGTACACCCTGTCAGTGGCTGTAGGCTAAGGGGATGAAATGATGGGCTGGGCCCCTTGGGGTACTTAAGCCTGCATGCTTTCAAGTCAGCTTTTTAACAATGGAAGCAGACTTTTGGGAGCAGAGCTGCCTGCAAGAAGCCAACAGACCCACTGGTTTGGGGTGTGGAGCCATGCCAGGACCAAGGCCATCAGTACCAGTAGCTCCTCTAGGAGGCTGGAGCTCAGCTTGCAGGAAGCTACCTGTATGCAACCTCTTCCTGCACTCACCTGCTGGGAACCTTCCTTCAGCTCTCCCACCTGCCCCAGGGTCCTAGGCAGTGCCTTACCCTGGTCTCCACATCCTTCTCTAGGGATATCACCATCCGGAACATCCTGGTGGCCTCCCCGGAGTGTGTGAAGCTGGGGGACTTTGGCTTTTCTCGATACATTGAGGATGACAAGTATTACAAGGGTGAGGGAACTTCTGGCCCCTGCTTTGTCCCTGAAACCAAAATCCCAGAAAGAGCCTACAATTGTGCAGCCCACACCATGGGCCTCTGGACAGTAGGCTGTTTTTCTGGAAAATTCTAGATCTTTCTTCCCTTAATAACGCCTGTAAACTTCTTTGCCCACCCCAAGCCTCTGTGACTCATCTCCCCATTAAATGCATGTCCCCCGAATCCATTAACTTCCACCGCTTCATTATAGCCAGTGACATCTGGATGTTTGGTACGAGGCAATTCAGGAGACTGTGGAAATGGGCTCAAATTTTCTGTGTGGGTGGACCAAGAGGAGGATGATTCCTGAACCCACAACACCCCATTTCACTGTGGCCACTAAGAAGTCCCAGAGTTGGGGAGGTGGTGGTAGAGTCAGGGGTGACATGAGCCAAGGACTGGCCTAGAAAATCTGGGTTCATCCTCCTGTAAAAGGCTCTGATAAGCATGGACCCCACCAACCAGCTCCAAGGACAAATTTGGGGATGCCTTGTAAGGGAGCTTCAAACACAAAACTCAGGTGTTTCATGTAAGGAGAAGTAGGGAGTGGAGAGTGCCTAGCTGGGTGTGAATGGGCAACCTCACCAAACACAGCACTTCAGGTTACCTGCCAGTTCTCCCACAGCTGACTATAAACCTCATCATTGTTACCCTTATTTTCAAATAAGGAAACTGAGGCTCAGACCAGTAAGGGGCTTGCCCATGATCATACAGGCAGCAAGGGGTGGTGCCTGCCCTACTACTGTAGCTCCTAACCTTCCCAAGAAGGATCTGGTGGTTCCAACATGGGCCACCTCCTGAACCTACATAATCCAGCCAGCTCCATGTTGAGGGAGTCAGGGAGGGGAAGCCCTGGTTCATGTACTGCAGATGTAGGTCATTGGTCCCTTGAGTGGACCACCATGGTGGGTAAGACCCCAGTGGCCATAGAGGGAGTTGCAAGATAACACAGACACTCCCTGTTGGGACCAAGTGCTAATGGCCATCGTGTCCCTGGGGTGCCCACTTCCCAGCAGGGTGCCTGACCTTCCCCCTCTGCCCTCAGCCGTGTGCATGTGGGAGATCCTGAGCTTTGGGAAGCAGCCTTTCTTATGGCTGGAAAACAAGGATGTCATCGGGGTGCTGGAGAAAGGGGACCAGCTGCCCAAGTCTGACCTCTATCTACCTGTCCTTTACACCCTCATGACTTGCTGCTGGGACTATGACCCCAGTGATCGGCCCCACTTCACGGAGTTCGTGTGCAGCCTCAGGTGAGCATGGGCTGGGGAGCTGTGGGAGTAATGGCTGGGTTGCCCCAGAGGCAAGCTGCTGCCGGTGGCACTGAGAGGTTTACAGCTAAGTCAGTGCACTCAGGGGCTCCCCAGGCCTATGCAGCAGGTGGCCTCATTCCCATCTGCTGGATGGAAGAGTTCAGATTTAAAGTCAGTGACTTGCCCAAGGCAGTGACAGGATGGCCAGGACATGTACCCAGACCTCCCTGCTGATCATCACTGAGCCACATGATCACATGGAATGAACCGGTCCTTCCAGCAGAGGCATGATGAGCATCAGGCACTCGGTACAGAAGCAGCTCCATCAGGGGCTGAAAGGCTGAGGCCAGGTTTACTGTCAGATACTAGTTCAGAGACAAGGTGAGCCAGGGGAGGCCTTGCTCATCAGGGCATCTCCACCCAAGCCCTGTGCCTTGCCCCTGCTGTGCCTAGAAGGTATTTTCTCTATTGGAATAAAAAATGTCTGGTGCAGCCAGACATGGTGGCACACACCTGTATCCCAGCAGCTTGGGAGACTGAGACAGGAGGAATACAAGTTCAAAGCCAGACTCAGCAACTTAGCAAGACTCTAAGAAACTTAGTGAGACTCCATTTCAAAATAAAATATAAAAAGGGCTGGGGATGTTGCTCATTGGTTAAGCACCATTGAGTTTAATCCCTGGTATCAAAAAACAAAACAAAACAAAAACAAAAGATGGCCCAGACACCTGTGGTCTGCAGAGTTTGGCTGGAAAACACCTGTCTCCTGAGTGGGGTTAGGAGTCTGAGGCCTTATCTTTCTCGGTGCCAAGACACTTGTTCCCCGGGTACTGGAAGGTCACAGGTAAAGGGTGTTGTCCATTTCAGAGGTCCAGGAGTCCCCAGTTTGCTTGGTGGCATGCCTGTCATCAGTGCTCCCAAGGGTGGTCCCCTTCATTAGGCATACTTTAGTAAGGAAGTCAGCCGACCTTCTCTGTAAAAGACCAGATAGTGAATCTTTAGGGCTTCTGTCAAGTCTGCTCATCTCTGCCTCCATAGCTTCAAAACAGTCATAAACAGTAGTGAATGAATGGGGGTAGCTGGGTTCAATAAGAATTTCAATAAGAAATTCAAAGAAATTTAAATTTCTCATAATTTTCATGTGTCATAAAATATCATTTTATTTTTATTTTTTTCAATTATTAAAAAATGTAATAACCATTTTTAATTTGAAGCCATAGAAAAATAGGTGGGAGACCACATGTGGCCTGTGACCATGGTTTGATGACCTCTGTTTTAGGAGATCTCTTGCTTAATTGACCTTTAACAACATTAAATGTTGTTAATATTTCTCATTGATATCATATAAACATGTTGGCAAATATTAGTGAGGGCAAGAAAATTACCCCTACAAACTGGCTGGTTGGAGGGCCACCAAGGAGGAGGCTGGAAATGCCCAGGCAGGGGGCAGCAGGGATGACCCTGCATTTGTTTGTGGGGCAGGGTCCCCAACATAGTCTGCAAAACCTCTAGCTTAAAAAACTTCTCTGGCTGGGTGTGGTATTGCACACCTGTATTCCTCTCTGGCTGGGTGTGGTATTGCATGCCTGTAATCCTCACTGGCTGAGTGTGGTATTGCAGGCCTGTAATCCTCTCTGGCTGGGTGTGGTATTGCACACCTGTAATCCCCATGACTTGGGAGACTGAGGCAGGAGGATTGCAGCTTCAAGGCCTGCCTCAGAAATTAGTGATGCTCTAAGCAACTTAGCAAGACCTGTCTCAAAATAAAAATTATTTTCCTCCTTCATTGGCTCTCCTGATCAATTCATCTGTGTTGTCCCTCACAAGGAAGATTGATAAAGCCAGGGAGTTCCAGGAGAAACCATCACACTGGGGGACAGGACTTCAACATATGAACTGAGGAGACACAAACATTCAATCTATAATAATGCATAATCTGGACCAAGGTCTTTTCTCATTGTTCCTCTGGCCAGGCATGTGCTGCCCTTTCCATATGACCCAATGCAGCTTTTATCTCCATGAAGTTTCTGTGAGTACATAAGCCCTCAGTGACCTCCTGCTCTGAATGTGGCTATCCATGGCTGGTTTATCAGGCCCTCCCACATACAGGGAGGCTGCACACATAGAGGTCATTAACCCCCCAATTAGCCATAGCCCAGGTGGCAGAGGCCAGACCCTTACCTTCACATCTCTCAGCATGTAATTTGGGCTCAGAATTGTATGCAAAATTATTTTAATGATAACCTTGTCCTTCATTGTTCCTTCTTTGTGAATAAGGCTGAGCTACATTCAACCTGATGCTCCCCTTAGTGGGCCAATCCATTCACTAATGGGAGAGATGAAACTGACACTGCTCTATATCCTCTTTTCCAGCCCAGCTGGCTCAAGTATAGACACCCTCCACAAACCAACCTGCTCTCTCCCAAGCTACAGTTCCATGTAAATGTGTAACCAGGGGGCTTGGAATGGCTAGGCCCATCCCTTGTCAGGATGGCTTGGCCCATCCTGTGCCATTAAGAAGTAGCAGCCATCTGCTCAGATGATGAAGATAGCTGGGTTGATTCTTCTTTGTTTCTTTGTTTGGCTCTTTGATGTGAGTTTGAACTCACATCAAAATAATAGCAACTCAGTCCTGCCAGACTGTCCTCAGCTAAGCAGACCTTCCTGCAGCCTAGTCTGTCTATCAGCAGTGTCTGCTGCTTCGTATGCCTGCTTGTAGCTCTCTCCCCATGTCCAAGACTTCCCTGGCCTCCTACCCTGAGCAGAGCCTCTGAGAAGTAATCCTAAGGAAATGGGGATGAATGATGTCTCTAGAGAATAGAGTGGACACCTGAGGGTCCCTGCAGAGGTCCTAGCCAGGACCTGGGTAGCCAGTGAAGGGAGAAGTGTTCCAGCTGAGCCTTCTCCACCTCTGTCACCACCAACCATGGATCTCACCAAGGCTGTAGATCCCTGACTCAGAATGCCCCTGTCCTGAGTCCTTCTCTTATGTTTGGGTAAGAGGGAGCCCGGCTTCTTCTCTGTCCTTCTCTTTCATCCCCCCATCAGAGTTGCCATTCAGAACTGGCATATCTCAACCAATAGCTATAATGTCAGTTTACTGATGCTCCTTAGAGGGGGCTGTGACCCAGGTTTGTGTATCTCCTTCCAAGGAAATGCCCCATGCCTGAGTAAGCCCAACCAGGAACCAACAGATAAATCCCCTTTTTTTAAAGAGAGAGAGAGAGAGAATTTTTAAATATTTATTTTTTTAGTTTTCAGTGGACACAACATCTTTGTTTTTATGAGGTGCTGAGGATTGAACTCGGGCCTCACACATGCCAGGCGAGCACGCCACTGCTTGAGCCACATCTTCAGCCCCAGGTAAATCCTTTATGTGAAAATAAAATGCTTTGATTCAGAAGGTGGAAGCAATGTCCTTAAAAACTAAACATATTTAATATTAAATAGTGTTGTCATTTAAATTTTACATATAACTATATATAATTATTGGAAATTACACATATACACACACACACATGCACACACACACAGTTGGCTATCCATATTCATGTGTTCTGTATCTATGGAATCAACCAACCAGAAATCAAAAATATTAACATAGGAAAAAAATCTCATCTATACTGAATATGTACAGACTTTTTTCTTGCCATTTCCCTAAAATTACTGTATACCAGCTATTTGTATATTACTTACATTACATTAGATGGCAAAAGCAATCTAGAGATAATTTAAAGCATACTGGGAGATATATGTACATTACATGCAAATACCATGCCAGTTTGCTCAAGGGAACTGGAGCATCTGCAGATTTGGAGTATCTACAGGGTGTCCTGGAATGAATCCCCCTTGAATATGGAAGGACAACTATATGTGTGAGAATTTACTTATCTATGGACTAATCATATCTGTCAATTTGAAACATGACTATGAAACATAACTGTTTGGAAAAGGGCCCGAGGGAGGAGTCATGGTCTCAATAGCAGCCTGCTTGGACCCTGTGTGTGCAGAATACCACATGGCAGATGAGAGGCCATGATGCTCCACCAGGTGTCTCCAACAGGGCCAAGGAAATGCCACACCACATTCTTCAGCAACTCTGAGAGAGCAAGTCTGTGTCCCCCATGATGCTCTTGTATTACTTCTTTATGCCCCTGTTTGTAGCAGCTGATTGTCCACCCCCTTGACTTGTCCTGTGCCTTGTGCTTCTTTGCTTCTCCTTAATAGGTCTCTGAGGGTCTGTGTGCAGCTCCCTTACGCTGACCAGCCCTATGGAGTACCCATCTCCCGTTAACTCACTGCATACCCCACCTCTCCACCGGCACAATGTCTTCAAGCACCACAGCATGCGGGTAAGAGGGCACTGCATGCTGAGTCCCAGCCTGGACTGAGGAGGCTGCTGGAGGGAGGTCACCTGGGATACTAGAAATCCTACATCCTCAGCCTCAGAGGGTGCCCTCCATGCTTCTGTGTGCCAGTCAAGTCATCGAGGTATTCTGTGACTCTTCCTTTTGCAAATATATCAAAGTTGGGATGAAGTTAGGCTCTGCTCCAGGGGACACCAGCTGTTTCTTTTGGAGGTTCCAACACCTTGGCACTGCCACAGGGAACCCAGCCTCCATCCAGCACATGAATCTCTGGGGAGCAAACAATGCCCAAACCATAGCACTCTGTCTCTGTTAAGTAGATTATATATTCAGCAATCTCAGGGTTGTAAAATATCCTTACATTCTGAAATCTGTTTTCTTTTAAAAAGGTCTAGCTCAGTGATCCTCAGCTGAGGTGTTTTGCTTCTTTGGTGACACTTGGAAATGTCTGGAGCCAGGTTTGTCCCAGTGGGGAGGGCTGCAGGTACCTAGAGGGTGGAGGCCAGAGGCTGCTTTGCATCCTACAAGGAAATTTCCTTAAAATAAAGGATTGATTGTCTGGCCCCAACACTGGCCTAACTGTTGTTTAGTAATCCCTGTGAGAAAAGGAACCTCTCCTATTTTAAAATTACTATTCTCCCAGCACCCAGTTCTATGCCTGCTTCATAGTATTGCTTAATGGGTACATACTGAATAGATCATTGACTAAGGAATATTTTAGCAAAAAAGCTAACTTGCAGAGAAGGTATTATTAGAAATCAAGATTGGTAACTGAAGCTAAATGAACTCTAGGTAAACTGTCCCAATACAGCTGTTTTTAGACTATACTGTAATATTCAAGTTTATTTTATAGGGTGTACTGGGAAAACTATTTTGAGAGGCTTGGCAGGGATTGTAGCTTTATAAAAGTATATAGAGTTTTTTCTAGAATTTCTTTACATGATTTGTGTGTGCACTGGCCACTTTGAAGGAAAGGAACTGTTTTAGTTCATTTTGTGCAGCTGTAACAGGACACTGGGAGACTGGGTGATGTATGATGAACCGAGATCCGTCTCTTACAGTTCTGGAGGCTAGGAAGTCCAGCACCAAGGGCCACAGCTGGTGAGGGTTCTCTTGCTGTGTCATAGCTTGGCAGAGGCATCAACCATGTGACAAAAAACAGTATGGGGAAATGAGGGAAGGAGGCCTAACTCGTGATTCTGTCAGTCTCCCCTCCTGTGCTAACTAGCCCACCCCTGCATTGGTGGCACTGACCCATTCATGAAGGCAGAGCCCTCGTGGCCTAGTGGTCTCTTAAAGTCCCCACCTCCCATGCTGTTGTGCAGGAGATTAAACATCCAAAATATGAACTGTGAGGATCACTTTCAGACTATAGCAGGAGCTGGAGTGCCTGTGGGCTTCCTTGTCATGGCTGAGTCCTGCCACTGGAAAAGGCTCCCTGGGGAGTACTCAAAAGGATGCCCCTGGCACTCTTCCTCCATCCCAGATGCTAAGGGGATCACTGTACAGCAGGAGAAAAACAGAGTAGTTGAAGGGACTAAGCAGATAATTACACAATTGAACCATAAAAAGAAGAAGGGAAAATAGGAAAACACCTGCTCTTTCCATTCAGCAGCTCAGTCTGTAGGTCCACAGTCCCACAGGTGAGTGAAAACAGGGTGAGGTTAATAAAGCTGGGGAGAGGAAGCACTAGCCTTGAGACCTGCAGAGCTTTGCTTCTTTAAATTTCATTCTTCATCTTGCCTCATAGCTCCTGCACTTCTGGCCTTTGGTTAGATAACCCTGGCGGCTACCTTAACAAATCTGAGTGGGACTACATGCCAGAGAGCTGAAGGCCACACCTGTGTTCCATGAAGCTTCCAGGATTGCCACATGGCACTTAGATGAAGGAAAAAACCCAAAGGGCTTCCAGAGGCTGGATTTGCATTTCTAAATCTATTAAATGACAGCAACCTCACCAATGCCAACCGAGAAAATATAATGTTAAAATGTCATTGACAGTTCATGTTGCATCTTGAGTATGGTGCATGTTTAGCAGTGTGTGCTGGGGTTCATCGTTCATGCTGCCACCAGGGCCGTGTGTGAGGCTGACACCTGATAATAACTGTCTGCATATAGGGCTGCTGGGCTAAGAACAAGCTAGAAAAAAGTGGCTGCAAGTCTGAGGCTTGTGGTTACCCTGAGGCTCTTCTGGGGACCGTCCCTCCTCCAAGCCTAGGATGGGGCTCATTTCATCTCTCCTTTCTCTCCACTGTCCTCCAAGGAGGAGGACTTCATCCAACCCAGCACCAGAGAAGAGGCCCATCAGCTGTGGGAGGCTGAAAAGATCAAGATGCGGCAGATCCTGGACAAGTAGCAGAAGCAGATGCTGGAAGATTCCCAGTGGCTGTGGCAGGAGGAGAAGTCCTTGGTGAGCCTGTGCGGAGCCCCCGAGGGGTTTCCCTGCTCTGCCCGTGCCCTCTTTGCCTCCCACTAACTGGGACAAATGCATGCCATGCATTCTGTGTGTTCAGTTCCAGAAGCCTAAGTTGTTGCCTTTGGTCTCCTCTGCAGGACCCTATGGTTTATATGAACAATAAGTCCCCATTGGTAAGTCACCTGGAGAGGCCTCTTTTTTAGAGCCACAGACTGGGAAGGCCTTGTCACCCCAGGAATCACCAATCCCTGGGCCTGCCTGCCTCCTCCTTGGGGCTGTCCATCTTGGGACCCTCCCACCCCATGGCCATAGTCTCTAATCACACTGTGGAGCAGGTTGAGGGAGGGGGGACAGTGGGTGGTCCCCAGAGCTGTAGAAGTGACTGTTCTCTTCCCTTCTTTCCTTGTAGACCCCAGAGAAGGAGGCTGGCTACAGTGAGTGTTCCTTCCCTTCCTTGGGGAGTCCCTACCTGGGTCTCTGTGGTACCCCATCTTTGTTTATTGCCTAGGCAGGGGGCAGCAGAGTATGTCTGCAATGTTAAGAACCATCTATTTGCCTTGTTTTTAATGTGGCATGTGCAAAGGGGGTCAGCTTAGTGTGGAGAGCTACTCCCTGCTCTGCTCACCTCCTTGGTCCTCTTCTTGGTCCATCTCCTGCCTGCCTTTATTTGGCAGAGTGGGTGATTCTCGCCTTTCCACCCCTCACTCTGTTGGAGAAAGGTTAAGTAGCTCCACCCACCTGCCCCACTTCTTAGGTCTTCTCCAAGCCCAAGGGATGAATGAGACCAAGCCTAGGAGATCTCTCCAGAAACTTGTGCTGAAGTCAGGGAAAAGAGGGGGAGGAGCTGATGATAATGATAAGAAGAGCAAGGACAATGGACACAGAGAACTTAACACAAGCCAGGCACCACCCCAAGTCACAAGTATTAACTCATTTGTATTGTAGCAACTCAGAGACAGGCAGTGTGTCTCCATTTTACAAAGGATGCAACTGAGACACTGGCTGATTGATAACTTGCCCAGTGTCACCCAGCTGCTAATTAGCATGGCTCAAGGGTGAGCCTAGGCTCTCTGGTTCCAGGTGACTTCAGAGCTAACCCTCTTATTCTGCAGATGAAAATTGAGACCGGGGGAATACAGATGTGCTGTCTTGGGTGGCAGGGCTCTTTGGTGGTGGAGGTGTGAGCAGAATCAGGTGTTCTGATTTCAATCCTGTGCTTTCACTTCCAGCAGCTGCGCAGGGCCTGTGTGTGTCTTTGTTCATCAGAGTGTGCATGAAATACCAGCAAGGCTCTGCTGGTATTTCATTTACTTGAGCCCCAATAGCATCCTCACAAATCTACCCATGAGCAGCTGATACACCAGGGTTTGGGCTCCACGGATCCTCATTACCTGTAGAGAGTGAGGCTTCTTTTTCATGGTGGCCAAGGCCAGAGCGTTGCTGTCCTTTGGGCCTGTGTCCATCAAGGAGGAAGCATGCCAGAGCTGGAACTCTCATGAGGTCACCCCATCTCTGCTGTGACTTTGATTTTTTTTTCTTTCTATACAAAACCACAGAGGCAAGCATGCTCTTCCCCTGCCATCTTCCTGGGATTGGGGCCTAATACCCCCGGAGTCTCCTGGTAACGGAGGAGAGGGCTTTGCTTGATCATCATCGGGTATGAAGGCAACGGCCAGCTGCTGAGACCCCTCTACCCACTTACTCACTGTCCTTCCCATTGCAGCGGAGTTCACAGGGACCCCACAGAAGCCACCGCAACTGGGGGCACAGGTTGGTGTTGGCTTCCCCAAGGCTGGATATGAATTGGAGTGGGGATTCTCAGGACTGAAGACTATGGTCTTTAAATACAAGCACTTTGCCTCAGGCTACCTCAGCTGGTTCACATAGAAGCAGGCGTAGAGCCAGGCTCAAGTACTCACTGAATGGCCCAGAGGAAAGCTCATAGGTGCAGCCCTGAGGGAGGACGAGTGGCCCCTGTCTCTTTTGAACCACTCTTAAGCTTTTGGCACCCCCACCCCGTCCTTGCAGTAGCCTGGGTGGCCACTGGTATTCTTTGCTCTATAACAGTGATTCTCAATGTCAGCTGCCCATTAGAATGACCTGATGGGCACTGACCAACCTGGACCCCAAGGCTAGGTGATGGTTCCTTGGGTCTGGTTAGGCCATCATCAGAACGTGATTAGGCTCCCTGGCTGGACAGCCATAGTCCTGGAGGCAGAAAGGAGGGATACAGGCCCAGGAAAGGTCACTATTGACTACAAAAGAGTCCTTCCTGGTGGACTGGTGGCTGAGTTGCCTACCCACAAAAGAACAGCAGTGGTAGCAGGGTCCTCCCAGGTCCCCCAATCCCCCTCTGCTTCTTTTCCTTAGTTCATCCAATCCATAGCCAACCTGGACCAGACCGATGACCTGGTGTACCTCAATGTCATGGAGTTGGTGCGGGCAGTGCTGGATCTCAAGAAGGAGCTCTGCCAGCTGCCCCCTGAGGGCTACGTGGTGGTGGTGAAGGTGAGAGCCCAGGCAGAAGGGACCCGAGGAGGTGGGGCTGTCACCCATGAAGAAGGAGGTGCTGTCTCCACCCACGGTCAAAGGGAAGTTGGTTCCTGGAACCCCCAAGAAGTGCTCTGACCAAAGCAAACAGGGCTTTCTGGAAAAGAAAACAGCAGGCAGTAACAGCTGCCCTGCGCCTTCCTCCCCTCAGAACGTGGGGCTGACCCTGAGGAAGCTCATTGGGAGTGTGGGTGATCCTTGCCCTCCTTGCCATCATCTTCGAGGACAGAGGTAGGTGTCCTATCCTAGATGATGTAAAATCTGTCACTTCTCCCTGTACTTCCACCTATTCCTAGTTGCATTTCTAGCAGAGGCCCCTGGGCCACCTGGGAAGTCCCATTTCTGTCCATCAGGAGACTGCACAGCATGTCTGGGCAGCCACCATCAGAGGGCCAAGAGGCCCCCAGGAGCCTGGCCAGCTTCTGGGATGAATTTCCTATCAGGTCTCAGATTGCCATGGATTCTCATTGAATGTGGATGTGCAAGAGGGCACTCCTGCCTTCCCTCCCCACCCATTATCCTTTATCTAATCACTGGACCAAGGTTAAGGTGAATGTGTCATTGAAATCCTGTCAATGAAGCCCTGGGAATCCCGGTGTCCTGCTGACACAGCCCTATGATGGCCACCAGGGACCTAGCCTGATCCCTGGGACCTGTGAATGCATTATCTTACAAGGCTAAAGGGGGTTGGGGGATGTGATCAGTGTGAGGCTCTTGAGAGGGGGATATTATGTGGATTACCCAAGTGGGCCTGTGTCCTTATTAATGGGCAGCGGGAGGAAGGTCAGAGAAGGGCTGTGATGACAGAAACCAAAGTCAGAGGGACACTGCTGCTAGAAGGTGCAGCTTCAACACAGGGAAAGGCAGGGAACACCCTGCCCAGCTCTAGAAGGAACACAGTCCAGTCTGCACCCTGGTGTTAGCCTCATTGGGCCCGCTCAGAAATCTGACCTGCAGAACTGTAAAGGAATGACCTGTGCTGCTCGGAGCTGCTAGGTTTGTGGTCATTTGTTACTGCAACTGTAAGAAGCTGATCAAGGGCCACTGGAAATTTGTCGATTGTCCATCTGGAAACCAAATGTGGGCCTCTCATAGAGTCCTGGGATCCTCTGCCTCTTGCAGTCAGCCATCTGCCACATGATCCATGTGGCATGTGGCCCATCCCATCACCACCCTGACCATCTGCCTGCTCAAGGCAAGACAGAGAAGGGATATTTGGGACATTTCTCAACCTGCCTCTGGGTGGCAGCAGCAGCAGCACAGAGGCACCCCACCTAGGCAGGTACCATCAAAGGGCTGAGATGGCCACCAGGGACCTAAATAGCTTTAGGGCAAATTTCTTTTCTTTTCTTTTCTTTTAAGAGAGAGAGAGAGAGAGAGAGAGAGAGAGAGAGAGAGAGAGAGAGAGAGAGAGAGAGAGAGAGATTTTTAGTTCTCGGCGGACACAACATCTTTGTTGGTATGTGGTGCTGAGGATCGAACCCGGCCACACGCATGCCAGGCGAGCGCGCTACCGCTTGAGCCACATCCCCAGCCCCTAGGGCAAATTTCTTGAGGAGAGATCAGGTGTGATGTGATAGCTCCTCCGTATCCTAGGGATGACCATGTATTTATTCGCTCATTCAACAAAAATCTCTTGTGTTTCATGTGCTCAGAGTGCTAGGCTATGGGCATGTGGTGATTAAAACAAAAATCCCAGATCTCTTGATTTGATGGTAGACAGTTACAAAATGGCACAGGCCCGTGGATCCTGACATTTCACTTGAATGCTGGTGGTGTGAAGGGTTGTTGCTGTGACAGGATGGTGTATGGGGCGGGGTCAGACCATGCTCACACATGATTGGCTAGGGGTTGGAATGCCCACTCTAATCTGTATGGGGGGCTGGATTCAGCCAGGCCTAGACCCACCTTGTCCCCAGGGATTTCTGACTACCTCAGCCAATACCCTTCCCCACGGCCAAGCACCTCGCCTCTCTGTGAGCTTTCCCTACAGATTGAGGGAACCCAGAAGCTGCTCAACTAGGACTTGGCAGACCTCATCAACAAAATATGGCTGGCTTACGCAGCAGAATGCCCTGACCTTCCTGAGTAAGGAGTGCAAGTGACAGATGCTCACAACCTCCCACACCCTGGCCGTGGATGCCAAGAACCTGCTGGATGCCGTGGATCAGGCCAAGGTCCTGTCCAATCTGGTCCACCCACCTGCAGAGTGACCTAGGGTGGGGGTGTGTCTTCCTGCACCCGCTTGCGTCTTCCACTCCCACCCGTCATGCACCTCCCCTGCCTTGCCTTTGGTCACATGGTCTTCTCAGGGAAGGCCTTGGGTGAGGGGTCCTTCCCTCACCACTTTGCATGACCCCTTCCCTGCCCCACCACAGACTGTGCTGTTCAGGCTGCAGCTGGATGGAGGGGACTCTGGATATGGACGCAGGGTGGGTGTGACACACATGGTTCAGAAGTCACTGTTGCCACCAGCTACCCCTCCCACCCCAGCCTGGGTGCTGGAGCTTCATTGGGGTCATATTGGTGTCCCTATCAGCCAAAACGGCTTATTCACAGACATGGTAGGCCCATATGGGAGCCAAGCTATTTCTTCTCCTTCCTCTTCAGCCTTCAGTGATCCCCTGATGCACAGAGGGTCTAGGGAACGGCCTTATTTGGGGTCGGGGGGCAGAAAGCTTATAAGTTGGGGGATGGGCTGGGTTTCTTAATACAGTGTATATTCAAATTTATTTAATGTGAGTTTGGTCTGGACTGACAGCTGGGTTCCCTCCTGATGGGGAATCTGGGACACAGTCCAAGAACAAACTGATTGGGAATTCTGGCACAGGACACTGTGTTGTTATCACACCAAGTATCAGGGGAAGGAGCAGAGAGACAGTGGCCAGAACTGGATTTTGGACCACAATCTGCTCTCTTTCTGCAACCTCCTCTCTTTCTTCCTTTACTTTCCCTGCTTTTGCTTACTCCTACTCTTCTCCCCCCACCCCTTTTTCTCATCTGATCCCTTCCTTTCTCAAGTGTTTGTGTTGAGCCTTCTTTTACCTTCTTTCTATCAGATTTGTGGTTGAATTAAACTCATACCATTTGCTTTGTGGTTTGTTGGACTATGGTGTTGGTTTGATGTGCCCTTTGTGGGAGGAGGCTGGCCATGAACCACAGCCAGGCAAGAGATGGATGGCGTTCTTTTGGGTGCAGATCAAGGGCTGATTGATGCTGGGCCATGGCCAAGGAAAGCACCTGGCAGTGGGACAGGTGTGCTCCAGCCCTTTGTCCCAACTGCACAGTAGGGTACCTGACTCATGGGCCACTTTCCAGGAGGGACCCAGGGCACTTTTGTCCATGTGGCATCTTTTTCAGCTGCACCCAGACCACTTGGGCTCTGGGGGGTCACACAGCTGAAGGAGCAGCAGACTTGGCTTTATTTAACCACTTTACTCACATGCAAGATGGATGGACAGGAAACATGAACAGCACAGATCTCCATGCTGTCCCTGCAGCAGGAGATCACCTCTGGGAGCCTCAGTTAGGCAGAGAGACGGGGTTGGGGGTGGAGGCTACAAATGAGGAGGAATGAGGCCAGAGGGCCATGGAGTTGGGGGGGGTATCAGGAGAGAACTGAGTAACAGGGCCTGGACCAGGGTCACAGGTAGGTAGGTCTTTCCAGATGTGTGAAGGAGTGTTGTGTGCTGAGGAGGAGGAAGAGGTTCAGAAGGACAGGACCCCATGATGGAGGGGAGTCAGCAGTTTGCCCTACTCTGCTTCCTGCCTGGGGCTCCACACTGTATGGACAGCCTGGTGTACACCTCAGGACAGGCTTGACCCACCAGGCTCTGCATTCCTCAGGGCAAGAACAAGCTGCACAGAATGGTCCAGAGCAGGTCAGACATGCTGAGGCTCTGGGAAGGACAGGAACGGCAGGCTGGAGGGACACCCCAAGGGCACTGGCATCACCCAGCAGGCGTGGAGCCCAAAATGTTCAGTGTTTCCCCTCCACCACACACAACATAGAGTGCCGATGCCCCTCACCCTGTGCTGTGCTAGGTCCTAGGGAGAGAGAAACTAAAGCGTCCCTGGCTGGGAGGAGTTCAGAACTGAAGGAGTTTGAAGCAGAGATCCCCAACTCCAGAAAGGTGTGCTGACCACAGACTACAGGGACCAGGGCACTGTGGAAGAACAGCTAGGGATGGCCTTCCCGGTTTGTTCACTGCAGGTTCATGGGCACACGGCACCCACAGCAGCAGCTCTCAGTTCTGGCTACCTTTTTACAAGGAAGAGGGAGGCATGATGCCTCAGGGAAGCCTAGGGAGTGCTGAAGGTGCTTTGGGTGGAGGGGAAGGCCCCGCTCCACTGGACCCCCACACTTGCTCCCCACTCCTTCTGTAAAGTCCCTTGCTCCTCGGCTGCTACACCACACACCTCAAAGACCTGCAAACTCACACTGAACTACTTCCTCAGCCTGGTTTAAAGAGCCCAGCCTGCACTACCAGCCTCGCCAACCCTGGCCTGGGGGTTCCCCTGGGAACTTTGGGCTCATTCTTAAATCTAGACCATTGCTCATAGACCCTCCACTCCTGAGGCAGCCTCCCCTTCCCTCATGTGCCCCTCCCTCAAGGCCATATTGTTTCTCCTTGTGCTAGTCCCACCTCTCTGCAGGGCACAGTCCTCCTTATTTTCTAGCTCCTTTGCTTCCTAAACCAGGCTTTCTGTCCAGCAGATTCCCAGTACCAGGTGCAGTAGCATCACAGTGAGTGCTCCAGGAAGACCTTCAGAGCTGGTGCTCTCTCCCCAGAAACACTGCAGGCAGATGGCGCTGGCTCCAGAGGGCACTCTAGAGGCAGCTGTAGTTAACGGTGGTCATTGCTGGCTGGCAGGACTGCCTTGGAGCCATAAGGGACATGACATCAGATCATTCAGCCAGGAACGGAGGCAGAAAGAGCCCCAGGGTTCCCAGGAAGCAGATGATGATAAAGAGCCAGAGGAAGATCCTGTCGATGACCATGGCAACACACTTCCAGTCTTCTCTCACCTGCGGGAGAAATGGTCTCATGATGACAGAGGCCAGGCCTCAAGAAGTGTTCCTCTCATGCTCAGCCCCTGTAGGGACAACCACAGGGCACCAGCAACTGCCCCCTGAGACCCAAGGGGAAGCTAAGGCTGGCACAGGTGCAGAGATGGGGTGGAGGGAGAACCAGAGCTGGCCCAAGCCCCATACCACCCTCTCCTGTGTCCCACCTATCTCACCCTCCACACTGCCGGGGCTCAGCAGGTTTCAGGCAAAGGGACTAGAGGAACACAGAGAGGTGCTGGAACCATCTAAGGAGATGGACTCCCAGTGGCTGCAGTGATTTCAGTGCAGAGAAGGTAGTGGGTGGGGTATAGGTGTGACTCAGGGCAGGTTAGGGGGTGGGTGGGCTTTGTGCAGCTTGGACTCCCAGCCCAGGCCAGGGATGGATGCCTAGCTGCTCCCAAATTAATGATTAATTTTCTCATTCACTCATCAAGGCTATCCAGTGATCCTTTCCAGCCTTTCACCCTTCCCTAAGTTGATAATAGAATGCTGATGCTGAGCGCTAGATAAGGCAGAGGCTTCAGAGAGGCCCAGCCTCATACAACCAAGAATCTGCAGGGTTTGTGGTTGACTCATGAGCTTCACAGAGGGCCTCATGAGCAAAGAGGAGAGGGGACCATCTAGCATAAAAGAGGAAGGCCACTGCCACAGGGGGCTGGCCCACCAGGCTCTCCTAATGCCCCCTCCACCTCCCATCCCTGCCAACTTTTGTAGGTAGTGGCATAAGCATGGCACTGCAGAGTCCACATCTAAGCATGCCCTTCTCTGCTCGCTGTCTCCCAGTTAGGATGAGCAGGGACATTCTTGACCTACTGCCATCAAGTGTCCCAAGAGCCAGCTAAATATTCTCTCTCAATTGATTCCAGACTCTTTGGAGCCATGAATGAGTGAGGCCAGCCCTCAGGGAGGGGACCAGGTTGGTCTAGCTACCACCTTGAGGTGGGAGGGTTCCCTGGTAAGCTGGTAGGGTCACCCAGGGGAGGCCCTCACCCAGATCTCACTCACCTCCTCAGACCGCAGGTGGTCAGCAATATAGTGCACACCTTCCAGGGCTTTCTGTATGCAAGGCAACAGCAACATCTCAGGCTCCCCAGAGGGAGCCTCGGCCCTGGGCCCTGAGGCCTGTGGCTTCAGGCATCTGCAGCCATAGATAATACCCATGGAGGGGGCTGGGCGGCCTGCACACACCCATCTGCCTTTCTCCTCCTCCTCCTCCTCTGCCTCTTCTCTCTCCTCTGCGTCCATGTTTGTTTCCAACCAGTAACAAGAAGGGCCGAGTTTCAGGCCTGGGGAGTCGTGTGGCTCCAATGGAGGCCGGCTCATCAGCAGCCACTGGGGCACACGTCCCAGCAGGGCCACCCGCACCCAGCGGGGCATGCTGTGGGTGCTGGGGGAGCTGTGGTGCACGTTGAGCACGAAGACGGTGATGACGATGGAGAGGGTGACGAAGATCATAGTGAAGAGCAGGTACTCGGCAGTCAGCGAGAGCAGCACAGAAATGCACAGCGTGATCTTCTTGCCTCAGTCGGAGGGCAGGTAGAAGTCCAGCATGGTGAGGCAGGAGATGAGCAGGCAGGGGATGATGTGATTGATGGTGTAGAAGAGCAGCAGCCGGCGGAGGACAAAGGCGTAGGTGACGTCAGGGTAGATCTTGGCGCAGCAGTCATACTTCTTGCTGTTGTAGGTGCCTGTGGTATTGATGATGGCCCACTCGCCACTCTCCAAGTAGTCTTCAGGCTCCAGGTCGATCTTGGCCTTGTCATAGGTCCATTAGCCAGACATCATCTTACAGTTCTGCTGGTCGAAGGGCAAGAAGGTGACGTCGATGCTGCAGGAGCTCTTGTAAATGGAGGGGGGGCACCCAGTGCACAGTGCCCGTGGAGAAGAGGTGCGCTGTGGTCATGTGGGTCACCGCAAACTCCCCATCTGCACTGCGGAGAGGGGTCGGCAGCCGAGGCTGAAGAACAGGGTCGAGGCTGGCGAACCAGGTACCTGGGTGAGTGGTGGCAGGGTAGAGAGGTAATGATAGGTATGGCTTGCAGGCTCGGGAAGACCAGGCCCACTGCCCCTGTTCCTAGCCTCTCCTTGGAGGCCACCGTTCACGGGGAGGGGAAGGGGCATGGAGGACGTGGCTGGGTCCTGGCATGGGGTGGGGGTGGGGGTGTGCCACCTGATCCAAACCTGCTGGTGGGCCGTGATTACCCCAGGACTGCAGGGCCTATCAGGGACTCCTTCCCCCAGATCCCTCCCCACCAACTGGGCTCTCTTGGGCAGGAGCACTTCATGGGGAGTCTTCAGCAGAGTTTTAATTTTGAAGGTTTGAAGGTCACAGTTCAAGGCCACCCTCAGCAACTTAAGCAATTTAGTGAGACCCTGTCTCAAAGTTAAAAATAAAAATGGCTGTGGATGTGGCTCTGTTGTGAGGCACTCCTGGGTTCAATCCCTAGTACAAAAAAAAGAGTTTCATATATAGGTAACTGCTTCTTTTCTGCACTGTCCATTACAATCACTAATAGACAATTGTGGCTATTCTGAATTGAAGTGAAGGTGAAATATCAATAATTTTCACATTGATTGCATGTTCAAATGACATTATTGTTATATTAAATGAAACAAAATATGTTAAAATATTAATGTTAGCCCCAATTTAAAATGATGTGCCCTACATGCCATTTCTGTGAGAAAACATATCTCGAAGCTTTATAATTTTTATTTTCTTACTACAATGAGACCACATTATAACTCCTCTCCCGAGTAGTTCTTTAAAATAAGAAATCTATACTTTAGTATTTGGATAGGCATGAGAGCATATAGTTCTTCTTAGAGCATATAGTCCAACTCAGAGAGAATAGTGTATTAATTTCAATATCTACCTTTATCAGGTTTGTTACTTTGAGGAAGTAGATAATTATGTAAATTTCAGTTTCTTTGTATACAAAATTGGGATATACACTTTCATAAATTTATTTTTAGAATTAGTGAGATATTGTGTATCAAGCATAAAGTATTTATTAGGTATGTAACATAAACCTAATATTGTTATTCTAATTTTGACACTCATTGAACTCCAGAATTAGAAATGTGATTCTCTGATACTTTGGACATATAAATTGCGTGATTACTACTGAAATGTCATATAAGTCAGATGGGATTAGTACACAGTAGAAAACAATTTTGAAGTCACCACATTCTCTCTACTCAGTTTTTTCAAATTTTTTAAATTTTGGTTTTCTTCAGTCAGATTAATAATGATTTGACTTGCCCAGAATTTAGGTGAGTCTGAATTGCAAGACATTAAAAAAGTAATTGATGTAAACATGGATGACCTTTTATGAGGTGGAACTTAGTAGAAGGGATTTAAGTCATTGGAGGCACACCCTTAAAGGGAATATTGAGACTCAGGGACCTTACTTCCATTTTGCTTCCTGGCAAGCATTTGTGACAGTTTTGCTCTCCATGTGGTTCCTTCCATGGTGTACTGCCTCATAACAGGACCAAAGGTAACAGGGTCAGGCAAACATGGATTTAAACCTATGTAACATGAGCCTTTATAAACATCCTAATACAATCATGATATGGATGCTTATCTTGATAATCCATCATATCATGAGGCAAAGGATATATATGGAACTTAAAATCAGGCATTTCCATTGTTAAAATTTTTCCTTAGTCAGATGTGTCAGTGTTCTTGTTGTTAAATCGGGAATAGAGGCACTCTTCAACTTAGGAATTTAAAAATATTTTCATAATTTGTAACATATTTAAGTACAAGTCAAATTTACCTCAACCTAGATCTCTACAAGGGGGAATTCAGTGCCATTTTCTGGTTTGATGGCATTTTGGATTAACAGTAAAATAGATTTAAGAGAGTTAACTTTGTTATAAGTAGGCAATTTGCTTAATATCTTCCTTGGTATCTGGTTGTGAGACTATGAAACAAGATAAATAAAAAGCCCATATCAAGTGGATTATATAGTACAGTAGTTATTAGATGATTGAAAATAAGAGATACCTAGGGTGGTAAAGATCTCGGTATAAAAGTACATTGCTGGCTTTACATTAATTATTTATACAGTTTTATGCTTTTCCCACCACTGGATTACAAGCATTTTGAGACTGAGTCCTGTATATACTATTGCATCAATGGGTAAAGTATTCCAAATTTATATAAATATACCTGTCCCCCCCAAAATTATATAATTAAAGTGATTAAAGCCCAAACTCTTGAATAACTTATTTCCAATAGACATCAAATATTACTCTGAATACATTTTCTCTTTTAAAGAATTGGCAGTGTCAATTGATTCAGATATAAATCCAGAATCTGGTTGGTTAATTAAAGAAAAAAGCATGGTGAACTGTGAGTGAACTTTGTAATAGTAGCAGATCTCATTAGGTACAGGAGCTGCAGAATGGGTATGTAACTCAGCTCAAATCCATCACTGATATGGTAAAATCATTGAAATGGCTCAAGTATTGGCACTCTGAAGTTCAAGTAGAGTAGATGATATTAATAACCTATGAGGACTACCTTTTGTCTTTCTGTCCTATTGACATACTTATGTCATGAATTGTCTTGACCTTCAACCTTCATTGTTTTAGCATTATAATTGAGAAATGTACTAACTGGGGTTTAGATCCCACATTTGATCACATCAAATGTTACCCAAACTTGATAAACTTTTATTGAGAAACTTTTGTTTATTTTTTTGAATTTCCTTGACTGTTCCCTAAAGATTTTGATTGAATAGTTTGAAATAGAGCCTTGGCATTTTTATTTTTCAATCTTATTGACTTTCACACAGGAACATAGGAGTGTCCTTCTGAATTCTGTGGTTGGGGTGTGTGTGTGTGTGTGTGTGTGTGTGTGTGTGTGTGTGTGTGTATGTCTAAGTAAAAACTGAATTTTCAAAAACTCGGTATGATGACCTTCTTTTGTTGCTTGTTTTTAGTACTAAGGATTGAACCCAGAGGTGCTTAACCAATGAACCACATCCCTAGCACTTTTTCTTTTTTTCTTTTTTCTGAGACAGGATCTTGCCAAGTTGCTTAAGGGCTCACTAAATTAATGAGGCTGACTTTTAACTTGTGATCCTCCTACCTCAGCCTCTAGGGAACTACTGGTATTTACAGGCATGTGCCTCCATGCCTGGCTCATGATGACATTTTAAGTACAGGTAAGCAATGCTGTATCCTTTAAATGACACATATTTTCCATTATTCATTGTTACATGATTTGACTAAAAGCACTTGAGTGGTTTGAAGGGGCCATAGTGGTGAATGGCATGAGACAGAGATTTACTGGTATTCTAGCAAATAACAGCATGTTTATTTAATTATATTTACCAGTGAAAGTTCATACTTTGAAGTTTCAAATTGTAGAAGATCATTTATTCCCTAACCAGCTTCTGTTATCATTGCAGGTCTCCAATTTGATAAAAGTCCTACCTTTTCACTGTCGTATGCAACCAAGCCCATTCATTCTTATTTTAGGCAAAAAGTTCCCTTTCCTGATGTACCACGCACCTCTCCTAGTTTGAACTACCCCATTAATCAAGGGCCAGTTAGCTTAAGTTCCTCTCAGATGTTTTCACTGATAATGATTGTCCCAAAAGTTGTATAGCTTGTGTCACTCATATGAGGAATTAATATACTATGCTTATATATATAGTTAATATATAGTTACATAGTTTTTATGAGTGTTCTGACAGTCTAACCTGTAGCCTTGTGTGGGTGAGGGGCCATTGCCTACAATTATTCCTGTTCCTGGGATCAAACCTAGAGTCTTGATTCATGCCAAACAATTTGTTTCATCAGTTAAAAGTTAACAAGAGTTAAAAATAAGAATAACTTATTTTAAATTTAAAAAGATATGTAGGGAGGACTGATGTCTTTCACAAAGGTTTTACTTACCCATTCTTAGCAAGTGGACTTTTTATAATTTTCCTGTTATTGATCTTTCACCTGTTTCTTAGAATATAGACATTGTTGGATATTGTTCTGTCATGGTTCCTGAAGATTGTGCCTTCTGATTTACCTGTAGGAGAATCAACTAAGTGCTTATAGTTTTTTCCATTCATATCATTTTGTTCCTTTTGTTTTTTTTGGTCATACTGCTGGTCCAAATTCTTTTATCAACTTTGAAATTCTTCCTATTTTCTAAAGCTATAATTAGAGTAGTTTTAGAATACTGGTTAGAAATATAGGCTATGGATACATGCTACCTCATTTTAAATTTTAGCTGTTTTTTCCTTTTCCAAGATAAAAAAGCTAGTTCTCAAATACTTCTGTGCTTCAGTTTCCGTTTGTATAAAATGTGGATAACAGATTATCTCATAGTATTGTAATATATATATCTATATATTAGATATATAGATATATATATAGAGAGAGTATATATTTAATATGGAGATATATCTCCATATAAAATTAATGTATTATTTTACAAATTCTTTAGTCTTTGTATCACTCAATTTAACTTTCATAATGTTTTGCAAGTTAGAGGTTTGTAATCATTTACCTCTATTAGATTGCAGATTTCTTGAAGGGAAGGGCTGCTTTATTAATTTTAATGGATTTTACATAATAAAGGATTCAGTTAATACTGTATCAAGTAGGAAGGTGTAAAATGCCATGCTCAGCGTGTCCAAACTAGCAGGTTTCAGCAAGGGGCAAAGGGGAATGAGAAAAATTAAAAACTCACACACAGACAAATGTTTTTGAAGATAAAGCTGGTGTCAGGTGGAGTGCTGTTCTCTGATGGAGAAGCAGGACTAAAGAATTATGCCATCATTTTTATTTATATATGCTCCATCGTCAGGTTAAAGACTATACAAGCAATTTTCTTTGTACACATATATTTATAGGGCATATTCTGTGACTGCTTGTCGTTGCTGTTTTCCTGTTTTGTGGTTGAATTATTTACTTAATACTGACTAGCAGGCACTTTCTATATAACTTCCTAATATATATTGGACACATTTGGTGGTTTGTCTTTTGATTACAAACATGATCCATTTGATTTTTCCCCTTCTAACAGACATTTAATTTTCAAGTGGCCAATTTTATCTTTCTAGATTTTCTGGTCTTGATATCCTGTCCTTCTCCATCCCATTGAATTTTGGAGAAACTGCCTAGCAATTTTTGTACATTTGTTTTATGGAAGATGTTCTACACTTGCAATGAGTATTGATATCACTGTATTTTGAACTTTGTCAATCCCTTTTTTTTTTTTTTGAGGGTGGCATCAGGCATTGAACTCCAGGGCACTTGACCACTGAGACATCCCCAGCACTATTTTGTGTTTTTTTTTTAGAGATAAGTTGCTTAGTGCCTAGATTTTGCTGAGGATGTTTTGAAATAGAGATCTTCCTTCCTCAGCCTCCCAAGCCCCTTGGATTACAGGTGTGCACAACCACACCTGGCTTTGCCAATCCTTTATTGGTTGATGTAATAGTTTCTTTTAGTGTGTGTGTTGGGTGGCTGGGGATTCAAAAAATGCCTCATCTATGCCATGAAAATGTTCTATCACTGAGCAACATCCTCATCCTAATTTAGGGTTCTTGTCTACTTTTTAATTCTCACTTTTCAACTGATCTCCAGTTAGCTGGTCATTTGTATTCCCTCCCCCTATTTGTAAATTTGATACTAGGAATTGAACCCAGGGCCACTTAATCACTGAGCCACACCCCAGCCCTTTTTATATTTTATTTAGAAACAGGGCCTCGCTAAGTTGTTGACTTTAGCTTTGAACTTGTGATCCTCTTGCTTCAGCCTCCCCTGCTGCTAGGATAACAGGCATGCCACTGTGCCCAGTTTGATTTATCCCATCTTTATACTCTGTCCTACATAGAAGGAAGCCATGAAGACCCCAATTTGCAGGTTTTTTTTTTTTTTGATGTCTCAAGAGAAAAACCTTCCTGGGTGTGCCATTCACTTTCTACTGCCAGAGTCACTAACCTTTGTCTCCTCATCCCACTTGCAGGATTCTCCAGGATTTGAAGAACAAAGAGCAAGTATCCACAGACAGGAGCTCTAATTCATCTTAAGAGAAGGCAGTGAAGGAAAACTTGAACTCTGCAAGGCTGATCATGCAAGCCCATGTGATATAGGTGTCCAAACCCCTGGATAACCAGGGGTTCTGCCTATGGCTGCTGTGCTTGTAGTCTTATCACCAGTCCAGGCCTCTGGACTGTCATGGGAGATTTCTGCATTGTGCACTCCTGCATGGCTTTCCACCTACAAGCCTATGCAGCCCCTTGCATTTACATATAGTTGCCCTCAAGTGGATATCTCTGGACCTGGTGTCCATATCAAGGGCTTTCAGTTTGTTCTCGTGGTGCCTCCAGCTATAATCCTTGGATGGCAAGCCAGCACCCATCTAGCTTCCTCTCCACCATATGTCCTTATGCCTCGCCCACCTACTATGTTGCCCCTCCCACTCTGGCCAGAGATTTTTCCTCTCACTGTCCCCCAGTAAGATACCAGACCAGAGCCATCCCACACCCTAGGGCGCTAGAAGAGGCCCTTCTAGAGGGGCTGGCTACCATAGAGCTGCAGAGTACCTCTGTGAGAAAGGCCCTGCTCCACTTCAGCATTTCAGCACCGCCCAATATCCAGCCATGAACTCTGCCCTCTGCCCCCTTCCCCTGTTGAAGACACTCAGTTCAGTCCCCACTACCCCAAATTTCCCTGCAGGCCACCCTGTAGGGCCCACTGCTGTGTCTTTAAGCACTAATCAGTGCCCCAGAACCCACCACCACCCTTTAGTCCTGTGGAGTACAATGAGGTGGGCTCTGCTTGGATTTTTGTGTTTGACCTCAAATTTTTAATATTTTGTTGGTACCAAATTGAACCCAGGGCTGATAAACCACTGAGCCACATTCCCAGCCCTTTTTTTATTCTTTATTTTGATTCAGGGTTTCATTGAGTTGCTCAGGTCCTTGATAAGTTGCTGGGGTTGGCCTCCAACTGTGATCTTCCTGCCTCAGACACATGAGTTTCTGTGGTTAAAGGCATGTACCACTGCACCTGTTTCTCTTTGCTTTTTACATGGCATCTTTTGATCAACAGTTTGAAATTTCATATAAATCTAATGTATCATATTTTTGCTTCATGCTTTATAAGGCCTCTGTAATAGCTTTGTCTACCTTGAGGTATGGACATATTCTCATATGTTTTCTTGAACCTTTATTATACAAGTTTTTATATTTATATCTATGATTAAACTCTACTCCAATAAAAACTCAGTGGTGTCTTTTGCAGAATTTGACTGATTTTTTTCCATGTCCTGGGTATTGAATCCAGAGAATTACATGTATGTACTACCACATCTAGAATTTGAAGAGTTTTCACTAAAAGTAAAATGGAAGAACAAAATGTCACAATATTCAAGACAGTTTTAAAGAAAATGAAAAGGCAGCCTCCTTTTGCTGATATTGAGATTTATTATAGAGATTTTGTAATGGATATGATGTATTATTAGTGCAGGATTCCTAAGTAGCCAAAGGAACAAATAGAGGCCCCCCCAAACAGACCCTTGCATACATAGAATCTTTTTGCACCACTCAGGTTGTCAAAAAAGAATTATCAATCAGTGGAGAAGGAACAGACTTTAATAAATATACCTGAGAAAACTGGTAAAACATAGCAACATTTCCAAAATAAGAAAAAAAAATTACAATTCTGTCTCATATAATATACTAAAATTTCCTCAAGATGTTTTACAGGATACCTAAGCAATCAAAGGCTGAAGATGTCACCTATTCTGAAGCCTGTCATATCCTCTTGGTAGAGAGAGGTGGAATCAAAGGTACTGTGCAAAGTGTAGGTATAACTCATCTGCTGCACAAGATGCCACCATGAAGGAAAGGAGGCACAACTCAGTGAAGCAGTGAGGGACAGAGGTGCTATTCTTCATTCTGTCACAATTGAGTTCTTCTTGGAGCAGTTACTGATGTCTTGCCACCATTTTCCAATGAATCTTATGTCTTGTATGCTATCTCTGGGTATTTTCTTTGGCTCACTTTCACCTACCCACTGTTTTGTGACAAATGGATTGTGGAATTGACAGCAGCATTGCCATGAACATCTGTTGAGTGTTTCTTCTGTTAGACACATGCAAAGTTTAGACTGGAGATATATCCTGAACCACTGTGGTTAAAGGCATGCACCGTGGCATCCAGATTATTGTTACCTTTTGCCTTACTTGATTTTCATTGTCTTTTGATTTAGAAAGGTTTACAATGTCTCCCCCTTCTTTTAAAGAATATTTATACTTTTTAAGGAATGCTTGCTTATCTTCAGATCAGAAATTCATGCCCATTATTTTCTTGTTAAACTTTAGTGGGTTTTTTGCAGAGGGTAGTGTCCCAGGGATAGAACTCAGAGGCACTCAGCCACTGAGCCATATCCCCAGCCCTATTTTGTATTTTATTTAGAGACAAGGTCTTACTGAGTTGCTTATTGCCTCATTATTTCTGATGCTGGCTTTGAACTCATTAAGTTTTTGTCTCAACCTCCCCAGCTGCTGGGATTACAGGAACACTGTACCCCACACCCAACTTATTTTCTTTTTTGCTTTTAACACTTGCTTTGACATTGTTACTTTAAATAGTAGTTATACAATTAATTTATTACCCTAAACAGGACACTTCTAAAAATAAAAGTGGGTGATAATGACAATTATATAGAACAACAGGTATAAAATAGGACTATATTAGGCAAACCAGATGTACACTCATTTGATACCTAGAGTTCTATGTACACTAACAAATGATATGAATCAAATTTCATAGGCAGGATCATATCTTCTCTGGTAAATAACCCTGGCCTTTGCTCTGCATCTCCATTCTTCAGGGGGAGGAAAAATGGCTATATATAAATAAAATGGGAATCTCATTTAATTGTTATGCATAGTTTAAATGGAATATAAAATTGAAGACATAATTAAAGAAAGATGGAAGTAATGCAGAAACTATTTTGGAATAAGGGTTAGGACTTAGGATAATAAGAAGTGAGAATTATATTCCAATACCTGTAACAGTGTGAGCAAAAGTTAGGACCGGTTTAACAGTTATAGATTATTGGACTAGAGAAAACAAGCTGCTTGGTAATGACATAGGAAAAACCTAGGATCTTAAACATAATTGTGTCAATGTTTGCTCTTTAATTTGTAGGTGACAGGTAACCAGTGAGTTTCTGAGTACTGCACAAGCTTGCCTGAAGCTCCTGTGTAAAATTGAAATGCACCGTGTCAAGGGTATTAATTGGAAAGTTGAGAAATTGGAAGTATGGAGGGCACTTAGTGTTTTACAGTACTTAAGGGGAGAATAAATGTGGTTCTAGCAATAGACTTTCTATAGATATTCAGCAGTAGGAATATCAGGGGAAAGGAGATGAGGGCAAGAGTCTCCATGTCTGATAATGTGGAGGGCTGTATCTAGACAGATATGTAGTAAGGTTTTCCAGTTCCAACGTATCCATGATGGATGTACTAACCATAATTAATTAACATGAATAGAGCATACTTCCAGACCTACAATACTGATCTGTGTCTTTTTTTAAGAATCTAATTCAAGAAGGACCTTCCTCTAACAAATTTTCTACTGACAGAAACATGTTTTTACTTATATTTGTGTAGTAATTATAGAAATATTGTGAGGGAAAAAGCCAGGGACCCTTATTGCTTTGTTATCCACTAAGTAGGCTAGTATGGTGCCAGGTGTACAGTAAGTGATTGCATATGGGTACACAATAAATTACCTTGAAAAACAACCTCTCAAACATGAGGCCATATGCACATCAAAGCTTACTGCCTAGAATTAGGATGTGGAGAGTGGAAGTCTTGGAGATAACCAGTTCTGGGACCAGGAACATAGCCATTAGGTCCATTGAACATATCAAGAGAGTTCCTGAAAATGGGCCCAGCACAAGTTATCCAATAAAAAAAAGAGTTTGGGGGATTTGGAATGATTCCTTCTAAAGGAGCTCTATAAATGATGGCATGAGTCACTCTGGACAGGTGTGACAAGCTGAGCTGAACTGAATTGTGACAAGCTTGAGTTATAAAGGGGAATGACAAGAAAAAATTCAGTGTTGGATGAGTATTATCAGAGAGGAATGAAATTTTTATCTCTATGTTAAGAGAGAAACAATTTGTGGCATTAAAAAGTAATATATGTTTTTCCCTTTTCTTCTGACAATCATCCTTGACTCCTAAAACTGCTCCACAGATTCTCCCTCAATGACCTGCAATACAGAAACAGATCCTGGACTCTCTTCTTGGTTTTCACTTTTCTACTCTTTGTGATTCACCAATCCTCTACCATCTTATTACCATTCAAATCATGGCAAAGAAACTTACATCAATATGCATTTAAGTAATTGTTTTTGGCTGTCACTTTCTGTGGAGAAATAATGCCCTTGTGAAACACAGGGTGCTGATCTTCCTGCAGATGCCCAAGGATGCAAAATCACCATCACTGTTCCACCTACCCTCCCACAGAAAACCTTTCTCTGCTGTGGTTTAATAGACACTTTCCCATCTGCAATTGTATCTGGCATAATCTGCATTTCTTAAGCACTACAAACCACCCTTGTGGTGAAAAGTAGCTATTAGACTGACGAGTTTTCCAGGATCCAACCCCTCCCACATTCTCTCTCACACTCACCTCTCTCCTAATCAAAAGAAATGAGTGTGTATATACTATGATTTGGCACCTCCTCATAATTATTCAGAAACATGGCTGTTTTGGAAGGAGGGTGGGAAGCCAGAAAAATCTTCCTTGTCATAGTACGAGAGGAGAATAGAGAGGAGATGGGTGACTGTTCATCTCCCGCTCCCCAAACAGTGGGAGTTCACTGTGTAATATTAGTTTTCTTCTTTTATGTCAACAAAACAGGAAACACATACATACAGTAGGTTGAACTGTACATCTGATTGCCACAAATGCATCAAACATTGAGCCTGGAAGATGGAAAATTACTTAACAAATTTTACACACAATGTTGAGAAAAGTAGAAACTAAATACCTAAGTACACAAAATAAAAGTGTATGTGGGAAGGAAAGTCAAGTGCTGCCACTTGGGTCTTCAAAATGTGTCCGAATATTCTTTAGAATAAAAAATTGATAGTTTTCACAGAGGAGAAAAAGTAAGAAAATATGAACCTGAACTTTGATGGGGTTGGGGAAAGCACTGGGGGATGAGCATTCTGAATCTCAGCTGGTAGCATAAATGGATATGATATTCTCTTGGAAAAAACAATGCTTTGCAGGAATGGGGAATTAGAACAGTAACTAAAATAGGTATGGTTATTGCTAATTCATGCATACATAGGACATGCTAAATCATATTAAGTGTTTGTTTTTTGACTAGAAATTCCATTTCTAAGGAAAACGTTGGGAAAACAGTAATAGCCCTAACTTTATCAATATTATTCACAATCAGAGATATTGGGGCAACCCAAGTATCCAACTGTATGAGACTGGATAAACTGGTGGACATATATTTGATTATATAGATTGTATAGCAAAGGGAATATTGAAAAGATCACAGGTAGATGAATTCTACAAAATCCACAACTGTCCCTTCTAGTTTACATGGTTCGTCTTCTGTTTCTTTATCTGTAAAATGCATATGAGAAAAAGTCTTGCCTAATAAGGTCATAGAGGTATCTAATGAAGACTGTATCACTGTGGCTAGGACATGGTTGATATTTCTTGAATGGGAGCTGCTATAAAGAGCTATGAAATACCAAATGTTAAAACAGAAGGGAGAAAGCCAAATGCTATTGTATGGTGAAACAACATAGTATTCCCTTCCTCTATCCTTCCTCTACTGGTCTTCTGTTTATTAATTTATTAGTTTTCAAACTGGTGTTTTATAGATGTACATAAAGTTGAAATTCACTGTTGTATATTCATATATAAATATAATTCAGTCCATTTCATTCCACAATGCCTCCCTTTCTCTATCCCTCCTCCTTCCTCTGACAATCTTTTTCCACTCCACTGATGGCCCATCCACTATCACAGGCTTTCCTCTGCTTTGATCAGCCTATTTCACTCTAGCTTCCCCTTTTGAGAGAAGCATTCAACCTTTCACCTTATGAATCTGGTTGTTTTCCATTTCCATCCATTTATCAGCAAGTGCCACAAAAAGCAGCTGGTGTGGTGACCTTCGTGTGGGCCTCATGTGGCAAGTCAGTCTGAAGCCTGCCACCCTTCCTGTGACAGGACCTGGAGTAGCAGAGAGCAACGTGGGCAATGGTGTTGCCTGAGGTGTTGGGCTCCCCGGGAATGTTGTCTGCTTCTGGGTGGTGGTGGCCATGCATATACTGGGTGAGACATAGCACAGGCTGTGGTAGGACAGGGCTGGGGAGAGGGAAATGCATGCTTTTCAGCAGGAACAGGTGGAATGGAGCACCTGGGGCTACACACCTAGTCCTGACACTCCCTCTCTTTCTCAGAGCCCACAGCCAGCCTGTGTCCCAAAGCCATATTAGTGGTCCTTAATGAGGAGGCTGTGCCTGAGCCTGAGGGTTAGTGGACTACCCAAACCCCAGCACCCATCCATTGAGTGAGGTGTGAGGAAGCCCAAGCCCTGATTGCTCAGACATCAAGTCTTTCTGTCCCCTGGGCCGGGTCTTCCACAGAATTTGGCCCAAAACTCATGATTCAGCCTGCTAGAGACCTAGAAGTTGTGCTTTCTAGAGCAATGGCATGCTTTATGAGTGACAGTGCTCTTGTTAGAACATCATCATGATCACATATGCTATGCTTTTGATGTAGAAAACAAGTTCACATTCATTGTAAGACTTTTCCAAATAGAAATAAGATTAAGGGATAAAGATGTTTTTCTAATGTTACCAGGGATTGACCCTAGGGGCACTTAACCACTGAGCCATATCCCCAGCCATTTTTTTATTTTGAGTCAGGGTCTTGCTAAGCTGCTTAATGCCTCACTAAATTGCTTAGACTGATGTTGAATTTGAATCCTACTGCCTCAGCCTCCTGAGCCACTGAAATTACAGGTATGGATCACTGTCTAGCTAAGAAAAAAATTCTTTTCAACCATCAACTCTTGGTGGATTCCTTCCACTATTTTTATCATAGGTGTGCATACATGTGCAGATGAAGAAGTGCTGGACTTTATTTTCCTTTTATGAAAATTGGAATTTCATGATCTACATCCCCTTTTTACTCCTAGGGGCATGTTTCATGTGTCCCTCTGAATCCTGAAACAATGGGTAGCCCTATATACTTGTTTTTTCCTACACATGCTTATGAAGAAGTTGAATTTATGAACTTAGTAAGAGATTAACGTTTACAAATAATAAAATAGAACAAGTAGATGGCGTAGTGTAGCACCAATCATTTAAAACTGTCTTTTTTCTGGAAGTTTCCATTTAATATTTTCAGGCCACAGGTAACCATGGGATTCAAAAGTTAGGCTAAGGGAGGACAACTATATGCATTACAGTTTCCTTCCTGGAATTTTCACATGAGGTCATATTCAGAAGACAGCACACTTCTCAGCCCTGTGATCAAATCATAAGTAGTGGCCAACCTCTTGCCTCCCATGACCCCCTCTATATGTTCTCTTCTTTCCAAATCACACTGGGACAAGTGTACCATCTGCTTTCACCATGTTGCCAGCACCTGTCTTGACTCCTGTGGCCACTCACACTTCTGCAGCTCTTGCACCCAGTGGATCTTCAGAGACACTGCTATGTGTCCTGTGTGTCACTCAGATGAAGGCAACAGCCACACTGTGATCACCAAGATCTGGGGATAGCTCATAAGAGAGGCTCCCAGGTTAGCAGACTGGATCTATTTCTGCAGAGGAAGCAGATGCAGCCATGCCTTCATCATGGCCAAAGGTTATGGAGCCTGGCCAGCAGCAAGTAGGACAGAGGGAAGAAGGGGGCTGGTGGTCATTGTACTACTCTTTCTCCAGTGGAAGTTTGAACTGGGGCCATTGTAGCAATGAGAAACCTTTCTGCCCATACCAGGATAGACCCCTCTTGCTTTGGTGTGTATAGAGGAATTAGCCTGATTTCTCATTTTACAGCCATGGTTGTTAAATCTGTCCTGCACAACTAGGGTGTTGAAGACCTGGAGCAGAGAGACATGTCAGTGGAACTTACTGGGTCATCTCCCTCAACTCCCCCAAAGTGATCTGTGGTTATCTCTCTGGGTGCTTTTGAGGTTGTGATGAGATTATATGACATAGATGATTCCTCATTTGACCATGTGCTGTAGTTATGATTTGCTTAACAATTCTGAAATACCACAATAAAGTATGTCTTCTATGACTTTTTTGATAATGACTATGTTCTTTTTTTTCTCAGTGGCAAGAGTTCAAGTTCTAGATTTGTCAGGATGCCAGGGCATTTGGTGACCTGCCAAGCCCTCCCTGGACCACCTTGACTGCATGGGCTCAAGGCACCTAGGCCCATGTGTTGGCTCTACTGAGCTGAGCATGTATAGTGGATGGTCAAATAGCCACAGCCCACAAGTCTCAGCCAGACATAATCTAGCAATCGTGAGTTTTGGTACACTGCCTGGAAGCTCTGGCCCTAGCAGGGCAGGAGTAACCTGTGAGCCACTTCAGCAGGTGAGTATCAGGTGAAACCACATCTATGACTTTGCTCTTGTTCTTTTCTCTGCGACTGCCTCTAAAGGGTCATTTCCTAGGTAAGGGGGCTATAAAATAGGAGAATAAAACTTATTATGCTCAAAAATTATAATGATGGACACCACTATCATTGGCTTCTCTGCCACCCCATCACCAGCTGGAGAGTCAGGATGTTGAGATGGGTAACATCAGAGTATCCTGCACTCTGAAGTAGGATTTCTCTCTGCCACCCATGGTGTTCTAACCTTGAGGACATGACTTGCCCTTTATGAGCTTCAATTTATCTGTAAAGTGGAAATAAGATAATATTCTTGCTGTTAAATTTCAATGAACTATGCAACTTTGATCTTCAAAGTGCTCAAAATATGGCATCTCCCAAGAGAAGGGCCTAGAGAACAAGCCAGGCACCAGGGTTTAAGGTGAGTCCTGGCTTCCCACTGGCTTTTTCCAAGGGTACCCATCCCACCCCAATTTGGAGTAATTCATAAAGTTGTGTGTATGTGTGTGTGTGTGTGTGTGTGTGTGTGTGTGTGTGTGTGTGTGTGAGAGAGAGAGAGAGAGAGAGAGAGAGAGAGAGAGAGAGAGAGAGAGAGAGAGACAGTTTATGCTGGGTATCAAGATCTACAGTAGTGTCCTGGATTCAATCCCCATTATCCAAAAAAAGAAAGTAAATAAAAGGAAAGGAAAGACAAAGAAAGAAAAAACTCCAGGGGTAGAAACAAAAGATTGAGGTATAAACTCATTAGAAAGCTCCATCCCCCAAAATATTGTCTGTAACTGGGCTCTATGACACACACCTGTAATCACAACTTGGGAGGAGGATCACAAGTTCAAGATGAGCCTTAGCAACTTAGCAAGGCCTTAAGCAACTTAGTGAGATCCAGTCTCAATTTCAAATATGACCGAGGATGTTGTTCAGTGGTAATTCCCCTGGGTTCAATCGCCAGTACTAAGGAGATTGGTACAGTTCCCTGATAAAACATTATTAACAGTATGTTGTTATTCAGCCCAACTTGGAGCTCTCTACATGGAAAACCCCCACACCTAGGACATTATTAATCCTATTTGGGGCTCTCTACATGGAAAATTCCTATCGCCAGGATGTTTGTGAATCTCAATAAGCTTCAATTGCTTAACATCACAGCTGTCTAAATACACTGATACCAGCTGGAGCAAACAAAGTGCTGGCCATGAATTTAAACAGATGATTAAGGAGGTAAGATATTGAGAGCCAAAGCGGAGTCAGAATAGCCCCTGGCATTTTGCCAGAAGTAATGGTTTAGAGGCGAGCCATTAAGATGATGCTGGATTGATTCTATTGTATATTAGACCTTTACTGTCCGGTAATAGGATGGCTCTTGCTGCGTCCAGCACCGGCTACTTTGGAGTTCCTGTTGAGTTCTCACCATTCTGAGAGTGAATGCACGCTCAGCCCGGGGGGAGGGAGTTCTGGTTGGTGTGGTGTGTCCTGGAAGAAGGCCTCATGGGTGGCATACATGGGAGTTCGGAAATAAAGTTTGTTCCTGCTTGAGTGGCTCCTGATTTGTGCCCAGCCAGACTGCAGCAGTAAGATATTCAAATAATACTTTGAAAATTCTAATATATTTCTAGGGATCCAAAAATCTATGATATGCTCAAGAAAGACCAAGGAAGGTTCCCAATCTCTTGCTGACTTTGAAGCCATATATAGGCAGGAAGTAAGTACCAAAAAAGGGTTGTAAACTGCCAGGTGACTGAAGGTACACTCCTTGACAATGGGTCAAAGTTTGCTAGGTAAAGGGGCTTAGGAAATCTTTGTCCAAGCATTATGAATCACTAACTGCAACTTTTCTGTTTCTTTATATGTTTTATGCTTTAAAAATTTACTTTTTAGCAACATTATTTGGTAATTCTGAAAAGTAAAAATTCTGTCCTCCAAGGTTTGTTGTTGTTGTTGCTGTTTGTTTTAGTGACATTCCTGGGATGATTCTGTAGTCTGTATTTCCTGTAACATGCAGCCAACTGAAATCTTTCTTCAGTTAGTGACACTTTAGGGAATTCTGACCAATAACAAAGAGGACTGGAGTCTTCATATCCAAGAGGGGATCATCCACATCCTATAAGGGGTATAGGGTTAGATCTGCCCAGTTCACAATCACGCAGAACTGACCCAGCATGTACGAGGATGTGTTCCTGATGGCCCTGTCCCCACTGTCAATGATCCCTGCTGCCAGCTTCACCTTACTCTTACCCCCCGGGGGCCATACACAGTGAACAGAGGAAACCCAAGGCAGACAACGGCAGTGATATATTCCATGATTGACACCTTTGGACAATGGCACAGTCTGTCTGCAGGAAGGTGACTTCAGTGTACCTCAGCTTACCCAGTGTCCAGGGGATTGGCAGACCCACCAGCCATTCCCTCCTCCCCTTCCTCTGTCCTAACACAAGGTGTGCTATCCCATGAGAGCTACAATGAAGGTAAGTCAGGTCCTCAGATGGCACATGATGGGAGGTTTCTCACTTCAACCTTGTCAGCCTGCTAGGCCGAGACATCATCACTTTTCTCCACCAAGAGTTCATAAAATGGTAAAGGCATTGCCTTTCTCCCTTAAGTAGAATAGAACCTCTCTGCTCCAGACATCCCAGATTTTGTGGTACAGTTGCTGATTTCACGTCCCTGGGAGCAGGAGTCAGGTGGATGTGTTTTTCCTCTCTGGGCTCTAGGTGTCTACTCCACTAGACTGGACAGCACTGGGGCTCTGGACATGTCAGGGGCACTTACGCAAACTAGTGGACACACAATGTAAAACAAAGGAAAAACTCCTCAATATCTTATAAAGGGACAGAATATGAACATGACATGAAATTCTAGAGCTATTGATTTGTGCCTATGAGATTTATTTTTTCAGTTGGGCAAATTAAATGGTACTCACATGTGGGAAAAAAAAGTAATTCAGGAGTTGTTTTTTATTTTTGTTTTATTTTTTGAAATGCTGATTGATGTACATAAATAAAATATAATATATTGGAATTTCCTTCAAATTAACCTGAGTGAGAAAGGAAGCAGGAAGGGGAAAGATGAAGCAAACCTACTATGAGTTGGTTATAGCTAAAGTTGGGCAAGGGGCCCTGTGGTGTACTTACTAGCTTTTCTCACTTTGGGTCCTGCTGAAAATTTTCCATAATAAAGTGAAAAAAAACACTAAAGTTTGTTTTCTACAGTTTAAAAGGCAATCATCAGGTAAGCATCTAGCACTGGGCTTGAAACACAAGTCAAGACCTTGATGGCCATCATAAGCAAGCAGTACTGCCCCCCAAGACACCTCCAAATAAGACAGAAACCACTTACCTGACAGGCCACCAAAGCTCCCATGTTCCAGCCAATTAAAATGATGGGTTTGTGTGGGAAATTGCGGTGAATCTTCACAGGAAGGGAAAGAAGACAGTCAGAAGGAGGCTGCAGTCAGGAATAAACACCCCAGCACACTGGGTGTACCAGGGTCACCCGGGGTGTGCC
Source organism: Ictidomys tridecemlineatus (assembly GCF_052094955.1). Taxonomy (NCBI): domain Eukaryota; kingdom Metazoa; phylum Chordata; class Mammalia; order Rodentia; family Sciuridae; genus Ictidomys; species Ictidomys tridecemlineatus. The sequence continues at coordinate 749,553 of NW_027525461.1, read as the reverse complement.
AGGGTTGCCCAAGATAGGGTCATTCTCACCTCCAAAACTTTGCTCCTCACTGCCCTAATCATATGCTCAAGGCACTGCAGAAACCCCACTCCACTGCCATTTTTTGGCAGATGGGTGGCAACAGGGATGACCTAAAGGAAGGAAGGGTGCCATGCCAAAGTGCTAGGTTCAAATCTCTCCATTCTACTTAACCTACTCTGAATCCTTCAACCTTGCAGCAAGTGGTATCTGAACACCAATTAAGAGTCATGGGATGCTCTACATTTCAAGTTCATCCATTTTTACACCCTCCTGTGTTTCTTCTCTTCCATCTTCCTAGATCTTATTCCCATGTGGAGACGTTCTCTTGCCCCCAACAAACCTTGCCTAAGCAGCACAGCTGAGATTACCAGATGTGGTGGTGGTGTGAGGTGGGGAATGCAGAGTTAAAGGGGCCTGAGGAGGTGATAAGAATCAGAGGAGAGCCAGGGAGTTTCCTCTGCAAAGAGAAAATCCCACCTGGTGAGTGAGAGTCTCACCCACAACTATCAGGAGTGGCTTTTATGGCTGCTTACCCAACCCATGACCCATTGCTTACAGAACTATGTTAGGCACTAATAAACAAGTGGTTAAGGGAAAAGGTTACACCTTCCTCCAGCCAGGGCTACTAGGCTACGAGTCATAACATCTCACTGCCACACTTAAGCCTGAGCCCCTCAACTCACTGGCTTGTCATGAGGAAGCACCCCTGCAGCAGGGTCCCAGGGCCTTTTCAGCAGCAGCAACCAGACCTCAGTTCCTTTGGCCCCAGTCTTTGTGTTGGGTGACACAAGTCAATCAAGGTTGGGATCTAGAAAGACAAAGTCTGAGATGCCTCAGTGTGTAGCAAAGGTACAAATAAGTGGCTGCATGAAAAGTAAGCCCCCAGCATGCAAGAACAGTGTGTATGCTCCTTTTGAAATCAATCTGGTGAAATGCATCTGGATCCTAAGTTTATCCCCATCTCTGTACCAAACGATTTCACTAGAGAACCTTCTAAAAGGAATTATATCAATCCAGGTATGGTGGAACACACCTGTATTCCCAGCACCTTGAGAGGTAGAGGCAGAAGGATTGTGAGTTCAAACCAGCCTCAGCAAATGAGTGAGGCCCTAAGTAACTGAGCAAGGAGAACCTGCCTCAAAAATTTAAAAAGGCCCGATGTGGCTCAGTGGTTAAGTGTTCCTTGGATCAATTCCTGGTTCCAAAACAAGAAATTATATCAAAAATAATTTATACCCAGTGACATATTATCTGTTAATAACAACCAAAATACATAAACAATCTAAAGGTATATGTTAGGGAGCAGTTAAATAATTTATCCACTTGATTGAATATCTAGGATTATTTTCTTTTTTTTTTGTACCATTGATTGAACTCAGGGATGCATAAAGACAGAGACACATCACCAATTTTTATTTTCTATTTTTATATGGTCTTACTGAAGTTGCTTGAAGCCTCAATAGTTGCTTGAGACTGGCTTTGAACTTACAATCCTCCTGTTTCAGCCTCCCAAACTGCTGGGATTACATGTGTGTACCACCATGCCCAGCATGGTTTAATTTCAAATACATACTAGACAATATATAACCCACAGAAATAATTAGCACCAGGCATGATGGCCATGCTGTCATCACAGTGATGTGAAGGATGATAAGCTTGAGGCCAGCCTGAGCTGTGAGACTCAGTCTCAAAATGTAAATAAATAAAATGCAGGTCAGTGATACAGCATCCTTTGGTTCAATCCCTAGTCCTGAGAGATAGAGAGAGACAGAACAGGCAGAGAAAGCAAAGAACAAAAAGATTTTGCTAAAATTCTACATGTAAGACAAAATATATACAGCACTATATAAAAGGCTGTATGATGATATGAACATGCCAAATGTTCATAGAATTCCTGTGGAAATATGCATGACTTTTTCCTTATGAATTTCTGCATTTTCTAAAATTTCTAGTGACTATTTGCTGAAAAGAAAATATATATAATTTTTAAAAATTGCTTTTTCTGGGCTGGTATTTTGGCTCAGTGGCATAGCACTTGCCTTGCACATATGAGGCCCTTGGTTCAATCCTTAGGACTCCATAAAAACAAATAAACAAAATAAAGAAATTGTATCCTCATATAAATAAGAAAATTTAAATAAACCCTGCATTTTCTTCTAAAGTACAGTCTTCAAGTGTGGCTTGTTAATGAAGCCTACTATTATGTTCTAAAAACATATCCAACAATAGTGTATATATCATGACTTATACCATATCCTGTTCTTTTCCTGTCCACCAAAGATGTGACCTCACAGATGTATAAATATGAGTTTCAAATACACTGATGCTTACACTCCAAAGGAGTAACTGTGTGAATTCCAGACTGCCCACAGAGGTCAAAGTGATCTCAGAGAAAGGAAAAGGTTTTTACATGTTAGAGATCCTTTTCAGGAAGAAAGAAAAAAGTTTTTTAAAGATTGGAGAATGAAAAGTATCAAGGTCTGATGGAGGTTGTTAGACTTCAGAGGGAGCAGGAAAATAAAATCCAGTAATGACATAAGCCAGGGGCTGTCAGGTCATGAGTCCTCTGGATTTTAGGCCCTGCACCTCATTATGGAGATGGCACAAAGACATTACACCAGATCAAATGTAAAAGCAAGACATTGTCTCCTATTTTTATTAGCATACCTGCTAGCCATGCCCTCCAAACTGACCACGTAAAGACTTTACCCAACCCCATGTCTGAATGCATCACAGGGACTGGTGGCCCCCAGCATAGGGCAGACACCAACCATAGCCTTCCCTTCCCTTTCAGTGTCTGCAAAGCATCCATGTAGGCAGCCAGCATGGGCAGACTCAAGGTCTCTACCAGGGTCGTGTGCAGCCACTGGATCATCTTGGTGTCCCAACTCTCACTGGCCAGGGCCTGCCGCACCCGCCTTGCACACTTGTCTACAGCTACATGATGCAGCACTGGCTCATTACAAGCCTGAAAAATACAAGAAGAAGGAACAAGAGTTTCACATAGTTAGCAAATAGGAGGTAGGTAGAAATCAGTCAGTCATAGAGGCCTGAACTAGGAAGAGCCCACATTGGCAGATTTCTGATTTCTTACCCCTTCGTTGGCCAAGCGGGCAAATTGGTCAGACTGCAGGGCTTTGAGGTTCTTGTTGAATAGTGTGTTCTGGGCCACTGTCCAGTCAGTCCTAAAGGGAATATCTGAGAAATTAAGGACATACCCTAGGGACACTCCTCATGTATGCACAACATTTAAGGAAAACTCTGTAATCTTTTTTGATCCCCTTCTGAAAGAGTATAACTTGACACAAGATTCTGTTCCCAATCCTGGCAATGAATCATCTCAGCACACATTTGTATATTCTCACCTAAAAGTCAATACCAGTCAATGATGAAGTCTTTTAGTGCTACCAAAGCTAATTATTTATCTAATAGCTAAAATACTCCAGCAAATGAAGATAGGGTACCAGCGTATAGAGAAATTTGAATTGCATAGGTTGTACATTTCACAAAACCTGAAACAGCAAAGCATTTGAGTATACCAAAACCTTAGATTATGGTAAAACTTCTACTTAAACTAGCTTTAAAAAGAAAAATATGACAGATATGTGACTATTCTCCCGGTCTCAATTCTACCCTACAATAATTTCTCTCCCTTTTCCATGCTTCTTAATTTTTCCTCTATGCCACAAAATTAGTAAACTTATGTCCTATATAAGTTAACATTTTGTTATCCCAGTATATGACACCACCATACACATGACCATCTGCTTACTGAAAACTTTTTCTGTCCTCCAAATCAGCAGTAAACTGAAATCAGGAATCTACCCTACAGTTCTTAACCCCACATCAATGCAACCAGACAGAATTGTGGATCCTGTTAACCTGCCCATCAACCCACCCCTGGCAATCTGAATTAGGTACTTTAATTCAGACTAAGAAGCCTCCTAAAGATATGAAAACAAAGGCAATAGAAGAAAACCAATCAGAGCCAGGTACAGTGGTGCACACCTGTAATCCCACTAGCTCAGGAAGCTGAGATAGAAGGATTGTGAGTTCAAAGCCAGCCTCAGCAATAGTGAGGCACTAAACAACTTTTGACAACATATTTCTAAATAAAAAAATAACAATAGGTCTGGAAATGTGGCTTAGTGGTCAAATTCAATTCCCAGGATTAAAACAAAACAAAACAAAACAAAACAAAACAAAAACCCACAAAAATACCAACTCAGTAATACCTGTTTACTGACTCTCCCTGTCATTAGGAAAAAAACTACTCAATATTTTTTTTAAATATAAGTGATTGCAAGGCCCAAATAAGATTTATATCAAGGTAGTGTTTCTTATCAGTAAAAATAAAGTCAAAAAATAGGGCTGAGATAACCACTAGCAAGGTAGAAAATAGTAATCAATCTACCTAGCCATATACCTATTTCAGATTCAGGTCTTTCTAAGAATGAAATAAGAAAACATCTAAAAAACATAGAAGACAAAAAGGAAGATAAATGTAGCTATATGAAAATTTCAAACCTCTGTAAAAGGGAAAAAGAATTATAAAGTTAAAACATAGTGGGAAAATGCAACTGCATTGAAATAAGAAAGATACTCCAGAGCTGGATGTTGTGGCAACACACTTGTAATCCCAGCAGCTAGAGAGGATGAGGCAAGAGGATCATGAGTTCAAAGCTAGCCACAGTAATGGTGATGTGTCAAGCATCTCCCTAAATAAAATACAAAATGGGGCTGGGGATATGACTCAGTGCTTTACTGCCCCTGAGTTCAATCCCTAGTACCAAAAAAAGTAAGAAACAAAGATACTCCAGAGGCCAATGTGATGACACCTGTACTCCCAGCATTAGGGAGGCTGAGTGAGTCATGAGGATCTAAAGATCAAAGTCAGCCTTAGCAACATAGAAAGACCTGTCACAAATAAAAAACAATGGCCCTACTTAGGGGTGTTAAAACTCCAGAAAATTAATACAATAAGAAGTAAAAGCATTTGGGCTGGGGCCATAGCTCAGTGACAGAGCACTTGCCTAGCATGTGTGGGGTACCAGGTTTTTCCTTAGCACAACATAACAAAAAACAAATAAAAATAAAGTCATGCTGTCAATCTACAATTACAAAAATTCTTTTAAATAGAATGAAGTATTAAGCTGGGTGTGGTGGTTCATGCCTGTAATTCCAGTTGCTTGGGAGGCTGAGGCAAAAGGATCGTGAGTTCAAAGCCAGCTTCATCAAAAGCGAAATGCTAAGCAGCCATTTTTTTTCAAACAGTCTGGCAGTTTCTCAGAAATTAAGTACAGAGTTCATATACATATGATCCAGCAATTCCATTCCTAGGTACTTTACACATACATTCACACAAAAACTTGTACACAGGGCCTGCTGAGGTAGCTCAGTAGAGCACTTGGCTAGCATGCACAAGGCCCTGGTTTCAATCCCCAGCAAAACACACACACACACACACACACACACACACACACACACTTGTACACAAATGTTCACAGCATCATTTTCATTACAGCCAAAGCAGAAACAACCTAAATGCCCATCAGTGATCAGTGGACAAATAAAATATGGATTATCTAATCAATGGAATGTCAGTCAACAGAAAGGAGTGATGTAACATGGACTAATAAGCATGACCCTTGAAAACATTCCACCAAGCACAAGCCAAATCACCCACCATGGAAAACATGCAGTTCATAATCCCATATACTCAAGTCCGAAAGAGGCAAATCTATGTCAAAGAGTGCACTGGTGGCTCCCAGGGACCAGTGAAGTCAGGAGGAATGGTGATTAAATGATAATAGGAATAGAGTTTCTTATTGAGGTGATGAAATAGTTCATCAAACTCACTAGGATGTTGGGGGCATAACTCTGAATTTACACTAAAAAGCACTGGCAGTACACATAAGCTGGTGAATTACAGGGTGTGTAAATAAACTTCAATAAAGTTGTTATATAAAAGGGAAATGTTTGCTAAACAAAAGAAAAATGGAGGAATGCTGATTCTGTTGGAAGCAGGGGCAGGTAAACAAAACTAGCCAGCAAATCCAGGAAAATGAATGTAAATATCCCTCAAAACCAGAGATTGCAAAACTTTGTTTGTATATTTGTTTGTTTGAGAATAGGGAGGATTATACCTGAGAGCTCATGCCTGCTGGGACATACTCTAGTACTGAGTTGTACTCTCAACACTTTCTTTTTAAATTTTAGGACAGAGTCTATTTAGCACAATGCTGACCTCAAACATGTAGACCTCCTGTCTCAGCCTCCCTAGTAGCTCATATTACAGACATGCCACCACACCCAGTTTTAAATCTATTTTTAAAGCCACTCAAAATATCTCTTGGATTCTCATGTGATTCTAAAAAATTTGCACTCTACTAGCTATAGACCACAAAAATGTAAAATCATACAAATGTACATTTAATTTTTGGTAGTCTGGGTGAGCCCTATATTGTAATGCAAGCTACAAAACTAGCCACACCCATCAAATTAAATTATTTTTTTTTATTCCACAAACTTTTTTAAAGAGAGGATTCTTAGCTAGGCACAGTAGTGCATACCTGTAATCTCAGCAATTCAGGAGGATCACAAATTTGAGGCAAGTCTCAGCAACATGAACCATGTTGCCCAGGTTAGAGTCAAACTCATGGGCTCAAGCAATCCTCCATGGATTATTCTGAGCTCTGAAAAAACACTCTGCCTATATGCCTACTGTATGCCAGGCAAGGCCATAGGGAGGCTGAGATGGCAGAGATGCAGGCCCTACTCTCAATGAGCTCACAGCACAGCAAGCTGACAGTCATGAGACAGAGTTAGGAGAAAATTCCCATTTATGTAGCTACAATAAATGTCTCGTTAAAGAGCATGAAAAAATTATTATAGGATGGTGACATTAACCCATCCCTCTGAGGAGTGGCCTACTATTGACATGCTCCTCCCAGTGCTCTGTTGGAGGAGGGGCATCTGCATCAGGCCTGGCAAAGATGACATGTCGTTCACACTCATTCATCATGCAGCACACCTTCTGGTTGTCATACAGTTGCATGGGAGATGACATGACCATCTCCACATCTATTGGGACATATTATTCCATGTAAACAGGTGAGGAAATGAGACAAGCCTACAAATGCTGCAAACAACACCATGGTTAACAATCACCTGGTTACCAGAAAATGTCTCTTTAACATAGTCTGGTTTACATTGCATAAGCACATTATAGCCACAAAAATTTTTGATCCTAAGTCATCTTTCTCACATTTTTCTAGATCTCTTCCCTCTCTGTGGTATGTACTGAAGGAATATAAAACCAGCTAAAAGTTTAAAAAGTGACCAATAGCTTTTATAAAGAAAGATATATTCCTTAAGCAAATAATTAACTACATAAAGGTAATTATTATTACAAATACAGAAGCTATAAGCCACATGCAACTACCTAAATAAATTGAAATTAAATAGTATCAATCAATTTAAAATCCAGTTCCTAATCACATGAGACACGTTTCTAATTCTCAGCAGACTGGCCACCAGATCAGACCACACAGGATTACAGCATTTCTATAACTGCAGAGTTCTGTTGAATTGCACTGGTCTAGAGTTTTAAATGATTCATTAGTAAATCAACTTGTACTTAACTATATGATTGTAAGAAGTCTTTGATTATATAGGATCACCTGTTATGCAGACAGCTTCTATCTAACTCATTTTGTGCATTGCCTACAACTAAAATGAATATAAATGGATCATTGAAGAATCTTTCACATTTTAAAATGATGCTAATAGAATTTTAGTACCATTGGGATCCTTCCCCAACACCTTAGGTACACTGTACAATCTTTGTTGCATGAAATACCATGCAAATCAATTGGGTCTACTAGCTATCTCCTCAACACCATATTAAATTTTTTACCTCAATGATCTCACTGCACCCATTCCCAATGACTGGAATAATCACATCCTTGTTAAATGAAGTGAATAACTGTGCAGTAGATTTGGTAGTGGGAATAAGAGCTGATTATCTTCTCAGATCAGAAACTGAGTGAACACTTGTGGACATGTGTGCCTACAAGACTATTTTGATTTCGGCATCTCAAACCTATACTCCCTAGGTCTCCCCAATTTATGGTACCATCCAGCTACTCAAGTCAAAGATCTAAGAGGGATCATATTTGAACATTTTTCTTTATACTGTTTCCATCCCTTTCCAGACTATCATGATGTCTAGCTCATCTCAAGCTACTGCAAAGGTGTCACTGCTGGTATTCTTAACCCCACTCTTATACTATAATCTACTTTTTAAAAACCCAAAGTTATCCTCTAAAAATACAAACTGGATCCCTAGATTAAAATTCTCCAATGACTTCATACCACTCATAATCAACTGAGATTTCTTCTGCCAACCTCTCTCTACCTCCTACTTACAACCCACCTGCCACCATATTCCCAGCCACAATGGCCTAAATTTATTTCCTACAATATGCCAAATTCCAATTTTCAGGGTCTATGTATGAGAAAAATTATTTTCTCATATAAACCAGGGTTTATATGAGAAAATAATTTTCTAACTACCAACAAAATGAACTCTACAGAACCTCACTTTAAGAAAAAAACTGTCACAAAGTCAGATGTGGTGGCACACACCTGTAATTCCAACTGCTGAGGCAGGAGGATTTAAATTTCAAGCCAAACCATAGCAACTCAGGAAGACCCTGTCACAAAATTTTCAAAAAGTGTGGGAGATGTACCTCAGTGCTTGGCTAGCATGCACATGGCTCTGGGTTCAATCCTCAGAACCTGAAAAATAAAGTAATATAACGAGGCTGGGGCTGAAGCTCAGCAGTAGCAACCTTGCCTGGCATACATGAGGCACTGGGTTCGGTCTATCAACAACTAAAAAAAAAAATAAAAAAGAATTAAAAAATAATATAATGGGGTATGAATCCAGGAGTTTCAATGTCAGCAAGAAGCTTTATATAACAAAAAGGAAAAGATTTCAAATGCTTTTTACAGGAACTTTTCAGTTATGCCTTAGGAGAGAGGCATCAAGCTTACAGTTTTAGCACAGTGCTCCAGGTCTATAGACAGCCCCAGGAGGGTCACTGGGGTGCAAGATTTGGAGAGTAACCTGGGCAACATAGAATTACTCCCCTTTCATTGAAACAAAAACAAAAACAAATCAAAAATAACAAAAGCCAACCTGAATCAAATGTTAAGGAGGCCAGAAACTGTAGTGCATGCATATAATCCTTGGAGCTCCTGAGGTTGCCACAGAAGGATAACAACCTCAAATCCAGCCTCAGCAAATTACCAAGGCCCTACACAACTTAGAAAAACCTGTCTCTAAACAAAAATTTTAAAAAATGGGCTGAGGATGTGGTTCAGTGGTGGAGGACCCCCTTGTTCAATACACAGTACCAAAAACAACAACAACAACAAAGATTATGCTAGATATTCCCTAAAGTCACAGGTCCTATGTCTTATACAACAAAAATTTCTAACATCATTGGGAAATGAATCAGAAACCACAATTCTATGTGTATTTAAAACACATCATGTGTTGCTATGTTTGGAGCCTGAGTTCAGTCTCCAACACTGCAAAATCAAAGGAAAATAAAACAACAAAAACACATCATGGTCTCTCTTATTCTTTAAGAATCAAAGGTGGGGTGAAGTAGAATCTAAAGGGCAAAATACAAGGCAAAATAAAAGATTTCTATCTCCAAACAACTAAAGCCTCTGCTTAAGGAAAGATTGAAATTAGGTAAAATTATAACCCGTGTCCAAGAGATTAAGATGTCTGCTTTTCTAACTTTTCTCAGGAAAATTATTCAGTGCAAATATTGACACTGAGGCCTGATATTTGTATATGCTCAACAGAAATGCACAAATTAATCATCCAACCTTCCCATATAAGTACCCACCAATCATCCCTCCAAAAATCCACTCTAATCCTTACCTGCTCAGTTCTGGCAACAGTAGCCTTTAGGAAAGAATCCCAAACTCACATGGTATTCTGATGCTGCCTCAGGGGAGTGACAAAGAGCATGCAGGTGGGGTGGACATGACTGGCATCTGGGTGAGCACTCCATGGCTTCACATAGCTATGGTCCAGAAAAAAACAGGTCCTCTGGAGGAGGAAGGGAATCTGCCTGAAGTCTGGCAAAGATGACATGCCAGTTGCACTCATTCATAACACTGTACACCTTGTTGTCATAGAGTGGCATAGGAGTCAACCTGACCATCTCCACATCTATTGGGACATCTCATTCACTGTAAACAGGTGAGGAAATGGGACAAGCCCCACACATACTGAATACAACACCATGGTTAATATTCATCTAGTTACCAAAAAAATGTCTTTGCATAAGTACCTTATCACCACAAAAATTATCCTCATTCATCTTTCTCATATTTCTCTCTAGATCTCAGCCCTTTATGTGGTACATGCTGAAGAAAATAAAATCATTTAAAATTATATTAAAAAGTGACCAACATCTTTGTTAAGAAAGACAAATAATACTGGTCGAAGTGGCCCATGCCTATAATCGCAGTGGCTTGGGAGGCTAAGGCAGGATAATCACAATTTCATAGCCAACCTCAGCAAAAGTGAGAAACTAAGCAACTCAGTGAGACTGCGTCTCTAAATAAAATACAAAATGAAGCTAGGGATGTGGCTCAGTAATTGCATCCTCCTGAATTCAATCCCTGGTTACCAAAAAAGAAGCAAAAAGACTCAATAGTGGGTGTGAAGTGGAATCTAAAGAGGAAAAACACAAGATCTCTAGCTCCCCCAAAAAACTAAAGCCTGTGCTTAAGGAAAGATTAAAATTAGATAAAATTAAAAACAGTCTCCAAAATACTATAATTAAGGGCATCATTTGATCATCAGAGTAGTACATATCAACAAATCTCAAAATGAAAGAAATAAGACTGCCTTAAAGTTCAAAACAATTGCCAACAGGTTTATTTAAGCCAATGTAATTGTATCTCCTATCAAATAATAATATCATGAAAGCTGCTTGCCCTATAATACTGATTGGCTGAAAATATTAGACTAAGAAGGTTTTAGATTAACCTATGGGTGGAAGTTCTGTCACATTGAGAAAGCAATGTCTTGGGAATTTGCTCCTAACATTTATGTGTGAGGTCAGCAAATGCAAAATGTCTGTTGTTGTCACTGTCAAGCAAACCACAGCACTACACCAAAGTGACACAGGTCTAACCCTGTATGGCAATTATTTATTAATATATTTATTTATTTATATATAGTACTGGGGATTCAACCCAGGGACCCTTACCATTGAGCTACAATCCAGCCCTTATTATGTTGAGACAGGTTCTCCCTAAATTGTGGAGGTTGGCCTTGGAATTGCTACCTCCTGAATTTCTGGGATTACAGGCATGCCAAATCATACATGGCCTGTGTGGTAATCTTTTTTTTTTCTGTTACCAGGCATTGAACCCAGTAAGTACTTAACCACTGAGCAATATCTCCAGTCCATTTTTATGCTTTCTTTAGGGTCTTGCTATGTTGCTGAGGCTGGCTTTAGACTCACAATCCTCCTTCCTCAGCATCAAGAGCCACTGGGATTACAGGCATATGCCAATGTGTCCTGCTGTATGTGGCAATCTTTTAAAATCAAGATCTCAGCATTTATTTTTATCAATTTAATCCTTTTCAATTTCTTTTTCTCTATCTATGGCTTATCTAAGTGGACACCCTTCTCTATTTTCCTTTACATGTCTTGCTTTTCTAACTTTTCTTAGGACAAGTCTTCAATGCAAATGTCCACATTTAGGCCTGATATTGGTATGTGCTCATCACAGATGCCCAAATTAACATCCAAGCTTCCCACACAGCACCCTCCCAGTCACCCCCATGAAAGTACTTACTTCCCAGTTCTAGCAGTAGTAGCCTTTAGGAAAGGAACCCAAACTCACATGGTATCCTGGTGCTGCTTCAGGTGAGTAACAAAGGTCATGCAGGTGGGGTGGGCACTACTGGCATCTGGTTTGGCATTTTATGGCTTGGCATAGCTGTGGTCCAGAAAAACTGGGTCTCACTCTCTTTCATGCACTGAAAGCAGGAAGAGCAGTGAGGTGCCCATGGGACAAGCTGAATTCTAGAAGTTCCTCTACCCACCCCTGTGGGTCCTCTCAGTAAAGCAGCAGCAACTCAAGGCATGGATATCTACATCCAAGTCACCTGCAGCAAAAAGTGTCCATTTAAGTCAATTGGAATATTCTAAATTTCTCCAAACATAGACTATCTAATGGGAGTCAACATGACCTGCTACAGATCCTACTGCCCATATATTGTACAGAACATCTTTGCCCATGCAGGGAGGGCTCCTGACATCCCAGAACCACCAGCAAAAGAGTGATGGTGTCAGGACATCCTCCATACTCCATCTCCACAGAAAACTGGAGAATTGACTGCCTCCATGGTTCACGAAGACTTGCCCTGGACTGACACTGAATTTACTGGGTTAGCACCACACTTTCTATGTGGGCAGGAAGGAGTCTGGTCATCAACAGGTATCACAAACATGAGTTCCACAGAAGACAATGGTCTCTTGTTTCCGTCTGTAAAGCAAACACGGGCACCCTTATAGCAAGCCGGCCATGTGGGCCACCACCAGGAAGTTAACCACAGCCTGGGTTCCCTCTCCTCCTCCTGACCATGGTATACCCCACAACCGTTTTGCAGTGACTGCGGGATACTCTGAAATCTTGGAAAGACAACAAGGCATGCTCCCCCGAGGCAGTGTGGACCCAGCGTTGCCAGGGAGCCCTTTTCCAGGCCCAATGGAGCCCCCTGCAAACCATCCCCGACTCAGGCACCCTTGGGGTTCCCGCCACCAAACCTGAAGAGGGTCCCTCCTGGAGGCAAGGCTTGTGAACCATGTGGAAGGCTGTGGCCACGGCTCCTGGGTGCAAGTGGCTTCGCCAAATTTGCGTTGGGTTCATGATGGGGAGGAGCCACCTGGATAGGCCTTGTGTCATTGTGGCCCCAGACACCAGTCCCAGACCCCGTATGCACGTCCTGCCTTGAGCGAGGCCATGACTCTAGATCCTTCCCCAAGTCCAGCCTGCAGCTCACCCGTAGTCAGGGAGCTAGCCCTTCTGAGCTGGGTTCTAGTGCGCTTGCGCGGTACCGCCTCCATGTCCTGGCAAGGAGGCACATGCAGAACGCCAAAGGATCAAGGCACCTGACAGGAGGGAGAGTTAGCCACAAAGTCCGGCGTGGACTCACCTGCAGGGACTTGGTTCAAAAGAGCAAAGTCAGGAACGCAATCTAGTTTCTGAAGCAGAAATTTCCATGACCTACGTGTTTAGCAGGGAAGAGGAGCACACAAAATGAGGTCAACCCAGACAGCCCCCAATGACTGCCTTTTTCTCTTCAGGTGCTCCCTTTGCCTAAGTAAGCCCCACAGACCCAGAGCAGGGGTGGGAAGCCATGCACCAAACCCTCCTCCAGAGCAGCCTCCTTGGATTTACTCTTTAGGAATATGCATGTTAACTCATTATCTCCTATACAGGATTGAAAACTCAGGGCTAATGGGATTTATTAATGAGCCGGGGGTGAAGTGGTATGAGTTTGGCCCTAGGCTCATCCCCAGCAGAGCCAAAAATGTTAAAAATATTTTACTAGTTAAGAAATTTCTCTTAACAGAAGAAACAACCACAAAAAACTAAGAAATTAATTTAAAAATAAATTAATTAATTGCAATATAAGTTATGAACCAATAAATAAATAAATATTCTAATAAATAAACTCTATTAAAAATAATTACTAAGAACTGGATGAAGTTTATTACTAGAGCACTTGTCTGACACACTAAAGGTCCTGGGTTAGATACGTAGCACCACAAAATAAATAAATAGCAAAACAAACATGTTTATGCAGTTTTTCTGAGTGTTGTTGGTCCTTCCAGGAAGTATAGAGGGAAGTCAATACCAGAGCTTTTTCCTGAGGAGTATAAGGAATAAAGGGAAGGTAGTTGGAGGATGTTGAGGGTGTGAGTGGAATCTCACCTCCAACATTAAACTTCCAAACACTAGGTAGGATCCCAGCAGGCAAGTCTTCAGCTTTCTCTTATCTCTAAATGAACAAATGCTGAGAGTACAACCCAGGTCATGAAGTTGTCACCTGTCAAGAATACAAACAGAAAACTAATTAACAAATATATGAGAAAATGTTCAACATATATTACAATTACAGAAATGTAAATCAAAACTACTCTAAGCTATAATTTCACTCCATTCAGACTGGCAGTTATTATGAGGACAAACAACAATAAGTGTTGGTGAGGATGTGGGGGAAAAGACACACTCATTCACTGCTGGTGGGACTGGAAATTGGTGCAGGCAATATGGAAAGCAGTATGGAGAATTCTTGGAAACCTGGGAATGAAACCACCATTTGAACCAGCTATCCCTCTCCTCGCACTATACCCAAAGGACTACAAAACAGCACACTAGAGAGACCCAACCACATCAATGTTTATAGCAGCACAATTCACAATAGCTAAACTGTGGAACCAAACTATATGCCCTTCAGTAGATGAATGGATAAAAAAATGTGGCATATATACACAATGAACTTTTACTCAACAATAAAAGAGAATAAAATCAAGACATTTGCAGGTCAATGGATGGCATTGGAAAGGTAATTCTAAGTAAAATTACCAATCCTCTCCCCCTCAAAAAAAAAAGCCAAATGTTTTCTCTGATATAAGGAGTCTGATTCATATTGGGGTATGGAGGGGGCACATGGGAGGAATAGACAAACTCTAGATAGGGCATAGGGGTGGGGGATAGGGAGGAGACAGTGGTTAAAAAGGATGGTGGAATGTGATGAACATCATTATCCAAAGTACATGTATGAATATATGAATTCACGTGAATATACTTTGTATTCAACCACAGATATGAAAAAATGTGCTCTGTATGTGTAATATGAATTGTAAAGCATTCCACTGTCATGTATAAAGAAAAAAGAAAAAAAGAATGCAAATAGATTTCAGTATGGCATTACCAGGAAAAGCCTTTCACATCATGCAGCTTATTTCAAAACTGAGAACTGACAATCTGAAAAGTTGAAAACAGCAGGGCACATAATAATTGGGTACTTCATTACATGCTAATGACTCGGTATATCTGTAAATTTATGTAAGGTAGGCAGAGATATGATCAATCATTAGAGTTTTATTTTTAGTATGCTATTTTTTTCACTGAAATTTCTATTTAATGCTAACAGCACTCTGTTTCTATAGTATGCATATCTTATCACTCTATGATCAATAGATTTCTGGAAGTTTGTGTTTACATGTCTTCATTTTATTGCCTAGCACATGTGCAGCACTGGGTTTGATCCTCAGCACCACATAAAAATAAATATATAAAACAAAGGTCTTGTGTTCATCTACAAGTAAGAAAAATATTTTAAAATTTAAAAGATGTTATAGTATGGATTTGCGTTAATAATAAGGGCAACAGGGCAGATTTTATATTAGTATCAGTTGTAGTAGTATGGACATTACATTAATATTAGTCGTCACAGGCAGGTATTACATTCATATTTGATGAATTACTATGCATATTATATTAGTATGCAAAACCAATGGGCAATTATTGTATCAGTTTGAGACACTATAGTATGATTATTTATACTAATATTAAAGGCCCCAGGGTAGATATTATATTAGGTACAGATACAGTTGTATGGAATATATATAGTATATATAATATATATAGTATATATATTATATTTATAATATTATTGCATTAATATTAATGGCCAACAGACAGGTTTTATATTAATTTTATATGTTATAGTATAAATATCAATTAGTAATGAAGCCACTGGGTACCTATTATATTAGTATTTGATTCACTAATATAGAATGTCATATTAATAGTAAAAGCCATAGGACATATATTAGTTTAAGATGCTATTTAGTTTAAGATGTTTAATTAATACTAAAGTTCACAGACCACATATTATATTAGTTTAAGATGCTATACTAAGGATATTACTTTAGTATTGAAAACTCAGTGTAACTATATTATAACTTGAGCTCAGTAGCAAATATCATTTACCACAAAAAAACTACGTGGGCTATTACATTAGTTTTCAAAGCTATGACAAGGATTTATATTAACATTAAAGGCCACAGGGCAGCTACTAATTTTGCATGCTATAGTATGGATATTATTGAGTATTAAAGACATAGAACAGCTATTAAATTAGTTTTACATGCTACAGAATTGATATTACATCAAATTTAAAGGCCACAGAGCAGCTATTATATTTATTTTAGATGCTATTATATAAATATTATATTATTGTTAAGGGCATCTAAATATGAGTATGGGTATCATATTAGGATCAAAAGCCATAGAGAAACTATAATATTAGTTTTAAATGTCATAATATGGATATTATATTAGAACTAAAGGGCTCAGGGCAGCTATTTTATCACTCTAAGATGATAAGAGAATGGTATTACATTAATATTAAATACCCCAGTACTACTTGTATTATTTTTAGATGACACAATATGGATAACATTCTAGTATTAGATTTCACAAGGGATTTATCGTATTATTTTAGATGCTATGTGTGGGTACCATATAAGCACTAAAGGCCATAGTGAGCAATTATATTTGCTTTATTTTATCTTAAGATAGAGAGAGAGATAGAATTTTTAATATTTATTTTTTAGTTCTCAGCGAACACAACATCATTATTTTATTTTGTGTGGTGCTAAGGATTGAACCCAGTGCCCCGCACGTGCCAGACAAGCACGTTACTGCTTGAGCCACATCCCCAGCCCATTAGCTTTATGTTTTATATTATGAATAACATATGAATATGAAATGCCGCAGGGCAGCTTTTAAGTTAGTTTTAGATGTTATAGGATAGATATTGTATTACGATTAAAGGCTACTGTAGAGGAATTATATTAGTTTTAAAGATGATATTATAGCTATAATATTAATATTAAACTGCATAGGTCAGTTATTTTAATAGTTTTAGATGCTACATTATGAATATTAGTGTCAAAAGGCCACAGGGAAGGTATTATTTTATATTTAGAGGCCACAATATTGATATTATATTAATAACCACAGGAAGCTATTTTATTAATTTTAGATGCTATAGTACAGAAATTAGTATTAAGGATCAGATGGCAGATATTAGATTTAGATCATCTCTAGTGTGTATGTCATATTAATATTAAATGTTATAGGGCAACTATTATATCAGCTTCAGATGGTATAGTTTGGGCATCATATAACTTAAGGCAATTAAGCAGATATTGTTAATTTTAGATGCTATTTACAGATATAATACTAGTACTAAAGGCCACAGATCACCCATTATATATTAGTATTTGGTGCTATACTGTGGATATATATTAATATTGAAGGTCACATGACAGCCATTGTATTATTACTAGGGGCCGCAGTACATTTATTTTATCAATATTAATACCTACAAAATTTAGTTTAGGTGTGTGATACTATGGATTTTACATTAATAACAAAGACCAAATTGCAGCTATTACATTACTTTTAGATGCTGTTTTATGGATACCATATTAGTATTAAAGCCCACAGGGCAAAGATTATGTGAGTTTTAGATGTTTTAGGATAGATATTATATTAGTATGAAAGAAGACAGGACAGCTATTATATTCATTTCAGATGCTATATAATATGGTCATTATTATTAAAAGCTTTTTGGCAACTATTAGGTTAATTTTTGATGCCATAATATGCATATCATGTTAGAATTAAAGGCCACAAGGCAGTTATTATATTCAATTTTTATGTTATAATCTGGATATTTTATTAGTACTATTGTCCTCAGGGAACTTATTACAATAATTTGAGATGTTATAGTGAGGATAAAATAATAATACTAAATCTATAGGTAGCTAATATATCAATTTTCAATGCTATCATATAATATTAGTATTCAAGGTCATGGGGTGGCTAATATAACACTTTTACATGCTATAATATAGATATGATATTAGTGTTAAAGGCCACAATGAAGTTACTTTATCAGTATTACCTAATAATGTTGATAAAATATTAGTATTAAAAGACACAGGGCAAATATTATATCAGTTTTAAATATTATAGTTTCAATATCATATTAGCATTAAAGGCCACACAGGACAGCTCTTACATCAGTTCTGGATGCTCTAGTATAGATATCATAGTAGTATTAAAGGCCACAAGGCAATTATTATGCCAATTTTAGTTGCTACTATGTGTATATTTTAGGAGCATTAAAGGTCACGGGATGCTTTTCTATCAATTTTAGATGTGAAAGTAAAGATATTATTTTAATATTAAAAGCTACATGAAAGCTACTGTATTAGTCTTATAGGTATTTATAGATGTTATATCAATATTACATGTCACAAGGTAGCTATTTTATTCATTTTATATGTCCTAGTATCGATGTTATATTAAAATGTAAGAGCATATAAATGCCATATTAGTGTTAAAGGCCATAAAGCAGATATTATATGAATTTTACGTAAAATATTATGGATATTATATTAGTACTAATGATACTAATGAAAAATATTATATTAATGTTGGATGTTATAATACAAATATCATAGTAGTATTCAAAGCCACAGGACAGCTATTATATTAGTTTTAGATGCTAGAGTATGAATATTATATTAATATTAAAGACCATAATGGAGTTATTATAATAGCTTTAGAGCCACAGTATGGGTATAATACTAATATTAAATATACCATTTTAGTTATGATATCAGCTTTAGATGCCACATTATGGATATTATATTAAATTTCATAGGGGAGTTATTATATCAGTTTTGGTTCCATAGTACAGATGATAATATATTAGTATTAAAAGACCACAAGGCAGCTGTTATTTCACTTTTAGAGGCCACATGATTGATATTATATTCATATTAAAGGCCATAGGACAGCTATTATATTAGTTGTAGTTACTATACTATGAATATCATCATAGAATTAAAGGACATAGTGCAGATATTATATTAGTTTTGGATGCTATAGTATTGATATCATAATAGTATTAAACTAATTTTGGATACTATACTATGGATATTATATTAGTACAAAGAGCCAAAAGGCCACTATTATATTATTTCTGGATAGTATAGTATTATTTTAGTTAGGTTTTTTACCATTGTATCTCAAAGTTCTGACAAGAACATTTTTAGAGAATGAAAATTTTATTTGGCACTCACAGTTTCCAAGGTTTCAGCCCATAAAAGGCCAACTCCATCGTTGTGGAGGAGGAAAGCCACTCAGAATGTGGCAAACAGGAAGCAGATACAGAGCTCTGCTCATCAGGAACAAATACACCTCAAAAGAATGCCCCCAGTGAACCACCTCCTCCAGCCACACACTACCTTACTACAGTTTCCACCCACTTAAACCCTCAGTGAATTAATGGACTGATTGGGTTAAGGCTCTCATAACCCAATCATTTCATGTCTAAACTTTCTTGCATTTTCTTACACATAACATTTTGAGTGACATCTCATATCTAAACCATAATATTCTGCTCCCAGCCCTCAAAAGTTCATGCTCATCTCACAATGCAAAATACATTGAGTCCATTGCCAAAAGTCTAGATGTTTTTCAGTTTCAGAATTCTCCAAAAGTCCAATTCCAAAGTCTCTTCTGAGATTCAAAACAAAATCACAGTGTAAAAACCCCTGTAAAAATCAATACACACACACACACACACACACACACACACACACACACATTCAATATATAATGGCACAGAGTAAACACTTCCATTCTACAAGGGACAAATAGGGGCATAGAGAGAAGGGACGGGACAAAAGAAGACCAAAATCCAGCTGGGCAAACAAAACCTGTATTTTCACATCTAGCATCTGAGGCATATGGCATTGTGATATTCAATCCTAAGTGCCTGGGTAGCTCTACTCCTATGGTTTTGTTAGTAGCAGTCTATGTGGTCTCTTCTTGGCCTGTCTCTTCTCAATTCCTTGAGTTTCCTTGGAAGATGTTTCATGATACTGGTATCTCTTAATCTCAGAGATCTCCAATGCAGTTTCAGCTTCCTTCTCATTAATTCATTCATCAACCTCTCAAGGGCTACCTGCAGAGACTCCAACACTGTTACACTTTGTCTGGTCTCCCAGGTTTTCCTTTGACATCTACATGGATGCCTCCATGACCCCCTTAGTCCAGCATCTTTCAACCCTACAGAACCAGCACCACATGGTTGACGCCAAGTTCCCACCATCTCAAGCAGTAGTAAAGCCTCCTGAGACCATGGTTTCAGCAGCCTGTTGATGCCTGAGCCTCTAAGCATGGTGAAACAACTTCCTAGGCCCCCTTGTGCAAACAAGATGGGGATGGTCTTGCAGATTCCTGAGAAGCCTTCAGGCAAAACTTCCTATTGTCTCTGAGTAAAATATTTAGCATCTCTTTTGTGGTTCTAATTTCTTTAACAACCACAACTGCCTTAGCCTCAGTTTGCCTCACACTTCTTTTGCAAAACTGCAAGTTATTCAAATCTCCACTGACTTATGATCCTGATTATTACAGAAAACTTGGCCAAAAGTTGCCAGCAAAATTTTTTGTCATTGCCTAAATGCATTCTAAAGATTCAGCTTGCATCTCTAAACTTTTCAAAATTTCTTCCCCCAAAAAACAGCTTCCAAGGCTTCTGAACCCCATGTTACCATGTGCTGTTATTCAGAGCAATTAATCCACTCTAGGTACCACCTTGAATTTTAGTTAGCTTTTTCTGCCACTATGATGAAAAGACCTGATAAGAAAAACTTTAGAGGAGGAAAAGTTTAATGGGTGTTCATAGTTTCAGAGGCCTCAGTCCAAATATGACCAACTGCATTGTTCTTGGCCCAAGGTAAGGCAAACATGATCATGGCCAAAGGGTATGAAAGAAGGTGCTCAGGGCATGACAAAGAAGAAGAAAGAGATCCCGGCTCACCAAGAACAAAACATAAACCCCAAAGGCATGCCCCCAGTGACCCATCTCTCCAGAAACACCCTAAATTAACACCCATTTTAAATTAATAGCCTCTGGTTAAAAACCACTTTATCCCAATGTGTGAGTTAATGCACTAATTAGGTTAAGGCTCTCATAACCAAATCTTTTGACATCTCAACTTTTTTTTCATTGCCTTACACAAGGGTTTTTTGAGAATTTCATATCTAAACCATAACAGGTATGAAAGGCCAAAGTTTAGCTACTACTATTAGATGCTGTAGTAATGGATATCATATTAAAGATAACAGGGCAGCATAGATGTTATGATGGAGACTATATCAGTATTAAAGGTCACAGGGCAGATAATACATCAGTTTTAGATAACAGTATGCCTATTATGAGTGCTAAAGGCCACACTACAGATATTATATTAATATAAGATGCCATAGTATGAATAACATATTCATATTAATTGCCACATGGCAACTATCATATTATATTCAATGCTCTAGTATGGATATCATATTAGTATTGGAGGTCAGGGAAACTACTGTGTCACTTTTAGATTCTCTAGTGTGGTCATGGTATTAGGATTAAAGACAATAAGGCAGCTATTATATTAGTTTTAGAGCCCACACGATAAATAGAACATAAACTTAAATGCCAAAGGGCAGCTATAGTATGATTATCAAATTAGTATTAAAAGCCACAGGGCAGCTACTATATCAATTTTAGGTGATATATATTGGTATCACATTAGTATTAGTTTGAAATGCTCAAATATGGATATCATATTTATATTTAAGACCACAGGAAAACCATTATAGCAATTTTAGATGATATAATAAGAATATCATAGTATTAAAGACCACAGCTCAGCTATTTTATTAGTTTTAGATGCAATAACATGTATATTCCATTAATATTAAAAGCCACATAGAAGCTATTGAATCAGTTTTAGAACAAATAGCCTGGATACTGTATTAGTATCAGAGGCCATAGGGAGCTATTAAATTAACAAGTTATATTAGTCTTGAAGCCAAAGTTCCGCTATTATAATAGTTTAAGATGTTATGTTATTATTATTACCTTAATTCAAAGGCCACTGGGCAGCTCTTATGTTAGTTTTAGATGTTATACAATGGAAATATATTCTAGTAAGAAAGCCCATAGTGCAGCTCTTTGCAGTTCTTATATTACTGTTGGATGCTACACTACAAAAATTATATTAATATTAAAGGCCACAGGGCAGATGTTATACCAATTTTAGATACAATAGTATTAATATTATAATAATTAGAAAACCAAAAAGTAGATATTATATTAGTTTTAGCAGTTACATTTAAATATTATATATGTATAAAATGCCACAGGGCAGCTAATATATTAATATAAGATGCTACAGTATGGATATTACATCAATGTTAAAAGCCACTGGACAGGTATTATATTGATTTTGGATACTATAATATGGATATCATGTTACTATTAAAATATTATAATGTGGCTATCATATAATTATAAATTTATTATATTATATTAATTTTAGATACTATAGTATGTATGTTAACATAATATTCACAAGGCAGATATTAGTTTTACATGGTATATTATAGGAATAAGTATAGGTCACAGAACACCTGTTTTATCAGTTTTTGATACTATAGTATGG
This sequence comes from Ictidomys tridecemlineatus, assembly GCF_052094955.1. Classification (NCBI taxonomy): domain Eukaryota; kingdom Metazoa; phylum Chordata; class Mammalia; order Rodentia; family Sciuridae; genus Ictidomys; species Ictidomys tridecemlineatus. The sequence continues at coordinate 726,832 of NW_027525461.1, read as the reverse complement.
ATGTTATATTAATATAAAGGCCACAGCATAGCTATTATATCAAATTTACATGTTATATTAGGCTTTAAATACTATATTATGACCATTATATTAGTATTAAAGTCCACAAGGCAGATATTATATTAGTTTTAGATGCTATTGTATGGATATTACATTCATATTTAAGGCCACAGGACAGATTATATTTGCTTCAGAACTCACAGTATGGATATAGTTGAATGCAAAGTTCAGCTATTGTGTTAGTGTTACATGCCACAGGCCAAGTATTATATTCATTTCAGGTGCTATGATATTAATATCACATTCAAGTAAAGGCCTCAGCGCAGCTTTTGCAAAAGTTGTAGATGCCATCTTATGGGCATCATATTAGCATGAAAGTGACATTGAAGCAATTACATTGGTTCTGGAAGCCACACTGTGGATATCATATTAATGGTAAAGGCCACAGAAAATTTATTATATTAGTTTTCCAGGCCACACTTTGAATAATATGTTAATAATAATGGAAACAGGTCACTGATTTAATCAGTTTTATTTGCAGTAGTATATACATCATTTTTAACATTAAAATTCACAGGACAGCTATTATATCAATATTAGATGCTCTACTAAAAGTGTTATATTAATGTTAGAAGCCACAGGGCACTAATAATATTAATTTTCAATGCTATTATGTGGATATCATGTTAGAATTAAAGATCATGGGGCAGTTCTTATATTAGTTTATATGTCATAGTATGGATATTGTATTAAAATTAAAAGTCACAGAGCACCCATTACATTAATTTTAAAATCTATAATATCTATATCATATAAATTATAAATGTTAGAAGAAAGCTATTATATTATTATCAGATACTATAGTATAAATATTATAGATTATGAATATTATATTAATATAAAAGGCCACATAGAAGCTACTATATTAGTTTTAGATTTTATAATATGAATATTACATTGGTATGAAAAGCCATAGATTAGTAGTTTTATTTTATTAGTTTTAGAATATATAGTATCAATAATATATTAATATAATCACCAGAGAGTAGCTATTATATTAGTTTCAAATATAATACTGATCACAAGTTCAAGACCAGCCTCAACAACTGAGGAGGCCCTAAGCAACTCAGTGAGACCCTGTCTCAATTTTTGTTATTAAAAAGGGGGTGGGGTGGGGCTGCTCAGTGGCAGAGACTTGCCTTGCAAGTGTGAGGCACTGAGTTCGATCCTTGCACCACATAAAAACAAATAAAGGCACTGAGTCTACATACAACTAAACGATTTTTTAAAATGAGGGTGGTGGTGTTGGCTGGGGATGTAGCTCAGAATTGCTTTGGTTTAAATTGACAATATCAAAAATTAAAAAAAAATGACTGGCAGCTATTATATCAATTTTTGAAGCTATAGTTGGGTATCATAATGGTATTAAAGATTACTGAGCAGTTATTGTATTAGTAATATGTTCTATACTATAAATATCATACTAGCATTAAACACCATCATGTAGTTATTTTATTATTTTCAGATGCTATGATATGGATACTATATAAGTATTAAACGCAGCAGAATAGCTCTAAGGCCAGTTTTAGATGCTATATATGGATGCTATATATGGATATCAGATTAGAACCAAAAGCCACAGAGAAGCTATTATATCAGTTTTCAATACAATATTATGTTTAACATATAATACAAAAGGCCATAGAGCAGCCATATCAGTTTTTGATACTATAGGATGGACATAATAATAGTGTTAAAGACAACAAGGCAGCTATTATGTTACTTTTACATGCTGCAATATAGATATCATATTAGCTATGAAGGCCACAGGGCCAATACTATATCAGTTTTATTTTTATTTTATTTTTTTGGTATCAGAGATTGAACTCAGGAGAACTTGACCACTGAACTACATCCCCAGCCCTATTTTATATTTTAGTTAGAGACAGGGTCTCACTGAGTTGCTCAGCACCTCAGTTTTGCTGAGACTGGCTTTAAACTCATGATCCTCCTGTCTCAGTCTCCTGAACCACTGGGATTACAGGTGTGTGTCACTACACCTAGCCCTATATCAGTTTTAGATGCTATATTATGAATATCATACTAAAATCAGAGGCCTTGGAGCAGCTGTCATATCAATTTTAAATGCTATATTAGTCTTAAAGGACACAGGGCAGCCACTTTATCAGTTTTTGATGCTCTTTTATGGATATCATATCAGTATTGAAGACCATGGGGCAGGAATTATATCACTTTTAGATGTAACAGTATGAATATTGCATTAGTATTATATTATTATATTAACTTGAAATGCCATTATTTTATTTTATTAATTAATGGATATCATTTTATTATAAAAGGCTACAGTGCAGCTATTTTAACAGTTTTGGAAGCTTGAGCATGAATATTATATTCACATTAAAAGCTAAAGGGAAGCTAGTATATTAATTTTACATGTACTGTTCTATGGGTACCATAATAATATGAAAACCACAGGGCAGTTATTATATTAGCTTAAGATCTAATAAGATGGATATTACATCAATATTAAAATCCACAGAGAATGTATCATATTTTTCATATGTTATAGTATAGATATTATATTAGTATTAAAGGTCACAGGGAAGCTAAGTATTAGTTTTAGAGTTTATACTATGGATAGGATGTTGGTATTAAAGACAATAGTGCAACTGTTATATTATTTATAATGATAAAATATGAATACTACATCAGAACTATAGGCCACAGGACTGCTATTTTATTAGTTTTAAATGCTATAGTGTGGATATCATAAAAAATTGAAGGTCACAGAGCAGGTATTTTATTCATTTTAGATGCTGTAGTATGGATTTTATATAGTATTAAAAGGCCACAGGGAAACTATCACTTCAATTTTAGGAGATACAGTGTTGATATTATTAAAGGCCATAGGGCAGCTAGTATATTAGTTGCTATATGTGGATATTGTATTAATATAAAAGGCCACAGAAGAGCTATAATATTACCTTTAGAGGCCACTGTATAGTTATAATATTAATAATAGTGTCACAGGCAGCTCCTATAGTACTTAGTATAGGTGCTGTAGTATGCACACCATAATTAAAGCCCAGGCAGGCAGTGGCACATGCCTGTAATTCCAGTGAGTTAGGAAGCTGAGGCAGGAGAATTACAAGTTCAAGTCCAGCCTCAGCCACTTAGTGAGTCCCCAAGTAATTTATCAAGACCCTGTGTCAAAATAAAAAAATAAAATAAAAAGGGCTGGGGATGGGGTTAAATGCCCCTAGTTTCAATTATTATTACCAAAAAGAATGTATTAAAGCCAAAACTTCAGTAATTATATTAGTTCTATATTACATATGTATATGTATGTATATATATATATATATGTGTGTGTGTGTGTGTGTGTGTGTGTGTGTGTGTGTGTGTGTGTGTGTGTATCTTATTAGTATTAAGCTATTATATTCATTTTAGATACTATAGTTTGGATATAATATTACTATTAAGTGCAAGAACTATAGGCATTTTGTTAAATTATTTTAATTTTAGATGCTATAGTATGGATATCATAATACTATTAAAGTCCACAGGGCAGCTATTATATTACTTTTAGATGAGATAGTATAGAGATTTTATTAAATTTAAGGCTAAAGGCGATAGGGCTGATATTATATCCATTTTAAATGCTATATACTATAGATATCATATTATATGGATATCATATTAAAGGCCACAGAGTAGCTATTATATCAATTTAAGATGCTATAATAAGGTGTCATATTGGTATTAAAGGATACAGGGCAGCTATTATATCAGTTTTAGAGACAATTGTATGGGAACTACATTAGTTGCCACAGGGTAGATATTATATTAGTTTGAGATGCTATAGCATGGATATTAATTTTGTATTAGAAAACTACAGGCCAGCTATTATTTTAGTTTTGGATTCTATAGTTTGGATATATTATTAACATTAGAGGTTACAGGGAAGTTATTATATTAGTAATAGTATTAAAACTCAGAACAGTTATTATATTAGTTGTACTTACTATAGTATAGATATTACTTCAATATTAAAGCCACATATCAGGTATTATATTAATGTAAATGCTTTAGTATGGATAGTATACTAATATTAAAGGCTACAGGAGAACTATATTATTGTATTCTGCAGGCACATATGCATATATTAATACTAAATGTCACAAGAAAGTTTTTACAATACTGTAAGTTGCTATAGTAAACATACTACATTAGTATTAAAGGCCAAAGTTTAGTTGGTATATTAGTTTTAGATACTATGTTATATTTTGATAGTATTATGGGTATCATGAGAGTATTGGCAGCTATTATATCAGATTTAGATGCTACATTATGGAGAATTTATTAATATTAATGGCCATAGGGCAGCTATCTTATCAGTTTTAGATGTCAAAACAGGTAATCAAATTAGTACTACAAGACAGCTATTATATTACTATTCAGACCACAGGGGAGATATTATATCCATTTTAGATGATAAAGTATATATATCTTATTTGTATTCAAGGCTACAGGGCAACTATTATATCAGTTTTATATGCTACACTAAGCAGTTTTAGATGTTCTACTAATATGATATCATATCAGTATTAAAAGTATCAGGGTAACTATTTGTTTTAGGTGCTACAGTATGTATATTATTTAGTGTTAAGACCACAATGCATCTATTATGTTAATTCAGATGCTACAGTATGATATTATATTAATATTAAAGGTCACAGGGCAGATATTTTATTAGTCTAAGATGACATGATATGAATATCACATTAGTATTATATGTATTATATCATATAATTAAAGGCCACAGGGCAGCTCTTATATTAGCTTTGGATACTATAGGATGGATATTTTGTTAGTTTTAAAGATCTCAGGACAGCCATTGTATCAGTTTTAGATGTTCTAAAATGGATATTATACATTAGTATTAAATGCCCAGGTCAACAATTATGTCATTTTTAGATGTTCACGTATGTATAACATGTTAGTATTAAAGTCAACATGGTAATTGATATATTAATTTCAATAGTATAGCATGGATATCATTAGTTTACTGGCTACAAAGCAGATATTTTACTAGCTTAATGTACTATAATATAAATATCATACTAATATTAAAGACCACAGAGCACCAGTTTATCAGTTTAAGATTCTATATCATGTATATTAAATATTAAAATCCACCAGAGAGTTATTATATTGGTTTCACAGGCTGTAGAAAAGGTGTCACATTCATATTAAAGGTCACAGGACATCTATTACATTGGTTTTAGAGGTCATAATATGAATGTCATATTAGTATTCAAAGCTACAGGTGCACTATTATATTAGTTTTAGATGCCATAATATGGATATCACATTAGATTTAAAGGCCTCAGCCCAGCTAGTATAATCATTTTAGGTACTATAGTTTAGATATCATAGTAGTATTAAAGGCTTCTAATGGCTTTGATATTTGTTTTTGATGCTATAATATGAAAATCATATTAATAGTAAATGCCACAGAGCAGCTATTTTATCAGTTTTCCATGCCATATTATGGTGATTGTATCAGTAACAAAGGCCACAGGACAGCTATCATATTAGATTTAGAGGTCATAATATGGATGACATATTAATAGTGAAGTCTATAGAGTTCATGCTATCACAAGTTTATTATATTAATATTAAAGGCAGAGGGAAGCTAGAGGATGGATATAATATCAGTATTAGAAGGCCACAGGACAGCTTTTATATTAATTAAAGGGCCATAAGTTTTATATCAGATTAATGTTAAAGGCCATGTGGCAGGGGCTAGGGTTGTGACTCAGTGGTATAGCACTTGCCTGGCATGCATAGGCAATGGTTGGATCTTTAGTACCACATAAAAATAAATTAATTAAATAATGGTATTGTGTCCATCTATAACTTTAAAAAATATTTTTAAAAGGCCACAGGGTAGGCTGGGGTTGTGGCTTAGTGGTAGAGTGCTACCCAACCAAGACCACAAATTTGCTCAGGCCCAACCCCAAACATAATTTCTGCACAAACCCTAATGCTCACTATATAATTTTTGTTTCTGATCTTCACCTTGTGGAGGGACTGGGCTTCAGTGTGACTGACCTTGAGAAGGGGATGGCCTCAGTGTCTATGACATTTGAAGGCTGGCTTTATTCCTCTATCCAGAGTTAGTTGGTCACAACTGCTCATTTCTTGGAGTATATTCTTCTGGACTAGGTTGGAGAGATCCAAGTCCTGCTTCCCCTTAATATGAACTTGACCTATGACAATCAAGCCACTATTTCACAGTCATTGTGAATACTGCACACAAGTGTCACACCAGCGTTGTACTGGGACATTGTTATACCATTAATGGTATTAAAACAGGCTCTGTGTATTGAGGTGGTTGCCCTGTGCCATATGCTTGTAAGTGGTAGAGCTAGAGTCCTGTGCACAACACCCAGCCTCACACCGAGCTCTCCTAACACCTTCACTATCTCCAATACAAGGAAGGAAGAATCTCAGTCCCTGACCAGGACAGTGTTCTCTGGGGCAGGCGTTTCAGGTGATACTGTCCTAGAAGTGGTGGATGAGTGATGAAGCAGGGTGAGGGGGTGTTCACTCAGCTTTACCTAATCCTCAGTTTTGACCTGGATCCCATATCAATTTTAATCCCTATGAGCTCTAACCACAAGAATCCTGCCCTGGAAGGGTTTGAGGTCAGGCTGCACACTCCCCAAACAATGGAGGCTGGTTTCTTACCCAAGAGCATGTGCTAACTTTAAACTCATTTTCCAGCCTCCTGGGAGCCAGAAGTGGCCTTCATCAGACCCTCCAGTTGTGTCCTGTCTCATGCCAGACTCCAAACATAGATTCTTCTCTGCCCAGAATGGTCACAGTCCAACCTGGCCAGTCATCTTTGCAAGACAGAACAGAAGTTGTCCTTTGCAGATCAGGCAAAGGAGGTGTCTGGAGACTGTTTGCATCATTCAGCCTTACCTATATCCCAGGAAAAGAGGAGATGGAGGCCAACTCTGCTTGTCCACTGGAGTTACTAAGGCCCCAACTGGACAAATGGGGAAACCCAGTGCTCTTGTGGCAAGGGTTTTTATACTTGTTTACTTGGCTTAAAGTTGCACAGAGCATAAAAGTGCAAACAGAGCTTGTCACAGGACTCTGAACATGTGGGGTTTTGCCAGGTCCAGAGCCTCTTGGGACATTTAGAGATTAACCTATGCAGATGGAAGTCAGTCTCCATTCCTTTCCTCATTTCTCTCATTTGTGCTGCTGCTATTAGTATCAGCAAGAAAAAAAGAAACTCAGCTTTTCCTTCTCTGTTTCTTTCATGACTTTCCATTCCTCTCAGCCTTCTTCTTCTCCTCAGCAGCCTGTGTTAAATCTGGCTAGGCTAGAATATGTGCTCATGTAATCCATAAGCCTCAGAGTCTGGAATCACTAGTACCACAGGCCTCCACGCCTGTTTATAATTTTGGAAGTTCTGGATTATCTTCTAATTTGTTTCTCCAGATTCCAAAAAGAATTTATCTTCATAGATTTTATGTGTAGCCTCTTGTAGTTAACTTCTCAGCCAGAAAAAACATTTTATATGTTAGTCATTTCCTATAAGGGTTTATGTTTTACTTGATATTGTTTCTTTGGTTGTCCTTCACTTACTTCTCCTTTATTTTCTCTTCTACTTTCTCTATTTCCTTATCTATCTTTTTCATGGTGAATAAATGGAGCATGAAAGTGGAAAACCTGATTTTTCTTTCCTTTCTTCCATGACTCTACCCTCCTCATTAAACTCTATTTTTCTCCATGGTGTCTTGGATATGTTTTCAGAGTCTGGGCTGATACACTTGCATCCACATCAAACCCCAGCCTTTACCTCTATATTTGCTTGTACCTCAGGCTACCTTACTTACCATTTCTGATATGGAAGATCTGAATTATCTTCTACCTTGTTCCTCCTGATTCTGCAGGAAAATTTTCTTTGAAGTTTTGACTTTTGTCACTTGAACACATTTTTATAGTCCTTTTGATATTTTTGTTGTAGTTAACTTCTGAAGTAGAAAAACAATTTTGTAGGTTATAGCATCTTATAAACATTTTTATTTAGATTGATTTTGTTCTTTGGTTGCCATTCATTCATCATTCATTCACTCATGTATACTGCAGTTCCAGGAAACCAACCCAGGCATCACTTATTCCAGAGAAAGCCTCCACCACTAAGTTCCTTACACAGCCCTGGAAGTTGAGCAATTGATTATGGAAGACTTACTTTCCCCAATACCACTAAGACTAGGAGAGAAAGCCTGAGGCATACAGAATTCATTTAGCTAGCCTCAAGAGAAAGCCCAGATTTCCTGTGGTACCTGTGTGTGTGTTTGTTTCATGTGTAACACAAAGGATACTCTAACTAATCACCTGGGAAGTTGAGGCTGGAGAATGGGAGGATGGCATGTTGCAAATAATCCTGGAAAACCTCATGAGACCATGTCTCATAAAAATGACTCATTATGGTATGGTGACACTCAGTAACCCTGCAAACATGGCACTGAAAGTAGCAAGGAGCATTCCAACTGCTATTAGTATCAGCAAGAAAAAAAGAAACTCAGCTTTTCCTTCTCTGTTTCTGCATCACTATGCCCACTGTGCCCTGGAAGATTTGCATGGGACCCACTCTGTTTTTGGTGCATAAATTAACACAGAAACATTAGTAGATAATAGAAGAAAATGGTATTGGAACACTGGAAATCAGTACTTTTGCATAGGAAGCTCTGGGAAATGTTTACTGTAGTCTTCCTGAAGTTGAGATGAAATTGAAAAAAACAAGATGAATTTGGTTGTTTGGAAAGTGTGAAAGCTGCAAGTGAACTCTATTCTCTTCTATCAGGAAAAGTAAGTGAAATTAATGAGGCACTTTGCAGAAAATCCAGGGCTTGTGACAAATTCTGTTATGAAGATGGGTGGTTGAGGAAGATGACACTGAGAGAAGAAGAATTTGAGAAGTATGTGAAATCTGTTGGGGAGTGAAAATGGCACTCAAAGTACACTCATTCAACACAGCTGTCTTAAGTAAAAAAACACTACTTTCAATACTGCTACTGGAGAAAAATACCCTTTATCTTTTCAGAAATTTTAGATAAACATAATATGCATTATTTTTACAATTCCTTATGATTTTTAGAGTAAGTTTTAGGCTCTGGTGAAATTATCTGTGGTAAAAACTATTTTTAAAAAAGTATGTAATCCAATTATGAGTCTTGATATATGTCTTATGTAATATTGTAATTTGCTTACAACCATTCCTACATTGGTGTGAATAGAGTTCATTATCTTCCCACTGGAAAAAATTAGGAGTGGAAGAAAGTGTTTGTCATGCAGTGTCAGAAGAAAATACTGTCCTAATTGTATAATATACTGTATTTATTGGTATTTTTTAATATACTAAAGGAACAGATTTGCAGCAAGATAAGAAAGAAAGTATTCAACTTACAAAAAAATCAAAGAGTCTGGGGCTGTGAAGTGGCATGCCCCTGGTTTCCATCCTCATATCTTTTCCTTAGTTATCAATACTGTGCTGCCTTTCTTAAAGACAGAAACCTGACTTTTTCTTCTCTGTTTCTTCCATAATCTACATTCCTCTCAGGCCTTCTTTTCCCCAGTGTCCCAGCTGTGTTCCCTGAGGATGGGCCAGAACATCTGCACTCAGGTAAAACTTCAGCCTAGGCTTCTGGATTCGTGGGTATCACAGGCTGCCATACCTACCTGTTTCTGATTTGGAAGGTTAAATTAATTTCTAAGTTGTTCCTCCTGAACCCATAAGAACTTTTGAGTTAAAGATTTGACTGTCTTCTTGAAAGCATTTTGATGTTTCTTTTGACACCAACCATAGTAAATATCTCAGTTAGGAAACATTTTTTTTTGTTACTAGCATCCCATACATGTTTTTGTTTTGACTGATTTTTGTTTCTATGGTTGCCATTTACTCCTTCATTCATACACTTATTTATTTCACACTTCTGGGAATTCAACTTCAGGCATCACACACTCCAGGTCTCCAGCACTGGAGAGTACGCAGTTCAAGGTACAGAAGGATTTGGGTTTCCCAACAACTCTAACCCTAGAAAATACAGGCTGAGGAACAAAAATTTTATTTTTGTTCTTTAAACAGGAATCATAGAATTTTTTCATATCCATGTTCATTTTTTAAAAAATTTTCCTGTGACTAGGGTGGCTGAAATGGGAGAATATTATTGTGAGCAGCCTCATGAAACCCTGTCTCAAAATTAAACATTAAAGAGGCTGGGGCTGCAGGTACTGTTTACTTGGGTTCACTTCTTAGTTTCATAAAAAAATAAAATTATTTTGTGCTTTTTCTTTCTCTTTTATTTCCCTGTTTAATGCTGTTTCTCCTCAGTTTTGTACTGTGTTGGATGATCATAGGCTTATGTTTCTGCACTCACATGACCACCAACCTCAGTTTCTGGAAAAGCTGGTGCACAGGCTAAAGTTGCTGGTACCACAGGCTACCACACAGACATTTCTTCTGGCACCAAATTCCGTTAAATTCTCCACTATCAAAAAATTCTGTAGGTTAATCCCATCCCATATTTTTTTGTCTTATATTGTTTTCTGGTTGTTATTCATACATCTACTAATTTATACTGCAGTCCTGAAAATCTATTCCTAGGCATAACAAATCCCAGGGAATGGCTCTATCACTGAGCTCCATCCTCAGCCATTGGAGTTTTGCACCTCAAGGTAGAGGAGACTCCATGTTCCCCAACAATGTAAAGCTTCCAGGGTGAAAATCAGCATGAGAGATCCTCAATTTTTCCTTCATGATATCTTCCATATCTTTCCATTCTTCTCAGCTTTTCCTTTTCTCCTCAAAGTCCTGGCTGTGTTCCTCTAAGCTAGTGTTCTATACCTGCATTCATGCACTCTCCTAGTTCAACCTTCTGGAATTGCTGATACCACAAGCTTCTCCTCATGCCTGAATCTGATTATTAACAGATTATATTCTAAATTTTACTTTGATATTTCTTTTGATACCAACCACAATTAACTTCTCTACTAGAAAAAAATACTGCAGGCTACAAGCATCCCATAAATGTTTTTGTTTTGCCTTATTATTTTTCTGTTGTTTCTGGTTGCCATTTATTTACTCATTTATTTTGCACCTTGGGAATCCAATCCCAGGCATGACACTTTCCAAAGATAGTCATTAACCCTGAGTCCTCTTCCAATTCCTGGAAAATTTGCATTTTAAGTTAATAGTACTCAATGTTTCCCTACAGAGATAAGCTGATGATAGACAACCAGATGCATACTGACTTTGTTTATTTAACTTAAAGATGAAACAGATTTTGTTAATTCCCACATTATTAATTAAAAAATTGGCCCAGTGACTAGAGAGGCTAAGGTTGGAGAATAAGTAGTTGGCATGTTTAAAGTGATCCAGGGAAGCAATACCAGAACCCATCTCAAAATAAAACAAAACGGGGCTGGGGATATGGCTCAAGCGGTAGCATGCTCGCCTGGCATGCGTGCGGCCCGGGTTTGATCCTCAGCACCTTATACCAACAAAGATGTTGTGTCCACCGAGAACTAAAAAATAAATATTAAAAAACTCTCTCTCTCTCTCTCTCTCTCTCTCTCTCTCTCTCTCTCTCTCTCTCTTAAAAAATAAAACAAAACAGGCAAAGACTGTGAAGTATCATGCATTTATCTTCAATCATAGACATGAAATAAATCATTTCATTATCCTTTTTCTTATGTCTCTTCTTTGTGCTGCTTTTATATTCTGGAGAAACTCAACATTTATCTGTTCCTTCTATGACTTTCTATTCCTCTCCTCATGGTCCTGACTATTCACTCAGGGCTGCCTAGTATACCTATACTTGTGTGAACCTACAGCCTCTTCTTCTAGAATCACTGTAACATAGGCTACCACAATTATCCATGTTTATTTTTGGAAGGTCAGAATCATGCACAAAATTTATCTTCAAAAATTTAACTTGTGCCCACTTGAGTACTTTGTGATATTTCTTATGACATCAAAATGTTAAAATCACCATTAGAAAAAAAAAGTTCATATGTTACTAGCATACTGTAAATATTTTTTTGGCCTGACTTTATTTTTGGTTGCTGTTCATTCACTCACACATTTACATTACATTTCTCAGAATCATGTCCTAGGCAACACACATGCCAGGTAATGTTCTAACACTGAACTCCATTCTTAGCCCTGGAGGTGAGCCAAGGCAAGACAGCATGAGGCACACAGAATTTATCTTGCTTAAAGAGGGAGCCTAGATTCCTTTGCTACCCATGTATTATATAAAATAAACTCTGCTCAGTGACAGGGACATTAAGGATGGAGAATGGGAGCATGCTATGTGCATTGTGATTTGGGGCAACCTTGTGAACATTTCATGAAAATATTCCAGGAAAAATGGCAACACTAAAAGCTCTACTTTTCCTTCTCTCTTTTTTTTCCATGAATTTTAAATCCTCTGTCTATTTTTATCCATGGAGTAACTGTTGTGTCTCCCAAGCTAGCCTCCTACACATATAATCTGGAGGTCCTCAGCAACACCTCCTGCAACCACTAGAACAACATGCTATTATACAATTTAATTTCTAATTGTGAAAGGTCTGATTTTCTTCTAAATTATTTTTCTTGACCATAAATGATATTTCTTTTCAAAATTTGATTTCTGTCATCGTTTTTTAAATATCTTTATTTTATTTTTATGTTGTGCTGAGGATGGAACATAGGGCCTCACACATGCTAGGCACTGAGCCACAATCCCAGCCCTGATTTCTGTCATCTTAATTACCTTTTGATATTTATTCTGACACCATTATTTAATTTTTTAAAAAATTGTATAAGACAGCAGAATGCATTACAATTCTTATTACACATATAGAGCACAATTTTTCACGTCTCTGGTTGTATACAAAGTTTATCCACATCAATTTGTGTCTTCATACATGTACTTTGGATAATAATGGGGCACCAACCATTTTGAAACACTTTACTGTAAAATGTTTTTACAGGTTAATAGTATCTCAAATCAATTGGTGCTTTATTCCTCCTCCCATCCATTCACTTTTCATATTTCTCTATCCTGATGCCTTTCTTCATGCAATAAAAATCAAACCTTAACTCTTAACACTAACCTTAAAACTCTATCCCATGCCATAAACCCTAACTTAACCCTATCCCTAACCATATTGCTAATCCTAACCCCAAAGCCAACCATTAACCTTAATACTCTAACTCTAACCCCTAAGTCTAACCCTAAACCTTAAGTCTAGTTCTCACCATAAACCTCTAACCATTTTCCTAACCTAGCCCCAACTCTTTTCCCAACAGCAAACCCCTAATCCAACCCCTAACCCAAATCTTAATATAAACTCTAACACTATCTACCTGAATATGGCAGAGTTCTCACTTGAACTTATGGAAGCAGCAAGTGCCCAGGTGGCTTACAACTTCTAACATAGACACAAATGAGACATTCAATGACACTCTTCTTTGAATCATTTGCTGTAGTGGCTCACAGCAGCCAGAAAACTATTTAGTACTATCAATTCACCATAAAGCATATCTTTCAAACATATTTTAAATAATATATTTGAGCAAGCATATGACCACACACACAGGGAAAGGTAAGTGGTAAAGGGCCTATAGCTTTTATGCCCTCCCCAGGCAGCATCCTGTCAGCACCTTCAACAACAGAGAATCCTAAAACTCTATCTTTTTCTTTTTTGGATGCTTCATTAAGTATCCATGATTCATTAAATCATTGATCATTGGTTACCAGTTTAGCCTTGAGTTTCTCTGTTTTCCTTATATATGTGGGAAGGCTCAAGTTCAAACTCTGTAATGATGTGGTTTTTTTTTCCCACTGAACATGGTCATCCTGTGTTGCCCAAGAGCCCTAGACCATTAATCACCTCACTGGTATCAGACAGACACATTTCTTCATAGATTGAAGAATGAGGAGCTAAGAGACATGAAACTGAATCAGAGACCAAGAATGTATTTCTTGGCACAACAAACCACAAAGTAGCTTCAAATTGACAAAGAACTTGAAAATACACTTTTTACTAGTAAACATGAAAGATGATTAACAGGATATTTAATTAGTGTCATTATAGACATGCAAGTTAAAACTGCAGTGAAATTTCCTCACTTTTACTAATAAAGCCATAATAAAAATATTTAAAAATAACAAGTGTTTTGGGGCAACCTTGTGAACATTTCATAAAAATATTCCAAGAAAAAAGGCAATCCAAAAGGTAAGCTCTACTTTTCCTTCTCTATTTCTTCCATGAATTTTCAATCCTCTATTTTTATCCATGGAGTTCTTGTTGTGTCCCCCAAGCTAGCCTCCTACACATATACTCCAGAGGTCCTCAGCAACAGCTCCTGCAACCACTGGAGCAACATGCCATTATACAATTTAATTTCTAATTGCGGAAGGTCTGATTTTCTTCTAAGATGAGCTCTACTTTTCCTACTGATTTTCTTCCAAGATAAGCTCTACTTTTTGGTAAGGATGAAGAGAAATCAGCACTCTTTTATATACCTGTAACAATAAATAATGTGAAGCTTGTGTGTGGAATAGTTTGCTATTTCCTCAAAAAGTAAAAATAGAATTATCATACTACTCAACAACCCCATTTCTATGTATTTAACCCCAAAGAACTGAAAGGAGGTATTAAAAGAAAAGTACATGTGTATACTTTCCATCTGTTAAAGTCATGAGAATGAGGGACAGGCTCAAAAGGAGTTTTAGAAAAAGAATTTTATGTATGAGTAAAAAAAGGAGTGCTTTTGTTCCCCAGTTGGGCAGGTAGTGAAAGTGAGGATTGATTGTCATGGAGAAACTTGCTGATGTCCTGATTTGCAGGTTATGTGATGGTCACCTGAGAGTATCCATCCCTACATTGAGTAAAATACATTGCAGTGTTTTACATGGAGATACAAACCTGGCATAGCAATGACTAGTGGGGAATGTGAGTGAAAGAATACAGAGCATTTTGCACCACCAATGCAGGGTTCCTGTAAGTTTAGCACTATGAGAAAGTCAACTGCTTATTAAAAACCACCATGTCAATACTATGCCAGAAAAACAGACATCAGAATTTATTAGGGAAGTTGACCCTTATAAATCCAGCTCAGCCAAATCTCAGAAATACCATTGCAAGAAAATTTTTCATTAGAAGCCACTGTGTGTGTGTGTGTGTGTGTGTGTGTGTGTTACATTAATATTAGAGGCTAAATTTTGGATGTTATATTAGTATAAGAAGGTCACTTAGCGATTATTATAGTGATATAAAACCAATGTGTTCATAGTAGATTAGCATTAAAGACCACAGTCTGGATATCGCTGTGAAGGCAGTAAGGGTCCATGGTAAGTAAATATATTACTATTAGAGGCCATCTATTTACACTGTAAGCATACTTTGGGAAACAATGTGAATATCACATTAGTATTAAAGAGCACAATGTGTATACTGTAATAATATCAATGACAAAAGGTCATGTATGCTTGTAATCCCAGAAGCTCATAAGCCTGAGGCAGGAGGATGGCAAGTTCAACACCAGCCTCAGCAACTAAGTGAGGCCTTAAGCAACTTAGGGACACCCTGTCTCAAAAATAAATAAATAAATAAAAGGGCTGGCATGTAGCTTAATGGTTAAGTGACCCTGGATTCAATATCTAGTACAAAAAAAGGACAAAAGATCAACTATTATATTAGGACTAGATGCCTTTGTGAGGACATTGTATGTGTCATGAGTGGCAGAGGATTCAATGAGGATATAATCTGCGTTACAGGCCTTAGTGAGGATATTATATAGGTCATAGGTTTCAGTTTAGATATTATATTAGTGGTAGAGTACTGAATAAAATATTATATTAGTGTATCAGGTCTCGTTGAAGATACTATATTAGTATCACAGGTCTCAGTAATAACACTATATGTGCTAGAGATTTCAGTGAGGATATTATATGTTTTGGAGGCTTCAGTGTGAATATTATGTGTGTCAAATACCTGACTGGGGACAATATCTGAGTATTTGAAGCCACTGTGAGAATACTATATTTGTCAGAGACCCCAGTGAGATTATTATTGAGTATCAGAGGCCCAACTGTAGAATATGATAACTATTAAAGGTAAATTGAGGATATTTGTTAGAGTACTCATTGAGAATATTATATGAATGTCAGAGGTCTGAGTGAGTATATTATATATGTCATAAGCTGCAGTGAGAATATATATACACCTTTATATAAATTATATATATAATGCATGCAAATATATATTTATGCAAATATATTATATATGTGTGTATGTGTGTGTGTGTGTGTGTGTGTGTGTGTGTGTTCTGGGGATTGAACCAAGGAGTACTTTACCACTGAGATACATCCTCAGCTCTTTTTATATTTTTATTTTGAGACAGAGCTTCACCAAATTTTTGAGGCTGGATTCAAACTTGCAATCTTCCTGACTCATGCTCCTGAGTCATTGGGATTACAAGTCTATACCAGTGTATTCAAGTTATTGAGAATATTATTGAGTGTCAAAGTCTTCAATAGGTCATTTTGAGTTAGATGAATCAATGAGTATATTATATCACTCAGATGACTCAATTAAGGTATTATTTTTGCCAGAAGCCTCAGTGAGATTGTTATATGAATATCCAGCAAACTCAATGAGGATAATATATGTTATGTCAAGATCATTGTATTGCCATGAGAAACTAATAAAAATATATGTGTTATAGTCTTAACTGATGATATTATATGAGTATCAGAGATTTCAGTGAGAATATTATGAGTGTCAAGAGAACTTGGTGACGTGGATGTGTAACTGATGTGATTCTGCAATGTGTATACGGGGTATAAATCAAATGTATAAAATGTAATATGTCACGAGCTTTGTAATGTTTTGAACAACCAATAATAAAAAAAAGAAAAAAAATTTAAAAAAGAGAACTTGGTGAGGTTATTATATATTTCAGAGGCCTAAATGAGAATATTACATGAATGTCAAAGGGTTTTGTGTGGATATATATGTCTCATCCACATCATTAAGAATATTACATTTGGGGCTGGGGTTGTGGTTCAGCAGTAGAGCCCTTGCCTAGCATATGTGAGGCCCTGGGTTCAATCCTCAGCACCACATAAAAATACACAAAAAATAAAGGTACAATACCTTTGTGTCCAACTACAACTAAAAAATAAAAAATTAAAGAATATTACATAAGTGTCAGATAACTCAGTGAGCATATTATATGCATTAGAGTCATCACTGATCATATTACGTTTGTCAGAATCTCAGTGGTGATATTATATGAGTGTCAGAGGCCTCAATGAAGCCAATATATATTTTAGTCCATTTAGTTAACATATAATAAGAGGACTCACTGAGGATATTATATGTCCCCTTATATGTGTCAGAGGACTAAGTGATGATATAAATTTTAAAGATATCAGTATGGATATCAAATGTGTCAGATAACTCAGTGTGAAAATGTCAAAGGCATCAGTAAGAATATTATGTGAAAAAAAAGAATATTATATGTGTGCCACAGGTCTTTTCAGAGCCTCAGTGAATATAGTGTATCTGGTAAAGGCTACAATGAAGATACTATATTAGTGTCACAGGACTCAGTGTGGATATTACATGAGATAGAGAACTGAGAGAGGATGTTATATGTGTTAGAGAACTCAGTGAGCACATTATATGTGTCAGAAACCTCAGTGAGAAGGTTGTATTCTTTAGAGGTTTTAATGTGGATAGTGCATTAAACAGAGGCCTCAGTGAGATCATTATATGGGTTAGAGGCCTCATGTGAACATGATATTTGTTATAAACCTAAGTGAAGATATCATATGAGTGCCACAGGCATCAGAGAGGATATTATATAGGTAAGGGCCTTAAATTGCATATTATATGTCAGAGCACTGAGTGAGGACATTATAGATGACAGAGGCCTCATTACATGAGTGTCAGAGGAATCAGTGAAAATATTATATGAGTGTTACAGACCTCAATGAGTATATTCTATAAAATGCCTCAGTGAGGCATTACATCTTTTACATAGATGGAGCTTCACTGAGGACATTATATGAATATGAGAGAACTCAATTAGAATTTTATATAAATGTGAAAGCCCTAAGAATATTATGTATATCAGAAGTTTCAGTCCTCACTGAAGCCCTTATTGTTTGTTAGAGACTTCAGTAAGCATAGTAAATGTGTTAGAGTCTACAGGAGGATATTATGTGTCAGAATCCAGAGAAAGGCTATTACTTGAGTGTGAGTAGTATATGTATTAGAGCCCTCAATCACACTGTTATATGACTATAAAATCCTTATATGAGAAAAATATCTGACTGCAAGGGGCCTTGTTGAAGGCATTGCCTGTGTTTGAGATCTCAGTATGTTCAATCTATGGCTCAAAGGTCTCAGGAAAGAAATCCTATGTGTCAGAGGCCTCACAGAGGATAAAACAGGAATGGGAGGCTACTGAGCGACAACATTAATTGTGTTAGAGTCCTCAGGGAAGAAGGTATACTAATGTCACATACTTCAGTGAGGGCATTACTGTGTTGAAGGCCTTGGCATTTGTGCTGCTTGGGTGAAAGTCCCAAGAGGAGCTACAGTCTGTGTCAGAGACCTCAAGGAGACACTTAAAAGTGTGAGAGGACCTCAGGAATTCAGAGGACTCAGAGAGTATATTATATATGTCAGAGTCTTCAGAAAGATATTGCATGAGCCCAAAATCTCATTGAGGCTATTAACTGAGTCAGAGGACTCAACACTGGTACTTCATTGTTGTTAGAGGTCTCAGCAGAGGATAGATTGCATTTTAAAGGGGTAAGAGAAAATATGTTTTCCTGAGGCCACTGTGAGGATACCATGATTCAGAGGCTTCAGTGTGGGTAGAACATATAAGAACCTGAGTGAAGATTTCATAAACCTCAGGGGGATTATGATGGAGTATCCCAGGACTCAGTGAATAAAATCTATTTGTATCAGCAGCCACATGAGGAAATTTTATGCATTGAAATCTTCTATGAGTCTATTATATGGGTTTCAGAACTCTCTGAGAAAATATCACAATTCTAAATGCTGTGAGTGAGGATATTTTAGAGCTTCTTTAGGAAGTTGCTTACAGGTGTCTGTATAATCAATGAAATAAAATATGAATATTAGAGACCGCAGTGTGTATAGGATGCAAATGTCAGAGGAGGACCTATTATGAATATCCTATCAGGGATAAGACCACCAGGAGGGTTCTATTTGAGTAGTCACCATCAGAACAAGGATATTACATGGGTCATAGTCATTAGTGTGCCAATGGTAAGAGTAAGAGGCCTTTGCAAATACAGTATATGCCTTTGATACTTGATGTGGAAAGTTAATTCCAGAGTGAGGCTATTAGTTGAGTTTCAGCAAGTTTCAGCAAGAATCACATATGTGACCCAAAAAATCAATAATAAAATATTATCCAGCTACAGGCCTCATTGAGGATGTGTCAAGGGCTTTATTGAGATTAATCAATGATTGCCACAGGACTCAGCTAGGGTATTGTCTCTGAGTTCTCAGTGAGTTGAATACATATGTCCAAGAACTGAATGTATATAATATATTTCAGATCCCTCAATCACACTATTATATGACTATAAACATCCTCAGTGAGGAAAATATCTGACTGCAAGAGGCTTAGTTGGAGGCATTGAATGTGTTTGAGATCTTAGAATGTTTAATCTATGCCTCAAAGATCTCAGGGAAGAAATCCTGTATAAGAAGTCTCACATAGGATGTGACAGGAGTGCCAGGCTACTCAGTGAGAACATTATGAGTGTTAGAGTCATCTAGGAAGAGGCTACATCAGTGTCACACCCCTCACTGGTGATATAATTGTGTCAAAGGCCTGAGCATTTGTACTGCTTGGGTGAGAGTCCTGCATGGAGAGTGTCTGTGTCATAGACCTCAAGGAGACACTTAAAATGTCAGAGGAGTCTGTGTTGACAGAATGATACTGTCTGAGCCCTCCATGATTTTTAAATATGACTAGACAATTAGGACCTCTGCCAGTGACTGACAGAGGGGCAGGGGGATATTGGAGCATAACCAGCAAACTTGAATGTTGGAGGATCCTCAAGTCAGTGAAACATTCATTGGCTTCAGTCCTTGAAGGTTCCAGATGTTGGCTTAAGAATATTATAATTCTGTATCATTCCTTTTCTTTCTTTCTTTAAATTACTATCAACATGCAAAAGCAGGGTGTGTTAGTTTCAGGATGACAAGGGTGTTACTTCTTTGGCACTAAGCAGACTCCCTATTTCTTTTAGGGCCAGGCCTCTCATTGTCCTTGAGCCTGTTATTTCTTTGGGTTCAATCACAAGAATAGAGAATGATATCCATATGACAAAGACAAAAACAACAGGAAATAATCATGAAAATCTAGGGCAACTCTCAGCCTACCAGAGGGTGACTCAGGAGAAGTGCCATGTGTGTCCCTTCCTTGGGGTTTCTCTGAAATGAAACAGTAAATAAATGCAGCCTAACTTTTATTTTCTGGTTCAGAGGTTTCATTTGACCTGCATTTCAGCTGTGTGGTGGCGTTTCTTGGACCACAGAAGCGTCACGTGGAAGAGATGGGTCAAGTGTGTCAGGTTTTCTGAAACCTCATGTTTGAAGCACAAGCACATTCATATTTACTAAGAGAACAGAGAAGGGGAAATCAAAAGACCAAAAGAAAGTTTGATGCGCTGTAATCAAAATAAGAAAGTAGGTTTTAAACAACTAGGAACACAGTTCATTCAGGAGATTTTCCACAGAAAACAAATTGCTGGTCCACAGATTCAAGAGTCTCCAATCATCAAACTATATCCTGATTATCAGCAGTGGAGAGTGATTGGTGCCACTCTCCTCCTTCACAGTTTTAGGAGAAAATGAAAGCAATATCAATGTAAAAACCTAGAATGTTCATCAGCCAGAAATTGCTCATAAAAAGCATTGTTGTGCTAATGATATTGTGGAAATGGATGTGATTGTCAGGAAGGAATGTCTCCTGGGAACAGGGCAGCGGAGCCCCCTGTGGACAAAGAGTAAGCAGGGAGAGTCAGGGGCGTGCTAGTCCCTGGCCCACCCTCAGCATCCCTCATTTTAAATCCCTTTCATTTCTACCTGTTCAGCTGCCTGTACAAAGTTCAAGAGGAATTTTATTTCAGTTTGCTCTCAAGACTATAAAGTGTAGGATCGCAATTCATCATGAACATCAGTGGGGACTACATGAATAGAAAAATTGTGCTCATGCTCTTTTGGTGGCTGTTAATGTACTCATACCTTTGTCATATCTTAAAGTAGCATTTAGTTTAAATAACAATTTAATAATACATTTAATAATGAAATAATAAATCCAATAATTTAAAGAATAATTTAGGTAACTAATATTTCTAAGTACCATTTAACAGTGATACACATTTACTAACTTTGGAAAATAAAATTGAAAAGAGTAGAAAAGCATGAAACAACCTGTGACATATTTCACAGTCAACTGTGGTAAAATTTGATGTCAAGTTTTCTATTTCTTTTTTCTTTTGTTTGTGTTTTTATGAATATGTCTAAACATTAAATTTATCTCTAATTTGCCTAATGCAGATTATTTTGTATACTTTTATAATAAAACTATACTAGAAATTATATTTTTCATTAATATTTATAGCATTTTCCTGTGTCAATAGTAGTATTCTGGCTGATAAATTAAACTGTTTATCTTATTAGAATTGTATTTCCAACATTTGCTATTTTACAGCAATTCAATAAACCTATACATAGTATTTTTTTTCAATTAATGTTATCTTACTTAAGCCAGAAAGGTTCTCTCTCCTTAAAGAGAATATCAAATGTATAGTTTAAATGTCTTTCAATGAAAATACATAGTTGATTGAAAAATGTTGTTAATAAAGGAGAAAAAATAAAAATGAAAGAAAATTAAGTGAATTAAAAACAGTTATTCCTCTCAATTGGGTTAATTCCTTAGACAGAGTTCATCTTATAAAATTTTATTTAAATATTCCTTTTTTTTCCTGCCGATGCATAGGAAAAAATAACTAAGGCTAAGTGATTAGAATATACTGAAAATCTGCAAAGGGCTTCCTTTGTGGAAGGCCACACTTCTTGTTGGTGAGTTTGAGGAAGGAACATGAGAAGTGTATATGGGAGGCCAACAACCATGAATTAGTGTTAGTTTGCGCTCAAATGAGTCACTTAAGCCTTTTGCGTTATAGTGGCCAAATCTGTAGAGGGGTGATCATGTTGAATTCTAACTTGTGGAGGTATGGAAGGGATCTAGAAAACAACAGCGGTAAAAATGTATAAACAGTTAAACAATAGATACATTTTAAAGAATTGTGTATTTAGCAATTTTCTTTTGTAAATTGGGCTTTTGATTTTAATATGACTAGATATGGCCATATTATTGTAATTTATAATAACAAGAGATCCCATGCACCCTCTACTCATTTCCTCCCAAACTATAACAAGATGGTTATTACCCTCTTACAGAGCAGTAGTACTGGC
The DNA here is from genome assembly GCF_052094955.1 of Ictidomys tridecemlineatus. NCBI lineage: Eukaryota > Metazoa > Chordata > Mammalia > Rodentia > Sciuridae > Ictidomys > Ictidomys tridecemlineatus. The sequence continues at coordinate 704,191 of NW_027525461.1, read as the reverse complement.
AGGAGCACTATCAGGACTCACACCTGCCTGTCACTAGGAGGACCCCTCCTGGTGCCTAGTTTCCTTCCGCCCACACCTCCATTCTTAATCTCTGGTTACCACTTGTCTACTTCCATTTCCAAAACTGTTATTTCAAGAATGTTTGTAGGAATTATAGAGTATAGATCTTTGGGACTGGTTTTTATACTTAGCATAATTCTATGGAGATTCATCAGGATGGTTATACATTTCATTGGTAAGTTTTTTTCATTGTTGAGAGGAAATAAAAAGTATGGATTGACCACTGTTTAACTGTTTACATTTGGAAAACACCTGGATTATTTTCAGTTTGGGGATTTTACACACAAATCATCTATAAATATGCTTGTGTGTTCATAATTCTGCATTTATCTGGGATAAATATCCAGGAGTGCAAGTATGGGTCATACTAGTTTAAAGTTTGTTTGTTTATTTTGTTATTTTTTATAATTAAGTATATTTTTTATATTTTAGATGTTTTTTTGCTTTTTATTGCTTATTTCTATTTTCCTGGGAATTTTTATTAGAAATGGGTATTGAATTTTGTTAAATTATTTTCCTGCATTGATACAATCCTGTTTTGCTTCTTTAACCTGTTAATATGATGAATTGCACCTACTGATTTTTAAATAGGAAACTAGACTTGTACCTTTGATAAACCATATGGTATTGTGGTATGGTGTATATTTTACACATATATGTGCACACACGCAAGCCCATATACATGAATATGTCCTTAAAGGGCATGGACATCTGACTTGTATTTACAAAAATGTGGAACATTGGTATTGGTGGCAGGGGTTGAAGAAATTCAAAACTTTGCTCCCTGCTCTTGACTAGAAAAACCTTCTGGTCATTGTGACTTTGCATAGCCTGCCAGTGACCAGCACTGTTGATATATTCACAGTATTGTCATCACGATCATCATCATCGTCATCTACTGCACCTATATGGATTTGAATGCAAGTAGCTGTCTGTCCATCATGGCATATTCTCTATTAAGTCATGTATGCTGGACAGTCACCAACAATATTTTCGAAGGCCAACTCCCATCTTTCAATTCCATCAATGTACAAGTCACTTGCAAAGTTTCTTATGTTTGTTCCAAAGTTTTCCAACACACATCCCCACTTCACAAGTTAATCACCGCTAAATTTTTATTACATTTTTGTATCTCATTTGAAGTACATTTTTCCCAAGGACACAAAATTTAAAATGATCATGAATACTGCTTTAAATGACTTTATGAATATATGATATTCTTTTCTAAAATAACAACAAAGCCCAAATGTGATACTGACCTGGCAGGGAGGGTATCTAGTTGAGAAACAGAAAATTTCTCACTAGGCTCATCGTTGGTAAGACACAAATTTGTATCTTAATAATATTACAAAGTACTAGGGCATACACATGCAGGATATTTATTAATGTTGAAATAGAAAACATGATAATCTGAGCTACCTAATACACCCTGGATATGGTTGGAAAAAAAAACATCCAATTCTTTAATCATTGTAGAAATTGGTATTTTGTATGCTTATTCAATTTGGGAAAATTCCAAAAGCAAGATTCAGTATGTGTATTGAAATTCTTTATCCCCTGTAGCTCTTGTGTGCCAAGAAAGGCTCATGGTGCTTTATTGAATGAGAAAGGGGAAAGCTACTGCAATCTTAGAAATGGCTAGCTTCTTTTGGACAACATTTTTAGGACAAAACTGCTATTGAATTTTAAAATGTTCATGGGGTGTAAAGCATTTTCATTGTGTTGAATAACCCTGTTAGGGGCCTTGGAATTTAATTAAATGTCCTGAATTACAACTGTCTTAACTGGCCATAAAGATATAGTTTCCCTCAGATCTGTGAGTATCTTGCTGCCTTATTTTATCTTGTGAATTTGAATGTCCATTTTTTTAAAAGAAATCAGTAACCTATTCATTTGGCAGGTGCTATTAGACTTCAGCAATTGAGCATGCCTACACTGCAGGAAGGACAAAGGTATATGAAACAAGAGCATTGAAAACCAGTCTAAGGACTCTTGGCTGATCTTCCTGTGCATTGTTAGGTATGACCTGCATGTGCCCTTGACTTCAGATTTGGTGAGGTTTTCCATGCAGTTTGCAACTTTCCAATACTACAGAATTATTTCGGTCACCTGCTGCCAAGATTTTTTTTTGTTGTTGTTGTTGTTTTAAAAACTGGAGAATACACTGATGGTTCTGGGCAGTTCCCACTGACTTTAATGTAACTCTAAAAGCTGCCCCTTTGGTACTGTTTAGAAAATTTAGGGGCTGTGCTTTCTTTCAGGGTACTATTTCCTCAGGATTAAATTGAAATCTGGTGTGATACTGAGACAGACATTTCCATCTAATGCCTGTGGAAAATTCAGGAGACATATCTCTAACAGAATCTGCAGTTTATTTTCAGATCAGCTCAAGAAGTAACATGGTGTTGCCATCCAAGGTTAGCAGAGACTGAATGTTTATGTCTGAGTCACATAATATTTAAAAGAAGTTAGAAAAAAGTAAATAGATAAGCCCTAAGCTAGGACCTCTAGCAAAATGTAGCATTCTGCCTGTTTTCACTGGTGAGCTAAGAATAGTTGTTTGCATTTTTAGTGGTTGAAAAATTTAAATAATATTAATGATATGAAAATCATATGATCTTCAAATTTCAGTGTCCATTAATAAAGACTCATTGTAGCCCAGCAGCGTATGGCTGCTGTTACAAGCAGAGTGATATAGTTTGCAAGAGAGATGATGTGACTAATGCAAATCATAAAATATTGACTATTTGATTCTCTATAGGAAAAGTTGGGAGGCTACTCCTGATAAGATTACAAATATATGTTCATGCTATCTCCATCATTATAAACATTTTGTGTAATACATTATAAGGATTTTTTTTGCAAGTTGTTGCAATTTTGTATGCCAATAATTGTTTATGTTTGTTTATATTTTAATATTAATTTGGTTATCATGAAATATTGAAGATAATTTATTTCCTTAATTTTCAGTATTTTAAAACATTTCTACAAATACAATTTTCTTTTTTAGAAAAAGAAAAATGCTTCAATTTTTTACCATAAAATTGATATAATTTTACTTTATAAAAAGTTAAGGAGCAAACAAGAAAAATGAAGTCATTCTCAGCCTCACAATGGAGAGAATTTTAATATGTGCATGAATATACCCAGAGAGTGCCTGGAAAGGAGTGAGCAGATGCACATATCATTTCTTTAAAGTATGGAATAATAGCTCATGTGCTGTGTTGTAATCTGGTTTGGGGGTTTTAAAAGGTTATTCTTTGTTATAAATTTTATGTTTCCATTTTAGAAAATTCAAAATATACCAAAAAAATGATAAATTCATTTGTATGGCTAGTTAGAGATAAGCAATGTCATCATTTCAGTTTAGTATTTCCTGTTTATCCCATTCATAATTCATCTTTTTATTTTACAAGCACATTTCTACATATCTTTTTTTTCCAAAAGCATAGTTTGGTGGAATGTGTTACTTAATAGCCTTTTTCATTCTTATTCCATCATAGGCATCTTAACATAAAAGAACATAAAAGATCTTGTTTTTTCATTATAATCTTTGCATATGAATGTGAATTTTTATCTTAGAAAGCATGAACATCTTTTTATATCAATAAAGTAATTTAAAAATCAGAGCAATCTAAATGTTGAACAGTGTCTATCATGACATGCATTTAATGGGTGAGTATGTATTGATAATGGTGTTCTTTTAGATGAATATTGACTGACATGCTATTGGAAGATCAGTGCCACATTCTTCCTCCTTTGAGGTCATCTCCTTCCCTTAACTCTTTCAAGGACAGGTTCCTTCTTACCACTCAGCTTTCAGCTCATACATCACCTTCTCTGAGCAATGACCACCTAAGCCACTGCCTCCACCTCTAGTCACTTTATTCAATACCCCTGTTTTATTGCAAATAGATCTTTATTTAGTTATGTCATTTGGTCCGTTTTTGCTTGTCAGAATATAATCACATTCAGAGTAAGAAGCTGCCTTGCCTGTACTTTTCAGTCTCTACAATGATGCCTGAAAAAAATCAATGCAACAAATGGATGAGCAAGCATTGATAAGTTTAAAAATTAAATAAATAAACTGGTACAAAGAGCATGCTGCCATTACACACATACATACCTATGTGTGTATGTGAGAAAGAAAGAGGAATGGAAGGAACATGGAAGGCTGGACTGATGGCTGGCTGGATAGAAAGAAAAGTAGCTAGCCATCTGTCCACAATCACTTTTCCTGCTAGCCTGAGCAAAGGTAAACCTAACATTAATAGCAATTGCCTTGGGTTTGTAATATTTAAACTATATCTTTTCAATGTGATTTCTAATTTTTCCTCAACATACTTGAAAATAGTAGTCGACACTATGAGTAAAATGAGCTGTGAATGTGTACTTATTTCTAGAAGGAGAGGGTGGAGATTTAGTCTACTGGATCAGCCTCAGATAACATGTTCCTGACTAATCCCACCTGTGACAGGTAATTTTAAGCTCACCTTGTTGAAGCACTGCTCTGCAATGCCGCTGCTAGCACAGGGTTGGCCCATCTGTGGCCCAGTTTGCTCTAATCCACACGTTAAAGCCGGGACCCTTCTTGTTTGAGCAGAGCTCAGTGTCTAGTGCTTCCCTAGGTCTGAGGAGAAAGTGGAAAATGAGAGGTTTGTGGGTCTAACCCCACTTGTGAAGGAATTAAAAATGGGCATGAGATAATGAGGGGCCCATTCTAGGAGATCAAAGAAAGGGTCTCTCAGAGAGCAGCCTTTGGATTGAGACTTGAGCCTAGTTCAGTTAGAAGAATCATTTTCTGAAGGACAGAGAACACAAAGAAAATTGAGTGTGGCAAGCCCTGGAGAGTGACCCCAGGAAGTGCAGGCTTGATGGAAAGGAGCTGTGGTAGCCACTAAGAGGCACCATCGAGCCCTCAATGTCCCTTTACCAGCAGAGAACGTGGCAGCTTAGTTGAGTGGCATTGGAATTGACTTCGATGTCTTTCCTTCTTCAGGCATGGCTTGTGGGGACCCTAAATTGCCACAGGTATAAGAAATTTTCAATTGTTCTAAAAGTGACAGGTGATATTTTCCTGCCTCTCACCAGCTTGTCTAGAGACTAATTTTTGTCATCGTCTCTGCCACTTACAGTATTGAATTGGACACAGGAGTGGTGGTGCACACCTGAAATCTCAGCAGTCTAGGGAGGCTGAGGCATGAGGATCATAAGTTTGAGGCAAACCTCAGCAATTTAGCAAAGCCCTAAACAACTTAGGGAGACCTTATCTCAAAATAAAAAGAGCTGGGGATGAGGCTCATTGCTTAAGCACCCATGGTAGCCCCCCCTCTCAAAAACAACAAATTTGAGTGTAAACAGAAATGAATATCAGCTGTAATCCCACCCTTTGTAATAAAGGCAATTGTAAAATAGGTCGTCTTGTACTGCCTTATTTCTGAATCTCTTAAGTCATGCTTGTTACGTAGTTATCACTTTAAAGCCTGTTTTGGTCACTTTACAATGTGATCTTCACAGGGATGGTCTATCTTGCACTCATTGTTAAGCAAGATTTAGCATTTTATGGAATTTGTGACACAGCCACACACAGGCACATGCACCCATACACATAGGCACACACACCTACAAGCACAGGACTTCAGAGATATTCAACTGTGATACAAATATTTGGTGAAGATTCTCTAGGATGTCAATGGATTTTGTTTTTTGCATTTATCATAAGATAATGTTGAACATTTTAGGTCATTTTTCTAGACCTTTCTTTCTTTTTTAATTTAAGCAACCACCCCTAGTAACTGACTCATCTTTGTTTTCTTCTTGGCTTAAGCCTCTCTATTCACTGTGGCTTCTCTTTGTCTTCTTCTCAAGCTTCTTTTGATCTTATGAATATATAACAGAGGATGCAAATCTCCTCAAAGGGGCCAAATCTTCAGAATTTTGAAATTCAATCTGAAAAGAAGTATTACATAAAATATACACTTTCAGCTTATATAGTTTTCTTCTGAATGTTCAGTTATTGCTTTTCTTATTTTGTGCTCTACTTTCTCCATCTTGAATTCATGTTCTATATTTCTTGAAATCTCTCAATATCAATTTCTCCTCTCTTTCTCTTTATAGATTATGCATTATGGATATGAAATATTTTTAGCATTTCATCTCCTGCACTTGACTTCATTTGGCTTTTGAAAAACAAATTTGCTAATGTTAGAATTGATTTAGAATTGCAGGGAATTTGTGAAGATATTATGGATTTAGAAGATATCCTACATCCAGTTCCTACTATTACTAGCATCGTGATAGAGTACATTTGCATTATTGTTAACTAAAGTTCATATTTATTGATATCTTTAGTGCCCGCTTCCAAAATCCTATCCAAAATACTAACACACACATAACCACCATGTCTTGGCTGTGACGGTTTCTCAATCTTCCCTGTTTTAGGTGACCTTGTGTTTTAATCAGCTTTTTCATCACTGTCATGGAAGGACCCAACCAGAACAACTGTAGAGAAGGAAAATTTTACTTGGGGGCTCACAGTTTTAGAGGTATCAATCAATAGACAAAAGGCTCTATTCCTTGGAGCTCAAGGTGAAGCTGAACATCTTGGTGGAAGAGTGTGGCAGAGGAAAGCAGCCCACATGATGATCAAGAAGCAGAGACAGAGAGAGAGCTCCACTTGCCAAATAAAGATATGTACCTCAAATCCATGCCCACAATGCTCCACCTCCTCCAACCACAACCCCCCCACCCCGTCTTCAGTCACCAATCAATTAATCCCATCAGGAGATTAATTCACAGATTGGGTTAAGACTCTCACAACCCAATAATTTCTCCTCTGAACCTTCTTGCATTGTCTCACACGTTAGCTTTTGGGGGACAGCTCACATCAAAATCATAATATTCTGCCGCTGGCCCCCAAAAGCTCACACTCATCTGAATCATGCAAAATATATTTAATCCATTCCCAAGGGTCCCTATAGTCTTAACAATTCCAAGATTGCTCGAAATTTAAGTCCAAAGTCTTCTCTGAGGCTCTAGCCAATCTCTCATTGTGTACTCCTATAAAATTAAAAGTGACTTACAGGTGTCCAATAATAATGGTACAGAGTAAATATTTTCATTCAGAAAAATATGGGCAGACAAAGAAGAGATAGGATCAATGCAAGACTGAAATCCAGTCTTGGGGACATGGGCAAACATGTCCCATAACTCCATGTCTGGCATCTGGAGCCTGCGGCATCCAGATGGTCTCTTCAAAGGGCTTGTGTAGTTTTGCCCCTGTGGCCTTGTTGTTTGCAGCCCAAGTGGCTTTTCTGTTGACTTCTCTCTGCCCCATTCCTGCAACATTCCTAGGATGATGTTCCATGTTACTGGCATTTCTTAATTGTGGGAGTCTCCACTGTAGCCTCAGATTCTCCTCACATCTCCACGCTTTGACTTTTCTGGGTGTGACTTCAGGGATTCCAAACCTGCTATGCATTGCCTGGCCTCCAGGACTTTCCTTTGAAATATTGGTGGAAACCTCCATGACCCCCTAACTCCAGCATCTTGAAATCCTGCAGAACCAGCACCACGTGGTTGATGTCAAGATTTGCCACCACCTTGAGCAGTAGCCAAGCCTTTGTGGACCCAGGCTGCAGCAGACTCTGAGTACCTCAGTGGCTGAGCATGTTATAAAACTTCCTAGTCTCCCTATAGCAAGAATGGTGGCCCACCCCACCTGTCTCTTCTCAAGAGAATTTTTACTTATACTTCCTTGAGTCTGAAATGGATATGGTCTTGACAATTCCTGAAATGATCTCAGTCATCTTTATCATCAAAGTCTTTAGTATTTCTTTAGTGGAAGTAATATCTTCAACAACTGCAAATTCCTTCATTCCAGTTTTACTCCAGACTTTCAAGTCCAAGTTTTTCAAATCTTCCTGCTCTATTTTCTGCTCCTGTTTATCACAATAAACATGGCTAAAAGCCACCAGCAATATCCATACCACTGTCTAAATGCAAGGCTGCCTAGACATTTCTTCCACCATATTAAGCTTTTATCAGCTTCACAAAAAGTCTTAAGACACAGGCAAAATGCAGACAACTTCTTAGCCAGAACATAACATGAATAGCCTCTACTCCAAACTCCAATAGAGTTCTCCATTCTGAACCCTCTTGAGCCCTGTTTTCACTGTCTGCAGTCCTATTGGCATTCTGGTCTTCTGAGCTCCCACAAGAGTTAGCCATTAAGCTCCACTTACAACCACCTAAAGCATTTCCAGCTTGCATTGCTAAAGATCTCAAAATTTCTCTCACCAATTCCAAAAAGCTCAAAAAACACTTGAAACACATGGTCAGGTTAGTCATAGCAATGACCTCACTCTTGGTACTAATTTCTGTTTTACTCAGCTTTTTCACTGCTGTGACTAGAGGACCCAGCCAGAACAATTGTAGAGGAGGAAAAGTTTATTTGGGAGCTCAGTTTCAGAGATCTCAATCCATAGACAGCAGGCTCCATTCCTTGGGGCTCAAGGTGAGGCTGAACATCTTGGTGGAAGAGTGTGGCAGAGGGAAGCAGCTCACATGATGATCAGTAAGCAATGAGAGGGACCATCATGTACCAAATATAAATATATACCCTAAGCCATGCCTGCAATTCCCCACCTCCTCTAGCCACACCCCTCCTGCCTTCAGTTACCACTCAATTAATCATATCAAGTGATCAATTCACTGATTGGGTTTAGATTCTCACAAACCAATAATATCTCCTCTGAACCTTCTTGCATTGTCATTGGAGGACAGCTGACATCCAAACCATAACACCTTGACACTTGTGGTGTTCTGGTTTGGTATTTGGGAGAGTTCCCCATTTAAGACTTGTGTTATATTTTACTTCTGATTAAAATGAGGTGATGGTTGGGGGGGAGGAAGATCCAGGTAATGCATCAGTCTCATCATGGCATATCAAGGGCAGTATATCATCAACATTGTTTGTCACATCTATGTTAAATTTAATTGATGTGCTCAGGTGTGTTTTTCAGGTTTCTCCACTGCAATGTTATTCTTTGTGTCCCTTTATCCATACTTTACTCTTCGGAAGAAAGTCACTATGCACATCCCTCCCTTAAAGAGTGGGAAATTATACCCACTTCAATCTAATGTATGAAATATGATATGTCAAGAGCTTTGTAATGTTGTGAACAACCAATAAAAAAATAAAATTAAAAAAAGAGTGGGAAATTATATTAAACCATTTTAAAAGTGAATTATTATAAATTATTTGTAATTCTTCTGCATGGAGGAGTTTTCTATTCTCACCCTCTTTTATTTATTACATCTTCTCAGACTTTTATTAAGTCATTTATTTTTATCAGTATGGACTCATGAATATTATTTTATATTTTGAGTTGTAATTTAGTATCATTTTACTTTGTTTCTCAGAATTTTCCAGCCTGGCCCACAGGGAGTGCTTTCAGCTGACCCTTGTATCCCTTTGTCAGATTACCCATAAATGTGGTTTCTTTCCCTTTCTTTTAATTTTTGAACACTTTTAAAATTTTTGGCACTATAGAGTACTCCAGAATTCACTCATGTTTCCTGGCCTGGTCCTATAATCATCAATTTCCAAATAAAGCCCTGGGTCCTTTCACTGGAGATTGGTATCAGGAACAAATATATGGGTGATAGGTGTGTTATTTGGGTATCATTTTTCCCCCTAGGCCCTTCCAGCTGACAGAGCAAGGAAACATTTGTAAGAGAAATAACTTGTGCATATGCTCTTATCTTTATACATTTATATATGTGACCATCTGCTTCTTTACTAAAGTAAACTTGAGTTTGCATAGATGCATCCAGTTCTAATTCTTTACTTTATAGATCATGCTCATGTCTCCCCTTGTTTAGCCAAAATGTTCCTCTGCAACAGTGGGAACATTTGCTCCTACTCTCTGCTGTTCATTCATTTTTCACTTCCATTACACAGGCATAGTGGGTTTGTAACTGTTAATCTGTCCAAGGGAAAACAGCTTTATTGACTCACCTGCTCCTGAGTGATTCTTGCCTTTACTCTTATAGCCTCATTTCCAAGGGGGCTTCACTTGGGTGCATTTTCTCCTGCTGCTTCAGGGAGGTGACCTGTAACGCAGATGCCTTTGTCACATACTGCATTCTATTCCATTCTATTCCTCCACTTCCTAAGTTATTACTTTCAAAATTTGCATGCATTAAAGTTCATTTTTTGCAAGTACATGTTGTCAGATAGTGTTTCATGTCCACCACTGCAATATTGTACAAAATAATTTCACAACCTGAAAAATCCCCTGTGATTTTGTGTGTTCAACCTTCCACCCAAACCCTGGCACAGTCATCTTTTTACCCTCCTATATTTTGGCTTTAACAGAATGCTAGATAAATGGAATCATACAGCTAAGTAACCTCCTAAGACGGGTGTCCTTCACTTACCAGTATACATTTGAGATGAATCTGCATCATGATGTCACCCATATTGCTGAGTAGCATTGATTGTGTGGGTCCCACAGTAGGACCTGTGCCATTTTTGAGTATTTGTTTTTTCTCCTATGGAATCTGTCATGACTCCTATTTCCTTTTTCTAACTACATTATCTTCTTATAATTTGTTTCAAATGAGTTAATAATTATCTACAATGTTCTCTTTCTTATAAAGTGACTCTTAATTTCTTGGGTGTTCTATTGAACTATCAGTGAATTTTCATTAATGTGATGATGTTTTAATTATTGAATTCAATAATTTGTAGTAACTTTTCAGACTAATGTACCCATTATCACAATCCACACTTAGAAAATTTCCATCATACCCTGAAGAGCCTTTGGACCCATTTTGTTTCAATGCTCTTTGTGCATGCATGTGTATGTGTACATGTGTGCACATGTGTGTGGTGCTCAGATGGAACCCAGGGGCACACAAATGCTAGGCAAATGCTCTGCCACCCAGTTGCATCCCAACCCGGTTGCACCTGTTTGCATCACTCCCTGTCTATACTGACCTCCACCCTTGGTTAACCATAGATGCACAGTCTGTGTCTCCAGACTTGCCTTTTCTGGTCATTTCATATAAATGATGTTTTGCATATAGTTTCTCTTACTGAGGTTAATTTGAAAAATCTATCCTTGTGATAACAGGTTTCCGCAGTCTACCCTTTTTATTGCTGAAGAGCATTCTATTTTATGAGCATACCACATTTTGTTTATCTACTCACCAGTTGCTGAACATCTGGGTTGCTTGCAAGCTAGAAATTACCTGGTGGCTTCCCAAAGTACTGACATAGGCTTACATTTTTTACCACTGCTAGGAGATGCTGGGTAGTCTGGCCCTGGGTTTCTTAGCAGCCTCACCTCTTCTAACATCCTTTGCTTGGATGCAGGGTGTGTGCTACTCCCAGCTTGTTTTTGCCTGGTGCCTTTGGAAGCGACCTTAGCTACACACCCTCTTTTCTTTGCTACTCTTAGAGGCTTCCTTTCCAACATAAACATTTCAACTCCTATTCCTTCCTTTGGCTGTGCTCGCTCCCTCTCATGTCAATTAATTCTACTTTTAATTTCTCCACGCATTTATAGCCATCAGTTATCACTCAGTTTATGCATTTGTCCATTTATTGTTATCCATAAAAGTAGATGGCAATCTCTGTGGAAAAGGGATCTCCTGTGTCTTATTCCTGATCTCATTTCCCATGCCTACAATGGTGTATGACACTCAATAAATATTTGCTGAATAAGTATCTATATGCCTGGTGCTAGTAAGCCCAGGACACTTAGCCATAGCTGAGTTATTGCAGTGGGAGTAAGCTGGTCTATCTCCATGCCCAGTTTCCTATGCAGGTTAGCTGATATGTCTTGATTTGGCCCATACCTCCTGAGAAGTGGATGACCATGATAGTAACCATAATCCTGACTACCATCTCTCCAGATTTTACCCTTTGAATTAAGGTATACTAGTGGTATATTTACTCTCATAATTTGCTTTTCTAGGTTATTTTGGTAATGTCTTATCCAGAACCCATCTCTGATACTCACTGATGACATATGTTTCTTCCGGTTTTTATGTTTTTATTTCCTTTATAATGAAATTGGTAGGCATCAATGTATGTATGTTCACACTTATGCCTGTGGATGTCAGATATAATAGACAGATTTATTTTCCTTTCTTCTTTTTTGGGGGGTATGGAGGGCCCTAAGTATTTAATCCAGGGATGTTTTATCACTGATCTATAGCTCCAGTTCTTTCTTTCTTTTTTTATGTTGAGACAAGATCAATTGTTGAAGCTGGCTTCAAGCTTGAGATCCTTCTGCCTCAGCTTCCCAAACTGCTGATATTCTAGGCATGGCCATTGCATCGGGAGACAGATTTCTTAATGGTCTCAATGACCTTGGCTCCCTGGTGTTATTCCCAATGATTATCTTATGTCATATGAGAAAAGGAATTTTGCAAATGTGATTGATTGGTTGTGTACAAAATAGGGAGACCATCAGTACAGGCTCAATTGAATCCCATAAATTCTACCAAAGCAGAGCATATTCTGTAGCTGGCAGCAGAAGGGAAAGTCAGAGACAGTCAAAACATCAGAGGATTCCTCAGGAGAATGATTTTTTTGTTGTTGTTGCTGAGATGGAAGATGACAGGGAATAAGGACAGGATAGTAGCCTTTAAAGGAGAGAAGAAGGTATCTGGTCACCAAACAGCAGGAAAAGGGGCACTCAGTCCAACAATGGAGAGATGAATTCCACCAGCCACCTGAGACAGCTTGGAAGCAAATTCTCTCCCAGAACCTCCAAGGATGAACTCTTTCTGCTGTGACCTTGATTTTGGCTTTGTGAGACCTTTAGCGGAGGACATAATCAAGGCCTCCTGGACTTATGACCTACAGAAATGTGAGATGATAAGTGGGTGTTGTTTTAAGACAATACTTTTATTGTAGTCTTTTATACAACAATAGAAAATGAATTCAGATATGCTTCTAAGCTGTCATCTTACCTGGATAAAAGTTTATCATATTTCAATCGGGTTTATTCTTCTTAGTGAAATCCATGCTCTATTGTTGAAATCAAGAGTTCATATTTCCTACACTAATTATTAGGTGTAGGTGCTGAGAGTTTAACTTTTTGTTGGCTGTCTTCTTTTTGAAACTATTTTTGCAATGGTGTTAATTATTTGCAGGCCAGGGGCCACTGGTAAATGTTGTCAGAATGCTTTGTGGTGATAAGAACTGACAGAGATGTGCAGCTTGTGGTGAAATTCCCTCCTGTGTCTCTGAAATTCCATCTCACATTCTGCTCATGCTCCAGCAGTGGCTTTGGGTTTCACATTTGTCTCTCAATCTTTGCACTCTCGTTGTTCCTTGGAGCTGTGAATTGCTCATTTCCGACAAGCGTGTCCTTGTGTCCTTGGGTGCTGCTTTGGGCATTGTCAGTTATTAGATACAGGTACCAGCATAACGGGTCAGGAAATGCTGGCCCTTTAATGGAACACTGCTTTGGTTTTATTGAACCAAAGTTTGCCTAGAAAGTTTTGTAGAAAGAGGAACGATCAGCAGCTAGAATGTTTCTCTGAAGACAGAACATTGTGGTCTATAATTCTGCTACTGTAAAAAAAAAAGTCTAATCTCAATTTGGCTTTCTGAGAATCTCAAAGCAAGGCAAGGTGCATAGGATCAGAATATTAACTTAGTCATTGACTGACTGTGCATTGTGAGTTAATTATTTATCTTCCCTGTGACTTAGTTTTTACCTCTATTCATGAATTAGTTACCTAGAAATCTAGTTTTTAAGTTATTCAATGAATTAGTGATTCTCGAAGAGTGATCCCTAGACCAGTAGCAGCATTGGCTGAAAACTTATTAGGAATGCAGATTGCCAGGTCTCACCCAGACTTAATAAATCAGGAACCATAGGGGTAGGCAAGGGAGCTGTCCATGCTTCAACCAGATATCCAGGTGGTTCCTTGGGGAAGTTTGAAAAATACTGCCATAATATAGCTCGACATGATCTTCCCAATGGTCATGGCATATACTTAATAAGCATGGGTTCACTTGAGAAAAGCAGATATGAATTAAAATAGAATTAGATGAGTGGTAGAAATTAACTGAGGTTGCCAGGGCATAGCACACATGTAATTTTGAAACATGTAATTTATTTTAAAAAATGACAACTAGAAACTATATTGCATATTTGCTTGTTTTAATATAAAAATAATCCAAAAATTATTTTGAAGAATAAAAAATTCAAATCATTAATTAAAATTAAGTAATATGAAATCTCCAAAAAGGAATGTCAGTCTGCTTCTATAGCTTTGATAGCCCTCCAACCCACATCAGGTTACACTGAGCCCTGTGAGTTTGAGATGCATGGCTGTGACTAGCCTGGCAGGTAGAATCATGTTGGACTGGCAGAGTGTGTCTTCTCTTCTGAGTGTGTTGCTCTGCTCATTTCCCAGGTATCCAGTTGGTCACTTCTATCTCAAAACCTACATTGGTCAACATGATGCTGGGTTTTCTGAGGGATTAGTGGGAACTGTTAGATATTGCTGCAAACTCTCCCTGTGGGTGACTGTAGTCACTGTGGTGACACACTTCTTCACAGTATTATGGCTGTGTTTTCTGTTGTCTGAGTTGAGGAAAGGGAGGGGAGACACTTTGGTAAAAGAGAGTCTCTTCTTGAGTCAAATTTAAAACTCATAATGCCTATTCATAATTCATTTCCTGGATAATATATATATATATTCTCATACATGTATTTTTAACTAGAAAATGTCCATTTATAGGAATTTTTTGGAGTCATTTGGGTTAGTATTCCATGTCTAGAGGCCAACTGGAGTTTAATCAAAGAAGTTGGTTTAGGTTAAACTTTTGAAGAAAGATTACTACCTCTTTTGTCTTCGATCCAGAGTACTAGAGTTGCCAAGGCTTAGCAGAGAATTTAAAGCAGGACTTCCAGATCTTTTTGATACTTTGTGCTTCCTTATAGTATACATTTTCACACTAAACATCATATATAGATTTAGATTTCAAAGAGCCATAGGTTTGAATCCTGGCTCAACCACTTATTAGCTATATCATCTGGGCCAAGTTACCCAAGTACTTTGAGCTTAGATTTTCTCACCTGGATATTGTGGATAAGGATGTCTATGCAACAAGGGATCATATGAAGTATACTTTTTATGTATTTAGTGTAGAGGTTAACTATGTCCTCTGCAGCAGATAATAAAATTGGGACCAGCCCAGTGACTTTAGTATTCACAGACCAAGATGGGATGGAAACCAAGAGACTCCTTTCCTGCCTTCTGTCCTATTCCTTTCTGCACAGTCATGTTGCTCTTCAAGTTATTTATCACAATGTGCACATCATTCCCATGTTGAACTGCTGTGCTCTGCTCTGCCTAGCCTAGTTCCCCTTAAGTTCTGGAATATTCTTATACTTCATTTAGGTCTCTGCTTAAATACTACCTCCCCAGAAGGCCCTCAGTGCCCAATCCCTGCATAGTCATTCCCCCACCTTGGCTTATTAATGATTACTTTGCTTTATTTTTCTTACATTAATCCACATCCAAACTAATATATTGATTTGTCTATCAATTTGGGGTTTTGGTATTTAGTTCTGTTTCCCCTAGGATAAAATATTGTCTTCCCTGAGATCAAGGACCGGCAGCTTTTCTTTTTATCATTCGATTTGTAATAAACCAAAATAGGCTTTGGCAGTAAAAGAAATCCAATTCAACTTGGTCAATAAATAAAGTACTTAATGAATAAATAAACTTATTCAACACATTGTGGCATCTGCGATTGCTGACTTCCTATGGGGTTCTCCCAGTCCCCTGAGTGGTACCACCTATCATTGATCAGGGTTCAGATGAAAGTTCCTGTATTATAGTGTCCAAATGTGAGGATATTCATATAGAAAAAGGAAAAAATCTTCCAATGTAAACTCTGCAGATATTGGCAATGGCAACACCTACACAAAGTTATCCCCATCTGCACAACTAAGGTGCTGCTTTGTGACCATCGGCTGCCCAGTAGTTAGCTTTGCTCCTTGTTAACAGAAGACTCAATCTCCAGCACAGATAACTGTGTTCCAAGGTTGATAATGGTCTCTTAATGACTCCTTAGGCCCTTCTCAAAGTTCTCACAGCTGACGGGGTCATCATTCTAAGTTAATTGGGAATTATCCAGAAGGACTATTAATAGAAGCCATTACTGAATTTGCCAGATGACAAAGGATATGTTTCTGTTTTCTTCTCCTTGTTATTTGTGTTACTTGTTTTCCTGTTTGGCTGTGACCTTCACTGCAGGACGACCTGTTAACACCTCTGGATTCAGTTTCAGGAGTAATGGGGTGTTGGATGGGATATGGCATAAGTAAGCCCTCTATGTGGCAGCTAAACCATGATTCCATGCTGTACAAAAGCGGGATGGACACAGGCCAACCACCTCCTGGAATAAAAGGGTTCTCATACCCACTTCCATCCTCAGGGCTATGGAAACAGGTAAACATGATGGTCAGTTCCTTGAGTCAGATCTCCATGATTATTTTGGAAAAACTCAAGTCTCAGACACGAAGATGAAAGAAAAGCATCTTTTGTAAGTCTTTGGTTAACTTTGGTTTAAAATTCTAGTTTAAATATTTAATAATTTTGTGACCTTGGAAAATACCACCTATAATCTTATAATGCCCACATTTCTTCATGTGTTAAGTGGGAAAAATAATTGTAATTACTTTAAAAACTGTGGTGAGGTTTAATAAGTGATGCTGTAGAACATTTAGAATAACACATCCCAAACAAGTGTTACATAAGTAGAATTAATTATCTATTGCTGCATAAAAAGTACCTCAATATGCAGTGATTTGAAGCAACAAGAGGTATACATTTGTATGGCAGATAGAATTTGAATAGGGATTCAGGGGGGATTATTTTAGGTCAGCGTTTCTCAAGGGCTGCAGTCATCTAAATATTTGACTGGGGCTAAAGATCCTTTTTTAATATGGCACACAAATATAGCTGGCAAGATGGTGCTGGTTGTTGACAGAAGGCCTTTGTACCTTATTATGTGGGTCTCTCCACAGGACTACTGAAGTGTCTTCATGCTGTTTTGACTGGTTTCCACGGAACAAAAGATGCAAGAGTAAAAGAAAGTGGCAATATAATCTATGTCCTAGCCTCAAAACCATAGCATGGCTCCTGCCATATACTTTTGTTCAACTAGAGGAAAGACAGTGCAGTAGTAGTGGGCTACATAAGCACATTCATGCCAGCAGGCCAGGATTTTTTTAGGATTAGTTTAGAGACCAACTACTGTAAAAATACTATCTATTATAATGGTATACTTTTTCCAAGAACTAATATGAATCAATCTAGTTCATTTAGAATAAAGAATCTGAAGCAAACAGTGATGGGGCTGGAGAAGTACACATGGGTCCAATCCCTGAGAATCTCTTGAGGTGCGTCTAGAGGTTAAGACTTTTTCCCCTCTTATCCCAAGGGCGATGGAAAACCACGGAGGAGATTTTAGCTGGAGGATGAAGGTCAAATTACCTTTTGATAAAGATCATTCTGACTGCTATGTAAAGACTAGATAAAGATAAAACAAAAAACAATGGACAATATTGATTGTTTGGAATAAAAGGTAGTAGAGAAACTTCAGATTTTGCTTGGCTTTGGGATATACATTAAAGGAAAATCATGAGTCCTGCCATTGTTGCCTGACAGTGGCAGGAAGATTATAAATGAAGAATAAAATGGGTTTGAAAGTAGAAAAAAAATTTGGAGAAATGAAGAGAGATCTAAATGAGAAGGCAATCTTCAGACATGGAAAATCAGGTTTATAAATAGACATTCCTTTAAAAGTTTCCTCCCTAAGAATAGCTTCCAAAAAGACTAATAAAATTGAATTTGCCAATGGCATCCAAGTCTCTGTAAAACTGAAATGTGATTCCTTTCTTCTCTGGTTTTAGAAAGTGTTCGGGGCATGTGCTGTTTTAAGGTTTCTGGTTCCTGTGAGGTGGTGCACCCATCTATCTGAACTTTAATCTAGAGGTGACTGTCCCCAGGAGACCTTCATTAAGTGAAGCCTTGTGACCACCAGAACGAGGGTCAGGAGTCCTACTGTAAGGACTCAGGAAGGGCAGGACTTCTTCTGTGTTGGGGAGGCCACAGGGGTGGGGACTTGGCCTTCACCATCTGGCTGTGGCCTTTGTAAGGAGGAAAAAAGGAATCCTCACAGATGGGGCACTGAGACAGCAAAGCAAATGATCTTGCTGTGTGGACAAAATGTGTGAAACATTTCACCAGTGCATCCCTCTGACAGCTCCTGGCATTAAAAGACACAATTTTCTATACTCAGCTGTTTTTTAAATTTTTTTTGGTGATTGGTATTCTTATTTTTCCCCAACAGGACACCATTCCCCTGCTGCAGAGGTGAACAGAAACTTCATCTGTCTGTTTTTGAGACCTGAAAGAATTGCTTCCTAGGTGAGGATTTCCGTGGTATAGCAGGATAGCTTATCAGAGGGCATATAAAAAAGCCAGACACCATAAATCCTTCCTGGGTATAAATAAATGGAATAGAATAGAACTCAGCTTCTAATGGGTTTCTAGGGACAAACAACCCATCGAGCAAGTATTTACTGACTTGCTGTATGCCCAGCAATTCCATATGGACTTTCAAGAGTAGTGAGAGTAAAATACAAAAAAAATACAAGGGGCGAATCCTTTTTTTTTTAGGACTATGGGTACCACTTTCAATATCATGCCAGGTATTTCCATTTGGTTCTTTCCACTGTGACTGCTGATTTTAGAATCACTTCCACAGTCATCTCTACAAGTAAGAGATTTTTGTAAGAATTAGTTAGTGTTCCATAATAGTTAAGTTACTAATTCTACTATGATCATGGCAATGGTAACAAATAATACAGTGCTCATTTGACTAATTATTGCTACTAAGTATTATTATGTACCAGTATTTGTGTTGCATCTTTAAACCTATTTTATTATTTAATCATTGATTTTACCTTATGACCTTGGCTTATTTCTAGAGGTGATAATTTCAGCAGAAAATAATTAATCATTTCTCCAAGTGTGACTTAAGGCAAAGAATCTAGTTGTTGAAAATTGAAGGTGCTCAAAAATATTTGACAATTAACTTATTAACCCTAAAGCTTATACTTCATCATCATCTTCTAGCCAAAATAGTAGCTTTTGAGCCAAAATTGTTCTATGACATTATATTTGGTTTACACGGACTGTTTTTTAATGTAAATTAAGTGACATTATAGAAATTGTGAGAATTTACATGTCACATATACTGTTGTTTTTACGACTTCTTTTGAAAAACATTGTAAGAATGGTCCACCCTTTTCCTATATTATGACCTAGAAATAATTTCCTGTTGCCAACCGGCTGTTGAGTCCTGGTACTCACAGTATCTATTCAGGCCTCTTTACCTGCTCAAAGCCTGTGATGGTTTCAGTTTAAGGCCTCTGAAGAAACGCTCAGGAGTGGCACGTTTGCACAGCCTCACAAATTTAATGAGTAAATTTGATGACCTCAGAGTGGACCGTGCTAGGAAACCCAGATAGGAGCGGAAGGCAGCAGTGATATTCTGTGCAGACAGTAAGTGATGCAGAGATTTGAAAACTGAGAGAGACCAAGGTTCTTGAAGAAGCAGGATGCTGTTTCATGGCAGCATTTGACTTGAGGCACTATTGATGACACCATCTTTGCAAAAGTTGAGAGGAAAAAGAAAAAGAATTGTTTTCCATAATATGTATAAATAAATAATAGAACACACACATCTCTGTTCTCCTTAACTTGGAGGCACAGTGACTTTTAGCAAGAGCACTGGATGGGGGATTAGCATTCACCAGAGTTGCATCTGTTTTTGAACCTTGAAATGGCCTGAGAGTAGGTAGGTGAAGCTCAGTGCACCTAAGTCCCTGGAAATACCCTGGGAGCTAATTAGCACTGGAGAGATTCAGAAAAGAATTCTCATGTGGCCACTTTCTGCCTCGCTGAACTGATTTTTCTTGCCGGACCTCAACCCCTGTAGTTTTCTCTGTCTCCTTGCTCCTGATGCTCCCAGAGGGAGAGGCAGCAGTAACATAAACATGGGAAGCCAAGGACAGTGCCAATTATAGTCAGCTCTGTAAATGGCACAAGGCAGATGCCAAACCTCATGAATCTCCCAGCTAGCAATCGCTTTAATCCCCTGTGTCAAAGAGAGGCCAAATTTCCACCCTCAAAATTTCAAGGTCACAGAAACCCTAATTTGCCAGTTTCACTAGACCAGAGCTCCAACCCCAGGTCCACTCTCTTAGGTTTACTCTTACTGCTCAGTGTGTCTTCCTCCTTTCTGCTATAACAGTGTATCATGGACAAATATCATGTGCTGAATAAAATATCTTTTTGGCCAAACAGACCTTATTTGAGTCCTTTGCAGGATCTCGGCTTGATTCCTAACTTTCTCATTCTTGGTTTCCTTTTCTATAAAGTGTGGAATATAGCTATTAAGGAAACTACATTATTTCAGGTATGTAAAACATTTAGACTAGCGCCTAGCACATGTGGAGCACTCAAAATTCATTACTGCAATGTCCCAGTTTTGACAGTTGCTGTTTATAGGCTCCTCATTGCTAGGAGAAGGTATTAAAAGGCAAGTGAAAAACTAGAGGTAGCATGGTCCTTTCTACAGAACTTGGCAAATGGGTGTTCTTTGTAATGGATGATTATAATTCAGAGGTATGGATGAGAGGTCCAAGGACACTTCAATGTCAAAGGCAAGGGAAGGTTGTACGGGGGCCTCTTCAGAAATGTGAGAGAAAATATTCCGTTCTGTGCTTCAGTAAGTCACAGGTAAAAATGCTAGTGACAAGTGCAAATGGTTTGCTCAGCACTTGGAAAGCATAGGGTGTGAACATGTTCCACCGTGAGGGGCAGGCACCTTGGGGTGACCACAGGTGTGAATGAAACAAGAGACCTATTAATTCAGTGGTGGCAGGAGCAATGGAAGGCTAATTGCTTTTCTGGAGGAGTCACAATTGGACCACCATCTTTCTGCTTGTACACATTTATAGCATCAAGCAGCTTCGTGTGCACCCCAAGGCTCCGGGTGGCAGGCAGCACTCTCAGTCACCCAGCGTCATGCGACATTTCTATCAGCCTGGTAATCATTTTCAGCCCAGTGCCTCATTAAATCAGCCTGCAGTGTTGGGATGCTTCGCATCGTGGTAGATTCACCGAGACACCCAAACGCTCATGGCTGTCCATCAAAACAGGCTTCATTAGCAAATATAGAAAACAAGAGAATCCCTCCTCCACTCCATTCCTCAACAATCAGATGACTGGAGTCACCACAGATCCTTGAACAATTCTCATGATTTACAGTCCCGGCAAGTGGCTTATTTTGTATGATTGTTGGAGGAGTGAGGGAGAAGGGAAGAGAAGTGCTTCAGAGTTTTCTTTTCATCTTTATTTTACAGAAAAACAAACTGCCCCATCTCGGTTTTGATAGTCTGCAGTGGCAGAAAGCATCACAATAATGGTATCAAAAGCAGGAGAGTGTCCTTGTGCACTCACAGCCATAGTTTTGCCTCCATTAGTGGAAATTGTGAAGCTTTAAGAGCAGACAGGTATATATAGCCACAGGAGGGTCAAGCCTCTCATTTTACTGATGAAGAAACAGAAGCTTGATGGGACCTGTAAAGGCACAAAGTCTTGCTGAAATCTACTGTTTCTTTCTTGTGAGCTCCTTACTTTCTTTAAGGGAACATCCTATTCACTTCTTAGTACTTAGGACTCAGGCAAAGATAGCCAGGGCAGGCTGAGCCCGCCAACAGGCTCCAAGTCCAATTTTGGCACAGCCTCAGGGTTGGCCAAGTAAAGCCTGGATTAGTTATGTTCCAGTGGCCCTCGCCAGGCCCATGACATGTAGATCTTGGAATTGACCTAGAGCCAGTAGAAAATGAAACACTCTTTCCTATTAAGATTACTGAGCTGGCATGGGATGGTCCCAGGACTGCTAACATAAGAGAAAAACCCACCTACTGAAAAAGCCACTCCAGGGATCAAGAAGGAGAAAAAAGACATAATATCTGATGATGTTCTTGATAGCTTACATCCAACTGCCTGGGTTTTTTTCTGTAGCCTGGGATAGCAGTACTCTTATTATTTAGTTTTACTTATTTAGTTTTAGTTCAGGCCATTTTGACTTAGATTTCTTCACCTGTAAACTAAAAACAGTTCCTGACTGCATTAGAGCTAGTGATATCTCTGATCATCTGAGACCTAGAACAGGCTTCTTTCAACTCTCAGAAATATCACATTAATTCTGATCTCCATCCAGAAATAACCAGGTATGCAAAATGTATCTTCCACTTCAAATTGATTCTTGCCTCACACATGTGACTTTGAACTCTTGTTTTATCTTGTGTTCTGGATGGCTATTTTTACGTAACAAACCATCATCATAAAATATTTTGCTCATGATTTGGAGGGTTGACTGAGCTCAGATAGATTCATGAGATTGCCATCAGATATTGGCTGAGACTTCGATCACCTTAAAGGATTGTCACCACAATATTTGGTACCAGGAATGGAAAGAGTTCAAAGATGGACTGGAATAGCTGAGGTTTCTTTGGTATCTTGTTCTCCTCTCTCTGGCCTCTCCAAGTTCACGGCAGCCCAGGGTTGCTGGACTTTGTGCATGGCAGCTGAAGACTCCTGATCAGGCATCCTGAGAGTAATAAGCAGAAGCAACTTGGACATTTCTAACTTAGCCTGCAGCCTCATTTCTGCCATTTTCGATTCATCAAGAATCCAGTTTCAAAGGTCAGGACAAAGCCATCCCTCTTGTTGGGAGAAATATCCAAGTTTTGTTTCCAAAGAAGTATAAACTGAGAAAGTTGTAAAACTAGTAAAGTCCCATGTATTTTTTTATCCCAGTTGTGACATCTTATATCACTGCAGTGCAATATTAAAACCAGAAAATTGGCATTTCTATATTATTAACTAGGCCACAGAACTTTTCCTTGTTTGCCATTTTTTTTCAAACCTGCATTCATTTGAGATTTTTGTGTGGTTCTATGGAATTTTACCCATATGTAGATTCATGTTATCTACTTACCTGTCCATATATAAAATGGTTCTGTCAATCACAAAGAACATGCTTGTGCTACCTGGTCCTTTGTGTGACATTCCTCCTAGTATGCTCTACATCTGTGTTTTATAGTTGTCATTCATCTGTTCTCCATCTCTGTAGATTTGTCATTTTGAGAATATTATATATGTGATATACAGTGTGCAACCTCATGATTGAGTTTTTTTTTCAGAATCATGCCATTAAAGACCATCGAGACTGTTAATAGATCAATAGTTCATTGTTTTTTATTGCTAAGTTTTATGCCTTTATATGGATGTATTTGCTCTCTACTTATGCTGTTCCATTTAGATGACCTTCTTGTAGAAAGCATATAGTTGAGTCATGTTTTAATTTGTTTTGCTTTTCTTAAAATTTACTCTATTTTAATTGGTTTATTTAACTATCTACATTTAAGATAATTATTTAGATTCTAGGACTTAATTCCATATTATTACTAGTGCTTTTTTATTTCTCTGATCTCATTTTCTTGTCATCTTATGTTATTTAAACATGTTTTGTCATTTCATTTTCATTTATCTTTTATGTTTTTAAATATATCTCTTTGTATAGTTTTTATGGTGGTTTCTCATATTTGTTTCAAAATCTGTCCAGTTTCTTATAAATTGTAGCTACATTGCTAGATCTTCCAGTACTAGCTGTGTGCCTCAATTTCAATGAGTTTGTCCTAAAGTTAGACTCTTAAAATCCAATCTAATTTAATTCTGCATAACCATATATACTGAACCATAAATGGTTCACCCTGCATGCATACCATCTTACCTTCATCTTACATTCTGACTTTAAAACCTAATATGTAAGAATAATAAGTAGTTTCATGGCCTACTGGTATGAGAATGATGATTGACCTTTAGAATAACTTAAGTATTGCCCTGTATTGCTCTTGGAAAGACATAACTGAGATGCCCCTGTTCTTCTATAAAACTTAACAAGGAACAAAGGATATGTAAGTATGATTTTAAAAAGATACAAATTCAAGATAGAAATACATACTGAAAGGCTACTATGTGTCAGGTTCTGGGCTTTCACCTGTATGATCACTTTAAATCTTCACAGTAGTTATAAAATCCATTAGCATGAATTGACATGATAGAGATTTAACAGCAAATCAAAGTGGAGTGAATCGTACAGGCAGACAGGAATCCTCTGGAAACAACCTTTGTGCCAAATTCCCCACTAGGGACTCTAAGACTACCAAAAGTATACAAATGCCATTGCTGTTTCCTTTTCTCAAATTTCTGTGAGGATGAGAATTTTGAATAAAATGACTGTGTGCTTCGGTGTGTGCATGCATAAACACTGGTTTTAATCGGCCAGTCACAACATTCTTTCCACTTTTAATATGTGCCTCTGTAAATGATAAAGACTCTTGCACCAAAGCTATGATTCTCCTGATGTATCTTATGTTAATAATAAATCCTCAATATCATCTAATACCAAGAGGGCTTAAAAGGTGTTTATGATTTTACATGATTTTCATTTCATCTTCGTTAATCATCTTACTTAGTTCCCAGAGGTATAACAGATACACAAAATCTGGTAAAGAAAATAAGGTTAATGTGGGTGAAATTACAAGATCTAAAAAACATGGCCACTTACAGGTAGATGTGAGGCTGTGAGGTAGAGACAAGAGGCATTTGAAATTTTTCCTAAAGCAAACTTCATCTCAAAAAGATGAGCCCCTGAATGATTTGATAATATGCTCTCTCCATCACTGTGGAATAATTCAAAGGCAAATGTAAACAGAGATAAAAATGAAGAGGTATTTAAGGCAGAGAAATGCCAAATGACCAGCTTTTGTGTTTTGTGTTGGGAGGATGGAGCTTCCGAATGTTCACATCACAGTCTATTTTTCCTGACGCAATGTAGACTGATTCCATCAAATGTCTTCTAATGGAGAGATTAGAGATTTGTACTCTACCACAGTGTGCATCAATTTGAAAGAGTTTCTTAACCTCACCCCTACTGATGTTTTGGGCTGGATGATACTTGGGTCCATGGGAGGTGGAGGCTGTTTTGTGTACTGCAGGGTGTTCACCAGTGTCTCTGTTCACTACCAACTAGACACCAGTGTCAGCCACCACAATCCCATCATGGCAACCAAGTATGTTGGCAGCCATGGGCGAATGCCCCTAGGTGTCAAGGTACTCCTGGGTTGAGACATGCATGGTAGTGGACGACAAAGCTTTGGGCTTCCAGGCTCCCAGATCTTCTTAAGAAATTGCCTTTGGTTGTCCAGGTAACGTCACACGACTATTTTCCTTTTCAGAGGACCTGAGAGATCCCTGAAGGTTCTTTACCAACTCCACAGTCTCATATCCCCCGTGTGGACAGAGAGGATCATAAAGGGAGCCTTCATGAATGAGGTGTCTGCTAAACTCTGAATCTTGACTGGAGTGTGCAATGAATGCATCAGGATATGGCTTATTATACTTTTAAAATAATAGCAACTAAAGAAATTGTTCTGTTTCAGTAAAATTTCACCCTTCAGTTTCTCATTAAATTTTACAAAAACAATTAAAAAATAATAGTAAAAAATCAATTAAAGCAATAGAAAAATAAAAAATTGAAACTTCTTTCAACAATGTAAACAATGAAATAAGCCACTGTTTTAAGCACACAATTAAAAACTGAGCAACTTGAATTAAGCATCACTCAGGTGCAAGTATTCCGTTGTGTACTCATGATACACACTTCTTCATAAATAAATTCCTTCTTTGTGTAAGGTAACCAAAATCTGATTTTATTTATGTAAATAAATAAATAAATAAAAGTTGCAACATTTTACTAAGGTCAGTAAACATTTATTTCAGGATTTTAGCAAAATCTTTTACTAAAACTTAAAAATATAAAGATGAACAAAAATAGCGTTTTATTAGTCAACATTTTTGTGTTCACTTATATTTATGCACTCAAAACTTAGGCAATGAGAACCCTAAACCTTTGGAGGACCATAAATATTTTATTTTTAAATTTTAAAGTTTCAGTGGTATTTAGAGATTTCAATTTCCCTCAACATCTAAATTACTCCTCTCTTGAAAGTCTCCACTTTTTTACCCCCCAAATTAACTTCTTCCTGTAGATCATTTATCATATGTGCCAGCTGCCAAATTATCACCTGTCAGCCATAAATCACATACCTATTCTGCACTAATGACATGGGACCCTGAGCTTTTCTCCTTTACCAACTGGCCAAAGTTGAGGTTTGTTAGTAGAGGCATCTGGAGGGACACTGGTGGGGAAGGCAGCTCCTTCACCTGGCTGTGGTGTGCACTGCAACATGCAGGCTACTACAGCATGCATGACATCAGCCACATCCAGCTCCTACAATGCTCGTGGCTTTGATAGCATGAATCTTGCAGCCCATGCAAGAGTCAGCCAGCCACTAGTGGCACCTTTCTGAGAAGGTCCACACCTAGCTTTGCAGAGAGAGCTGAGTCATGGCACCACTCCACAGACAGCTTACCTCTACAACCCAGAGCTGCATAGAAGTCCTGCTGGTGAAGGCCTTTAACATACTTCTCCACTATTAGTGTACCATGACCCAGCCTCATTAAGAAGGCCTGGATCACAGCCCTGGAGTGTAGACAACCTCTTTGGTCTCTTAAACTCAGCCCTAGGGTGGTGACTCTTCTACCTCTGCTATTGCTGTGTTCTTTAGAATTTTCTTCACCACTTACCAGCCCATTCCTTGTTACTAGAATTTCCGAGTTTAACAATTCCTTCATATTTTACTTTCCACTGTCACACTAGTGAGAGGTTTCTAATTTATGATTGAATCTTGATGCATGGTTTTTGAAATCACTAAAGTCCTTGTCTGCTAGTTTCAACATGTGATTCATCTAGTGTATTTTTCTATTGGTTTCATTTTCCTTGGACTCTGAATCACAGTGTTCTGCTTCTTCAAATGTCTATAATTTTATTGTATGGTAGATATTGTGTATAATATTTTATAGGAGCTCTAAGTTCTCTTTTTCTGAAAAGCAATGAGTTTATGAGTTTTTCCCTGGCAGATTCTTCAGTTACTAGCAGATTTTTCTGATATTATGGGAGCTTGGTTTCAAGCTTTGGAGTGTGGGACTGTGTTCCTTCTACACTGAATCACAAGTGCCCCTGATCCTAGGGCATGTTTTATTCTTAGTGTTGACCTTTTTGAATAGAGATCCAAGGTATTTTATTAAGTGCCTCTAATTTGGCAGGATTGAACCCAAGACCCTGTCCCCAGGACACAGCAGGAGATAAAAAGTTTGCTAGATTTTTTCAACTTAAAAGTTCTTGCCTCTTGGAATCCTTAGAGTTTCTCTTCACCTGTGGAAATCAACAAGTGATTTAAAAGGTGATTTTGGGGTGGGATTGGGGATTTCTCCAGTGCTTCCGTTCTTTCTAGGGGCTCTCTCCGCCACGGGCAGCCACACTGGCATTCCCCAAACTCCACTCACTCATCAGCCATTTTCTGATTGCTTTATCCCCAATTCATAGCACAAACAAGAGACCCAACCCCTGGCCAGGGTAAAAGCCACATACATGGTAAAACCCTTCAAAGGCATTTCTATTTACCTGTGTGACTTTAGTCATATATCGCATGAAAACATGCTATAGAACTCCACAGACTCTAACAGTAACTGCCCTTTTAGTTCTCCCTCCTGTGTGCTGGCTGGGAAGTTTCTGAGTTGATATGACCGAATTTGTTGGGCTGTGATCAGCTGGAGGTCTAGTTACTTCCTGGAGAAGTAAAAAAACACCTCACTTACCTACATGGCTGGTGGCAGGTTGTTGGCAAGTGGGCACACATCTCTCGTCCAACAGGCTAGCTTGGTTTACTTTAAATGGTGGTCCTAGGTATTCAAAATAGTGAAAGGATAAATCTCAATGAGCAACTGTTTTCCAGACTCTGTGTGTGTGATGTTTTTAATATTTGTCAGACAACCTACATCATGTAACTAATCCAGGTTTCAAGGGTTGAGAAAGAGACTCCACCTCTTGGTGGACGTAGTTAAATCAAAATTCAGGTGCATGACCACAAGAGGGGAAGCACTGGTAGCCTCTTACACATCTACCATCCATTCTTTCAAGATGTTTTTAAAAAATTTCAAATGTTTGCATATATTTCTGGAAGTTTGGTTGGTGCAATATATGCTGTCACATGATTGGCAAACATTGCTGGATTTTTAAATGACTGTGGTCAGTGTGCACCATTTTCCTTCTTTTATGACTTTTTGTTATCTAGTTACGAATTCATATTTAAATCTATCCACAGGTTGGTGCAAGTTTGGATATTAAACAAAAGCCAGTACAGTGTTCCAAAAATACTGATTATGCCTACTATGTGGAGGGCTCTTGCTCACCAGAGATTTTTCTTGATAATCAAGCCTTATTCAGAATTCCCGCAATTCAGGAAAAGCTTGATTTTTGGGTGATTCTTCTGAAAGAGGTAATTTGGAGAGATTAGAATTATTTCTATTTTTGTAAGAAGTCAGAGTTTTTGTACAATGTCGTAGCTCAGATTCTACAAAAATACAACCATAGCAGATACTCACAGAGTTAACAAAAGAAACTTTATTCCCAGAGTCATATAAAATAAATTAACCTGACAACATGAGGCACCATACTTTGCTGTTTTGTATGTTATCCTTCTGTATATAATGCTAGAGGGGGAAGATTATTATTTTTAGGTAATTTAATTACACTTTAATGAAATTCAAATAAAATATTTGCACAGTTCTTGAACTATCTCTGCTAAAAGGAACACAGTTTAAAACTCTTGCATTCATATGTGGTCTCTGCTATAACAGAATAAATGTCTTGACAGCAGGATGCCTATTTTATAACTGTTTCTTAAAATCTCATCAGACAGTGACTCTCAATATTTTCCTTAACAGGCTTAATCAAATAATACAGTATGAACAACTTGGCTAGTGGTGAGAGAAGTTATGGTCCAGAATGGAGATTTTTTGTATAGTGAGTTCTGTTTAGGCACCATGAGTATCATTTAGTAATTGGCTCCATAAATATAGTAGAGTCCATATTATGCTTCCAGGCACTGTGAGAAGTCTAGCTTCTACAAAGAAGAACACTGAATAATTTTTGTGAGCATACAACTCACAATATAAATAGAAATATATATATATATATATATATATATATATATATATATATATATATATATAATTAAAATCATATATTGCTATTGGACATAAAAAATGGTGAAACCACTTTGGAAAACCATCTAGAAGTTTCTTAAAATGTTAAGTCTTTTAAGACAAGAGTCAACCCAGGAGTAATCAAAACATATGCCCACATAAAGATGTGTTTGAGAACTTATATGAGAATGTCAGTTTTCAGCATATTCACAATAACTAAAAGGTGTATAAAGCCTAATCACATATCAACTAGTGAAAGAATAGACAAAATGTGGTGTGTCCATACACTGAGACAGTAGTCAGCATCAGGAAGGAACAGAGTACTGATGGGTGCCACATAGCGGATGAGCCTAAAGAACATCATGCTAAAAGAAAGACAGAAAAAAAATGAAATGTTTGAAAAAAGACAATTCTTTAGACATGAAAAATAGATTAATAGTTGATTGGGCTTGGGCAGGGAAGTGGAGAATTTCTGCTAAGGAATTTCCTTTGGGGATACCAGAAATATTCTAAAATTAGATTACTGTGATGGTTGCACAACCCAGTAGATTCACTAACAAGCACTAAATTGCTCAATAAATATGAGTATATTTTATGCTTTGTGATCAGTTCTTATAATGCTGGGTTTTTTTAAATCATCATTAAAAGGAGTTAATATGTTTTGGAATCAGAGATGTCATCGTGGAATAGATGGCCTGATGTACATCTAAAGGATGATAAAGTTGCCATGAGACATTCCATGGTGAAAGGCACCTGAGAGAAGGTTACCAGCTGAAGTGGTGGAATGCATTCTGTGTGCATTTGCAGTTCCTGTGCAGGATCTAGAATAATTTGAGATATAGCCAGGTCAATAGTGGTGAGAAGTAAAGATGAAGAGTCAGACAGCAGCTGGGACCTGGAGTCTTGTGTGTTTTTGTATCCTTTACCAGGCGAGGATATTTTGAAACTTTCGATCCAGATTGCCATCTCATCAACTTTGCATTTCAAATTAATTGTGTGGCTGTGTAGAGAGCAGGTTGTGTCCTGATCTAAGTTACTCCATGATGGGGTAGTGTAGAGAGGAAGCCATGTCCTTTTCTGAGTTACTCCATGATGTATAGAACAGCAGTTTTGCCATAGTTTGCCATAAGCTATTTCATTTTGAGAGTAAGTGCCACGGTAGAACAACTGTACACCTTGTTTGTGCAAATAAACAACCACCCTCTGCCTGGCATAACCATAAGGCACAAGTTGATAAGTATCTTGCTTGTGTCAACTTGTCAAATCAAAGCAGGAGTACCTGAACATGTGGGAATCCCAAATCATCACAGGAGCAGAGGAATCAGGAGCTTACCACCTCACCAGATGCAACCCCCTCACCTAAGACCTGTAAAAGGAGGATCCCTCCAAGACTGGACATGTGGCACCCTGGCCCCTAACCTAGTCACTCATCACAAGCTTTGCCCAGGAAAATTGCCACAGTGACTGTTTCAGTCAGCTTTGCATTGCTGTGACCAAAAGACATAACAAGAACAAATGAGAGGAAGAAAATTTCATTTTGGTTCATAGTTTCAGAGGTTCAGTCCATGGTCAGTCAGCCAGCTGTAGGCCCAGGATGAGGCAGAACATCATGGCAGAGAGGTGTGGTAGAGGGAAGCAGCTCAGTTCATGACAGCTAGGAAAGACAGGGAGTGGGGGTGTGGGGGGGACTCACTAGGGACAATATGGAAACTCCAAAGTTACTCTTCCAGTGAGCTGTTCCCTTTAGCCACACCCTACCTGCACACAGTTGCCACCCTGTTAATCCATTAAAGTTGATTAATCCATTGATTATGATACAGTTTTCATAATTGAGTCATTTCACTTCTGAAAATTCTTTCATTTTTCTCAGACATGAGCCCTTGGGAGACGCCTCATGTCCAAACCATAGCAGTGGCAAACCTCCAATTTCCTGTCCTGCAGGCTACAGTACAGCATGGTTATTCCTACCTGTGATGATGATGCAGATCACTCCAAAATGACACATCAAGCTGACACTCTGAACCTGAAACTGCCTACTGTCCAGGCCCTTTGTTGTGACTACCTATGGTGAGTCTGACTCTGTGTTCACATCTCTCTCTGCCTGTGCTCTTGGCTCAGCATCCTGTAACCTTATAACTACCTTAACCCTTTCTTTGTCTTTATATATATATATATATATATATATATATATATATGTATATATATATATGTATATATATATATATATAATATTGTGTGGATTATGATGTGTGACTTGAGTGTTATAGTTATTAGAAATAAAGAATAGAATGAAACAAAAGAACTTGTGATTTGCTAGCTTATGACTATCAGGTGACTTATTACTTGGTGAATTGCCACTTCTAAAAGTGGTATAGCTTGTGAATTTATTGTTATTCAATAAATTCTGAGATTGTAGAAAGACATAAACATGTTAATATCATGGCTCACTCATGTCAGGTGGCTTACTGTTTGTGGTCAGAGGGGAAGGAACAGTAGCTCGATCGTGTTAGGACACACACTGCCTGAGGTAGGGGGACTAGTTATAAAGTTAATGAAGTATTTAAGATGAAGGATGAGGATGATTGCAACTAGGGAGGCTCTCATGGGAATGGAGGGCAGCTGCTTCTATAAAATTCACAGAGTTGGTGATTGATCAGCTACGAGAAATAAAAGCGAATGAGAAATCATGGATGAATTCCAAGGGGGTTGGTCTCTGTGAGGTGAGTGGATATATGTCAATTCCAAAAACTGAGATTGAGAATCCAGAAGACCCACTCTGAGAGAAAAGATGACATGAATGTTGGGGCCATTGTAGGGCGATGTCTTAGCAGGCCATTGGAACTATCTAGAGCCTAGAAGTGAGCCTGCTTTTGAGTCATTAATGTGGCAGTTAAAACCATAGGAACAGATGACTTGGCCAGTGTGAGTGTGTAGATTGAAAAATCACTATGAGTCAAGGGTCAAGGATGAAGTGCCAACAGACCACCAGGAATAGATCAGAATACCATTTTTTATGGGGTCTTTTCAAGTTATATCTTTGGATTTACCCATGAAGAAGACTCTCATCTTCTCAACAGAGATTTCTCCTGGAACTTATACTCTACCTGTGTAGCATTTTATCTAGGTAAGCTTCTCAAGGACTTAAAGATCACCTGTAAGAAAGGAAGAGAAATATCTCAAGTTATCGTCTAAACTTCTAATCTGTTTGATTTGCCTGCCAGTAAGATCAAATAAGATCAAGTAAGAAAGATGGCTAGCCTAATTATAATGTTTTAAAATACTTCTAATTGATAGAATAATTTGCTAATTGCAAGAATGAATAGAAAGAGACATATTTCTGTCTTTTCTATTTTAAATAATTTATCCACATTTACTAATTCAATTATAATAGAGTGTCAAAATATTTTTATAGGAATTTTCAGTTGTTTAGAAATGGACAAGAATTTCAATGAAATTTCATCAGAGTCAATACCAGACTTTTTTTTAAAATTTCCATTTTCCTTTTGTGTTTTGTGTTTATTGCTAATTCACTGGGATTTCTTCTTCTTTTTCCTCTTCTTCTTCTTCCTCCTCTCCTCCTCCTCCTCCTCCTTCTTCTTTTAATTGACTTGTAAGTTCTGCAAACTAGAAGATATTTAAGAGGTCATCCAGTTCAGTTTTCTGAATTTAATCAACAGAATGGTTAAACAATTCCACTTCATGGGCTCTGTAGGTTTTATAGAAAATTGGAGGTAGAAGGAAACTTGGAAATCAGCTTTATCAACTCCAAAGTTCTGTACTTTAGACCATGGACCAAGTACACCATTTGGTGTTGTTTGACTGGCTTGCCCAACATTTCCTTATGAGCTTAGTTAGCTGTAAATTCTTTAAGAGGGAAATAGTTTATAAACACTGGGTATTTTGACTATTCCTATTTTTTATTATTATATTTTTATAGAGGAGTAGGCAATATTGGGACCCCCTCTCCTATGTTAGCCATCAGCTGGGAGTGAGCAGTGGCTTCCATCTTTTGATGAGGCTACAATTCCTTGCCGCCAAAGCTGGCTCCATCCTGACTATTCCAAGTGCTCCCCAACCTTCCCTCCATGGAACTGAGAAACTAATGTGACTCTATTTTTAAAAAATAAATAAATAACTGCAGCTTCTACCTCAAGGCCTGCCCTAAGGAAGGGGGTGTGACCCTTGTCCTTGGAAAAACTCACAGAGCACTCCTAAGTACATACCCACCCTGCTAAGTTGTTTGTCTGTAAATAATATGAGAGGTCTTCGGGCGCCAGGTGTTCCTGACTCAGTTAGGCTAGATGAGGACCCATGGCAACCCTACTAGCAACCACCAATCAGCATAAGACAGGGAAAATACCTGGAATGCCAGATAACCCAGTAGTTTATGGTGGTTGATAACATGTTGGGAAACCATGTAGTTTAGCATGCACACCCCTCGTGGCCTAAACCAATCAGTTCAAACAAACCCCCTTCTTGTACTAGCCAATCACCCCTACCCAAATTGTTCCCGCCATTGAATGTGATAATCAATGTTAAGAGTTGTTGTTTGATTTTCTCTCTGTATGGAATGCTGTGTGGTGTTATGTTAAGAGTTGTTGTTTGATTTTCTCTCTGTATGGAATGCTGTGTGGTGTTATGACGCATAGAGTATCTCCCCCAAACCTATAAAATCTTACTGAACAAAGGACCGGGACTCACTCCCTGGGACTGCTGCATCGGGAACGGTTGTGAGTCCAGGCTCAAGCTTGCTATAAAGAGTCTTGTGTGATTGCATCGGATTCGGCTCTTGAAGATCTATTGGGGTCCCATGAATCTGGCATAACAGAATCTTGAATGGGAGGTAGGTACCTAAAACAGACCAATACAATCACGAACATCATAATATTACTCCAGTGTATTTCAGGTGCTATAATATAAGCCCCTTGAGGGCAAATTTATTCCCCACTCTATCACAGAACCCAGAACAGGATCTGACACATGGTGGGCCTAAGGACCATATGTTTTAATTAAAGAATGCCAGGTCCTGCAGATATGAAGTTCTTATTGTCAGGCAGCTCAAATGCGCAGGTAAAAATCACCAGCCATGAGAAATCAAGGTGATGACAGCTTTCAGAACGGTGTTCATGAGAAAGGAGAGATAAGGAAAATTGAAAGTTGTGTCATCATTGTTCAGTGGTTAGTGTCTAAAACAGGTACTAGTCTTCCAACTCATTTTAGATGAGAAAATAAAGTAAAATAACCCAAGAAATGTAGAAGTAAGGGAATCTCAAGTGAATGTTGACTAGTTGATTAAACTACATTCTTAGAAAAAAACAACAAAAAAATTCAATGTTATTCAACCATAATTTTTTTGCAATGATTTATGTTTGGTAGATATTGCTGGATCCATCTGCAGATACACATAAAGACCATTTTTAAATTCGATTTTAAACTATTTCTCTCATGCATGATATCTGAGCACACTTTTGCCCAAGGAGTTTCATGCCACAGGAAACTAATTAGTGTTGTCACTTGTATGATAGTTATTGCATTTACAAGACAATTGGAAACTCAATCTGGTATTGTTTTCATTTTAGCAGGGAAGAAATAGCATAATTTACTATTCATTATATATAGCTTTTTAGGAAGTGTGTGAACATCTTAGGATAAAAAGTTTTTAAATAATGCAACTCCACCTCTCTATTAAGGAGATTCAGCCTTGGAAAGTTCACAGCATTCATGTCAACATCTGTTTGATCCAGCAAGCAAGTCCAGGGATGGTAGCATGGACTTGAGTCTGAGTACTGTCCTTCGGGGTTCTGAACACCTTCTTACTTAAGTTATGGCTCCCAGTGATGTCAAACTTCACTATGACCAAGCCCCTTTGAGACCAAGACTGAAAAAAAAGATGTTATGGCCTCTTATCCCTTTAGTTTTTAGAGGTCTACTATTTGCCTGGCTTGGTAAAGTTGTGGTTGGTAAATTGACAGTGTAAAGGTAAAATTTCTAAGCTGATTCTAAGCTGCAAAAGTCTGAGTCAAAGTGTAAAAGACTGGGCATTGTAAAGTTTCTAAATTGCAAGGCCTGGGCTAAAAAGTAAAAGACTAGGTATTGTTAAAATTCCTCTGCTACCCCCCGGAACTTGTAATCTCTGTAGCTGTTAGGACAATACTGGAACTGCCCAGTAAATATTTCCATTTATTCCCTGGTTGTTTAATAGCTAAGGGCTCCAAGTAGCTCAGCACGTAAGCATCCAGGCCCCAAAACCAATCAGTTTAAATGTGTACCCCGCTTAGAAGTGACCAATCACCCCTGCCCAGCCTGTTCCCACCAATGAATGTACTAATCATGTCTCAAAGTTGTTCAATTTTCCCGAGCCTCATGATGATTTGTTCTGATGTATGCAAAGCCCCCCCCGCCCTCTCCAAAAAGTGTACTTAAGCTCTGCTTGACCTCTGCTCTGGGCTCTGGACTGCTCTATCTTCCTGAGTGAGCCTGGAACCTCAGCATGCTGAATTAATAAATCCCCTATGCCAATTGCATGAAGTCAGTCTCTTGTGTGGTCTCTTCCTTCGACGCTCCGCCAGACCCTTACAGACAGTATTTATCTAGAATTTAAGTCAAAAATCTGTTCCATGATTCACACAGCAAAAAAAAAACTCAGATATTTGGGTTGTACGGAGGGACAGCTGGATATAGAAATGTCAGCAGCTGCTCAAAATACTCAACTTCCCGCAGCAGAACTCAAAACAGAGATGAGCTGTTCAGGTGGAAACTAAGTAGTTGCCATGGAGCAGGTAACCTAATCACAGAGAGACTTCTTGAGAGTTTGTCTTCATTCTTTGGAGGCATCTTTTCCTTTGGTTTTCTTCAGAGAAATGATCTTTTCTTTTAGGACAACAAGGGTAATCATATCATCAATAATTAGAATGCTGAAGCACAGTGGGTATCGATACCTGTCTTAGTGATCCATGGTATAATCTTGGAGGGTCAGAAACCCAATATCCATAAAGGCATTATAGGGTCTACAGAATATACTGAAGGACAGCAAGTCAAGGAAAACCCATTATTCTTCCTTTCAGCACGGCAGGTATTGCTAGACAACTGGACACTCTGCTGCTGAGTCTAGATAAGATATCCTTCTCAACCCATCCTTTGGGAGCCACATGCTGTAGCTCAGAAGAAGCTTAGAAGAACCAGGTCTAGTGGCAGTTTGCTTCTAATAGAAGATCAGAATGAAATGCATGTCAGGGCTGCAGTTGAGTCAGTGCTGTGATGTCTATAAATGGCCCAAGATTCTGCTTGGGATGAGGCCTCCAGACCACAAGGAAAAAAACATTAGGTAGTAAGTCTTTTTCTTTGAACAATGGTAACTGCCACTTTCAGTAAAAGAACTAATTTTATTCAAGTAGACTTGAAACTATGGTATTGACTTACCTTACCTGGAGAGGTGTCTGTTCCCAATTCAGGCCGGGCTGTGTGAACATAGCTGTATCTCATTTATTATTTCAACAGAGTGGCTTTGTGTGTCCTGGAGTCTGAGCACCTGTTGCTCTTCCTGAGATCCCACTCCCCAAGTGGGGCACCTGCTGTGCTGGAGAGGCTGTCCTGTCACAGACCCCACCTGCAGCGTCACTGAACTGTATTTCTA
Organism: Ictidomys tridecemlineatus; assembly: GCF_052094955.1. Classification (NCBI taxonomy): domain Eukaryota; kingdom Metazoa; phylum Chordata; class Mammalia; order Rodentia; family Sciuridae; genus Ictidomys; species Ictidomys tridecemlineatus. The sequence continues at coordinate 667,200 of NW_027525461.1, read as the reverse complement.
GACAGGCTTAGATTTTGTTCCTCCTGTCATTTGTTGGTGAGTTCCTAACTCCCTGAGCTCTGTGCCCCTTGTTATTGTATTAATTTGTTCTATTGTGAATTTTAACATTACCCATTGATATTCAGGTGACTATTTGAATATGACCAACTATTTCTGGGTCCTGTCAAATTCTCCTCTGTGTGTCTGCTGAAACCACTAGGAGTCCTTCGTGGCCACTGTAACTTTATAGATATCCATCAGCAGCACAAGACAGCACATCTAATATAACCTGATGGTCTTCAAAGACTTTCTTCACATTTCTTCATCTTCAGGGAAGCACAGTATAGAAAAGAGCCAAGAGCATACATGAGTAAATAATGTCGTTAAAATCTTAGTGCAGGGCCAGGAATGTAACCTTGGGCTCCCATTAGAGCTCAGAGAAATTATATTTTATGCAGGTTTTTTTTTAAAACAACATTTCTCCCCCTCAATATGCTATGATTTATAAATGAGGAAACATTGCTTCATATTATGCTGATTCAACATAATTGAATTTTACTCAATGTAAACTCTTCTATCCCTTAAAAAGTTCTGAATGGAAATGGAAATATTACAGACAGAGAGGCTAGTGTGCATGGCCTAAAATGTGATAATGAATACTGGTGCTTGCTGTCCATGAGCCATTCCTTTGTTTTCCTTGCAGATTGACTGAAGCTGATTTGGAGATCTGGGTGTGCAATGCTCCCATCTGATGAAAGCCTTTTACTTCTTTCTCTTTTGCTGATAAATCCAAAATTAGGGCCTGGAAATCCATTTCTAAGTGCTTTCTTTTATCAAACTACAAAAATTTAGAGAACATTGCCTTTTTATAACACTGTATACACTTCTCAGAAAAAAATATCAAGGTGAATAGGATGAAAAAAATTATCTTCTAATGAATTTTCTTCAGAGGAGAAAAAAAAGAAAACATAAAATTCAAGGAAACATACAGGTTGCTAACAGAGATGGTAGAAAGGACAGGTCAGTGAGAATTAAAAGATTCAGCATTATCATAAGTCAATAATTCTTGAACTTGATCACACGTTAATATCATCTGAAGAGATGCAAAAAAAATTCCCATGCACAGACTGTACCCCTTATCAAAGAAATAAGAATACTTGAGGGTTGGATCCAGATATATATATATCTTTTTCTTTTCTTTCTTTCTTTCTTTCTTTCTTTCTTTTTAAGTAAGGGTTATTATAGTAGTAAGCTTTATTATGTCCTCAATAGACCCCTCTGAGTTTGCTAATTGAACACCTAGATTTTTCTGGTTGTCTTCATAGCTGGGGGGTTGGAGGGTCAGTGTGAACTGCCTGTGGTCCTGAGCGCTGAATGTTGTTTAGAGTATAGATTGAAAAAAAGTGGCATTAACTCCGAGTAAGAGATCATCATGGTACTCATAGAAACAACTGCAATGGAGATGGGAGTTATCTTTGAGAGTTATTTAGAAGTTTGGCTTGATGGGAATCAAAGGATGATTACAAATTGAGTTGGAGCAGGAGATATCAAGAACCATTCAGGTTTCTGAGGAGTGACTCAAAATGAAGGTATTGTTTGTTGAGGTTGAAAATGGAGAAGATCTTAGGTGGAAGATGATGATTTTACCCCTGGATATGCAAACTCTGGGGTACCTTTGAGATAATGGAACTATCAAATAAGAGGTTAATTTCCAGTACTGAGGAGGCTCAGTCTGGAGAGGTAGATCTAGGAAGGATCAGACATGGGGGTAATAGTACAGATGGGCAAGGATGTTTAGAATTGAAAGGAGCAATGGTGTCCAGCATAGAGCTCTGAAGATGGGGAGAGGAAAGGAGCCAGGAAATCACTCCCTGAAAAGCTAAATGATGTAATATCATAGGAGAAATATGAAAGAATATTTCAAGGGGTGTAGGAAGTAATTAGTGGGTCAAGCAAAATGAGGACTGAAATAGAGCCATGAATTTAGTGGTTTGGAAACTTCCACAAGATCAGATGAGCAGAAGGGCATTGCACATATTGTTGATATGTCTATGAATGTATTTGTGAAGACAAAATCCTATGTAAACATTGCCTATTGCTTCCCTTTAAATCATAAATTCATTGAGGCTAAAGACACATTTCCTTATCTTGTATCAAGGATACCTTACTTCAACTCTGTGATCAATAAACATTTATTGGCTCTATGAATGAATGTACCATGATTCGAGATAGCTGTTTAAAAGACTTTGTAGGGTGTTTTGGAATTAAATATATATTTTTATGTTTCTGGTTTTGAGATTCCTGAGTTTAATCCACCCCTTAGAAGTTCCAGATGAAGAATATCTCATAGTTTCCTTCACAATCACTGTCCCTGGAATTTGTAAATTTATAATTTCATTTTGATGCTGATTTGAAAATATCAGTTCCTGTTTCATAGACCCCAGGTGGAAATGATGACTTTGATATGCTTCTGACCAGTTTGCAGGTTGATTTGTCAACCCAGAATGTTCTGGGTTCTGATGGGGGCAAATCTTGTGTTAGTAGCCATATCTGTCCACTTCCTGTTCTTGTTATGTACCTGTTGTCATAGGAATAGAGAATATAAAACTAGAATCCAATGTATAAAACTACATACTCAGAACTTTACTACCTCAGGGAATTTTATGATGTTACTTATTTTCAGATGGTAAAAAAAATCATTACAAAAATTGAATATAATACTCTTTTATTATAAAAGTTTATTTCTTATAGATCTAATAGAAACTGTGTCACAACACACAGACACATGCACACACACACACGCACACACACAAAGAATCAATTGCAACTTGTTTATTTCTTTGTACTTTGCTACGTATGTTTTTCATTTTTTAAAGAACAGCTCTGCAATAACAATTCCAATACAATACAACCTGTTTTCTAAATTAATTGAACACAGTTTTATTGATCACTGTATCAAGACCATTTTTCAAGCCAAGTGGTCTGCTGTGATATTTCCATAGATAAACTCATGTGCTGGGTGACTTACTTTATATCAATAATAGACAAAACGTAGGACTGTGGTTCTCTATGATTACAATAGAGCTGAAACGTCCCCATTACCCAGTGACTTTGTAACCATGGTTCAATCAGAGAACAATGCATTTTTCACCTGCTCAGATGATGCTGGTGTTATCTCACCTACTGTGCTGCCAGTCATACAAACACACAGCCACTCCATGGGTCTCATATTGAGTGGGTAAGCTACTGTTATACTTTTATTGTTACTTTGGAGTGTGTTCCCATGAAAAAGCATTTACTGTAAAACAGTATGCTGTGTTGAATTGGCAGCAGCTTTAAAGGTCTCCTACTTACTGTGTCTCTCAATCCCAACATATTCTCTTGGGTTTGATTTAATCACATGTTGTTTGTTCATAATAGCTCTAGGAGAAACAGGATACTGTGTGTGTGTGTGCATGTGCATGTATGTGTGTGTGTGTGTGTGTGTGTGTGTGTGTGTGTGTGTGTGTGTGTGAGAGAGAGAGAGAGAGAGAGAGAGAGAGAGAGAGAGAGAGAGAAAGTGTGTAAGAGAGATATGGCCTCACTGTGTACAGGTTCTTCCATCAAAGCTGTGTTAAACATACTCCAATGTTCACACAATGACTTGTCCAAAGATGCCTTTCTCGGAATATATCCCTGTTGTTGAATGATGCATGACTTGTATGTGCAATTCCATTCCAAGGGTGAATCAAAATTCTTTTAAAGAGCCTCCTATGGTTAGACATTAGGTCGTTTCCAATGCTTCAATATTATAAACAACACTTCAGGGCATGTCTTTGAAGCTAAATCAGTGTACACAGCTTTGATTTCTATTTCAGAATACATTTGTGGAATTAAAATTGCTGGAATAAAATGTAGAAATATGTAAGTTATTGGTAAGTAATGCAAACTTGCTAACCATTGTCAATTTGCACAAGTAATGCATACTGAATATAGGAAAATTATGGCAAAAAGTAGGAATTGCTTTCAATCTCATAGACCTTAGACACATTACTGGATTTTCTTAGAGAACATGTTTATTACATAGGCCCTGATAGGTCGGTTTGAGGTGCCTGAGGGAACAAACCACCAGGCAAGCAACCCATGTGCTCGAAAGAACAAACAATCAGGTGCCAACAGACAAGCAGTGATGGTGCCTCAGCGGGGTCTCGTGACCAATCCTAGAAGGACGAAGATCTCAGTAAGATCCCCCTACCAAACCCAGGAGGACAAGGGACTCTAAAAACCTCCCTTTCTTGTTCCAAGCCCTCCCTTCCCGCCCTAAGCCAAATAAAATTCCAGTCCAGCTGAGCCTGGGTGCAATCCCCCTGGACCTGCTCTGTTGAAATGGAGAGTCTCACCTGGGAGTGAATCTCAATAAAGCCTTGTTCAGCAGTTTTTAATCTGCCTCCTCTTGGTCATCCAGTTCTCTTTTTATCTCCAATCCCTTTGGCAGATAATGCATAATCTATGATATATGGTATAATGTAACACAAAACATATAGCACATGACATATAATATGTAATGTGAATGTATAACATATAATAGGATCACTAATGATGGCCAGTTTCCTTATGAAGATCTTATATATTTACACTTTGCTTATTCTTATTTTAAAATGAGATTACATGCATTCTTTTGTATTATGATAGGAACAAGCTTCCCTTTACCTAAAGGGATTTATTTTAAATAATTATTACTACTACATAGGTAAGCTATTAATTTAGTGGATCTAATATGCAACAAATAATAGCTTTTCAGATAATTGTTTTCCAGAAAATATAGTTTTCCTTTTGTGAAAAGCGGATAATTTAGTTTCATCATCTCTGAGACTTGTTCTTTGCCTTTCTGCCCACCTTCCCTCCTGGCACCCCCCATCCCCCGTTTTTTTATTCCCTTTTTCTCTCCCCTCCTTCCTTCCTTTGTAGTTTATTTTGGCTAAAATCTGATGAACAGTGTTAGATAATAGAGCTGATTATAAGCATGCCTTTTTATTCATTAGCTTTAAAAGATGATATCTATAATATTTTCATTAAGTACTGAGATTGATTAGGGGACTGTAGGATTGTCATTTTTAATACAATTATTAAATCATGGTATTTTTGGTACATCTGGTACTAATGTACTAAAATTAACTCAAAATTGTCCTTAATTTGGTACTAAGTGATAAGGAGTTATGAATGTGTGTGTGTGTGTGTGTGTGTGTGTGTGTGCTTCAGGAATGCTTCCTTGATAACTTTTAAAAATTTCCATCATTGACCTTTATTCTGTTGGATTATCTATATCCCGAGTCACTTCTGATTATTTCTATTTTCTTAGAAATCAGATTGTAGGGGATCCAACCCTGATTGTAGACAAGGACAGCTACCATTTTAAACATTCCCTATTTATTTGAAAGATGATTGCTCTTACCTTAATTTTGTGTATTTGTGATTTATTGTTTATTTTTCTCAATCAGATAAGTATGGATGCTATCAACATTGAATTAGTGAGTGTGAAGAATCAGTTCCTGATTCCAATATCTTCCTGATTTCTAGTCTAAGATTCTGCTTTTAATTGATTAATTTTTCTTTTATTATTTTCCATTGCTTTTTAAAGGCTATGTTTAAGAACTACAATAATTGCTGGCCAAATATAGTCTCTTGCAGATCAGAGAAGACGCTAGGCTAAAAGAATTAAAGCGGTTTCAATTTATCATTGAAAATATTCTTGACTCATTCCATTGCAGTATCTTAGCTTGCCCTCAAAACTAATTAAAGGCAGGATGGCCACATCAAAGAAAGTACAGAAGAAGAGAAATTATGAATTCTCACCTTTACAGTGAACGGACTTCTAGTCACACCAATTCCTCTCAATTCTGTGGACTCAACTGCAGTTTATCTCCTAAAACACAACAAAACCGGGAATAGAAAGTCTTAAAACACACACACACACACACACACACACACACACACACACACACACACACACACACGTCAGGAGGATTTAGCTGTTTTTAATACCAGTCAGGCTGCCTGATTTATCTGGTTTAAAGTACAGTGCTGAGTATCCAGAGGAGCAAAGGGCAGCTTTGGGTCCACATCCACCTTCCAAATAAAGGTCGAGGGAGTACAAATCTTTCTACGTGCACACATCTGAGGGTGCGTCCGAGGGTGTGTCCCTGGTCCCTAGTCTGTTAGCTGGCCTAGGGGTTTGTACGTCCTCGGGTGACGCTGTGAGCTTGCAGATGTCCCTGTGGACGTTGTGCAAGAGGGCTCCAACGGAATCTGGACGGGTTCCTCTTTCCAGATTTCCACTCTTGATGTTCCCTATCAGGTGCCGGGACCTTTAACACCCAGACACTTGGAGCTGCCGGAGTAACGCCCTCCTAGAACTTGAAATCCCGTCTCAAGGGAGGAATGCTTTCCTGACCCCCACCGCGCCCCGGGGTGTCCTAGGGAACAGTCTTCGGATCCAAACCAGAGCTCCGCCCCCTCGCGCCCCCAGGCGGACGCAGCCTATGTGCCACTGCCAGTCCCTCGCAGCCTGAGTTCGCTGTCCACGCCCAAGTCCTCAGCTTACACCCTTCTTTGCACCCAGTTCCCCACTGTCGCAAGTTTTCTTCCTATTATATCCAAGATGGTCTTCTAAGCATCCTTGAAACCTCCTACAGCAAGATTTTCCTTTCCGTATGCAGATCTGGTCTTCCACTTGTCACTGCATCCAACTTCCTCAGCGCCCAATTTCTTCCTCCCATGCCCAAGAGCAGGTTTCCCTACCTCCAGCACCCTCTTCTTCCTTTTTTCCCTTTCCCATGCTGAATACCTGGATTTGTCCCTGCTTGAACTTAGGCCTTGCCGCTACGTTCCTCCCTCCATAGCCAAGACCCGAGCTTTCTTTCTTTTCCACATTCCAGCCTTTTATGAATTAAAGCCTCCCACAGCAGCCAGGGACCTGGGCCGCCCCTCAAAGCCTGAGGTTACCTGCAGGGGAAGGTACATTGGCGAGCAGCCGGAGGCGCCACAGTTATTCACACGCTCAAACTCACACTCACACACAGGCAATCCTCACTGGGCCCAGCTGTTTCAGCCTGTGACACCACCTCTACAGATCCAGGGACCAGTGGGCGGGTCAGGGCTTTTCCTCTTCCCAGCTTTTGTCCCCTCCCAAGCCCCACCTCCCGGGGCCCCGCCCCTGTTTCCAATCGCCGCCTGCCGACTCCTCGGGTTGGGCGGGGCCAGGGCCTAGGGGCGGGCCCAGAGAAGCTGGGGCTCAGTACTTGGGGCGACCTCCGTGTCCTCCAGGTGGGGGAAGGGGCTTCCTTGCAGCTGGGATTCCTCTCCAAGCCCAGCTGCCGAGGAACGTGAATGCCACCTGCAGGCCGGGGAGCTGGCCGCGCTGAGGCTGCGGCAGCCCGGCCATGTACCAATCTTGAGCACTGTGAAGCGTGTTTTCAGGTCCGCAGTAAAGGCACCCGGACCAGCATCTCTGCGGGTTCCCTACCCGCTGCTGCCGGTTGGTCTGTAGATTGTAATGTGCCTTTGAAAGGAGAGTGTTCCAGCCAACATGGGGTTGCTTTGGGGCTGCCAGAATGCAAAGGATGCAACAGGTATAAAAGCAACCCTGCCTGCCTCAGTAAATAATTTCCACCACAACCAATAACGAGATCTTTAGGGTTTTATGCACCTATAATTCCAGTTATTACCATATACTATAATAAGACCCATTTACAATTTGCATTAAAACACAATGAAAAAGATGATTATCCGGGTTCCAAGGTAGCTGCACTAAAGATGTGAAGCCTTAGAAAACAGTGGATTTTTTAAAAATTCCATTTCCTCCAGAGATTCATTTTTGTATGTGTATTTATTAGTCTAGAAAACATGGGAAAACAGTATTTTATATTGCTATTTGTAGGATAATAGCATGATCAAGAGTCAATGTTCGAAATTTTATTTTTTAAAATAATCTTTCATTGGATTATAATTGACAAGCAGGGCAAAATGCTCAAAGTGCATTTTGGACGCTAGAGGGCACTAGCATTTTTCCCACGAGAAAAGGGAGAAGAAAGCAAAAACCCAGCCAATTTATTAGTTTTTAATATGGATTAACGGATATTAGCATCCACGTCTACTTATTCCTGAAAAAAATGTTTATAGAAGAGTGTAAGAGTGTATCTGCATCTCAAATCTCGGGTCTTTGGTCACCTGAGATTGTAAATTTTACTCCATATCACATCTGGTTCACGTGGTTTATTATCCCTTGCTGATTATTAAAATTAAGCAATCATACCCATTCTTATTCAGGGCATCCTTCAAGTTACCTAAAATATAGTTTCATAAAAAATGTTGGTAATGGGCTGGGGTTGTGGCTTAGTGGTAGAGTGCTTGCCTCTTGCGCATGAAGCCCTGGGTTCCATCGTCAGCACCACATAAAAATAAACAGGGCTGGGGATGTGGCTCAAGCGATAATGCGCTCGCCTGGCATGCGCGGGGCCCTGGGTTCATCCTCAGCACCACATAAAAAAAATTAAATGTTGTGTCCACCAAAAACTGAAAAATAAATATTAAAAAAAATCCTCTCTCTCTCTCTTTAAAATAAATAATAAAAATAAAGGTATCTAAAAAATGTTGGTAATATATGAGAAAAATGAGGTAAAAATAAAATAAATATAGGATATTATTCAAAACCACGGTGAGTTTAATCATAAAAATATTCCATTAAATCATAAACATTTGCTAGAGAAGGGCTGCAAATTTGTCTCAAAGTCAATGTGATAGGAAAGATGACATGGGAATCTCATAAAACAGTGTTTCTTAGGCCACTAATATAGGAATGAGTAGATTTCAGGTTGACTTTAAATATTATTTTCTTGTAGATTTCAGTTTGACTTACATTAAAATATTATTAAATATATATTGAAAAAATTAAATGTAATGCATCATATGCTGATAATTCTTACACAACTTTAAAATAATAAATCTATAGACAAAATGGTTAGAAATAAAACTATGAAACAATAAATTACCATTAATAAAATCAATTAAATTTAACAATGGATGTTTGACTGAAATTAGATTGCTGATAGAAATGTGAATATGAAGCTCCCTGCTTACATGTAGGCTCTTTTGAATTGAACTGGCCTATTCTATTGGATGCCACATTATGATTAATTTAACCCACCACTTTCCCCAATTTGGTTAATATTGCATACTTTGACATCATTTGCCTTTCATTTGGTCAATAAAAGAATCCAAATATTTTAATAATATCTAACGCCAAATTGAAAAGGTAAAGTTTCTAAACTGGAAGGCTTGAATTAAAATGTAAAAGATTAGGTATGATTGAGTTCCTCTGTTACACCCAGATTCCTGAGATAGTTAAGACAACACCCTACTAGCCATTTAGCCTAGGGCCCTGTGCAGTTTGTCACAGGGCCTGAACCAATCAGTTTGAATGTGTACACCCCCCACCCCCCCACCCCCCCACCCCCCCAGTCTGAGAATAATTTTGGCAAGCAGAAGGACCTCATGAATGCACATTTAGTAGAATTATTCTAAGAGTGATTTTGATAGAAATCATAATAAAAGAGTTTAAAGTATGAATGGGAGGTATAAAAAAGGAGACACAAAAAACTTTTCAAGGAAGTTGATTGTGTCACTTCTATTCAAAATGCTTTATAAAGTTTTAGTAAACATAATTTTCTGTTACCTATATTACTTACATATCATTTGTCTTGGTTAGAACAGATTAGATCATCTTAATTTCTTGTCATTTATGTTAGTTGTGTTGTTTCCTTTTATTTCTTCATTTTATTGTTTAAATAACTATGACAGATATCTTTAACTTACCTTTTTAAAAACAGTTGAATCATTTATTTAGGCTACATTGCTAGAATTGGAATGAATGGATAAAGGAATTTTTAAGGCTTGTTAGATCTACCAAATCATTCTATAGAAGGGATATAACAATTTATATAGTTATATAAAGGGTAAAGGGGAGCTAATTTTATTATATCCTAGCCAGAACTGAATTTCATAATTTTAAAAAACATCTTTGCAGCTAGGTGCCATGGTGCATGCCTGTGATCCCAGTGACTTGGGAGGCTGAGGAAGGAGGATCCCAAGTTTGAGATCAGTCTGTGCAATTTATGGAGACCCTATCTCAAAATTTAAAAAAATAAAAAGAGACAGGGTCCCATTGAATTGCTTAGTGCCTTGCTTTTTGCTGAGGCTGGGTTTGAATTTGCAATTCTCCTTTCTCAGCCCTCCCCAAAACAAACAAACAAACAAACAAATAAATAAATATTATAAATAGAGCTGGGGATGTAGCTCAATGATTGCACTTCCCTGGCATGCACAAGGCTCCAGGTTCAACCTCTAGTACTGCAAAAAACCAACAAAAACATCTTTGCATTACCTATTGAAGTGAGTTAGAGCTCTTTGTACAGAACTGACCAACTCCAGGCCACTGGACAGGGTAGTTCAAGATAAGCCTACTGGTCAAAAATTAGGAAGTGCTTTCAATGACAAAAAACAGCTGACATCATACTCAATGGTGGAAAGTTCAAAGCTTTTCTTCTAAGATCAGGCAAGAATGCCTACTCTTGCCACTTCTATTCAACATAATATGATAGAGCAATTAGGCAAGAAAAAGGAATAAAAGGCACCCAAATTGGAAATGAAGACTTAAATTGTCCTTCTTTGCAGATGACTTGATTTTACATTAGAAAACCCTAAAGATGACACACAAAAAAAAACCTGTTAGGAATTATGAACAAATTTGACAATATTGTAGGATACATCAACATACAATGATCATTAGCATTTCTATTTACTAACAACAAACCCTCCTGAAAAGAAAATTTAAATAGTCTCATTTATGACAGCTACAGAAAATTAAATACTTAGGAATGAATTTACTTAAGAAGATTAAGGGCCTGCACACTGAAAACTACAAAACATTGATGAAAGAAATTAAAGAAGACACAAATAAATGGAAAGACATTCCATGTTCATGGATTAAAAGATTTTAATATTGTTAAAATGTGCATATTACTTAAAGTGTTCTATAGAGTCAATCTATATCAGTCAAAATTTTGATGACTTTTTTTAAAAAACAAAAATAGAAAAGCAAAGCAATGCTAAAATTTGTATGGAACATGGAACCGTAAAGGCTCTGAATAGCCAGTCATCTTGAGCAAAAAGAACAAAACTGGAAGCTTCACACTACCTGACTTCAAAATACACTACAGAGTTGCAGTAACAAAACAGCATAATACTGGCAAAGGAGCAGACACAAGACCAATGGAACAGAATAGGTAGACCAGAAATATATGACTTTGGATGTTTAGTATTATTTATGGTAAATGGGTTATTCAGAAAGTTGCCAAGAACACACTATGGGAAAAGGGCAGTGTCTTCAATAAATGGTATTGGGAAAACTGGAGGTCCATATGCACAAGAATGAAAGTAGGCCAAGTGGATTAAATATCCAAATATAACATCTGAAAATGTAAAACTACTAGCAGTAAATGTATGGGAAAAGGTCCATGTCATTGGCCTGGGCAATAATTTTTTTGGTTATGACCCTAAAGTTTAGGCAACAAAAGCAACATAGACAAATGAGCAACACATGAAACCAAATGCTTCTGCAAAGCTAGGCAAACAATCAACAGAACAAAAAGACAAGCTACGGAATGAGAGGATATTTGCAACCTTGCATCGGATAAGGTGCTATTATCCAAAATATACAAGGAACTTAAACAACTTAATAATAAAAAAATGAAAAGCACAACTATAAAATGGGGAATGTATGTGAATAGAATTTTCCTAAAGTAGCATACAAATGGCCCATAGATATGAAAAATGCTCAATATCGGGGCTGGGGATGTGGCTCAGTGGTAGAGCACTTGCCTATCATGTGTGAGGCACTAGGTTTGATTCTCAGCACCACATAAAATAAATAAAGGGCCATCAACAACTAATAAAATATCTTTAAAAAATGCTCAATATAACTAGCTATCAGAAAAAATACAAATTATAACCACAGTGAGAGATACCACCTCGCACCTGTTAGAATGACTATTATCAAAAGATAAGAAGCATTGCAGAGTATGAGTAAAAAAGGGAAGCTTGCATATTACTAATGTGAATGTAAATTAGTACACTCATTATGGAAAACAGTATGGAAGTACTTCAAAAAATTTAACATAGAACTACCATATGATTCAGCAACCCCACTTTTGGGTGTATGAAATCCGTGTATCAAAGATATATCTGCATTCCTATGTTAACTGTAGCATGATTTACAATGACCCAAATTGAAATCAATCCAAGTGTTCATCAGGCAGGGATGGATAAAGAAAAAATGTGGTATATATGCATAATGGAATATCAGTGAGTCTTAAAAAATCTTTGTGATAATAAAGATGAACCTGGAGGACATTAAGTGGAATGAGTCAGGCACAGAAAATTGATTAGCATCCATATTGATAGTAATCAATATAAAGAAAAAGCTATTTTCAGCAAAATGCAACTAATATATGGGAGAAATATAAATATAGTACTATAACAATAGTCAATTTAGCAAGAATTATAAATGTAGGCTCGGATGAGTTTTCTGGGAGGATATTTACACAAATCATCTCTCTACAGATAAAATTCATCTGGAATGACTTTGGATGTTTAGTATGAGGTCAGAATCTAAACTGATTTCTCTCCCCACCACCAAATGGTAACCAGTTTTTCATCTTTTTTCCCCACAGATTATACTGTAAGTGAATACAGATATTGGACTGAAAAACTTATTGAGGACATGGACTATAATCATGTTCATAGTTTGCTCCCTAGAGTAGTGCCTACTTAACAACACACATTGTTGGTGACTCAAAAATGTTTGTTACAGGGTCTGGAGGCACATGCCTAGAATTCTAAGTATTTGGGAGGCTGAGGTGGAAGGATGGAAAATGAGTCCAGCCTAGGCAACTTAGTGAGCTCCTATCTCAGAATTAAAAAAACATTAAAAGACTGGGGATGTAGCTCAGCGGTAAAGCACCCCTATGCTGGGGAAAAATAGTTTGTTGAATAGATGTTTTATTATTATTTTTTTAATCATACATGGAGTTTCTATATACATTAAGGTGTTCTTGTCTAGTATGACTACTTTATTCATATGCTCTCTGGGTCTATTTTGTACTTTATTTTAGGTTTATGAAATATTAATATATGGTGGACTGATTTAAGAAAGGTTTTTTTGTTTTTGTTTTTCTTCCTAGAAGGCAGAGACTTGAGCATGTTCATAGGCTGAGAACAAAGAGTCACTGGGAAAAGATTCGTTGAAGATACAGTGCAAGATACCAGGAACAGGAGAGTAGATTGGGTGCCAGGAGGATTGAACTGGGAAAGAGCAGACCTCTCTCTACCAGAGAGGAGGGATCCAGGTAGGCCAGGGTAGAAGTGGATATGTGGATGCAGGAAAAAGCTGTGGCAGGGGAGGTTAGGTTGTTAAGGATTGCACCCAAAGTAACCTTGGCTTTTTCACTTGGTTAGATAAGATTCTCTAGAGAATGCTAGTCAAGGTGATATGTGTGTGTGTGTGTGTGTGTGTGTGTGTGTGTGTGTGTGTGTTTGGCACCGCAGTAATGAAGAATGACAAGGGGAAGAAGGGGAAGCTGAATACACTCTCTAGAATGATTGCTGAAGGGCCCAGTTGAGGGTAGTGACCAGGTTTTGTACTAGGACAGATTTCTGTGGTACTCTCTAGCAGATGAAAAGATCATCTCAAAGAAAGCTTGAATGAGGATTTGCCAAAACTCTCTGAGGAAAAGAATCCCCAGAATTGAATTAAAATAGAACCTCCCTTTATATTTCTTTCGTTTCTGTGCTCCTCTGCCAAGCCCCACAATTTCAGTCAGCAGGTTTTGGTATGTTTTCTACCGAATCAAAGTGAGGATCCAGGTAGCCTTAGCATCTGCAACTCAAAACCTGAATGAAAAGCTTAGAGCCAACATCACTAACTCTGGGTCAGGCACTCTGCCAACCGCTTTTCATGAACTGTTTTACGTAATCTTAAAAAAAAAGTATGTGAAGTGGGTACTGCTGTTATTAACTCCGTTTTACACACCAGAGGTCTGACGCCTGAAGAAGTTAGCAATTTATCTAGGGGAATATGCCTAGCTATGGTCGGAGTCCTGCAAGTCTGACACAGGCGTCTTCGCTCTCACCCACTGATCAGCGCTACACAAGTCAAAGTCCGGGTCACGAGAACGCCGAGCACTGTAACCCATTAAGAGTGCTCACAGTGTCGAACACAGACGGTAACCGCGGCCCAGCCAGCACCCATCCGGTGCCCAGGACACCAAGCACGCATCCGGTGACCCACACGCGTGACACTCACACGCGCCGTGATCCTGGCTTCCTCAAAAAAGGCGGAGGAGGCCTAGCTTTGGCCAAGTGGTCCAAGACGACACTCTCTGGGCTGGACTCTTTCTGCCTGAGCTTCTGATCGGAACGTCGTGCGGGCGGGGAGGAGGGGGCGGAGTCGGCCCCCAGGAAAGATTGCGGATTGGTGGGGAGGAGGAAGGGGGGCGGAGCCTTGGGGGGGAAGAGAGACGCCGCATCTGCCTTGTAAGCATCTTCGCTTCCTGCTGCAACAGCCAGCGACTGAAGTAACCCTTCGCTGCGCTCCGGGGCGGCCTCCCTGCACCTGAGCCGGGTGAAGCTGGGGTTGGGGTGGAGGGAGGCCGGCGGGGCCGGGGCGGGAGGCCCAGATAAAGGAGAGGCCTGGGGTGTGGCCAGCTGGGGCTGAGAGTGGGAAGAAGGCCGGCTTGGGTGCTGTGCGGGCCAGAGCGGTGGGGGAAAGCTGAGGTGAGGACGAGAGATGGGGCTCCTTCGCTGGGCTGCGGCTGGGCCAGGAAAGGCCAAGAACCTGTCCCAAGCATTAGCTGGTCTTCCTAATTCCAGGCTGCCCTGAGTCTGGCGAGTGAAACGGGAGCCGCGTAGGGCCCTTCTTGAAGAGGGTTCCTTGAAACATTTGAAGTTCCCTTGCACCTCTTTTAACCCTCATGCCCAAACTTATTTAGGAGAAGGAATGCCCACTCCTCTTCCCTTTGAGTGGACGAGCTCTGGTCCATGTGTCAGAGGTACATCATTAGGCTGGAAAAGAAAGTTCATAAGCTACAGAACTGGTAACAACATTGGGCTTTCAAATATGCGTATATCTCCTTAAAAGCTTGTTTCTGCTATTAAAGGCGATTTTATTTCAACTCAAAGTGTTTTGGGGAGACTTGGTTTCCAAATTAGTACTTCCCTTTCTTAAAGAATGTTCTCAGCAAGAGGATGAGAATGAAGTGGGTGGATACTTTTAGGAATATGGGGTCTTCTGCCTAGTTTAGAGTTTGTTGTTATTAAGACATTCAAGAAATATGAAAAATGCTAGAATTCTGTATCAAGCAGAATCGGTTATTTCTGTGTATCTGTGTATAATACGTTAAATTATTAAGATGTTAATTCTGTGCATTCATTTAGTAAAAATTAGTACAATAACAATACAGATAGTATTTTGGCATATTTGCAGTATTTTATTTCGGATTTATTTGAATCTCGTTTTCTGCCTCTCCAAAAGGTCCTACTCTGTCATTCTTACAAAAAATATTCTTAGTTTTCTTTTTCTTGAGTTTGGGCAGGTTGACTCCTCTGAGAGGCAAGACTAATTTCCTGGGAACTGCCTCTTTCTTTCTGGAAAGAGTAATATGGATCAGTTTTGGTATTCCTTTAGTATTTTTGTTGGCAAAAATTCAACAACAACAACAACAAAACTCTTTGTTGGTGGAAGCCAACACTACTAGTATTAAACTGTCCTGCATTATTAGATAAAATTTGAGTATTTTTTTAAAAAAACTACTTAGAGATAACTAGGCTGATACTTGGATATTCTAACTAAAATTTTTATATTGGCTGATAGAGCAACTTATTTCTTATGTTTAATACCCCATAGCCTACTGATTAGCTTTACTAACAAGGTAATATGCATATACTACACTAACCTTGAAATGGAAAGAGGTGGAGTGCTGGTGATACATCAGAGGTCTTTGAGTAAGTAGATAAATACTTCTAATTACCTGTCAGGAAGGAGTCCTAGTTTTTATAATAAGCAGTTATTGAGTTGTCAAAAAATTAGAGTTGTAATGTAGTTTTTTCAGGATCCCAATATCATGTAATTATTATTGATAACTCCATGTGATTTTATTTATGTTGTAGAGACAATACTTGCTATATGTTAATATTGTAATTTTTTATCTTCATATCTCTAAAACCTAAAAAAAGTTTCATGTTTAGTTGATCTTTAGAAGTAATTCAAGGTAATTCTGAGGCTTTTTATGCAGGTTTTTAACTCTGCTTCTGATATTACTTTTGTGAAATTAGAATATAGGTTGTTTTCTGAGGTCTGAGGTTGCTATTGTCATCATGTCCTTCATCTCTAGTACTCTTTTAAAAATACAGAACAAAAATTTGAGTTTGTACTTAATCAGTCACCATCTTATTTTCTAAGTCTTGAAGCTGGAATATGGAGTGTCATGATACTTTGGAAGGATTATTAACTACTTTCCCCAATAGAAGATGATATTAAAGACTTTTCCCTTTTTTGTTCCTCCTCCTCTTCTCTCACTTTCCCCCCTTACTCTTTTTCTTTTCCTCCCTGCCCCAGCCTCTAATAAATATTTATTGCCAAAATTCTGTTTAAGTTAGTGCTTTCATTTGTGCTTTAATTATAAGTCAATTAAATTATTAATAAAGCAAAGTCTTGAGTAGTCTTGAGTAGCTAGAAAATAGCTTATAGGCTAGACTTGGAGGTCTGTGAAAAGCTACAAAAATAATTTCAATCTAAAGAATTTTGTGGTGAGATAAGATGCAGGTTTCCAAACTATCTTTGTGACCTCCCCCCCAGGAAAGTTATTTTAGATTCAGAGTACCTTGGTTGCCTTGAAGATAAAAATGTAATGAGGACTGCTTTATGTACCTTCCAGGATTGTAAAAATAAAATGAGATGGTGCATATGATTTCAGAGAAGCAAAGCATTTACAAGAGTGTAATGTCCTCTTTTTAAAAATGTAAATTATATTAGAAACTAAAGCATTTTAATGACTAACTAGAGGTATGCATGGTTCTTCTGGTTGAACTATAACTCCGAATAGCAAAATATAAATCGGTGCTTTTTTGGTAAAATCTGATGTGGAGATTTACTGCTTTGGCTGAATTATGTTTTTTGGTAATTTAGGGGAAAAAGTCCTTTAGGAAGATATTTATCTTAATATTTATATAGGGTTAAAGGGGAAAATAGCAAGTTCATATTCCTGAGAGGAAACATGATGGAGCATAGCTTATTGATTTGAATAGTTGTCAATATTCAAATAAGGTGTAACTTGAGCTAATTGTTGAGTTTATATAGAAATGTCATTAAAGGATTTCCTTTCTTTAGGTAGATAATTTTTTGTTATATTTTTAGAGGGAAAAGCTGAAATAAGTAAGATGGAGGAATTTATATGTTGGCATAAAACTAGTTTCCCCCTATAACTTTAAAAAACTATTAAGTACCTTTTTTTCCCCAAAATTTTTACAGATACGAAAATATTTTTCTTCTTTGCCTGCTCACATTTATGCCTTACCTGCAAATTTTTTAATTTAAAAATTTTAAAATGATTTTAATAGTAATGTTTGAAATTATGTTGACCATCAGTTTTAGGTGTTGAGATTTGATTTAGACAGCAGTGTTTTTAAACCTTCACTTGAGTATGCTAAGCTAAATTCACTGACTCTTTGGTTTTCATAGGTAAAAACTCTCATAGAATAGGATCTTCCAGATATATGCATATTGTTTGAAATTAACTTTTGGCTTCTGAAACAGTAACTTTTTTTTTCTTTTGCAGACTCATGAAATGGCCACAGATGATAAGACTTCCCCAACACTGGATTCTGCTAATGATTTGCCTCGACCTCCTACCAGTCCTTCTCATCTTACACACTTTAAACCTTTGACTCCTGACCAGGATGAACCTTCTTTTAAATCAGCATATAGTTCTTTTGTAAATCTTTTTCAATCTAACAAAGGTAAGACTTACTCTTAAGCATCAGAAAACTTACAGTTTTGATTCTTTATAGTTCCCTTATTCACCTTTCATGTTGTATCTTTGTGAGAAAGTGAAATATTAACAAGGTGCTTTATTCATATATCACCAGATTTTTCTGCTTAAGAAGAAAAAGCTAGATTTCTTTTTTTTTCGGGGGGGGTACTGTTGAACCCAGGGGTGCTTAACCACTGAACACATCCCCAGCCCTGTTTTATATTTTATTTAAAGACAGGGCAAGAGCTTGTCTTGCTGAGTTGCTTACAGTGTCACTAATTTCCTGAGGCTGGCTTTGAACTTGTGATCTTCCTGTGTCAGCCTCCTGAGCTGCTGGGATTAAAAATGTGTGCCATTGATCCCAGACTAGGTAGAATTTTTTTTAAATATTGTTTTTAGTTGTAGGTGAATACAAAACCTTTATTTTGTTTAACTTGTTTTTATGTAGTGCTGAGGATTGAACCCAGTGCCTCACACATGCGAGGCAAACACTTTATCACTGAGCCACAACCCCAGCCCCTCAGTAGAAATTTTGATAGTTCTAATTAAGTTTATTAATGGTTAGGTTTAAAGTACTGTAAAAACTTGGTACATTTTTAAGATGATAATTTTTAAAAAATAAGCTTTAATTTGTAAAACAGTTTTATTAGATTTATAGAAAAATTGGAAAGATAATGCAGAGCACTTAGTTTACCCCTACATTCAGTTTCTGCCATTATTAACATCTTAGGTTAGTATTACTATACTCTCAGTATTACTGCACTAATGTAAAGATTTTACAATTTTCACTAACTACTGTATGTATTTTATTCAGAGTTTTAAAATTTTTACATAATGTCCTTTTATTGTTATAAGATTCCATCTAAGATATTATGTTATGTAGACTTTTTATAAGATAATACTCTATTTAGTAAACGTTTATTGAGCAGCTACTATATTGGGTGCTGTTTCAATAGTACAAGGAATCTCTTCCATAAACAGCAAAAATTCTGGGCCTTTGTGTAAAAAGCTTGCATTCTGTTTCCTCAAATTTCAAATGAAAAGTAAAACAGAAAATCACATAGACCAAGGGTGTGATTATTGGCTTATAATTTTGCTCTATTCTTTGGATTTCTTTCTTTTAAAAAAATCCAAAAGCCTAATTTTAAATTATGCATGTAATATATACATACATATATATATATATATATATATATATATATATATATATATATATATAAAGTATGTATATATCTATGTGTGTGTGTATGTATGTATATATATAATATAGTTGTCTGGAAAATTTCATGTTTTCTCTTTGCCGTTTTCTCTTTGCTGAATTCTTGTGTCTCAATTTTTCAAATAATGTCAACCTTTCTTTTGCTCTACAGAGAGAGGAGAAGAGAGCCAAGAAGAGCACCCTTCTCCCAGTGGAAGTTGGTCCAGCCCTCAGCTCCCTTCAAGGACACAATCAGTTGAGGTCACCTGTTCCTTATAAAAAACAGCTTAATGAGGAACTTCAGCAACGCTCTTCAGTGTTAGGTAAAACAGTGTTCTTATTTCATTCTTTTAAGATTTTTCCCACAGTCATTGTTTCCCAAGTTATTTATTGACTTAACTTTCTTGTTGTTTGGAATAGTCAGGTACTCTCCAGAATAAATAAAACTATTACTTAATTATGAAAGAATTTGTTGATATCTGAATAAAAGCTCTTAAACATGTCACAAAACTTTGATTTAGGCAAACAACAGACCTCTTGGCTGCTTTTTGATTTGATTAATTACTTGCTTGAGTTTCAGCAGAGAACAATTTGCAGCATCCCCAGGAGAATGGTTAGTTTCAGTCTTGTGAATGAATTCTGTGTCTGTATTTGGGTGCTAGTGAAATGTGATGTGCATGCCTCTGGCTGCAGAATTCTTCAACTCCATTGCTGGGCTTCCACTTGCTCTTGGCCTGTGTCCTTTGTGGGGTGCAAACTTGTATTTCAAAGTAGCTAAATGCAAGGGGCTTCACAGTTTGTTATTGCCAGTATGCGGAGCATTGCCATTGTAATTCTCACAGCTTTGTCTCCTTTTTTAACTTATAATTCATGGATAGTTGCTTTATATTTTGAGACTCAAGAATAATTTGGTCGTTCTAATACTTACATTTTAGTACCACCTCTGAGGTATTACTAATGCTAAATTAAGATAAAAAGTTTTCGAAGTGTTTAAAAATAAGTGCAGTTTAGATACAGTGATTATTTCATTAAATTGTTTTAGATAATTCTTTGTAAATTTGGATTTAGATATCAACCTCTCATTTCTTTGTAATCTTTTATTTTCCACCCAACTAAAACAAAGCACACCTAATATAAATCTGGCAAATAGTGAGTTTGAGGCAGATTTTCCATTTTATTTTTTAAATTATTATTATTTTGTTGTTGTTGTTGTTGATGGACCTTTATTTTATTTATCTGTTTGTGGTGCTCAGAATCGAGCTCAGTGTCTGATGCATGCTAGGCAAGTGCTTTACCACTGAGCTACAACCCCAGCCCCAGATTTTCCATTTTATAGTAGTTCCCGTTACCTGCAGGGATATACTCTAAACCTCCCTTCTTTTCTGTACCAGTAGAGGCTTGAAACCACAGATAGTACCAGACCCTATGTTTTTTATCCCCATATGTACACATCTGTGATAAAGTTTAACTTGTAAATTAGGCATAGAAAGAGAGTAAAAAAATAACTATGACAATAAATATATTAAAAATTATGTGATTGTTGTCTCTTTCTCTTGAAAGAATGAGACAAATGTTAAAAATTTTTAGACTGCAGTTGCCTGTGGATACTTGAAACCTTAGAAACAACTGCAGTCTGTTTAGGTTAGTGGGAGCTCCATGGGTTATTAGACTAGAGTGTTTAAGCTAATTGGATGTTCATCTTTTTTGTCAGATCACCTCCTATTCACCCTTAGAGTTTGAAACAGCTGGAGTGTCTTAACTTTTTGTCGCTATGACCAAAATACCTGATAGGAACAACTTTTAAGAAAAGTTTATTTTGGGTTCATGGTTTCAGAGGTTTCACTCCATAGTCAGCCAACTCCATTACACTGGGCCTGAGGCAAGGCAGAATGTTAGAATAGAAGGACATGGTAGAGGAAAGCTGCTCAGCTCTTGGCAGTTAGGAAGTAGAGAGAGTGAGTAGCTAGGAACAAAATATAAGGCCTAAGGATATACCCCTACTGGCCTCCTTCTTCCAGTCATGTCCCAGCTGCCTGTAATTACCACCCAGTAATCCATTCAGATTATTAATCCATTAAATGGATTGATTCACTGATAAGATTATAGTGTCCATAGCCTAAACATTTCATCTCTGAATATTCGTGCGTTAACTAATTTGAGTTTTTCAGGAACACCTCATATCAAAACCATAACACTAATCCAGGAATATAAATTGCAGTAGTTTTGGTCCACAAGAAAAATACAGTTACCTACTAGTGGCACTTTTGGTGGGCATCTGCCATTCTGGTTACAAAGCTAGAATCTGGGCTTGTTTTATTATAGATAGATTTATGTTTAGCATTGCCATTTCAAGTGAAACAGCTGGAGTGTCTTAACTTTTTGTCACTATGACCAAAATACCTGACAGGAACAACTTGTAAGAAAAGTTTATTTTGGGTTCATGGTTACAGAGGTGTCAGTCCATAGTCAGATAACTCATCTTTTTGTTAGATCACCTCCTGTTCACCCTTAGGTTTTGAAACAGCTGGAGTGTCTTAACTTTTTGTCACTATGACCAAAATACCTGACCCTTTCAGTTTGGAACTACATGGTTGGGTTGGGTACAATATAGAAGGAGAGGACCAGAGTATTAGCAATTCTCTGGCAGTTATAATATGCTTGGACATTTGTCAGATCTTATCATGGTCAAATCTACCCTCTTGGATGTTTTGAATTCTATCAAAATCTTTTTTTAAAAATATATTTATTTTTTAGTTGTAGCTAGACACAATACCTTTGTTTTATTTATTTTTATGTGGTGCTGAGGATCAAACATGCTAGGCGAGTGCTCTACCGATGAGCCACAACCCCAGCCCTCTATCAGAATTTTTAGGGGTGAGTTATTTCTTTTTGATGATTAGCCCCAGAAGTGAACCATTTGATCCTATTGCTTACCTATTTGACTATAGAGACTAAGCTAAATTAACCACATTTTTTTAACCTAAATTCTTAACTTTAATGTGGTTTATTTTATCAGTTTTTTTTTTTTTTTTTGCTCCTTTTATGGCTAGTGTTTAATCCTCTGGAGTTGCTTTTTCTTCTGTTAAATGTCCAGCAGGTATTTATTATAGGTTGGGACCAAAGAGCAAAAGAAATCATTACTGAATTCTGACCATGTATATGATGCTGCTGTTTTAGGCCTCCAAACCATCAGCTCAGATAGTTCTTGTCTTAGATAGCTCTTACTTGCTTGTGAAATAGTATTTTACATGGCAATAAGAAATACTTTCAACAGTCTGTTACCCTTATAAAGACCACCCTTAACTCTCAACCTATGTCACTGGTTGGGAGAATACAAGAAATAAAAGCACTTCACATCACATAGATGCAGTGTTTTATATAGACACAATGAACCGTTAACAAGATTGCCTTTGTTGCTCTCTCTCTCTTTTTTTAATATGACTCAGATACAAGAAGGAAAGCAGAACCTACCTTTGGAGGTCATGATCCTCGTACAGCTGTTCAGCTTCGAAGCCTCAGCACAGTATTAAAACGTCTCAAAGAAATCATGGAGGGAAAAAGCCAGGTAATAATTAGTGCTTTAGAAGATTTCTTCTTACATACTTTTTGGGATCGTACCATTCCCACTGAAAAATGACATAATATGACTTGAAAGAAAATGTATTTGTTAAGCTGGGTGTGGTGGTTCAGACCTGTAATACCAGAGGCTTGGGAGGCTGAGGCAGGAGAATCTTGAGTTCAAAGCCAGCCTCAGCAACTTAGTGAGACTCTATCTCTAAATGAAATATAAGAATGGGCTGGGGATGTGGTTCAGAGGTTGAGTGCCCCTGGGTTCAATCCCTGGTACCAAAAATAAAGAATAAAATTATAGTATATTTATTATTTATTTCAGTTGTGAAAATCACAATTTTTTAACCTAAGTTCTTAACTTTAATGTGGTTTATTGTATCAGTTTTTTTTCTCCTTTTAAGGCTAGTGTTTTTTTCTCCTTTTAAGGCTAGTTTCAGGCCAGGATCTGTAGATGTACCCCTATGATTCTTTTTAAGAAGCTTTATTATTTGTGTGAATAAATAGGGTCAAGTTTCCTTTTATTTTCATGTCTATTTGGATATAATGGACATGAGGATAGCACCATAGTTTTTGAAAGACCATCTGTCATTGATTGTGCTGTAAATCTTATCACAAAAATCATGTACACATTGGTGTATGCTAAGCTACTTTTTTCTGTTCCATATCTCCATTTTTTTTGTCCTTGCACCAGTACTATTTAAAATTATATAGCTTTTGAATAAGTCTTGAAGGATGATAATGTAAATCCTGTTTTATTCTTCAGGATTGTTCTTGGTCATTTTGGTCTTTTGAATTTCTTATGAATTTTAGAATTAACTTCTCATTTCTGTAAAAAAAAATCATCAATGATTTTATTTGCCATTACAATATAAAAATCAGTATTTTCAAGAAGTCTTCACACATTTTTATTGTTATAGGATAGTGACCTGAAGCAATACTGGATGCCAGATAGCCAATGTAAAGAGTGCTATGACTGTAGTGAAAAATTCACAACCTTTAGACACCATTGCCGACTATGTGGGCAGATTTTCTGCAGTCATTGCTGTAATCAAGAAATCCCTGGAAAATTTATGGGCTATACAGGTAAATGCATTTTATTGACAGTATTACAATTTTTTAAAGGTCATAAGTATAAAATAATTATAATACAGGACCAACAATAAGCCAATTTTTATTTTGGGCCTTGTGTGTAAGGCATGGGGATGCAATAGTGAGGGCGACAGCGCTTCACAGTCAAGTGATAAAGTAGATGGAAAGTTAAAAAATAACTAGAATAAAAGACAGTGTATCATAGATACTAGCAGAAAGCTCTAGGGATGTTAAAAGTTATCAGACAAGATGGTTAGAGTAGATTTCTAATTTATATTATTATGAGAGTTCTTATTTTTAAAGTTTTTTCTTGACTTATATGACACTATGTTTTGGCAAATTGTATCTTACTCTTATTCTTCCATAAGGAACATGGTCAAATTTTAGCAATACTGAAAATTCAAGTTATTTGTTGAAATAGAAGAAAGCTGACAATGGTGTGTGGATTTATGGAGTGATTTGGAGTGAAAGGTGGACCAAAATTACTCAAGAAAATGCTCTTGACTTCTCTCATGTTATTTTTGTTATTGTATAGATTTTCCTTTTGCTTTCATTCACTTGAAAGAAAAAGAAACTAAAATTGCTACAGAGTTCATTATCTTTCATCCAGATTGACTAGAGCTTTTAAGAGATTTTCTTACTCCTAGTTTTTCCCTATCTTGAATTCATTTTTCATATTCAAGTCAGTATTTGTAGAATGCCAATTGATCATGTCAGGTTATTTCCCTGCTTAGTATGCTTAGTATAAATACCTTTTCAGAGCTACCATTACCCTTAGGATAAAATCTATCTCATACGGTTAGGATTGATTTCTTTCCTTTTTATTGAGGCACTTAACCACTGAGCTAGATCCCTGGTCTTTTTTTTTTTTAATTTTGAAAGAGGGACTTGCTGAATTGCTGAGGCTGGCCTTGAACTTGTGATCATCCTACCTCAGCCTCCTGTGTCACTGGGATTTTAGGTGTGTGTTCCATGCCTGGCTGGCATTTTAGTCTCTTAGGACTACCATAACAAAGTACAGGCTGAGTGGCTTAGAACAATAGAAATTTATTGTCTTACAGTTCTGGAGGCCAGAAGCACCATAATAGAGGTTAAGGAATCAATGTATAGATTTTACCAGTTGCTGAATATGTCTATATCAATTATATATTCTAGAACTGATGAAATAACCACAGAATGGGCTTTGGGGACCCACTAAACTCACTGTCACATGTACCTGAGCTAAAACTCCCATCAGTTGCCATGCCTCCCTAAGCCTCTGCTGTGACTGGTGAACAACAGTGATGTTTGAGTCCTTGGAATTAGTTTCAGTTTAGAGTTAGTGCTGGTAATCCCTGAAAAAGTTGACTGTTTCCTTGCTTTAATTGTATAGTCACAGTATTCAAAGGCCATAAATCCCTTTGGCCCCTGATACCTGAGGATCCAGTTATCCCAATTGCATTTGGTTTTCCTGGTTCAGTGGTAGCAGTAATTTCTTATCTAAAAAGAAAAGCAATAGCAGCCAGAGCCCTTCAGGGATTCTGAGTCTCCCCTCACAAATTTATGTTTCATGGTTGTGCTGAAAGGTATATCTTTCAGGGATAAGGGAGCAGGTTTTATATGGCAAATCCACTCTATTTTATGTGTGTGACCAAGTATGATTTATTATGGGCAAATCATAGAAAAAGGTTACTAATATCCATAGATAAATTCCTTAAGTCATATGTAAAGAGAGACTATTATTAAAAGTTTACTTTAGTTTTCTGTCAAATCAAACACTACTATCACTTACAATTAGATTTTTTATGCTTTCCAAGTATTAGCACAATTAGCATTACTTTATAAATAATCAAATCATAACTAGGTCCCAGTGGTTTTGTCCACATCCAGATTATTCAAGTTATCAGGAAGAAAGTCTTTTGTTTACTTTAGCTTTTAGTTCCTGGTGATAGCTCCAAATACAACAGGTATGAGAAGCTTCTGCTTCCATATTATGAGTATCTTGACCAAATTAAACCCAGTAGCTGTTGAACAATGAATTGAGCTGTACTGAGTTCCTCTGCAGGTTTGTCTATGTTAGCCAAACCAGTACATACCAATCCCTGTTTCATAATTGGCATCAGGAAAAAAAAAACACAAATACCTGTTTTTGTTGATTGTAGAGGTACAAGGTCTAGGGTACTCCTCTGGTGATGTCTTTCTTGCTAGCGGAGCCCAAAGGTCATGCAGAGCATCACATAATAAGAGAGAGGGAGTGTGGTTATGTATGTGCAAAATTGACTCATTCCTGTTTCCTAAGCTCATGTATTCCTTGCTCTGTAGTATATTAGGGAAGTTCAGGCATTTTATCTTCATTTTTAATATAAGCCACCTTTTAAAGATTCATATTTTTTAGCCAGTCAACTAAATAGACTTAAGAGCTTTTTTTAACTTCTCAAGCTGCAAGATTAAATCTGGAATCTCTATTTAGTGGACCCATATCAGTAAATTCAACTTGAGCCAATTTTCTATCCACTCTTATCCTATACCCTCAGTAGCCATCTCACACATTCCTTGGGTTTTTGTCTATATTAATTGGAATAGTCATGTGGTTCTTCGGTATACCACATACATCCACATTGGTCTTACTTTGTACCTTACCTTTAAGACCTGACAGGACTTGACTATGGGATGGAAGTACTAGGAAAAGATCTTGAGGGGAATTAGAAGTGTCTTGCAAGGCACCTAACTCGAGGGAGGGCATTACAAATTCCTGAAGCAAAGCAGAGTTAATTTCGGATGACTTGGAAAGGCTACTTCTGACAGGAGGTTCAGATTTGCGGGTTTAATATCCTTAGCTTCTTTTGGCTTTTCCCATATATCTTCATTCTAATTTTCAGGATCCTATTTTTTTCTAATCAGTGTCCTCACTTTATTAGCAGACATACTGCAAGATTGATAGTTGAAGTTATGGGTTTGGTATTTTTTTTTAAACAACTGAAATTTGTTCTCCCATTTCTGCATTTCTGGGGGCCAAAAGCTTGGAGTCAAAGTGTTGGCAGTCTTACTTCCTTCTGGAGGCTCCAAGGGAGAATTCATCCAGGCTTCTCTCCTATTTTCCGGTGGTTGCTGGTAGTTCTTCATGTTCTTTGGCTTGTGAACAGATCCATCACTCCTGTCTTTGCCTTTGTTGTTATGTATATTAATTCAGCCACTTGTATTTTGAGAATTGGTTAGATATTCAGCAATCTTAGCACTGAGGCCATAGGAGATAAGGGATTCTTTCAGGGAAGACAGAAATTTTTAATTAGTTCAGTTCTTGAACTGGGAATTTGAATCCTGAGGTTATTATTTTATTTCTCTACTTTGTGTAGTGCAATTAGGAACAATAAGTTTATCTTAATATACTTATTAGTTTGACAAAAATGTTCAAAGATTAAATACATAGTAACTCATAATCTTGCTTCTTATAAGTATTTGATTAGGAGTATCCATACATAGGTGATATTTTGCATGTTTGTATTGCTAAGCACACCATAGATTATCAATATTCTCTTTGCTGTTAGAAATAAAATCATTAGTGCCTTTCAGTCCAATCAGAGAACCAGTTCTAGAAACATGAAAGCCCATTCAGGAACCTTATCCTTAAAATTCTTTTCCTTTGGAACCATTCTTTTTACCAGTTTTAGTTATGTTTGTGTGTCTGGTGACAAAAAATACCTGACAAAACAATATAGAGGAGGGAAAGTTTATTTTGGCTCCTGGTTCCAGAAGTTTAATCCATGGTCAATTGAGTCCACTGCTCTGGGCCTGAGATGAGATGGAGCTTCATGGCAGAAGAGAGTGGTGAAGGAAAGCTGCTTAGTTCATGGTGGGGTCAGGAAGCAGAGAGGAAAGACATGAACCTAATGACCCACCTCCTTCAGCCACATACAAGTTACCTACAGTTACCAGGAGGTCCATTTAAACTAGGCTAGACTGATCAGGTTACAGCTCTCACAATCCAGTCATTTCACCTTATTACTGCATTATTACAGGAGCTTTTGAGGGACATCTCATATTCAAACATAACAGTACCAAAATCTGCATTAGTGAGAATTCTTTAAAGAAACAGAATGAATGGAGTTATACACACACACTGAGCAAATGAGTGAGAGAAGTTTATCTGTATTTTAAGGAATTGGCTCAAGTGATTTAATGATTGTGAAGGGCTGGCAAGTCTGAAATTCTCAAGGAGGCTAGCAGGCTGAAAACTTCTATAGGATTTCTGCCTTGCAGTATTTTCTTTTTATTCTGGAAACGTTAGTCTTACCTCCTCAGACCTTTAACTGATTGGATGAGACTCACTACCTTATGGAGAATAATTTGCTTTACTTCAGTATTTGTAAATATTAATCATACTCCCTGCACCCCTCAACCCAAGATAACTGTTTAGATTACTTGACCAAACCCCTTGTCTAGCCAAGTTGACCCGAGATTAACCATCACAAATGGGAATAATATATTTAGTGCACAATTGCACATTGAGACGCTGAATAAATGTAGAATACCTAGAACAATGTCTGGCACATATCAAAGGATCCATGAATATTAAGCAATTATTATGGTAATAGTAAAAGTAATATCTATGCATTCATCATGCAGCATTTTAAATTATATATGTCCATCATCTCCAGTATACTGTGAGTTCTCTGGTGGCAGGACTGTGTCTCATCAGCCTTTATTTTTCCATCATATAATACACTTATATGTGTAGTGGCCTTTGCTGATGAATGTTCTAATGAAATGAAACTTTCCTGGTCAGGCTTGACTGTCTATTGGTTTGATAACTTTAGTTTTGAGAGCTGACTGGTTCAGGGAGATTTCCTTTAATAGTGTAAGAAACAAACCTGCTTTTGTAATGGTAAACTGTAGGTCTTTCAGGAAGGAAGTAATTTCACATCCTCACTGAAATTCTGCCTTGGTCAGTTGATGGTAATTATCCTAGTGCTTTGATTATCCTAGACTGGTGTTCACTTTGTTGTTACTGTTTTCTGGGGTCCTGATTGAAGTGGATGCAGATCTATTTTTCTTAATAGTTTTAATAGATTTTATCTTTTAAATTGTGGTGACAGAAATTAGTATATCAACAACTGACATTTTATTTTGACTAAGATACATGTATAGTTTAATAAAATTAAGTATTATAGTAGTTTTAAAATAAAACAGAGGTATTATTATAGTTGATGAAATTATGGCAAAAGCAGTACAGTGAACTTTTGGAAATCTTTTCTGTCACTTCAGATTTTTAGTAGTAGTGGTAATAAATAATTAAGGTTGAATTGTTAAATTACATGTAAAGTTAAATATAGTCTTGTGTTGCTTAATGATGGGTAAGTTCTGAGAAGTGCATCACTTAGGTGAGTTTATCTTTGTGTGAACATTATGGAATATACTTAAACCAACCTGGATGGTGCTGGTTAATAGATCCCTATGGCCTTTTTTTTTTTGGTAGGGTGGATTGGGTTTGTGGGGTTTTTGCAGTTGCCCAGGCTGGTTTTGAACTTCTGGCCTCAGGTGTACCTTCTATCTAGCCTTCTGAGTATCAACATAGTATTTTGAACAATTGAGAGACTGCTACTGATCCAACAAGGTATACGTTTTTTTTTTTTTTTTTGTTTGTTTGTTTGTTTTTTTAAAGAGAGAGTGGGAGAGGAGAGAGAGAGAGAATTTTTAATATTTATTTATTTTTTTTTAGTTCTCGGCGGACACAACATCTTTGTTGGTATGTAGTGCTGAGGATCGAACCCGGGCCGCATGCAAGCCAGGCGAGCGCGCTACCGCTTGAGCCACATCCTCAGCCCCATGGTATACTGTTTTATGGTAATTTTTTTTATAAATAAAAGGTTGTTCATTCTAAAATAATGATAAAAAGTGTAGAATCATAACGACATAAGTCAGTGACATAGTCATTTATCATCATTATCAACTTTTATGTAATATATGTAATTGTATGTGCTATGCTTTTATAAGATCTACACAGTAGTAGATTTATTTATAACAGCATCACAAACATTAGAAATGTGTTGCCCTACAACATTATGATGGCTACAACATCACCAGGTGATAAGAATTTTTCAAGGGCCAGAGCTACAGATAAGTGGTAGTATTCTTGCCTCAGAAGTGTGAGGCCCTGGGTTTGATCCGAAGTACTGCAGGTGGGGGGAACAAAATGGAGTTTTTCGGCTCCATTATGTGACAATTATTGTATTATGTGATCTTGTTAACCAAAACATTATGTGGCATATGACTATTTCACCTCCATTTTTAATACACCAAATTGTTACGGAATCACAAAACAATGTTTTAGAAAAACAAGGTAGAAATTAACACTTATTTTTGGGCAGGACTACATCCTAAAAAAAAAAAAAAATTAGAAGTATTAAGTAATCTTGTTTGTTCTCCCAAGTACATTTCATTTCTATTTTAACTTTTCGTTATAAGAATTTCAGCAAAGTTTAGGCCATTTTATTAGTTTATTTCAAAATTGTGTACTCTTCTAGAGGCCACTCTTCAGGGCTTCATAATAGAAACTTTAATTTCCTCACTTGTTGCCTAGGGAAATTTTGTTGTTTACATTTACATTGGTTTATTTACTGTATTGAATTTTTTTCTTCTTGAAATTCCTACCTTTGATAGATCCCTTATTTCATTTTTACAATTTTGAAATGATATCTTACAAACAGAGTTTTCCAGTATTATTGGGTCAAATTTTCTTACCTTGTTATAAATATTTGAAGTAATTTGGACACTTGGATAAATTTCTTTTTTTCTTTATTTTATTTTTAAAGTACTTTTTGTTATAGATGGACATAATATCTTCATTTTGTTTATTTATTTATTTTTTTATGTGGTGCTGAGGATTGAACCCAGTGCCTCACATGTGCGAGGCAGGTTCTCTTCCACTGAGCCATAACCCCAGCCCCTGGATAAACTTATTATAGTGATGATTCTTAAAATATTTAACAGAGCCAGCTGAAGTATTTTACTTCTTAAAAACATTTGGGAGGTTGGGATTATGGCTCAGTGGTAGAGGGCTCAGCTCGCACGGGCAGGACCCGGGTTTGATCCTCAGCACCACATAAAAAAATAAAGACATTGTGTTGTGTCCATCTACACCTAAAAAATAAATATTTAAAAAAAATTTTGGGGGAGTAGTCTTTTAAGACTTGAAGACATTTCCCTGTTATTAGATTATCTGTTAACCGAAGGATTTAAAATATTTTAAATAATATAGTATTGCTATTTTTATGCATTTTCCTGTTTTTTTCTCTCTCTCTCTCTTTTTTTTTTCCTCCCAGGAGACCTTCGAGCTTGCACCTATTGTAGAAAAATAGCCTTAAGTTATGCTCATTCCACAGACAGTAATTTCATTGGGAAAGATTTGAATGCTCTTTCAGATTCTGCTTGCTCTGTGTCTGTACTTGATCCCAGTGAACCCCGAACACCTGTTGGGAGTAGAAAAGCCAGCCGTAACATATTCTTAGAGGATGATTTGGCCTGGCAAAGGTCCTGGCACTTGAATATAATTTTATTTAAACTTGAGAAATACTGTTTCTTGACTTATAAGTGCTTTTGGTTGACTTTTATTCTTTGAATTGTTTCAAATTCACCATTTTCTCCTTTCTCTTTGGTTCACCTCCAGCAGGATCATAGATGTTTATGGGTAGTGAGGTTATTGACCAATTAGAGTATAATCTCAGTAAGATGAGAGACTATATCTTTATTGTTCACTCACTGTTTTACTGTTGGCACCAAGAATAGCACATGGCATGTATATAAACTTCATGATATTTGATGAATAGGCAATAGAAGTCACTGAGATTAATAATTCCTAATGAAGTCTTTTTAGGAATAATACTAATGAGATTTGTATTCATATTTCTAAATGAAATTAGATTTTTTTCCTTCCAAAGGTACATTTCCTGTCTTTCTGCAGGTCTAAATGGACTGGTAGTAGGGAAAGTTACTTGGAAGTTACTTAGAATTGTTTGAGTTAGTGTCCTAGGTTCATCAGTTTCTGATTGCTTTCTCTAGCAACATAATTTTCTTAAGCATAATAGCAAATCTAACCATATCAAAGAGCTTGGAGTTTTAACCAACATTTTTCTGATGAGATATTTTATCAGTTACATCTTAAGGAAGTGAGGAATTTTACTGTACATTATATTTAAACAAATAAAAAATGAACCAATTACCACTATAGTTGAACATGTATGAATCTTAGGGACATAATATAAAATGGAAAAGATGTTTTATATAATCATACGTCCACAAACCTTTCATTTATGTAAACTTCAGAAGTATACAAAATAAATCATGGTGGGAGCATAGGTACTTTGGAATCAGTGATAGTGTTCTTTTTTTCTTAAATTACTTGATGAATCTTTTGATGTTTGTAATATCATTATTCTTTATATCTTACATACCTATTATAAATTTTAAAAATTGATTCTATATTTAATAATATAGTACAAAGTATAGAAAGTCTTCAATTCTTGCTTATTTTAATTAGTAATATCTTTTAATTGTGTATGATCTGGCTATATGAGCCCTTAATTGGCAGGTACAATTTAATAAAACAAATTTTATAAAACAAACCAGGTATGATAGCTTCCTGAGAGGTATTTGATAGATGTCAAAGGTAGAATAATAGTTTTAGACTTTGTGCTAATTATTTAATATTCATTCTCTTTTATTCATTATACCTCTTTGGTAGGCACTGTTTTTTCCTTTTGACAGATGCAGATGCTGAAGTTCAGAAAGATTAAATAATGAATTTGGTCACACAGCTAGTAAGAGGTGGAACCTGATCTTAGACCTAAGTTTGCTTCTTATTTTGCTATTCCAGTGGGTTGTGGGGAAAGAGAGTAAAGTTTTAGAACTCATATTTCCCAAATCATTTCCATCTTGTATGTGATTTGGGAAGTTATCATGTAAGTCACTGATCCAACCAATTTCATTATTTTATTGTTATTTTGGGGGGGGTACTTTGAATTGAACTCAGGGGCACATGGCCACTGAGTCGCATCCCCAGCCCTATTTTTATATTTTATTTAGAGACAGGGTTGTACTAAATTGCTTAGCTTCTCGCTATTGCTAAGGCTGGCTTTGAACTCACAGTCCTCCAGTCTCAGCCTACTGAGTTGCTGGGATTACCGGCATGCACCACCGTGTTTGGCTATTGGTGTTCTTAATGTTTGGTATACTTAAAAAACTTTATCATTCTTTTGACATTTGATATGATAATCACACAGTTTTCACCTTAATCCAAGCAAGTGCAAAAGTGACCCATAATCCCCCAATTTCAGGGGAAAAGATTTAATTTGCTTTTAAATGTTAAAGCATCTCATTGGAATTGGGTTTGTCTTTTACTGTTCCAAGCAATCTCAATATTTTCCTATTTTCTTTGTAGTTTGATTCATCCAGACTCCTCCAACACTGCTCTGTCAACAAGACTTGTATCTGTTCAGGAGGATGCTGGGAAATCCCCCGCTCGAAATAGGTAAATGCTAAATGGAAACATTGTATTCTGTGTCTGTTTTTATTTCCTGTCATGGTAATAACAACAAGCATTAAAAAAGGTAATTGCTTGTTATAATCCCAGTTCTAAAAGCTGAATTAAACTATCATTTTCTTTTTGTTGGTCAGCTCTTGCTTTCATTCTTTGAGTAGCCCTTTCCAGTATTTATCAATGGCTTAAGATATTGGGACCTACACCATCCTCTGTCTTCTAGTTTAGTAAAAAGACCTGAAGGATGTGAGAGAATGATGTGAGAGAACGAAACCTTGTGGACCTTTTGTATAAGAGTGTACCAAGAAAACAGGAATGACAAGTTCCCAGCAACTAATAAAAAACAATCCTGTGAGTCTGAAGTAGATCAGTTTTACAGTTAATTGTCAGGACTTTTACTCTGAATGAGATGGGGAGAGTGTTTTTTTTCTTGAATTTTTAATTGTTTTAAAAAACTTTCAAACTTGCAGAAGATTTGCAAGAATAAGAAAATAAGTATCCATATACTCATTAAGATTTACTTATTTATGTTTTTGCTTATTCTGTCATTTTACACATGCACATACATTTTTTCCTGAACCATTTGAGAGTATATTTCACGCATTGTTATCTTTTATTTCTTTAGTTCATCAGATTTATTTTACATGGTAATTTTAGGCCGATAACAAAATTGAGGAGAAAGTACAGAGGCCCTTTTCCATTGTTCTCCATATGCTCAACCCTTCACTACTGTGAATATCTGGGACCATGGTGGTATATTTATTATAGTATATTTATTATAGAACCTACACTGACACATTATCATTCAAAGTTTGTAGTTTCCATTAGAGTCTACTGGTATTGTAGGTTGTATGGATTTGGACAAATGCAAAATGACATGTATCTACCATTGTAGTATACAGAGTAGTAGTTTCACTGCCTTAAAAATCTGCTGCGTTTTGTCTGTTCATCCCTCCCTCTAACCCATAATAATCATTGATTTCTTAATTGTCTCCGTAGTTTTCCTTTTTACCAGAATTATATACACTGAATGTATGTAGATTTTTAAGATTGGCTTCTTTCACTTGGTAATGGGCATTAAAGTTTTCACTATATCTTTTATGACTTGATATTTTTAGTGCAGAATAATGTTTAATTGTCCAGTTGTACAGTATCTGTTTACCTACTGAAGGGCATCTTGATTGCTTCCAAGTTTTAGCAATTGAAAGAGTAAGATTACTATAAATACCTGTGTACAAGTAATTTTCACTTTATTCAGATAAATACCAAGGAGCATGATTGCTTGATCATTTGGGAAGAACATGATTAATTTTTGTAAGATATTTTTGAACTGTTCTTCAAAGTGTCTATATCATTTTTTATTCCTACCAGCAAGAGTTTCTCTTGCTCCACATGATACCAGCATTGGTGTTTCCAGTGTTGTGGATTTGGGCCAATGTTATAGATGTATATTGGTATCTCATTATTGTTTTAATTTGCCATTTCTTAATGACATATGATGTTGAACATCTTTTTTATCTGCCTTGTGGTTTGTATATCTTCTTTGGTGAGATGTCAAAATCTTTTGCCCATCTGTAATCAGTTTGTTTATTTTCTCATCGTTGAGTTTTAAAAAATTTTGTTTTATTTTTTTTAAATACAGCAAAAAACTTTATTGTTTTTTAATTCTCATTGTTAATTAAAAAATTTTTTTTTGGCATTATTCACATTGAACATTGACTCCTGAGGTGCCTTCCTGCTGAGTTATATCATCAGCCCCCATGCCCACTGTTTTTCCATTTTTTATTTTGAGACAGTCTCACTAACGTGTGATCCTCCTGCCTCAGCCTCCTGTGTTGGTGGAATTAGAGGCATGTACTACCACACCTAGCATATTGAGAAACTTGACATCTTGACAATATTGAGTTTTCGTATTCATGAAATATCTATTTATTCTTTATTTTATTCATGTGTTGTAGTTTTCCTCATTTAGATTTCATACAAGTTTTGTCAAACATTCTTGCACTGTTAATTCCAACATTGTGCCGTACCCAATTTTTTCTTATATTTGTTCTATATCTCCAAACTGGTTTTTTTTCCCTTTTAGTATGCCTTCTGGGTTGGTAACTAGACATGATATAGTAGGTGAAAGAAACTGCAGTAAATAGGCCTTTCTTTAGTCATGTAATGATAAGGCATGGATGAGGGGAAGTATCTTCAGACTCCTTTGGTTAAGTCTCAGTTTTTTGGTGAGCCTGTGCCATGGGACTATAAACTTTTTAAGTACTTTCCTATCCCTCTGTCCTTGTCCCCACTCCTTTGCCCTCCTTAGGCGGGACAGGATGATTGGAAGAGGCTAGAGTTGTGTATTTCTCTTCCCCTACATGGTTGGTTTAGATGGGGCTGGTATTGGGTATTTCTCTTCTCCTGGGGAGGGGGGAGTGTTTAGCTCTGCTATTTTACTAGGTTAGGCTCTAATAAAATAGTTTCTTCTCGGGGTAGGCCTTATTAAAAAGATCTGGCATATTCAAAATTGTATTTTTTTCCTCCCTGGGTAGGGAGCTGGAGGGCCTTTTTCTTTGTCATTCACCATGAGGACCTGGTAGCACTCCTGAAAATGAAACTCACAAATACATGCCCCACTCCCCAATACTTGGCCCACCTAGAGTTTTCAGGCTTATTCACACTGAACTATCTGTAATTTTTCAATTATAGTTCAGGTTTTTCCACCTAAAATGAGTTGTTTTTCAGGGAGGTTTCTACTTGTGAGTTTCTGCTCCAGTAAATTGTTATTCTTTGTACGCACCTGTCTCATTCTTATGATTGAAGTAGCAGTTTGTCCTGTGATCTCATTTGTCTGACAGATCTATGAAGAATTGCTGACTTTTCAGTTTTTTTAGCTTTTTGGTTATTGGGACAGAGTAAAAATTTCTAAGATTCTTACATGTCAGGCCAGAAACAGGAAGTCTTATTTTTTGCTTATTAATATTTAAGTGTGTTCCCTTAGAACAAAAAATTAAGGTCCCTTACATAATCATGTATAAATTCTGGAAATTATAATGGTAAGAAATTTCTGTCATCTGATGTGTTGTATGTATTCTGTTTTTAATCAATGTTCTTAATAATGATCTTTGTATACATTTTGAGTATAGACATAATGACATTTGCTAGTCAATTGAATGTAGGCCACAACAGGAAGAGAATTCAAAGATGACTCAGGTTTTTGACTTGAGCAATTGCAATCGCCATTAATTGAGATGGAGGAAGACAGGGAGTAACAGTTTGATTTTATTTATTTATTTTGGTACTGGGGATTGAACCCAGGGGTGCTTTACCACTGAGCTATATTCCTAGCCCTTTTTATTTTGAGACATGGTCTCAATAAATTGCTGAGGCTGATCTTGGACTTGTGATTTTTCTGCCTTAGCCTCTGGAGTTGCTGGAATTATAGGCATGTGCAGTTCTGACTAACAGGTGTCAAGCTGAATTAGATACCTTCTAGAGATCCAAGGAAGATGTCAAATAGACAGTTGGATATATGAGTCCAGAATTTAGGGAAGAGGTACAGGCTAGAAATATAAATTTGGGTGTCATTATTATGTGAATGGTATTTAAGGTTATAAACCTGGATGGGGATCGTCAGCAGAGTGAGTGTGAAAAGAGGAGATAGGACCAAGGA
The DNA here is from genome assembly GCF_052094955.1 of Ictidomys tridecemlineatus. Classification (NCBI taxonomy): domain Eukaryota; kingdom Metazoa; phylum Chordata; class Mammalia; order Rodentia; family Sciuridae; genus Ictidomys; species Ictidomys tridecemlineatus. Next base: position 630,076 of record NW_027525461.1, on the reverse strand, counting down.
CTGAGATTGGGGAAGTGAAGAGGACCCAATAAAGAAGGAGATGGAGAGGCCAACCAGGCCAGGTGTGTTTGCCTTACTAGACAAGTGAAGAAAGATTTTCATGGAATTAAAATGCTGAAATGTTAATTAAGATGAGTTAAAGCATACTAGGTAATTTTTTATATTTCTCTATAAAACCCCCTAATTTTTAATATTTTTAACAAGAGTTTATATCTACTTCCTTTGAAATATTACTGATATATAACTATATAATTATTTTTCTGTAATATTTTCATAATTACTTTCTACTTTCTTTTAAACTTACTTCTAAATGATTTTAGACTCACATAGAAATTGCACAGATAGTACAGTTTCTGAGTATCCTTCACCTAGTTTTTCCTAATAATGACATTGTACATAATCATCATAACTACTTTTAAAAGGGCCTTTGAGAGCTTGTTTGGAGGTTCTAGGAGGGCAATGCAGCTACTAATATACCCTTGACTAAAGAACAGTCCTCCACTATTGGAGAAGGTCATCCTCTTCAATCGAGCACACAGTGGGGAGGACATACAAGAAGTGGTGAGCGAGTAAGGGGGCACCCACCTAGGCAGCCAAATCAGTTGAATTAGCTCTGGCAATCAATGGGTTAACAGATGTCACAGCTGGATTGTCCTCACACCCATAAATGAGATGGCATCAACCTAAAAAGCTTCTTCACAGCAAAGGAAACAATCAAGAGCATGAAGAGAGAGTGTATAGAATGGGAGAAAATCTTTGTCACCTGCACCTCAGGGTGTTAATTTCCAGGATATACAAAGAATTCAAAAAAACTTAATTCCAAAAAATCAAATAACCCAATTAATAAATGGGCAAAAAACTGAATAGACATTTCACAGAAGAAGAAATATGAATGGTCAACAAATATAGCACATTAAAACTACACTGAGAATACAGTAAACTCCAGGAAGAATGGCAGTTATCAAGAATTCAAGTAACAATGAATGTTGATAAGGGTGTGGGAAAAGGATATACTCCCACATTGATGGTGGAACTGCAAATTGGTGCACACACTCTGGAAAGCAGTGTGAAGATTCCTCAGACATGGAACCATCATTTGACCCAGTTATTTCACTCCTTGGTTTATACCCAAAGGACTTAAAATCAGCATACTATACTGACGCAGCTACATTAATGTTTTTAGAAGCACAGTTCACAATAGCTAAGTTATGGAGCCGACCTATGTGCTCTTCAACAGATGAATGGATAAAGAAAATATGATACATGTACATAATGGAATATTACTCAGCCATAAAGAAGAATGACTTTATGACATTTGCCAGTAAATGGATTCATCTGGTCACTATCATGCTAATTGAAATAACCTATTCCCAAAACCAAAGTTCTTTGATATGAGGATGATAAGCCACAACAGAGAGAGAGTAGGGGAAGAATAGAATTTCATTGGATTAGACAAAGGGGAATGAAGGATAGGAAAAAGAAAGACAGTGGAATGAATCTGACATAACTTTATTGTATACGTATATGACCATACCACAGTGAATCTCACATCATGTACATCCATAAGAATGGGGTCCTAATTAGAACAAGATATATTCCATGCTTGTATAATTATATCAATATAAATTCTACTGTCTTGTATACATAACTAAAATGAATCAATAAAAAATGAAATTGCCCTTAACATTGGCAAGTAAGCATTTATTTAAATATGAATGTTAACTGTATTCTATTTATAGATGAATTTACAACTGCTATTTTACTTTTTGTTTGTTTGTTTTCAGATCAGCCAGCATTACTAACCTGTCATTGGATTGATCTGGTTCTCCTATGGTACCTTCATATGAGACATCTGTCAGTCCCCAGGCTAACCGAACATATGTTAGGACAGAGACCACTGAGGATGAACGCAAAATTCTTCTGGTACTAGTACACTGTCTTTGACCCATTGTTAGTTTTGATCATAAGGATGTCTATTTCATTGATTTTTTTTAAAGAAACATAAATGAAATAGCATATCAGTTAAACAGAAATGATTAGCTTAACTTTTTACTCAGATCACCTGAGAAACTGGTCAGTATTCTTTCTCTACTTATTGCATTAATATTTTTTTTACCCCTTTCTTCTGGCAAGATCAGAATTCAGTTTCCTACATAATATAAGAGAGCTTAACTCTTAGGTTAAGCTTGCTGTTTAAAATTTGAAACATTATTTTTTTTAACTTTTTTTTATAGAGAAAATTTTTTTTTTAATATTTATTTTTCAGTTTTCGGTGGACACAACATCTTTTATTTTTATGTGGTGCTGAGGATTGAACCCAGCGCCCTGCACATGCCAGGTGAGCGCGTTACTGCTTGAGCCACATCCCCAGCCCCCTGAAACAAGTTTCTTATACACATGGAGAAGCCTTTGAGACAGTTTATTCAGTTTATGTGAGATAATATTTAGTTTCTTCCATTTGCTTATATATAAAATCATGTTTTCAATCCACAGAGTGATTCAAAGAAATGAAAGATATGGCTTCTATTCTCAACTTTTAATTCAGGAGGTAGAAATCAAATCAATAGAAAGGTTTTTAATGATAAAATAAATACATATATGTCTTAATACTAAAAAGAGCGTCACGAATGATATAAAATTTAAAAAATTGATCATTAATTAAGGTGTCAGAAAAGGTATTGAGCTGTATGTTTTGAAGGACAAAATGGATTTGGATAAGTAGTAAAGAAAGTGAATCTTATATATAGATGTAAGGAAAGGTATAGAGATAAGAATAAGCATGGCATTTCCATGGAATAAAGTAGGATTTATTGATTGGGAGAAAATTTAATTTGGAGAGTGTGGGTATTGAGAGTGCAGTTATTTGGGACTACCCAGTGAAAGGCAATGAATTTGGTCATTCAAGTTTAGATTTGAACCTGTAGTTGCTGAGCAATGGATAAAGTTTTTTTTTGAAGATTTATCTAGCAGTTGGGTGGTGCTGAAAAGGGTGGAATGAATATGGTGGAATAAAGGCTACCAGGAACAGTTACCTTAGATTATTGTGATTTGCCTGTTGTCACATCTTCTACCATTATCCAGTTTCCAAAAAAGAAGAATATATTTTGTACTTAACTAGGAGATGGATAATATGTGCCATTGATCCAAAAATATAGTACTTGGGATCATTGATTTTTAACAGAAAAGTCATGCTTGGAATTAGTTCAAGTTGTTCCTCATGTATGCATCATTTATATTAAATCATATAAATTAGTTGCTCTAAATTGGTGAGGCCAATTTGGAAAGCAGTATGGAGATTCCTGGGAAAGCTGGGAATGGATCCACCATTTGACCCAGCTATTGCCCTTCTCGGACTATTCCCTGAGGATCTTAAAAGAGTGTACTATAGGGATACTGCCACATCAATGATCATAGCGGCACAATTCACAATAGCTAGACTGTGGAACCAACCTAGATGCCCTTCAATATATGAGTGGATAAAAAAAATGTGGCATCTATACACAATGGAGTATTACCCAGCACTAAAAAAATGACAAAATCATAGAATTTGCAGGGAAATGGATGGCATTAGAGCAGATTATGCTAAGTGAAGCTAGCCAATCCTTAAAAAACAAATGCCAAATGTCTTCTTTGATATAAAGAGAGCAACTAAGAACAGAACAGGGAGGAAGAGTATGAGGAAAAGATTAATATTAAACAAAGACGAGTGGGGGGAGAGAAAGGGGGAGAGAAGGGAAAGCATATAGAAATGGTAGGAGACCCTCAATGTTACACAAAATTACATATAAGAGGTTGTGAGGGGAAAGGGGGAGGGAAACAAGGGAGAGAATTGAACAACAGCAGAGAAGGTAGAGAGGGAAGATGGGAGGGGAGGGGAGGGGGGATAGTAGGGGATAGGAAAGGTAGCAGAATACAACAGTCACTAATATGCCATTATGTAAAAGTGTGAGTGTGTAACCGATGTGATTCTGCAATTTGTATTTGGGGTAAAAATGGGAGTTCATAACGCAATTGAGTCAAATGTATGAAAGATGATATGTCATGAGATTCATAATGTTTTGAACAACCAATAAAAAAAAGAATCTTTAAAAAAATTAGTTGCTCTAAAGAAATGCAAATCAAAGTTTCTTTTATGAATGTGAAAATCACAGGAAAGCATCTGTACAGGTAAATAGCATTCTTATGAGTAACACTTGCTCTCAATGTATTGCAGGACAGTGTTCAGTTAAAGGACCTGTGGAAAAAAATCTGCCATCACAGTAGTGGGATGGAGTTTCAGGATCACCGGTACTGGCTGAGAACCCATCCCAATTGTATTGTAGGAAAGGAATTGGTTAACTGGCTAATCCGAAATGGTCATATTGCTACCAGGTATTGTGATCTTAAGAAAGAGGTTTTGATATTATTTGTTAATTTATTTTAAATGAGGACACATATTTGAAAATATAGGGATAACATTTCTTTGTAGATTCCCTTTTTTTAATGTATTTGATGGTTTGGGGGAACTAATTAGTCAACCTTCCTTCCATCTGGTTTTCACCAGTAGAGAATAGTTGGAAGGAGCCAAATATGGGGGGGGGGGCAAAGTTTATCTTATTAAAAGTAGAAGCATGTGGTAATTCCTCAAACTTAGAACTCTTTAGTAAAGCAAGATTGGAGAACGTAGCTAGATTCTAAGGTTAAAAGATTCTTCTGTTACTGTTCTCCAATCTAGACATTATAACCTGTGTTGAGAATTGGATTTATAAGCCATGTCTGGAGGATAACAAATCAAAAGAATAACAGAAAGGGCCTAAAACCTTTCAAACTAACAAACATATTCCCGTAGGTTTTACAACTTGCTCAGATGAGCTGCTTCTCCTCTTATGAGAAGAAACAAATGTTTAAATAAGTAAAGAGAGAAATAACTTTAAACAGGGAAGAACTGGATTCCAATTTTTTGCTATATCTCTTTAGTTTTGTGCCTTTAGTAAAATTATTCAATCTTTTTATGACTTGAGCCCTTTAGTTCCAACATGGGAGAAATATTTTGGTCCTGTGAATAAACTTTGGGAAAGAAATAAATGTTGATTAAGTGTTTTATAAACTGAAATGCCCCATAATAAAATGTTTCTTTCATACACAGATAAACACATGCATATATTTTATATCTATATCTGTAATATTTACTGTTTTTTCACCAAGACTGTAAGTTCTTTGTAGGAGGCATGCTGTTTTTAGCATGTTTTTACTCTTCCATTAAGGAGAGAGGTGCGTGCATGCATTGAGTATTTCCTGTAATTAAAATAAGGTTTTTAGGACTGCCTTACCATAGGTTCTCATCCTTTACTATGGTATCTAGAGGAATTTTTTAATTTGCATCCAGTCTTCCCAGTCTCTCCTTATCTGTCCAAGGATAATTTGAAATTCGAACTCTGAACTGGAAAAAAAAAAAGATTATGTCTTATACTATAAAATTATTCTGACTTTTAAAATATTTCATGTTTCTTGCTCTTAATTCAGGGCACAAGCTATAGCAATTGAACAAGCAATGGTTGATGGACGTTGACTGGATTGTGTTAGTCATCATGACCAGCTTTTCAGGGATGAGTATGCACTCTACAGACCATTGCAGGTAATCTTCATTTTTTACTCCTAATGAGAATGTAACAAGCTTGTTTTGAAGTCTTTCTTCATCAGTGAGAATAAAAAGTAATTGAATTAACCAAAGAAACTTTTTTTCTAATAGATTTTCCTTGCTGTTTGAGGAAAGTTACAACTTTTTTTTGTATTGAGCTATACCACTAGTCCCAATGCTGTTTTTTCCTTTTTAAATATTTTTTTTAAAGTAAGGTAATAATGATGAAAACCTGCTATTAGGATTAAATACTTTATTTGGTGTGGTTTTGCTTAAACTTGGCTTAGTTTTATAATTAACTTATAGTTTATTTGTCATTTAATAGCTTTCAATTTTACTGTTTATGTTTTTATAACTAAAAGTTGCATGTGTAACAAAATGATTGAAAAATAGAAAGTAAATAGAAACAGATTTTGACTCTTTAGTACTATTAAACTGTGTACTGATGATAAAATAATATCTTTTTTTAACTCAAGGGAAATGAAAATTACTTAAAGATAGAAAATTTTAAAAATATTTATATAACCATATATGTATATTTATATATATAAAATACATACACACACTAAATATTTATGTTGTGTGTGTATGTTTACTAAATAACTTTAAAAAAATTTTTTTTGAGGTATTAGTGATTAAATTCATGTCTGTCCTGACCCCTGCCAGGCAAGTGTTCTACCATTGAGGCACATCCCTAGCACCTAAAATGAGAAACTCAGTAGTTAGAAATGACCCTGAATACTGGTGTATATTTGTTAAAGTATGACAGTTATTTTTTCAGGATGTGACCCAGAGTTTGTTTAGGGTTAGACTAGGTGCTGTGTTGTCTTTTCTGATAACTAAAGAATGACATAAAACCCTGTAAAATCTATATCAAAGAAATATTGTGTTTGTAACATGCTAACCTAAGACTTCTAGTTAATTAAAATTACAGTTTTAACAATGGAATTGCCTGTATGATAATATTTTATAGCTTAGTTCTTGTTAATTTGTTTATTTTTCTAAATAAATTTACTCAGTTATGTTTATAAAAATATTGGGTACAATTTATTTCTTGTGTGATACCCCCAACATTGTTGACATTGAGAGTCAGTTGCTTGGATCCTGTCTTGATACTTTCAAGTACAGAATTTTCTGAGACACCTTCTCCGGACAGTGACTCCGTGAATGCTGTGGAAGGACACTCTGAGCCATCCTGGTTTAAAGACAAAGTTTGATGACAGCGACACAGAACAGATAGCTGAAGAAGGTGACGATAATTTGGCTAGTGAGTTTTACTTTCTAACATTTTAGTTTTTATGGATCATTATGTGTGTATGATAAAATGAGTGCCTTATTTATTTCATTGAAAAAAAAATCTGCTTTAAAATTTATGGCTTCAACCGGATGTAAACATCTAGTAGCAATCCTTGTCTTAGATACAGTGTTTTTTTGAGATACTAACTTGTTAGTCAACTGATGTTTTCAGATTTTACCGTAGTCTATAGTTTGCAGCAGCTTAAAAATAACTCTCAGCAAATAATATCATAGCAGATAACTTTCTCACCTCTTTCCTATGATATCAGACTTTCTTTCTGCAGAACCTCCGATATACTTATTCATTTTAAAAATTGATTTTATATTTAATTTTGTTCAAATTTTATTAAGTCTACACAGAAGTACATGAAAATACTGTATCCATTTTGGTATTGCACATTGGGCTTGTATATTAAAAAACATTTTTCTCCTTTCCTCCAATACCCTGATAAAACCCATTTTTACTCCCCTCCTCTCCCTATATTTCTGTCCCCTCCCCAACACTAAAAGATTCTGCCAGTCCTAGCAAGCACACCTCAGTCAGCAGTTTCCAGTCCACAGTGGACAGTGACTCAGCTGCGTCTATCAGCCTGAACATGGAGCTGGACAACATGAACTTCCATATCAAGAAGCCCTCCAAGTACCCACATGTGGCCACTCACCCTGCTGACCAAAAAGGTAGGAGGTAGTCACTATCTGGAATCCAAATAGGCTGGAGAGCTGGGCTCTCATGCCAGCTTGTCCTTCTGGCTTCCTCTGTTCCAGTATGGCTGAGGGGATTTGATGTGGGTTTCATTTCACCCTTTCTCATTTTCCCCACACCTCCTCCCTACACCATTTTGGTTGGTTCTTTTTGTTTCTTGTATTCTCCCTCAGTATCACCATGCCCAGTTTAAAGCTTGTAGTTTTTTAAAAGGACCTACATCTGACTGTTCTTCCCATAATGTACAACTTCCAAGATGGCATTTCATTGCATTTATAACATGGATGTTCTGCTCTATTCTTTTCTCTTTGTTTAACATTTTAAATCCTATTCACCTATGCTATTTTATAATTACATATTTATTTAAACCTGTTCAGATGATTGAATTAAATTGGGTGAGATTATTCACACATTTAAAACATCTTTCTACTGGAGTTTAAAAGGCCTATTATACATACAGTATATTTACTAAAAAATTCTTCTCTAATAAAAAGTGAATTAATTTGTTATTTTTAGTTATGTTGATATTAGTCTACTTATATAATAATAATAATAATGGCCGTATCCAAATTGCATTTGATGTAAAAGGAAAAATTAGATAAATCATTTTTAAAATCTAAGATAGCAGTACATAAAAAATAAAAGGCCACTGGATGTATGACTACTTGGATTGAATGTTTGTATGTGAATACCAGATTTCATGCATTTTTTGAAATATCAATTCAATCCATTATTTAAAATAGAAACCTGTTATATTTTTTATTCACCATATAGTCTATTCATGCATCATCTCTATATATGTAGACCCAGGGTACACCTATTTTAATCCCCAAACCCTAAATGATAGGGTTTCAGAACATGATCCAAAAAATGGTGAAAGAAATACGCATGTCACCTGCTCCATGTATTGCTTTCATCACATCATCTTCTGGACACAAAATGCAAAATTCACACTTAACTTATTCTTCTATCAAAGCCTAATTTTAATAAGAGCATGGACTACTAAAATCATCTATATCTGTGTTGCTTTTTGTTTTCACATTTCAATCCTATGGTGAGTATACACCTGTTTCTTTTTAGGATAGGGAAATTCAACCACCCCCCTGTTCAAAATATCCCTGATCTTGTCACTCATTTTGTACATTCCAGATCTCCTATCATCACAATTGATATCTATTTCCCCAAGTGCCTTGTTGTGACAGACTCTTCATGTGTGCTGACATTCCCATTTACACTCTAAAAGAAATTCATTCCATTGCAAAAAGGGCCTTTTGTCCAAATCCTAAACTCACACTTCTTCCTTACCCTACGCTGGAATCCTGCCTACTATCTCAATTTCACTGGAAGTTCTCTTTTACATTCAGTAGTCCCAGGTACAAGATCTTATGCCATTGTATATGGATTTAGAGGATTCAACTCTGCAGAGCATAAATCAAAACTATGTATCCAAGTCAAGGGCCCAACACCCTTGTGTGCTTCAGATCTTACCTAGTTTTCTCTTTTCATACTTACATTTCACCTTACATTCTATAAATATCCCAGTTGCCCAATACCCGTATTCATCCAGCAGAATGACTCCTAACCCAAATCGAACCTGATATGACCCTTAACCCTACTCTGTTCCCTCCATCTATTTTCACATAACAGCAGGTACTGAGTTCATCTTGCCATGCAGGTATGTAGGGAATTTTACAGCTGTTGAGAAGCTCAAAGGTAGATGCAGAAATGATCCCTGGAGCGAATGTAGGCAGCTAAATAGGACCTGTGAGGTCTAAAGTCATCTTCCATGGCCAAAAACCCAGTCAAGATGAAGGGATGTGGCTGAATCAGCCTCCCTCTTCTCAATGCAGGGAAGATGGACATAATCAGGTTTGTGTGGGTTTCTGATCCCAGGCTCCTAGGGTATATGGACCTTTATGTCTTGGGAAAATGTCCCAGGAAGGTGGGGCAGCCTCCATCTCATGGGACCCTTGGAAACAACTGTTAGGAAAAAGTGGTTGCCAAGGCAGTGACCTCATTCACTTCCCTGAAGGAAGTGACCTCACCTCACTTCCTTGGTGATGGAACTCTCTGAACTTGGGATCCAGGAGTCGAGGCACCCACAGGCAGTTCCAGTCCCAGTGGGCTCACTTGTTTTTCTGTACCAAGGCCAGAGTCATTCTTTATTGGCACCTAGTGATGTGTGGATAGCCAAATGCCTTGAATGCTCTGAACAAGGGCCTTACCTGAGAAAGAAGTATTGGCTCATTGCTGGCTCCTGACAACTACACAGAGATGGCCAAGGAGACAAGAGCTGAGACAGGACAGGCCACTGCTAAGGAAAATATCTTCACCCACCAGTCAGAGGACAGAGTGGATAGATGCAGACCAAATACAGGGGTAGTTTGTGTGTCTTAGTGGATGTGTTTTTCAATTTCTCGTTTTGTCTCATGTTCTGAGAGCATGAATGAAAAACGTATTTTTTGTTCTTGTTATTGTTGGTTTGAAATGGACTGTTAACTATTGAGTCTTTCTATGTCAGTGGATCCCACTGGGTTTGTGGTTAAAGAGAGTAGAGAGAAGAATGCAGCCGTGAATGTATCCTGTCTAGTGGAAATCTTTGCAGGACTCCTCATGGCCAGTTTATGAATGGACTGCTGGTTGCCTTGCAGATGGGCAACACCTACCAAGATCCTAAGTTCCTGTATTCTTCCCGAATTTTGGCCACTCTCTGAAGGGGTTCCTGGTTTTGTGTCCAAGATGTGTACCACCATCAAGCTCTGTGACATGGCCATGGACTGGATTGCTGAAGGGAATGCCAAGCATCTCAGAAAAGTCAAAAATTAGCGTGACTGGTAAGGATCTCTCTGGAGAATCCCTGCTTGGATAGATAGCCACCCAAGTTGCATGATTAGGAGCTGTCATTGCCACAGTGTTCAATTAAAGAAAAGTATTTCTCCAGGCTTCTTTCCACCCTATTGTTCTGTTCCCCTGAATGTCAGGGAGGTGTTTGCCTTCAGGCACTTTTTTGGGAATCCTCAAGAAAACAGTTTCAAATGGAAATGAAGAGGCCTAATCTGTGCCTCTCAGGTAAAGTGCTTTGTAAAAGCTGTGTCTGAGTCAGACTCTTGGCCCTGTGTGTGGCTGTGAATTACATTCTAGGCACCCAAGGAAACTGAAGAAAAATCCCATGTGTCCATCCAAATCTAAAAGAAAAAAAAAGAAGTGTAATATTGGATGAAGTCTCTTGCCTTACTCTGGTCAGGCTCCTGACCCTGATGAAGTAAGAACAGGGATCCTCTGGGTCAAATGAGTTTTTGCAAGCCCTCCAGGAACTAGCACTCAGGTGTTTGGGTTTTTTCATGAGTTCAGTACCCATAAAGAATCTACCCCTGTCATTCAGGAGGCCTCTAATTTGAGAAGCAGAACAGTATTAAGTAGAGGCCCATTTTATCTATCCTGTTTCTCAGTAAAAGGCTCCAGGCCACCATGACATTTGGCACATGATGGGCATGAGAGCTTACTTTGCACACCATCTTAGACTACTCCACCTATGCAAGCCCCCAGCCAGAATGTTATGATGAGTGTCTGTATGGAAGAAGATGAGGGCCATGTGGGAGTGTCTTTGTTAGAATAGTGGTCTTTTGTGTGGTGGTTGGAAAAGATGACTGGGTCTACCTCAGCTTGAACTCTGTTGTGATGCCATTAGAGACTGAGTCCTGGAACTGATCTCAGAGAACACTTGCCATGAATTGTGTTGGGATTTTCCAAAGCCAGGCATTAGAGGAGCCTTTGGAAACTGAGATCTAAGCCGAGGGTGGCTTTCTCCACAGCACTGGGAATCTCGGCCAGGATTTCACATGATTTTGCTGTTAAAGCCTTTTCAGCTCTAGTTGAATAACTTCTAAGAAGAACTGTACATAATCTAGACATGTTTTAGGAAATTAAGTAGCTGTCTGAGGTATGTATGTATTATTCATATTAAGAATACACTATATTTATGTATTCTTTATGAAGTGATTAGCTTTGATGAGATATGTGCAATCAAATTATATAAGTATTATTTCCTCAATATGTGTAATATTTCTCAATTTTTTTTTGTTTTTGTTTGGAAGTAGTGAGGATTGAAGCCATATCTCCAGACCTTATTATTTTTTTGTTTTTATTTGTTGAAGCTGGCCTCAAAGTTGTGATCTTCTATCCTCCCAAGTAGCTGGTATTACTAAAGGTGCAATCCACTCTACCAAGTAGAGCATTCTCGGGATAGGTAAGTATTCATTAGACATCACCTAATGAGCTATGCAGGGTGATATATCCTTTCAATTTCAGAAACACAGGAGGCTTGTGGCATAAGGATTGAAGTTTGGAAGCCAGGATTGGCAACTATCTCAGTATTAAACAACAACCAAAAAAAAAACAAAAAAAAAACTGGGGATGCAGGTCAGAGGTAGAACACTCTTGGGTTGTTTTCAGTGCTGACAGCAAAATCAAACTATACAAAAAAGAAAATCACCAACTAAATTTCTTGCCTATGTTCCTAAAATGTATATACAATAATTATTCTGACATTTATTTAATATTTTTACTAAAACAATTAGATGGAATAAGTGTAAACAAGTTTTCTGAAGCAACACAATCTAAAGAAGTAAATTAGGCCAGGTGTGCCTGTAATCCTAGCAGCTCAAAAGGCTAAGGCAGGATGATTACAAGTTCAAACCCAGCCTCCATAATGGTGAGGCACCAAGCAAATTAGTGAGACTATTTTTGTTAGTAAAAGTCAAAATAGGGATGAAGATGTGGCCCATTAATTGATTGCCACTGAGTTTAATCCCCAGAACTCCCCCAAAAGAAAGCAAGTACAAAATAGTCAAGCAGAAAATTCATTTGCTTCTTAAAAATGTTTGAGAAGAAAATTTCAGTGAACAAATTTGTTGGAATCACACCTGAAAAATCAAAAGCAATCTGAAAGTAGATGAAAGTGCTCAGATGATAGCTGAAATCATTGGAAATTAGTAGCACTTGTGGAGGAGAATGAGATTGGATGGTTCCAGAAAATCTCCTTCTCCCACATGCCTCTTTGGTAGTCCCTCCTGCTTTTAAAAGATTAAAGGAAAGTGTGTGGGAACTTGAAGTGAGAAAAAAAAACTCATTGATTAGTTTTGATTCTTATGTAAGGACAAAATAGTAAAGGTTGGAGAGTTGAATGACTTGTATCAGAGCACACCACGCAGCCGACAGGTCTGCAGTCAGATTCACACCCAGGACTGTGGGTCTCTGAAGGTAGCTCTGCCTTCAGGGAGGTGGGCACTGGCACTGGCTGAGTCCCCTCCCAGGACACGCTGCTTGTGGTAGGGCATGAGCTGTATTTGGCAGGCAGGCAGGTGGGATTGGTGAAGCAGGGGTGCCTTCAGGGTTGCAGCTTTGAGGTGGAGTCTGTCCCTGCATGTGGGGTTGCAACGGGGGTGCCTCTGAAGTCGGCAACAGAACCGCCTCCGGCCCTTCCTCTAAGAAGAAAGGCTGTCCCTGTCTTTCTGGGCCTGTGCTCATCCTGCACAGCTCCCCATAGCCTTGGGCTGCTCCTTCATTATCCTCCGAACACCCTGCCCTGGGCCGGGTGCACCAGGCAGGAGGAGTGGGGGCTGATAGGAGCCGCACAGACCTGCCTCCTCCTCAAGGACAAAGAGCAGCTGCTCTCCCTCCTCTGCAAGCTCCTCCCTCTGCAGGCTGAGTGCCTGAGAAGGAAATGCCAGCCCAGCACCAGGCTCTGCACTCAGTACCTGCAATTTGCACAGGGGGAGTTTAGCTATTTCAGACAGCTGAGGTGCTCCTGATACCTGAGCAGAGGGAACATGCAGATGCCTCCTTTCCTCCTCCCACACTAGGAATCCAGGGCACAGGGCAGGGTGAACTTCTGATGAAGGTGACATTGGTTTAAAATAGAAAAATGGTGCTAGTAATTTTAAAGGCTGGACAGATAATTGGAGAATCCAAAAGACAAATGCAATACGAACATCTCAGCAGTGCCCAGCAGAGGCCTTCCTGGCCAGGGCTGCCTGGCCTCGAGGGGCACAGAGGGCTCCCGAGACCCTGTTGGAATGTGGATTCTGATTAGGTGCAGGTCTGGGGTAAGGCTGGCATTTTGAAATGAAGATTCTATTTTTTGTCCCTGGAGTCATATCGGGTCCTAAGGGGGCCTTCTTCTCTTGGGCAAGTCCACTCTGCACAGCTGAGGGCAGCAGTCATTCAGGGTCCAGCTGTGGTCAGGGCCTGAGTCCCTGTGCCTGCCCCACTCGCCTCTAAGAGACCAGCTCCACAGACCCCGGCAGCAGGCCGGTCCTGCTCATTGAGCACTGCAGGGCTTCGGGGGAGCTCATTCTGGAGACACCCCGATGTCTCCTGGGAAAACTGTCTAGAATCATTGCTCAGTGTCCCCAGAACCAATGGTGCCTTTGGTGGAGACCTGGACTGGGACCTGGAAAATTGATCCATGGCCTGCCCAACCCCAGGGCCCTGGGGCCTGTGGCCTTGCAAGATTAGGACACTGATGACCCTGTAGCTCCAGCCCCAGATGCAAGATTTCTAATTATTTTTCCAATAATTTGTGGTTGATGCCCTGTTACCCAGCACCATGACAGCCACGTTGTAGGTGACTGAGCTCCCCAGAAAATCCCACAGGCACTGAATTTCATCACTAGAGGAAATGTTCTGCTACATTTTATTTCCTCTCTGTAATATTTCTGTTCCGGGACCCTGAAAGGGAAGATATTAAAAATATTAGTTCTCAGCAAGATGCCACATCTTGAGAAACACAGAATGGGCCAGTCCAGTGTCTGCTGATCTTTCAGCCCTGTCCCTCCCCTAGGTCCCTGGGCAGGGACTGCACTCAGTTTGACACACAGAGGGACAGACTTGGGGCCGGTGTCTGCAGGCTGGCTCACCGCACGGCCACCCACAGCTCTGATGCTTGTGGAGGCTGCTGCCCGTAGCAGCACCTTAGAACCTTCCGGCAGCCTTGGTGGTAGGCGTGGCTACTACAGCTTTCCACTTGAACTTGATGAACTGGAGCTGGCCTTGGCCACCCTGGGAACAGGCTTCCCTGTCTTATTCACACCCCCTGGCCAGGATGGGGCACAAGCAGTCCATCTGGTTCCCATGGGGACTCTCTCCCATGCTGGCTGCACCAGCTCCCCTGGGCGGTGACAGCCCAGGCACTTCCACACCCTCCAGTGGAGAAGAAAACCCGCCTGAGCAAGGAGAGACTTTTGGTTTTAGTCTCAGACTTGCTTTGAAGGAATCTCTGGTAAGGACAGACCTGTAGTGGCACCTGACTGTCCCCATGGTGGGTGTTTTTTTTTTTTTTTTTTTTTTTACTCTTTAAGTGTCCCCTGGCCTATGATCACCAGGAATGTGGGCAGCCACTCATACTTCATGGCTGGCAGAATGGGGACATGGGCAAGGGTGGGAGCAAAGCAGAGCTCTGAGTGGGGAAGCAACTGCCCAGGGCTGTGCTGCACACAGAGGTGAAACACACTGCAGTCAGTGTGGCATCAGGAAACCAGAGCCCACCGGGGGCTGTGAGCCCACTACAGAGGCTGCCCATCACGTGAAGGTCTCTGGGAGCTGTGAAAATGTTCAAGGCAGAAGTGATGGCACTATTGTCCTTGTAGGCATGAGCTTCAACTGCCAGGGGTACATAGACCCCAGAGCGGACAATGTCTCTGCACAAGAGGTACAAGAGCCTCTCACCCAATGTCCAGCTCCCACCTCCTATCTGCAGAGCCCCCCCGCTATGGAGGGTACCTGGATACCAATTTCTCAGCCTCTTTCCTAGGAGACATTGTCAATCAAACAGGAGAGCCACCTGGAGCCCCAGGACCATCTCGGCACCCTAAGAGAAAGAACCTGGGACTCCTCTCAGAGACGTCAACCTGACTTCCTGGAACATCTGACCAAACTTCACAATTGTGCGCTCTGTCAGCAGGGTGAATACACCACACCAATCCAGAGACACACCTGTGGTGGCCCAGGTAGTGAGCTCACCTCCACAGCCACTGTGGCTCCAGAGGTGGGCATGGCAGGGTGGGCACGGCAGGGTGGGCATGGCAGCAACTGAAGTCTGAGAAGCTCGGGGCTGAGCTACTCTGGTAGCAAAGTCACCCTGGTCCCTGGTGCGTCAAGGAGCAGCAGCTGCCACAAGAAGGGAAGCCCACTGGGTGCAAGCCCTTCTTTATATGGCCAACGTGGCTCTGGAGCGATGGGACAGGCAACAGGTTGGCAAGGTGGCTGTCGCTCCAGAGGGCTCCTGAGCCATGGCCAAGGTGGAATAAATAGCTTTAACTAAAGTCTCAGAATAATAAGGACAATCAGGGACACTCCCCAGGGAGCACTGTCAGTGACCAGCAGGGGAGGAGCTGGCCCTGCAAGGGAGGCCAGGCAGGTGAGCAGGGAGAGCAAAGGCCCAGCCCACAGGACAGGCAGCATGGCCCTCCCTGTGGGCACTGATGTCCAGCCTGGGTCTGCTGACCCTCTCCAAGGTAAGGGAAAGGGTGGGCATGCGCTCTTTGAAAGATGGATTGCAGGGTGACCTGCTGCAGTCTGAATTTCAGTTTTATTTATGCAGAAACCTTGGAAAAAGCAGTCGTGTCTCTGTCTTGCTTTCCTGAACCACAGCATGGGGTGAGAGCTTTTCCTGCTGCCTGTTAGGGTTAGGATTGGATGAGAGAGTGGACTGTGGGTCAGCATAAACTTCTGTGGACAGGTGAGATGCCATTCCCAAACCAATGTGTGCTTTCCTGGGTTGGCACGTCTTGTGCAGCAGGGGTGTCACATCTAAGGCTGAAGATGGCACTGCCTGGGTATCTTCAGGGGCAATTGGCACCCACCTGATCTCAGAGACTTCAGGGTCACTGGACATAACTCAGGGCAGCTGCTTCTTTTTACAGATCGGGAAATGGGGCCAGGACAGTGAAGGAGACCACGGCCCAGTGGCTCACAGGCGGGGGCTCTCCCTCCATGACACACCTGTGTCCCCCTGAAGGCTCCTTTCCCTGCTGTGCCAGGATGACCCGACAGCCAGACACATGCCCTCGTGGCAATCCCTGTCCTCCTGTGGCCCTCCTGGGCTGACCGTCTCCCTACAGAACAAGATCATGTTGTGAGTAGCAAAAACCACTCCACACAAATGCTACAGGCACTTGCTGGGGCGAGAGTCCAGGGAAGTGAGAGACCGAGGACCAGAGGGGAATTATGGTGGAGAGCACACTGCTCTCAGATAGATGCAAACCACTGGCCTGAACCCAGTGCAGCTGCACCTCCTCACCTCCCTCTGTCTGCAGGAGGCGACCTGTGGACATACCTGCCACCCGTAGCTCTTCTTCTGCCCACCTCTAGGGACCACCGAAGTGCGATGGGTCCATGTGTGCAGATCATGCTGACTTTTAAGGACCAGGGCCTGATGGGCAGACGCAGAGCAGAGAGGTCTCCGAGGAGAGAGAAGCAGGAACCAACAGAAAGCATGACCCATTTAGATTGTGGGAAGGAAGACGCTGTGTAGGAGGGACCCTGAGGGTGCTCCGAGCTGAGTAAATCAGGCCAGCAGGGCAGAGGCTGGTTCTTAGGCAGAAGTCCACCGGGCTGAGGAGGGGCTGGTGGCAGTGCCTGGCCTAATTTGGGGGACCTAGATTGGGGAAAACCCAGGACACCACAACTGTTCCACACAGAGAGAACGCTGTGGTATGAAAATGCCTCTCTGTGCTTGCCTCTCCTTCAAGTAGGGCCTCCAGGGCAGAGACCAGGCCTCTTAGAGCATCACCAATGACCACAGCAGCCATTTCCTGTATTCCTTGTGCAGTTCCAACACGCTGCCCTCACGTTGCCTCCTCAGCTCAGGTTTGGGAGGGCGGAGACAGACACGTGTGGGAGGGCGGAGGTGCCTTAGGTTCCTTTCCCACATGGAGCAGAGACCTCAGTGACTGTGGGCTCTGCCCACGGGGAGGGGCAGAAGGAGCGCCGGCTCCTTCCCTGGTTGGGTCGGCTCCTCTGCTCCCCCCACATCCTGCCTGGCATTGGGGCTGGCAGGAGCGTAGGGAGCTCTCACCATGTCCCTGGCATGACTGAGCTGCCAGGGAACCCTGAGCACAGCGTTCCTAAGTGAGTTCCTTCCCCCAGGGGGGGCAGGACATTGTCCTCAATGCCCTGCCTCCCCGGGGGGACAAAGTCCTTGGGACACTGTGGAAGTGAACACAGAGCACTGCCCAGCACAGAGCCCACCTGGGGGCCAGTTCTCCCTGTGCTTCCCCATCTGTGCCAAGGGCACCGATGCTGGCCACGGCCAGTGTTCTCTGCCTTGCCCTTAGAGGCCGCAGCACTCCCAGGCCAGCCATGACAGCAGAGTGGCTCCCCCATGCCAGCCCTGAGAGTGCTGCAGAGGCTCCCTGGGCCTCTGCCCTCTGGTGACAGGCTCTCTGTGCACAGCCAGCCCACGGTGAGGTGCTGAGGCTGCAGTTTGAAGGCCATTCCCATAACTTTTGAGAGAACTGGCAGGTTGGAAATGAGCCGATAGTTCAGATAGATTGTCAGGCAATAAGGAAAGTCATTAGACAGGGAATGTCTGCAGCTGCTTTAACCTGAGCAGGACCTGCCAGGTGTCCAGGGGAGTCAGCCACTGCTGAAGCAGGTCTGTCTTCCCCACGTCCTGAAGGCCACGCGGGCCAGGAGGGCAACCAGAGGTCAGCAGCCCCAACCCCCTGGTTGCTACTGTCTCCTGCGCGGGGCGCCCAAGCCAAGCTGGGAAGGCAGCGGCCCTCCTGTTCTGAGAGCCAGCATCGACAGGGACCAGCAGCTGGCTCGGCAGCTCCAGCCACAGACCAACTGGGGAAGCGGCAAGTCAGAAAGCAGGGACAAGAGCAGGCTCCAGGCTGTTTAGAGGCCATGAGTCCACAAAGCACAGCTGCGGTCAGGTTCGTCCACAAGGGCAGCAGCTGTCCCCAGTGCCCAGGAGGGGAGGAGGAGCTGCCCCGGGAAGCTGGGATTTGGCCGCCTCCCACACCCAGACCTACCTCCAGCTCCTGGGTCCTAGGAGAGCCTCACAGGCAGGGCACGGCCACATGCTCGCATACCCCCCTCACACTGCAAGCAACAGGGTGCCCCCCCCCCCCCGTGCTGTGGGAGCCATGAGAAACTGTCCAGGACTCAGAAACCACCACAAACACTGACTGGTGACACAGACTTCTGTGCGACAGATGATGTGGCACCTGAGAGGACACACATGGCTGACAAAGGCAGACCCAGCAGCTAAGGTCTTGCTCCCACACTGGGTTCGTCCACTCCTCAAGGCTGCTCCAGAGGCCCCTTCTGCATGAAGCTTCACCGCCCACCAGGCCACCTTCATGCAATTCATGGAGCTACAGTGAGCGTAGTGCCCTCGCCACGTTTCCTAGTGGCTGGCTGCCCAGGTAGCCTCCCGGTGATGATGAGCTGGCACGACATCTCACTCACGGCACCCTGTGCCTGGCACAGTTTGCCCATCGTCTGAGGCTGCAGGGGAGTCCTGACCTGACCTCTGCATTCCAGGGAGGCCGAGGGTGCCCAGGGGTCGCCATGTCCACTGGACTCAGCAGTGGGTGGGAGGGTGGGAGCACCAGGAGGGTCTTCACAGCTGCCACACAGCAGGAGCCGCGCAGGGTCCATGGGACAGGGTGCCTCTTCGATGGCCGCAGCAACAAAGCTGAAACTGCAGAGCAGCGTCCACACTGGGAACAGAGGATCATGGGGATGGGCCAGGCCCCCCTACACGCTCAGCAGCCTTGCAGGTGTCGAAGGAGTGGAGGGACAAACCTCTACTGTTCTTGAGGTCAGTGTGACCCACGTCTTGGTCCCCAGGAAAGATGGTGAGCTGCACGGTGTCCACGCTGAGGTCCTACATCCCACGACGACCTGTCCTTGTGTGTCCCACCGCCATTTGTGTGGCTCTTGGATCCTCCCAGTCATCTGCGGCTAAGTCCTGTAGTGTCCAATTCTTGTCCTCTCCAGTTTCCTACTCAATTCGATATGCTGCGGAGGGAAGTGTCCTCCCTTCTTCTGCCCTTGCTCCTGGCCATCTGTCTGGCCAACCCACTGGCCTGCACCCAAGTCTACCCTTGTCCCTCAGCCCCACTTGGGATAATGGGAAAGACCAATGCCTCTGTCCTTGGTCCACTTGTGCCTTCAGCCTTGAGACCCATAGGTCTCCTGAGGTGTCCACCTAAAGCCCTGCTGTCCCTCTACTCCAGAACTCCCTCAGGGATGCCAGTGCCCACCCTCCACACTCTGCAGTCTGGCTTCAGGTTCTCGCCTTTCCACCTGATTGCCAGGACACCCCATCCTCAAGTCTGGTCAGTCGGCCCCGTGCACACCCTGCCTCTGAGCAGCAGCTCAAACCACACTGGAAGGGCCTGGCCTCTGGGGTGGGCTCTGCCTATCCCTGAAGTTTCACTGGAAACCTTCACAAGGATGTCCTCCGGCCATTCCACCCACAGGCAGCTCTTCCTTACAGCTCTGAGGTCAGCACAGACCCAGGAGGGGCACGGTGAGAACAGAGGCCCTGTGGGGCCCTCCTAACTGCCACCTTCAGTGTTCTGTTAGGGCCTAGGAGAGAGATCCCAGCCTCAACTGCCCAGGCCATCTCCATGCTGCTCCAAGCAAGAGCTCTGAGGGTGTCAGAATGGCTGCGGAGTGCAACATGGGCCTCTCCCCACTCTGGGTGCAACAGCAGGTGGGACTTAACCTCCCAAAGAGACAAGTTCCCACCTGCTCCTGACAATAAAGAGAGACAGGGTCCTCCCACATGCATTCAGCCCCCACTACCACCCATAGTTCCCTGCTGTCCCTCAGTGCTCAGCCCCCACCTCCACCCATAGTTCCCTGCTGTCCCTCAGTGCTCAGCCCCAACCTCCTCCCATAGTTCCCTGCTGTCCCTCAGCAGTCAGCCCCCACCTCCTCCCATAGTTCCCTGCTGTCCCTCAGTGATCAGCCCCACCTCCACCCATAGTTCCCTGCTGTCCCTCAGCGGTCAGCCCCACTTCCACACAAAGTTCCCCACAATCCCTCAGCGGCCAGCCCCCAGCTCAACCATAGTTTCCGACTGTCCATCAGTGGCCAGCACCCACGTCCACCCATAGTTCCCTGCTGTCCCTCAGCGGGGAGCCCACACCTCTACCCATAGTTCCCTGCTGTCCCTCAGCGGTAAGCCCCCACCTCCAACCATAGTTCCCTGCTGTCCCTCAGCGGCCTGGCCACACCTCCAACCATAGTTCCCTGCTGTCCCTCAGTGGTCAACCCCCATCTCCACCCATAGTTCCCTGCTGTCCCTCAGCAGCCAGCCCCCATCTCCACCCATAGTTCCCTGCTGTCCTTCAGCGGTCAGCCCCACCTCCACCCATAGTTCCCTGCTGTCCCTCAGTGTTAAGTCCCACTCCACCTATACTTCCTTGCTGTCCCTCAACGGTCAGCCCCTACCTCCTCCCATAGTTCCCGCTGTCCCTCAGCGATCCGCCCGCACATCCTCCCATACTTCACAGCTGTCCCTCAGCGCTCAGCTCCCACCTCCACCCATAGTTCCCTGCTTTCCCTCAGCGGCCAGCCCCCACCTCCACCCATATTACCCTGCTGACCCTCGGAGCTCAGCCCCCACCTCCGCACATAGTTGCCCTCTGTGCCTCAGCGGCCATCCTACACCTCCACACATACTTGCCCGCTGTCCCTCACCTCTCAGCCCCTGCCTCCTCCCATAATTCCCCGCTGTCCCTCAGTGGTCAGCCCCCACCTGCACCCATAGTTCACTGCTATCCCTCAGCTCTCAGACCCCCACCTCAACCCAGAGTTGCCTGCTGTCCCTCTGTGCTCAGCCCCACCTCCACCCATTGTTGCCTTCTGACCCTCAGCTCTCAGCCCCCACCTCCACCCATAGTTCCCTGCTGTCCTTCTGTGCTCAGCCCCAGCAAGCCCGCACCTCCACCCATAGTTCCCTGCTGTCCCTCAGCAGCCAACTCCCACCTCCAACCAGAGTTCCCTGCTGTCCCTCAGCGGTCAGCCCTACCTCCACCCATAGTTCTATGCTGTCCCTCGATGCTCAGCCCCCACCTCCACCCATAGTTGCCTGCTGTCCCTCCTTGCTCAGCCCCCACCTCCACCCATATTTCCCTGCTGTCCCTCTCTGCTCAGCCCCCACCTCCACCCATAGTTCCCCACTGTCCTCAGGGGTCAGCCCCCAACTCCACCCACAGTTCCCCTCTGTCCCTCAGCGGTCAGCCCCCACCTCCACCCATAGTTCCCCGCTGTCCCTCAGCGGTCAACCTCACCTCCACCCATAGTTCCCCACTGTCCTCAGGGGTCAGCCCCCAACTCCACCCACAGTTCCCCTCTGTCCCTCAGCGGTCAGCCCCCACTTCCACCCACAGTTCCCCGCTGTCCCTCAGCGGTCAACCTCACCTCCACCCATAGTTCCCCGCTGTCCCTCAGCGGTCAGCCTACACCTCCTCCCATAGTTCCCTGCTGTCCCTCAGGGCTCAACCCCCACCTCCACCCATATTTCCTTGCTTTCCCTCAGTGGCCAGCCCCTACCTCCACCCATAGGTCCCTGCTGTCCTTAAGAGCTCAGCCCCCACCTCCCCCCATAGTTCCCTGCTGCACCTCAGTGGTCTACCCCCACCTCCATCCATAGTTCCCTGTTGTCTCTC
Organism: Ictidomys tridecemlineatus; assembly: GCF_052094955.1. Taxonomy (NCBI): domain Eukaryota; kingdom Metazoa; phylum Chordata; class Mammalia; order Rodentia; family Sciuridae; genus Ictidomys; species Ictidomys tridecemlineatus. Next base: position 607,767 of record NW_027525461.1, on the reverse strand, counting down.
ACCAGCCACCCCCACCTCCACCCATATTTCCCTGCTGTCCCTCAGCGGCCAGCCCCCACCTCCACCCATCGTTCCCTGCTGTCCCTCAGTGGTCAGCCCCCACCTCCACCCATATTTCCCTGCTGTCCCTCAGCGGCCAGCCCCCACCTCCACCCATCGTTCCCTGCTGTCCCTCAGGGGTCAGCCCCACCTCCACCCATCATTCCCTGTTGTCCCTCAGGGGTCAGACCCCACCTCCACCCAGAGTTACCTGCTATACCTCAGCGGTAGGCCCCAATTCCACCCATAGTTCCATGCTGTCCCTCGGTGCTCAGCCCCCACCTCTACCCATAGTACCCTACTGTCCCTCAGGGGCCAGCCTCCCCTCTGTCCCTCAGTGGACAGCCCCCACCTCCACAAATATTTCCCTACTGTCCCTCAGAGACAAGCCCCCACCTCCACACATAGTTCCCTGCTGTCCCTTGGTGCTCAGCCCAAACCTCCACCCATAGTTCCCCCTTATCGCTCAGGGTCAGCCCACAACTCCACCCAGAGTTCCCCGCTGTCCCTCAGCAGTGCGGCAACACAACCTCACATAGGTCCCCGCTGTCCCGCAGCGCTGAGGCCGCACCTCTTCTCATAGTTGGGTGCTGTCCCACAGTGGGAAGCCAACACCTCCTTGCATAGTTCCCCGTTGTACCACAGTGGTCAGCCCCACCGCCACCCAGAGTTCCCCGCTGTCCCTCAGCTGCCAGCCCCCACCTCCTCCCATAGTTCCCTGCTGTCCCTCAGCAGCCAGCCTCCACCTCCACCCAGAGTTCCCTGCTGTCCCTTGGTGCTCAGCCCCCACCTCCACACACAGTTCCCCACTGTCCCTCAGCGGTCAACCCCACCTCCACCCATAGTTCTCCACTGTCCCTCAGTGATCAGCCCCCACCTCCTCCCATAGTTCCCTGGTGTCCCTCAGCAGTCAGCCCCCACCTGCACCCATAGTTCCCTGCTGTCAATCAGTGCTCAACCCCCACCTCCACCCATATTTCCTTGTTTTCCCTCAGTGGCCAGCCCCCACCTCCACCCATAGTTCCCTGCTGCACCTCAGTGGTCTAACCCCACCTCCATCCATAGTTCCCTGTTGTCTCTCTCTCCAGCCACCCCCACCTCCAACCATAGTTCCCTGCTGTCCCTCAGCGCCCAGCCCCCACCTCCACCCATCATTCCCTGCTGTCCCTCAGGGGTCAGCCCCAACTCCACCCATCATTCCTTGTTGTCCCTCGGGGGTCAGCCCCCACCTCCACCCAGAGTTTCCTGCTGTCCCTCAGTGGTCAGCCCCACCTCCACCCATAGTTCCCTGCTGTCCCTCAGTGTTCAGTCCCACTCCACCTATAGTTCCTTGATGTCCCTCAGCGGTCAGCCCCCACCTCCACCTCTAGTTCCCTGCTGTCCCTCAGCGGTCAGCCCCCACCTTCTCCCATAGTTCCCTGCTATACCTCAGCGACCAGCCCCCGATTCCACCCATAGTTCTCTGCTGTCACTCGTTACTTAGCCCCCACCTCTACCCATAATACCCTGCTGTCCCTCATGGGCCAGCCCCCCTTCTGTCCCTCAGTGGACAGTGACCACCTCCACGAATATTTCCCTGCTGTCCCTCAGAGACAAGACCCCACCTCCACCCATATTTCCCTGCTGTCCCTCAGCGCTCAGCCCGCACCTCCACCCGTAGCTCCCCGCTGTCCCTCAGAGCCCAGTTCCAACGTCCACCCATAGCTCCCTGCTGTCCCTCAGCGGTCAGCCCCAACCTCCACCCATACTTACCCGCTATCCTCGGAACTCAGCCCCCACCTCCACCCAGAGTTCCCCGCTGTCCGACAGCGGCCAGCCCCAAGCTCAACGCACAGTTCCCACCTGTCCCTCAGCGGCCAGCCCCCACCTCCACCCATAATTCTCTACTGTCCCTCAGCGCTCAGCCCCCACCTCCACCCGTAGTTACCCGCTGTCCGTCAGCGGCCAGCCACCACCTTCTCCCATACTTCGCCGCTGTCCCTCATCGGTCAACCCAACCGCCACCCATATTCCCCGCTGTCCCTCAGCGGCCAGCCCCCACCTCTACCCATAGTTCCCCGCTGGCCCTCAGCGGCCAGCCCCCACCTCCACCCAGAGTTCCCTGCTGTCCCACAACGGCCATGCCGCACCTCCTCCCATAGTTCCCTGCTCTCCCTCAGCTGTCTACCACCACCTCAAACTGTCATTCCCTGCTGTCCCTCAGCGGTCAGCCCCCACCTCCACCCAGAGTTCCCTGCTATCCCTCGGTGCTCAGCCCCCACCTCCAACGATAGTTCCCCGCTGTCCCTCAGCGGTCAGCCCCACCTCCACCCATAGTTCTCCACTGTCCCTCTGCGGTCAGCCCCCACCTCATCCCATAGTTCCCTGCTGTCCCTCAGCGGTTAGTCCCCACCTGAACCCATAGTTCCCTGATGTCCCTAAGCTCTCAGCCCCCACCACCTCCCAGAGTTCCATGCTGTCCCTAGGTGCTCAGCCCCACCTCCACCCATAGTTCTCCACTGTCCCTCAGTGATCAGCTCCCACCTCCTCCCATAGTTACCTGTTGTCCCTCGGCGCTCAGCCCCCACCTCTACACATAGTTCCCTGCTGTCCCTAGGTGCTCACCCCGCACATCCACCCATAGTTCCCTGCTGTCCCTCAGTGGCCAGCCCCCACCTCCACCCATAGATCCCTGGTGTCCATAAGCGGCCAGCCCCCACCTCCACGCATACTTCCCCGCTGCCCCTCAGAGGTCTACCCCCACCGCCACCCATAGTTCCCTGATGTCCCCCAGCAGCCAGCCCCCACCTCCAACCATACTTCCCTGCTGTCCCTCAGAGTTCAGCCCCACCTCCACCTACAGTTCCCTGCTATCCCTCAGCGGTCAGCCCCTACCTCAACATAGAGTTCCCTAATGTCCCTCAGCGGTCAGCCCCCACTCCACACATAGTTCTTCCCTACTGTCTATCATCAGTCAGCCTCCGCCTCCACACATAGTTCCCTGCTGTCCCTAGGTGCTCAACCCTCACCTCCACCCATAGTTCCCTTCTGTCCCTAAGCGGCCAGCTCCCACCTCCACCCATAGTTCCAGGCGGTCCATCGGTGCTCAGCCCCCACCTCCACCCATAGTTCCCCGCTGTCCCTCAGAGGCCAGCCCCCACCTCCTCCCATAGATCCCCGCTGTCCCGCAGCGACCAGCCCCCACCTCCACCCATAGTGCCGCACTGTCCCTATGCGGCCAGCACCCACTTCCTCCCATAGTTCCGTGCTGTCCATCAGCAGCCAGCCCCCACCTCTTCCCAAAGTTCCCTGCTGTCCCTCAGTGTTCGGACCCACCGCCACCCATAGTTCCCCGCTGTCCCTAAGCGGCCAGCCCCCACTTCCCCTCATAGTTCCCCGCTGTCCATAAGTGGCCAGCGCCCACCTCCCCCCATAGTTTCCCGCTGTCCCTCAGCAGCCAGCTCACACATCCACCAATAGTTCCCTGCTGTCCTTCAGCGGCCAGCCCCCACCTCCACCCATAGTTACCTGCTGTCCCTCTGCGGCCAGTCTGCACCTCCACACATAGTTTCCTGCTGTCCCTCAGTGTTCAGCACCACCTCAACATACATTTCCCCGCTGTCCCTCAGCGGTCAGCCCCACCTCCACCCATAGTTCCTTGTTGTCCCTCAGCGGCCAGCCCCACCTCCACCCATAGATCTCTGCTGTCCATAAGCGGCCAGCTCCCACCTCCACCCATAGTTCCCCGCTGCCCCTCAGAGGTCTACCCCCACCGCCACCCATAATTCCCTGATGTCCCCCAGCAGCCAGCCCCCACCTCCAACCATACTTCCCTGCTGTCCCTCAACGCTGAGGTCCCACCTCCACCCATAGTTTCCTGCTGTCCCTCAGCGCTCAACCCCCACCTCCACGCATAGTTCCCTGCTGTCCCTCAGTGTTCTGCCCCACCTCCACCTTCAGTTCCCTGCTATCCCTCAGCGGTCAGCCCCTACCTCAACCTACAGTTCCCTACTGTCCCTCAGCGGTCAGCACCCACCTCAACACATACTTCCCTACTGTCCCTCATCGGTCAGCCTCCACCTCCACACATAGTTCCCTGCTGTCCATAGGTGCTCAGCCCCCACCTCCACCCATAGTTGCCTGCTGTCCCTAGGTGCTCAGCCCCCACCTCCACCCATAGTTCCCCCCCTGTCGCTCAGGGGTCAGCCCACAACTCCACCCAGAGTTCCCTACAGTCCCTCAGCAGTCCGCCACCACATCCTCACATAGTTCTCCGCTGTCCCTCAGTGCTCAGTCCCTCCTCCCATAGTTGCGTGTTGTCCCACAGTGGTGAGCCCACACCTGTTTGCATAGTTCCCCGCTGTCCCTCAGCGGTCAGCTCCACCTCCACTCATAGATCCCCGCTGTCCGTCAACGGCCAGCCCCCACCTCCACCCATTTTCCCTGCTGTCGCTCAGGAGTCAGCCTTACCTCCACACACAGTTTCTTGCTGTCCCTCAGCGGTAAGCCCCACCTCCACCTATAGTTCCCTTCTGTCCCTCAGCGGTCAGCCCCCACTTTCTTCCATAGTTCCTTACTGTACCTCAGCGGCCAGCCCCCAATTCCACCCATAGTTACCTGCTGTCTCTCTGTGCTCAGCCGCCACCTCTTCCCATAGTACCCTGCGGTCCCTCAGTGGCCAGCCTCCCTTCTGTCGCTCAGTGGACAGTCCCCACCTCCACCCATATTTCCCTGCTGTCCTTCAGAGGCAAGCCCCCATCTCCACCCATAGTTCCCCGCTGTCCCTCAGCGGCCAGCCCCCACCTCCACCCATAGTTCTCCGCTGTCCCTAAGGGGTGAGCCCCAACTCCACCCACAGTTATCCGCTGTCCCTCAGCGGTCCGCCCCCACATCCTCACATAGTTCCCTACTGTTGCACAGTGGTCAGCCCACACCTCCTCCCATAGTTCCACTCTGTACCTCAGCGGCCAGATCCACCTCCTCCCATAGATTCCCCGCTGTCCCTCAGCCACCAGCCACACCTCCAACTATCGATCCCTGCTGTCCCTCAGCGACCAGTCCCCACCTCCATCCATAATTCCACGCTGTCCCTGAGCGGCCAGCCCCCACCTCCTCCCATACTTCCACGCTATCCCTCAGCGCCCAGCCCCCACCTCCACAAAGAGTTCCCCGCTATCACTCAGCGGTAAGCCCCCACCTCCACCCAGAGTTCCCTGCTGTCCCTCAGCGGCCAGCACCCATAGTTCCTCCCATAGTTCCCTGCTCTCCCTCAGCCGTCTACCACCACCTCCACCTGTCATTCCCTGCTGTCCCACAGCGGTCAGCCCCCACCTCCACCCAGAGTTCCTTGCTGTCCCTCGATGCTCAGCCCCCACCTCCACCCAGTTCCCTGCTGTCCCTCAGCGGTCAGCCCCCACCTCCACCCATAGATCCCTGCTGTCCCTCGGTGCTCAGCCCCTACCATCACCCATAGTTCTCGGCTGTTCCTCAGCGGTCCGCCCCCACATCCTCACATAGTTCCTCGCTGTCCCTCAGCGGTCAGCCCCACCTCCGCCCATAGAACCCCGCTGTCCCTCAGCGACCAGCCCCCACCTCCACCCATAGTGCCGCACTGTCCCTCAGCGGCCAGCCCCCACCTCCACCAGCGGCCAGCACCCACATCCTCACATAGTTGCGCGCTGTCCCTCATTGGCCAGCCCCCACTTCCACACAGAGTTCCCCGCTGTCGCTCAGTGGTTAGCCCCCAACTTATCCCAGAGTTCCCTGCTGTTCCTCAGCAGCCAGCACCCATGTCCTCCCATAATTCCCTGCTCTCCCTCAGCCGTCTACCACCACCTCCACCCATAGTTCCCTGCTGTCCCACAGCGGTCAGCCCCCACCTCCACCCAGAGTTCCCCGCTGTTGCTCAGCCGTTAGCCCCCACCTCCTCCCAGAGTTCCCTGCTGTTCCTCAGCAGCCAGCACCCACGTCCTCCCATAGTTCCCTGCTCTCCTTCAGCTGTCTACCACCACCTCCACCTGTCATTCCCTGCTGTCCCACAGGGGTCAGCCCCCACCTCCACCCATCTTTCCCATTGTCCCTCAGGGGTCAGCCCCACCTCCACCCAGAGTTTCCTGCTGTCCCTCAGTGGTCAGCTCAACCTCCACCCATAGATTCCCGCTGTCCCTCAGCGACTAGCCCCCACCTCCACCCATAGTTCGCACTGTCCCTCAGTGTCCAGCCCCCACCTCCTGCATAGTTCCGCGCTGTCCCTCAGCGGCCAGCCCCCACCTCCACCCATAGTTCCTGGCTGTCCCTTAGCGGCCAGCCCCCACCTCCACCCATAGTTCCTGGCTGTCCCTTAGCGGCCAGCCCCCACCTCCACCCATAGTTCCGCGCTGTCCCTCAGCGGCCAGCCCCCACCACCTCCCATAGTTCCTTGCTGTCCCAAAGTGGTCTAACCCCACGTCCAACTGTCATTCCCTGCTGCCCCTCAGCAGTCAGCCCCCACCTCCACCCAGAGTTCCCTGCTGTCCCTCAGCGGTCTACCCCCACCTCCACCCATAATTCCCTGCTGCCCCTGAGTGGTCTACCCCCACCTCCACCCATAGTTCCCTGCTGTCCCACAGTGGCCAGCCCCTACCTCCACCCATAGTTCCCTGCTGTCCCTCAGCGACCTGCCCCACCTCCAGCCATAGTTCCCTGATTTCCCTCAGTGCTCAATCCCCACCTCCACCCATTGTTCCCTGCTGTCCCTCAGTGGCCAGCCCCCACCTCCACCCATAGGTCCCTGCTGTCCCTCAGAGCTCAGCCCCCACCTTCACCCATAGTTTTTTGCTGCACCTCAGTGATCTACCCCCACCTCCATGCATAGTTCCCTGTTGTCTCTCACCAGCCAGCCCCCACCTCCACCCATAGTTCCCTGGTGTCCCTCAGTGCTCAGACCCCACCTCCACCCAGAGTTCCCTGCTGTCCCTTGGTGCTCAGCCCCACCTCCACCCATAGTTGCCTGCTGTCCCTCAGCGGCCAGCCCCCACCTCCACCCATCTTTCCCTGCTCTCCCTCAGGGGTCAGCCCCACCTCCACCCATCGTTCCCTGCTGTCCCTCAGTGGTCAGCCCCTACCTCCACTCATAATTCCCTGCTGTTCCTCAGTGGCCAGCCCCCACCTCCACCCATATTTCACTGCTGTCCCTCAGTGTTCAGCCTCCACCTTCTCCCAGAGTTCCCCGCTCTACCTCAGTGGTCATCCCCCACCTCCTCCCAGAGTTCCCTGCTGTCCATCAGTGGTCAGCCTCCATCTCTCCCCTGGCTCCACGCAGCGGCCGAGGGGCATCCTGTATTCACACTGACTTCATTAGAACCCTGGACATCGGAACTCTATCTACAGGGATTTTGCCCCAACTTTTCTGACTTTAGAATCTACCCAGGTACTTGTCAGGGTGTTTAGTGGTGACATTCAGGTGAGAGGTGACATTTTCTTGGGGGGTGGAGTGCCAACATTCACTAGTCTCTGCCTGGCACTTGGCTTATTTCCTGCTCATAACCTTCGTGAATGTCTGCATCCAGATCTTGGTGGGGATATGTCTCCTTGCTAGTGGATAAGGCCCAGGAGTGAGGTCTGGGGCCCCGTGGCACGTGTATTCCAAGCCTAGAAGACATAGCTGAGCTGTCCCTCCCACCCCCACCCGCCCACCTGCCCATACACCTGCTCCCATTTGGGCCCGTGTTCCTCTATGGCCTCCAACATGTGCCTCAGAGGCCAAGGTGCAGAGGACCACCCCCACCTTCTTTCTGACACAGTGCTCCACCCCGTCCCTCCTGCAGTTGCTCTCTGCCTCTTGACAGAGGGGTCATTTGTGTCCAGAGTCCGAGACACTTCCCTCACCTGTGGCTAGCGCTTTTGTTTCTTAATGGCATCCTTTGAAGAAAGGCCAACTCAGCCCCCTTCTCTCCTCTATGACTCGTATTTTTCATGACTTATTTAAGAAACTTTGCCTAATCCAAGACCACAAAAGTTGGTTTTCTCCTATTTTCCCCCTAATATTTGTAGTTATAAAGTTTTGACCTCTGACTCGTTTGAATCATACCTGTGTGTAGTGTGAGGAAAGGGTCAAAGTTCTTTTTATCCACACAGATACCCACATATTTTAACACCATTTATTTAAAAAGCAATTCTTTTCTCTAAAAATAACCAAGGCACATTTTTCAAAATTCAGCTGAGCTCATAAGCTGATTCATTTCTGGACTCTTAATTCTGTTCTGCTGACCTGTGTGTCCGTCCTTCTGTAATACTTGCTGTCTCGAACATGCAGTATTTAGAGAAGACTTAAATCAGACAAACTCCTCAGGCTTTGGTCATTTAAAAAACTGAGTATCCTTGGTGTCTTGAATTTCCATATACATTTTAGGATGAGCTCATGAATTTCCACAAAATTCTACATGTATTTTCAAGGATATTGATTAAGTTTATAGGTCAGCCTGGAGAAGAGTTCCATCTTCATGATAATGAGTCTTCCAGTTGGTGGATTCAGGATCTTTCTCCACATATTTTGACACTGTGAAATTTCTTTGTTTATTAGTATCCAGGGCACATGTGCTTTACATAGTTTGTTAAATTTATTTCTTAGTACCTTATTTTTATATCATTGTAAATGGGTGTTTTGAATGGTTTTAAGATTAGCATTAAAAAGTAAAATGGATTTTGTGTGTTTCCATAATGTCCTGAAACCTTGTAAAATGCACGTAGTAATTATAGCTTATTTTGTAATTTCCTCAGGATTTCTGTGTAAACATTCATATCACCTATGAAAAAAAATATTTCATTTTCAGGCCCAAATTACTTTAGATTTTTCTTGTCATATTTGTACGATGACTTCCAGTGAAACTTTAGATAAAACAGTGAAAGGAGACATTTTGCCTTGCTCCTGACTATAAGCAGAAACCTGCAGGTGTTTTTTCCACTAAATACAGACTTAGCTGTGTTCACAGACTCCTTGCATCAATATGAAGGGTCTCCTACTCCTGTGCATGAAGAGCGCCACCTCGAATCTGGGCTTCCTGTGGTCCAGTGTTTCTCTGCATCTATTGAGAGGATCTGAATCTGATTACAGTAGTGAAGCTTCCCGTCAGTCTACCCTCGGGTGGTCACTGAACCTTGCCTTCCTGGATGCGCCCACCTCCTGTGTGTCTGGCACCCTTTTTATATGCGGTCTCCTTGGTTTGCACATACTTTGATAAGAATTTTCACAGCCGTGTTTTTTGAGAATACCAGTATTTACATTTCTTGGGATTTTTTCCCCTTTGGGGGGACTGAGAGAAAACTGAAGTCCTAGATGTGGGAGTGCTTTCCTTCTCTCGCTTCTTAGAGAGCCTTCACTAGTGGAAGCATCTGGGCCTAGAGGTGCTTACACGGGCAAGCGTGGGTCTAGTTTTAACTCTTATTTAAATGTCCATAGTAGACATAGGTGGCTGGGATTTCTCTGCCTCCTCCAGTCCATTTTATAATCCCTAGTTTTTGAAGAATTTGTCGACTTCATCTAAAGTATCAAAGTTGCAAACATGAATTTTTTCATATAATTTCTTTATTACCATTTTAAAAATGTCCACCAGGTCCGTATTGATTTCGAGCAAAGTCTAATGTGATTTCCTCTTTTAACCAATCTGAAAATGGCTGATCTTTGCCAGTCCAAGTGACAGCAGTCCAAGTGTCACCGGGGGCTGGTAGTCCCACTGTGGCCATAGGGTGGTTGACATCAGGAGCACTTCTACTCGTCCCCTGCCCTCCCTCTTCATGGTCACCAGCGTCTTCATCTTCCTCTTCCTCTTCTTCACCCAACAGAGAAAAGCTGAACTCACAGAGCAATGACAGCAAACTTCAGGCCACATTTAACCATGAGGCCCAACCGCTGACATGGAGTGGTCATTGGAACTGTCTGGTTCTACTGTAAGTCTAGACTGTGGCTCTGTGATTTAAATGGGTCTCGTCCCTTTCGTGTCTCCTATTCAGTTGCTGTTTCTTTCGTGTCGAATGTCTTACTGTGTCTTTCTAATTTCTCTGTTGACTGTTTAGCTGATTTTCTTTGATGTTGTAGGTGATGTTTCACCTCCAGTTAATACTGACATTCACCCACAACCAAGTGAGAACTTCATGTCAGAGCGTCCTCATTTGTCCACTCCTTAGTGACTTATTGCCATATATATCATATCAATATACATCATAAACCTTAAAATGTACTTTATAAACTTTGTTTTAAGTTGTCATGGGTGTTTAATAAAGTCAAGAGAATCAAAGAAATACACAACATGTATTAAGCCACTACTGTGTTTCAAAATAAGGTCAAATCAATAAAGTCTGATTTCTACTGCGTATTTACCAGTCCCTGTGTTCGTCACTTCTTTTGTGGATCTGAGGGTTCATCTTGAATCCTTCACTCTGAAGACCTCTCTGGATATTTTTATACTGCAGGTCTGCTGCAAGAATTCCATCAGCATTTGTTTATCCAAGATCCTTTTCTGTCTTTGTGTGTAAGAGACAGATTTGTGGGCTATATGATTTTTCTTTCAGTACTTTGAATATTTTATCCCACCCTCCATGCTTCCTACTCTTCTGGACGAAAACACCCATAAGTCACATTGTTCCTTTCAGAGCACGAATTGTCCTGACAGCTTTCAAGGTGTGCTCTCTGAGGTTTGTGTGGCAGGAGCGTAAGGCGTCCAGACGCATTTCTTCTTCTAGGGCACTTACTTAGAGTGTTATAAATTTGCAAATCGATGGAGAATTCCAGGCACTAGTGCTCTGATTCTTCTATGATTCCCCACTTGTAGGTGTGTTGGAAAGCCTCATCCTGTTCCCAAGACCTGAGAGTCTCTTCAGCTTTACTCCGTCTTTTCCTTGCTCCTAACATTGGATTTTTATGGATCTGTCCTTTTTAAGTGGACTCCTTCGTCCATGTCCATGTGCTGACAGACCTATTCAGCTGATTTTTATTCCATGATGTGCTTTTCAGCTCTGGAATTTGTGGCTTTTTAATATAGTTATGTAGTTTTATACAGTTTTCATGTCTTCATTGGTTTATTATATCACTCACTAATCATGTATTTTTATTGAGTTATGGATCATCTTTGATTATTTGAATGTATGTGTGAGAGCTAATCTTCAGTTACTGACCACTAGCTCCAAGTCAAGGACTACAGGAAAAACCTGGTTTTGGGTGGCCTTTCCTCTCTGCGCCCAGGGTTAATCATTCTTGGTTGCAATGGGACACTGTAGATGACACATATGGCAACTTTGGATTTTGTGTTCTTCTGAGGGCTGTCTGCCCTGTCTTGCTAGAGCACTAATATGCCTGCACCAGAGTGGAATGTGGTCATCCATGGCCTGCTGGGTTCCTGAGTACTCAGGTTGTCAGCCAGGGGTTTAGTCAGAGGCCATGCTGTGGCTTCTGAAACCGCTCGCCCTCTGCCCTCAGGCCAGCTGTCTCCAGTCCAGGGAGCCTGCAGGGCACCCAGGCTCTCCAGGGTCTTGCACACCAACGCGTGCAGCAGAGGAGGTGTGGAGAGCTCTCACTTAGTCCCTCTCCAGCGGCCAGTCCTGCCCAGTTTCTCTCCCCATGTCCTTCTGTCTTGCCACCCTAACCAAATGCACTACCCCTACTATTTAAATTTTCAAGATTTTTTAAAAGAATAACAACTATTTTCTTTCAGGTGACTTCAGATTATTCTTTCACAAACATCTTATATATAAATTGACTAATACTATGCAGTGAAAATGGGTTCCACAGGGCATCTAAGTACATTTAAGAATACTAATGACATTTTTCTCCATGTGGCACTAGTATGAGTTTCTGAAAGTGTTAGAAGAGCTTTAGACACACTGTGAGGGACGAGCAGCCAGCTTTTGGGATGGCCTTTTTATCCCTTTGTTTCCACCTTTTCTGACTTTCTCTCTGATAATGTGAAGAGATGGTCCACTCACCTCATGGGATGGTTAGTGCAGACTCCTCGGCCTGGTCACACTGACCTCTGTCCTCACATCTTCGGGTAAACTCAACAGGTTCCTGGGGATTTTCATCTGTGTTGGAATCTGCCAACGGGGGCCCCGAGTTCAAGGGATCATTAGGAACTGTGTTCCTAGGCATCTGCTTTTCTTATTCCTCAACACATTTTATTTAAGGAAATGAAGAACTGTAGCTCCTAGGGCGTGCGTTGCACCCTTACCTAGGAAGCAGGCCCGGAGAAGCAGGCCCCATGGAGGACAGAGCTGGGAGGCCAGTGAGGGAGCCAGGGTGCAGCCGAGAGGGCCCTCCGCAGGAGAGGGACGTGGCTTCGCAAAGTGGCAGACCGCAGAGCCGGGGTGAGCACCCTTGTCCCACCTACGTGGACAGCGAGGCCGCAGGCCAGGAGGAGCGGCTCAGGGCTCCAGGCCAAGGCAGTGTGTACCGTGAGCAGCTCTCCTTCACCTTCAGCAGCTTGATTCATGTTTCAGAGAGAAGCTCAGGAAAACTTGTGAGTAGCAGTTGAACTAGGAAACACTGGTCCGATGACCTCTGGCTCAGATCTTCTCTCTGCAGAGCTTCCTGGGAGCATGCCTTCTCTCAGCTCCGTGGACTGACTACATGTGACATTCACCCAGATCTCCTGGAACGGAAGTCCAGGATTGCCCCCCAGGGAGAGAGGGTGCTGGAGGGTGCTAGAGGCTCCCAGAGGACGGAAGGGCCCATGCCTGGGTGGGGCCTGGGAGCCAGGTGGGAAAGCAGGCAAGGCCTCAGGGCCACCAGGTGAGTGTGTCTTCTCCAATGGGTGGATATTTGCACTGGTTGGAGGCAGAGGCACCTGGGAGGCAGAGGCTGCGGGAGGTTAAGAGGAGGCAGTGGGTATCCCTGGGCTCTGCCTGACCGTGAGGCCATCCCTTCCTACCAGGCACACATGAGCAGTGTTTCCCACAGGACGGCTGCTGGAGGGTTAGAGTGCTGCTTCCTAAATATCACTTGTGCCAAGAAGGTTGCTGCTTCTGTGCTAATTTGGACTTCCTTTCAGATTGGAAATTTCTTGGAAGAAATCGAATTTGGGAAGTGACTTGGTTATAAATGGAGTAAGAAACCAAACATCAGCTGTGGGTCATGAAATGGTATTCCTTTATTACTGCACGGAAAGAATCTAGCATTTCTAGAATTTCCAGAATTAGACCTGGCAAGTGTCCTGAATTCATGGCTATAATTTTGAAATGTATGCCTGGATCAAACCCTTTTCAGGTTTAGCTCAGTTGTCCTGACACAGTACCTGGTTGTCTGTAGAATTAAGCCCTGAAGGTCTTGACCACACATTCCTAAAACCAAACACCCCAAACCTCAGAACTTGAAATAAATCTTTATTCCCTTTTGTGCTCAAAAGGGGAGAAAGCTGAATTCTGTGCTCAGGCCTTCTGTAAATATTTACTGAGCACTTATTCTATTTGTAAATACTTACCAAGCACTTACGACATCTACAAAGACTCACTGAGTACTTACTACATCTATAAGTACTTACTGAGCACTTACTACATTCAAGTCCTGGCTAAACCACTGTGAGAAACAAAGGTGGCCCTGTGGTTCTACAACTGAGGAGGACCTGAATTCAGTCAGCTACCTGGAAATCTGATTGCTTCTTAGACATTCAGTGTCCTATAAATCACTGCTAGGAAGGACAGCACCAATCCTACCCAGGTAGCATCCACACAGATGATGTAGTTTTTAAAAATCTACCCGTGGTCTGCACAGGATTTGCCAGGACTGAGCCAGACTTGGCACAAGTGGGAGCGACAGCGTATGGTGCGGGTCCCTCCTTCACCTCTAGATCTCCTTCCTTTTGGCCCTTCCCTTTCCTCTCTAAAGCCCAGGTCCGCTTCCCTCTGCAGGCCCCACCCCAGGGCTCCTGCTACTTGGCCGATTTGGAAGGCAAAGCTCTTGCCAACCCCTTCACTGTGCTTCTGTGCCCTACACTCTTGCTAAGCAAGGCCTGAGCTGGGTCACTTAAGCATCTAAAATTTAAGCCCCCTTCTGGGGCCAGAAAGGTGTCCTTTGTTCAGCAGGATTTTGTCTTTGTCCTGCGCAGTGCACATTCACTGAGCAAGTAGAACACAAGTGATCACAGCCCATGCCCTCGAGGCAACGCACAGGCCAGTGGCCTGCTCCCAGGTGCCCGCCACCAGCAGGAGCTTTGACAATGGCTTGTCACCTCCAAAAGGAGGGTAGCATTTAAACCCACCTATTTTTTCCATTATGTGAAGTCATTTAAGGAGGCTTATTTCTTTTTAATAGCAAAAAGAGACAAATGAATATTTATCCTTTTAAGCATCTTTTGAAAATCAAAATTACTCTTTAATCCCAATTGTGGTTATTAACCAATTATTTCTTTCACATCTCACTTAAATAATTTATTGCAGAACACACTCAAGGACAATTCTCAGACCCAAGCACTGCTTCAAGTTCACATAATCACGGCAGCCTTGGAACAGCATGCATTCCCAGCCCGAGGGCTCCCGCAAGGCTGCATGGCTTCGCAGGGGCAGCTGCCTACCTGCCCATGGAGGGGACAAGAACCCAGCAGCAAGCCAGGCTGCACCGTGCCAAGTGTAAGTGCCACGTGGTAGGAGCACTCGCAAAACCATCCGTGGGCCTGAGCCAGAGTGTTTGCTCCTGCGCAGGTCTGTGGGCTGGGCTGGTAGCGCTGTGCAGAGGGCGCAGGTCGCAGGGTAAAGAGGTGGACAAGCAGAAGCCGAAGGCTCTGAACTACAGTTGGGTACTGGCTCCCGACCAGGTTCTGTGGTGGGCAGGCAGCAGAGACCACTTCTGTGGTTGCCCTCCTTTTCTTGACACATGATCAGAGTAAGATATCCATAGATACTACGGCCACTGTGAACCAAGACCATGGATCTCTTGGTATGTCGGAGAGAGGAATTTGCATATTCCTGAAACCCTTAGAATCACTATTTTGTTTGTTTGTTTGTTGTTGTTGTTTTTAAAGGAGAGAGAGATTGAGGAGGAAAGGTTTTGGAGGAAGCTGATAAGACCCAGCCTGCCCTCACTGGCCTGTGGATCTGTGGCCTGGAAGCAGGGCGCCCACCCCTGGCAGGCTCCAAAGACAGAGGACAGCCTGGGCCACCCATCCACCTCCTGCAGGCCATTCCCCTTCCCTGGATGGGGCCCTCGAGGGGCCGGCGGCAGGCGCAGGGAAAGGAAGCCTGCTCTTGTGCCAGGCAACCCAGCGGGCTCACAGCTCCTGGGGAAGTGGGAGGAGGCACATGGGATCTAGAGTGCAGGATTGCCTGGCCCCACAGGGTCCTCTTTTCCAAAGTGTGTTGCTGCCCTTCCTTTGCAGTGGACCTGCACCATGGGCCTGAGAGGACCCAGGAGAAGTCCACGGTGGGCATTTCATGCTGAAAGACACTGTTGATAGATGACTTCACATGAAAACACTTCTCAACACAAAAATGCCAAAATTTATTGAGACCTTGAAGGTAGAGTGTAAAAAAAAAGTTTTATGAATGTGTAAATTTTATATTGAAGACTCTCTGGGAGTCAGAATTAATACAGCAGAGCTGCCTGATGAATGTGAGCAAGATTATCAAGCAGGTCAAGAATTCTGAACTCCAGTAAGGCATAAAAATCACATTTACAAAATAAAAGTTTGGAAGAATCATTACGTGATCAAGGTGTGTGGTTTTATATGAAGAGACATAGTTTGGAAGACTTCTTTTTGAAGAAGGGCATCCTTGAGCTATAGAATGAAGTCACAGGTGTCCAGCACACATACAGTGGACTTTCATGAGCAGAACACGCCTGCCTTTCCCGGAATTCTCTTCTAGCCCCTTGGGCCCACCGCTGCTGCCTGCTCCAGCGGCAGCCACTGCTCTGACCATGATGCCACCTTGGTTTTTCCTCTTGGAATTCTCACAGTAGAGTCTTGTAGGAGGCAGTCGCTGGGCCTGGCTCTTCATCCTAAGATCTGTCACATTGCTGCAAGAAGTCACAGCTCAGTGGTCTTTGCTGCCTTAGAGCTTCACGTGTAACACTGGCTCAACCACGAGTCCCTGCATGGTCTGCGGCTCCCAGCTGCTGAGATATTGCTGTTCAATATTCAGTCCACCAATTCTCTGTTTTCCAGAGTGTTACCATTTACAAGATGATGGGCGTCGCCATTCCACAACCCCCGGAGCTGACAGTGAATCTCTGTTGCATGTTATCTTTTCAGATGGGGAATTCAGTTTCCCTCTGAAATCTGATGTGCATGTTCGTGATGGTAAAGTCTGGTGCCTTTCACTGTGATCATTGGCCATCTTGGCCTGTGTTTTTTCCCAATGATGTTGTTATTTTTTTTTTAATTTGGTCAGATGTGTTACATTTTCGGGTGTGAATCTTTTGTTGGATGGGCATGTGGCAAGTATTTTTTCCCTTGCTCTGGGGCTTATCCTTTGGCTCTTTCAATAGTGTCTTTTGATAATCACAAGTACTTAACCTTATTGTGTCCAAATTCTTCAATTTTTTTCTCCTTTTTAAGAAATCTCTGCTTACTCCAATCATAAAGATGGTCTATTGTTTCTTCTAAAAACTTTGGCTTTATTTTTCACATTGAGATCTGCAGTGCACCTGCACTTACCTGTGAATTGATAGGGATAATCGGCTTTCCCTGTGGACGGCACATGGCCCCAGACCCTCGCCCTGTGCTGTGCATATGGGGAGCAGACTGGCCCCACACAGATCCCACCTGGGGACACACTCGTGTTGGTAGCCTTCAGGGATGTGGATGTTTTCAGTGTCAGGTCTTGCACACTTGCGTTTGATTTATTTTTGTATGTTTTATACGTGTAGTTATAAATTTTTCCCACTATGCATTTTTTATTATATGAGAATTTGATTGATTTGTGCAGACAGTAACCTTGCTAACTTGACTTTTAATTCTAGTAGTTTGCAGAAACTTCTGAACTTTCTAAACTCATAATCATGTCATCTGCAGAGTAATTTAGTTTTAAGACAATAAATACATCAGCCGGATTCTAGGCAAAGAGTGCTGAAAAGTGTGAGATGGAAAGAGTTCACTCTTATCCCTCTACCTGTGTTTCTTTTATAAACTCTTCTTCATTCGGGAAATACAGAGAGCACACAGACACACATGCGCTAAAATCTGCAGGTGTGCCTGGAGTGGAAGAGGACACAGAGTAAAGCTGAAGAGGGGACTTGGGCATTTCTGTTGGCAACTTCTGTGAGCTGTTTGATTGGCAATGCAGTGAGATGCCACAGGGGAGATGAAGGGGCTCCTGTGCCTGAGACGGCATGTGGTCCACTTTGCATCTGAATTCCTTCCTATCGTCATGAAAAATGTGTATTCAAGAGATTGATCTGCATGAGAATATTATGGCTCTCCTTTCTCAAAGAGGAAATAAAATCATAAACTTTATAGCCATTCTTTTTTTCTGATTATCATTACTTTTAATTAAAACATCTTTGGGTTTTTTTCCTGATAAGGTGATATGAAAAAAACCTAGGACTAAGGCCCGGGGCAGGTAGCACTTTTCTCAGATATTGACCTTAGGCTCTTGCATCTGGAGCCTGGAATTGCTTGGGGCCACAGGCACAGTGAGCTGGAGATGCAAGTGGACCAGGGACCACCATGTCCAAGTGCACGTGGACTCGGCTTCTCTCAGGAGATGGAGTGTGCCGCTCGGCCCAGCACTTCAACACAGAGTGCTCGGTGCTGAGACTCCGAGCAGTGGATCAGGGCCCAATCCTGGGCTGGCAGCTCGGCAGACAACTTGGAGGGCTGCTTGCCCCACACTGTTCTCCTGGAGCCTGGTGGCTTTCTCCATGAAAAGTTGATAGAAAAGGAAAGGAGAGGAGGGTAAGGGATGCTGGAGGCACTACAGGAGGACGGCGAGGAAAGGGCAGACATTAAACTTGTTGTTAAGTAAGAAATAGGACCAGAGCAGCTCAATGAAGAGCACTTTCCTGGCACACACAGCCCGGTCCAACCCCAGCCCTGCAGGTGCACACATGCACACACGTGCACACAGAGAGATGGGCACACATGCACACATACACATGCTCAGGTGCACAGAGACATGCATACACATGCACAGGCACAGGTGTACACAGACACACACGCATTCACAGGTGCACACAGAAAGATGCGTACACATGTGTATGTGCACACATACATGTACATGTACACGTACACACACATGCACACAGACACATTCACACACACATGCAGTTACACATGCACAGGTGCACATAGAAATGCACACACATGCACATGCATACACATACACGCACATGTACGCAGAGAGACATGCACACATGCACACACATATGCATGCACACATGTACATGCATGTGCACACAGAGACATTCACACACATATGCACATATACATGCACAGGTGCACATAGAGGTGCACACCCATGCACATGCACACACGTACACGCATATGCACACAGAGAGACATGCACACACATGCACACAGGCATGTGTGTACATACATACAGGCATGCATACTCATGAACACATGTGCTCACACAAGCACACATAGGTACACACCTGCACAAGGAGGCAAAAAGAGCCATAATTCCTTCAAAAGACTAAAGAGCATTCATCTCTCTCCTGATTTGCCGAAGGGAACCATAATTTGGACAAACATGAACAGAAATCCTAGAAAGAAGTTGACTCTGCCCGGCACATAAGGCCCCCCAGGCTACCCCACCTGCCTGGTGAGTTCCTGTTATTGTTTTCTTCTGTTTCATCTTATTGGTTGTTTGTTTGTTTATTTGTTTTTTGGCATTTTCCAGAAGATGCCTCTGTAGGACTGTCAAACAATTAATTATAGTGTAGAAAAATGTAAAATGTCATTTCTATGTCCTTAAAAATAACTGGACATATAAGGAATAAGAGAAAAGTCTCGACTTCAAATAGAAGTGGGAAAAAGACCCTTTATTGCATGAGAGCAGTGAGTGATGGCCATTCTCTCTGCAGCAGGCTTGTGGGGCTGCTCTCTGGGGTTCATCTCATCTGGTTAGACATCAAGAGGGACCAACAAGCGTGGCCTTTGAGGGTTGCAAGAAAAAGCTTAGGGCAGATCCTGGAGGGCAGTCTCAGAGTGGGGGTTCACTCAGGACAGGGAGCATGGTTAGTAGTCCTGGAGGGATGGCCAGGGTGCATAGCACAGCCTGGTGACTGGCACCTTGGGAAGGGACATGTGACACTTAGTCCTCACAGAGCTGCGGTGGGCAGTCTTAGAGGGAAGAACGTGGAGGTGCAGGGAGCAGAAATGTCAACCCAGGAATCCTATGGGCAGGGACAGCATCAGGGACCTCCACGCCAGGACACCTGGCCCCGGTGAGTCAGGGAGAGGAGAGGACGTCCCTCTCCACCCCAGAAATGCCCCAGCCACTGGGGCCACTTTCCTGCTTCTCCAGGGTTTCTTCTGGCCTGATTCATAGTCAGCTGGTTTGTCCAAGCCATCCCTGAGAAAATCGCATGCATTTCTCCATCAGAGACCAAATCGCCCTGAAGGCCTCCATGATTAAAGCTTCTGTCACTTTGGGTACATTGTCTTAAAATTTGGTGAATCCTGTCTATTTTTACTCCCCAAATTGTGAACACACACCCAGGTACCCACTCATGCCCACCCCACCCCCCGTGCGCTGTGCTAGGTCCAGAGACCCTGGAAGACCTGTGGGGTTGAGGGTCTCGGTCACAGCCAAGGGTTTTATATGTTGCCTATAATTCAGGGCACGGCGACTGTGGGCCCAAGCACTGCCCACTCTACTGGTGGCTGATGCCCAAGTGAAGGACCCACAACGCACTCCACCAGGTGTGACCACACATGACTTCTGGGTTGACATTCGAATTTGTTCTTCCCTGGTGTGGTCAAAATGCTTGTTTTTACTTCATAAATAAGTAAAAAAACAACAACGACAAAAACATTGCATTTCAAAAGCCTTTGCATTTTGCCCTGTGACATCACACCCTCACCCACCGTTGACTTCTCCATGCTAGGCTTTGGATCCTGTCCCTACAGCATGCCATTGGGAGGTGCCAGCCTTTGGTCCTGGGGCCTGCCTCTGAAGGGACACAGACCCCAGACCCTTCTCACTCTCTTGCTTCCTCACCAGGAGGGTGTGGCTCTCTGCCACCTGCTGCAGCCTTGGTGTGTCATGCCGCCCGGGCCTCGAGGCCAGTGGCCACCTGATAACAGACTGGACCCACCACAGTTTTCCTCATAGGCCGATGTGGCGGGTGCTTATTGTGGTTCCAGCACAGTGAAAGTGACCATGGGGCAGTGAAGAGTGCTGGACAGCCTGACCCATGCATCTGCTGAGCGGGGGCAGGTCCCCTCCCTGTGCAGAGATGCTCCTGGAGAAAGTGGCCTATGACACCCCTTGGACACGGGGTCCAGCCTTCCACGGGAGCTCAAACTGAGAAGGTGGTGCAGAGAGCTGATCACAGGGTTCAGTACATGCCAAGTCTGAGCAGGTGCATATCAAGACTGGAGATCTTTCTTAAGAGAAGAGAGTTCAGAAAGAAAAGGCTGACCAGGAACAGCCTTCCCTGAGCATAGCAGAGCCCTGTCTGTGCTCGGGTGGTGAGGTTTCTTCGTATGCACCCAATTCCTGTCCAACAATGCAGTGCTGTGGCTCAGAACGATTGACCCTGCATGTGCAGAGCCATCGCATCACCACCTAGTGCACATCTTGTCTTCCTGTTGGGTGCAATCCTGCAGGATGTACATGCCCTACAACTTGGTGATCCAGATACGTGACTGGGCATTAGGCTCATGAGGGGCTACGACGTTGACTTTGACACTGAACCTTCCTACCATGACACTGATGAGTCACTGTTAAGTGGTTAATGTCAACAAATGTTCCCATCACTTCTGAATTCTTGCCAAGCCTAGAAGTTTCCTGGGGACTAATGTTCAACAACACCAATTTCCAAGAATTTCTTCAAGTTTTAGAAGGACTCCTGGTACTTACTGAATCTGTGAAACCAAATGACTTCATTTGTGTACTTTTTCTTTGGGTTTCAGATGTGAGGAAATAACACAAAAGCAACAATTGTGACTGAGGTGGGTGTGAGGGTCCTGGACAGGAAACAGGCACAGACAGGAGCCCAGAGGGACTGCATTTACTGATATTTCATCACTCAGCAAATGCCCTGAGCCAGCTCCACCATAAGGCACCAGAGAATAGAAATTCTGGGAACTGCAGGACCCACCTAGTGTCCTTCCCTCCCCAAACCATTTCAACCAAGAGCTGGCTCTGGGGGAGGAGTCTCTGGCTTTGTCACTAAGTGAAGTTGGGCAGGGACATCCCCTGTACCTTCGCAACCTCTAGAGAGGCATTCAGACCACAATTGACATTTCACCTCCCTGAGGGACAGCCCATGTGGCCTGGGGATGTTGCTCTGGGTGGCTGACTTTGAAGAACACACAGGGACATTGTTTCAGGAGGTGGATGGGTTCTGTACCCTGTCAGGAGGTGGCTGCATGTACACACAGGAAAATCCACCACCTAGATTCGCAGGTTCATTTTCCACCACAGGTCAATGGTGTCTCAGGGAAGTGGTCGAATGGCTGCAGGTAGATGTCGCAGGTTTCCTGTGGTGTGTGCAGCCAGAGACTGTCTGTGGCCCAGTCTGGGAGACTGGTCCCATAGTCACGCTTAGCAGTGACTGCTTGGGGTTAATTACATTCATACACACGAGTTAATGGTTTACAGCAATGTTCATCTTCCCATGAATTATTTATATAGGAATTTTATTAACTTCATTTGTCCATTATTTTATTCATTATATGAAAGTTTACTGTGGCCCAGATAATGTAGCAATCACTGTGGAGGCAAAAGTGGCTCAGACCTGGGCCCTGTCCTTGAAGCACTTTGCAGTCAGTAGGCAGATAAGGACAGGCATTGTGCAGTTGCCCTCTCTGTGGTCCAGCAGGCACCAGAGGAGGGGTCAGAGAGGGTCATTCTAAGGCACCTGCAGAGGAGATGATACTTATGTGAGGTGTGGAGTAACAGAATTTTAATGACAGATGCAGAGGTCAGGCAAGTGGGTGAATAATGCGAGATGATAATGAGACAAGGTTATGTGTGTGCATGTCTCTGTGTGTGAACACAGAAGCACACACACGTGAATGTGCACATGAACACACATCCACGTCCTCAAGAGTGTGGCATGTTTGCAAGCACCAGTGAGTACACTGGCAGAGATGTCCCCACTAGGTCCTGAGGTCAGGTTCCTGGCTGGCCTGGTCAGCAGCAGGGCCTGGCTGTGCTGGGGTGGAGAGGAGAATGGGGCTGTGGGCTGAGTGGTGGGAATACCCTGAGTGGTGGGAATATTCTGAGTGGCAGGAGCTGGGGCATGGTACACGACCGCCCTGAGCCCTGGCCTTTGGGGCCAGGAGGGGTAATGGGGCCCAGGACCCTTGGTGCTGCACTCTGACCTGAGCCTCTCATCATTTCCCCAGAAGGCAGAGAGGAGAGGTCTACTTTTCCCCTAGGGTGTGTGGGGCTGCATCTGGCTCCCAGGATGCTATTCTGGGGGGCAGGTCTTCAGGCTGGATCAGAGATGTGGGTTTTCAGGTTTTGATGATAAAAGGTATTCCTTAGTAATCCAGTGCTTCTCGGCATCAAGCTCCTGCACAGGTATTGTCTCTAGTTTTCAAAAACGGCTTGTGAGATTGACTTAAAATTTTAATGATACAGTGGAAGAAATGTAGGCACAGAGATCTTTCTTTGCCCAGAGTGACCAAGTGACAAGGGCTTGCCTAGGAACACAGCCCTTGTCACACTGCTACGTTTCCAAACTCAAATCCCAGGCTTCTCAAGACCCTCTTGCGTGAGTTGGCCTGTTCCACTCCTGGTCCTTGCTGGGCACAGCACAGAAGGCCCAGTGACACAGGAGGTCAGTGACACAGGAGGCCAGTGAGGTGCACCCTGCCTGGTGGCCCTGGCCCTGTTGCTCTCCAGCCCTCCTGAGGCTCAGCCAGGAGGCAGGTTGTGCAGTCTCTATGACAAGATTTCACACTCTGTCCAGCGGCTCTCAGAGCGGCCCCTTGGATGGGAAGCTGCCCTGCCTTGCTAGGGGAAAGGGGCCGTTCACTCCCTTCCACTCCATGTTGTGGCACACTCTGGACTGTGGCCATCGTCCCTGGTCACACTCTGGACTGTGGCCCTCACCTCCCACTCACTGAGAACCGCTGAGAGCCTTCTCCTGAGTCTGCCGCTGGGGATCATGTCCACAGCCCTTCCCTGGCCTGGAGGCTGAACCCAAACCCCCACTCAGAGGGTCAGGGTTCCCTCCCCACCCTACACATGAGGCCTCAGGGCACGCACATAGTGGCCTTGACACAACCCAGGGAGAAGGAAGCATTGCCCACTTCACAGGTGCCCGGCGGTGGCGGGGGGCACGTCTCACCTTCCTGGAGGAGCTGGAGGCAGGCCTCAGACTTGGCAGGTGCAGACCACCAGTCTAGGTGGGTTCCTCTCAGAAAGAAAACAGTTTATTCCAGATCAGCTTCAGCTTTAATCTGTGTCCATTGATTAACTTTAATGTGTGTATCCACTGTGGGAAAATGATCAGATCTCTCAAAAGATTGAAAATCCAATCAGAGACTAGACTACGGGTCTGGAATTGGGACCAAGGAACCTCATCTGCAGTGGACTAAATCCTGGAAAGACTAATGAGGTCTCCCTGGAATCCGATGCCATCTCGGCCTCTGGTCTGGAAAGCCACCGGCCCGCTCTGCCCCTTTAGCAGCACACAGCTGGGAGCTCGGGGGGCACGCAGACCTCCTCGGTCCTCAGCATCTCGGTTTCAGCAGAAAGGTCAGGCAGCACACTGACCTCAGGGTGAAGGGCAGGGCTCCCAGGGCAGGGCTCCCAGGGCAGGGCTGGGGCAGACTTCGGAGACCAGAGGGGACTCTGGCCTTGCAGGGCCCACCAGCCCCTTACCAGGCCTGGGGTCCCCTCTTGGCCTGCACCTGCGAGTTCAGCACCCTCCTCCTCCAGTTCTGGTGCACAGTCAGTGTGGACCAAGAAAGGACTAAAACTGAAGGGACCTGAAGAGACCCCCTGGGCCCAGTATCTCCCCGTACTGCCGCCAGAGAGAGCACGGCCTGAGGGTCCCAGAGGAGAGCCCTGGGGTTCTTCAACCAAACCTGGCCAGACCTGAACTACCTGGCATTGGTGAGGTCAGGTTGAAAGGCAAATGCACTAACCTAAACAAAAGAGTGTCCACCTTGAGAGGGCCCCACACCTGGTGACCAGGCACTTGCTGCCAGAACGAGGTCTTTTTATTCTTCTTTCCTCTCTTTCTTACTTTCTGCATTCTTTGGGAAACCATATCTGGTTTTAATTCAAATTTCAAGGAAAATACCAAAATTTTGCTTTAATTGTCTTTGTCCAACTTCCTGGGAGTCTGCGAGTGTGTGCTACCCTACTTTCATATCCCCTGCATCGCCTGTGTGGAGTCCTTCCGTGGGGACTTCCCAATTGTCAGAGCTGAGCAGCTACAGGCCCACTGCTCAGATGACCAGCAACTTACCAAAGTGTCTGCATGTAGCTGTGGGGACAAGAGCCCCCACCCCTGTCAGGGCCACCCTCCTCTCAGCCCAACACTCTTAACTCAACAAACAGCCATGTTCCATGAAAAAATGTGAAGCTCTTATGTGACTTAAAGTGCTCATAGGGAGTTGAGTTTGCACTGGAAGCACTGGACCACGGCCACCTGGGGGGGGCAAGGCCTCCTTCCTCTTCTCCTCTGAGCCCTGCTGAGACCCCTGGGCTCACCTGGTAGCCCAACCAGCAAGCAAGGGTCTCGGGGAGGAGCCTGCCTCTCGGGATCAGGGCCTGAGCTCACCCTTGCCCTCCTCCTGGCCACACTTGGCTTGTTTGGATGCTGTCCCCCACTGTCTGACCAGCCACCACCCAGGGCTGTAGCTGGAGAGATGCTGGTGTTGGTGCCCTGGGAAGCAGCCCACAAGTGACTATGTGTTCAGGCAGCCCTGGTGCTGCCCACATCCAGGGCTCCTGCAGAGAAAAGTGGTAGGGCCATGAGAGAGGCCATGGCTTTGCCAGGCCCAGTGGAATCAAGGGCCGAGGCTGAGACAGGGCAGAGACCTGACCTAATAACCTGGCAATGCCCCGAGGGCCTCACATCCCAAATACAGGGAATTCGAAGAAATCCCACTTCCTAGGGCCTGCATAGGCCAGGGGTGAGGTGGGACCCTGTACTTCTAATGAGGGAGACTCTTGGTAAATCGGCTGAGAGGCAGCGCTGTGTGCTCCAGGTCGTAACTGGCCTCCAGCTCAGTCTCTGCAGTGCCCCTGAGAGGAGCCCTGCTCATTGTGTTGTGCTCTGCTGAGAAGGGCCCCGCAGAGCCTCTGAGTTGTCCAGAAAGGAGGTTCTCAGTGCTGCATCACCGGGGCCTGTGCCCCAGAGCCACAGATTTCTATGCCAGCTCCATCGCCTGAGGCTGGGCTACATCTTCCAGAAGAGCAAGGCATCCAGAGATCCTCAGAGATCCACTGCTGGGTGGGCACGTGCTCGGGAAGCAGAAGGAGCGCTGAGCACTCGGAGGACCTCCAGAGAGGCCACCCCATGCTGCTGAGTGTGGGGGACATGAAAGGAGAAAGGGTTGGAGAGACACAGGAAGCAGGTGCAGATCTCCCCGGTTCCCCTCAACCTGCCTCTGTGAAGGGACTCTGCAGCATCCCTGGACCCCTCCCTGTGGCTCAGAGGTCAGACGTCAATCTGTGTCCCAGTGGGCAGCATGAGAAGCTCACTCCATCTCCTCGTGCCACGTCCAGAGGATGAGATCCCTGGGTCCCTGGGGTCTGATCTCCTGCCGGAGACCTACAGGTGCTGGCTCCCCACCTGCCCCGGCCCTGTTGGAGGAAGGTCTCCTTCATCGTCATCTGCTCTGACCTTACACAGAGGAAAAGGAGAGGGTCTCCCCAGGCCAGAGGCCAGCTGTGCATCTGCTGCAGGGCGGATCAGGCCCGGGAAGGCCTGGTGCTCTCCTGGAAGAGGCGGGCGGCCTCTGCTTTGCTGTTCCAGGAATCCACTGCAGGAAAGAGCCATCCTCTGCCAGCGCGAGCTCATTAAATGGCTTCTGCCGTATTAATCTTTTGTTTCTGCTTAATGGAGGTTACGGTGCATGGGAGAAGGTAAGTGTAAAGGGCAAGGGCTCAGTGCAGAATCTCCATGGGAATGGCAGCTGGGTCTCCAATTGGTGGCTAGCTCCCTGGCACCCACCCCCGCACCCTCTTTATGAGACTCGGGTGGGCAGCACCCCACTCAGCAGCCCACAGGTCGCAGCCCGGGAGGTCGCCAGCTGCGGAGCCCGGCCCACCAGCCTGCCCAGGGCCTGCCCTCCACATCTCCAGGGGTTTCACCAAGTCAGCAGAAAAGCACTGAGTTGAGAGATTTCCTGTGAGCAGAGAGCATGTCTGCGCAGCGACGTTTTCAAAGAGGGGAAAGAGGACTTCTGCCGGGTAGCAGCAGGCTCTGCAGGGCCCGCCAGGCCAGGGCAGGACTCCGTGAGGAGCAGGAGCATCCCTGGGAGCTCCCGGGAGGCTGACCACGGCCTGGGAATCAGGACTTCCCGCGGTGCTGCTGGGGTCCAACAACCCCCGATGAAGGGGCTCCAGGCCACTGGGTCCTGAGTGGCCTTCCCAGAGGAAGCCAGCGAGCAGGACCCAGAGCAGACTGGGAGGCCAGGGAAGGCCAGAGGCTGAGAGGAAAATCTGGAGGTTCTGGCCAGGGGGACACATCTTCCCCCCAGAATATTTCAGCTTCATAGTCTCTATAAATGTTCTCTTTTCACATTCTGGGGTGCTGGGGCTGCTGCTTAAACATATGCTCTGGGGGAGACACAACTCAGCCCAGCACTGTCAGGCTCCTTTGTGAGACCTGCTTCCCTGCCTGGTGGCACTCTGGGTCCCATCCCGGCTCTCCTCTCTGCCCACTCGTGCCCTCTCCAGACCTCTCGGCCACCTACTCAAGCATGTGGTCAGGGTTGTCGGGAGACTTCTCAAGCTCCACGCCTTCAACACCAAAGTGAACCCTGGTCCTGAAAGCTGTGCGTCGGCTCCTGAGTCTGTGTTCTGCCTCTCCGTGGATTTAGTTAAGAGTTCACCCACCCTCCATCTACCCACACCAGCAGTATTTACCAAGCTCTGGGTCTGGACTGCGTTTACACACAGAGCTCCCAACAGAAGGGGAATGTCAGGTTTGAATTAAATAATCTCATGGACCAAGGGGAAATGTCACCAGCAGCACCACCAAGAGACAGAGAACAGACCCACAGGGCACAAGTCTGGGGAGCCTGGCCAGGACACTTTCCAAGGGACCGGGGATAGTGTGGGAAGGACTGGGGAGCCACAGGAGCACGAGGGAGGGTGTCTGCTGAGGACGTGGCTGGCTTTGTCTGCTGAGGACTAGGGTTCTCCACTGTGGTGAGTACCCAAGAGCCGTCCTTCAGCTTGGAAGAGTGGTGACTGGGTCAGTGGGACAGAGACCAGCCTGGAACAAACCCAGGGGAGTGGGAAGAGCTCTCCCAGGAGGCACACCTTCGTGGGGAGGGGCGGAGGGGCAGCCAGGTGGAGCTGAGGTCAGGATGGTCCTGAACTGCACTCACCTGTCCTTAACAGGTGAAGAGAGGCCGTGTCTGGGAGCTGCCCACCCCTCCACCCAGCCATCTGTTGCTGCAGCCTGAGTCCCTCCTGGGCAGTGCCCTGGTTGCAGAGAGCTCTTTCCCGCCTCACTGCCCTTCATGGGACATCCTCAGCAACAGCTGGCCACTGCAGGGCTATTAGGGCCCAGCTCCCTTGCCTCCAGAGCAATCCAGGACATCTGCTGTCCGGTCTGGAGCTTTGTTGGCCACTGACTGCACTCCTCACAGTGCTGACCCTGATACCACTGCTCCCAGGCCACCCTCCCCATGTCACTAGGCCAGGGGCTCCTCTGTAAAGGACACTCTGGTCCTCTGTTCTCTTTGGTACACAGGGCCTTCCTTGCCTTGAGGAATAACAGGAAGGCTGGACTCAGTGCTCCCTGGACCCCCTTCCCCTCCTCATAGCGACTCCCTGTGCAGCTCATGGGCAGCTTGCCGAGGGACCACAGCCCTGCAGATCTCTGAACCTGCACACGGTGGCTAGAGGTGCCAACAGTGCTCGGCCTGCCTTCTGACCCTTGGGCCTGCTGTAGTCGAGTGCATCCTGCAGCCACAGCCCTCCTCCACTTCTGCCATTCCCTCTGCCTATGACAGGCAGTTTTGATGCATGAGGGCTGAAAAAAATGATTCTCTTGAATGTGCCAAAATGAAATGAAGAAAGATTATTAACCTGCATGAGAAAATTCAAGCTTCACAAGTTGAGGTGGCTTCAAGGAAACAACCTAAGAGTGAAGGATAGGGCAATCAGTCAGCAATTAGGATTTGGAGCAAGCCTTCAATAATGAGAAGTATATCATCCACACCTCTCATCCTGGGAGAACTGAACAGCCATCACATGCCCCAGACCACCTAGGTAAGAACGTGGCTCAGAAACATTGGTTTTATTGGGAATTCAAAACTTATTGCTGCTGGGCATGGTGGCACACGCCTGTAATCCCAGCAACTCAGGAGGCTGAGGCAGGAGGATCACAAGTTCAAATCAGCCTCAGCAACTTAATGAGATCCTGTCTAAAATAAAAAAATTAAAAAGGGGTTGGGGATGTAATTCAGTGGTTAAACACTCCTGGTTTCAATCCTTGGTACACACACAAAATAGTTATTGTTATCCTGAGGGTAGATTGTCACACCCACTCTTTGTAGGTACTTATTTCCTTGTTGACAGATTCTATGTGTGCTTGATTGTTGTAATTGTTTTTTGACATCTGCCTATTTGATTACAAGGGGAATTGTACAGGGTCATGACTGTTCATGCCTAATATCTACCTTGGCATAGGTAAGTGCTAAATAAACATTGGGCTGGGTGAATTGGTTGGATGAGTGTATACATGGATAGAAGGGTACATGAATGAGAGGGTATACCGATGGATTAGTGGATGAATGTAAGATGGATGGAAGAATGATGGAAAAAATGGTTGGTGGGATAGATGGATGGATGGATAGATGGATGGATGGATGGATGACATGTAGATGGGTAAATGAAAACATAGCTGGGTGGATGGATAGAAGAATACAAGTATGTAGATGCCCTCTTAACTTTTGAAAAGTGACTAGTGAGACAAACTGTCAGCATGCGCACACACGAATTATCCACACTCTGGGGATTAGGGGCACTAAGCTTCTATATACCGGATATGATCACTGCTATAATCTAACACCTAACTAAAGACAGTCTTACTTTTGAATGGTCTCCTATCCAAAATAAACCCATTTGCCATAACTATGGATTATTTCTTTCTCATTCCTTCAGGGGACCAACATGATATATGTTTGATGAGTTTGACAACCTGGGCTTTGCTCTGATGACTTTGGCCATGGTTGGAAGATGGTCTTACATATCAGTCCCCCCATCACTGGATTCCTTTTCTGTTTAGACATGGTTACTCTCCTTCAGGTGCCAACTGTGAGCTCTACCAAGCTGACCTCCTGCACACTCAGGCTGGGAAGCACATTACTTTATACTAGTATTTTGTCTGTCCTTACCAAGAACTGACTTTGCCAGACACCTTACTAGATGTTTCATCCCGAAGGAGTCCTTGTCTCCAAGTCACAATGGCCTGTGCATGTCAGTTGTGAAAACTGTGGCCTGCATAGATCAAACCTTCTTGAATAGATGTAGACAGATAAATGGAGAGTTGGAATCCTCATCAGTCTGATGCCAAGCCAGTTCACTAGGCTTAATTAATCTACCACCAGCCAAGGGAAATGGATGCTAATTCACTGGGCAGTTGCTTTGTTAAGTCTAAGCACTAGAAAGAAAAGAAAGACTCGCTTTGTGAAACTAGTTTCGGGACACAGTGGTTACGTGACCTGTGCAAGCTATACAAGACACAGCTAGTAATTCTGTTCCAACACACAGAGGAGAGGTCACACTCCTATCCACCAGGGTGTGGGTCTACTGCAGGGTCTGACCAAGGGCTTGCTCCTGCCCCACTTCACATTGCTCTTGGAACACACTTAGCTCTGCTGACAATGCCAGGTGCTAGCTCCCCAGGTCCCTCTCCAGTCAGACAGCCTCAGGGACAAGAGAGTGGCATATTCACTTCATTTCTACCACCTGTGGACTCCCCAAGGGCACACCCTTGCTCCTGGGGAGACCAGGGGGAGAGAACACCCAGAACCTGTCATTTCAGTTCATCCACCATCAGCAGTTTTGGGAAACTGAGTCATCTCCTATTACGTCAGTTCCACTTGAAAGAAGACGGAATACCAACCTGGAGAGGTCACTGCCACCGTGACATGAAATACCATATTAGAAATCACAGTATAAGCCAGATGTGAGGGCACCCCCTGTAAGCCCAGCAACTCAGGATGCTGAGGCCCAGGGCTGCAAGTTGAAGGCTAGCCTTAGCAACTTAGCAAGACCCTGCTTCAAAATAAAAAATTAAAAGGGTGGTGATGTGGCTCAGTGGTCCAGCACTCCTGGATTCAATTCTCAGTACCAAAAAACATGCTGCGTTATGAGTTCTGGAGTAAAAAATGGTGCATTATTGTGAACTTGGCTTAGCGGTGTGTCACATCACAACTTCTACTCTCCCTCACCAGGAGCACAACCTGTTAACTCCAGGGGTTACAGAGAGAAGAAGCAGAGACGTGCCGCCTGTCCAGAGCTCCACAGATTTGCAGGCCCAGTGTCTACGTACACTCCCTTTAAACCAGGTGGTCCTGGCACCGGAGAGCAGCCTGCTGCCCAGCGTCAGGTTCAGTCCCTGCTCCATGGGCCTCCTCCTTTGAAACTGGTGCTGGGTGCTCTGCTGAGGTCCACAACCCAGATCCCACAGTCAGCATATAGATAAAGACTCTGGACGTTGTTACTCACAAGTCAGGTTCAAGCACAGCACAGTGAGCAGCACTTCCACCCAGCAGGATGGCTAGACCTGAAGGGCTGGATGAACTGTCGGTTCCTGGAAGGTCAGGAACCTCATGTGCGGGAGGGAGTGAACAGGGTACAGCTGCTTTGGAACACACCTGTGCATTTCCTCACCTATGAACACGGAGTTAGCTACTGTGTGACCCAGCAGTTCTCCCAGACACGTTCCATGAGGAGTGAAAACACATGCACACACACTGCCACACGGATGTTTATAACACCATTATTTCAAAAGGTGGAAACGACCAAAAGTTTGTTATTTGACAGGTGAATAAAGAATTTGTCAGACCAGGCAGTGGGATCTCATTTGGCCACAAAATGTAATGAAGAACTGACATCTGCCTCGATGTGGATGAGCTCTGAGAACAGGTTAAGCAGGAGAAGCCAGTTATAAGAGCCTGTAGCACAGTATGCTGTGGTTCAGAGAAACCCTTGGAGCAGGTGTTATAGAGACATGAAGCACTGTGGTGGCCGCCGGAGCGGGGTGCGGGCACTCTGCCCCACTGGAAGTGATGACAAAGTGGATGGGATTTCTTCCTGAGGAAATTAGATTCTAAAACTGGCAGTGCTGTGGGTTGTGCATCACCATGGAATGCCAAAGCCCACTGAACTGCACTCTATATGGGTCAACGACATGTTGTTTTGGGACTTGAATCTCGACTACGCTGCTTTTGCAAAACCCCACTCGCCCAAAGCCGCACACACCAGAGTTCTTGTCTCAAGCCTCATGAGGGTTTTCAACCCCCACCCCAGCTTGTCAGAAGTAATGGTTGAGAGGAGAGCCATTAAGATGATGATAATTAAGTTATGCTGTCTATAATTGCTGTGACTGGATGATGCTAGATTGAAACAGGCTGTGTATTCAATTGTATATAGACCCCTGCTGTCCGCCTGGGCGCCAGGTGGGTCTGGGTCTTCTGTGAGCCTGATAAAGGTCTGTAGGACAGACATGTCCTGGCCAGGTCAGTCACTGTGTGACCCTCCCCAAACTCAGGCTCTGGATTAGAGGGGAGCTGAGCCTTTAGAGTGCACTTACTGTAGAACCCTCACCCCCAAGCCAGGGTGGGCGTGTGGGGCCACCAATAGCCACCAGGACCCTCTGTCCCACATGCTGTTATCAAGAGCAGCAGCATCCAAGGGAGGATTAAGCTAGGTCCAAAGTCCTGGGGAAACCAGTCAGCACACTCCAGGCTGACCGCTTCCCTTCTGTGTGATGGATTGTGTTCACTGACGCAGGGAGCCCCCAAGGAGGGAGCAGATAAACGGAGTCCTAAGGAGCCCTGGAAAACACCACAGTACTGAAGACACGCAGCACGACCACAGGCCACCGATTCTTTTGAGGACAGGAATGGAGTCAAAGCTGAAGTCTCTGGGAACACCTGGCTGAGCAGGGCTGGCCTTGGCCGGACATCAAAGCCAGCATCTGATGAAGGGTGCTCAGGACCACTCTCAGATGAGGCCCCACGCTCCTGTAAAATAGTGCTCTGGGTGGTCCTGCGCTCCTGTGGAAAGGTGCTCAGGACTACCCTCGGGCACCGCCCCACACTCCTGTGGAAGGGTGCTCTGGATGGTCCTGCACTCCTGTAAAAGGGTGCTTAGTACCAACCTAGGACGCCACTCCACGCTCCTGTGGAAGGGTGCTCCGGGACCTCCCTTGAATGCCGCCCCACATGTGCCTTTTGCAGGAGGGCAAGGAGAAAGACTGGGAGTTGAGGACAGGGTTAGCGCTGTCAGCAGCTCGACTGCACTGGGGAGGGCGCAGGTGGCATCGGAGGCAGACGGGCATCCTGGGTGTCGCTGGAGCACCCTTTCCTTAAGGAGGAGCACACTTTCTGATAATTATTTCCTTTCTATCCACGATGCAGTGATGGCCTGTGGTGAGCTAGGGTCTGTACACCGTGAAGCTCTGGGTTCTACTCTCCTGGGAGGAGCCGGCTCCACGCAGGAGTCTCCCTGTCTGATGTGCTTCGCCCTTGCCTACCTGGGTGGGGGCTGCGGTCTTTTTGGAGGGACTCGGGACTTGTATTTCTGAACCTTCACTAGTTTCTTTCTCTTTTTCCAACTCATCTTTCCTTAAATTAGCGTTTCTCTGTTGGTTTGAACAATCACAGCAGATGTTCATTGAACGCTGATAAACGCTCAGGTCTGGTGCCATCTTTCAGGGTTCTTGGTCAGGTTCCTCCTGAAGCCCGTCCTGTTCTCGCCCCCTCCGGCTCATGTGCTAATCACTTTTCTGTCTCCTCTGTGCCTCTTCGAAGGTAGGTAGGTTGGGAGCCTGGGAATCTTGCTGCACAGGACAGCTGCTGACCTCAGGTTTCCATCCTGTTCTGCAGGGATTACAAGCTAAGGCACCAGAGTATCTGACGGATTTAATTCTGGCATGAAAACAGTTCATGGTAGAAAACTGACATTTCAGATCTGCAAGTGATCTTGAGACTCATTTAAGACAGGTGTGTCATTTTTAAAGGGAAATCATGACTTTGGACAGTTAGGAACAGGATGTGGCCCAGTTCCTGTTCTTGGAATAAAGGCCAGGGAGTGGGTGGGGGGCTTGAAGGGCCCCTCCCACCCCAGCCCCTCCTCCTCAGGATGTGACCCTGTTGGGAAAAGAGGCAGCGCAGCTGGAGTCATTTTGAACCGAGGCCATCCTGGAATAGGGGCCTCTGGTGCACACTCCTGAGGGCCAGTCCTGGGGAACAGTGAGGACCGTGCCCTCCCCCTGAATACTGAGCCCAGTCTGTCTCCCTCCTCCTGCCCTCCAGAGCTACTAGGAAGAGCTTTCTCCCTTCCCTCACTAGGACGAGACCTTTGGCCTCTATTTTTCCGCAGAAGGACTTCTTTCTCTCTGCAGTCCTCCAACACTGAATCTCCCCCTCCCCCTCCCACCACACTGAAGCTCAGGGTGTCTGTCTGACCTAAATCGCCCTCTTCCCATGTCTCCGCGGTGACAGTTGCTACAGCCCTGACACGGGATAGGTTAAGATGACTCACACAGTTTTTCATTTAACCGGAAAATATCAAGGAAATAAATCACATAAAATGGGTCCGGAGTGGCTGTCCCAGGCTGCTCCCACTCTGGACTGGCTGTGGCCACATTGGGATGCCAGCGACTGTGAACCTTTTATGATTAACACTTAATATTTGTATTTTTCTTTCTATTTTACTTCTCTTTTTATTAGTGTCTCTATTTTCCAGCTGACTCAGTTATTAGTCTTAATTACTTAGCATATAGCATATTTTGGAATGATAAACATGAGTCCTTAAAGTTTGTTTTTATTTATTTATTCATTTTTTAACAGAGGATTGAACCAGGGGTGCTTAACTACTGAGCCACATTCCCAACCATTTTTACTTTTTGAGACAGAGTCTCACTATGTTTCTTAAGGTCTTTCTGGCCTCAAAGTAGCAATCCTCCTGCCTCAGGATTATAGGCATGTGCCAATGCATCTGGCTTGTTTTGTTTTTCTTTAAAGGCTGCTTTAAATATTTTGTATTCCTTGAATTTTCATGCAAATTTTAGAATCATTTTGGCAATTTCTGCAAAAAATGGGATCTGGGATATTAATAGGTATTGTGTTGACTATGCGGGTCCATTTTGGACATATTGTCATCTTAATGATGCTGAGTCTTCTGATCTATGATCAAATGACATTTTCATTCATAAAGGCTTCCTCAAATTAATTCAACAGTTATAATCTTCAGAGTATAAGTTTATAATTATTTTGTTAAGTTTATTTTTAATGATTTTTTCTTTTCAATAGTATTGTGAATAGAATTGTTTTCTTAATTTCTTGATTTTTGTTGATGTGTGTAGAAATATAATTGATTTTGTATGTTGATTTCATCAAACATCTTTATTCTGATGAATTTTTAGCTGTTTTCTTGGGATTACATACATATAATTAAGCAAGGTAAAAATAGAGTGCTACTGTACCCCCTTCTCATCCAGATTTTCCTGTACTGTCAGGTGACCTTGGCCAGACCTCCAGTACAAGGTGATAGGAGCTGGGAAGCCCAGATGCACTGAAGTCGTTCCTGATGTAGGTAGAAAGCACACACGATTTTATATTTAAGCATGACGCTAATTGTCTACCTTTACAGATGCCCATTACAAATTTGACCTGCACATGAGGTACATAATGAAGTACAATGCTAGTTGTGAGCTCTTACCCAGGACAGTTAACAAATGGCTTTGTTCCTGGCGTAGGTAGCGAGTACTCAGTATATCATAATTATGTGTGATGTACTCAGTATATCATAATTATGTGTGATGCTAGTCGTGAGCTGTTACAGATGCCCTTTACCCAGTTGAGTTGCTCCTGATTTCCGCAGAACCTACTCAGCTTTTCATAATTAAGTATTATGTTAGTTGTGAGTTTGGACAGATACCCTTTACCAAGTTGAGTAATTCCTGATGTTAGTAGGAAGGACTCGATCCTTCATACTTAAGAAGGTGCTAGTGATAAGCTTCACAGATGTTCTTCACCAAGTCAGCTGCTCCTGAGGTTTCAAGAAAACACTCAGTCTCACGATTACGCCAGGCTCCTGAGAACCTTTACAGATGCCCTTTACCACCATGAGTTGTATCTGATGTTAGCAGAAAGTACTGTTCCGTAATTAGCTATGATGGGTGTTGTCACCTTTTAGAAATGCCCATAACCAGGCTGAGCTGTTCCTGAAGTTACCAGACAGTGCTCAGTCTCTCTGACCTGTGTACAGTGCTAGTCTGAGATATTGCAGGGTTGCTTCTCCAAGGTGTGTGGCTGCTGGTGTGAGAAGGAGCACTTGTCCTGCATCATTAGGAGTCAGGCTGCCAGGGGGCTCTTGGTATTCCCTATTTCACTGGCTCCTGGTATCCGTGGAAGGAACTCAGGCTTCCATAATGACGTGGGAGGCTAGTCGTGAGTCAGTAGAGGCTCAGTCTTCATAACTAAGGATCTGGCACTTGGTGCCCTCAGAAACCCTTTCCCCTTGCCCCCTTGA
Source organism: Ictidomys tridecemlineatus (assembly GCF_052094955.1). NCBI lineage: Eukaryota > Metazoa > Chordata > Mammalia > Rodentia > Sciuridae > Ictidomys > Ictidomys tridecemlineatus. The sequence continues at coordinate 571,710 of NW_027525461.1, read as the reverse complement.
AACCCTCCTGATGTTGGAAGAAAGCAGTCTGCCTTACATCACGCCCTCCCTGTGACCTTGACAGCTGCCATGTAGGAACTCGAGTGACTCCTGATTTACTAAAAAGCAGTTGTTTGTAACCACGCATGATGCTAGTTGAGCGCTTTCACACATGCCTTCACCAAGTTGGAGCAAGTCCCTGCCAAGCCCCTGGGTAAGTCCTCTGTCACGGAGGGGGAGCATTTTGTCATACTTCCCATCTGTTTTGTAAGCACGTCTCACGTGTCCTTTGCTCTATTGATAGGATGCATTAGAGCGTTATGTGTACGCGTGTTGAGACTGTCTTGTGTCCCAGGATCCCACATGGTGGTTGGGCACGAGCCTTTAGCGTGTTCTGCCTTGGTTGGCTGTGAAGGATTTTCACTCCATAGTGCAGACAGTGTTTGTTTTCACCTTACAAATCGGCACAAGTGGGACGAGAGGAGGTCGTCCCAGCCCGGTGTGTCACAGGTGGGAACGGTGGCCTGACTGGAGCCCATGTTCCACATGACCACTCTCTGGAACATGCCAAGTTCAGGGGACACATTTGCTTGATGCCACTGCAGATTCTAAATAAGAATCAGCATGTTGTGTATCCCATGGTCTCCCAAGGGTTCTGTTTTCTCCTATGGCAGATCATTTTCTCAACTGATGTCTTTGGGAAAAAAATGTAAAATTGTTTACTAAAAATCTAATATGCTAGTCTAATGGAGTTTCTGCCCAGCTGCCACAGGTGATCATTTCACACAGTACGCATGTGGGAAAATTCCACGTGAACATCCTAAATGTGTCTAATTTTTGCTTGACAGTGACACCTCAGGCAAGTGGGAGACTGGGAATCATGCTGCGAAGCTACACATGAAACCAGGCGCCCCTGGCCCCCGTGCGCCAGCCAGGGCGCCTGTGGAGAGAGGCTGGAGTAGGCCCTGACGCTGCCGGTGCTTGACTCTGAGTAAAACTTTTCAATAAAACTCTTGTTTGGCTTTATTTCAAATAGGCCAATTTCGTATTTTTCTTAAATTCCCTTAGCATCTGGCACAGTGCTGTGTATAAATTAATCTGATTAAAATTTTCAAATTGATATGAAATTAATCTATAATTTCTAAAAGAGCGTACAAATGTGAGCCACAAGTGATGAAGATGCTATTAACACCTAGTACACGTGTGTCAAGTTTCAGGACTGACCATTTGTTTTTCCAGCTCTTCCTATCTAAGGGTCACATTGATGAGGATGTTGGAACGCAAGTTGGGTTGGGTGTGATCCTTGATGGAGGATTGTGATGAAGTGTGACAGGGACGGCTTGTCACTCATTGACCCAAAAGGCCAGGCTGCGGGTAAAGCTCCGTGCAGGACAAGTACTGAATCCCAGCTCACAGCAGTGCAAGCCTGTTCTCAGATGAGCTCCCCACACTAGGGTGAACACTTGGCTTGGGGCCCCAGTGCTTCCAGTTCAGGGAGGCTCTCCCCCACTGCTGTGTGTCCACTCACTGGCCTATCTTCATGGCTCATGATGATAGTCACTCCAGACAGTGCATCTGGGCAGGAAGGAGGGCCCAGGCGTGCTGACCCCTAAGCCAGAAGGAGGCCAGAGTCTGTGCAACCACATCCATCGGCCTCCTCTTGGATCTGCTTGCCCAGGACCGCCCAGATGCCCAGCCTGGGCCCTTCAGGAGAGGGGACTGAGAAGACCAGGGATGGCTTAAATCAGGGTGGACAGACACAGCTAGCAAAACCAGGAAGACGAGGGCAGGGAACTGGGTAAATAGCCCAGAGTGACACCTCAGAAACAAGGATGAGCCCAGCCTTGGGGGACAACCTGTGAGTGGCATGGAGCTGGCCTTGACTGAGTCCTGTGTCCAGGGGCCAAGCCAGTTACCAGTGTGGCTGCCACCTAGACTCCTCCCTTTGCCTGTTCCTGCCCTGACCTTTCTGACTGCTGGAGTTGTTCAGAAGCTGCCAGAGTTGAGGCTGCCTTCTTCTGACAAGAGTGCAACAGCTCAGCTGCAGCCGTCAGGAACAGCATCCACACTACCATGGAACAGAAACAGCTAGACCTGTGGGTGGGCACCGCTGTCCTGCCCTCTCTCCCTGGCTGCCACCCAGTGACTCTCTCCTGGTGGGAAATGGAACCCTGAGGCTGCCCAGGAGCAGGCTCTTCCTGAAAGCTGGCTGCTGCCACGTCTCACCCTTGGTGCACTCTCCAGCTGGGAGCTCTCTGCCTTGGGCTGCAGGCTTTTGTCCCCGAATCCTCGGGCCATTCTGAGTACCTGCTCTGCAGAGGTCCCTGATGGCCATGTGGCACTCGATGCCTCTTCTGATGCTCCCAGAAACCCCATGAGGTGGTGCCCCCACCCAAAGTGGATGAGGAAACTGAGGCCATGAACCTCGTGCAGGAGGCGATGTGGGGTGAGGACTCAGTCCCGCCTCTGCCTCCATCTTCAACCGCAACGGCCATCTCCAGGGCCTTCTCCCAGCGCCTGTTTCTGCCCTGCGCGAGCTCTCCTCTGGGTGCCTGGGAAGGTAGTGCTCGCTGTCCATTCTCAAGCTGCAGCTTAGTGTACATGTATAAACCCCAAGAGTCTTTGCACAAAGTTCAAGGAATAATGCCCGATTATTCCACCCAGGAAGCCGGCAGCACCAGGGTCAAGAAAGAATCCAAGCAGCCCCCAGCCACCCACTCGCCCTGCACGTTTCCTGTGGCTTCTTTTGGTTTGAAGGCAGCCGCCAGGCCCATTTCTGAAAGAACAGAGCCCTTAATACATGTCTGTGAACATGAAGTCCTGGGTTGGCGCCGCTGCCCCTCTCGCTGCTTCACTGTGAACATCTCATTGTGACATTCCTCCTAGTCCCTGTGTGTCCCCCTCCGCGGCAGTTAGCTGTAGAGTGACCCCAGCCAGGTCTACCTCTTCTACTTTGGAAGGAGGGTGGTGGAGTGCAGTTTTGTTCTAATAAGTTCAGTTCTCTTATGACTACTCTCCTCCTTCCTGTGGGAGCCGGTGCCTGGTTCTGAGAATTTGCCGAGTTCGTAGGTGCATAGTTCCCTGTGCATACTGCAGGCTTCCAACATGTGTTCTAATTGTCCCAGCAGGGTTGTAGCACTTACTCCATCTGCTGTGTAGTGTGGCATGTTATGAAGGCCCCTGCTTATCTGTCCACTGTGCTTTCTGAGTCTGGTGCCCCTGCGTGCCCACTTCTCGTGCACACATGAAAGTAATCGGCAATGCCCGTGGTTTCCTGCAGCAGCCACACAACCTTCGACTCGTGAGAGCCTCCACTGACCCAGAGCCATACCACCTGCTTTGAAGGAGATGTATGTCCCATTTGTTGCACACGCTCACCAAGGACCCGGGAGGCAAGCTGCTGTGGGGTCACCAGCAGGGACACTGGCCCCGAGTGTGCAAGCTGTCACTTAGTTTTTAACACTTCTTAGTTTCTTAACATGAAGAATGCTTCATAAGTTACTAAATCAATGCATGAGTTAGCATGTCTCCACATAAATATGGTACATATACTTTGTGGATGCTCCATAAGTGCTCTTTAATATGATTAGACTGCTAATTCTTAGTTTATTAAATTGGGCATTGCAAATTTATGTTGTTCTTGATAAACAAGCAGAGGTTTTATATTGCTGTCCCCGGTCTCCCTACCAACCCAGCTACAACAATGATTCTTTAAATTAATAAATAGTGACTACATTATGTGTTGGTGTCCCAGGGCTGTTGTGACAAAGTGCCGCAGACTATGTGGCATCTGTTAACTCAGTCTGCGTGCCGGAGGCCCAAAGTTGGGGTCTGCAGGGCCGTGCTCCCTCCAAGTGCACAGGATTTTAAGATCTTTGCCTCTCACAAGGTTCTGATGGTCTGGTGTTTCACAACACTGGTCCCTACGTGTGTCATTACAGGTTGTTTTCTTTCTGTGTCTTTGTTTTCTCTGATTTTGTAAAGACACCACTCATACTGGATCAGGTTTTTTTTGAACTTTTTCATCTGTCTCTTAGGAAGTCTTTAGTAAGTCCTTAGTAAACACAGATAGGGAATATATTTTTAATTTTCATTTTTATTTTTTTAGTTTTAGTGGCATTTTACAGTCATATGAATGGTCCCTGTGCAGAGCATCCTGCTCTTGTTTTATAGGTATGATATAAGTTTTAGAATTATGATTTTCTTTCCCTTTTTGCAGTATCTCCCTTTCCTCCATACTCAATTCTTTTATTTTTCTCAATTACATTTTACTTTTCCGATGTTAAGTGACCACTATTTATATGTGTGAACGATGTGGGAGCACACTGACTGGGAGCTCACAGTGTGTGGGTGAGCTGGGTAGACGGCTGGATGTTATTACAGATTGGTCAGGCTGAGCAGCCATTTCATCTCAGGACCTTGAATGCCCAAGGGTGAAATTGGGATGATGTAGTTTCACAGAGATTAACACTCCAGCTTCTGCTCGGTACAGGTATCCTAGGAACTGAATAGTTAATCGTCTTATGAGCTGTCATAATATCATATTAAAAGACCACCTTGTTCTCAGCCTCTCATCTCACCTCCTTGTAATATCATGACATAAACCCATGTCTATGCTCTAGATTGTGGACAGGCCTCTGGGAATGTGATTATGGCAGTTATGCGCCTTCTGCATGAGGCAATGCACCTGTTTTTCTCATTACCCAGCATTATTAATGATTCCAATGATTTCTTCAAGCTTCACCAGAGCTGTTTGGCAGACTCTCTTTCATATCACCCTATGCAGATATTTTCCTTATATTGCCTTCTCTGTTAATAAATCATGACTTCTTCATACACAGGTCCCATTTATCATTCGTTGTTATGGATTTATAGACTTTTAAATCTCCCACTATTTTAGGAAGCATAAAGTGCAAAGGTATGTTGTCAGTCCCCAGCTTCAACCAGAAGACAATCGCATTGTTATTCTGTTTCATTTTTCAGTGTGAAGTATCTGTTTCCTTTCTATTGGTTCACTGTGATAATATGTGTTGGAGGGGTTCCTTGTTATAGATTCGTACATGCCCACAAAATGACTCAGTTCATTTTATTCCCCATCACTTCCATTCCTTCCCCTCCTCCTGCTCTGCATTTGGCCTTTTCCACTTAACATAAAAAGTTCCATCTGTTTTCCTGCCTGTGACATACTTTGTTTTTCTTTAAGGCTGAATAAAACTCCATTGTGTATACAAATACTACATTCTCTTTAGCTGTTTATAGGTGCCAGGCCTGGCTTCATACTGTGACCCTTGTGCACTGTGCTCCTATAGCCAGGAGTGGACATTCGTGGCTACAGTTTGGCAACTTTAAGTCTCTCGGGGAAATCCTGAGGTATGGTAGAGCTGGGTCATATGGTGGCTGCATTCCTGAATGTGCAAGGAACCCCCACCGTCTTTTCCACTGTGATCATATAAATGACAGCCCCACCAATCGTGTATCAGTGTAACTTTCCCCCACATCCTCATCAGCAATTACTGTTATTTGTATTTTTGATGATTTCCATTCTCAATGCAGGGAGATGACATCAAAATGTAGTTTTGACTTGCATTTTTCTGACAACTAACGATGTTGGATGTTTTAAAATTTATTGGTTGGCCGTTTTTAATTCTCCTTTTCAGAAATGTCTGTTAGTTCACTTGCTCACTTGTTTTTCTTTTTTCTTTAGTGTTGTTGTGGACTTCTTTATATATACTGGATGTTAATCCTCAGTTGGAAGAGAAGCTAGCAAAGCTTTCTTCCATTCTGATCTTAAATTTTTTATCTTTTGTATAAAAATTAAACTTTTTCATCTGTCTCTAAGGAAGTCTTTAGTAAGTCCTTTGAAGACACAGATAGGGAATAGATTGTACTTTTCTTGGCTGGGCTGAAGTTTTTAAATTTGATGATATCTCTTTTATTAGTTCATAATAAATTAACCCCAACAATTTATTAATCCCAATAATTTATTGATTATTTCCTGAGTTCTAGGAGTGTTATCCAGGAGGTCATTGCCTACCCCTACGTGTTGGAGGGTCGACCTCTGGTTTCGTGCAAAGCTTCTGTTGTGGTTCTGAGATCATTGACCCACTTGAGTTGATCTGTGTGGAGGCTGAGAGAGAGTGTTCTAGTTATTCTTCAGTGTGGATATACAGTTTTCTGGTGTGGGCATTTGAGCTCAGGCTTTATCACTGAGCTATGCCCTCAGTCAGGGATTTTAAACTGTTTTTCTTTAGGTGTTTTGTTTGTTTGTTTGTTTTGTGGCCTCAACATGTGGTGAGAGGGAGGAGCTGCATCTTATTCATTTGTTTTATTTCAAATAATTCCAATTTCAACAGGAGAAATTATTGAACAATGAATTTTTACCCAATTATACGTGAAACGATTTTTTTAAAAAATATATGTTGCATTCTGTTTCAGATTTCTGTCTCTTAAAAATGTCATTGTTATCATTTTTGATATTAAACTTACACATATTTTCACAAATTTGCAAAATATAACAAAGTACCTAAGAGAACCAGAAACTGGCATCTGTTCATGGTGCCTGGTGTCTGTAATGCATGTGTGCTCCACTTCAGCTGGACACTGGCATTGCTGTGAGTGCTGAAGAGCCCCACTTAGCCACTTCAGGTCACATGGTGAACCTTGCTCTTGGGCTAGATTTTCTTTTACAGTGTGCCTGGTCACTGCTTATGAGGATTTGATCTTACAAATATGCCAGAATTCATTTCTGCAAGTGGTTTCCAACACTGGGCATCACGTCAATTTTAAGTTGTCTCTTTCCAGTTTCTGACCTGCTCCTGCGTTCACTCTGGGATCCTCGGTGTCTGTGGATTAGCCCTTCTCTTCTGTCACTGAGCATCCTCTGTCATCGCTGCTTCCTTCCACGCTCTGGAATCTGGCCAGTTCCTGGCCAGTGGGCTCCGTGTTCCACCCGTCCCATGGCAGCTCTGGACGATGCCCCACAGCCCCAGGCTGGCCCTGCACTCTTCAGGCCCCTGACCAGGGTCTCCGCCCTCAGCCTTTGGAGTGGACATGGCCTCCTCCAGGCATCTCTGCCAGGTAGCTCCTCCTCCTGTACCACATCGTAACTTGGGCTCCCAGATCCTCAGATGTCACCTTCCAAACGAGGTTGCCCTGACCACTCAGACGCTCGAATCCTTTCTCAATGTTCCTAATCCACTTTTGCCCAACTTTTTTTTTCCGGTAGCAGTTTCAGCGTCAAACAGACCATGTAACTCATTTCTGTCTCCACCTGCCTTTTCCCTGTCCTCTATCCCCTCAGAACGGGACCTCCAGGAGGACAGAGTCACCCTGTGCCTGGGCCTACTTTCACAGCATGTGACACACAACAGGCCTCAACACCGTTGTGAATGAGTGAGGCCCATTCGTTCTTTTTCTAAAACGCCCTGTTTTATCCTTGTGTTCCTTTGTCCCTTGCTGACGACCTTCCATGGGTCCTTGGCAGGGGATGAGTGCAGGCTCCTGGACCCTGCAGGGGGCAGGGAAGGATCTGGCTCAGGAAGCCCAGGTGGCAGGAGGGGCTGGTCACTGAGACAGCGGAGGAGCAGGGCAGGGGTCATGCCGGGGACTGTCCTGGAGCCTCCATGCGCAGTCTTCGCGCTCTCCTGGAAGGTGTAGAGGAAGGTGCAGGATGGAGCTCTGTGGTCAGGTGGGAGCGTCCTGAGTTTCCTTCGCTGCTCTGTGGAGGGCCACTGGGGGGGAGAGGGAGCAGGGGTGGGGACCCCTCTAAGGAGCCCCTGTGCAGGGGGGTGCTCAGGTCCAGGAAGGGGCCTCAGCAGCAAGACCCCAAGGCAAAGAAGTGTGCCCCTTGGCAGCGTGGCCCACAGGACTGAAGGATCAAGGCTCTGTGCATCGTTGCACAGGAGGAAGGCAGAGGCTGAGGCCTGGCTCCTGGTCTCTGATCTGAGGGTGCGTTCAGCAGCGTGTTCCTGTGTGCATGCAGGAGGTCAGAGTCAGGAGTGCAGTGACTTCCAACCCACGTGTCTGAAGGCTTGGGCTGCTCAGGTGGAGCTCCTTGAGGATGCTCAGAGGGTCTGGAACTGTGGCAGCCTCTGGAACAGAGATGGACACTGAGGTGTGCAGCCTGTGAGTGGGGCCTGAAGTGCTGGGCAAACCTGAGAACCTAGGGAAGGGAGAGGGGATGGGGAGAAGACCCCCCAGAGGAGAGTCTGGAATGGAATGGAGACAGCCAGCAAAGAGGGAGCCAGCAGAGGCAGCCCTGGGAGCAGGGGCAGCCCACCGGCTCCTCCCAGGATGTGAGGCCCGTGGCCTGGAGGGTAGCTCTGGAAGTGATGGCCAGGAGCCATGACTTGACATTCCTTAAGGACAAGGTCGGCAAGCGGGATGGAGAGTTAGAAGGGGTCTGCGGTCCTACTCTGGGCTCTGAAGAGGAGCGTGCATCCCAGAAGTGGAGCTCCATGAGGGCCCGGCAGCTCCTCTGGACAGCCCCTGGAGAGATGCCCAGGAAGCCACAGGGGGCTGTCCCTGCTCTCTGAGGCTCCTTCCACACTCATGCCCTTAGACTGTGGCCCTTCACAGACCTCATCAAGGTGGACGAGTCACCTGTCACGTGAGAGGTTCTTTTGGTACAGATGCCCTCCAGAGGGTCAGCCTAGGCCGTAGTGCCTCAGCTTGCTGCAGGTGGCACTGGTACAGGGACACTCTCTGTGCAGTCTTGGTCTGGAGGGGCTGTTGAAGACAGCACATGGGGGCCATGGGAGTGCAGCTGTTTTGCCATGGGGACAAGAGTCCGAGGAGCTGCTCTCTGACGTTCTTGATAAGCTTGAGGAGCACGGAGCACTCTCTCCTGGCAGGTCAGCCAGGGTGGTGTGGCTTGGAGGTGGTGGCGGCTGCCCTGTCACTCCCTGCTGCCTGAATCCCATCATGGCCAGGGGGTGACGAGGAGGTGCTGCGCTCCCTGTTCTGCTGTTCCCCGTGCTGCTGTCACTGCACTCAGTGCTGGCTCCCTACTCTATCACTGCACTCAATGCTGGCTCCCTACTCTGCCACTGCACTCAGTGCTGGCTCCCTACACTGCCACTGCACTCAGTGCTGGCTCTCTACTCTGTCACTGCGCTCTGTGCTGGCTCCCTCCACTGCCACTGTACTTGGTGCTGGCTCCCTCCACTGCCACTGTTCTTGGTGCTGGCTCCCTACTCTGCCACTGCACTTGGTGCTGGCTCCCTATCTGTCACTGCACTCAGTGCTGGCTCTGTGCGCTGTCACTGTGCTTGGTGCTGGCTCTCTTCTCTGTGGACCTGGAATGCAATGGTGTCACCCATGTCAGAGTTGGGCCGACAGAGCCCTGAAGGGAGAGCCTGGGCCTCCTGAGCTGGGAGAGTGCAGCTGGACAAGGGACTAATGGGCACTGAACACACCCAGGCACCCTTTGCGCTACCTGTAGAGAGCCCAGCTGACCTCACACACAAGTGGATGACCCTGTGCGAGAGGACAGCACTGCAGGGAGAGGTGGCCGAGTCCCCAGATTCCTGCTGGTGGTGGGACGGGCACTCGAGTGGGGCAGTCTGGCCAGGTCTACCCGGTTTGCCCCTTTGTGTTGAAGAGCGTGCCAGTGTGCACACTGTAACCCACTTTGCCTGCACACCTGTCACAGCCACCTGCCTCTAGCAGACCCGCACTCCTACTCATTCTGGAAACTGTCGCTCTTTGCAACATGACGGGTCAGCTCCCGTCCAGACTCCCCAGCTGATTTTAGCAAGACGGTCTCCCCTCAGCATGTCCGCCTGATGAGTGGCGCTCATGGCCGCCTGTCATTAGCAGGAGCTTCCTGACTCTGGTGTCCCTGGCACGATGCAGAGGGAGTGGGCACTTCAGATCCACATGACAGACGACCTGCTCGCTCAGGTGCGCCTGTGTTTCCTCCGCTGACAGCAATGTCACAATTCCTGCTTCTTGTCTGAATATTAATTAGTATTTAAGACTCATTAAGCTGGTTTTAGTAATTTATTTCATCCTGTAATTAGATATTATAATTAGATTATATCTATCAGATTTTCAACTTTCCTTTAATAAGAAATTGTTCAATATGTAAAGATAAAAATTTATCAAATTATAACACATCATTTGAGCTAGATAAAAATCCGGTTTTGCAATAGTTGAATAATAGCATAATGACAGTTTGGAGTTTTGTTTTTATGGGAATGTGTATTTTCTAGGTGGTGAGTTGTCCCAGGCATTGTGGAACCTTTCCAAGTGACAACTGTCCCTGGAACTAAGCCTGACCTTCAGAAGTGGGAGGACTCTGGTGCCATACCCAGCAGCACCTCTTAACTCTCCCGTCCTGAGACTCCCCGTGGGAACTGGCCTAAAGGGTATGTGTGGCAAGTGGGAATGAGGACCAACGGCAGTCCCAGGTCCTGTGTTGCAGTGCAGTGGCATCCACACCCGGGTGAACTAGTTCCAAAGGCAGATGCAAAGAGCAGTTACTCTCTCTTACTAGGTACTTTAAAGTTTTAAATAATTTTTACAAGGAAACCACCCATGTGTAATCAACAAAACTGTAATCCTTGGCATAAATATGGAATATCATTAGTTTTAATTCAAGCATGGCAGATTTGAAAAACAAATAGAAGTGTAAAATGGAAGGATAAGCCAAGAGAAAATACTTAAAACGGGAAAAATTTTAATAACTCCACAAAAGATTATCCAAATGGCCAGTGAACATATATTCAAGCTCATTATTACTACTCAAGGAAATACAAATTAAAACCACAAGATACCATTACATACACACATATGACAGAACTTAATAATTGAAAATATGTATAAAGAGCAACATGATCTTTTATGTATTCTAGTAGCAGTGAAATCTGTACTAGTTTGGAAAACTGCTTAGTATTATTTCTTAAACTTGAAGATATACATACTTGATGACAAAACATTTTTATCCCTGAATATGTACTACAGAGTAATTAACTGCATAAGTATACCAAGAGACATGCACAAGAATAAAATTATGTCATTTGCAAGTGTAATGGTGGAACTAGAAAATATCATGCTAAATGATATAAACCAATTCCAAGAAACCAAAGGCTGAATGTATTCTCTGATAAATGGATGCTGATCCACAGTGGGAGTGGGGGTAGGGAAGAATGAAGGGCCTTTGGATAGTGCAAAGGAGAGTGAGAGGAGGGTGAGGCATTGAGGATGGGAAGGACATTACAATTAAACAGATACTATAGCTTATATACATGTATAATTACAGTACTGGTGTGACTCAGCACCATGTACAACCAGAGGAATGAGAATGTATGCTCCATTTGTGTACATTGTGTCAAAATGAATTCTGCTTTACTGTCATGTAAAACCAGTTAGGACAAAAAAAAATCACAGTACCTGGCACATAGTAGGTGTTCAATAAATATTGTTAAAATAATTTACACAAAAGAATGTTCATAATAGCAAGTTTTATCAGTAATAGAAAAACATTGTTGGGCTGGGGTTGTGGCTCACTTGTAGAGTTCTCACCTAGCAAGTGTGAGGCTCTGGGTTTGATCCTCAGCACCACATAAAAATAAAATATAATAAAAGCAAAAAAAAATTTCAACCATAAAAAAATAAATTACATCTTATGCAGAAAACTGGAAGAAAATTTAGTACAACAAACACCATTATCAGTGATGCTTACATACATAACTTTGAGAGATGACAATATTCTTTTTTTATATATGTACCACATTTTGTTTATCTGCTCATCTATTGACGAATTCTTGGGATTCCTTCCACCTTTTGGCTACCTTGCACATCTCATTCCCTAAGGATTAGTGGTGTTGAGTACCTTTTTGGCCCTTTTTTTGAAAAAATATCTATGTAAGTCCTGTGCCCATTCTCTAACCAGAATTTTTAAATAATTTATAAATAGAAATTCTTTATACATTCAGGACATGTATTGGAGACATGATTTCCATGATACTATTTAGTATTTTAATACTAATTAGTACTCATTCAAAATAAGTTCAGTTTCCTGATACTTTGGAATGAGAATCATAAGAAATAAGGCTGGACTAGTGTGACTTAAGGTTATCACTTTCTTTAGGAATATAAAACACAATATCAGAGTAGATTTAAGCCGCTGTTTTAATTTAAAGTGGCTATCTACTTCAGTGACAAGAAAAATCTATTTGTGAACTTAGTATTTAAATAGTTTTTGAATTTTGTTTCCCCAAAGCACATACATTATATGGTCAGATGGAAAAACATTTATATAATGAGAAATTGTTAGATATCATACATACACAGTTGCCTAAAATTTATTTTCAAATATATTGCTGAATTGCTGTTAGTGATAGCAGTATTTTAAAGTTCTTTTTGTAGAAAACATTTTTCTTTTTTGCTCTTTACAAATCGGTCCCCTCACATGGTTGATTATAAATCTTGTTTTTCATTTTTTCCTCATATTAATTAATTCATATGAACTACTCTTTATAAAGATGAATTTTAGTTTTTAAAACATTCTTCAATCATTAATAGGAAGAAGAAAATAATCTCATTTCCCAATTCACAAATTCTTTATGATATAATTTTACATTCACATGAAAATATCATTCTGTCCTTCATTGCTAAAGACATATGTACTCTCTGACTTCAGCAAATTTAGAGAAAGTATTGTTTCCTTTTTTTAGGAGGTCTCTAGTTTAAAGCTTCAGGGGAAGGTGTATTGTTACACCTCCTAAACCTTTTAGGCACATTCTTCACGTCTCTGTGCTTTACTTCCTTTATTTGTGCCATGTTTATGATAAAAAGGCTTATCTTACAGGGATGTAATAAAGATTAATAAGATAATGCATGAGAGAACATGGACAGAGAAATACAAAATAGTAATCTTTCTTTGGTTTAATATCTAATTTTTAAGTGTTTATAAAATATGTCATTTATTTTAGTAAATTCTGCCAGGTTTTTTTGGGGGGGTACTTCCCATGTGTAGGAACTCTAGTAAAAATCAATAGAAAAACTATATTTTAAGGTGTTTACATTTTAATGAAGAACACTGAATTACAATATAAGTGGTTAATACAAGTAATATTATGAGACCACCATGGTAGATCTCACTAAATCTGCATAGAGCAATCAGATAAAAATTCATGTGAATTTGTTGGATGAATAATGATTTACCTAGTTAAGTGTGTTTGACCTTAGTTATTTGAATAAGTCATGAAAGATAAATACTGAAGAACTATTTATGTTGCAAATTGAAATGGGAGAATGTAGTAAAATTCTGACTAGATCTTATAATGGGGAAAAATATCCTAAAAATGTTACTGGGAATACTGACAGAACTGGAATATGAAATGTAGATTAGGTAATAGATCTTTATCAATATCTAATTTCCTGAAATGTATCACTGTACTGAGCTTCTGCAAAAAAAAGATAAAAGAAAGTAAGGAAGGAAGAAAAGAAAGAAAGAAAATACTTATTCTAAAATATACCACTGAAATATTAAAGGAGTCAATATCAAATATCAAATATTTGAAAATTTGTGATACATTTGATTTTTTCATGTATTCCAAAAATGATCTCAAAAGCAATCAGAAATATTTTCTGTTCTTCTCCAAGGAACTGGAAAGTGTCAAAAACTACTCTTAAAAGGAGTAAAATGGTGCACAAGAATGATGAAGTTTGTGGCAAAATGTTAAAAACAAATTACTGACCAAATATATAGGAGTTTATGTGTTATTTATGCAACTTTTCTGTGAATGTGCTGTCGCTTCAAAAGAACAAAAATAGAGAAAAGGCTTACTTGGAATACAAGTTCATTAAGAGCCACTGTAAATATCCTAAAGGCTAAGTTCATTGGGTATTTAGCAAGGCCAACACTTAGAAAGCATCTGGAGCCCATGAAAGAGTATGATTAATTTGTAAGTGGAGGCTCGGCCTCGCTCAGTGGCGCCATGAGAGGAAAAGTTTGCAGGAGCGCTGCGGGGCCTCGCGCGACCTGACGCCCGCTCCCTCTGCGGCGCCTGGTCACGCCCAGGCCCCAGCGCCCGGCGGCGTCCTGGCCCCGAGCCTCCTCCTCCGACCCCAAGGGTCGCCTGGGGGAAACACCTTGGGGCTCCTCAGGCGGGTGGAGGAGCAAGGGTCCCAGGAAGACCCACGGTTAGTGCGGAGGGTCGGGGCGCGTGGCGGGGCGCTCCGGAGGGCAGGCCCCGCGCGGCCCTGGCCCCCGCCCCCCGCGCGGCCCTCGCCCCCCCGCTCCCCCCGCCCCCCCCCGCTCCCCCGCCCCCCCCCGCTCCCCCGCCCCCCCCCCGCTCCCCCGCCCCCCCCCCCCCCGCTCCCCCGCCCCCCCCCCCCCCCGCGCAGCCCTCGGGCCCCCCCCCCCGCGCAGCCCTCGGGCCCCCCCCGCTCCCCCCGCCCCCCCCCCCCCCGCGCGGCCCCTCCCCCCCGCGGGGCGCCCCGCTACCCCCATTGCGCAGGCCCGGCCGCCCCAGCGCGCATGCCCTGGGCTCAGGAGCGCTGCTGGCCCCCAGCCGCCCCTGTGATCCTGTTGGCTGCTGTCAGGTCCCAGCCGCCACTGGCTGCGCCGTTTGGACCTCTTGCGGCCTGGCGGTGAGTTTCCTGCGTGAGCAGCGGCGGGGGCGTTCTCCCGCGCAGGGGCGGGCGACGTTCCGCGCCCCCACTTTGCTGCGACCTTTGCGGGCTCGCCGGCGGGTGCGGGCGGTAAGCGTCTGCGTGGGGCGGAGGGACGCTGTGCTGCGGGAGGGAGAGCTCCGTGTCAATTTTTTTCTGGCACCAACCGCGGCCGGAGTCTGTGGCGCGTGGGCGGTGAGCGCGGGGACCCCGGCGTGGCAGAGCCATGGATGGACCGGATGGGGCCTTGGACTCTGCAAAAAGCTGCGGTCACTGTCGCAGCGAGACCGGGAGATGCGCTCCCGGGTCCATCTGGGGGTTGGCTCGTCGGGCGGTGGGGCCGGGTGGACTCCGGCGCCCTCGCTCGCTTTGTAGTCGGGCTCCTAGGAGGAAGACAATGGGAAGCCCCTGTCCTCCGCCTGGTCCTGCTCAGACCCCCGCGGAGGAAGCGGAGCGAGTCCACCTTGGCCAAAGAGGACATCATCGATGGGTTTGCCAGGACCAGCTTTGTCCCTTTTGAAGGGCTGGAGGTAAGCGCCCCCTCCCCCACGTCTGCCTTTACGCACAAAAATTGGAAAAAAATGGTTTCTGTGTTCCTTCCAGAAACAGCACTGTTACTTGCACTTGGCTTCTGCTCCTAACTTTGCTACTCTGTATGTATTTAACCCTAAGCAAACTTCATAATCTTTTGTACCTCATTTTATTTTTTTTTAAAGAGAGTGTGAGAGAGGGGGACAGAGAGAGAGAGAGAATTTTAACATTTATTTATTTTTTTCTTAGTTCTTGGCGAACACAACATCTTTGTTGGTATGTGGTGCTGCTGAGGATCGAACCCCGGGCCGCACGCATGCTAGGCGAGCGCGCTACCGCTTGAGCCACATCCCCAGCCCCTGTACCTCATTTTAAAGGTGTTGAATGTATAGATTGCTACTACACCTTCCAGCAGTGGAAGTATGTGATTTTACAGATGACTGAATGCTCTGGATAAGATTAAGAAAGCTTTTTTTTTTTTTTTTTTTTTACAGTGTCTACAGGTCAATCCAAAGTGCTGTAAATGTCCTCAGCTCTTAGGTTGTTTGGTATCATTGAAAACTATAGTATGGAGTTGTTTTTTAAAATAGGCTCAAATTTTCACTTGTCTTAGTGTTTCACTTTGACTTGTAGTGATACCTACTTAGAACTTTAGGGAAGATGGGTTAACTAGTGCAGAGGATGACAAGATGTCTGGAAAAATCATTATTTGAAATACTCTCCAGATAAATAAATAAATATTCTCCCAGTATTAGGGATTGAACTTAAGGGTGCTCTTCACTGAGCTACATCCCCAGCCCTTGTAAGAATTGCTTTATTTTGAGGCATGGTCTTGCTACATTGCCCAAGTTGGCCTTGAATTTGTGATCCTCCTGCCTCAGCCTCCTCCATAGCTAGGATTGCAGGCATGTGCCACCATGCTTGGCACTCTGGTTATATTATTTATTGTGCTGCCATATGAATTTTCCACCTGTTCTTCTAACTAAACTTAATTGTGTGTATGTTTATATATTTATCTATTAGGGGATTCTATCTTAAAATGAAATAGCGGCATAAAAAGGAAAAACCACAAGTATTACAGAAAGTCTTTAAATAGATATTGGTTTTAGTTTTACCATGTATAACCTGTGTATCTTTGTGCAATTTATTCAAATCTCTGATCACCTGGCTCCTTGGATGTGAATTCGAGTGATAACATTGCTTATATTTCTTTATATCTATAGAGTAAATGCTGGCATTACTCAAATAAGAAGGGCTTAGAATTATAACTGTTGATAACTCCTTCAAAAAGATGTTCCAAGAAGTAAAATGGGCCTATGAAAAATTCTTTAAACATAAAGTCCTATCCACCTGTTCATCATTATTAATTGTTACTATTGTTAGGCTTTTCATGCAGAATGCATGCTTCTTAATTAATATTTGGATTATCAGATATGAGTTTTAATTTGTGGAATATAGTTTTTCTTTAATGCTATCAAGACATATTGCATTAATATTTATTGGTACTATCTTTCCCTTCCTAGAGAAGTCCCTACATTATCATGATTTATTTAATTTATTGAACGTTTATTTTAAATAAACATTTAAGAATGTATATTTGCTATGCTCTGCTTTAGCTATATCAAATTTTGACACACAGTGCTTTGTTTTCAATGTCATTGAAATTACATTGTGATTTTCTATAAAACCCTTGTTTTTTGTAAAAGAATGCTTTTGAAATTTATTCCTGTCCTAATTTTTTTTTTATTTGCAATTGGTTTGTTGACAAAACCAGGTCATTTGTTTTATAGTTTGTCTTACTCAAAATTTTGGTAATGTATCCTTGTTACATGTTTCTTTGTCCCCTCTATTTCCTGAAATTTGACTATTAAATCTAGAGCCTTAATCAGGTTTTAGTGACACATCTCTGGCAAGAATATAGTAGCCAGGCATGGTGTAACTCGCCTGTAGTTTCAGCTATGCTGGACGCTGAGGTACGAGGATTGGTTGAGCCCAGGAGTCAGCCTGTACAACACAGGGAGACTCTGCCTCCAAAAAAATAGAGAAAAAAGAAAGAAAACTTCATAGGTATTATTTTTGTGTTACCATTAACTGACAGTAACATGTTATCATCTTTTCTAATGTTAGCCATCAACAATTATTGTCTGCATCTTAAACAGTAATTGATAAAGGACAAGAGTGTATGTAAACATTACTTTTAACTGTTGTTGAGATATTTCTATAAAACAAACGCACTCATATCAGCAATTTGACTCCCCAGATCAAATTCAGTCAGAAGAGGTCATATGAAAATGGGATAATTTCTTTCTCTTTACTGGATGTTTTTTTTTAAATAATGGACTTGTTCTCTAGCATGAACATGATGAAGCGTTCTTTTCTTAGTATCATTATGAAAGCACAGAATGAAACTTATGTGATTGTTTCAATTATGGAATCATGACACCAAATTTGTTCAGATTTTTGCATTAGAAACCATCCTGAGTCCTTCTAACATAAACTCCAATATATTTTCATAGTTTTCTTAATTGTTTCAAGATCATCTTGTGCATTTTTATTACTATTATTATTATCAATATATATTATAAAAAGTATTGGGTTTTACTCTGACATTTCCATATATACATGTATCATATTTTGATCATGTCTACCCTCCATTCTACTTTCTCTTGCTCTTTGCCCACCCCCCAGTATCCTTCCCCCTTCCCAATAATTTTTTTTCTACTTCAATTCATCTCCTTCCCACTTTTTACCCTTTGAAAAAACACTAAGGAATGGTCTATTTGGATTTTTTTTTTTGGTGGTGGTGGTGGGGAGGGGGGAACTAGGGATTGAAGCCAGGGGTACTTAGCCATTGACATCCCCTATTTATTTTTACTTTGAGACAGGGTCTCACTCAGTTGCTAGGGCCTTGCTTAGTTGCTGAGGCTGGCCTTGAACTTTTGGTGCTCCTACTTCAGCCTCCCAAACTGCTGGGATTACAGGTATGCACCACTATGCCCAGCTCTAGTTGGATTTTATGGTAAATCTATTTTTAGTTTTTTGAAGAATCTGTAAACGGTTTTCCATACCAGCTATACTAATTTACATTTTCATCAACAGTTTATACAGATTCATATTTTTTCCACATTTCAACTAGCATTTGTTATTTTATTTTTTGCTTTTGCTTTGGTTTGTTTATTTATATGACAAGAGCCATTCTGAATAGGGTGACAGGAATCTCCATGTAGTTTTTTGTGATTTATTAAGGCTAAAGATATTATTTTTACATATATTTGTTGTCTTGTATTTGTATTCTTTTGAGAAATGTCTGTTCAGATCATTGGTCCAGTTACTGATTGGAATATTTGTTCTTTCTGAAGATTAATTCTCTGTCAGATGAATAGCTGGCAAAGATTTTTCCCCATTCTATAGATTTTCTCTTCACTCTCTTGGTGGTTTCCTTTGCTGTGCAGCAGAGTTTTGATTTATTGTAATCCTATTTGTCAATTGTTGCTTTTGTTTCCTGAGATATCAAAGTACTATTCAGGAAATCATTGCATGTTCCAGTATTTTGAAGTGTTTCCTATATGTTTTCTTCCAGTAGTTTCAAAGTCTTAAATTAAGATTTTGATCCATTTTGAGTTGATTTTTCTTCAGGGTGATTGAAATCTAGTTTCAGTCATCTGCATGTGGATATCCAGTTGTCTTAGTACCATTTGTTGAAAAGACTTTTCTCCAGTATATGACTTTTGGAACTTTATTGAGATCAGCTGTCTGAAGATACATGGGTTTATTTCTGGGTCCTCAATTCATTTATATATATATATATATATATATATATATATATATATATATATAGAGAGAGAGAGAGAGAGAGAGAGAGAGAGAGAGAGATTGTAATGAAAATTGTATTATCTGTAAATAGGGAGATATATCTTATTTATGTTTATATTCTTTTTTTAATATTTATTTTTTTAGTTGTAGTTTTACATAATACCTTTATTTTAATGTGGTAGTGAGGATCAAACCCAGGGCCTCACATTTGTGCTAGGCAAGTACTTTGCTGCTAAGCCATAACTCCAGCCCCTTTATATTCTTTTTTTTTGTATCCATGGATATCTGTTTTTATGTCTATACCAGGTTTTTTTTAAATTAAATAGCTCTGTAGTATACTTTATTTATTTGCTTGTTTAGTCATTTGTTTATTTAATTTTAGCATTACAATTCTTAATACACCTTTATACCATAATTTATCATATTTTTGATTGTATATAAGGTATGTTGACACCAAATTCACATCTCATATTTTGTATACTGATGAGGGTCTCTATAGTATATTTTAAAATAAAGGATTACAATGCCTACATCCTTAGTCCTTTTGCTCAGAATGATTTTGATTATTTGTGGTCTTTGTTCATTCCAGATGAATTTTAGGATTTTTTTTCTATTTCTGTGAAGAACTGTGAAAGATGTCATTGGTATTTTGATTGTGATTGCATTGAATCCATACATCACTTTCAGTACTATGGCTGTCTTAACAATATTAATTCTTCCAATCCATGAACATGGAGGATCTTTACATCTTCTACTCTCTAATCTCTTTCTTCACTACTTTCCAATTTTCACTGTAGTAATCTTTCGACTCCTTGTTCAAGAAACACTGATTTCTTTCTCAGTCCATTCATTACTGATATATAGAAAAGCTATTGATTTTTGTATATTGATATTGTATCCCTACTACTTTGCTGAATTTATTTATCAGTTTTGAGTCCTTTGGTGGAATCTTCAGGATTTTCTCAGAATATAATTGTATTATCTGCAAATAGGGATAATTCAACTTCCTCCTCTCATATTTATGTCACTTTAAATATTTTTCTTACCTAATTGCTCTGGTTAAAATTTCAAGCAATGTACTGAATGAAAAGGTTGAGAATAGATACTCTATTTCCTGATTTTAGAGGAAATGCTTTCAGTTTTTCCCCATTCAGAATGATGATGGATATAGTTTTATCATATATAGCTTTTATCATAATAAGGTATCTTCTTTCTATATCTAATTATTCAGAACTTAATCATGAAGGACTGTTGAATTTTACCAAGGACTTTTTCTGCATCTATTGAGATGATCATGTGATGTTTATTCTTGATTCTATTTATGTGCTGTATGCTGTATTACATTTATTGATTCATATATATTGAGCCATCATTGCATCCTAGGAATGAAACCAACTTGATCATGATATATGCTCTTTTTAATGTGCTGTTGAATTCCATTTGAAAGTATTTTAATGAGGATATATATTATCTATGTTCATCAGGGACATTGGTCTATAGTTTTTTGTTGTTGTTGTTGTATCCTCATCAAGTTTTGGTAACTGGGTGATATATTGCAGAATGAGTTTGAAAGGGTTTCTTTCCATTTTAATTCATGGAATAGTTTGAGGAGCATTGGTGGTCGTTCTTTAAAAATCTGGTAAAAATTCATCAATGAATCTGTCTGGTTCTTATACTTTTATGTTGGGAAACTATTTATTACTGCTTCAATCTCATTGCTTATTATTGATCTATTTAGATTTTTTTATGTCCTATTGGTTCGATTATGGTAGGTCATCTGGGCCCAGAAATTTGTTAATTTTTTCTAGAATTTCCAGTGTATTGGTATATAGTTTTACTCAATATTGCTAATGATCCTATGAATTTCAGTGATATGTGTCATATTATCCTTTTTTCATCTCTTTATTTGTTTGGTTTTTCTTTTTTTTTTTTTTGGTTTTTTAGTAGCTAAGTATTTGTCAATTTTGTTTATCTTTTCAAAGAACCACCTTTTAATTTAATTGATCCTTTCTATTCTTGTATAAAATAAGTGGTTTTTATTTTGAAATTGCATATAGACACTGTCTTTCTTATAAGACTGCAAGTGCTCCTGCAACCCCTCTAATAAATAAGCACCACCCAACTTTTTTGAGGTCCAATGCTATTTCCAAACCACATGTTTCAAACATCCTGCCATCGGATGCACCCAAGAGGAGGTGTGCTCCATTGCTTCCAATGGCAGCATCTCAGAGTGCCCCTCAGGACCTTACAAACATACAGGAGAGGCCAGCTTCTTGTGTGCTGAAATCCACAAGTGTGGAGGAGACTGATAAGGTGGGTAGATTTGTTTTGTTTTACAGGATGAGACAAGGTTACGTAACTTAGACCCCCAAGAAAGTTAGTAACAGTTATTAATATGTAATAACATGAATAAGTACTTAACTAAAATTGGTACTGGGAAAAGATTATATGTAGTTTGATGCAATGAAGAATAAGTTGCTATTTTAAGGAGCTTTTTTTTCAAGCAAATAGCTGGTCTATAAACATTAAGTCTTACTTAATGCATATATTACAGATGAAAATGCTTATTTTCAAATGAAAATGTTTTTAAACAACAGTCTTTGTGCTACTTCATGGGCTTCTAATTTGTATGTCTTCTTTACCTAATTTTGAGATTCTGCAGAGGAAATACTGGTGTGTACCTAAAATCAATACTCTATTTTTTAAAATGAGCCTTTTAATAGAACATATTGTGATTACCTTTATGTGTTCTTATGTTCAAAGCATTGTTCTATGTGTACCTTTTCCTTTAAATTTTATTTTTATTCTTTTTCTTTATTGTCTTATTTTTACTCCCCCAATTATTATTGGTTCCCTTTAATCCTAAATTTGGGAATCTATTAGCAAACAGCTTTTTATGACTAAGCAATCTGAACATTCTTGCTTTATTCATGTGGAAGGTAGATGATTTTTCAAGTAAATGTGATTGAACATAAGATGATGTATTATGTTGCTTGTAATCACACAATGATTTTAATGACTTTGAGAGCAATTTTTATTTTGAAGTATTCAATACAACAGGTGGTCTTCTCATATATGGTTGAAGGATTTTATTTCCTCCTCAGAAATTTAGTAAATTCTAGCCTCAAGAAATGAACTCTTCCCATCACCTAATATGCATTTGGGTACTTTCTTAATTAAAAAAAAAAACCCAGCAACTTGATTATAGTTTTTTTTTGTAAACTATCATGTGTGTCTTTAGAACATAGCAATTTGAATAGAAACACATCTTTAAAGAAATGCTTAATGAAGTTGTTACTTAGAAAATCAACTCTCTTATTTCTATTAAGACGTCTAATTTAATGTTTGTGGTGTAAAATCTCATAAATCAAGAATTTTTTTCTGTGATGGAGTCATTTTTCTGACAAACTTTTCCAGAGTTACTGCTTGGTAGTTGAGTGAAGCTTTGCAAAAAAGGTGATCATTGAGTTCAGTCTTGAAATGAGTGTGGGAGTCCATCGGTCAGGTGGAGGACCCTGTCCAGAGATTCAGTTCCTGAATACAATAGCTTGCCTGGGTGTGTGCAAGGATCAGATTGAACCAGCAAGGAAATCTAGAACCAAGTTAGGGTCAGAGACTTCATTTTGTGCTTGTAGCTTCTTTGCATTTCTTCATAGCAAAAGCATTTTTAGGGTTTTTTTATACTTGTATTTACCCTAAAATTACATCCTAAGTGTGTAAGTTATTATACTCTCAAGTAGTTACCAAAGCATCTTTTTCTGTATATAGAAATCATCATAGCCCCTGCTTATAAATCTTTCTTCTGGATTTCCTCATTTAATCCATTCCAGTGAAGTTCCTTTGTACTTGGATCCCCAGGAGGTCTAGGTTGTCTCTTAAAATTCTGGACTGTGCTACCAGTGACCTTACTGAAAGCTATTTCTTTTGATTCTCGCCCTCTGCTCTATGACCACTTGGTGCCCTCTGTTAAGTAATCTTTTTTTAGTATGTTGCCTTTGGCAAACTACACATCTTTATACAATTTTTGATTATTTTTTCTTTTGATCTGGACATCTGGATAGTTCTTTGGTGTATTGTTCAGCAGAACCCAGAATTTTATTTGTTTTTCCCTAGAGAAGCTGAAGAACCATTTTTTATTTATTCATTACAAAAGTGCATGTATGCACACACGTGAATTCTTGGTTTGCCTAGGCATCTTAGTGCCTTTTCCTTACATTCCTGGCCATATTTGATGTGAATAGTCACCCTTTGGTCCTGATTTTTTATCTTCTGCTGCATCTCACTGTGTACCTCCGTACCTTGCACAGATCCAGGAGGAGTCAGTTTTTGTTGTTGTTGTTTTTTTTTAGATGGGGATTGAACCAGTGATGCTTTATCACTGAGCAACATCAAAAGGTCTTTTATTTTTAATTTTGAGACAGAGTCTCGCTAAGTTGTTGAGGCTGGCTTTGGACTTGCAGTCTTCCTGCCTGAGTCCCTGGGATTACAGGTGTATACCATGGTACCCTGCTAGGAACCAACTTCTTATACTTTAACCACATCCTATTTTTATTTTCCTTGTTGTCACTCTTTTACCCATTGTCTGAATTGGAGATACCGGAATTCATGATTCACTATGTTCACTCTACTCTTTAAGAGGCAGCACATCTGTTCTTTTGTTAAATCCATGGGCTGATAATTTTCACTATGTGATTTTAATAGTGTCCCCCTAGGTCCAGGTCTTAAATAAATGAAGTCATATTTAAAACTAGTGTTTTGTGGATGTACTTATGGGTGTAGAGATGAGAGCATCTTAATTTTAAGTTAGACCCAAATCCACAGGTGAGTATGCCAATGATGAGTCCACAGAGAGGGCACATAAGGTGAAGACAAAGCAAAGGTGATGTCATGCTGCTGCATGCAGCTAAGGAGCACCAGCAGCCAGCAGAAGCCATGGGATCATGGCCTTTCCAACTCCTTGATTTCCTTGATTTCAGATTTCTGGCCTTAGAAACCATGAAAGAAGAACTTTGGGTTGATCTAAGCTACTCAGTCATGGTAATTTGTTATAGCAGTTATAGGAAACCAATATATCGGTAACTCCAATTGTAACTCCAATCCTGGTATTCTTCTGGTTGTACCTTGACCTCACTGTTACTTAGTGACTCATTACACGAATAAATCAACATATTTAAAACCAAAATCATTTTTTCCCTCCTAGACTGAAAAGCTAAAGATCATTTTTTAGTTTTTTCCTTATTCTTTCACATCTACTTAGAAACCAATTCTTCACATAGTCACCCTTCATAATGTCCTCCATTTCCTTTGCTGAAGTCATTCCTAGGAAAATACAGGCAGAGTAAGGTGAGAAATAGTATTGAACTTATCCTCAGGATGCTCTAAATGGAGCAAGCTGCCACATTTCTATTTGTTAATTATCATTTCCCAGTTCAGAAACCTCAGTTTGCTGTGATTGATTTTCTGGGTCTCAAGTTTCTTTACAGACTGATCATAACTTTTAAACTTTTAATCCTCATCATTTTCAGGATGCTTTTAACTCTGACCACAAGATTTGACTTACTGTCTCTCATGTGAAATCCTGCTTCCTTTCCTTTCATAATTGAATGGCCCGATTGCAGGTACAAAAGTGCATGTATGCACACACATGAATTCTTGGTTGCCTAGGCATCTTAGTGTCTTTTCCTTACATTCATTCCTACTATCCCATTCAGTGGATCCTGTTTTTTTTTTTTAACTTAATGAAGAATTTTTTTTTTCAGATTTTATCATAGAATACTTTTTACTTTCTCTTAACATGTCTCCCTGTGCCTTTTTATTTTTTTATGTATATGTTTAGGTAGCATGTTCATATATTACATAATGCTAAAGATAAAAAGGGGAATACAGTGAGAATCATCATTTTCTGCTTTGTCCTCAACTAAATTCTTCTGCCCAAGGCAACCAATATTGACAGTTCAAGTCCCTTTCAAGAGCTAATGAATGTATGCAAATTCAAGTCAATACTCATACTACCTATTGTTCTTTTCCCATGGTCATGTGCTACCTATACCATGTTATTCCTCACTTTTGGTACTTAATGATTCATTTTGGATATCCTTATTAGAACATAGAGGGCTTCCCTTGTTTAAAGATTGAATAATATTACATTGATGGATATAACAGGATTTACTTACCCTGTCATCTAAAGATAAATATTAGGGTTAAATTGTTATTGTTTAAAGCGTAAAGCTCTGTTAAATTTTCCTTTTGTCCTCTTCCAGCTATAGGGCAGGAATTGTATTCTCCAGCAAAATCCTATAACACTGTAGGTATTCAAGAGAATTGGTGGTATAGTACAGAGAATTGACAAACATTAATAAGTAGAGCTTCCACATATCCAAGTATATTATATACAATGAGAATTTGTCATATCACAAAATTTTAGTATTTATTTCAGTTTTGTATTTGTTGAATTTTCTGAAACACTTGGATAACATAGGTTGCTTATATTTAGTTTTATGGTAACTGGACCACGTGGCTTTTAGAAATGTTTTCTTAGGCTTTTATAGAAAATCCAGAATTTTGACAACCTTATATTTAAAAATCAAGGATGAACACCTAAAACATTATATTATATATTACACTGTGCATATAAATATAATTAACCATTGGATTGACATTACTTATATACAGACATTCAGAAAATTCAGCAAAGCATATCAATTACTTAGTTTACTGATTACTTGCTGAGGCTGGTCTTGAACTTGCAATTCTCCTGCCTCAGCCCCCTGAGTTACTAGGATTACAGATGCCACCACTCCTGGCTGAACTTTGAATTTTAAAAAGTCACTATTTTATGTGATTGAAAGTACAGGCATGTTGGGGAAAATGTAACTGGAAGAAAAAATATTTGTACAAATCTGTTCTTAAGTATGCAGAGAATTTTAGATACACTTATGTCCTATGATTTTCATTGTCTGTGATGCAAAATAAGCTACAAGGGTGCACTGTTTAACAGAAGTACAGTGTTGCAATCTTTTCCATTTTTTTTTCTTCCAAACTATACTAAAGCAGAAAGCAAATATTGGAAATATTTATGTGATATTAGAAATACAAATGCTTACTTTGTATGAGTAAAGTGACAGAAAATAAGTAAGAGAGATAAATACCAGTAATGTCTGACAGTGATTTATAATTAGCAGTTTTATCCGTTTTGAGCTTTGAGTTCATTTTAGTGTTCTTTTAAAGTCACTAATACTATGTTTCCCACAATCAAGGCTTACCAATAAGTTAGTTCAACTGTATCTTGAAAAAAATTGTCAAACATATCTCTTATATATTTTTTTGGCTGCCCGTATTTAATAATTTGCCTAATTCCTCTAAGACATTTCTCAATATCGACAAATTAAGATATTTGGATTGTGTTTTTAGAAATTGTACTGAAATTATTCACATTACAGGCTGTTGATTTTCTGAGCTGATTTTGGAAACTGATTGTGCAGTTTCCAAAAAGAATTCATAAAAGTTTAAAATTAGTAAAATAGTCTAAATTTTTCTTGGAATAGGTCTGTACCTAAAATTTTCCCCATTTAAGACTGTATTTTATAGAATATATATTTCACTGTCAATTTCATGTCCTTAAATTTTTCTGTACTTTTTTCCCATTATTTCAGGCTTCATGTCATTTTCCCTATAAAGGTGGAGATATTCCTATCTACAAAAATGTTCATTTGAAAAGAAAAACTTTCCAATTAGAATTTTTCTGGCAGTTTTTAATGGAACTTTTGGAGCATTTTGTGCTTCTAATGATTCAAAATGTCAATTCTGTGACAAAATATAAAATATTTGACTCATTCTCTTATTTATGCAAACCATATCCCATGCATTAGTATAGAAAATATATACAGTTGTATATAGTAAGACCAACATGTGTGAAACAGGAAGTCAGAAATGCAGTGACTTGACTTAAATTGAAAGTGACTTATAATTCTGGAACTAAAACTAAGTTCAGAAATCTAGTTTCTGCACTGTATGTGCAGAAACTAGATTTATTACATTAGAAGAAGAGGTAAAAAAGTTGAATTTGTGGATAATCTTGACTCAGAATTCATAGAACCTTTGGGAGAATTTTTCATTTGACATATTTGGTGTGTCTTTGCGGCTTAGAGCTATGTGTACACAACACCCACCAGCTTTTCCACTGACCACTAACATGATATGCCATTTTCTTGGGATATTGAGTTGTGACTGAAAACACAGTTGGAATAATCTCTAGTGGATATTTCATTTTGTCTCCTTTTGCATTCTGCTACAAACACTCAAAGATTGAGCAGTTGAGACTTTTGACATCTAGTATTATGCAAGTGAAATTTAATACCTAGAGTATTCATTTTTAATAAGTAACTTAATTTTTTCAAAATATGTGCTGTCTTCATCTTTTACTCACTTTTATATCAATGGCTTACAAGCAGATGATGTATCTGCTTGTATGAGTAGGTATATATTTGTTTTCATTTTACTTAATTGATTTTAATCCTACTTTTCAACAGAGTAATTAAGGTTGTACTCTTCTATATATAAAGTTTGTATTTGTAGTCTTTAAGAAATATACTGTTTTTTAATCCAGATCATCGGGTAACATTTTATTTTCCCCTCCACTCTCCTCTTATCATATGGAAAGTGGACCACACACATCATTCTACAATTGCCTAGGAACAGTGGTTACCATGGCATTTGCAGTTTGATACATCAAATACAGCTGTCTGTACTTCCAAAAATATGACTGGTTTCAGTAGAGAAATGCACTGGCACAATATATTTAATCTTTCCCAGATTTAAAGCATATTTTGTTATTGTGGTTTTCATAAGGTTCATTTCAAGGGTCAGAATAACAAAAGCAATGGTGAATGCTTATATTATTGACTATTAATATTACATATCAAGTTTAAAGAATATTACCCAGTTAATGTCCACAATAACCCTCTGTATCACTACTTTTTAGTTTTCTGCCCAGTTTACTTCTGACCGAAATGTAAAAAAAAAACTATGCTTATTATAAATTTAAATTTTAAATAAAAATATTATTCAAAGAACAATGGGTTGTGGGATTAATGTGGATTTCTCTTCCTTATCTATTAATATGCAAAAAAGTTGTTTCTCTCTAAAATTGCACAAGATATTCATAAAACCATATTGAAAACCATCAGTGTTAGGAGGCTTTCTTGACCAATCCTTGTGGTTCAAAGTTCGCTTAGCCTGTCTGCCATGGGAGAGATTCACCTTTCAGTGGTAATTGGTTTGTGATAACAGAGGCCAGGGCAGAGAGAAGTGGGCATCTTTCCTAGAATGATGGTGATAAGCTTATAGAGGTGGGGCACTGTCTGGAATGAAGCCAGCTATACATCTTTGGTGCATTTTTTGGAATCAACTGAATTGGCCCCAGTTTGTTTACCTGTTGGTGTTGCATATTCCCCTACCCTGTCCCTAGAAAGACTTCTGCTAAAATGATAACAGAAGACTAGAGTTAACACCATTCCCTATCTTTAAGCTTGATCATGGGTTCTGCGCTCTTCTGGTTCATCCTGTCTTTTCCCCACAAGATATACTATTGAGAGAGGCCCTCATCTTTGGTCTTTAACAAAATGTAATAAGCAAAGTTTTCTCAATAACAAGAATTGGTTGTATGCTATCACACAAAATTGTAGGGCTTATGAAATGAAAGTGCATGTTGCTTCAAGAGAAGTGTAAAAACATTTTCAGGTCATAACACAAGTTGAAAAATTTGTAATTTATTTCTTCTTTGCATAGAGAAGGGCTGGAAAAAAGAAGTATATTGTGGCAGAACAGGAATTGTCGTGGTTTGGAGTATGGTTACATTCTATTCTTGGGCCTATGATTTTTTTTTGTCCTTGTCATTTTCTTTTCCATCATCATCTTCATTGAATTTCTCTGTGGCTTGGTTTTCTTCTCTGTAGAATAAGGTTTTGTAACTGTGTTCATCAAAGTGTCTTCCAGCTCTAGTATTGTAAAATTATTTTGATCCTTTTATTGTCTTTTAAAATTGGATGAAAGGGCTTTGTTGTGGGAAGCTTTGATCAGTGGTAATGAGATGGTGATGCCTACTTCAACTCTGTGAGGATTTATGAAACCTAAACTACAGAAACAACTTAAGACATTGAATAATGGACATCTTTCTCCCTGGACTCCTGAAGGACCACGTGGGTATCACTAAAAAGTGCTCAAAGACTTAGTTTCATGAAGATGTGTTCAAGTTAATGAAGTTGCTTAGATATTCAAGTTAATGAACTTTAATATTTCATACTATCTCATAGTATTTACAAGGAATATATAGCTGGCAAAGAATAATGTTGATCTGTACCTTAAAAAATATATATATATATAATTTATAATAATTTTACAGGATTTCTTAGGTTCTCTCTATTTACCCCGATCCTCCCCACATGTGAAAATAATATTGTAAACAGATAATTAAAAAAACTCCTAATAGATACATTAAATAACATTATTAAAATTAGGCTACTGTTTATATGCCTTAATTGATTTTTTTCTTTTTGTGTTCTTTTCTAGAATGCATTGATTCCAGTGACCCACATCTTATGATTCACCTAATGATTAATAAGTGACCTAGTAACTAGTGCAAAGCTAGTCCTCAGCTAGTCATCAGTCTTTTGAACATTATTTAATTCTGTTTTCAACTTTTATTTAGTTTCATTTGAACCAGTGAATTTTGATTTGGATGAGAATTGTGGGACATTAACGATCTGGCCTGGTTTTCAACCTGACGTTGCCCTTTTTGCTAGAGGATTCTGTTTTTTCCTTGTAGTGTTTCCCTTTTCACAGAGCACACGGTTTGGTGATGTGTGTTTCTATTACAGGTGCAGTGGTCACTAATGGCAGACAGACTTATCAGTAGCTTTAACTAAATTAAATAATTGAATATCTCTAATGATTAACCATAACAGTTTCTCCTGGTAAATAGAAACCTATTTTCTCATATTGTAAACCCTTTAGACTTAAAATAATTAAATTTTAACCACTGTTAAATATATATGTATGTATGTATGTGTGTGTATATATATACACACACATATATAATTTGACCAAAGGAAATGTATCCTGGTTATAAAAGGTAAACATTTATAAATTATTCTTTATTTAATTCTTCATGTAAACTTCACCTGTTAGATTGTTCAGATTTATATACTCTAATGCATATTCACGTACTCATCACCAGCATTTAACAAACTAGTGTTAATTATTTAACTTTTATTAAAGTCCTTCATGGTATGATGAAATAACTTGAGGTGATTAAAGGTGGAGAATTTTAGAACAGCGAATTCGGCTTATGCAGCAGACTAAGCACAGGTTCCTGAATATTGAACACTGTTGGGTTTTAAAGTTGATCATAACTGAGATTGATTCCAATAGGACCCCCAATTTCACTTTCACCAAAGAGAAAGGCAGTCATAAATATTTCCTTTTTTAAATATCCGTACTTTTCACTTTAACCTTAATAACTATCATGTTTTTACTTTGTTTACGGAATACCTTCACATGTCATGTAATAACAGCTGATAAATATGGAACATGTACTGTGTACTAGGCACCATTTTATATATGCTGAGATCATTTAAGGATCACAGCACCTTTTAACATAGATATGGTTACTTTTTATAGATGAGGAGACTGAAGGTCACAGAGACAGTAAATGACACATTTCTTGGTTCTCCCCCTAGTGTTGACCCCATAGTCCATTTTGGGGATCACCATTATGGTGAGCTATTTTCCAACATAAAAAAAAAAAACTTCTATGAACCTCCCTCTGGTTCACACTAGGTGATTGAATTCTGATCAGTGCAAAAGTACAGTTACTTGGAGACTATTGGGAGCACATCCTGAAGGACACAGGAGAATATATTCTAAATGGAAACTTGTGTATTACTTAAAGAACTGTCGTAATTTAGGAAGTCTACTTTCTTGGCTACAATCTAACCAAGAAGTACTAAAGGGTTTTAATGTAAATACTCCATTTTTCCTGCAGACTTTCACCCAAGAAGAGGATATGTTCAGTAGATACAGACCATCTTTTCCTCAAGACCAAGTACTCCTCTAGGTTTTCTTAGTAGTGATATTTTAGTCAACCTCAAAAAACTTCAAATTTGACTTTTAGTAACTTTGTTTGGCTGTTACCTTGGCTGACTGAAGCTCTTTTCTGAGAGTCTCTTTTTATAAAAACAACTAACCTCTTCTGTATCCCATAGGACGACTGAAAATATAAAGCTATTTTTTAAATGCTATTACTGGTGTTACATCTCAAAATTTACATTTCTATTATTAATCTTGTGTTGATTAACTAATCTCACAATTCTTATTAATTCAGAACTCCTGCTTTTGGATCATCTTATACTAATTGTTACATTTATATTTTGTCTCTTTATTTAGCAAGTTTTCACTATTAATTATAAGATGGAATCTAGTTATGACAGGCAC
This sequence comes from Ictidomys tridecemlineatus, assembly GCF_052094955.1. NCBI lineage: Eukaryota > Metazoa > Chordata > Mammalia > Rodentia > Sciuridae > Ictidomys > Ictidomys tridecemlineatus. The sequence continues at coordinate 540,276 of NW_027525461.1, read as the reverse complement.
AAGTTCTACCTCATATCAATTAGTAAGAATCATGTCTCTCCTAATGTCCTTGTTCTGAGGGTCTGTGGTTCAAACTGCAACTCTAGAAATGTATGCCCATTTATACCAGTGTTTTGTAGAATGACTATACCATATATGCTTCCCAAGGTATCCATAGCTTTGCATTCCATCAATTGTCTTCATAAATGCTATTTATTTATTCTGACAAGTTTTAAATTCCTTGTTCATAGAAATATACATATTCTGTACAAAAATGCTAGCTTATTTTAGGATCTCCAGACTGATAAATATATGAATATGTGGGTATTCTGTATTTGAGTTATGGATATGTTTACATGAATTTGTGAGTATAAAAATTCCTCTATTTTTAAAATTTCTATGCTGTCTGCTTTACTGTATTATGAAAGTCTTTAGCTCTTAAACACTATTGTCTGTGAAGTTCATATCATGACTGCTTTTAGCATGTAATAGGTGAGATTCATAAGTGACAGTGATTGAGAATATGGCCTAAGGTGGAAGTATTTTTATTATATACCTCATGAAAGCAATCAGTCAAAACATGAGAAAGATGAAACTAAGGAGGAAGATCAAAGATGTCATTCCTTGGTGTGCTTTTACTGCATTGTTACTAATAAACCAGGTCTGCAGTGATAGTGATGCTTGAATAAGGCTAAACTGAAGTCAGTTTCTCAAGAAATAACATCTTTAGATTTTTAGAGAAATATTTTAAAATGTTCTTTTAGCATTTAACCACTCCTTGAGTTTCTCTGAATTTGCTAATACTATGAGAGATCAAGTGAAAGTTTCAGACCACAGAGGCATTATAATCTACTCAAATCAGTATTTACTGCTAATTCCTCACTATGTTCTATATCATCTCTTTATTACTGAGGATCCTTCTCTTGAATTATTTTAGAGGTCTGTTGGGGATCCATCCCATGACCTCCCAGTGGGGGATGATCACGATAGTTAATTAGAATTGACTTTAGTGGTTCAGAATCAAAATATGAGTTTGAGTGGCAGGTTTTCTTTTCTTGTTAGATTATTAGAGGTTTGAGTTCTGAAAGAAGGAACAGCGTAATATGATGGCAAGGGCTAGCTATAACTATATATCAACTGATATGGTAGAAGTTTAATATTTGGGGGGATGATGAGATCACCAGCCACCTTATCTCTCCTTCCTTAAGAGGAATTATGAATGAGGGGTTTGTATAGTATAGAATCTTCCATGTAGGCTTGTGTTTCTGTCTCTGTAGTGATCCATCGTTGTCTTTAGTATCTCACACAGTTGGCGATGATGATAGTTTTTAAATCATTTTTTTTTCTTTTGGGGCAGGTTTTTTTCCTCTGGCAGAAGTATTAGAAAGTTATGAAATAGTAAATTCGTCACTTTTTTCTGGATGTGTAGCAAAGCACAAAGACAGGGAACTTCTTATGTATTGGACTATTTTGCTTGGATGTACTTACATGGTCCTGTAAGAGTGGAATGACCCAAATTTACACAAACATCTAGTCCACGTTTACCAAGACTTCTTACCCATGAAGAAGAAAATACAGAATTCATTTTCCACTCACTTAAATATTTATTGAGAAACTTCTGTATGCCAAACAATTGTTCCAGAATTACAGCAATGAGCAAAATAGAAAAACAAGTTCCTGCCCTTATAGCCAATTTCAGTGGAAGCAGATAATAAACCAGTAAATAAGCCAAAAGCTGTTAAAGGCTTATAGTAAAAAAGTAAAGCTTGGAAATGGGATAGAAAATTTTGGAGTCAGGGAGGAAGGCATTGAAAGGTGACATGTGAGAAATAACCAGAAGGAAATGAGGGAGAGAAACATTAAGCTATCAGAAGGAAGAATGTTCTAGGTATAGGAACAGCCAGGGTAGCCATCCCAGGAACTCTCCAGGCACCATGAGAGGCAGCAAAAAAGCCATTGTGACTGGAGTGAGCTATTCTGTCCTTGCAGATGGTCAGAGACATATAGGAACCAGGACATCAATTAAAAGGACTTAGATTTTCTGTGCCAATTGGGAAAATACTAGAAGGTTTTGAACAAAACATCCTAAAGTAACTTACACACTTTAACAGGATCTTTTCTTCCTGCTATGTTGAGGAAAGACAGTAGGCATTCAGTGTACAAGCAGAGCCCTGTTAGAGTGTTGTCAATGATTCAGACTCTATGGTAGAAGTCAAGCTGATGCTCAGTGTCTTTTAAGGGAGGAGCCAACAGGGTAGATTTGTTATGGATGATGAGAGAGGAAATGACAGCAAATAGAAAAATGACTTGCTCTTTGCTGAGATAAAGACCATGAGAAGTACAGGGTTTGGGTAGAAGGAAGAAAAGGAATGACTGCTAAGATTTCAGGTTTAGACGTGCTAAGTTGAAGTGTCCTTGCCATGGAGACCAAAACAGGTCATCAGATGGAGTAGACATGAGTTTACAATCATCAGCATGTATATAAAACTTACAGGTAACAAATCATCAAGAAAGTTGTGAGTATAGATATTAACAAGAATATGGCCAGAGTTCTGGTGACACCAATGTTGGTCAGAAGATGAAAACTAATGCACCAAAAAAGCAGAGCAACCATAGTATGGATCTGTTGAGAGTGAGAAATGTGGTGTTCTGGGTAAGAAAAAGCACTGCAGAAGGGAGGTCATGTGTGTTTATTGCTGCTAACAGGTCCAAAAAAAAAAGAGTTCTGAGAGAAATGACCACTGATTTATTTGTGGTCAAGGTCATTGGTGATTTTGATAGGAAAAGTGTTAATGGGTCAAGGGTTGGTAAAAGTTTAATTGGGAAACTCAAGTGGGAAAAGAGAAATTGCAGAAATAAAGTATGAACAATTCTAAGTTTTGTTATAAGTCAAAGAGCAAAGATGGTGTGGCAGTTGGCCAGGAGGCATCAATCTGCCTGAGGAGGCAGGATAGTCCTAGGTTCTGCAGACATTCACCTGCCAGGAATGTGAGCAGTAGCCACTTGTAGTCTGTGACCTCAAGGACCTTATCTTGGGCAAATATAAATTCTTGAAACATTTTCCACTGATACACTGGTGCTAAAAAGAGATAGATTAACTAAGACAGCTATTAGTGTACCAGTACTCTTCTCCTTTTAAAACCTTACTTTACATTCAATAATTTCTCTGATTCTTCTGTAAAAGTTAGTTTTTAACTGTATTTCTCAAAAGCCTTTTACATTTCAATTTGTTATTTTCATATTTGTCCCCTGTCCTAGTCTAAGTTAATTGGGGAGGGATATATTTTATTTTTCCTTATATTTTACCTTACTTCTGCACAGATTTTCTTTGTTCCATAACTATTTTTTTAATAAATTACTATTGTGCTTCATTTTGGTAGATGATGGATTTGTTTTAAAGATCAGTGTCTTCATAAGGTTTGCAATTAATTTCTATTCATAGGATTGTGTTTGGTGGTTTTGTTTTTTACAGAGTCCCTGTGAAGCAAGCATAGTGAGAACAGGCTCACTGCGGCTCAGTAGCTCCTCCATTGGGGAACTTCATCTTTGAGGAGAACAAAGTGAAAAGCACCTTCCCCACCCTCCAAAGCAGCTCAGCATTCAAGTGATGGAAATGGCCGAGTGACTGGTAATGTTACTTTTCCCATTAACACTTTCATTTGTATTATGTTCTGCTTAATACAAACAGAAATGATATGTTTGTCTTTTTATTAAATAATGATATTTAGGATTTATAAATAGTCCCTGATTATTCTCACTTGACTACTTTCTATGAATCTGCAACACAAAATAAAATGACAAAATTATATGGCTTCATTATCCGAAAATGAGCAGATTGTAATTTGTAAACTTATTTAGAAAACATTGCCACTCCAGGATTGACTTATATAGTGAGAGAAATGAATCTAAGTGGAATTTTGTCATTTCACAGTTGGGTAGTAAAATGACTTTTAGCAAGGTCAAGGCTCAATTCTTTCTGGAATATATATAAAAAAGCTACAGTGAAGCTGTAAAGGTGCTTTATGTATGAGGCTTGTTTATAAATTGTGTTGTTCCTTTCAGCCCTGCAGTTAGTAGATGGGATTCCTCCAGACAGTGCTTTGGAAACAAGCTCTCCTGAGGGGCCATCCAGCCCAGGTATGACACCTTGACTCCACTCTGTGTCAGTACTGAAAAAGAATTTCCATGACAGTTGAGGAATAGATTTAATTAGAATGCTCTATGAAAGAGATCAGATTCTTTGACCTCATTTCCCAAATTTATTTCATGAAATGAATTCTCCTTCCCTTACTCCCCCCAGGAGTAGGGATTAGAGTCTAAAACTGGCACAAAATCAACATTTCAGTTCTGGAATTATACCTGGAGGACTTTCCCTGTTTGGTCTCTTGTTTTTCCTTATTCAATGTCAGGTTGACATTTGTTAACCTCCTTCCCAAGAGTACTGACACATCATAGTTAGAAACGTTTAGTATGTTTTGGGAAAAAAATTTACATTAAAATATAAGCATAGTTTTTTAAGCAATGCTTCTAGGTATGGATTCAATGACCAGGTATCCTACTGTCATGGTAAAAATTTGTTACCCTGAAAATACTTTCTATTATATAACTTGCATTATCAGTTCTCCTCAAATAAGTAACTGAACTAAATTTTATTAAAAGCATGTGCACTATGATAAAATTTTATGTGCATTTTGACTTATATGTTCAATTATCAATATTAAATTTGCATATATACTGGTATATATTGTTTATAGGATATATTCTTCATCCCCATGTTTACCAAATTTGTAATCACATGACTCACATTTTACTTATGCCTGTATCAACATGTGGTTTTATATATGCTTTCATACATAATTTCACAGTATATTCTTATGAATATTGATATTTCCCAATTCACATATTCATTCTTACACTAAAACCCTAACACAATCCAAAATTTTATATTGACCTTTATGTTACTTCTATAAGAAAGGCAAATTTTACTTCAATCCTTGTACACCAATAAGAATTTTAAAGTGTATTTTGACTTTTATTTTCAATGATCAATATTAAATTCACATACATATCACTGTATATAATTTATAGGGTATATCCTTGAAACTCCCTATTTACAAAATGTCTCATCATATGATTCATATAACAGTCTCCCTAATGTCATACCATGCATGTTTTTTTATGTATTTTTAACATATTTTCACACATTCATCTTATGAATACAGATATTTCCCAGTATACATGTCCATTCTTTAACCCTAATCCTAACTCAAACCAAATATTTTATTATCTTTACATTACCTTTCTATCTAAATCCAGTTTGACTTGAATCCATGTAGTCCAATAAATTTTAAATTGTATTTTAACTTCTATTTTAATTGTTTAATGATAAATCTGCATCTGTACTAATATATGTAATTTATAGGTTATATCCTCACCTCCACTTATATACAACATGTATAATCACATTACTCATATTGTATTCTTCTCTGTGTTATAACATGTATGTTTATACATGTTTCAGTACATTTTTAATGTAAATACTTAGGACTGTTCATATTTTCACATACACATGTTAATCTTTAACCCTACCACTAACTCAAACCAAAATTTCATATTAACCCTAACCTTACCTCTACATATTAACCAATTTTACATAAATCCATGTGATCAGGTGTATATGTACCTGTGAGTGCTAGCTGTGCTTACTGGTTCAGATATGTACGTGTGTGTATGTATATATACATATATATATATGACAGGAGACCTCAGCAGTCTTGTGCAGCCAAGCAATTGCATCATCACTACCAGGTCCCTGGATTGGCACCGGCAGGTTTCCATGTTTGGCCAGAGTTATTTAGTGCTGAGCACCGCATTGGCCAGAACTCCAGTCCTCCCAGAAGTTGAAGCCAGGAGGGCTGTGAGAACTACCTTGGCTCCAAACAGCAAAAGTTGTGCATGGACCCCAACCTCAAGCGCTACTGCAGGGGAGCGGGGGTACGACACAACATTCCTGCACTGCCTCCTATACTGTGGCCCAGACAAGGAACCGGCACCCTACGCCACCTCCTGGGCAAGTTCTGCAGCACCCCCTCCTGCAACACAAGCCATCCTCCCCATCTTCCCGGGAACTCTACTTCCCGCTCGCCCTCCCTGCACATCATGTGGCCCCACCCCTATATTGTTGGGCACAGCCCTGCCCTCAACTCATAAGTGAATGCATGATGCGCACACGAACGAATGCAAGATGCGGTCATGCTCCACGCGCACATGCATGCACACACACACGCACGCACGCATGCACAGACGCACTGCTAACTACTTCTGTGCAGTGGGTTTCCTGCGGCCTAGAAGTTTCAGGCAGATGGTGGAGAAGCGCGTGTCTTCAAGTAGCTGAGGACCTACCTTTGCAAGGCTGCCTGGCCTGCTCTGCTCCTGGCCAAGAAGCTTTGTCGCCCTCTGGGATGAAGTCCCTTCTAGCTTTCAACTTTGCGGTTCCTGGTGAGGATGTGAGGCTTCCCACAAAGGCAGCCTGGCACTCACCACTGTGCTCCTGTTGGACATTGTGCATCCCAGTGGAGAGCCTCAGGTAGAGAGGGCACCAGTGTGTCCAGCAGTTTGTGGGGTGCAGCACTGGCTGGAGCGGCGTCATGGGACCAGAGCTGGGTAAGTAATGCATGAGGAGGAGGCAGAGTGTGTCTCTCTCCCTGTAAGGTGGTTCATGGATGTGTGGACCCTGCTGAGTCCTATTTGGGATAGGAACCTTGCTGGATAGTTCTTAGGGAACCAGAAGCAGGGTGGGGTACGAGGTGGGAGGGGTAGAGGTGGGTGAGGTAGGAGCTCCGTGGGGTAGGAGCTGGGTGGGATAGTGCAGGGGAGGGTGTGCTCTGTGCTATCCATGGGAGGCAGTGACTGAAGGGGTGACCATGCTGAGGCTTGTGGGGGAAGGGTCCTGGCTGGAGATCTTAGGGGACCCGAGCTGGGTGGGGTAGTGTCTGGGGAGAAGGCGCACTGTGCCTGTTGTTGCTAGACATTACCTTGTAACATTCCTGGGCAAAGTCCCACCCTCAACACACAGGCGAGTGCGTGAGGCACACAAGCTTGGGCGGGCATATTGCAAGCTGTTTCTGTGCTCTGAGTTTCCAGGCATCCAGAAGTGGCCAGTAGACAGTGGAGAAGCATGTTCCTCAAGTACCTGAGATCCTTCCTGCTGAAACTGGGAGCAGAGCCAAGGTAGGGAGACCTCCAGTGTCCTCAGCAATGTGTTGTGTATGGCCCTGGCTGGAGAGGTGTTGGGGGACCAGACTGGATGGGGTAGGTGCTAGGTGTGGTAGTGTGTGACGAGGGGGCACACTGTTTCTGTAAAGTGTTGCCTGGAGAGGAAGCTCATGCTGAGGCCTTTGGGGGCACCGCCCTGGCTGAAGAGGCTTCAGGGGAACGGAGCTGGGTGAGGTAGTTGGTGGGGAGGGGCACACTGTGTTTGTACCTGTGAGGAGATGCCTGGAGGGGGCGCTCTTGCTGAGGCCTGTGGGTACAAGGCCCTCACTGGGGAGGTGTTAGGGCACCAGGAACTGGATGGGGTAGTACATGGGGAGGGTACTTGCTGAGCCTGTCACTGCAATGCAATGCCTACAGTGGGTGCTTGTGCTGAGGCTTGTGGGGGTTCAGTCCTGGCTGGAGAGTTATTGGGAGACCAGAGTGAATGGGGTGGAGCTTGGTGGGGTAGGAACTTTTGTGGGGAGAGGTGCACTGTGCCTGTTCTTGCTAGGGGTTAGCTGGAGGGGGCAGTTTTCCTGAGGTTTGTAGGGGCACAACCCTGGCTGGAGAGGTCTTAGGGGACCAGAGCTGGGTGAGGTAGTACCTTGGGAGGGCTGAATTGTTTTTATAACTGTGAGGTAGGGCCTGGGAACATCCCAGCACATACCCCCGCCCTTGACACACATGTGCATGCAGTTTGCACACATTCACTGATTCATGCAGGAACTTATTCCAAACTGCATCTGCACAGTGGATTTCTGGGCAGCCTAAAAGTATACTGCAGATTGTGGAGAAGCTAGGGCCTTCAAATCACAGAGATCCTTTCTACTGATGGCTGCCTGGGCTGCTCCAGTCTTGCCCCTAGACTATGTCACCCTCTGGGAAGGTGTCCTTGCCGTCCTTTCTCATTTATGGTTCCTGGTGAGGATGTTGGGCCTCCCACAGGGGCAGCATGGCCCTCACCACCACCTCCTGTTGGTCCTTGTGGACTTATGAGGAAAGTCTCAGGTAGGGAGGACTCCAGTGTCCCCAGTGGTATGTGGCATATGGCCCTGGGTGGAGAGGTTTTAGGGGACCGGAGCTGGGTGGTGAAGGAGTTTGGTGGGTAATGTGTGGTGATGGGGCACACTGTGCCTGTCTCTGCGAGGCAGTTACTTGAGAGGGCGCTCATGCTGAGGTCTGGAGGGGGCGCACAGCCCTGGCTGGAGAGGCATTGGGGATTGGAGCTAGATGAGTTAGAGCTGGGTGGGGTAGTGTGTGTGGAGGGGGCATGCTGTGCTGGCCCCTTGAGAGGGGCCTCTTTCTGAGGCCTGTGGGGGTTGGACCCTTGCAGGAGAGGTGTCCTGGGACCAGAGGCTAGGTGGGGTAGGGTGTGGGGAGGGGGCACTCAGTGCCTGTGGCTGCAAGGTGATGACTGGAGCAGACACAGGTGGTGAGGCCTCTGGGGGCGCCACCCTGGCTGGAGAGGTGCAGAGAGACTGGCAGCTATGTGGGGTAGTGGCTGCCTGCTCTGAGTGAGTGCCTGGAGGGGGCATTAGTGCTAAGGCCTGTTGAGGTGGGGAAGTGTGGCATAGGAGTTAGTGTGCTGTTCCTGGGTGCTCTTGACATGAGCTGAGTGGGTGTGGCAGAGGTTGCAGGGCAGTGGGGCAGAGGCACTTGGGTGCTGTTCCTGGGTGCTCCTGGAGGCAGCTGAGTTTGTGTGGTAGAGGTTTTAGGGCTGGTACCTGGCTTCAATAGTGGGGCCTTGTTGGGGGAGTAAGTGTGAAGGGAAACTTTGGTTGGGGGCTAACCTGAATGGGGAGATGTTGAAGGGAGAAAGAGGAACACCTGGTTTAAATGGGAGTATGCATGTATCATTTTTAAAGTTGTGCATATGGTGTATCATTTTAAAAGCTGTGTTCTAAACTTTATCTGCCAGTGTTTTCTTTTGTTTGTCCCCCCAAAAGAGTAAATTACAAGTTTTCAGTGTAAGTCTATTCTCTACATTCTGTACATATAATTTATGTGTTTTTCTTGTACCTTTTATTTTATTACAATTAGGTGATTTGTAATGATTCATTGTTTATATATCAATGACTTTCATATTTTAAATCAATCATTTTTATGGAAACCATTTTTGTAAGTCCTCATTTACTTTGCTTTTTAGTTCACTATTTCCCATTAAGTACAATTACTCATCCATTGGCATTTCCCTTTTTGCTGTGCAAAGTATTTCATTCTGAAATACTTTGATGTGTATTTTGTCCAGTGTGTCTTACTCAAGCTTCATGGAAATTTAATTATCAGTTGTTTTTGTCTGATATTCTTAACTTCCACTCATTTACTGGCATATGTCATCACTTTGTTCTTCTTTAAAACTGAGTAATATTCCATTGTGCATATTGACCACATTTTCTTTATCTGTTCGTCTGTTGAAGGACACCTAGGTTGGTTCCATAGTAAAACTCTTTTGTGAGTTGAGCTACTTTATAGCATTGATGTGGCTGCATCACTGTAGTTTGCTGATTTTAAGTCTATTGGAAATAGACTGAGAAGTGGGATAGCTGGGTCAAATGATGGTTTCATTCCAAGTTTTCTGAGGAATCTCCATACTGCTTTCCATGATGATTACATCAATTTGCAGTCCAACCAGCAATCTATGAGTGTGTCTTTTCCCCCACATCCTCACCAACATTTATTTTTGCATATGCAGTAAGTTAGGAGAAACCAGAATGACAACACTTTACCTTCTCAATCAAACAGCATCATGCTGAATGATCAAAGTTCAACATTAACTGTACTTGACAACAGATGTTAAGTTTCCCACCCCCTACTTCATGAAATAAGTATCATCTGTCCAATTCTTGTAGAAATGTTTTGCCTAAAACAGATCATGAGGAGGCAATCAGAAACATTCAAATTCTGCAGAACAACTGTTCAGGACACTTCCACAATGTCAGTGCTGTATAAAAAATGTCAGAAAACCATTATAGATTACAGGATTCTAAAGAAAAATGACAACAAAATGCAACATGTGATCCTTGATCATATCCTGTATATTTAAAAAATCCAGCTATAATGGATTTAGGAAAATTTGAATATGGAATATATACCTTGATAGTAGTTTCATATCAATATCAAATTTCCTCAAAGTGATATTAGTATGGTGGTACAAGAAAATTTTCCTATACATACCAAAATATTAAAATTGATGAATTTAGCTGAATACATATTGGTGTCATGCTAATCTTCATTTTTGCTTAACCTCATTTACATATAGAAAAGTATACAGATTATGGTGCACATTATTTTACTGTTCTTGAAACTTTCCTATAGGATTAAACATTTTAAAATAGCATTTTAATGGGAAAAAAAGCAGTGTTAGACAAAGTTCTACATAGTCTGAGTTAGTTGCACCTACCTAAGCACACAGATTCTAAAACTAACTTTGCTTCTACCAGATGGCTCTTCTACTTGGGGCAGTGCTCTGAGGTCAAGGTAAATTGCTTTGCCTCTTACTAGCCCTTGCCTCAAGCCTCAAAAATCTTTGGGAAGTAAAACAGTGAAACATCACATGTCCACTATGTCTTGTGGAAGCTTTGTACCACAGACAGAATTCTCCATAGCCAAGGAGAAGAGTTATACCTAGGATTGTTTACCACATGGAGATTTTCTTAGCCAGGTGTGTGTCCCTCCTGCACCCCACTGCCCTACCTGAGGGACAGGGCTGGCAAATTTGCAGAAGTCAGGGAGGTCAAAAGCAATCCTGATTTCTTCCTTTTGAAAATTCACATGTTGGAAGTTCTCTGGTGGGCTGAGATGACCAAGTGTGGGGTCAGCTGGCAGGAAAGCACTCCAAGTAGCTCCTTCCACCTCCCTACAAGCTCCCATGGAGAGGCCAGGAGAAGCAGCATATGCAGTCAGAAAACAAAAGGACCCCAGTCTTCCCCAAGTGTGGGCTCCCTGCACTGGTTGGTGTGAAAGACTGAGGGGAAGCAGGGAGTCTCCTCAGGCAGGACCCTATGGGTTTCTTCCTTCCCCTCTTTTGCCAGCACCAAGCTCCTAAAGGCAAAGAGAGCTGGAGAGAATTCTTGGGCAAACCCAGTGGGAAGTCCTGAAGGAAACAACATTTCCTGTGAACTTGCTTGTGGGGTGGCACAGTGATTAGTTAGAACTTTACAAACAGATGCGGGCATATTTGTCTTCCAAGCTGGTAAAGCAAGTTTTAGTGTAGCAGGGCTCAAAGTCATTTTCAAAGTCAAATGTTATCAGTCTATTCCCCATTTGCCAATCATACACCCATGCACTCAGAGCAAGCACATATGTTCAAATGCTCAGTTGCCTGTCTCCCCCCTCTGCCATCTCTCCATGCTTTGCCTTCCTCCCAGGTGCACAGGCTGTGGAAGTACTGACTGTGCCCAGTGAAAGACAGGAAGACGAGTCTCAAAGAACCTGGAGCTTGCTCTAATAACTTGGCTTCTCCTTCAAAGAGCCTTCTAAACTCCCTCCACTCCTTTCCTCCCACTCAATGAAGAATAGTAAAGCTCAGATTTTGCATAAAATTCTTGTTCTATTAAAAAAATCTGTCCTCTCTTATTCGTAAAGCAATCCAAGAGAAGGATTATGCATTTGATTGAATTGGTTGGTTTTGTATCAGGTCTCTGAGACAGGACAAACATTTTAAGTGAAATCACACATTCAAATTTTGTTTGTATAGTCCAGTTTCACCTGGAAAAGTCAGTATGTTACTAAGAATATTTTCTTCCATCTTCAAAGTGGTGAAGTATTTGGAGGCCAGTACCCAGGGTTGTGAATTCTTCCCTCAATTTCATTATTTCATTGTTTTCATTTGAGCTTCTTTATAGCAATGTAAATATATATATTTCAACAGTCCATCCCAGACAACATCAAATTGTATAATTTTACTCTTGACAACATCTCTGTGGCACTGACTAGAAAGGGTTTATTTACCCTGGGAAGAATATCAATTAAAAATCAAATGTTCTCAAAACTCTTTACACTTATGTTGGAGCTAAATAGCACAAGAACTACCAGAGTTCTTCCTGCTACTAATATCATGGTTTCATGGTAAGACCAGGCACAGTATGAAGAAATAAATTTCAGTAGCAAAGGTAGGTCCCTCTCTAACAATATATATATATATATATATATTTCAACATAGAAGATAATCCTAGAAGAAGATAATGCCTGCATTCCAGCTATGGTGCTGCCCTGAGCGGCAGAGTGATAGAAGGGGATCTTGTCACTGCCCAAAACTTTTCCCATGCCAGGCTCCATCAAACAGAACCCTGAGGGCAGCATATGTGGCCTGGATGTATCGAAGGACCTTTCAAATGCCCTGGTGCCCACATTGCTCCTCCCACTGCCCACCCAAGACCTTCCACTGTCCCTGTTGTAACATCTTTGTGGACATAGTGTTCCACCTCCCTGTCCGCTCACCAACCCATCCCTGGACACCTGGTCAGGACCAGGAAACTCACAACATAAGTGGGCCACAGGTGGGTATGAGACCATCTTCCCAGTCTGCTAAAAGTGGCTCCCTGCTACTCTTGCTCACTTCTATCTGTTATTGCCTCCAGTTCTGCACCTGTCCTGGGAGGCTGGCCTTGCTTGCACAGGTGCTGACATGCAAAGGGCATCCCCTCTGTGCTGAGCCTGGTGGAGTCAGGGGGAGGAAAGGCAGTGACTGTGCCCTCCCCTGGCTTGCTGATACTAGATTCTCAGCCTTTTTTGCTGACTGCTGCCTGGTCCTGGGGATCATTGCATGTCTTGGTCTGGGTGTCCTAGTTGTAGGGTTTCCTGGTTCTGAGTGTGTTTGTCTGATGTGCCCACCCTGCTCGGGTTCACAAGTGCAGACGGCTGGTTGGGCAAGGGTGTTTTTTTCATCCTCATCCAGTATCTGAGAAAACAGAGGCCCAGAGTTTTTATGTCCTGCTCCAAGTGACACCAGGCGGATCTTGTCTCTAAAAATCTCGCTCAGAACAGGTGACCTGATGTGCTATGGGGCTAACTGTGCCCTAACCATGGAAATGCCAGGTTGTCCTTGAGATGAAAACCTGTGTGTAGGGCCAAGAGCAGGAAGCCTAGGGGGCTGAGTTGGGGAAGACCTGAGCATTTGGGGGTGATGGAAGTCAGGTCAGATAGACCCTTGAGGTCTGCCTCCTCTCCCCTAGGAGTTGGACCACCACTGTGGGCAGGTGATCAACAGCTTGAGGTATCTGAACATCTGGCATTTCCTGCTGCTACTTGTGTCCCTTTGCCTGTACCTGGGTGCCCTTCTGGTGATGTGCATCGTCTTCCTTGTGGCCACCACGGTGATGTCATTATCCTTGGACAAAGCCATGGCTAGCCACACAGTCCCAAGGGCCCACACTGGGAATAGCATTCCTATAGAGTATTTATACATTCACCAATTGAAGGATTGTTCATTGTATCTAGTTTTTCCACAGTGTTTTAATTTTCTTTTGTTTGTACCAGGGATTGAACCCAGGGGTGCTTAACCACTGAGCTGCATCTCTGATCCATCTGCCCCCTTTATTTTTCTTAAAGGTTTTTTTTTTCTTTTGAGTCAGGGTCTCATTGAATTGCTTAGAACCTTGCTAATTTGCTGAGGCTGGCTTTGAACTTGCAATCCTTCAGTCTTAGCCTCCCAAGTGGCTAGAACTTAGGCACACGCCACTGTGCCTAGCTAGTTTTTCACAGCTATAAAGAAAGCTGCTACAAACATTGGTGTACAGGCATGCGAACCTAAGGTTTCATTTCTGTTGGGTCAATTCTTAGGGGTGGCATTGCTGAGTCATAAGGTAACTGTAGGTGGAACTCTGTAGAAAATTGCCATTTTTCTTTCAAAATCACTGTACCATTCCTAATTTCTACCAGCAAAGTATGAAAATTCCAGTTGCTCCACATCCTTACCAACATTTCACACTGTCATTTGTTCTTGTTTTGTTTTCTCTTTTTATTGAAGCCTTTCTAATAAATGAGTAGTGACATCTCATTTAAGCTCCAGGTTATGTTTTCCTAATGAGCAATGATGTTGAGCTTATTTTTATGTCTTCTTGTCCATTGGTAGGTCTTTGGCAAAGTGTTGGCTCCAATCTACTTCTCTTTTAAAAAATATTGTTTTCTTTCCTTACTAAGTTATAAGAGTTGTGTACACTGGGTTGAGATCTATGTTTTCCAAATTTTTCTTGCAATCTGTGGCTTTTCATTCAGTTTTCTTCATAGCATCTTTCGAAGAACAGAAGTTCTTAGTGGTGTTGTTTTTCCAGTTCTGGAGATTGAATCGAGGTGCTCTGCCACTGAGTGTTGTTATTTATTCTACTTGGAAAATCATGTCCTCTGTGAGGAACAGTTTTATTTTCTTCTTTCCAACATGTGTGTTTTTATTTTTTTTTCTTCTTAGTGTTGACTAGGAATGATAGGAGTGGGCATCTCTGCCATGAGATTCCTTTAGTATGGCAATCGCTTGATTAAAGGCTCTTTCAGGAAGACTGGTGGGCAGCATCAGTGGGGGGAGGTGAAGCTGCAGACTCTGAGACAACTGAAAAGACAGAGGATCCTGTCTGCTCATCACCTCCCATCCTTTTATTCAGCACCCCACCACTGCCATATGTGGTTCCCTCCCACCTGTGACTCTTGAGCTTGGCCCTTTTTCCTCAGCCCTGTGGTCTGCCTGTCTTCTCCTCTGTCCAGCTTCACTCCATCATTGAGTTTGCCTGGCAGCCTTTTCCCTTCCTCCATCCTGTGGTTCTTCCAGCCCCAGGTCAGGCCATAGGCCCTTCCTCCTCTGCTCAGAATGAGGCCCTCCATGTCCAGGATCACTATTCTCAAGGGACCTAAATGTGGTCTGCCCTCTGGGATTCCCCAGTCAGGGTTCCTTTCTATTATTGGAAGCACCCATCTCAGGCATTGATCCCATGCTCCAACTTCACTCCCTTTCTACTCTGCCCCCTGACTGCAACTCCTCCTGGAGTCCCTTGCTTGGTGTTTGGTGGCAAGGTCTCTCGAGCCAGACCTCATAAGTCCAAATCACAGCTCTAGAACTAACCAGCAGGGAGACCTTAGGTAACTACTTAGCCCCTGGTCAGTCAACTTCCCTATCTGTAAAACAGAGATTGTGGTATAATTCATGTAAACCACATAGAACAGTGGCTGTACCAGAAAGTGCCCTGTGTGTTGAATACAGACCACAATAAATGTTGGTGGATGAGGATGTGGGGGGAAAGGTACACTCATACACTGCTGGTGGGACTGCAAATTGGTGTAACCAATCTGGAAAGCAGTATGGAGATTCCTTAGAAAACTTTAAATGGAACCACCATTTGACCCAACTATCCCTCTCCTAGGTCTATTTCCAAATGACTTAAAATCAGCATATTACAGAGACACAGCCACATCCATGTTTATAGAAGCTCAGTTCACAATAACTAAACTGTGGAAACAGCCTGGATGCCTGTGAATAGATGAATGGATAGAGAAACTGTGGTATATATATACCTAATGGAATATTACTACTCAGCATTAAAAGAAAATAAAATTATGTGCAGGTAAATGAATGGAGTTAGAGAATATCATGTTAATTGAAGTAAGCCAATCCTCAAAAACCAAAGGCTGAATGTTCTCTCTGATAAGAAAAAAATGGAGGAACTTTGATGAGGCAAAGGGGAGGCAGAGGTGAGGATGGGGCATGGGGATAGGAAAGATGGTGGAATGAGATGGACATCATTACCCTAAGTACATGTATGAATGCACATATGGTGTGATGCTACATCAGGTACAAGCATAGAAATGTAAAGATGCGCTACAGTTGTGTACAATGAAATAAAATGCATTGTGCTGTTATATATAACTAATTTAAAAAACCAAAAAACAAACAAACAAAAAAAGAAAACCTAAGGCTAGCATGGTCTGCTACAAAGCTCAATAGACCTGGTATTTATGATTCTAGAACCACTCCTGACCTTTTTCCATGACCCAATGCATGTCATCCCTTCTTGTGCTAAAACAGAAATCGACATAAAATTTGAAGGTAGACTGTGACTCAAACATCATTGCATTCTCAGTAGAAACACAATTGACCAAGAGAAAGCTGAAAAAAAGTTCAACATTACTAATCCTTAGAGAAATGCAAGTTAGAATCATAATGAGATACCCTCCCACACCTATTAGAATGACTATTATCAAAAAGACCAAAGAACCAGCGGCACATGCCTTAATACCAGTAACTCAAGAGGCTGAGGTGGGAGGATTATAAATTCAAGGTAAACCTCAGCAACTTAGTGAGACCTGATTTCAGAATAAAACTTAAAAAGGTCTGCAGTTGTGTATCTGGGTAATGTACCCCTGGGTTCAACTTGAGTATAAATAAAAGAAAAAGAAAGACAAAAGATATTAAGTACTGGTCTGGATAGGGAGAAACTAGAATTCTTGTAGAATGTTTGGTGGAATTTAAATTAGTCTAGTCATTAGGAAAATCAATATGGGAAGTTTCTTTAAAAATCGAAAATAGAGCTCAGTTGGTAGAGTGCTTGCCATGCATGGACAAGGCCCTGGGTTCAATCCCCAGCACCAAAAAAAAAAAAAAAAAAAATTACCCTACAGTCCAGACATCCAACTACTTGGTATATATCCAAAGGAAATGGCATCAGTGTATTAATAGATATCTGCACCCCATGTTCATTGCAGTAATATTCTCAGAACCTAGAAATGGGAAAAGCTGTGTCTATCAGTGGGTGAGTTGATATAAAAAATGTGGTTTAGTAATATAAGGGGACACTATTTAGTCTTTAAATAAAATTAGGAAGTCCTGTCACTTGTGGCATTGAATGAGGGAGGCCAAAGGACATTTTACTGGGGGAAATAAGCCAGGCATAGGACAACTATCACATGATCTCACCTACATGTGGAATCTATAAAAGTTGAACTCATAGAAACAGAGAGCAGAATGGTGACTGCCAGGGGCCCAGGAGTGGCTGGGCTGTGGATGGGGGAGATGCTGGTCCCAGGAAGCCAAATTTCACTTAGATGAGGGGGATGAGTTTAAGGGATCTATTGTACAATAAGATGACTACAGTTAATAATAACATACAACAGAATGAGTACAGTTGATAATGTTATATATACTGGAAAATGACTCAGAGAATAGATTTCAAGGGTTCTCAACACAAAAAAGAATATGAAATAATGTATATGTATACATGTTTCAAAATATGTTTTATGCCATAAATATGTACAAATTATTATCATTATGTTATCATCATCATCATCATCAGGGATTGTACGGAGGGTTGCTTAACCATTGAGTCACGTCCCCAGCCCATTTTATGTTTTATGTTGAGACAGAAGTATGTCATAAAACCCACCCTGGAAGTGAAGGAAACTGGGAAGATATTTAGTTGGTAGCTTGCTACCTCCTCCCCAAAATGGAGCTTTGTTACAACAGAAAGGAAGAAGTGGCACTAGGATAAGCAAGGAGCACTTATGCCTACTTCCATTAGCACTGGGCCTGAAAGGGGGATAACTAACCATCACCAAACTTCTCCCCATAAACCATATGACATGGTCTCTGTATTAGATGTTTTCTGTTGCTCTAACAAAATACCCAAGAATGGGTACTTTATAAAGAGATGAGGTTTATTTAGCACAGAATGCAACATTTGGTAGCCCCTGAGACTGATCTTTGGTGAGAGTGATTACAACATGGTGAATGGCATCATGGTGGGAAGACATGCAAGGGGTCGAGACTGAATGGCCAGAAACTGGGGAGGATGAGTCTTGTTCATTTTATAACACCCCCTCTCACAGGAACTAACAGGGACCCATGAGAAGTTCATTACTCCCTTCCAAGGGCCTCATCCCCAGTGGCCAAATTACCTCCCACTAGGCCTTACCTCTTGCAGGTTCTACCCCCTCAACACTGCCACACCAAGGACCTAGCCTCCAGCCTAAGAACCTTTGGGGGATAAACTACATCCATCCTCACAAGCTCCAACAAAGCCACATTGTAAGAGCAGGATGTCCCCGTCCAGAAGTGTGTATCTGAGGCCAGGGGAAGGTTGATATCAGTGGGCACAGGAAGCAGCCAGAGCCCCCATTCCGGAACCTCTCTGATGTCACATTTGTAGTCATGGTACTCTGGGTGCCAAGCCAGGAGAAGGAGCAGTTGGCTCTCATTTGTTTGAGAGCAGGCATCGCAGCATGACTGTATCAAACGATTTATTGTCCCCACCCCGACCCCCAGCCAGATCCTGGCTATTCTCAAGCCTCTGGGCTTGTTTCACTGTGGCAGCCCTGGTGTATCTAAGTGCTGTGTTCTTTATATTTCCGTGAGTCTCCGGGCCAGCTGTGGGTTCTCAAAAAAAGACAGAAGGGAAATAGACAGTGAGAGTGCAGAGGCAGGGAGGTGGAGGGAGGCCAAGAGGGGAAGGAGGATATTTAGTGGGAAGCACAGAGATGTGGGGAGCCTGAGGATTTGGGGGGACTGTTGGAGGCTGGTAATGCTGGTGACATTTGGTGGAGGGAATGGGGTCTGTCTCTAGCCTGGATATTCAGATCTGTCCTTAAGGTGTGTGGGTCTGACCTCAGGTGAGCCGGGCCTCATGGGGGCTCCGGGTTGCCCCCGACTAGAACGGAGTCTGGCTCTGATTTCAGAGGCCGAGCACTGGCGCAAAATGGAGAGTGGGCCTACCCAGTGGTCTCCGGACTTTTCTGCCTCCTGAGTTTGTATAGCCTCATTGGCATGAATTTTTCAGACCCAGGAATCTTGAACAGAGGTAAGGCCTCGGACTCCTGGGAGAGGGAGGTGGCACCCCAAGGCTGGTGCCTACAGGGGTCATTTGTAAAGGGCTGACCCCACCTGTGGCCTCAGGATCCCTTCTTACCCTGTCACTATTACTTGGGCCCTGGCACTTCATTTCCCAAGCCACTGAAGTGTGAAAAACAGAATCCTGGAGGTTTTCCAGTTGCTTTAGAAGGGAGGACGGGCCAAGAGAGGCAGCAGGCTCTTCCAACCACGCAGTTCCCCCTTCCTCCTTCCCATTTCACACCCAACTCCAAGCACTGATCACTATTCCACAGGGGGAGCTCCATGTAGAGCTCCTGTGCTGGACAGCCCTTCTCTCTGACTGCCACCCATCTGAGTGGTCAGCTTGCTCAACAGGGACTGGGGTTCCCCTGCCCTCCTCCTCCCCACCTTCTTGATGCCCAGTGATGCTATGGGGCTGCCCTGAGCATCAGAGTAATACAAGGGCCTCCTCCATTCCCACACCTCTCTCCCTGCCAGGCGCCTTCAAGCAGGACCCTGAGACTGTATACATGGCACGAGTGAATGGCAGGTTGTACCACATGCCGTGGTGTCCCACGTGTTATTTTCACCGCCTGCCCCGAACCTTCCACTGCAAAAGGTGTGACATCTGTGTGGAGGTGAGTGCTCCTCCTCCCTGTCCACTCACCAACCTATCTCCTTGCACCTGGCCAGGACCAGGAACCTCACATCATGAGTGGGCCAGGTGGGGGTATCAGACCATATTCCCAGAGTGCTTCATGTGGCACTCTGGGAACATGGTTCACAAGAGCAGACAGCCGGTAGTGGAAGGGCATTTTTTTCATCCTTTTCCAGTACTTGAGGAAATGGAGGCCCAGAGTTTTCATGTCCTGGTCCACGTGACACCAGGCAGGTCTTGTCTCTAAAGACCTCACTCAGGACAGGTGACTTGATGAGCCATGGGGTCCTAACTGTGCTCTCACTGAGATGGGAACCCTTATGTAAGGTCAAGAGCAGGCGGCCTAGAGGGCTGCGTTAGGGGAGTCCCCAGGATTAGGGAGTGATGGAGGCCATTCCAGAAGGACCCTCAGACCTGTCTCCTCTCCCCTAGGAGTTCGACCACCATTGCAGGTGGGTGAATAACTGCGTGGGGCGCCGAAACATCCGGCTCTACCTGCTACTCCTCGTGTCCCTGTGCCTCTATCTGGGTACCGTGCTGGCCACCTGCGTGGTTTTCATCATATGCAGGAGGAACGTGGCGTTTTTGGACAAAATCATGACGTATCCACACACTCCCAAGGGCGCACACTGGGAAGTGCTGATGTGGTGGGGAGGGAGGGGCAAACAGCCCAGTAGGGTCAGGGTGACAGGGGAGGGGCTGATGTGGGCGGGGCTAGAGGGAGAAGTCACTTGGCAGGACCTGTGAAGGACATTTGGAAGGCCAGTGGAGTCAGGAACATGGACGAGATAGGATGCCTGTGGAGTTAAGAATCTAGGGGCCCTCAGAGTAGGGTAATGAAAGTTGAAAAGGGACAGGTGGGAGGACAGTGTGGTGGAGGGAGGTTTCCCTTGGTTGTACTGGACTAACTGTCCAGTCCATGGAGGGAGAGCCATGGGCAGTGCTACCTGGGGTGGGAGGTAAGGAGGGAACAGTGGGGTTGAAAGCGGGCCAGGGAGGAGCTCTTCCATGGCTTCCATTCTTAGCCTGTGCACAGCATCCTAGTGGCTGTACCCACTGGGGCCCTCCTGGTCCCGCTCATCCTGCAATTGTTCATCAAGGCAGTGGCGGTGGGCACCGCAAGGCGACCCTATGAGGAGAAGGTAAGTGGTGAGTGTGTGTGCCCTTGGCTGTGTGGAGGCATCTTGTACCTCTTCAATTAGACACTTTGTGCACTTTCTCCACTGCCCTTGGCCTTGATGATGCCTCATGAGTCCTTCCAGACCCACCTCTGAAGATGCAGCTCAGATATTTCTATACCCTGGAGCTTGGGGCCATTTTGCCTCCTGGGTGCATTGCATTGAAAGCCTACTGTGTGGGCTGGGGATGTGGCTCAAGTGGTAGTGCGCTCGCCTAGCATGCGTACGGCCAGGGTTCAATCCTCAGCACCACATACAAACAAAGATGTTGTGTCTGCCAAGAACTAAAAAGTAAATATTAAAAAATTCTTAAAAAAAAAGAAAGCCTACTGTGTGCTGGGTGTTCTAGGTGGTAGTTATTTGAGGGATGGGTGTAGGGGTGAGTAAGTACATCATGCACTTGTGTTGATAAGCAACCTGCCATCAGAATAACACTGGGAGACACCAGGAACACTCTGAGCAAGGGGTCAGTCCTGAGTGGTGTAGCCAACTGGAAGAGACTGGGAGTTTGGCGAAGCCCAGGCTGTAGAGGAGAACATGCCACTCTTTGTGTCCTAGGTGTGCTTTTGGAGAGGCAGACAGGAGGGCATTGACTGTGAGAGGTACAATTTTGTAGAAAGGCACAGAAATCTGAAAGTAGGGTGTTAATGATGAAGAAATGGATCCTAGTTCAAGGACAAGGTGACATGGGCAATGAGGTTGACCCTATGGGGGTCAAGATTAGAAAGGCCCAGAAAGCCAAGCTTGGAATTTTGTTTGGAAGAACTGGAAACCTGGGAGCCATGAAAAATTTTGTGAAAATGTCATTCATTGAGGGGTAATTAGAAACAGTAAATTCACCCTTTTTCATCTATAGTTAGGGATTTTGACAAATGACATTGTGTACTCTCCATCAAGATCAAGGTTAACCAGTTTCACTACCCCAGAAAATCCTTTCATCTCTTGTTGTCATTTTCTCTCCCTGAGTCCTTGTGGTTTTTCTCTTTCCGGAATCATGCATCAATGGTGTTTTGGGCTTTCTAGTCTGGCTTCATTCACTGAGCACGATGCATTTGAGATTCATCTATGTAGTTGCTCACATCAGTAGTTTATTTTCTTTTGTTTCTTGTAGTATGTATTTCCCTACAGACTATTTGTACATTCACCAATTGAAGTATTTTTACTTTGCATCTAGGTTTTGGCAGAATTTTTGTTTTGTTTTTGTACCAGGGATTGAACCCAGAGGTGCTTAACCACTGAGCAACAATCCCAGCCTCACCCACCCCACAACCAGCACCCTTATGTTTTCTTTTTGAAAAATTTTTAAAATTTTGAGAAAGGGTCTTACTAAGTTGCTTAAGGCCTTCCTAAGTTACTGAGGCTTTGAACTTGTCACCCACTTGCCTTAGCCTCCCAAGCCATTAAAGTCATGGGGAACTGTGCCCAGCCAGTTTCAGGCAGTTATAAATAAAGCTGCTACAACAACCATTGATGCATAGACATGTGGACATAAGTTTTCATTTCTGTTGGGTAAATTGTTAAGGGTGGCATTGCTGAGTCATGAGATAAACTTATGGGACATTTTAGAAAACAACTCTAATGTTTCTATTTTGTACCAGCAATGAATGAGAATTCCAGTTGCTCCACATCCTCACTAGCATTTGATACTGTCATTGGTTACTATTCTTTTTTGTTTTCAAATTGTAGCCTGTCTAATAAATGAGTAGTGGTATATCACTAGGGCTCCACTCTGTATTTTCCTAATGACTAATGGTGTTGAGCATATTTTTGTGTCTTATAAGCCATGGGTATATTGATGGTGAAGTGTTTGCTCCAAACTTTGCCCATTTTAAAAAAAAAACTGTTGTTTTCTTATTGAGTTTCAGGAGTTCTCTATACTGGATTCAGATGTATGTGTTGCAAATCTTTTCTTGCAATTCATGGCTTGACATTTTATTTTCTTCATTGCATCTTCCAAAGAGCAGGAGTCCTTAGTGTTGATGTTTTTCCAGCACTGAGGATCGAACCAGGGGTGCTCGATCACTGAGCTTCTTCCCCAGCATTCGTTGTTGTTCACTCTAAAAGGAACCTCATGTCCTGTGGAGCAGTTTCTTTGCTTTCTTCCCCATCTGTGTCTTTATTGCTTTTTCTTTGAGCATCCACTAGGAATGATATAGTGGGCATCTTTGCCCTGGGATTCCTTTAGTATGGCAATCACTTAACTAAAGGCTCTTTCAGGAAGACTGGTGGGCGGCATCAGTGGGGGAGGGGAAGCTTCAGACCCTGAGATAGCTGAACAGACAGAGGAGCCTGTCTGCTCATCACCTCCCATCCACCACTGCCATATGTGGTTCCCTCCCAGCTGTGACTCCTGTGCTTGGCCCTTATTCCTCAGCCCTGTGGTCTGCCTGTCTTCTCCTCTCTCCAGCTTCTAGTATCATCATTGACTTTTCCTGGCAGCCTGTTCCATTCCTCCATCCTGTGGTTTTTCCTGCCCTAGGTCAGGCCTTAGTCCATTGCTCTTCCTCCTCTGCTCAGAGTGAGGCCTTCCATGTCCAGGATCCCCAAGTCTCAAGGGACCTAAATGTGGTCTGCCCTCTAAGATTCACCAGACAGGGCTCCTTTCTATTAATGGCAGCACTAATTTCAGGCACTGATTTCATGCTCCAACTTTCACTCCCAGCATACTCCATTCCCTGACTGAAACTCCTCCTAGACTCACTTGCTTGGTGGTTGGTGGCAAAGACTCTGGTGAAGACCACATAAGTTCAAATCGGAGCTCTAGAACTGAGCAGCAGGGAGACCTGGGGTATGCTACTCAGCTCCTGGTCACTCAATTTCCCTATCTGTAAAACAGGGAATTGTGGGTTAATTCATGTAAACCTCATAGAAGAGTGGATGGCACCAGAGAGTGCCCTGTGTGCTGCTGTTACATCACTACCATTCCTTCCCATGGTCATCTACACATGTTTGTGCTCATCTTAAAAGTCATACAAGTCCCAGCCTTAACATCCCAGGCCTCCACTCCACCTGTTGTACCTTCTGGGCCTTATTTCCTGAAAGAGTTGATCTTGTTCACTAGCTCCCCCTTCACTTTCTGGCCCAGCTCAGCCCAGCCCTTGCTGTCAGGATGATGCTCTCATTAATGGCCAAATTCAGCAGACATTTTCAGACTACTCTTTCTGGTCTAGACACAGCCTCTGAAACCAGAAGTCGCTGTCTCAGCACTTAACTCTCTGGGCTTCTCCTCTGCATGTACCTGGGTGGTGTGAGCTGGGTTGCCTACATGGTTCCCATGATACTCTCTCTATGCTCTACCCTTTCCACTCCCCTTGGTGCACAGGGCCTCAGGTTGCAGCTGCCCTCACCCACTGAAAGTAGGCTGGCCATGCTGTTTGAGGTGTGCTTTCCATCCCCAGTACAGAGACGGGGCTTTGTTTTTTTGCTACTCGGTATTAAACCCAGGGGCACTTTACCACTGAGCTACATTCCCAGTCCCTGCTACTTTTTATTATGAATCAGGGTCTCACTAAGTTGCTGAGGCTGGTCTCAAACCTGCCTTAGTTTCCCAAATCACTGGGATTACAGGTGTGTGCCACCCTTCCTGGTTGGACCCAAGCACTTTTGATGCCCTGAAATATTTCTGATGGGGGTGCATCTCCGTGGTAGAGTGTGTGCTTAGCATGTGCAAGGCCCTGAATTCTTCAATCCCCAGCACACAGAGAAAAGACATCTGAATCAATGAGTGAACCATCAAACAGAAGAACCAACATTTGGGGATAGAAGGAAAGAGGAAAGGAACAGAGAGAAGAATTGTGTCCTGACCCCCCAGGATAAGGAGAAGAAGGAGAGACAACAGGAAGTTGGGCAGAAGATGGGGCAAGAAGAAGATGCTGCTGAATTTTGGTCCTGTGGAGTGTGAGGGTGTTTGAGACACAGAATTGGAACAGGAGCCCCAAGAGTGGAGCCAGTGAGAGAGGCTGGTCTGGGTGCCTCAGAGATGTTGGATTCCAGTTGTGTGTGATAGGGTCCCATGTGGGGGGAGGACGGTATTCACATTTACTGCTCAGTTCTTACAAATTTACTATCATTCCTTAAACATTTTCTATACTTTATGTACAATCAATATTTTCTACACATGATATATATCTAATCAAATATTCTTTCTCAAAGTTTAAAGATTCTGTAATTTTTTAATGCTCTGCTATTAGTTTATTTCTTCTGGTACTAGGGATTGAACCCACAGGTGCTTTACCACCAAAGCTGCATCCCTAATCCTTGCTCTATTTTGTTTTGAGATAGGGTGTCACTAAATTGTTGAGGGCCTTGCTAAGTTGTTGAGGCTGGCCTTGAACTTGTGATCCTCCAGCCTCAAAATCCCAATTCCCTGGGGTTACAGGTGTGTGCCACTGTACCTGGTGGTATACTCATTTCTTATGTGCTGTGAACACCTTAAAGGAAGCAGAACCTCATAGAGGACATTGATTCGAGTTGCTTTTTTGGACATATTCCAGAGCTGTTCTGATGTGGAATCATCTTTCCTTTGGCAGAGGAGAGTGTTGAAGATGAAAGTCTTCATGTGTAGGCCATTGGAGACTTGGGGTGGATAGAGGTGCTGCTGGGCCACTTTCTACTATAACAGAGTATTTTCTACCTAAAGCTCATGAAGTTGGGGTGAAACTCAACCTGTTCTGGAAGGAGGAGTGGTCGAGGCTGATGGATGGACTCAGGGGAAAGAGAAAGTAGAATAAGGGAGAGGAGAAGCCAGTCAGAGTCCTGGGAAGGACATGACCTTTGAGCTTGGCCTTTCCTGCTTTGTGTACTGAAGGTCTTCAGCTCAGATTTTCTTGGAAAATCTGATTTTTGACTAGGGAAATATGTCTGGGCATCCCCTGCTGCCACTGGTCTCCCAGATAGTGAAACTCAATGAAGGTAGATTTTTAGAAAAATCGAGTGGTAAGACAGTCAAGTGGGAGTGGGGTGATGACATGATCTTTGGATCAGTTGAGCAGAACACCAGGAGACAGACCTTAAAAGGTACCTGGAAGGATGAGGTGAGAGGACAGGTGAGGCCAATGGAGACAGAGCAAGGATCCTGCAAAGGGAAGCACTAGGGGTTGAGAGCCCTGAGAAAGCAGGAGAGGTGGGTGCTCAGTCAGCACTGTCTGGGGACAGCTGCTCACAAGTGGGTCGAGGGAGGTCACGCTTCCTGGGAGCCTGGGAAGACAAGAGGCCCTGGGTCACTCTTGGGCACTCCTGTACCTAGAGCCTGGCCACAGGCCCAGGTTGAGCCCTGGATTGACTGACCAACTTAGCAAGTGTCCCTGAGAGATGACCGTACCCAGTCCTGCTGATTCTGAGCTCCTCTTCCCTTCCTCATCTCCCTCCAGTATGACAAGGCATTCAATGTGGGCTGCCCAACAAACTGTTACATCGCACTCTGTGCACCCTTGGGACCTAAGTAAGTTGGTAAACCAAGGGCTCAAGTGGTGGACCCTGGGGCTGGTGGGGGGAGTGAAGCTTGGTCTAGTTCCCTGGTCCCTGTCCCCAGCTCCCAGCCTTAACACTCCTGTTCCTTTCCTTTGGGGTTTTCTCCAGGGCACTCTGGGAGTTTCTGGGAATTTCACTCTTCCTTGGTGTTGTAGGTTCTTGCCCCAAGAAATGTGCTTGAGGGGAATGGCAGCCTGGATAAGGCTCCTGGGCTCTGTGCTTTCCCAGCTGAGGGTGAGAGTGGTCAGGGAGTCCAGGCCAAGGTGGGTAGTGACTCCTTGCATTTGGCCTGTTGCTTCCCAGGTACATGTCCGAGGCGGTCTGCATTCAGGTGGACCAGGGGACCAATTGGGGGCCAAAAGAACACCTTAAAGACCTCCTTTGGCCCAGGTGCACCACTCAGGCCCCCCCAAGGAGTGACAAGGCTGCACCTGTACAGAAGGAAAGGAGTATCGGGTGTGCTTTGAATCATGAGGATCTGTGGTTGCACATGTGTTGGGGGAAGCCCCGGATGTAGGGCTGGCCCTGAAGCTGAAGCACTTGGAGCATAAGGAGTGGGGTTATGGACCTGGAGGGTGCAGGGTCCAGGTCACAGGGCTTCAGAGCACACCCAGGTGTCCCTGGATAGAGAAAGAGAAAAGACTGAAACACACTTTATGGTTGGCTTGGTGCCAGTCCTTTCTTTTTTAGTCCCCAGTTTCCTCATCTATTAATGAGGACTGAGACTAATCTAGTAGTTTATGTTTTAAAGAAAATTCTGTTTCTTTTATATGTGTTTGTGTATGTGTGGTGTATGTGTGCATGTGTGTATGTATGTACATGTATAAATATCAGTTGTAGATGGACACATATATTTATTTTATTTGTTTATTTTTATGTGATGCCATGGATTGAACCTAGTTCCTCATGCATGTGAGGCAAGCACTCTACCCCAGAGCCACAACCCCAGCACTCCAGATTCTTTATTTATGGAAATTTTTGACATACAATGTGAAACATTTGTGTGGAGCATTAGGTGTACAGTGGGGTGGGTAACCCACAGTGTCCCCCATGGTCTCTTGCAGTAATGTGGTGCCAGCCCTCTCCCTTGTCCTGACTCTTGGCACCAAGGGACTTGACTGTGAGTTGTGGGGTGGAGGGTAGGGAGATCCCGCATGTACTGACTCTGTGTTTACCTTCTGATCAGCCCAGTGGTGCATTGGGAGGCTTCCAAGGGAGGCTTGGCCTCCTATTCTCCCTTCACACCCAGCAATGCCAGGACAAGCACCAGAAGTTCATCTCCTGAGCCCCATGTGGGGGTCTCTTGTTCCTGAGCCCTCACTCCCCTGTTGAGAGTGCCAAGAACCCCATGTCTGTTATATACACATGTTTGGTGCTGCTTCCTATGGCAGCTGTGCCTATGTGTCCTAGGTTCAGGGAAGTGTGGGTGGAGGCTCTGAGGGGCTGGGACAGAGCCCTCCTGGAAGGGAAGATCCTTGCTCTCTGGAGACTCAAGCTCATGAACCAACACTGCCTGACTCTTGGCCGGAAAGGATTCCATATAATAGGAAGGGAACTTGTTTATTATGAGTCCTAATAGGCTATTAGATTAGTCAGAAATTACAAAGTTTCAGTTAAACATGAGTAAGTTTTGGAGATATAATGGTCAATAAGGTTGTTCCAGTTAATTTACTGCACACTTGAAAAGTGATAATACAGTTGGGCACAGGAGTGCCCATCTATAAGCTCAGCTACTCAAGAAACTGAGGCAGGAGGATCACAAGTCAAGGATCAGTAACTTAAAGAGAATTGTGTTCTTTATCAAAAAAAAAAACGTTTTGGGGATGTAGGTCAATGGTAACACACCCCTGAATTCAATCCTCAGATGTGGAAAAGGAAAGAAAAATTGACCATCAGTTTTGTGGGTTTTCTGTTTGTTTGAGGTGGAGTTCCCAGTATATTGGCCAGGCCAGTCTTGAACTTCTGAGTTCAAGCAAACCTCCTATGTAAGTGTGCTGAGTCCTGGAAGGCAGGTGTGCACCACTGAACTGGCTAGAAAAGGGATTGTAAACTGGGTTTGGTGGCACATGACTGATTCCAGCAACTCAGGAACTCAGGCAGCTTTAGGCCAGCCTCTGCAATTAGCAAGACTGTATCTCAAAATAAGAACAGCTAGGGATAAAGCCAAGTGGTAGGATGTCCTTAGGCTCAACCCCCCAGTGCTGGGGGAAAGTGTACAAACACATACACACATACGCACACACACACACACACATAGATATAAAGATATATATATATTTCATTATATAGGAGGATTAGGAGATTTTAGATTTCTGCTTTGGGGCTAGTATGAATAAGCATGAAAACTCATGTCCTTGAGCATGCTAGGCAAGAGCTCTACCATTGAGCCACACCAGAGACCTTACATTTAAATTTGGGTTATTTTCTCACTGTTAGTTATTAGAGTACCCCGCTTTTATCTCTTTTTTTTTTCCATTTTTTTGTGGTATGAGGTGGGGCTTCCTCTGATGCTCAGACTGGTCTCAAATTTGTGGGCTGCAGTGACTCTCCTGCTCCTGATTTCTGAGCAGGGGGGATTACAGGTGCATGCCACCACACTTGGCTGTACAATCTCATATTGATAAGACATTTTACATGGGATAGGAATCCCAGAATAAAAAAGAGCAATTTAAGATGACTGGGCATAGTGATGTCTGCCTATCATCCCAGTAGCTCAGGAGGCTTAGGGAGAAGGATCATAAGTTAGAGACCAGCCTGGGCAGTTTTAGCAAGACCCTATCTCAAAGTAAAAAGGGCTGGGAATGTAGCTCAGTGGTATAATGCTCCTGGCTTCAATACCTAGTACTTCCAAAAGCAAATTAAAGAATAAAAACATTATGGCTGGGGATGTGGCTCACTGTTACAGTGCTTGCCCAGCAGGCATGAAGCCCTGGGTTAGAGCATTAGTACTACATAAAAATAAATAAAATAAAGGTATTGTGTCCATCTACAACTAATATTTTTATTAAAAATAAACATGAAAGCTTGGCTTTGTGGCACATGCCTGTATTTCCAGCTACTCTGCAGACTGATACAAAAAGATAACTTGAGTCCATGAGTTTGAGATAAGCCTGGGGAAAATGGTGAGACCGTAAATCCCGAATAATAATAGTAATAATAATCATCATAATAATAACTTGTGTAGCCAAGCACGTTGGTTGGTTCACCCTTGTAATCCCAGAGGCTCCAGGTAGTGGTAGGATGATCACAGGTTTGATTCAGGTGTTGGTGTCTTAACAAGACTCTTGTCCCAAATTTGCAAAAGGGTAGAGGGACTGGGGATGAAGCTCAGTGTTAAAACACCCCTGGATGCAGTCCCCAGTCCAGCAGATGGGGGAGGAAAAAAGCCAATTTGACTCCATAACATTAAGAACTTGGGACTACAGGTAACTTGTGGTAATGTTTAGCAGGTGCTTACCAGCTTGATGCCCTGGGTTTAATCCCAAATACCAAACAGCAAAAAAAAAAAAAAAAATTAAAAATCCTTTATGTGTATATCCCAAATCACAAATGAATATCGTACTTTTTCACATACATACATTTTGACTCAGAAATGGAATGTTTAGCATGTGTGTCTTTGGGGAACCAGAGAACAGCACATATTATGGGTTTTGTCCCATTATTTAGCTAGCAAAATATATTCAAAATCAACTCAAATATCATTAGTAGTAAATTGGTTAAAAATATGGCATGACCATGTAATGTACTACAAGATTATTTGAAATGAATTTAGGGGAAAAATTTTGTAATGTTTTCCTGGGTTCAGTAGGGCATGATTGTAATCCCAGCAGCTTGTGAGACTGATTTAGGAGGTTTGCAAGTTCAAAGCCAGACTCAGCAACTAAGCGAGGAACTAAGCAATTTACTGAGACCCTGTCTCAAAAAATAAAAAGGCTGAAGCTATGGCTGAGTGGTCGAGTGCCCCTGAATTCAATCCCTGGTACTCCTCCTCCTCCCCACCAAAAAAGATCTGAAACAGTAATCACTGTATAAAGTGGGTTCTTGGTTTCAAATCCCTACATTTGTATTCCCTGAATTGCTGAGGTTGGAATGGACATGCCGTCCTGGGTTCTCTGTCTAAGCCTAGGGAAAGGATCCTTCTTTCTGTCTGCTGTCTCCTGACTTTTGCTCATGGCTTAAGCCTTTTCAATTAGGAGCTACTCTGGTGGGTGATGAACAAGGGGAAATACAGGTTTGACAGTTCTGTCCCTCTCCCCAAACAAACCCAGCACTCCATTCCCATTCCTCTGTTTGGACCTTTCCTGTTGATTTGCAAAATAAGTATGGAAAAGTAGAGTTTTAGAAAAGGAGACCATTTAGAATTTAGTCAAATCTAAAATTATGTGTATGGGTTTGTTTTATGTATGTTGATATTTGTGTCTGAAAATTGATGGTATTAGAGCAATTCAAACCACAACTCATGTCTGAATTTCCCTTTGTTAGGGCATGCCAGAGCAGGGGGCTCAGTTGCCACAAACCTTCAGGGTCCTCAAAGGAAAGCCAACGGAGCATCCTCTAGCTGTGCGGGGTGTCAACAAGTATTATAACGCCAGCACCTTGAAGAAGAAAAATCTCAGATTTCCTCCTACTGGTGAGACCTCAGACAGTGGTAAAAGACTGAATCCCATGGAAACTTGTGAAGCACTGATAGATAAAAAGATCATTTCTGGAAAAATAAAAGGTAAACTGTATTGTTCCTACTTTCTCCTACATAGATACTGCTTTTTGTCAACTCTCGGGAAGGCTCTTGAACATCATCTGGAGATTGAGGATTTCATTGATCTCATAATTTTGTTACAAATGGAATTGGATCTGTTATATTTTCCTCCATATTTCTTATACATTATAATTCAACATGATAGTGGGATTCACAATTGTTCCATGTTGTTACATTTACTTGGGGTTTTCTTTTCCTCCTCATGGGTTTAAATGATTTTTAGTTGAGAAAGAAAAATTGTGGATTTCTAGACATGTTTATGGTTTATGCTAGAGATATGTTTTTTGTCATTGGCCTAGAAGGAATTCTTGTTTATAAATGCATAGACCTTGAAATAAAATCATTTTCTATTCAAAAATTACATTCAAATACATAAAAATAAATACCTTACCTCAAAGAAGTACTTATTCCTCAGAAATAGAATCTAAGTGGGTAAGAGTTGAAGTATACTGGATTTTTAAAAACAGTTTGTGTAAGGCAGCATCGGAATGAAGTCCACATGGTGCAGTTGGTTGACTGATCCCTGGTATGTCTTTGGAGATTTATTTAGACTCTTCTTCTCCACGCTGGTTCTCCTGCTTTCACTTCTTTGCACTATACATTAAAAGATGCAAAATCATTTCTCCAATTTCTCTCTGGGTAGATTTTGCCCATAACAACCCCAAGATTCATAATTTTTATTTAATATGTTTTCCATCTCTAAAGTCATATATATAGTTTTAAAAAATAATCTAAGTATGCAAAAATCATATGTGGTTGGATTAATTATGTTTAATGTGTTTACATCATCACAGAGATAAAGGCTATGTTTAAAAAAGAAGTAGACTTCTTTTCAAGTAATACTGATCTTGACTTTTTCTATAAAAAACTTACCTGGTATCCTTAGGAAAACATCTTACTTTTACCTAGAACTTCTGTGTCAACTAGTAAGTTGCATTTTACAAAGAAACAAACCATGTCAAATATAATTCTTTTCCCAGTTGCCATGTTTGGTGGCTTTATATCCCCTTGCTCCTTCATACTCAAGAATATTTATCATATCACGTTTACTGCTTAAGAAAGTATCTTAAACAAGGAATGTTTTATTTTAATACAACTTGGGTGGGTATGGTTTTCATTACACTTTGGTGGGGGCAGGGTACCGGGGATTGAACCCAGGGGCACTCAATCCCTGAACCACATCCCCAGCTCTATTTTGTATCTTATGTAGAGGCAGGGTCACATTGAGTTTCTAAGCACCTAGCTAAATTGCTGAGGCTGGCTGGGAACACAAGATCCTCCTGTCTCTGCCTCTTGAGCCCCTTGGATTATAGACTTGGAATTACCAGGCCAGGACTCATTACATTTTAATAACTTGATTGAAGTATAATTTACATACCATGAAATCCAGTCATTTGAATGATCAACTCAGGTTTTTCAAAATGTGTTTTTAAGGTTTCATTAAGATTAAAGAGTTAGTAGCTGAGTCTTATGTAAATTTTATTTTTAAGTTACTATTAATATCATATTTCTAGAGAAGTAATTCTGCTTAAAATGAAATTGGTTTTAACACATTTCACATGCTCCTCTTTTATATTATTTTTCTTTTTGTCATAGAAACGTTTTCTGTGGTAAATTGTTAACATTCCTTTCTCTTTCATTTTCAGAGAAGGATTGCTTCCCTTTTGGAACACCTGCAGTAAGTTGATGATGTATTTCTTATAGTTCTTGCTCTGATTAAGGTTACCAAAAGAAATCTGTTTTTCATTTTTTTAAATTTCTAAAATAAAAGGTAGGGCTGGGGTTGTGGCTCAGTGGTAGTGTGCTTGCCTGGCATGCATGAGGCACTGGGTTCGATTCTCAGCACCACATACAAATAAATAAAATAAAGGTTCATCAACAACTTTAAAAAAATGTTTAAAAAAATAAAATGAAGTAAAGAAATATTTAATGTTTCTAAATAGCACTCAAGAATATTTATCATATATGCTTATTTACTTTTCCATATTTCAGAAAATCATCTTTATTTTTTAATTGAAAATATTGTAACCAGTGAGGTTTAGTCATTTAAAAATTAGCTATGGAAAAAATAACTTCTTAAAGTTTGTTTAATAAAAGGAGACCTGGTCACATGTTAATCTTTGTCTTTTCCTGGCTTGTCTTCCTTTGCTCCTGAACACAGCTGAACACCAAGGTGCCAGATACATTAGCAATAATAATGGAGGAAAATGATGGTGATGGAGAGGTTCGGCCTTTCACTGCCCCAGGACATGGCCACACAAGACCAGTGAGTGACTAATGACCTAGTTTGCACATCTGTGTTCGAAAAACAGCTGTTTGCATTTGACTTTCAGAGATAATTTCAAAAAGCTTCAAGTTTGAAATATTTTACTCTGAGAAGATTAATTTAAGATTAAAGTTTTTGCCTAAAGAATAATCATCAAAAACCACTTTTTTGAAAAATAAAAATCAATGGCTTCTTTAAAAGTTAGAATACTTAACTCACTGCTTTTTTCTTTCCATGTTTTGTCCCGTTTTCCAGAGAGATCATCTGTTGCTCCGTTTTTTTTTTGTGTTTCATATTGTGGATAACTCTTCTACCTAAAACGTAGATCTTTCGTCTTCCCCAGATTATGTACTTTATTTCTCATTTTGACATTTCTCTCAAAGCCTTGATGGCATTTTAAAGACAGTTGAGAGTTAAATTCCTCACCTGATGAGGGAGAATTTCAGTAATAATGAGCTCAGATGGAGCCAGGGAGAGAAGTAGTAAGGGGGCTGGACTG
Organism: Ictidomys tridecemlineatus; assembly: GCF_052094955.1. Lineage (NCBI taxonomy): Eukaryota > Metazoa > Chordata > Mammalia > Rodentia > Sciuridae > Ictidomys > Ictidomys tridecemlineatus. The sequence goes on along the minus strand of NW_027525461.1, from coordinate 506,432 downwards.
TGATGTGGTGGCTCTGAGGACTGCCATTGGATTCCCATCTCATGACAGAAGGCTGTGTTTTCTATATTCCTTACAACTGGCTCTTTGAAGTGAAAGGGAAGGTAGGCAATATATTTGTGTAATATGTTTTGAGACTGGATTAATGATAGATTATTGTAGTGGAAACTACCACAGTGAAACATAAAGATACAATTGAAAACAACTTTTAAATGCAATAGCATCAGTGAGCTGTGAGACAGTTTCAAGGGTTTTCATGATGTGTAATGAAGTTCTGATAGAAAAAAACAACCCAAAAGTCTATCTCCCAAAAGCTATTAACAGCTTCGTCAAATAAAGTAAAGTCAAAAGCACCTCTACCAACCTGAATAAGTAAATGTCTTGTCTCTTATAAAAGTATCTTTAAAAGATAAAACCATTTAACTAAAAATAATAACAGTGAAGGCAGGAGATATGCTTGTAAAATGACAATTAGAGCTTCCAGGCCAAGAACAACAACCCTAAGATTATTGTCCTGTGTGACATGGGGTGTCACATGATGGTGGAGTGTGATCATTCAAAGATGCAAACATTCAAAAATAAGAGGGAGCGTTACCTAATCACTAAGCACCTTAAGGCCTTGGTTTAATCCCAACCACCAAACAACAAAAAAGAAAAAATAAAAAAAATGTGTTTAAAAATCCCTTCATGTGGGGGCTTGGGATGTGGCTCAAGCGGTAGCGTGCTCGCCTGGCATGCGTGAGGCCCGGGTTCGATCCTCAGCACCACATACCAACAAAGATGTTGTGTCCGCTGAGAACTAAAAAATAAATATTAAAAATTCTCTCTCTCTCTCTCTCTCTCTCTCTCTCTCTTTCTCTCTCTCTCTCTTTCTCTCTCTTTCTCTCTCTCTCTCCTCTCTCTCTCCTCTCTCACTCTCACTTTAAAAAAAAATCCCTTCATGTATCTATTGCAAATCACAAATGAATATGTTACTTTCACCTACATACCTTTTGACCTAGAAATGTAATTTTTAGCATGTGTGTCCTAGGGAAACCATGGAACAGCATAGACTATGGTTTGTGTCCCATTATTTTGATAGCAAAATGTAGCAAAAAGTCAACTCAAATATCATTAGTAGTAAATTAATTAAAAATATGGCATGACCATTTAATGTACTACTAGATTATTTCAAATGAATTTAAGGGAAACAAAAAAGATGTAATGTATTGCTGGGTTCAGTGGAGCATGACTGTAATCGCAGAAGCTAGTGAGGCTGATTTAGGAGGTTTGCAAGTTCAAAGACAGACTCAGCAACTAAGCCAGGAACTAAGCAATTTAGTGGGACCCTGTCTCAAAAAATAAAAAGGCTGAGGGTATGGCTGAGTGGTTGAGTGCCCCTGAATTCAATCCCTGGTACTCCTCCTCCTCCCACCTAAAAAGATCTGAAACAGTAATCACTGTATAAAGTGGGTTCTTGGTTTCAAATCCCTACATTTGTATTCTCTGAATTGCTGAAGTTGGAATGGGCCTGCCTCCCTGTGTTCTTTATCTGTGTAAAGCTAGAGCAGAACCAGACATAACCAAGCATCCTTCTTCCTGTTTTCTGTCCCCTGACTTGTACTCTTGGCTTAAGGCTTTTCAATTAGGAGCTACTCTGGTGGGTGATGAACAAGGGGAAATACAGGTTTGACAGTTCTGTCCCTCTCCCCAAACAAACCCAGCACTCCATTCCCATTCCTCTGTTTGGACCTTTCCTGTTGATTTGCAAAATAAATATGGAAAAGTAGAGTTTTAGAAAAGGAAACCATTTAGAATTTAGTCAAATCTAAAATTATGTGTATGGGTTTGTTTTATGTATGTTGATATTTGTGTCTGAAAATTGATGGTATTAGAGCAATTCAAACCACAACTCATGTCTGAATTTCTCTTTGTTAGGGCATGCAAGAGCAGGGGGCTCAGTTGCCACAAACCTTCAGGGTCCTCAAAGGAAAGCCAATGGAGCATCCTCTAGCTGTGCGGGGTGTCAACAAGTATTATAACGCCAGCACCTTGAAGAAGAAAAATCTCAGATTTCCTCCTACTGGTGAGACCTCAGACAGTGGTAAAAGACTGAATCCCATGGAAACTTGTGAAGCACTGATAGATAAAAAGATCATTTCTGGAAAAATAAAAGGTAAACTGTATTGTTCCTACTTTCTCCTACATAGATACTGCTTTTTGTCAACTCTCGGGAAGGCTCTTGAACATCATCTGGAGATTGAAGATTTCATTGATCTCATAATTTTGTTACAAATGGAATTGGATCTGTTATATTTTCCTCCATATTTCTTATACATTATAATTCAACATGATAGTGGGATTCACAATTGTTCCATGTTGTTACATTTACTTGGGGTTTTCTTTTCCTCCTCATGGGTTTAAATGATTTTTAGTTGAGAAAGAAAAATTGTGGATTTCTAGACATGTTTATGGTTTATGCTAGAGATATGTTTTTTGTCATTGGCCTAGAAGGAATTCTTGTTTATAAATGCATAGACCTTGAAATAAAATCATTTTCTATTCAAAAATTACATTCAAATACATAAAATAAATACCTTACCTCAAAGAAATACTTATTCCTCAGAAATAGAATCTAAGTGGGTAAGAGTTGAAGTATACTGGATTTTTAAAAACAGTTTGTGTAAGGCCGCATCAGAATGAAGTCTACGTGGTGCAGTTGGTTGACTGATCCCTGGAATATCTTTGGAGATTTAGTTAGACTCTCCTTCTCCACGCTGGTTCTCCTGCTTTCACTTCTTTGTACTATACATTAAAAGATGCAAAATCATTTCTCCAATTTCTCTCTGGGTAGATTTTGCCCATAACAACCCCAAGATTCATAATTTTTATTTAATATGTTTTCCGTCTCTAAAGTCATATATATATAGTTTTAAAAAATAATCTTAAGTATGCAAAAATCAAATGTGGTTGGATTAATTGTATTTAATATGTTTACATCATCACAGAGATAAAGGCTATGTTTAAAAAAGAAGTAGACTTCTTTTCAAGTAATACTGATCTTGACTTTTTCTATAAAAAACTTACCTGGTATCCTTAGGAAAACATCTTACTTTTACCTAGAACTTCTGTGTCAACTAGTAAGTTGCATTTTACAAAGAAACAAACCATGTCAAATATAATTCTTTTCCCAGTTGCCATGTTTGGTGGCTTTATATCCCTTGCTCCTTCGTACTCAAGAATATTTATCAAATCACGTTTACTGCTTAAGAAAGTATCTTAAACAAGGAATGTTTTATTTTAATACAACTTGGGTGGGTATGGTTTTCATTACACTTTGGTGGGGGCAGAGTACCAGGGATTGAACCCAGGGGCACTCAATCCCTGAACCACATCCCCAGCTCTATTTTGTATCTTATGTAGAGGCAGGGTTGCATTGAGTTTCTAAGCACCTAGCTAAATTGCTGAGGCTGGCTGGGAACACAAGATCCTCCTGTCTCTGCCTCTTGAGCCCCTTGGATTATAGACTTGGAATTACCAGGCCAGGACTCCATTACATTTTAATAACTTGATTGAAGTATAATTTACATTCCATGAAATCCAGTCATTTGAATGATCAATTCAGGTTTTTCAAAATGTGTTTTTAAGGTTTCATTAAGATTAAAGAGTTATTAGCTGAGTCTTATATAAATTTTATTTTTAAGTTACTATTACTATCATATTTCTAGAGAAGTAATTCTGCTTAAAATGAAATTGGTTTTAACACATTTCACTTGCTCCTCTTTTATATTATTTTTCTTTTTGTCATAGAATCGTTTTCTGTGGTAAATTGTTAACATTCCTTTCTCTTTCATTTTCAGAGAAGGATTGCTTCCCTTCTGGAACACCTGAGGTAATTTGATGATGTATTTCTTATAGTTCTTGCTTTAATTAAGGTTACCAAAAGAAACCTGTTTTTAATTTTTTTTAAATTTCTAAAATAAGAGGTTGGACTGGGGTTGTGGCTTAGTCGTAGTGTGATTGCCTGGCATGCATGAGGCACTGGGTTCGATTCTCAGCACCACATACAAATAAATAAAATAAAGGTTCATCAACAACTTTAAAAAAATATTTAAGGAAATAAAATGAAGTAAAGAAATATTTAATGTTTCTAAATAGCACTCAAGAATATTTATCATAAATGCTTTATTTACTTTTCCATATTTCAGAAAACCATCTTTATTTTTTAATTGAATATATTGTAACCAGTGAGGTTTAGTCATTTAAAAATTAGCTATGGAAAAATAACTTCTTAAAGTTTGTTTAATAAAAGGAGACCTGGTCACATGTCAATCTTTGTCTTTTCCTGGCTTGTCTTCCTTTGCTCCTGAACACAGCTGAACACCAAGGTGCCAGATACATTAGCAATAATAATGGAGGAAAATGATGGTGATGGAGAGGTGCAGCCTTTCACTGTCCCATGACATGGCCATACAAGACAAGTGAGTGACTAATGACCCTGGTGTGCACATCTGTGCATGTGTGTTGAAAAAACTTCTGTTTGCATTTGACTTTCAGAGATAATTTCAAAAAGCTTCAAGTTTGAAATATTTTACTCTGAGAAGATTAATTTAAGATTAAATTAAAGTTTTCACCTAAAGAGTACTTATCAAAGACCAATTTTTTGAAAAATAAAAATCAATGGCTTCTTTAAAAGTTAGAATACTTAACTCACTGCTTTTTTCTTTCCATGTTTTGTCCTCTTTTCCAGAGAGGTCATCTATTGCTCTGTTTTTTCTCTGTTTCATAATGTGGGTAACTCTTCTACCTAAAACGTAGATCTTTCCTCTTCCCCAGATTATGTACTCTATTTCTCATTTTGACATTTCTCTCAAAGCCTTGATGGCATTTGAAAGACAGTTGAGAGTGAAATTCCTCCCCAGCTGAGGAGAATTTCAACAGTAATGAGCTCAGGTGGAGCCAGGGAGAGAAGTAGTAAGGGGGCTGGACTGTGATGTGGTGGCTCTGAGGACTGCCATTGGATTCCCATCTCATGACAGAAGGCTGTGTTTTCTATATTCCTTACAACTGGCTTTTTGAAGTGAAAGGGAGGGGTAGGCATTATATTTGTTAAAATATTTTGAGACTTGATTAATGATAGATTATTTTAGTGGAAACTACCACAGTGAAACATAAAGATAGAAATGAAAACTTTTAAATGCAATAGCATCAGTAAGCTGTGAGACAGTTTCAAGGGTTTTCATCATGTGTATTGAATTTCTGATAGAAAAAACTAACCCAGAAATGTATGTCCCAAAAGCTAAATAATAGCTTCCTCAAATAAAGTAAAGTAAAAAGTACTTCTACCTACCTGAACAAATAAATGTCTGTCTGTTATAAAAGTATCTTCAAAAGATAAAACCATTTAAATAAAAATAGTAACAGTGGAGGCAGGAGGTATGCATAAGTAAAATGACAATAAGAGCATCCGGGCCAAGAACAACCACCCTAAGATTCTTGTTCTGTGTGACATGGTGTGTCATGTGATAGTCGAGTGTGATCATTGAAAGATGCAAACATTCAATAATAAGATGGAGTCTTAGCTAATCACTAAGGAAAGAAAGAATAAAAAAGTGAAAAATGAGAGATGGAGCAACAGGAATGCTCCTGCATTGCTAATGGGAGGCTCCACTCCAGAAGAGGGTTTTTTCAGTTTCCCACAAAATGAAACATGACCTTACCACATAACCCAGCAATGTGTTTCTAGGTATTTACCCCCATGCATTGAGATGTGTCCACACATAAACCTGTGCAAAATTTTTATAGCATCTTTATTCATATTTGCTAAATCTGGAACAAGATGTGTTTCAAAAAGTGAATGTGAGGACTGTGTGCAGTTCAGTGGTAGAGCACATGGCTAGCCTGCTGAGGCCCTGGATTCCATCCCCAGCACCACAATATAAACAAAAGAAATCCAATGTATGTGCTACATCCATACAGTAGAATAGTATTCATGGATTAAAACTGAGATATCATAACACCAAAAGGCATGAAAGAATTTTATCTCTTTATTTATAACAGGGAAATAACTTGGATAATTGACTACATGCCTATGGTGTGGGCATATTATTCTCTGAAAGATCTTTAAGAGCATAGTGCTTAGTGTTGCCCTTCCATCTAAAGGGGCTAGATGCTCTCCAATTCCAAGTGTAGCGTGTGGGCTAGAAGTGTTCAATCCATGGTAGGGTACTTGCCTAGCATGTAATTTAGGACATCTCAAGTATGAGGAGTTTTAAAAAATCATTGATTGCAGGGATTCATGGGTGTGAAGAGGATGAGTAGTAGGTTTTTAGGGCAGTGAATTTATTTAGTATGATGTTATAATGGTAGATACACAGGACGATATTCATTTTTCAAATCCCATAGAATTATATAACCCAATAGAAAGAGTGAACTCTAATGTCAAGTGTTAGCTTTGGATTAATAGACGTAAGTTCGTATTTGTTCATTTGTGGTAGAGTGCTTGCCCGACATATACGAGTTCCCATGGTTCAAGCCCCAGCACCTCCAAAAATCAACAAAAGTGTATTAATATATAGATATGTATCCACAATAGGTATCATTGTAGTAAGTATACTGCACTGTAATGCAAGATATCAATAAGAAAATGAGGGGCCAACATGGGAAAATTTCAGGATCCACATTTTAAGACCCAGTATGCATTTGGAAAAAGCATTTGCAAGGCTATCTAGTTGTCTTTTCAGTTTTGGAGAAGGTCAGCGGGATCCCTTAAGTGTCCTTCCTGTGTCAGAGGCAACTTAGCGAGGGTCCCTATTGTCTGCTCACTTTTAAACCTAAAATTTATACTAAAAAATCCATTAATTAGAAATAATTTCACTTCTAGAAACTTAAAGGTAATAATCAAAAATTAAAGAATACAAAGATTTTATAAAGGGGATTGGTTAAATTATGAAAACACCCATATTAAGGCACTATTCAATTTAGCCATTAGAATCATTTTATGGTCAGTTTTTAGGAATGATGTAACTGGCATATAGCTTTTGAAGGAAGAGAGTGTCAGTATATCCAAATCATTTTGAAATGTGACTTTTAAAAAGCTTGTGAAGTTTTAACAGGATAGTCCATATTGATAGAAGGATTGTCATCATTTTTCTTAATACTTTTATGCATCCCAGGTTGATTTTGTTTTCTTTAAGCAAATGTATTGTATTTATACTTAACCCAGAAAAGATGAAGCTGCCAGGCCTTGGGGGCACACACCTGTAATCTCATCTTCTGGAGAGGCTCAGGCAGGAGGATCTCAAATTGGAGCCTGCCTGGGCCACTTAGAGATACCCTGTCTCCAAATAAAGTGAAAAGAGGGCTGGTGTATAGCTCAGTGGGAGAGCACTTATTTGCCTAGCATATTCCTGGGTTCAGTTTTTGCACCACCTCCTACAAAGAAAGGGCAGTGGTGGGGGGAGTTGGTGAAGAAAGAATTGAAGGAGGAAAGGAGGGAAGTTGAAGAAGGAGGAGGAGGAGGAGGAAGAAGAGGAGGAGGAGGAGAAGGAAGAGGAGGAGGAGGAGGAGAAACAATAAAGGAAGGGGAAGGCGGGAGGATACAAAATTCAAGCAGGAAGAGAGAATGATAACCTCATTTTACTCACTGTAGTATTTATAGTGATTTTCTTTGTAGAATGCAGAGGGGCTAGAGATGTTGTTCAGTGGTAGAGTGCTTTGCCAGCATGCACAAGGCCCTGAGTTTGGTTCTAACACCACACACACACACACACACACATACACACACACACACACACACACACACACACACACTCAAAATAGTTCCAGTAACTTGATAAATTATATTATAACTTGTTGAGCTACCTTATAAATGTCATAAATGCTATACTCAATGGTTGTACACCTGTGATCCCAGTGACTGGGGAGCCTAAAGAGGGAGGATCACAAGTTTAAGTCCAGCCTTAAGAAGTGAGGTAGACCCTATCTGAAAAATTTAAAAGAAGGTTTAGGGATGTAGTTCACTGGTAAAGCCACCATGGGTTCAATCAAATATCGTGTCCTTTTGATACTGACATGAGTGTATTAATGGTCTGTTTAACTGTTGACTTTCAGAATTTAGAACAATTAAAAACAACTGTTTTCCAAACAGCTTATAAAAGTTATGGTTGTGACTAAGAAAGGTTTGGGGCAGGTATTAAAATATGGGTTGTTTAAGTCAACTGTATTCATAAGTAGTCTTCAGGCCTTAGTTGAAAGTACATAAAATGTTTTGCTTCTAAATTATGCACTTTTTATTTTCTCTTTGCAGTACCCACTCCTGAACATGGTGAAATGGCTCACAAGTTAATGCCTCACATCTTGGGAGCCAGGGAGGTTCTCAAGAAAAAAAACTATGAATGGCATCCTACTCTTTTAATTTTCTGGAAAGGAAAATGTTAAAAATTTTAATAATTAAAGGGTTCATTGTTTTAAAGGACTGGTACCATTAAATTTGCCATTTTAGCCCTATTAAGTGGACAACTCAGAGGCATTAATTACACTCACAATATTGTACAACCTTCTGTTTCCAGCACACTTTTGTCCCTCCAAACAGAAGCTCTACCACCATGTAAGTAAGAACTCCCATTCCTCCTCCTCCACCCCTGGCTGCCACCATTCTTTTTTCTTTTCTTTTATTTGTTCTAATTAGTTATACATGGCAGTAGAAGGCACTTTCACACATCATACACAAATGGAGTATAGTTTCTCATGTTTCTGGTTGTACGTGATGTAGAATCACATCAGTCATGTGGTCACACATGCACCTAGGGCAATAATGTCTACTCTTCTTCCCACCCCATACCTGGCTCCCCTCCTTTCCCTCCCCTCTGCCTAATCCAAAGTAACTTCATTCTTCCATAGCCACGCTCCTTATTGTGAATTAGTGTCAAATATCAGAGAAAACATTTAAACTGTGGTTTTTGGAATTGGCCTATTTTGCTTACTATGATATTCTTAACTTCCACTCATTTACTGGCAGATGCCATCACTTTGTTCTTCTTTAAAACTGAGTAATATTCCATTGTGCATATTGACCACATTTTCTTTATCTGTTCCTGTGTTGAAGGACACTCAGGTTGGTTCCATAGTAAAACTCTTGTGAGTTGAGCTACTTTATAGCATTGATGTGGCTGCATCACTGTAGTATGCTGATTTTAAGTCTATTGGAAATAGACTGAGAAGTGGGATAACTGGGTCAATTGGTGGTTTCATTCCAAGTTTTCTGAGGAATCTCCATACTGCTTTCCATGATGATTACATCAATTTGCAGTTCTACCAGCAATCTATGAGTGGGTCTTTTCCCCTACATCCTCACCAACATTTATTTTTGCTTGTCTTCTTGATAATTGCCATTCTGACTGAAGTGAAATGAAATCTGAGAGTAGTTTTGATTTGTATTTCTTGAATTGCTAGAGATGTTGAAATTTTTTTCACATATTTGTTGATGAACATACATCTTCTGAGAATTGTCTGCTCAGTTCCTTAGACCATTTATTGATTGGGTTATTTGGTTCGGGGATGTTAAGATTTTTGAAATCTTTATATATCCTGGAAGTTAGTGCTCTATCTGATATGTGTGTAGTAAAGATGTTCTGCTACTCTGTGGGCTCTCTCTTCACATTGTTGATCATTCCCTTTGCTGAGAAGAAGCTTCTGAGTTTGAATCCATCCCATTCATTGGTAAGGAATATCATTTTATGGCCCAGAATATGATCTGTTTCAATTAATTTATGAAGTGCCCTTAAAGGGAACGAGAGTTCTATAGTTGTTGGGTGTTGTATTATATAACATCAGTTAGGCTGAGGTAGTTGATACTGTTCCTCCATCCTTCTATTTACCCATTTAATGTATTTACTGAGAGGCACGTATCAAAATCTCCCGCAATGGTTGGTAACTGTTTCTCCCTTTCATTCTGTTGATTTTTGTTTTATATATTTTGAAGCTCTGTTACTTAGTGCAAGAGCATTAATTATTGTCATATCTTTCTTCAGGATTTCTATTTATGCTAATACTTTTGCAGTTTATTTTATCTTATATTAATACAGCAGTTCCAACTTTCGTTCTTTATTTTTGCATTATTATTTTCCTGACTTTTTAACTTTCAATCTATCTGTATCTTTAGATTTTAAGCACATCTCTTGTAACCATGATTAAGTCTTGATTTTTTAACCCATTCTGATAATCTCTGCCTTTTAACTAGGTGTTTAATTCATTCTGTCCAATGTACTACTGATATATTTGGACTTAGGCCTCATATTTTGCTCTTTGGTTCCTGTTTGTACCATCTGACCTCTGCTCTTCTGTTCTTACTTTTCTGCAGTCTTAAATTTTAACCATCAACTTAGAATTAATGTCTTTATTTAAAATGTAAAAACCTTCTAAGTCCATACACTATTACTTTATATTATTTTTTTGGTACCAGGGGCGTACCTAGGGGCACTTAATCACTGAGCCACATCTCCAGCCCCCTTTTTTTAAATTTTTAGAGATTGGGTCTCAGTACAGTTTTTATGGCCTTGCTAAGTTGCTGAAGCTAGCTTTGATACTCCTGCCTCAGCCTGAGTCACTGGGATTGCAGACATGTGCCACCACACTCGCCCAGTCCATACTAATTTTAACCTCCTATTATATGCCACAGTTCTGAGAAAAATTCCAGTTCCATACCTGATAAATCCCACCATACAATGCTGTCATTTTTCTTTAAACTGTAGGATATTTTTTAAATGAATTAAGAGAAAATGTGATAGTTTGAAACTATGCTCCTGCATAATTTACATAGTTACCATTTCTGGCACTTATATCTTTCTGAGGATCTGATCATCTACTGGTACCACTTTACTTTCATCCAGAGACCTTCATTTAGTGTTTCTTGGAGTACAGGTCTGCTGGTGATGGGTTCTGCCAGCTTTTCTTTATCAGAATTGTCTCCATTTTCTCTTAATACTTTATATATTGATTTCAATATACAAAGTGTATACATATATAAAGTATATACATATATACACACATTATGTGTATTCATGTTTATGAAGTTATTTGGTTTTTTTGGCTTGATATAGAATTCTAGTTTGACAATTTTTGCTTTCAGCTCTTGTTTAAAAAATTAAACTATTCTTAGAATAGTTTTTTATTTAAAGAAAAATTGCATGGATATAAAGACATAGTTCTCCTATGCTCTACACCCAGCTGTCCTTATTATTATACCTTTTGTTAATATGGCACACTTATTAGAATTGATGAACCAGTATATTCTGGAGAGATGATGGAGAAATAGTACACCACTGAGGTCATTTAGTTTTTCAAATTTTTCATAGAATTCACCAGCAAAGCCAAAGAAACCTGATGTTTTCTCTTTTAGAAGGTTGTGGGCTTTTTATTTATTTTCCTTAATAGAAACAGACCTATTCAGATTGTCTATTTCTCCCTGTGTGAGTGTGAGTAGTTTAGTTTGTCAAGGAACCCATCTATTTTAGCTGAGATATCAAATTTGTGGACATAAAGTGGTTTGTAGTAACTTTCTATAGTTTTTAATTTTATTGATTTTTCTTTTTGCTTGCTTTAGGCTTAAATTGCTCTTTTGGCTTTGGCTTTTAAAAGCTAGATTACTGAGTTTAGCCCACTCTTCTTCTCTCATCTGTGTCTTCAGTGCTATAAATTCCACTAAGTGCACTAAATGCTTACAGAGTTCATTGGATAAATTGTTAATTTTGATAAATTGTAATTTCTTTTGTTGAATTCAAAATATTTAAAAATTTCCCTTGGGACTATTTTTACTCATTTGTTATTTACAAATGTATTATTGAATTCCCAAATATTTGTGGATTTTTCAGTTCTTTTTCTATTGGTGATTTTCAGCTTAATTTCGTTGTGGTATAAGAATATATTTGATTTTCAATCTCTTCAATTTATTGATGACTATTTTATGATACAGGACACAGTGTGCCTTTCTGAATTTTATGTAAACTTGAAAAGAATGTGTACTCTATTCTTTTGGGGGAGAGTATTTCAGAATTCCAATAAGATCAGGTTGATTGACAGTGCCATTCTGGTCAACTATATCCTTATTGATTTTCTGCCTGCTTCATCTATCAAGCCCTGACAGAAGTTTTTGGAAGTTTCCAACTATATAGTAGTAAATTTTGTCAATTTCTCCTTTAGTTATATCAGTTTTGGTGTCACATATTTAGATTTCTGTTGCTAAATTCTTACATATTTAGAATTGCTATGTCTTCTTGGAGTTTGTCCCTCTTTATTGCTGATAATTTTCCATATTCTGAAATGTACTTTATGTAAAATCAATATAGCTATTGCATATGCCCACTGATTAGTTGGTATAGTGCATCTCTGTCCATAATTTGGCTCTAATTGTAACTGGGTCTTCCTAATCAAAGTGGCTTTTTTTTACAGACAATATATGGTAGAGTCTTGTTTCTTATTCCGTTTGACACTTTGTTCTTTTAATTGGCATATTTAGAGTAGTCACAATTTAGAGTGATTATTGGTAGAGTTGGAGTAGTATTTATTGTATTTATAACTTCTTTCTCTATATTGCCTTTGTTCTTTACGCATTTTCCCATTTCTCTGGTTATATGAGCATTTTATATGATTTCATTTATTCCCTCTCTTAGAATATCAACTATCCTCCTTTATCAGATGTTTAGTAGTTGCCCCAGAGTTTGCAATGTACATCATAAGAATATAAGAACATCCTCAAATAATACTCCACCCTTTCACGTGTAGGGCAGGTACTCTATGATATTGCTCTCATTAATTTCACTTTTTCCTATGCTATAATCACCCAATATATGGTTACTGTTACCGCTCTAAACACATGGTTATCTTTTATATCAGGAATAAGACAAAGAAAGATGGCATTTCACATTTATTTCTTCGCCAGTGCTCTCATTTTCTTTATGTAGATCCAGGTTACATCATTTTTCTTCTCCTTGAAGAACTTGTTTGAACGTTGGCTCAGAGCAGGTTGCTGGTGATAAATACCCTTTGTTTTTGTTTATGTGAGAAACTCTATTTCTGCTTCACTTTTGAAGAATAATTTCACTGTTTTAGTCAGCTTTTACATCACTGTGACCAAAATACCCAACAAGAAACAATTTAGAGGAGGAAAAATTTATTTTAGCTCACATTTATAGAGGTTCAGTCCATGGTCAGCTGATTCCATAGTGCTGGGCTCAAGCTGAGTCAGAACATGAGGGCAGAAGGTGGCAGAAGAAACAGCTCAGAACATGACACCAGGAAAGAGAGAGAGAGAGAAAAAGAGAGAAGAGAGAGAGAGAAGCACTTCAGTTCACCAGGAACAAAAATACAAGCCCCAAGGCATGCCCCTAGTTGACCCATCTCTCTACAGATATCACTGGGTTAATTCATATCAGTGGATTCATTTACCTGAGTAGGCTACAACTCTCACAATCCAACTTTCCACATGGAGGCCTCTGGGTCCTGAGTCCTCACCCACTCCCTCATGATGTTTTCACCTTCATAAATAATATATATTATTTAACCCTGGCCTGCCTGTCTATTCTACATTCAGAGAAACCTGTTTCCTGAGGGTATGGGGAGGCTCTGAGGGGCTGGGACAGAGCCCTCCTGGAAGGGGAGATCCTAGCTCTCTGGAGACCCAAGCTCAGGAACCAACACTGTCTGGCTCTTTGACCTTGGGCAAGACACTTAACATTTCTCTCATCCTTAAAATATGGCGACAGTAATAATCACAGTGACTGACATGGCTGGCTTCCTGGCAAGGGCTGGAGATGAGAGGAGAGAAAACCAATCATCCAGGATAATACCAAATGTACCTCAAACACAGAAATAAAACTTATTATTAGTTTTAATTGTGTGTATTCTTTAGGAGTGTGTGTGTGTGTGTGTGTGTGTGTGTGTGAGAGAGAGAGAGAGAGAGAGAGAGAGAGAGAGAGAGAGAGAGAGAGAGAGAGAGAGTGTGTTAAGAGTCATTATGTGTAGTACTGGAGATCAAATCCAACCCAGGGTCTTTTGCATGGTAGGCATGCACTGTACCACTGAGCTACAGCAGTCCCAGCTCTTTTTTATTTTCAGACATGGTCTCACTAAATTGACCAGGCTGGCCTCCAACTTGTGGTCCTCTTTTCTTAGCTTCCCACACAGCCTCCAAAGACTTTACAGGAATTCAGTATCATAATTGGCTTAGGATTTGCTATATGTAAGATCTTGCTATCTGCCAATAGATAATTTTTCTCCTTTTTTTTCCAATCAGATATTTAATTTTTTTCTTGCCTAATTTCTTTGGCTGTAACTTTTAATAAATATAATGTTAGGTTTTTCATAAATGCCCTTCATCATGTTGAAGAAGTTTTCTTTTGTCTTTGTTTTGTGTGTGTATTTGAAGTATGGAAAGGTATTAGATTTTTTCAAATGTTTTTTCTGCATCAAATGATTATGTTGAGTTTTTCCTTCACTATTAATGTATAGTGTACTAGATAATTGGCATTATTCCAAGTTAGTGTTTAATAATAGTGTACTAGATAATTGGCATTATTCCAAGTTAGTGTTTAATAATAATTAAGACCAGGGTCAAGACTTTAAGATACTATATTCAAGAAACTGGGGGGAAAATCACTCCATAAACTCACTACATGGTATGTCATAAGAATGCACCTTATAATATAAAATCTTTCTACACATAGTAGTTAGCTGCAAGAAACCATTCTTAGTTTAGGAAAATAGTGTTCCAAATTTCAGGGTAAACTACTAGCAACCTTCAACTCTTCTGTGTGGCAATATCCGATTTTTGTTTCCAAACTCTTCCACCCTAGCCTAAATTATGGAGTCTGGAGTGCTTTTCTCCAACCGTGTGATTACCAATATTGTCAATTTTTGCAATGATCTGATGAGATGTAGTCTGACGTGTATCTTGCATTCATTTCCTGAGCATGTGCTCAATAAGGTGAGATCCTGCATGATGTTGGGGTCAGTCTTGGTCATCTCCCCAAATAATGCATCAGACTATCACCTATATGACATTTTTTGGGGAGGAGGTTGTGTGCTAGGGGTTTAACCTAGGGATGCTTTACCACTGAGTTTCATCCCCAGGTCTTTTTACTTTTTATTAGAGACAGGGTCTCATTAAGTTGCAGAGGACCTAAGTTACTGAGGTTGGCTTTGAACTTGTGATTCTCCTTTCTCAGCCTCCAGAGTCACTGGATTTATAGGCATGCCCCACCATGGCCAGCTACACTCCAATCTTTTTTGTACCAGGGTATTTTTGGTACAGGAGACTGAACCCAGGGGTGCTTATCACCGAGGTACTTCTAAAGCCCTTTTTATTTTTTATTATGAGAGTTGCTGAGGCTGACATTGATATTTCCATCCTTCTGTCTCAGTCTCTCAGTCACTGGGATTACAGTTTGTGCCAGCATGTCCCAGGTGATAAGATTATGTTTTAAATGCTAAATTTTAAAGCTTTTGATATTTTCATTTTTCATAATTATTATTGTTCTTTAATCATTTTATAGGCCCATCTTTGTCTCTATTAATAGATTTCTACTTTTAAAAGTCTGTTTATCTAATATAAGTATAGCTATTTCTACCCCCTAAATTTCTGTTTGCATGAAATAGCTTCCTTCATCCCTCAATTCACAAGTTTTTACTGCACAGTTAAAAACACATGAACTGTAGCAGCATAACAGTACATTTTGTTTTATTATTCATTCTGCCAGTCTTAATCTTTTAATTGGGTACTTTAATTTACATTCAACTTTTGTATAGTTAAGAACATATTGGTATTAAATCATTAATTTTTTCCTGGTTGCTTTCATTTTATTTCATTTGTTCCTTACTTTCTTATTTATCCTTGATTTGGTGATTTCTGTATGGATAAGGTGATTCTTTTTCTCTTTTGTATATCTGCTGTCCTAGTGAGTTTTGTAGTTTTACATGTTTTAATGACAAAGCCTTCACATCTGGAAATAGGACTCTGATAAGAATTTATTTATTTATTATTATTAGGTATATATGACAGCAGAATGCATTTTGATTCGTTGTACACAATTTTAGCACAACTTTTCATTTATCTTGTTGTACACAATGTAGCATTGTACCATATGTGTAATCATACATGTACCTAGGGTAATGATGTCCATCTCATTTCACTGTCTTTCTTGCTCCCATGTCCCCTCCCCACCACTTCCTCCCTTTTGCCCAAAGTTCTTCCATTTTCCCCATGCCCACCCCCTCTCCCATTATGGATCAGCATTCACTTATCAGAAATAATAGTTGGCCTTTGGTATTTTGGGATTGGCTGACTTCGCTTAGCAAGATATTCTTTAACTCCATCCATTTACCTGCAAATGCCATAATTTTATTCTCTTTTAATGCTGAGTAATCAATATTCCATTGTGTATATATGCCACAGTTTCTTTATCTATTCATCTATTAAAGGGCATCTAGACTGCTTCCACAATTTAGCTATTGTGAGTTGAGCTGCTATAAATAAACATTGATGTGGCTGTGTCAACAAAGTATGCTGATTTTAAGTCCTTTGGGTATAGACCAAGGAGTGGAATAGCTGGGTCAAATGGTGGTTTCATTCCAAGTTTTCAAAGGAATCTCCACATTGTGGTAAGCATTTCTTTTAAGGCTGGTCTGGTGGCAAGTTTTCTCAATTTTTGCTTATCTTGGAAAATATTTATCTTTTAATTCTAAATGTTAGTATGCCTGCCTGCCTGCCTTCTTCCCTTCCTTATGTTTTGACTTTAAATACCTTATCCCAATCTTTCCTTATCTTTACAGTTTCTTCTGAGAAAACAGCTTTTCATTTATATACGTCCTGATGCTTTTCTCTTTCTGCTTTTAAAATTCTCTCCTAGACTTCTAACACTTTGACTATATTATGCCTCAAAGAAGACTTTTATTTTGGAAAATCTGTTTGGGTTTTTTGGACTACATGGGCTTAGATTTTCACATTTTTCTTAAAATTTTGATGATTTCAGTTATTATTATGTTAAGTAGGCTTTCTATAACTATTTCTTCTTCTCTTTGTCTGGAACATAATAATGCAAGTATTTGCTTAGTATTATCCCATAAGTGTCATAGTCTTTCCTTATTCCTTTTTACTTATTTTTTAAACTTGTTCATCTGAGTAAAAAAAGATATTTCAAAAGATATTTGAAGACATTTCAAAGATGTGTCTTGAAGCTGAGAATTTGTTGTTGTTGTTATTCTGCTTGATCTAGTCTATTGTTGAGGCATTTGACTACATTTTTGAATGCAATTTGTTGACTGCTTTAGTTCTAAGATTTCTGTTTGGTTCTGACCTCTGCTGAATTTTCTTACTGAAAGCATGAGCTGATTTTCTAGTTTTTTTAAGATGTCTAGTTTGTGTTGATTCTCATTGAGTTTCCTTTAAGTCACCATTTCAAATTATTTTTCAGGTAATTTATTAATTTCCCTTTCCCTGAGATCTGTCATTAGAATTATTTTATCCTTTAGAAGCATAACATTATGTTGGTTTTTTATATTTTTTGTCACTTTAATTCTAGGTGGGCACAGCAGTTTGGTCTCTATGTAGTGTTTCCAGCTAGAATCAGGCTAGTGATACTTGTGGATGTGTGGGTGGTTTACAGAATTGCTTTGTGATCTGGGATTCAGCTTTCTTATGAAGGGCAGGTTTTCTGGTGGCTCTGGATACAGTATCTGCAGCCGTAGGTGAAAGGTACTTGTAGTTTCTGTAGGTCATGTAGGAATGGGGCAACTCTAGTAGGCCTAGGCATGTGCCATGTGGCTGGTGTGACAACAGAAGCAAGAAATTGTCAATTACTAATAAACCCATGGGTGAGGGGCTGTTCTGGAAGGCCCAGGTGGGTTTGGCACTGTGTGTATAGTAGTAGGGCATGGGGTACCCACTGATGTCTGAGGACTGCATGGAGCCAGATCACTCTCATGGCCCTGGGTAGCATGAAACAGTGCCCCCAACAGTGGGGATGGTGTATTTGTCTTTGTCAGAGGACAGTGTAGGGACCCAACCTCACCAGTGTGCTCAGAAGGAGCCTGTCAGTGTCAGAGGACTGTGTTGATTGCCTTTGTTTTTGCTGATTGCCTTTGGTTATGCCACTCACAGGTCTCTTGGTTATTCCTTCAGTTGTGAGTAGGTAATTCAGGCTGTTTTCTAGTTTTTCAGGGCCTCTGTGGGCTGTGATACTCAAAGAAAGCCCCCTCAGTACATTTTAGGTCTATGTATAGGGGGGCAGGTTGGCCTGCTTCTTGGGACCATGGGTTGGTAGAATTCCAAAATGGTTCATGTAGCAGGAACTTAGTGGGAGAGGATAGGTTGACCCCTTTCTCTTGGGTAATGTAGCAGCTTGAATTCCTTAGAAGCACCCCAACTTGAACGCAGGAGCTGTGAGGACTTTAGGTCTCTCTAGCGGCAAATATGTCAGTTGCTCATTATGTTAGTGAAGGCTGCTGGGGACCTCCTGATTACGGATTCCCGTATTAAATCTCTTGTATTTGGGGGTTTATCTCAACTAGGCAGTTAAGATGGTAGATGTTCTGGGTTTATTCCCTTCTTTACAAGGCTATCCTGGGTCTCTGTTCTCCATAGCATTTCTGTCACATTCCTAGTGTACTCTGGCACTCTCCTTCAAATGCTTCAGTGGAATATGTGTTATTTTTATTTGTGTTTTTTTCTTCTGCTTTGGAGGGAAGTGCACCAGACATCTCTAATCAGCAGTCTTGCTGATGTCACCCCTCCATATGGTTGCTCTTTTTAGTTTTGAGGAAAAGCACACCAAACCAGATTCTAGGGCTACCTTCTTTTTGTACAGTCCACAGGGTTTCCTTCTGGATAATTTGTCCTTACATTCTCAAAGATCTTAGGCTTCCAAAGAACTTGTGCATCTTGAGAATATCTTTAGAGCAGTTTCAACCTTCAGCTTGCAGATAGGAAACACAAAATGGCTATTAATCATTCTCACGGGGAAAACAGCTTATAACTAGAGAATTCCAAGGCCTATTTAGTCTCTATTCATGGGAACCAAAGACTGAAAAAAAATATGATTGTCATTTTTCCTTGTTCAGACATAAGACAGACAGACAGATAGATAGATAGATAGATAGATAAATGGAGTTCTTACATCATGTAACATTATGTTGCTAACATGAATTAAAGCCTTACAAAATTTTACAAATAGAACTAAAAAATTAAGTTTTTGTCATTGTAGATAAAATAGCATGGTCAGAGTTTTCTGAGTATGAAATAATACATAGACTTGAAATTTTTATAGAAACAATTGACAGAAATGTTAAGCATGACTTAGGAGGGACAAAATGAAGACAGTTATTTTTCAAAAAGGGTTTGTGAATGAAAATGCAGAGAGCAGAGTTAGGGATAATTGGAACTATTTTTCTGAGTGACTGAAAGAATATTTGTGCTATTAACTGCACTAAGAAAAATGTTGTACACACTGGGCCTATTCAGAAAGTGGAGTCTGGCCTTTGGGCTGTCAATCCTGTATGTTTCTACCACTCTAAATTTGGCATGCAGATGGTACTCATCATTACAATTGTTGTTTAACATTTATTGAATATTGACAGTGTGCTAAGCCTGGTGTGGAATATTGGAAAGGCATTCATTTCTGCACATTCCCCCTCCCGCCTCCATCTGGTTCCTTCATTTTAGTATTGTCATGTTTCTTGGCACTTTGAAGTTGGTCATTGGCTTGTTACTCACTTAATAATTACCAACAACATGACACATGATGAAAAGATTTGAAGCATTTTAAAAGCTCATTCATTTATCAAGCCACCATTTGTGGGAGATGGGTGCATGACATTAGTTTAAACTTTGATCGAATAAGGGTTGTAATGTTTTTAGTATGCATGCAGTTTTATGAAGAGTTTTACCTTTATTAGGTTACCTTGATCTTAACAAAAATGGAAAATATTGTTTTAGTTCAAAATCTTTAAAATCACAGGGAAATGCACAGGATTATATAAGATTCTAATTTATAATGCAAATATAAATTTATAATATAAATATAATTAAAATTATAATCTATAATTGTACAATTTATAAAATTATCATCAGTGCTCCCCACATATGCATAATATGGATTTTTAAAGTAAAATTAAAGATTATGGAAAAATCAGAATCCTTTCTGTTTTTACCACAGCACAATTTACCTCTTCCCTACTCTTCCAGAAGTAAACATCATCATAACTTGGCAAATTTTTCATCCTTTTAGCCAGATATACATGTTTCCTTTTAGAATATATAATATAGTTTACTCTGTTTTAAATTTTAATTGTTTTGCTCTATGCATTTCCTTTTAAAAAAGAAAATTTCTATGTTCAACATTATATTTACGGTATCTATAATTAAGCTTAACTATTGTTTAGCACTCTATCTCTAATTTTGGAAATAAATTATATTTTTTTCATACAGTCTTTTAAATAAGACATTTTGCTTCCAATCTTTGCTATTACTTTTTAAAAATTGTATTCTTTGCTTTTATTAGTGCATTGTAGTTGTGCATAATAATTGGGTTCATTTTGATATGATCATACATGCATGAAATTGACTTTACTCCATTTCTGTCCCCTATGCTTGCTTCTCCTTTCTCTCCCCTTCTCCCTCCCCTTCCTCTATTCTACTGATCTACCTTCCACTCACTTATTTATTTTTAATGAGGCTTCATAGATATACATATAGCTGGAATTCATTGTGGTGTATTTCTGCATGCACATAGAGTTATTTTGTAAAGTACACAGAAGAAAGGATATTATAAAGATAAAAGTATAAATTGATACAATCAAATTATTTGCTATCATTTAGACAGAATATTTCAGAGAAGCAAAATAGAGGAAAATGTTTGGCTTACTTTATAAGTCTAGTATAACTTGATATTAAAAAGAAATAAGGACAATGTAAGAAAATTATAGAATAACTTTGTTTTGTCTACATAAATGTAACTATATTGAATAATTTAAGCAAACATAATCTAGCAGTGTATGTGAATGAGTGTGTAATGTATTATCAACAAATGAGCTATCATTATGCATTTATTAAAATAGCTAAAAGTAAAATGACTGATAATATCAAGTACCTGTGAGAGTGTAGAGCAACTAGAATATGTATATGTTATTAATGGAATACAAATTGATAGACATTTAAGAAATCAGTTTGGTTATTTGCAATTTTGTTGATAATTTGATATAAGTGGAGAAATGAAGTATGTATTTATTAAAAAAAAACTTGGATGGCAAAGTTTATTGCAGCTTTATTTATAATGGCTAAAATCTCGAAACAACTCAAATGCCAAAAAACTGTTGACTAGATAAACTATGGAATACATGCATTGGAATGCTGTTTAGCAGTAACACAAGTAATTACTAATTCATGCAGTTTCATGGACGAACTGCACATTCATCATGCTAAGTAAAATAAGACTGATTCAAAAGGCTACAAATTGTATTATTCCATTCATGTTATGTCCTGGAAAAGTTACAACTATAAGAAAACAGTTTAGCCAAAGGACTAAATGTGAAGGAAGTAGATTGACTACAAAAGACCATGTGGTAATTTGTGGGGTGATATGAATATTCATTCTCTGTTTTCTCTCATATGTGGAAGCTAACCCACAATAAAAGTAGAGGGATAAAAAAGAATAGAATTCAGTTGAGTAGACAAAGGGGAATGAGAGAAGGAAGGGGAGATGGGAAAAGGAAAGAGTGGAATGAATCTGACATAACATTCCCATGTACATAAGTGAAAAATACCATGGTGAATCTCACTATGTATACATCCACAAGAAATTAATTTAAAAAAAATCACTATGGGTAAGTGGCAGAAAGATCAGAAGAGGGAAGGGAACAGGGGTGGGAGGAGGGATGGGGAAGGAGAGACACTGGGGACTGAATTAGAACAAGATATATTCCATGCTTTCATAATTATGCCAAAATGGATTCATGTATAACTAAAAATATAAATTTTAAAGTTTTATTCTCTTAATTTTGACACTTCTTGTATGGCTGTGTGCATGTCTTAAAAATTATAGAACTGAACTCAGAAAAAAATAATTCTATCATATTTGAATTATAACTAATAAACCTGACTTTGTCGGTAGGTTTTATACACACTAATGGGAGTTTTATTCCTACATGCTTGATATCAATAATGTTATTTTAGATGAAATGCTTTCCAAAATCCAGTCTTGAACTCTTGCTAAAGCATAAAGTTTTGTTTAATTTTATTGTCTTGGATAAATCCCAATAACTTGCGGAACTTTTACATAAATTCTAATTTGTAAAAATATGTTTGGATTTTTATTTGTGCACAATTATCTCAACAGTAGCTCATAAAATTTTTGCTCATTCTTAAAAAATAATTTTAAAAACGCAGAAAATAAAGTTCACAGATATTGTCATTCACTGAAGTCTATAGGGCTTAAACATGGCAGAACTGTAACACCTATACTGATTTTTTAAATACAACCCCAGTGTTTTCTAATTAATTTTAAAATAATTTGTTTTAATTATTTCATTTAACATATTTGTATTGAAAGTGTTATGTTTGCAAGGTTGCAGTGGATACCTCTTTTCTGGGCCAGCCTAACACTTTTTTATTTTTAAATAATACATTCTCCATTTCCCTTGCCCTAATATCACACTCCATCTAGGAATTTAGGTGGGGGTAATACATGTATATCTTATCAGGGTGCCACATACTCTGTTTATAGTAAATGGATTAGGGATCATTAAATGGCACCATTATTAATATTCAATCCTAGAAATTTTACTGGATTAATTTGATAAGAGGAACAATCTCTCTGTCAGGCCTGCAGAGCTATAGAATATAAACTCAGTGTTGCCAGAGGCTGAGGTGTGGTGAAACTTTCCTAGGGTAGAGAACCAGCACAGAAGACAACAGAGCTGCGATGAACTTCTGTTGGCATCATTCATTCAATATTCCCTGAAGCCATAGAGATCCCTGGAATTAACACTTATGTGAAATAATGAACTTCCTTTTCTTTTTGGAATGGGCTTGAATATGAAATCATCTCCTGATTTACTGAGTCACAAAATGAGACATTAGCTCACATGTAATTTATGCCCTCAAGAACTCAGGGACTTGGAAAAATAATACACATAAATTTATTATAGTAATAACGTTGCTATGTTACTTTAATTGACTACCTCACTTAACTGATTATCTCACATTCCAGAACATTAGTAAGAATAAATTGAGTTAAGTAAATAGGAACCATTTTCTCATGCAAGCCAAAAAGTTAGTAGTATTTTAAATTTAAATAGAGGTTAATTTTAAAGACGATAGTCATCCAGTAAAGAGATATAATCCAAATAAACTAAATTCAGATTTCATCTTTTACTGTTGGCAGCTTTTTGGACATATTTTACTTCAAAGACCTAGATTTCTTAATATAAATGTTGAAGGTCAGATGAAGACTAGGTCATTCCAAACATTTAAAGATAAATGCTTTTTCCATTTCTTGGAAAAAAATCACAAGGCAATAAACTCCAGATCTACTATCAGGAGAGAAGAATGAGACAAGGACCCTTCCCAACTTACCTAGCCAAAGACCTCTCATTCATTGATCACTGCTTTCTGCCATTTGTTTGTCATATATTGTTAAATAAAAGCTGAAGAAATATCAGAGTCTACAACATGAAAAGTATTGTTAAATAACATTTTTAGAAATTCAATAAGTTGGAAATCAATCAAAAATGAAAAAAAAACACTTTAACTCAAATGATGATTTATATTAAAACCTTGAATTTAAGAAAAAGTAAATTTTTTAGACATAACTTGTGTGAGATGTATAAAGAAGTTTACTAAATGGTAATAAGGCTAAACCATGAAAACTTAGGTAAGTACTTATCACTCTCTGTAATGCAAGTACAGCATATAAGCTGGTCTGTTTTATTCAGCTTTTTCATCTGTGACCAAAACACCTGATAAGAACAACTTAGAGGAGGAAAAGTTTATTTGGGACTCAGGGTTTCAGAGATCTCAGTCCATTGGTAGCTGACCATTGCTCTGGACCCAAGATGAGGCAGTACATCATGGGGGAAGACGCCCAGCAGAGAAATGTTGCTCAACACAAGGCAAGGTCAGGAAAGAGAGGTAGAGGGGTGGGGGAGGGAGAGGGGGAGAGAAAACTGGAGAAAGGGGAAGCTTGCACATGGGAAAGATGCATCATTCTAGGGCACACCCCCAGTGACTCACCTCCTCCAGCCACACCCCACTTGCCTTCAGTTATCACCCAGTCAGTCCATTCAAACTAGGATAAACTGATTAGGTTACAGCTCCCCCAATCCAATCATTTCACCTCCAAGCACTCCTGTATTAACACAGGAGCTTTGGGGGGAACACTTTATATATAAACCTTAACACTGCCTAAATGTCAAGTATATCTTCAATGCACATTTTGTTTTAAAGAGATGCATTAAACCTAGAGAACAATTCAGAGAAAATTGACATCTTTATTATATTGAGTTCTATACCCCATAAACATTCTATTCCTCTTCCTTTATATAGGTTCTCTATTTCTTCCAATCTCATTTTGTAATTTGTAGGATGCAAATCCTCTGTTATATTAGACTTTTGCTTAATAATGTTTCCTTTTATGTTTTTTAAGCTATTGTCAATTGTGTTTCAAATTTTATTTCTAGTACATAAAAGTGTAGTTGATTTTTGTAATTTATTTGTAAACCCTGAAATTTTGTTGAACTCACTTAACAGTTTTATGATTTTTAAAAATACAATAGTAATCATGAGAGATTGGGAAGGTTGTAGGGGTAGCATAGATAAAGAAAAGTAGATTTGATCAGTTTTTCTGGTATACAGGTGTTAAAATATGACACTGAACCCCATTAAAGCATACAATTAATGCATAAACATTTTTTAAATGTGATATGTGTGTGTGTACAATGAAAACTACATAGCCTTTAAAAAGAAGGAAATTTTGTCTTTGTGAAAATAGAATCCTTAAGATTTTTCATATAGACAATTATATCATATATGCAAATGAGGATAATTTTATTTTTACTTTCCAATTGATAATGCCTTGCATTTCTTTCCCTACTTTTACTGCAAGGACTAGAACTTCTAGGTGAACAGAGTAGTGAAAACAATACTTGAAGGGAAAGTATACAATCTTTCAGCTTTAGATAGGGTATTAGCTGGGATACTAAGTATAATTGTAGGTATGCTTTAATTAATGAACTAGCCCAATTTGTTTACATGTATGAAGAGTTTTAGTCATGAATTATTGTTGGATTTTATCAAATTCTCCTTCTGTTTCACTTTATGTAATCACTTGATATTCATATTTAGCTTGCTTATGTGATTAAATTGATTGATTTTAAATGTCAAACTTGCCTTCCATCATAGAAAAGATTCCACTTCCCCCCCGGAGGTGGGAGTGTCCTCTACCCTGTGTGAGGTAGTGGTTTGGGGAGCTCCTCCCCAACACCCAGGTTAGAGGGGCCTCTCCCCTTTAGTGGGGAGTGGTCTCTACCCTGGGTGTGGTATTGGTACAGGGAACTCCCACTTCACAACCAGGTTAGGGGGGCCTCCCCCGGAGGAGGGAGTGCCCTCTACCCTGGGTGTATTAGTGGTGTAGGAAGCTTCCCCTGGACACCCAGGTTAGAGGGGCTCTCTACTGGCAGGAAGACTACCCTCTACACTGGTTGTGGTAGTGATGTTGGGAGCTCCTCCCCGCCCTGAGACCCAGGTTAGAGGGGTCATCTCCCTGGAGGGGGGAGTGGTGTATACCTTGGGTGTCTTAGTGGTGTGGGGAGCTCTCTCTGGACACCCAGGTTAGAGGGGCCTACCCCTGGAGCGGGGAGTGGCCTCAACCCTGGGTGCAGTAGTGGTTGGGGGAATTCATCCTGACACTCAGGTTATAGGGGCCTCTACCCTTGGTGCAGTAGTGGTGTGGGGAGCTCCCCCACAACACCAAGGTTAGAGGGGCCTCCCACCTGGAGGGGAGAGTGGCCTCTATCCTGGGTGTGGTAGTTCTGTGGGGAGCTCCCCCCGACATCCAGGTTCAAGGGGCCTCCCCTCTGGAGGTTGGAGTGGCCTCTAACCTAGGTGTGGTAGTGGTGTGGGGAGCTCCCCCTGGACAGCCAAGTTAGAGGGGCCTCCCCCCCTGGAGGGGGGAGAGGTCTCTATCATGGGTGAGGTAGTGATGTGGGGAGCTTCCACTCCACATCTAGGTTAGAGGGTCCTCTCTCCTTGAGGGGGAGTGGCCAAAAGCATGAGTGCTTTAGGGGTTTGGGGATCTCCCCACCAACACCCATGTTAGAGGGGCCTCAACCCTGGAGAGGAGAGTGTCCTCTACCCTGGGTGCAGTATTGGTGTGGGGAGCTCCCCCCTGACACCCAGTTTAGAGGGGCCTCACCCCTGGAGGGGGGAGTGGCCTCTACCCTGGTTGTGATGGTGGTGTAGGGAGCTCCCTGGACACCAAGGTTAGATGAGCCTCCCCCAAGGAGGGGGGACTCCCCCTCTGTCCTGGTTGCAGTGGGGAGCTTCCCACCAGTGCCCAGATTAGAGGGGCCTCCCCCTGTAGCGGGTAGTGGCCTCTACCCTGGGAGCAGTAGCAGTATGTGAAGCTCCCCCTGACACACAGGTTAGAGGGGCCTCCCTCCTGGAGCGGGGAGTGTTCTCTACCCTGGGTGCAGTAGTGTTGTGGGGAGCTCCCCTACAGCACCCAGGTTAGAGGGGCCTGCGCTGTGGAAGGGGAGTGGCCTCTACCCTGGGTGCAGTAGTCGTTAGAGGGGTGCCCCCCCCTGGAGGGGGGAATGTCCTCTATCCTGGGTGCAGTAGTGGAATGGGGAGCTCCCCGAACACACAGGTTAGAGGGGCCTCCCACCCTGGAGGAAAGAGTAGTCTCTACCATGGGTGAGCTATTGGTGTGGGGAACTCCCCATCCACACACAGGTTAGAGGGGCCTCCCCACTAGATGGGGTAGTGGCCTCTACCCGGGGTGCCATAGTAGGGTAGGGAGCTCTCCCCTGACACCCAGGTTAGAGGAGATCCCCCCCCCAGCAGGGAGTGGCCTCTAGCCTGGGTGCAGTACTTGTGTGGGGAGCTCCCTCTGGACACCCAGGTTACAGGGGCCTCTGTACTGGCAAGGGACTACCCTCTACCTTCCTTGTGGTAGTGATGTGGGGAGCTCCCCCCAACACACCCATGTCAGAGGGGACCTGCCCCTGGAGGGGGGAGTGGCCTCTACCCTGGTTGCTGTAGTGGTGTGGGGAGCTCCTCACCCCCGACACCCAGGTTAGATGAGCCTCCCCCAAGGAGGGGGGACTGCCCCTCTGCCCTGGGTGCTGTGGGGAGCTCCCCCTGACACCCAGGTTCGAGGTGCCTCCCACTTCGAGGAGGGAGTGCCTCTCTACCCTGGGTACAGTGGTGGTGTGGGGATCTCCCCCCAACATCCAGGTTTGATGGGTCTTCCCCCTCGAGGGGGAAGCAGGGCAGGGGGCACTCCCGCCTCCAGCGGGGAGAAGCCTCCAACCAAGGTGTCCAGAGGAGCTCCAGAAGGCACCCAAGGCAGAAGGGCACTCCCCCCTCCAGGGGGGATGCCCCTCCAACCTGGGTATAGGATGGAGCTCCCCAATGCACCCAGGGTAGAGGGGCACTCCACCCTACAGTGGTGAGGCCTCTCAAACCTGGTTGTTGGGTAGAGCTCCCCACCGGACCCAGGGCAGAGGGACAGTCCCCCATCCAGAGGGGAGGCCCTTTCGAACCTGGGTGTCTGGTAGAGCTCACCGCAGCATCCAAGGCAGAGGGGCACTCGCCCCTAGGCCCCTCGTACCTGGGTGGCATGGGGAGTTTCCCACCACACACATGGTGGAGGGGCACTCTCCCCTCGAGTGGGGAGGCCCCTTTAACCTTAACCGGGTGTCCGGGGAAGCTCCCCACACCACCACTGTACCCAGGTAAGCAGCACTCTCCCTCCAGAGGGATGTCCCTCGAACCTGGGTGTGTGTGTGTGGGGAGCTCCCTGCACCACCACAGCACCCAGGGAAGAGGGGCACTCCCCCCTCTAGGGGGGAGGCCCCTCTCACCTGGGTGTCAAGGGGGAGCTCCCCACACCGCCATCTCATGCAGGGTAGAGGGCACTCCCCGCTGTATGAGGGAGGCCCCTCTAACCTGGATGTTGGGGGGAGCTCCCCACCTCACTTCCTCACCCAGGGTAGAGTGCACTCCCCCCTCTAGGGGGGAAGGTCCCCTAACCTGGGTGTCAGGGTGGAGCTCCCCACACCACTACCCCACCAAGGGTAGAGGGGCTCTCCCCCCTTGAGAGGTGAGGCCCCTCTATCCTGGGTGTCTGGGGGTAGCTCCCCACACCACCATCTCACCCATCGTAGAGGGGCACTCCCCGCTCCAGGGGGAGGCTGCTCTCACCTGAGCATGGCGGGGGGCTCTCCATACCGCCAGTACACCCAGGATCGAGGGGGACTCCCCCCTCCAGGGAGAGGCCCCTCTCACCTGGTTGTCAGGGGGGAGCTCCCCACACCGACGCCACACCCAGGGTGTGGGGAAGAGCTCCCCACAGAACTACTGCACCCAGGGTAGAGGGCACTCCCTGGTGGAGGGGGTAGGCCTCTCAAACCTGGGTGTGTGTGGGAGGCGCTCCCCACACCACCACCACACCCAGCGTAGAAGGGCACTCCCCCTTCGAGGGGGCAGGCCCCTCTAACCTGGGTGTGGAGGGGTGGAGCTCCCCACACCTCCACTGCACCCAGGGTAGAAGGGCAATCCCCCCTCCAGGAAGGAGGCCCCTCTATCCTGGGTGATGAAGGGAGCTTCCCACACTGCCACACCGCCACTGCACCCCTGGTTTAGGGGCACTCCCCCCTCCAGGGTGGAAGCCCCTCTCACCTGAATGTGTGTGGGGGGGAGCTCCCCACACCGCCACCACACACAGGGAAGAGGGACTTTCCCCCCCTCTAGGGGGAGGCCCCTCTAACCGGGGTTTGAGGGGAGGAGCTCCCCACACCGCCACAGCACCCAGGTTAAAGGAGCACTCCCCTAACTAGGGGAGAGGCCTCTCTACCCTGGGTGTTGGAGGAGCTCCCCACAGCACTCAGGGTAGGGGGCACTCCCCCCTCTAAGTGGCAGGCCCCTCTACCCTGGGTGTCTGGGGGGGACAACTCACTGCACCCAGGGTAGGAGGGTACTCCCCTCTCTAGGGCTCAGGCCCCTCTACCCTGGGTGTCAGGGAGGACCTCCCCACCGCGATCCGGGTACAGGAGCACTCCCCCCCACTATGAGTCCAGGCACCTCTACCCTGAGTGTTTGGGGGATCTCCCCTCTGCATCCAGTGTAGGGGGCCTCTTCTCCCTCTAGGGTGGGTCCCCTCTACCCTGGGTGTGTGTGGGGAGTTCCCCACCGCACTACTGCACCCAGGGTAGAGGGCACTCCCCCATCTAACGGGGAGGCCCCTCTAACCTGGGTGTGGTGGGGTAGAGCTCCCCACACCGCCACCACACCAGTGTAGAGGAGCACTACCCCCTCCAGGGAGAGGTCCCTCTAACCTAGGGGTGAGGGGGAGCTCCCCACACTGCCACCACATCCAGGGTAGAGGGGCACTCCCCCCTCCGGGGGGGGCCTCTCTCACCTGGTTGTAGGTGGGGAGCTACCAACACTGCCACCACACCCAGGGTCGAGGGGCACTTCCCCCTCGCAGGGTGAGGCCCTTCTCACCTGGGTTTTGGTGGTAGCTTCCCACACCACCAGCTTACCCAGGGTAGAGGGGCACTGCCCCCTCGAGTGGGGAGGCCCCTCTCCCCTGGGTGTCTGGGGAGTTCCCCACATGGCCAAAGCACCCAGGGTAGAGGGGCACTCCCCCCTCTAGTGGGCAGGCCTCTCAAACCTGTGTGTTGCGGGGAAGCTCCCCACACAGCCACAGCACCCAGGGTATCATAAGCATAAGCAAGAAGAATTTTTAGTTCCAAATGCCATTAGAGAAACACAGATTCTGTCAAAAAATCCTTACTTTGCTAAATATTTTTTAACTTAGCAAAGGACTTCAGAGATTAAGTAGAATGAATCCAAGCATAAGTGCCATTTACATCCAAAGTGTGATTTTCATGTACAAGCTGACTTCAGATGAAACCTCTCAAAATCATATTCATCTTCCAAAGGAGATGAGAGAGCTGTTCATATTTTTCAAAATCTCAATCTCTAGGTTCAAACTATTATGTTTATATTACTGGAAGATTTCTTTTTTATAAAATATTGCAGTGTTTCAGCCAATGGTTAGGAAATAAATTGTTCACTGTTTGGAAAACAATTGACTTTCTCAGGTAGCTAGAGGATTTGGCATGCTTTGGGACTTCACAGAAAAAATAGAACTACATTAACATAACCCAATTTCAAACAGACATGCTTGGAACACTGGAGAGCTGAAGGGGCCTCTGAGAGTATTTAGTCAAGAGGCATGATTTTAAAGATAGGAAAACCAAGGTCTAAAAATAAAAGAAAGATATCCAGATTTATGCTGTAAGTTGAGTTGATCTCATTCTTCTGAGTTTCAGTTCTTCAGGCATTGCATTCCATTAATATATCATTTTCCATTCTTTATCAGTTAGTTTTTTAGGACATACAGTGTGCCAAGCCTACTGGAGATACAAAGAGAGATATATAAGAGAACCTTTGAACTCAAGGAATTTAATAACATGGTGAAGAAAAAACAATAACTGCAAACCCAACAGAACATTTTAAAAAGTTGCTACACTTAATCAAATGGGATTATATCTGACAATGGTTGACATCTGCAATGTGTAAGGAATTACAAAAACTCGATGCCAAAAAAGGAAAAATTTTAAGTGAGCAATAAACCTAAATAGACATTTCTCAAAAGAAGATATAAAAAAGGCCATGTATATATTAAAAAAAACACCTAATCATCAGGGAACTAATCATCAGGGAACTACAAATAAAAACCACAATAAGATATTACCTTACTCTGGTAAAAATGGCTTTCATCAAAAACACTAAAGATAGCAAGTAGTGATGAGAACTGTTGGAGAAAAGGGAACTCTTGTACATTGTTGGTGAGAATGTAAATTAGTACAAACCTTATCAAAGACAGCTTAGGGTGTCTCAAAAAATTGTAAGTAGAGCTACAATCCCACCACTGGGTACTTATATCAAATGAAATGAAATCTGTATGTTAAAGAGACACCTGTGCTCCCATGATTATTACAGCACTGTTTGCAATAGCCAAGAAATGGAAAAAATCTAAACATTATCTGATGAATAGATAAAGAAAAGGTGGTGTATATATACAGTGGAATAGTATTCATAAAAAGAATGAAATCCTTTTATTTGAAGCAATACAAGTGGAACTGAAGATGATCATGTTAAGTGAAATAAGCCATGCACAGAAAGCCAAGTACCACAGAATCTCACTCATATGCAGACTTTTAAAAAGTTGATCTCATAGAAGTTGAGAGTAGAATGGTGGTTGTAAGAGGCTGGGGAAAGCAGAAGTTTGGGAAAGGTTGATCAATGGGTACCAAGTTGAAGTTACTTAAGGGTAAGAAATTCTAGTATGCTGTTTTTGCATAGTAGTGCAACTATAGATAACAAAAATGTACTGTATATTTCAAAAACTAGAAGAAAGACTTGAATTTTTTTTACCATAAAGAAATGATAAATGAGGTGATAATATATTTAACCTGATTTGAACATTATGCAATGTTTACATGAATTGAAAGGAGATGAAGTGTAGATAGCAGTAAGATGACAAGTTTATGTATATTGTGTGATGGGTTTGAGCTTGAACTATAGATTGTAAAAAATATTCTGAAAAGTTTAAGTTGAGAGAGTGATATGATATTATTTTCAATTTAGAATTACAAGTATATCAATGTGGAGATTTTACTGTAGTATAAAAAGACCAGCAGCAAAGAGAACAAATTGGAGGAAACTGCAGAAAGGAAGCAAGAAAGACAGATGTTATAAATAAAGAGTAGCAATGAGGATTCAGACAAGAGAAATGGAGGTATACATTTCATAGGTGTTCATAATTGATTAGATATAGAGAGTAAGGAAAGGAAAGCTGGGGATAACTCTAAGATTTCTGTGTCAGACTTCTGTTGGATTAACATTTATCACAATGGGGAATCCAAAAAGATAAGCATGATTGGGAAGGGAATTTAGGGCATGCTGATTTCAAGATGCTACAGTGCATTTCATGTACAGTGGATATATATGTCAAAAATCCAGGAATTTTCTCTGGGCTAGATCTACTTAAGTATATCTAGTTGCTACTTAAGGATATTATTTCCAATAATATTTTGACCTAATTGGTAAGTATGATCCCAGATTCATTATTGTGTAATTCTCCTGGACCTCTCCAGTCTAATTTAATTCTTCTCTTCCTTCTTCTTCTATTTTCCTAATTTAAGAAAACACATTAGTTTGGGTCTAGAGTTATAAATTTGAATTTTGAGTAACTTTTCATTTATATTCCAGTCTCATAATTTTGGTCAAGTTGTACATTGTGAAAATTGGATTCTCATATCAATAAGATATCAGTGATCTACAGCTCATTTTAGATACAACTGTAAAATGAAGTAATAAATATGAAAGAAGTTTGGAACAAAATGTAGATTGAAAGGGAGTGTATTATTGTGATGGTGGTGATGCAAAATCACACTCCAGTAATATACCATGGCCCAAGACTATAAAAATAAGTGCATGCACTTGCACACATATATGCATAAACACACTCTGCTCATTTTGGCACCCACTGTCTTTATTGGATCTTTAATATATTCTATTTGGATTATTACGTTCTCTTTTCCTTTTCCTATTTATTATTCTCTCCTAATGACCTATGTGCTACATTAACTCAAAACTGTTTTTCTTTAAACATTTTCATGTCATGACTTACTAGCTTCCTAGGTCTTGTGCAAATCACTTCAACCAGTTCACTCTTCTATCAAATGTGGTTACTACCACTTAACATCACATGGAAGTTGTAAGAACAGAAAAAGATAATGCATAGGAAAGACCTTACAAATTAAATTATTATATAAACATATATTTTCTTAACTTTATTTTTATTGTTGTTAAACCGGTTATCATGTCAACCTTCTCAAATATATTTTTTTAAAAAAAAAAAAACTTCTTTTAGGGGCTGTAGCTGTGGCTCATGAGTAGAAAGCTTGCCTTGCATGTGTGAGGCATTGGGTTCAATCCTCAGAACCACATAAAAATAAATAAAGAATATAAAGATATTGTGTTCATATGCATATATATATATATATATATATATATATATATATATATATATTCTCGTTTTCATGTCAAGACTTGATTTATCTTCTTAGATTTCAAAGACTAGATTCTCCCTATTGCAGAATACATTCCCAACATTATGTTCATTGTCACGACCCCCTTGCCCGCAAGGAAGACGCGACTCAGGAATCTTCTTTCAGCAGTTTATTCAGGCCCCTGATATTCTTCTAATGATTCTTCTACTACCCGGAATAATAATTGGATGCCCCTCCCAGCCTTAATAAAGCACCTCGAACCCCAATGCAAAGCTGCCACGTGTACCCTTCTCACAGGGTGCTAGAAAATGACACGCCAACTTTCTCTGATAAGGAGCTGGGAACACGCCAACTCTCTTTGATATGGAGTTGTCCTTCACAGACCACAACGGAGCCAGCGCCATCATGTAATGGCGACCACAGTCCGCAGGAACGGCTCACCACAGCTCCCCCTTTTTGTTTCACTAAGACAATACAGGCGAGAGTAGAGGTCCTATCCCACTGTGCAAAAGTGGCTGCATAGTATGGGCCAGCCCCAGGGGGCGCCTTCCCCAGACCTGACACCATATCAGCCGACGCCTTTTTTCGTGGGGCGGGGCGGAGACACGTCAAACCCGCATGCAATAGGACATGCTCCCCTTGAGGTCCCTCTTCTCAATGGATCACTCAAGTGCAGTGCCTTGCCTCGCATCCTGTATCGTGACGATGGTGAGTAAGAGGGAATAGCTGAGGTTGAACTGTGGCCATGCAGAAGTACAACTACAAACAAGTTGGCAGCACCCTGAAAGAAAGGCACGGACTTTAAAGTGATAGATAAAGACCAGTGTGGAAACCCTTCTGCGTGCAATGGCAACAAGACCCGCAGAGTGCAAGGGCTTTCCAACACTAAGAGAAAGACAAAAGAAGGACATGTCGTACCCAGTGCAATGTTATAATAACTTGGGGTGCAACGACCATGTCAAAGGCACTAGTGTAGAAACCCATCTGCGTGCAATGGTAGCAAGACCGGCAGAGTGCAAGGGCTTTCTGACACTAAGAGAATAACGAGGAAAGACATGTCAATCCCAGTGCAATGTTATAATAACTTGGGGTGCAATGACCATGTCAAAAGTTTAGTGCTTAAGATGCGCAAGCCAGACCTGTGGCGAGTTGCCAGTTTCTAAAGCAGCAAGAGCTTGTATGATCATAGCCTTATCTTGAGCACTACGAGCCTTAAGGCGACAGAGAAACCACAAACAGAGGAACATACCAAAACAACACAGTGCACCAAAAATGCCTACTCCCACCCACTCTTTAAAAAAGGAAAAAGCAGAAGATATCCAATTGGTGAATTGACCCAGAGTCACGGGATCGACACGGGTACTATTCAAGACAGCTATCTGGGTTAGTTGAGACTGGATCATGTCTTCCGCTTCCATGGACCAATTTCCGGCCAGATATCCACCAATGATGCGGGAAGCATTCCTGGAATCATTAAATCTGACAGAGGTTATACATAAATGTGCACGTTGGTCAATGCAGCCTAAAAGTAGTAGGTCAGCCAATTCTTCTACCTGAGCTTGAAGAAAATCTATTCTTTGGTTGGTAGCTAAAATCCCTGACAAAATATGTTGATTAATCGCATTTTGCGATTCAAGTATAGTGGACGTTTGTTGAACAACTTGATTAATAGTGGCAGCAGTTTGTACTTGACTGGCCATGGCTACTCCGGCCGTAACTGCTGCAGCAGCAGATGCCGCCACGGCTGTCACTATAGCTGCCGTGATTCCAAAATCTCTGCGGACTCTAAGTAGCTCTACAATAGGAAATTTATCTGGATCCGCAGTGACTGGTATTGGGACAAAAGTTGGAATTTTCATAATTACTGCTACAGTCCAAGAACCATTCCAACACTCAGATAAGAAACAGGTAGTATGAGAACAATCCAGCATCCCCGACGAGGTGTGATTAGCTAAAAGGAACAGGAACGGGGATTGGATACAGACCATTGCAGGAGGCAATGTGGCATAATGTAACAGAGAGTTGAACGAAACAGATGTAAGCCTATTACCTCGTTCACTCTCCTTAGTAGTGCCAGAAACATTAGCCAGCCAACTTTTGGCTCCTAGTAATTGAGCCAATGCGGAAATATCGGCTGAAGCCCCCTTCTCATTGGAAATGAGCCATTGAAACCAGGACCAACCTGTTCCTGTAGAGGAGTTGGCATTGTTGTTAAAGTTATAAACATATCTCTTCAGAGGGGGGGAAAAGGAGAAACCTTTAGCAACTTGATGTTTCTCCCAAGAATGATCCTGACAAGGCGTAAATGTCGGGGGAAAACCAAAATTAGGGGTACAGTAAGGAGAGGCCTTGAAATGAGTGGCATAGCAAGTACTATTAGAAGAAGGAGGCATTGGGATTAATACCTCGGAGATAATAGCTAAAGTAGTTATGTTTAAAACAGAGCTAGTTGCGGGGGTCCCTGAGCCTGATTGCTTCCCTGAAACTACTTGGCTCAATACAGCACTGAGAATACTCCCTGAGACTCGACTGGACCGCAATGGGTCCTCCCAGTTAGTCAAATTTTTGGTCTTAAGGCTAATACAATTAGTGTTCCCAAGACTGAAACAAAAAACTCCTGTGAGATTAACTTGAGACTGATTAAAAATATTTTCCATGTCCCCTCTAGGAGAGGTACAAGGAGCAGACATCTCACATGAGGTAGAAAAAAGAGTGGGGAGGACACTAGAATTACTATGAACTGGCATTGGCATTGGCCATGCCCGTGCCACTGCCCATCACTGCATTGGTGCCATCTGTACCGTTGGCACCAGCATCAGAGCCAGAGCACTCATCAGAATGAAGCTCCTCATCATGGGACTATTGTGGCACCTCCTGCTGCTGGTTAGTAGATCTCGAGACTCTTCTTGTCAGGCATTCAGGGATCCACAGCGGCTCCGTGCGATCCTGGGGAAAAACACATACAGATCCTCGTGCCCATGTCAGCACGGGGTCAGGGCCATTCCATTGGCCCGTAAGAACATCCTTCCACTTAACATAGCCAGTCACAGAGGGCTGAGGGGACACATGTCTATCGGCCGCAGAGCGGCCATGAATATCCAAATTCAAAAAATTAATGGTAAAAAGAGCTAAGGACAGGCGTTCTTTAGGAGTGTGGTCAACTCCTATTCCCCCTTTTTGTTTTTCTAAGGTTTCTTTTAAGGTGCGGTGGGCACGTTCAACAATGCCTTGCCCTTGAGGATTGTAAGGCAACCCATGAGCAAGTTGTACTCCCATAGTAGAACAAAAAGATGTAAACTGTCTGCCAGTATAAGCAGGTCCATTATCAGTCTTAAGGGATGCAGGTGCACCCCATGCTGCCCATGCCTCTAAGCAATGAGTAATAACATTACGTGCCTTTTCTCCCGATAAAGCAGAAGCATGAATAATTCCAGAGTATGTGTCAATAGAAACATGTACATATTTGAGGGTACCAAAGTCAGGCACGTGAGTTACGTCCATTTGCCAGGTGACCAATGGCTTCAATCCTCGTGGGTTTACACCATAAGTAGGAGGATGAAGAAATGTGACACAATGGGGACATTGTAATACTATCTGACGAGCATCTGCTGTGGAGATGGAAAAACGTCTGCGCAGTGTCATAGCATTGACATGAAAGTTGTGATGAAACAATTTAGCTTCTTCTAAGGAGGAGGCCAAGCATACCAACTGGCTTCTAGTTGCCGAGTCAGCACAGGCATTACCCTGTGATAACGGGCCAGGAAGAAAGGTGTGAGCCCGAATGTGCATTGGATAGAAAGGGGGCAGTACGGCTACGGATAAGCTGTTGAAGCTGATTAAAGTAAGCAGACACAGCATGGGTGTCACTAATAGCTCCTACAGCCTCCAAAATTTTGAGCGCCTGCACCACATAGATGGAGTCCGAAATGAGATTGAAAGGAAAAGAACACTGTTTAAAAACTTCAATGACAATTTGTAGTTCTACCCATTGTGGATTTCCAGGAGCAAATTGATGCTGGACAGGGGGAGAGTCATTAATCACATAAGCTCCCATTCCAGACTTAGAGCCATCAGTAAAAATATTAACAGCCCCCGGAATTGGAGTGGGTGAAGTTACTTTAGGGAAAATGATAGGATGCTCTTTAACAAAATGGAGTAATGGATGAGAAGGGTAATGATTATCAATATCCCCTTGAAACGAGCAACATAGAATGGCCCAGTTGTCCAGAGTAGCACACAAAACATTAAGTTGAACTTTAGAATAGGGTATGATAAGAGAAGAAGGTGCTTGTCCAAAAAATTGAATGCTCTGTTGAATCCCTCTAAGTGCTAACGCTGCAACAGCATCAGGATAGTATTCTAAAGATTTTCCTGGGGATACATGTGGGTGGATCCATAGTAAAGGCCCATCTTGCCACAGTACTCCAGTAGGCTGCCGCATAGTGGCAAGCACACATAACTGGAAAGGTTTATCACTCTGGAGCCTGCATAGAGTAGCATGTTGTATAGCTTCTTCTACTTTTATAAGGGCCGCTCTGGCCTCCTTAGTGAGGGTACGAGGGGAAGTAAGATCTGGATCACCCTTAAGAATAGCATACAAAGGCTGGAGCACGATATTAGGAATATGTGAATAACCTCTTATCCAATTAATATCTCCCAACAGTTTTTGAAAATCATTTAGAGTTTGGAGATCTTGAGTTCTTATAGTAACTTTTTGTGGTTTTAATATGTCATATCCAATCGTCGCTCCCAAATACTGAATAGAATCCCCTGTTTGAACCTTCTCAGGTGCAATATGTAATCCATACTGAGCTAACAACTTCACCAAGTCTTTATAGGCCTCATAAACTGACTGTTGTAATTTGGCTGCCAATAATACATCATCCATATAATGCATAATCTTAATGGAAGGATATTGTTGTCTGAGAGGTGCGAGTGCCTTCCCTACATACATCTGGCAAATCGTAGGACTGTTAGACATTCCCTGTGGTAAAACGACCCACTCAAACCTTTGATCTGGTTCCTCGTGATTACACGAGGGAAGGGTGAAGGCAAAACGCTGTGAGTCTTTAGGATGCAAAGGAATAGAAAAGAAACAGTCTTTAATGTCAATAGCAATGATATGCCAGCCCTGAGGAACAGAGGAAAGCAGCAGCAGCCTGAAACACCCCCGCCATACGGAGGCGGATCGGGAGGCCGCCCGTTCTTGAGCCCTTGCTTATCTCTGTTCCCTCTACCTAAACTCCCTAAATGCCGGGACAGCGTTCTTATCTCCTC
Source organism: Ictidomys tridecemlineatus (assembly GCF_052094955.1). Lineage (NCBI taxonomy): Eukaryota > Metazoa > Chordata > Mammalia > Rodentia > Sciuridae > Ictidomys > Ictidomys tridecemlineatus. The sequence goes on along the minus strand of NW_027525461.1, from coordinate 467,828 downwards.
CTCCTCAGCGTCTTCTGCCTCTGACCCACTTTCGCATGGGGGCGTGCGCAGCACACTGAGATCTGGATACAGTCTCCTCCCGTTCTCCACGCCCCGCACACTCCCCTCTTCCTGAGACACTTCGCTCTCTGTTGTTTCTGATTTTTCTTCATGCAATTGTTCTAAAACCTCCTGCCCTTTAACAAGCGCTTCTTGGCATCGGCCATCTGTAAGACAACTACGGACCATCTTCCAGAGGGGTATCACCCCGCCCTCTAGCATGCCCTGCTCACGAGCAAAGTCAAGGTCTTTGTCTAATTTATCCCAGCTGGGTGTAGTGAGGCTGCCTGAAAATGCAAACCACGGTGCAGCTGTATCTACTCTCTGTAAAAATTTCTCTAAGGTACTGCGTTTCACCTCCAGTCCCTTGGAACGTAAAAGGCCATCGAGGGCTAGAAGGAGTGGACTTGAAGTCACAGCACCCATAACGCAACACAAGAAAACACAGAAATCGAAAGTGAAAGTACACAAAACAAAACGAACATACACAGAAAACAAAAACGAAAATACAGAGTGCAATTGCTATGAGATGTAACGCCCTCTCTTTTAACAGAGGAGCAGGTACCTTTTAATGCTCCCTCTTTATGTATAGAGGAGCCTCCGCTTTTTAACAGCGGGTCCCACCTTACCTGGGACTTACCGGCGCGCCTCCCTGACTGCTGAAAGTTCTGGTTCCTGGGTGTTTCTTTGTTTCTTTTTTCCCGGGTCTCGGCACCACTTGTCACGACCCCCTTGCCCGCAAGGAAGACGCGACTCAGGAATCTTCTTTCAGCAGTTTATTCAGGCCCCTGATATTCTTCTAATGATTCTTCTACTACCCGGAATAATAATTGGATGCCCCTCCCAGCCTTAATAAAGCACCTCGAACCCCAATGCAAAGCTGCCACGTGTACCCTTCTCACAGGGTGCTAGAAAATGACACGCCAACTTTCTCTGATAAGGAGCTGGGAACACGCCAACTCTCTTTGATATGGAGTTGTCCTTCACAGACCACAACGGAGCCAGCGCCATCATATAATGGCGACCACAGTCCGCAGGAACGGCTCACCACAGTTCATAATCCTCTTTGACTCAGCTCATATGCTCATCATCCTCTGATCATTGACCCTGTTAAGACCATATGTTATTGCTAGGACAATTTTCACCTTAAAAACATACTCCTACCTGATACTCTGTTATTTTCCCTATTTCCTTTCACTTATAGCTCCACTCCCCCAAAATTCCTATTAGCTGTCTAAACTTCCCCATCCTATATTCTTTCCACAGCATTTGACAGAATTGCTCCCAGCATTGTGATAAATCATCTTTATTTGGAATTTAGATCACAATCTTCTCTTGGTTCTTTTCACAGATTAATCACAGTTTACTCTCCATGTCTTTTGCTAGGTCCTCCTGATTTTCTTGATGTCCGAATGAGGAAGTTTCTGAACTACGTCATTGAACACATTCCCTGTCTCCAGTGCTTCCTAAGTGAGCTCATTCTGTACTATGACATTAATTACCACTTATACACTGCTAATGACTCTTTTTTTGATGTTGTTAATAACTCTAATCTCCACCTCCAGCCCTGAATCGTCCTTTCAATTCCAGACTCACAGTCTTCTGATTTGCTACCTTTAAATGCTGATAATAATCTTAAACATAACATGTCTAAACTATAATTTTATTTTTCTCCTCTAACGTTGTTACTGTCCCAAAGGTCTCCATCTCAGGAATTGGAAACACCATGTCTTCACTTAAACAAAATTGCCTCCAGTTTTCTCTGGCTCTTCTTTTCCTTTCACATGTGACATCAAGTCTTTGTTAGTTTTGTGAGCCTGCTGTTACCAGGTATCTCAAAAGATTACTGCCTTAAAATTTATTCTCTAACAGTTCTGGAGTCTAGAAGTCCAAAATTAGTTTAACAGACCAATTAAGGTGCCAGAGGATCTGGAGGAGAATCTGTTCCTTGTGTCTTCCGGTGAGTCCTTGCATTCCTTGACTTCTGAGTTAGAATCAACCTCTACTTCGGTGGTGGCATTGCCTTCACTTTTTCTGTTTTCATGTTGAGGCTCCCTGTACCTGTCTTATCACACTGTGATGGCATTTAGGGCCCACAAAAATAAAGCAAGATAATCTTTTTTTCCTCAAAATTTTCAACCAGATCTGCAAAAGATCCTTTTTTTCAAATAATATAGCAGGTTTCAAGGATTAAGAGCTGATATTTTGGATAAATGTTATTCAGCCTCCTACAGTATCTATAAACACATCCTAAATTATATCCAGCACTTTCCCATGGCTTCTTCAGTGGCTTCTAAATCTGTCATCTGTTTCCTAGATTATAGCAGCACTTCTAGCTTGATCTTCCTGCTAAAGAACTTTTCCTTTTGAGGCTATTTTTTAAGACAGCAATTAGGGCAGTAATTTAAAAGGAATATTATTCAACCATAAAATAGATGAAATCTTGTCATCATGGAAACATGGATGGAACTGGAGGGTCTTTTATTAGATACAATTAGCAAGGCAAAGAAAAATATTGCAAGTTCTCATTCTTTCGCAAAAGATGAAAAGTCGAATCTCATAGAAGAAGAGTGGAGTGATCTCTAGAGGCTAACAAGAAGAGGAGAGAGGGGATCAAGAGAGATTTGATAATGAGTACTACAGTACAACCACATAAGAGGAGCTAGTTTTGTATTCTATAGCACAGAAGAATTTCTGCAGTCTATAACAATTTATTATATATTTCAAAACAACAAGAGGAATCTGAATTTTCCCAATTCACAGAAATTATAAATGTTTAAGTATCTGGAAGTGCTAATTGCCCTGATTTTATTATTACATATCATATGCATGGGTCAACTATGCATACAATATATGTATGTACAAATATTGTGACAATTTAAAAACCTGAGATCATGCCACTGTTCCTGCTCATAGCATTCTAAGGCCTTGTCTTCCTCAGAGCCAGATTTACAGGCTCTGATTCACCTGTTCTCCCACCTTTGCTCTAAATCATCTTTTATTACAACTTCTTTTCTAGGCTACTCAGTGAGACATCTGGTTTCCCTGATGCTTCTTGGACACACCAGATCTGCTATTAGCTCATGCATTTTGTTCTTCTAGGAAGGCCTCAAGTTATCATCAGATTTTCCCCCTCACTTTACTAAAGATTTCTGTTCAAATATATTTTCAAAGTGGCTTTGACGAACCACTCAATTTAAAGAGCAAGCTCTCTCCCTATATTGTTCTTTAATCAATAGTTAGGGTTCTTTTATTTTCTTTTAATTTTGGAACACTTATCACTACATATTTATTTGTTTATGCACTGTCAATCACATGCAATGCAATGTAAGCATAGTTTGATAATATAATATGTTTATATTATCAAATTCAGGAATAAAACTTAGCTATAAATAATGTAAGAGCATTGTGACAATCCTAAACACACAGGTAATGAATTGTTGGAGTCTGTAAACAAGTCAGGATGGTGCCTGGCATTTTGCCAGGGGGAGTGGTTTATGAGGTGGCGCCAGCGAGCCATTAAGTGTGGAGATTTCTTATTGGTTGACTGCTGTATCTAGTTTATGTTAATTAAGATAAGCTGTGTGGAATGTATAAATACCTCTGTTGTCCTACAATAAAGGGCTCCCACTCCTGCTGTATCAATCGACACAAGTTATTCGTCACCACCCAGTTATTTTGCTGCAGCCGGACTGCAGCAATGAATAATTGCTTGACTAAGCAAGTAGACATAGGAAAGAGGGACAAGAAGAAAAAGGTGAATATTAGTTGGTTAATTGATGTAATGGGAGGGATCATGGGTCTAATTTATTTTGGTAATGTGAGAGTCTAGACCACGGTATATGCTGATGCAAAACATTTATTAGTTGAATGAACAAATGATAAGTGTGGGATATATCTTCTTGGGCAGATTAGTGATATTATAAGCTAACAGCATTTTAAATAAAAAAAAATACTAACTAAAACCTATGATTACTCAATGGAAGACACTTCTATTGGCCACCCTTTCCTTGAGTCTTCATTCTCAGAATTAAACATCTATGGAATTGATACAAAAATGCATTGGAATAGCAACTTTACATTCCCATGCTGGGTAGAGTTGCAATACTTCATTTTTTTTATATCCCAATGCTGGCATACTACACCCATACAATTTTCAAAACAGGCAAGAGAGAAAAGGCTCTCAGAGTTATATAGATTAGAATACAATTCTGAGCAGAGATTCTTTTCTAGTTGGGTGCCCTTGCCCAAGTCAGTTAACTTATTTGAGCCTCAATTTGATAATAATCATCCTAAGAATGATAAGGTGGTAAATAAAAAATATATTCATTATTTTTGGTCACTTTATGTGAAGCACTGTGCTAAGCACTTCATAAAATACATTGCATGAAATTTGCTAAACGTCTGTAAAATGGATATACTAGTAATATTTTAATGTTGACCTCATATTCTGTAATAATTGCAGTCAACTGAATGAAGAGATCTTAGGGAAATCTACAATTGGACTGAAGTTCCCTTTAATTTCTTCTCTGCATAACTCATCCTTCAGCTGAGTTTCCCATCATATACATCACTTATCGAGCCAACGGATCTCGGGTGGATACTCTCCAGTTATGACTCAGTCCTGAATCTCTAACCAATTACTTTCTACCTTCATTCTGTCTTTCTTTTTAAACTCACCTGGAATACATTCTTCTGTTTTATTTCCACTTTCCAACTTGGTTTGCCTGTGATTTCTGTGTCCTCTTGCCCTCCTTGCCACAGCATTCTATTTATTTTAAACCTAAAATCAAAAACTTATTTCTTTTTACAGAAAAGCATGACACAGTCAAGAGAAAAGGTTTCTGTTAGAATTTGTGCATTTCAAAAATATTATTGTGTTTCCTATCACTATTTTTTTCTTCATAATGATATTTTTAAAAACTAGATTTTAGTTTTTGAAATGGATTTAAATTCACAGAAAAAAATGAGCAGAGATTACAAAGACGGCACACCTTCCCCCTGTATTTCTCATGCTTAGCCTCCCCTATTAGAAATATGCCCCATTAGAATGGTGTAGTTGTTATAATCACTGAATCCATATTAACACACAGTGATCACCTAAAGTTCAAGGTTTACCTTAGCGTTTTCTATTGCTCTGTATGTGCCTTGGGTCCGGGCAAATGTGCATGACCTACACCACCACTGCAGTATCATGTAGAGAAGAATCCCTGCCCTAAAAATCCCTCTGTGCTGGTCTTTTCATATAAAAATCCTTCTGTGCTGGGCTATTCATTTAATGTCATTTAAAAATGATTGCATACTATTCCACTAATGGGACAATTATAATTTACTTCATCTGTCTCATGTTAGAATCTATTTAGAAACTGTTTACAATGTTTGTTCTTACTATTAGTCCTGCTCCACTGTGGCTAAAACTTTGTGTCTATTGAGAGTTAAAAGCCTTAGGATAAATCACTGAGATGATCGAAACTTGGATACATTACTAAAAGTATTGAGATAATTAGATTTTATGTTTACACTTTCTCATATCCTAAGATTATACTAAATGTTTTAAAGAAATCTTTGCCAACTTCTTAGATGAAAAAAGCTTTAAATTATGTAATTTGCGTTTTTTGATTAAGACTGAACATTTTAATATATCTTTATCCATTTATGGTTGTTTTTTTTGTGTGTGTGTGATTTCTATTGGTATCACTCAATCCTTTATTCATTAGAGCATTATTTTTATAAGGACTTGAAGGAGATCTTCAAAAATTAAGGATATTGATCTTTCATGAGTCATAACTTAAAAATAACTTTCCACCTTGTTATCTTTCTTTTTTTCCAGTTTTATTTGAAGATTACTTTGGATTTATAGAAGATAGAAAAACAATCTAGAAAACTCCTGTCTACTGTATATCCAGCTTCTCATTGTGTTAACATCTTATATAACCCACAAAATAATGATGAAAACTAAAATATTAAATTTGTTGGAATTCTATTAAATAAATAGCAGTGCTTGAATTTTATTCATTTTCCATAAATGTCTTTTTTTTGTTTTAATACCAAATCCAGTTTAGGATAACACATGGCACTTAGACCTCATGTCTCCTTGGTCTATTAAAATCTGTGTGGTTCTCAGTCACTCCCTCTCACAAAGGTGACTTCTGACACCTTTGAAGATCATGCCTTTAACTTTTAAATGTTAGTTTTAGAGATATTTACATCGTATGCATTTTTATGCTAAACACATTAGTAATCTCCTTTATGGTTTCTGCCTTTGGTACCAGATATGCAACTCTTAAAAAGTATTGTCTTGCCACAGATCACACAAATATTTAATATTATATTATGGTAGGTTTGCTGTTTCATTTATTTATAATGAATTTTAATTTCTCTGGAATTTATTTTGGAATAAGCCATGAAATAGAAATATAAGTTACTCTTTTGTCCCCAGGTGATCAAACATTTGTTCCATTTTTTTGAATAACCTGACTTATAAAAGAACTTTCACATCCTTTGTGATTCTTATTATTCTTTTTAATCACCAATCCTATTCTGTTTTATTTATAAAACATGTTTTATTTGTAAATGTCTTATATTTATAATATGTTTTATTTATAAAATGTATTTATAGTAACATGTTTTAATATTGCTATTTTATTATTATTTTTTTTTTTTGGTAATTCCAAAGTTTTCTTCCCTTGAGGCACACAACACAGGTGAGGGGAGGACTCACACATTCACCCTAAAAAGACACAGACCTGAGCACCACCTCTTGGATGGCAGCATCCATTCACAGCACACACAGCCATAGCCGTGGGCACCAGGAGGGGCCAGCAAGCAGGGCATGGCCCCAGTCTGTGGCGGCTCTGGGTGCCCGTCAGCATAAAGCAATAAATACTAACACAGGACATGCAGAAGGGAAGCCTAGGCTATGAGGGAGACAGGGGTGGGGGTTTTCTCATACGTCTAAGCACAGTGGCGACATTTCAAATATTGCAAGGAAAACCACTCGTTTCGGTGCATGTGTGAAGTTTGTTTTATACTGCTCTACCATGAAAGTTACTAGCCAACAAACAGAGCTTTCAGTCACTGTTTTATGAACTCATTTTGAAATATGAATCTGTGGCCAAAAGTCAACACATCTGATGAGAATCTCTAACAGAGAAGTAAGGGAGCACAGCAAATCAAAAGAAAAAAAAAGACACAATGAATGGGGAAAAAGATAACTTCAGAAAACCATAAATAATCTCCTGAAAGAGTTGGCAGGGTCAACATCAAAATATTATAAAAATAAAATGTAACATTTAGAAATAAGAAAGTATGAAAAAAGTGTTTTCCTTAACTTTTAAAGATATAATTACTGAAACAAAAATGTTACTTCAAAATGCAAACAATAAATTAAGGATATTATCCAGAAAGTAGGAGAAAAAGACAAAAAAAGTTGAAAGAGAATAAATGATAAAAAATAGATCAATTTAAGAAGCTCAACATCTGATTCATATGATTTCAAATTACAGAAGAAAAAATTGAAAGTAGGAACATACCACAGAAATAATATAAGAAAAAGAAAAATCAGGATTTGTCCCCAGATTAAAAGGTTTACATTAAACAGTGCCCTGCAAAATGAATTTTTTCAAGTTCCACCCAAGACAAATGAAACTTCAGAACATCAGTAATAAAGAGATGACCCTAGAAACTTTCAGAGAGAAAACAAACAAAAATATATCTCAAAAGGGAATTCTTTAAAAACAACAGTATGTAAATAAATAACAATAAAGAAACGCCTTCAAAAGAGTGAAAATGACTAAAACTATATTCAATAAGACTACTACTGAGCTGTTAGCTTTATATCAAAGCATTTTCAGGCTGGTGAAGACTCAGAAATATTTCTCATGATTCCCTAGCAAAGTACACCATCAAGAGAGAAAGAAATCATAATACCAAGGAAGCAGGGTATTCAATACATTTTTTCCAGAAAAAAGCAAAGAATTTCAAGGTGAGAACAGCAGGGTGTGGTAATCCTGAAGAGAAACCCCTCCAGACAATTTCAAGAGCAATGCCAAGAGAGGGGAGGCACCCCAGACTCCCCGCAGAGCTGCCACCTGGAAAGCTATATTAAGAATGTTTAGCCAGTTTCTTGGGAGGGTTGTAAAGATTTGATCAAAGGATTGAAGAAAATGCAGCAAATAAAACAGGGCAAATATTAACCACATGAAAAAAATAAATCAATGTTTTTGTAGCCAAAGGGACATTAATAATATTTAGTTTGGAAAACCTACTCATTCTTTCATTCAATAAACATATTAAAATCCTAGCATACCCCGGGCTCTGTGACAAGGATGAGTGAGATGCAACCCTCATTCTCAGCAGTAGGGTTTTTGACCTTCAACCCTGCCACATATATACCAAGGAATTACAATCCATAACACCAGCCTACAACCTCACCTTTCATGATATGCACATGCTCCTATCCAAAACCCTCCTCACAGAGGAACAAAGATGAGTCTGGAAACAAGCCCTCAACTATGCTGATTAAGTCCACCAAACTACACCTGCCCATGAGCACTGAGTAGATCCCTAACCAAAATACCAATTGGGATTATAATTCTCCAGAGGGTCACACAAGAAGGGACCAATTAATCACCTGCCTACTGACAGGGAACTCATAAAGCAATCAGTTATGATCATCTCTAAGAGGTAATTCAAGATAAAAATGAAAACACTTCCTCCTATTTAAACCACCTGACTGAAGCCTTACTCCAATATACCAACTTAGATCCCAAGTTACCTGATGGTCCAAACTTACTCATGACGTACTTCTCCTATAGCTTCCCTGACATTAAAACCAAACTTAAAAGCTGGAGCAAGATCCCCTCACCCCACAGGCTCAAGTACTTGAGGAAGCCTTCAATGGCAGAGATGGAAAGTCCCACAAAGTTGAATATCAAATGCTAACCAAAGCATTTCTGCAATCTCCTGCTGCTGATACTGCCCCTTCAACCCACAGAAAACACTCCAGAACATTCTATAGGTATGGTCAGCTGGGCAACTGGGCAAAATTTTGCTCTAATTCTCGCTAACTTCCCACTCCCTGTCCTAAATATCCCAGGTGGACCATTGTTGATTGCCCTCTTGCCCAGAGAGATAGGAGGTCACACAGCCCCACCTCACCACAGGCAGACCTTCTGAGACTGGCTACAGACAACTAACAGGGTCCAGGATCCCAGCACCCAAAGACTACCATCACAGGCACCCAGGGTAACCATTGTGGTAGCAGGTAGGCTCATCTCTTTCCTCTTGGACACCTGGGCTATATTCTCAGTACTTTTCCAATTTGGGGGACCCACTTCTACCTCCATAAACTCCACTGTTGGGGTAGAAGGCAAACCATATCAACTATTATTAACCCCACCTCTCACATGCTCCATTCACGAGATCCCTTTCTCCCACTCTTTCCTCATTATTCCCCAAGCCCCATTCCCTTTCTAGGTTGACATCTCCTAAGTAAATTTGGATCTTCCACTTTTCCCAGGAGGGGCTCTCTCCCAGACTCTCCTCCACTCCCACTCCTCCTCCTTCTAGCACCTACCACCACCCCCTCATCAATATCCTGGCCCCCATCCTTGATCAATCCCAGTTATGAGACATACACAACCCCTCTGTAGCCACACACCAAGATCCCATCCTCATCACACCCCAAAACCCTTCTCTTTTCTCATCCCAATCCCAATACCCCCTACCTCTAAAGAGGCTCAGGAGACTCAGATCCATCATTTATGACCTCCTAGCCAAAGGCCTATTGCTTTCACTTTGTACAGATGCCCCTTATAACACATCCATTCTCCATGTCAAGTAACCTCAGGCACCTTCTGTTCGGGCCAAGACCTCTGCCTCACCAACTCAGCAGTGGTCAGTTAAACCCCATTGCTCCAAGTCCATGTACTCTCTTGTCCTCCATCACCACCTGCACAGCACACTATTTAATTCTAGACCTTAAGGATGCCTCCTTCTCCATTCTCTTGCACAAAGATTCTCAAGACCCCTTTGTTCTTACCTGGCCTGACCCAGACATCCAGGTGTCCACTAAACTTGCATGGACAGTCCTTCCTCAGGGATTTAGAGATAATCCCACCTGCCTATACTTGTTACCATCATTCCTCCTCCAATATGTGGATGACCTTCTTCTCTGCAGTCCCTCCCTATATCAAAGTAAAACCCACACAGCCAAATTACTGAACTTCTTGGCCTTGCAAGGATATTGTGTCTCCGTCTCTAAGGTTCAGCTCTCTCTTACTGCAGTCATTTATTTGGGCTTCCAACTAATCCTGTCCCACAAGGCCATTACGATGGATTGAAAAAAAACTCATTTCTCACCTTCCTGTTCCCACTACCAAGGCTGAAGATCTCTCATTCCTGGAATTAACAGAAGACTTTCAGGCATGGATACCCAATAACTCTTTGATGGCTCAACCCCTTTATGTCAGCACAAAGGGCCCCCTCGTGGAGCCTCTCATCACACCCATCAACACTCTCCTCGGCCTCCAGCAAGCCTTCCTGCAGGCCTCAGGCCTTCACTTGCCTGATCCGTCTCACCCCTTTTTCTGTATGTAACAGAAAACAAGGATTCGCCCAGGAGCTTGAGGCCACCAGGTGGGACCATCCTGTGCAGCAGTGACATTTCTCTCGGAGCGTCTTGACCCAGCAATATGGGGACGGGCACCTTACCTCTGGGTACTGGCCTCCTCAGACATCCTGATCCAGGAGTCAAAGAAACTAACATTTGGGTCACCTCTAACTGTCCTCTTCCCCACCCCTTAACTAGATTACTCTCCCGTAAGGGTCTTGAGACCCTGCCCCCTTCCCACATTCTTTCCCTTCAGATCTCAATGATTGAAGACCCCGCTACAACCTTCAAAACTTGCCCATCCCTCAACTCTGATTCCTCCTCCTAGTGACTCCAATCCACATCAACCTCTCCATTCCTGTACAGAGACCTTAGAACAATTGCTCCCCATCCCTCCCATACTCAGGAAGGACTCTTGCCAACTCCCTCATATACCTGGTTCATGAATGGGAGTCCCTTTTTATATAAAGGCCTTAGAATAACAGGCCTTTATGTAAAAAAAAAATAGAAGTTATAGAGGCTAACCCCCTACCCTCTAACACCACCAATCAACAAGCAGAACTAATAGCTCCAACCTAAGCCTTTATCCTAGCAAAGAGTATGTCTCTAACATTTATACAGATGCTAAATATGCCTTTCATATATTATTAGCTCACACAGCAATATGGAAAGAACGGGGACCCATGACTACCAAAGACTCCTCTATCTCCAATGTTTCATACATCATTATCATCCTAAAGGCTCCCTTCTTCCTCTCCTATTGGCAGAGTACACTGCAAAGCATGTCAGACAGATAATTCTATTATGACAGCCGGCAACAGCCTGCCAGACCAAATGGTCCAGCAGGCAGCTCTATTCTACCTCCCCAACAAAGAATCCAACACCATTTTTCTTTCTACACCCCCAGACACTGTCCAAATGACATCTACATCCCCAAAACTACCCAAGGTACCCATTACATCCTCACTATCTACACCACTTACTTCCCCCTAACCTGTCTTTTCTAAGGGACTTTCCCATACAATCTCTAACCCTCACCCACTAACCATACCAAATTCCTCCAGGACCTCTCCCCTTCTTGTTACTATCAATTTCTTTTCATCCTATGGACAGATCTGGCCTCTGACCCAGGACTTCAAGTCCTCTCACTTCCAGCTCCTTCAGGACTTATATTTTCAGGGATCCTTCATTGACTTTATCCCAACTGAAACTAACCTCTTTCCTCACTCTCTCCTCTATGTCCTTTCCTTCTTCCATATGCCATGATCATCCTATTACACCTCCTTCTCTGCTTCCTTCTCATGGCTCCCAGAATCCTCCTGGCACTCGTTATGCTTGGCAGTTTAAGATATATGCAATGGGCAGAAAACCTCCACTTTCAATCATCACCACTTTCTGTCCCATTAAGGGCTGTCACATTCAACTTGCACAGATCTGCATCACCAAATGTTTTACTGGGCCAAATACACCCAAACAAGCTTTTCCTATCACCATTTCTATCTCTGGTTAACTTCTGATAACTCCAATACATGCAACTACATGGATTGGAAGGGATGTTCCAAATGGTCCTGCAATGACCATTATATGGATAGTAGATATGGCTCTTTCCAACAGACCTTTGCTTTTCAACAGACAAACCCCCTACTTCTCCAAACCCCTATGATAGGGTCCTGCCTTTACTTACTTTCAGGATTGATGATCCTTGAGACACAAAATGGGAAAAAGGAGTAACTGGCTCCATAGACCTTTATGTAAGAAACTCAAACCCTCATGGATCCATCCAGATAATCTGAACCTATGACCAAATACCACACACCCCATTAGATATAGGTCATTGATATTGTAAAGGACAGCTCCCATGAAATCTCCCAAAACTTACAAAAGAGACGCCCTCAAACTTCCTAGCTCTAAATCATGTATTATTCTCTCTCCGTCTTACACCATATAGTAAATCAGTCCCTTTATAAACAAGACTGCTTCATATGTGGCCCAATGGATGATCAACCTGTATCAGCCATTCTCCTATCCAATGTGGCCCTACCCATCAACTCTTGTATCCCCATTTTACAAAAATTCACTGACAGCTGTCATTTCATACAGCAGGGCTAAACAGGTCTTGCTGGAACACCCCAACTAACACCCACACCAGCTCCCTTGCTCTCTACACCATATCATCATGGGGTCAGACTCTTCCATGAGCCCCCCAGGAACTCACTTCTTATGCCAAAATAGTTCCCTCACAATATGCATCAATACTTCCACCCCAGGCCTTTGCATCTTGATTGTCCTTTCTCCCAGCTCACTCTCTATACTTCAGCAGAGATGGCTGTATTCATTTTCAACTCCATCGTGACAACACAATCTAAGTGGCAGTCGTCCTTCCAATCCTCATAGTCATCAGTCTAACATCCTCACTGGTAACCCTGGGGACAGAAGAGAGAGCTCTTGGACATAGCCTTAACTTGGCCTCCCAACTTGACCAACTTGGCGAGGAAGTAGTCTAATCCACAGACACTTCAACTGAGGCCATCTGCCTCCTACAGGCTCAGCTCCTCTCCCTGGCAGAAGTCACCCTACAAAACAGGAGGGCAATAGACCTAATAATAGCCGAAAATGGAGGCACTGGCCTTTTCCTTGGAGAACAATGTTGTTACTATGTCAACCAATCAGGAAAAGTGGAACAAAACATAGAAACCTTACAGAATCTAACAGCTATGCTCAAACTCACGTTCTCTGGCCACTCCCTGCTTCCTCTCTTCCCAGTCTAGGGAACCCATCCTTACTTGGGGCTTACACCTTCTGGGATCTCTCTCTGCCATTTCTCTGCCTGATGTTTTTGTTATCATGTGTTTTTAAGTGTTTACAGGAAGCCATCATGAAAAGAACTAAGACCTTGACCAACCAAGTGGTCAATGAGACACTTCTGAGGGAATATACTCTCTTGACAGAAGAAACCCCTCTAGGACCTGCCTCTGCCCCTGTCACCCACCCCCATGCCAGCAGGAAGTAGCCAAAGAAGAAGAAACCTCCATCCATAAGCCACCCTAAACCCCAATATTAAAACCAAAAGGAAGCTGTTGGCATGACTAAAGCCATCCTCCTTTCCCCACCCCCACTTTATGAATACTGTTCTTATCCTCAAGAAATAGAAACTTGCCCATACTTGAGGTAGAAACTTGCCAGTCTTTGGTCTTGTTCTCTCATTGAGAGATAAAGACTTGCCCATCTCTGTTCCCAAGAAACAGAAACTTGCCTTCCGCAAGAAGGCATTTAAAGATATCCGTTCCTCTCTAAGCATTTTTGGCTACATCCCGTAAATTTAGATACACTGCATTTTTATTCCAATTCATTTCAAAAGATTTATAACCATTAATGTGATCTATGCTTCATCTATGTATTATTTAGAGTGTATTATTTAATTCTCAAATATTTGGGATTTTTTCAGTTATCTTTCTGCTACTAATTTCTTAATTCCATCATGATCAAAGAACTTAATTTATATGATTTTCATCCTCTTAAACTTTTGACAGTGGTTTTATGGTCTACATTATGGTCTTTTCTAATGGCTATTCTATATTAATTTGAAAAATTATACAAACATTCTACTTTGTTAACTACTTCTCCTTTTAGTTCTATCAGGTTTGCTTCATGTATTTTAAATCTCTATAATTAATTGTTAATATATTAGAATTATGTTGTCTTGATGAATTCATTTTCATGATTAGATATAATCCTTCATTATCCTTGATAATAATTCTTGCTCTGAAATCTTTTGTCTAATATTAACGTGGCCACTAAGCTTTCTTTTCATTAGTGGTTACATGATACATCTTTGTTCATCCTGTTACTTTAAACAATCATCCTATTTATATGTAAAGTGTGTAACTTGAAATCTAGCAAATAGCTCAGTCTTGCTTCCTGACCCATTGAGATGGTCTATGTCTTTTAACTGGAGTATTTAGACTACTTAAATTTAATGAAATCATCATTAAATGTCAGCTTGCTTCCTGTTTCCTGCTTTTTACACTGTTCTTTATTCCTTTTCTCTTCTTCACTTGCCTTGTTTGGGGTTTGCCATATTTCTAGTATTCCATTTTATCTCAAGTTAAAATGGCTTGTTATCTGTACCTCTTTGTTTCTGTTGAAATCCTTCTCATTGTTGTTTTAGCTGTTGCTCTAAGTTTTGTAACATACATATTCAATTTATTTCAGTCAACCTACAAAAAATAAAATACCACTTCACCTATAGTGTGAAACTTTACAAGAGTATATCTAAAAAAGTTATATGCATGTGTGTACAGTAGACGGAAGTTCTACATCACTGGTTGCCCATCCCATCCTTTGTGCCTTACTGTAGTTCATTTTAGTTTTACATTGTAAATCCCACAGTGAACTTTTATTAATGTTGCTTTTAACACTTAAAAATGGAAAAAAATAATTCTTATGCATTTGTATTTGTATATTTATAATTTATGATTCTCTTTAGCTTTTTGTACAAATCTAATAGCATTTTTTCTTCTGCTTAAAAAACTTTTGTCATCATTTATTTTAGTTCAGGTCTGCTGGCAGTAAATTCTCTTAGATATTGATGCCTAAAAATATTTTTTAGAGTACTGTGGATTGAATTCTGGCTACTCTACAACTGAACTCCTTCCCCACTCCACTTTTTTTTTTTTTGAGAAAGAGTCAAACTAAGTTGCCCAGGTTGGCCTTGAACTTAGTACCACAACTCCAGCCTTGAAATGTCTTCACCTGCATTCTTGAAAGATATTTTTGTTGGAGATGGAGTTCAATATTGTCAGGATTTTTTTTCAGCCCTTTAAAGATTTTGCTCTATTATTACACAGAATTTTTCAGGTTGCCATACAAAGCTCCACAGAAATTTATCTTCTCACAGTTTTGGAGACGACAAGTTTCAGATCAAGGTGTTACTAGAGTGAGTTTCTTCTGAGATCTCTCCTTGGCTTGTGAAAGGCCATCGTCTCCCAGTCTCCATGTGGTATTCCCTCTGTGTTACTGGGTTCTATTCTCTTCCTATGAGGAGACTAGTCATATGGAGTAGGATCCAACCTAATGGCTTTATTTTAACTTAATTCCCTCTAAGGTCTCTATGCTTTCTTAAGTATTTTGTGTTTAGAACTTCAACACACGAATTTGGGAGGTATATATTCAGACATGAGAATCGTTTTGCAACAAGAAATGTACTATGATTAGCTTTGAGCCTATGTGTGTAATGTTTTGTTTGTTTGCTTTGTTTTGTTTTCCTGTATTGGGAATTGAACCCAGAGCTTTGTGCATGCTGGGCAGGTACTCTACCACCAAGCTACACCACCATAGTTTCTTTGAATATTTTGTTTGCCACTGTTTTTCAAGAATTTGCTCAAGATGTTTCTTCCAGAATTTTTATTCTGTATTTTTTCTTCTTAGAGCTTGTTGAAATTTTAAATCTGATACTTTTGCACTCTAGGAAATTATAAATATATAAGCCCTTACTTCTTCAAATATTTTTCTGTCTCCTTCCATTTTTCTTTCCTCTACTTTCTTCAACACAGGATGTATGTTTCTGGTGACTAGTTTAATGTGTGTCTACCAATTCCATTGGTTGTTTCTATGTTTACTTCCATGGATATTATATCCTAATAAGTACATGTAATTCTATCCTGCCTCCTTGTAAATTTGATAGATTTGTATTGGATGTCAGATATTTTGAATTTCACATTGGGGCCTGGGTTTTGTTATTTTGTTTTGACTTGTTTTGTTTTGTACTGGTGAGGAGCAGGTTGTGCCCCACTCTGTGTGATTCTGTGATACATAAAACAGTAATTTTCAGGCTGTGTTTAACCCTGAGTTATTCCATGTTAGAAGCACTTTGCTATAAGTTACTCTATTTTGAGTACAGGTGCCAAGATAGAAGAAATCCACACCTTGTTTATATAAGTAAACCACTGTAGTGGAGTAGGTCGCTCAGAAAACACCAAGTCCCTATTTTGTCCAAATTGAAGAGTTTTAATCCTGACCAGCTGGGACTGCTCCCTACCTGACCAAGTTGTTTCTGTGGGAAACAGCCTGGAACCTCAGTGTTTTAGGTTATTCAAAGGCAAAATCTGCAAAAACCACATCCAGGTTGAGGAAGCTGCAAGTACAGAACCTGAATTGAGACATTAGCAAAACAATGAAACGTCCTTAATCATATTTTCAGTCACATTCAGTTTTCTCATGGGATTTTCCATTATCATGATCAAAAGATAAATTGATCAAAGTGACCCTAGCCAAATACAAGTTAAAGAATGGATACTGAAATTTAATCAATTATTCCCAATAAGGTATATTGCTGAAGAAAAATGGAGACTAAAGAGAACAGATGAGATAAAGAGATAAGACAAGGCACTAACATCACATGAATTATATATATAATGTATAAGACATATAATATGAAGTGTTTAAGATATTAAAAATTAAGATTGGGGTAATCCAAGATGGCAGGCCAGAGGGAGGCAGCATTCTGTGTCACTATGTGACCTGGGATTCAAGTAGTGAGAATACTGCTTTCTGCAAGCAATATTACTATTTCCTGTGCAGGAATCATGGCCACCCTGCCCATGCAGGGCCCCAGGCCTCAGTGTCTGAGTAGGTCTCCCAACTACTTGCTCATGCAGGACTAATGGGTGCCTGAGTGGGACCATTGGCATCAGCATCTGCCAGAACTTTTGGCCACCCACCCAAGCACAAATCCCAGATTCAGCCCCCCCTGCAGGACACCTGGCTGCTACCCATATGCAGGAACTCTGGCCTCCACTCCCATGTGGGCCCCCATATACCAACGTGGAGCCCCCCTGTCTCCTCCATCTGGGACTCTGCAGCAGCGAAGATAGTCCCCTATGTGTGGTAGCCTGCCTGTACCTGGGAACTTTATCCAGGCTCTGAAGACAGCTGATAGCCACACACTGGTATCTCTGCCCTCAGGATGGTGGAGCTAGTCTCTGAACTCATCGTTCAATGCCATCACCTGGCTCTCCCCACCCAACTGACACCCCATCACTGAAAGCAATCGCCTCCATCTTGGGTCACCTTCATCACCACCTTTAGTGGGGGCAACTCCCACATTGGAACTCAGGCTTGTCAGGTACCAGTTACTAACTCCCCCATCTCCCCAGCAGTCTCTAACCTGGCACAGTGACCGCCCAATGCAAAACAGCTCTTAGCATGGCAGGTACGCAGCATATAAGAGCCCCATAGACAAAGGACTCTTATTATAAAGCAGTAAGGGAGATGGTGAGTGTGATACAGTTTACAGGCGAACACAGAGACCAGGAACTAGAAGGTCTTCAGATGAGATAAAGATAAGACCAGGCACTCACATCACACGAGCATGCCCAAAATGAGATCCTTGAGGTGCAATCTCCCTTTGGGGACAGAGAGGTCCCATACCCCACTTCCAGGTACCCTCTACCCAGGACCAATCCTTCCTCCCTGGTTACCTTTGCCATCCTGAGGGCAGAGATACCAGCTAACAACGAGCGACCTCACCCATCGGATGAGAAGGGAAGCAGGAAAAATACTGATCTCCAACAGAAACAATCCTTGTTTCTTCCTTTGAGATTTTTTTAAAAATCAAGAATCAATAAATAGGATTGATTCAAAATAAAGAGCTTCTTTTCAGCAAATGAAACAATCTGTGAGGTGAATAGAGTGCTTATAGAATGGGAGAAAATTTTTACCACTTGCACATCAAATGGAGCTGTAGTCTCTAGGGTATATAAAGAACTCAAAAAGCCAAATGCCCCCCCCCAAAAAAAGAAGCCCCACCAATAAATGGGCCAAGGAATTGAACAGACATCTCTCAGAAGGAGATATACAATCAATCAACAAATATATGAAAAAATGCTCATCATCTCTAGCAATCAGAGAAATGTAAATCAAAACTACTCAAGATTTCATCTCACTCCTGTCAGAATGGCAGTTATTATGAAGACAAACAACAGTAAGTGTTGGTGAGAATGTGGGGAAAAAGGCACACTCATACATTGCTGGTGGGATTGCAAATTGGTGCAGCTAATATGGAAGCAGTATGGAGATGCCTTGGAAAACTGGTAATGGAACCCATTTGACCCAGCTATCCCACTCCTTGGTTTATACCCAAAGGACTTAAAAACAGCATACTACAGGGACACAGCCACATTAATCATAATTAATGATTATAGCAGCACAATTCACAATAGCTAAACTGTGGAACCAACCTAGATGCCTATCAGTAGATGAATGGATAAAGAAAATGTGGCATATATACACAATGGAATATTACTCAGCATTAAAAGAGAATAACATCATGACATTTGCAGGTAAATGGATGGAGTTGGAGAATGTAATGCTAAGTGAAGTTAGCCAATCCCCTCCTAAAATAAAAAAAAATGCTGAATGTTTTCTCTGATATAATGAGGCTGATTCATGGTGGGTTTGGGAGGGGAGCATGGGAGAATTAGAGGAAGTCTAGATAGGCAAAGAGGTGGTAGGCAAAGAGAGAAGGTATTGGGGTAAAAAAGATGGTAGAATGTTATGGTCATCATTACCCTAAATACATGTATGAAAACATGAATGGTGTGAATATACTTTGTATACAACAAAAGATATGAAACATTGTGTTATATATGTATAATATAAGTTGTAATGCATTCTGCTGTGATATTGCAGCACAACTTTTCATTTCTCTGGTTGTACAAGACATAGCATTGCACATTATGTGCATTCACACATGTGTATCTAGGGTAATGATATCCATCTCATTTCACCATCTTTTCTTTCCTTCCCTCACTTTCCTACCCTTTGCCCAATCAAAGCTCCTCCATTTTTCCCAAGCCTTCCTCCATTATGGACCGGCATCCACTTATCAGAGAGAACATTCAGGTTTGGGGGGATTGGCTTACTTCACTTAGCATGATATTCTTTAACACCATCCATTTCATCTCAGTCAGAATGGCAGTTATCAAGAATACAAACAACATAGCTAATCCCAAAGAAACAATGCTGAATGTTTTCTCTGATATAAGGTGACTGACTCATAGTGTAATAGGGAGGGAGAGCATAGGAGGAATAGAAGAACTCTAGATAGGGGAAAGGGGTGGGAGAGGAAGGGAGAGGGCAGAGGGTTAGCAATGATGGTGGAATATGATGGACATCATTATCCAAAGTACATGTAAGAAGACACAAATTGGTGTGAATACACTTCATATACAACCAGAGATATAAAAATTGTGCTCTATATGTGTAATATGAATTATAATGCATTCCACTGTCATTTATTTTTTAAAAATCAATAAAATAAAATAATGTTTTAAAGCAAAGTTTCCATGTTCAGAAAATTTTCAAAAAAGGATATAAAATGGGTTAGTTTGAGATGTTAGTGTTTCTTCAACTGCCTAGTTTAAAATTCCTTCTCCTTTATGAAGCAACAGCTGGGAGCAGTTGAAAAAAAAGAATACAAACAAAATAAGTGTTGGTGAGGAAGTAGGGAAAAGGCACACTCATACATTGCTGGTGGGACTGCAGATTGGAGCAACCAATTTGGAAAGCAGTATGGAGATTCCTTGGAAAACTTGGAATGGAACCACAATTTAACCCAGCTATCCCACTCCTCAATCTACACTCAAGGCCATTACCCCATCAGGGGAAAAACCCAGGATTAGCAGAGCTAGAAAGGCTAGGGTTTGGCACTGTTCTTATGCAGAACTAAGCTAGGTCCTGTAAGTCCTGGGCTTGGATCATCCTGAACAGGTCTCTCATTTACAATTTGAGGTCAAGGGAGACTGGAGACACTGTCTGGTGCTCACATGGAATCCCAGTCCTCCACCTGCACCTTCTCCTGTCCTAACCAAAATTGCTGCCACATTTCCAACCTTCCCCTGTCAGGAGTGCTATAGCTCCATCAAAGGTCATTGATTTAGGGCAGCAGGATTTAAAACACACCTCTGCTTCAGTCCTCCCTTTCTCAGCCCCAGTTCCTCCTTCTGCTGCATCATAATGGGGACCCCAGGCGCCCTTCTTGCACACACTCTTGCTGACTGATGATGGATGGGTTCCCTTCTAGGGGGTCAGCTCCTGCCCCAGTGCCCAGCACAGCACCCACTCTGCCCCAGCCGGCCTCTTCCGCTCTGCCTATTGGAAGTGTCCTTGTGCTCCCAGGCTCCCTCTTCTCTAGGAAGGCTTCTCCCACTCCAGTTGACAGAGACCCGTCATCCTCTTACCCTTGGATGCATTACCTATGGCTTAGTTTTCTGTTGTTCAGAATGGTTCAAACTGTGACCATCACATTGTTCATGAAGAATCATATAATTTTATCTGTTAATTAAAAATAAGTAAATACTGTACTTAGCAACCAATAAGAATAGATGGCAGCTGTCAGGCTTAAGTGACAGTCTTCAGAGGCCCCCTGCAGTGCCAAAACTCTTCAGCTCCTGGACTGTGGGGAGTCCCAGAGAATCCCAGGAAAGGGGCTGTGCAGCTGGAAGGGCCCCATATGCAGCCAAACAGAGGGACACTGGCAGATGAGGACAGGTAAAAGCTGTCAACAACGAGTTTGCCCATCTTGGTGAATACCAACTTAGTATAAATCCTGCCAATTACCAGAAAAAAAAAACTTAAAATAAGATTTAATCTTACTAAACCATTTTTTAAAAGGAAAAAAATGGAAATTGATTGCTAAATTGTAGGTTCCAGGGCAGATGGAATCCTCAAAAGACCCTATTTCAATAAACCTAGTCAATTATTTTCATTTACAAACTTAGCAAAGAAATCCGCATTTTATCAAGCTCTCAGAGAGATTTTGATGTAAATTGGAAATTTAAAAACCATGGCCTTGCCACTTAGCTTCCTGCCCCATTTGTAAACACTTTTAAGGCAGGATTTGTTTCCTAATGCTTTGAAGGTGCGCCATTCAGAGCACATAATTTGAAATTTCAGGGTCAGGTGCTGGGGCTTAGTGGACATCCTGTCTCCATGCTCATTCAAAAGGGTCTGATTGCCACCCCCAATTTAAAAACATATATTTATATATGCATATATATGTGCATATATATGTATATGTTTTATGCAGCATGCTAGAAATACATACACAAAAACTAAAATTGAGATACAATTTCTGTGGAAAAAGTACTTATTACCTGGAATTCATTTTAATGTTTAGTTTTCTGTTCTATTCTGAAGGAAGGAAGATTGGGTAGGGCCAATAAAGCTGAGCTCACAATCCAATGAGTCATATCTCACAGCTTCAGAAACACTGATCTAGGACTCACAGCCTAGTTTGGAAGTGTCAAGAAGCAGCACAGAAAATAGAAGGAGGCCAGTAGAGTAGAGGAAGGGGGGAGATAGGGAGGGAAAGGGTAAGGATGTTGGCCAAATTACAGTGTTATATTGTGTGCATGTATGTATATGAGAATGGATTCCAACGTTCTGTATTATTATAATGAACAAATAAAAAAGTTTTTTAAAAAGAAGCAGCACAGTGAAGTGGCTAAAAATACAGACCCTGGGAGCAAGCTGCCAAATTCAAGTCGCTGTTCTCCCACTTAACTATCTTTGTGAATTTGGGCAAGAGTTATGCTTTCTATACCTCAATTTCTTTTCCTATATAATAGGATAATAAGAATAAGTTTCTCCTCCAGCTGGTGTGAGAATTAGGTGAGGTAATATATAAGTTCAGAAAATTTCCAGGCATCTAGTAAGAATGTTCAAAGCATTAGCTGCCGCCGCCTCCTTCTTCTTCATCACCACCATCAATGTTGATCCTCCAGTTATCCTTTCCTAAAACAAGGCTAAATTGCAATACCACTGGTGGAAAAAACAAAAGGCAATATCAAAGAGTTTATTTGCAAAGCTGTACAAAACTCCACAGTGTGCAGGGCAGGGTGTAGCAATTCTCTGGGCCCCTGGACAGGCAGACTGCCCTCCTGCTCCTGTTTGCAAGGGAGGAGTGGGAGGGGCTTCTGTTTCCAGCCATGGTACTGGTCCTGGAGAACATGAGTTCTGTTACTGAATGGCTCTTTCTGCCTTCCACTAGCAAACATTTTATTTTCTTGATCACAGTTTGATGCACTGAGAATCCCAAAGCTCCCAGGGTGAAAAGGGCTTCTGCCAGGGTCTGACTATTGAGGTTCCCCCCAAATTCCTATGTTGAAACCTACCCCCCATGCAATAGTGTTAAGAGGTAGGACCTTCAGGAGGTGATGAGCTCATGAGGGCTTTACCCTCATTTTACCGTTTTGCCATATGAGGACTGAGTGGAGAGCAGCTTTGACCAGATGATCTTGGACCTCCCAGACTCTAGAAGTGTGAGCAATAAATCTCTTTTATTTATAAATGACCCAGAATAAGGTATTTTGTTATAGCAACCTAACACATTAAGGCAACTTCTTTCTTACAATGAATCCTGGGGACCATATTAGAATGTTAGTCCATAGTAAGGAAGATTTGGTTTCTTTTCTTATCAATTCATTACACTCAATCCACTTGATTGTCCTGGGAAGAAAGGGAGGGACAGGGCAGGAACAACCCACAGGGAAGGTTTAAAAGAAGGGAAAAGCAAACCTTTCAATTATTCCAAGGGCCAGCATAATTTAACCAACCTCTTCCAGAAGCACCTCAGATACATGGATGGCAAAATTAAGAGGCACCTGCTATCAGATGGGAGGCGGATACATTTCTAGAACTTTCTACCAGTCACTCAAAAAACAAATTCAGGAAGAAAAGCACTGGAGATTTGTAGTAAACGTTTCATTGGTCATGATGATCAAAAGATGATGGTTAACACACACACACACACACACACACACACACACACACACACACACACACACCTCATTCCTCCTGCTGCTAGGCAGAGTGACATGTCTGCCTTGCACTGCTCTGGCTGGGCTTCTTATCCTGTGGGCCCTGCAGCCATGGCTCCTCAGGACTCTGCCCATCATTCACCCTGAACTTCCACTGCCCCTTGTTCACATCTTCCCTCAACAGGGTGCCTGGAGGCTGCTCTTCCAGGCAGAGCCATGAAAATTGGAGGCCTTGGTGGCCTGATTCTGCAGTGGGTAGTGTCGCAATGTCCGTGACTTCTTCTCCTTTCCAAACTCTCCTTCTTTCCCCTCTCCCACCCCATCATTGTTCCCCAGAAACAAACAGGATGGCTTCACTGGTCAATTCTTTACATGTACAAACACCAAAAGCGGAGGAAACGCCCCTAGGCCCCCCCCTCTCCAAACCCAGCGCTGGGAGAGCAGTCGACGGGGGGAGGCTGCTGGAACCGGAGCTGTGGGACTGTACAGCTTTCCTGGAAACTTCTTTGGCCTCTGGGCTTTACCTGGAGGCCTCTTCCTTCAGCTCCTTGTTTTTCCACACCTCTTCCGCATGCTTGTCCTGGGAAGAAAGGGAGGGACAGGGCAGGTCACACAGGCTTCCCCGGGCCTAAAGGAAGGTAGAGGGGTGAGAGAAGGGCAGCACAGGATGGCTATCAGGAACAGCGGAGCAGTGTCGGCCAAGGCGTCCTGGGAGTGGCAGAATGCGGCAGGTGAGTGAGCCCAGGGACAGGTGGGTCCCAGCCTCCCGCAGGGCCCCCAGCCTCTTTCCCCCTTATCTGGCTACTGTGACAGCTGGACTGGCAGCTTGGCTTGACTTATTATAGGGAGCTGCTGGGGTAGCTTGTGTGAGAGGAGCCCCTAGGAGAGCAGGACCACTGCAAGCCCCGCCTACAAGTCACCAGTCTGCGCCATCTGCCTGAGTTCCTGGTCCATTCCCCTTATTGCTTATTGCCCACCCCCCTCCGCCTCCTTCACCTGCTTTCTTATGGTAAGAGATCCTTCATTTGTAGTTCAGCCCAAAGGCAGGCCCCGCCCTCTGCGGCCCGTCAGCTGCATGGCCAGCTACATGGCCAGCTGCATGGCCTCAGCCGACTCCTCAAGGTGGGCCACGTTCTCTGATCACGGCCGGGCCTGGAGGGCGGCTCTGGCACCTCCTGAGCTCTGTGAAGGCAGTGTCCACCTGCAGTGCTGCATCCTGCCTGCCTCATGCTACTGCTCACTGTGAAAACTTCCAGATCCTCTTGTCTTCTAGTTTGTATTTCCCACAATGGCACCTTGCATTTGGCAGGTGCTGGGTAAATGACCCGCCTTCCAGTCCCTGGTATAATCACGTTCAAATGGCAGAATTGACTTGAAGTAGACCCATTGAGGCAACCCAGGCTCCCAAGCTAGACCTTAATCTAGAGCTCTGTCCCTAGAGAGGACCTAGAACTTCCCATGGGTTGGAGGCAGAGAACAGTGTAGATCAAGCAGTAGTTCTCAAACTCCACCATGTGTCAGCATCACCTGGGAACCTCTATGGTCCCCAGAGACCAACCCTAGAAAGCCATGGTAGTAGGTGTGTGGCAGGGTCCAAGTATGTGTAGTTTTAAACTTTGCACCAAATAATTCTGGTGTAGACCACTGGTGACCCAAAGACTGGCCCAGAAGGTTTTCCCACCCCACCTGCTGTCTCCTCCAGTGAATAAAGGTGAGTAGGATCAAGGTCCCAGAGAAAGATGCCCTCTCAAATGTCTGTGCTGGCACCTTGCTGCCTGGAGTCTACCCTACCTCCACAGCTCATGTTCCCCAGTGTGAAGCTTTCTAATTGCTTCTCAGGTGAGCTCCTGGGCCCTGGGTTTCCAGCCCCCCTTTCCTTGTCTCCAAAGGCCCTCTCAGTGATGAAAGCCTAGTGACACAATGGTGGGCTTTTCTTTCTAACAAAGGCAAGCAAAGAGCCACCTGGACGCAGAGCTGAAGCACTGGTTTCTAGTCCCAACTCTGCCCATGTTAGCTATGTCATCCAGCACAAGTCATCTGACTCTCTGACTGGTTTGCTCATCTACATCAAGGATAATGCCTGTTCTGCTTACCACCATGGACTTGTGAGGCAGTAGTATAATGAGACAGAAGTGTTTGCAAATAGTCTTTCAAACTCTCTATCACCAGACCAGCCTCAATTATTTGTTTTGGACATGGCCTCTGAGCCCATGCCCCCTCCTATTGTGACTGTAGATTTTTTTTTTCAAGAGTTTGTCTCGAGTCATCCCTTATTAATTGGGGAAGCCTGAAATCAGACCCAGATTGCTTCCCGCCCACAGGGTACTTGGTAGAGGCCTTGGTGCCCCTCAAAGGATAGCATCAGGGTGAGGGGCTGGCACGTGCTGACCAGAGCCAGGGCCTGCACAACGTACAGATCCCTGGAGAAGAAACCATCTTCTCCAGCTCCCTCCTGCCCATGCTAAGAGGGAGCGAAACAAAAAAGAGAAGCACTTACCTTCCTTCGTTCCTCGGCCACTTCTAGTTTCTTCTGGATTTCTTCCAGTGATGGGTCTTGCCGCCAGTGAAAATAGGCATTGAACTCGGGCATCCCATCAAAGGAAGGTGGCTTCAGGATGACTTTGAAGGACTAGCCCGAGGTGCATTTGTTCAGTTCAATGACTTCCAGTTCAATGACTTCCATGTCCAAGATGATGCACCAGTTCAGGTCCCTTGTGTCTGCTGCATGATGAAAGCGAGGACTGCTTACCTGCTGAAGAATAGCTGGGACCCCTAAAACATGCACATGGACCAGGAGAGCTGGGTCCCTGTGACAAACCAGTGGCCATGGGCCTGGTTCTGTCCTGAGCACTGCTACCTAAGGTCAGAGGGCTGATAGGGCCCAAGGTCCATAGCCACAGTAAGGCCCCAGGCTCCTCAATTAGGGCCCTGGGGACATGTGATGTCTGACACCAGCCACAGCAACAGCAGCTGCCTTGGCTTCTGCCTCTACCACCAGCCTCCTCCGAGGATTAGCTCTTACACCCATTGTCCTTGCTGGTGTCAGACAGTGGTGCATTTTACCCACTGCCCACCCAGGCCCCTCCTCGTCCTGCTACCCACTGACTGTGTGGCCTGTGGACACTGACTGCTCCTACCCTGTTCTCTTCTTTCTGTCCATTCAGCACTGTCTTTCATCTGGCTTTGATCTTTCCTCCTACACGGTTTCCCACACCAGCCTAAACAGAAAAGACAATCCCAGGTCATCCAAACCCACCGTCACCTACTGCCAGGCCAACCACACCCCTTCCTCTCAACAGGAAATAGGAGGTGACCTGTCCCCCACACCCAGCAGGAGAACCTGGACATCCAGTGTCTAGGAACCATCTCTGACACTGGCCCCGAGCAGTACAGCCACCACAGCCCAGGCAGGAAGCCCTCTTCCCACCTCCAGACTCTTGGAGAATCTCCTCCTTTCCTAGGAGACCGCTCAACCCCCCCGTGTCCCCTCTTCCCTTCTGGTTTGTTCCTGAGGGTGGACTCTCTGCCTGGTTCCCCTTGGTGTTGTTTGTTCAAGAAATGAACAAAGGTGAAGCTAAGAGGGAGTGCTCTAGAGAGGGCCTGATTCAGATCCCAGCTGCCATCTAGTGCCCCAGGCTAGACCCCTGCAGCTTGGACCCTGGCACTCTGGGTAGGAGCATGTGCACGGGAAGGAGAGTTTCATAAAATGGGGGCTGGGGACTGCACCCTCATGCACAGGAGGGAGCCTCTACTCCTTTCTTCCTCAACTGAGTCCTCACTGACCTTCATATATGTAAGATGACTTATTCAGAAGGTCAGCCAGGAAGCAGGAGAAGAACAGGGACACCAGTGGGAGCTCCTCCATCTTCTCCTTGTAGGCTGTGGAAACATCAGGCAGGTAAAGTTGGGGACCCTGACTGGCCTCAGAGACCCACATCTACATGAGTTGGCCTGGAGTTTTTAGCTCCAGAAATGCACCCAAGCCACCTGCACCTCTCACATCTGGAACCACCTCCTTAGGATTGTGGCGTGTGATTCAGCCCCTCATCTGTCCCCTTCCAGAGCACCCAGTGGCCCTATCTAGTATTTCTCCACTCCTAGCACCAAATGCCAGGCATCCTCAGGTATAGATTTCAAGCACCACCACCAGCCCCCAGCTTGACTCTGGGACCCAGCTTTCTGTCTCCCCATGCTCACCCTGGATGAGTCACTTCTTTGGCATTGGGATGTAGAAAATCCATGCTCCATTCTACCAGAAACACTGGGTAGTGCCACACAAAGGGTGGAGAAGAAGACAGGACAGGGAGTCATCACTGTCCCTCTGCTCCACACTGGGTGCTAAGTGGGGCTGCTCTTCCTGACCTTCCTAGCACAGTGGCCAAAGCCAGCATGACTGGTGTCCATGAGGCAAGAGTGTATCTCCACCACCACCAATTCCCTCTGTGTTTGGAGGTCATAGTTCAGAGCCGCCCAGGCCACAGTGGTGACCCCTGTCCGTCTCTCCCCACTTCCCTGGAGATAGTAGACATGCTTTTGTGCTTAGCATTCTCAGGCCTTCTCAGCAGCAACCTGCCCAGCACAGAGCCAATTGTGCTCTTTTACAATTGAAAACATAAGTGACTGCAGAAATACTGAATGGGCATTTAAAAAACTTTAAAAGAAAAAATACACCAATGAGCAAAAGGAAGAAAAACTTCAGTTATACTCCCACCCACCACCTGGGGACTGAGATGGTCAGGAGCCACCATGGTGGGACAAAGGCTGGGACAAGAATAAAAGCCCTTCCTCCTCATGGGAGATATCTCCATGCTCTACCCCTGTGCTCTCTTCCCAGGCCTGTGGTTAGACCTGCTAAAAGCACAGAGGCAAAATGTTTGCACAAGAAGAAATTGTTACTGGGGGGAGAGAGGGTGGTCAAAAAACTCTAATTGCACTTATTTTTATTCACTTTCAAAATCATTACTTTGGGGCCAGGTGTACTGGTGCATGTTCAGTAATTCCAGCGACTTCAGAAGCTAGGGCCAGAAAATCACAATTTCAAGGCCACCCTTGGCAAATTTGTGAGACCTTGCCTCAAAATAGAATATTAAAAAGGGGCTAGATATGTAGCAGTGACACAGCACCCTGAGTTCAATCTTCAATACTACACACACAAAAAAAAAAATTAAAAATCACTAATTTGGGAGATGGCACAGCTGGGCAATACATTATTAGTTTCCCACTAGTGTGGTTTTGGGTTATCTGACAGCCAAGTTTAGATGATGATGTTGGCCTGCATTACTTTTCAGAAATTGAAGGCCTGTTTTCATATTATGTGTGTCTCCTTTTCTGCTTAACTTTGGGGTCAGGTTCTACTTGGCCCTGCAAGTAGACATGTCTCTGTGCGTCCATAAATCATTATGTGTAGAGAAATAGCCCATGCTTCCATGCCATGTGGGGACCTACCTGCGAGGGTCATGTTTGCTGGGATCTGGTGGCTGATCTGACTGAAAGTCACAGAAGGCGTCTCTCACCAGCTCAGGACATGGTCAAACTCTGAAACAAACAAAAAAAAAAATAGTTTACCACTGATAGATTATCAGCCTAAGGAGGGTCTCTATACAACTGCAGAGGAACCTTGGGGTACTGCACTTGCCCTCACCCCTAGGTCCTCTTTCCACCAGCACTCACTACCCCAAATACTAACACCCTTCCACTTAACCGGGTCAAGTTCAGGCACTAATGCCAATGTTGCTGTTGGCTTCCTTGTCTCGAGGCCTGAATGTGAACTTGAGTTTCCCAAACCCCTATGAACAAGGGGTGTTCCTCTGTCTCCCTGGGCAGCTCAGTGGCCTTCCCAAGGCAAGGATGCTAGTGAGAGGCCAGTCTCCAGTAGGAATTGCCTAGAGGTATTTTTAAAAATAACCACCCCTCTGAACTTCTGTCTCCACACCCCACGTGTCTCCAGCCAGCTCTGACATGGGGTGAGAGAGAGTTGGACAGAGATGTTAAAACTTTTTCAAGATGGCCTCTCTCTTGCCCGCCCTCCAAGAACCACTGGCCCAGGCCCACTAAAAACAACCCTGGAGCACAAAAAGAGAAGGATCAAGGCCCAATGCCATCACACCTGGTTGATTCATAGACACAAATGGACACATCAGGGCTTTGTGGGAGCCAGAGATGAGCTCCCTACTCAGCATGAGGCCAGGGGAGCCAGGGAGGGACCCCTGTCAGAGCATAAGAGACAGGTCAGAATCTGGCGAAAAGGTCATTCTGCCAGGGAACTGCTCAGGCCAGGGTCAGGGTGAAAAAGCTCAGTGTCCTCAGGGCTCCCTTGAGCTAGTTAGAAGGTAGGAGGAACAGCGAAGGCACTTCCTGGAGCTCACTGAAGACAGGAAGGGCTGGCTCTGGAGAGTGCTTGTCACCCAGGCCACTCCATCTTTGACCACTGGTCACTCTGCCAGTGGAAGGTGGTACGAGCCAGCAGGCTGCCTTCTCATATCCTCACGTGGCTAAGTGACACTGAGGCCAAACTGGAGCCCCTTTCCACCAAGAGCCATGGTGCCTTCCCACTAAGAGCCAGGGTTCGAGCTCGTGTGAGTAGCGGGGCCAGCTCTGGGATAAGAGCTAGACCAGTGAAGTGTGATTGCAGATGTCAACTCTTGGCTAGTCATGTCACATGTCCGAACCTTGCTTTTCTGACCTTCTGCACAGAGATGTACCAATTAGATGAGAAAAGCTTCTGCCCTGCACCAGCACACAGAATGCGTCATGAATGTCAGGGTCCTTTCCTCTGTGTCAGTGTGGTCCTCCCCTCAGCCCTGCTAGGAGTGTCGTCTCCATTCACAAGTGAGGAGAATGAGGCTCAGAGGGTCTGTGTGACTAGAGAGCGCACAGACTTGACCTAGCTCTAGCTGCCCACACAGTCTCCGTCTCCTTTCTCCTCATTGTGCTGGGTCCAGAGGCCCCTGCCAGGCCTCTCCTGAGTCACACAATGGACCTTCTTTCTCTGGTATCAGGCTGTTCCTGATGGTGCCAGCGGGACCCGAGCAGGGAGTAAGGCCTAGTGCCTGGATGTAAAATCCCCAGTCATGAGTCTGCAGCCTGCACAATCTGCTCAGGGCCGGGCTATCTGAAGGCAATGGGCTGAGTGAGGAAGCTCTTGCCAGGAGAGGCAGCGGCCTTGGACCTTAACCTGGGTGATGGATCAGAAACGGAAGAGGAGGCAGAGAAGCCCACCTGAAAAAAGAAGGGGATCTGAGCAGGGGCAAGTACTTGGAGTCAAAGGATGTAGCCCTTGGCCAAAGCCAGAATGAGGATGAGGCTGTGCTCAAGGAGCACTTCACACCCACAGCATCCCAGCTGAGCTTCACTGAGCCAGAGCTAGGCCCACAAGAGAGACATCATCAGCTTCATTTTCAGATGAGGGACCTGGGGCTCAAAAAAGTTAAGATGCTAGACTAAGGTCACAAAGTTCTGAGGTGGCAGAGCCAAGTCAAGCATCCCCATCTTGTGACTTTTAAGTTCCTCCCTAGTGGCCAGGGGAGAAACTAGATTCTCACTACTGCTTCCTCCATGGTCCTAAGAACTCAAGCCATGGCCTAGGGCTATGGATTAATTTTAAAATGTGCCATGTATTTAAGAACATTCTACATGGAAGCTACTGTGCTAGGAGTTTGGGGAACATAGAGAATGTCAGGAGCCAGAGGAGGAAGACCAAGGAGGGAACAGGAGATGTCACAGAGCTGAGCAGCAGTGTGCATGGTCAAGGAATTGGTGATGACCATGGGATCAGAATCTGCATGATAAAATTGGTACTCATAGAATATTTGCAATGTAAACACTCTTTTACTTTAGTTTTCATAACTGTGTTGTGATGTAGCAATACTATCTGCATTTCATGAATGAAGAAACTGAGGGTCAGAGAGGCCAAGTGACATTTTCATTCAGTAGAGTGAGTTGAGTAAGATTCATCCACATCTTAATTTTAATGACTGTGAATGTGGTCTTATTAGGGAAAAAAAAAAGATTTCCTCGGATGTCATTAAAGATTCCAAAATGAGATCATCTCTGATTACCCAAGTGGGCCTTAAGTTCAATGGCAAGTCGCTATGAGTGACACACAAATAAGCCATACAAAAATGGAAGCAGAGATTGGAGTGAAGAAACCTCAAGCCAAGGAATGCCCAGGGTGACCAAAAGCTGGAAGAGGCAGGGAAGGATCTTTTCTGCAACTCTGGAGCAAGCATACCCTGCTGGCACCTTGAGTTTGAAATCCTCACCACTGTTTTATGGTGAGGTACTCCAGCCCTAGGAAACCAGTACCCTCAGTAAATAACAAAACCATGAGCCAAAGTCATGATTCTTCCACCTTATCTCAGCAACCAGCATTTGTACATGGTCTGATTTGTTCCTCAAGAGCATCTGTGTACAAGAATCTCAGGGTACATGGGACCCTTAAAAACCCTCATGCTAAGTGCTACACCATTTCTGTTGCAGCCAAGATCTGAAAGATCTGCTCTGCATGGAATGCTCTGGGGAAGGACCAGAAGATACGGGGGCAGAGGGTAGGCAAGACCTCTGGAGAGATCAGCAGTGCCAAGGAGCACCCAGCCTGAGAGGAGCCTGGTGGCACCCTGGTTAGCCTCTGGCATCAGTGGTCAGTGGAGCCAGGACAGCAGCCTCCTCAGCACTCGGCCTGCTGGTGTGACCTAAGTGTCATCTTGCACAGGTGGTTCAACATTCATGCCATGTCATACCACAGCAAAACACAGCCTAGCGCATGCTCCAATGCACTTTGTATGAACACCACTGGTCAGTCAAGTGACCCCTGTGGGCCTGGGCATGCATCAGCACAGCAGGTAGGAGAGGACTTCAGCTTCAGCTGGCCCAGATGCCAGTGCGACCTTACCCCAGGTGACTAGGGGCCATCATGCCATTTAGGTGAAATGCCTAGAATGGTGAAATGACTTTGCATCTTGACAGTGGAATGAGTGGTGGACTGGGTTTATTCAGAACAGAGGGGACCCACTGGGTTGATGCAGGGTACATTGGGACTGAATGCTAGAATGGGACAGGGAAATCACAGAGGCCTCCACACCAGCGAAGGAGTCTGTACCTTGTATTCAGTTAGAAAGGCTTTGGTGTTCTTTGAATGAGAGGAGAAGGGAAGTGGTGAGGCTTACGGGGACAGCAATAACAACGGCTGCCATTTCTTCAGCATCTACTTTGTACAAGGAAAAGCAAAGGCATATCTCAATTTATTTTTGATAATGAGGAAATGGAAGCTCTGCACAGTTGGGTAAAGGACATCAAGTCACACAGACAGTAAGAAGCAGAGTTGGGATTTGAGTCTGTGTGTGTTCCATCAGGAAACCTTCTCTGTGCGCAGGTTCAAGTACAAGCACAAGGAGATTCAGCAGCAGTGTCAGCTTGGGGAAAAGATTAGGAGGGGAAGGCTGGCAATGTTTTGTACAGGCAGGCTGGGGACCCACCTGGGCTGTCATTTGTGTCCCACCCAGCACTGCTTTCCCAACTACAGACTCATCCATACACTTCCCCCAGCTCAAGCTCCAGTACATAAATTGGTGAGGGATCATCCCACCAAGCAGAGAGTCAGCCACGAGGCCTCAGACACAGAGGGGTAAGTTTTGAATGGGGGAGGGCTTGGCTGCTGGGGAAGCCCTAGAATCAGGAAAGATGTTGATGAGAGGGATCTCATGGTGGATGGTGGGGAGGAGAAGATGCCTAAAGTGAAAATATCAGTACCCGCAATTTCCCTTGAACACCACAATGTCAGAGGTGAGGAAATCACTAAACAGATGCATGATCACAGAACAGGGAACTCTCCCGGAGGAGCTGTCTCAATTCTGGGAAAAAGGAGAGATTTTCTGATGAGCACATGATGAGATACATCAGGCCCGGGTAGGCTAAATGTCCTGCATTGCACACAATTCCACGCAGGAAAAATATCCCATCAGAAATGCTAGTGACTTCCTCCTGGGGACAGAGGTCCTGAGGTCACACAGCAAGTTGCTGGCAGAGAAAGGTCAGGAGCCCAAGCATCTGGACTCCAGCGTTGGCACCTTTCTCCTTCACACTGGCCCCTTCACACCTTCAAACACCAGGCTGGATGAGAGGAACAGCCCACTCTGAGGCCAGCAGAGCAGCATCCAAAGGTGAGCATGCAGACAGGACGCCACAGGGAGCATCAGCAGGACCATGCTCCCCGGCTTTCTACAAGTCGGTTAGTAACAGGAGCAGGCAGGGGAGAGTGCTGAGTGCTCAGGCACTACCTGGTGCCGCCACCCCCCAGCATGCACACTGCCTCCCAGATGCTCTGACTGCCCATGTGGCACAGTGAGTCGCACTGTTCTTGTCACTCTAAGAAATGCCCAAATAGGACTCTCAGGATGTGCCCAGGCCCATGCGGACTATTTTTGAGGGATAAGCAGCTAATGGATGCCCAAATGGTTTGAATAGAGCTCTCCTTGGCAAGGATATTGGAGGCCAAATATAGGAACTCTGTCACAGAATTGGTATGGCAGCTTCACGGTGGGGGAACCATGAAGGCTGAGCCAGGTCCTCCAGCCACAGGCAGAGTGGGAAGGGCTTCTTCCAGCTGTGCACTGGACTGGCCTCTTAGGAGTCCAGGTCAAGTTCTATATTCACCTGGTATTAGCTGCATTAAGTGACCTCAGTGTCACATGTCTTCACATTTGACTGGAATTGTACCATCTTAGAACAGTAACCTAGCTTATTTCATGCTGACCAGGGGCTCTGATGGGCAGCATGTGTCTTATTTGAGTTTAAAATCAAAAGGAGTTAAATTATTTGTTCATGAATGTGGTTTTCAGTCTTTCCACACTATTTATAAATATTGAATTCCATGCCAAGTTCTCTGTTAAGTCCTAGAGTAACCCCAGGAGGGTAATCTTAGGGAGTTCTACAGATGCTCTGCAGGTCTTCAGCAGGGTCCCCTGCAATACTGTGGACCATGTCATCAAGGAAGAAAGGGGGATTAGAGTAAAGACCATTTAGGGATGAGTGAGTCATAGAGGGGGCTGGCAGACAGAATGGTGTGTGATTCACTGGCTTTGGGGACTGGTAGTATCAAAGCTCCTCTTAGGTTTGCTTTTCAGGGCTTCAAGAGGAGACGGCAAATGGTCGAGAGCTTCAGAATGCAGCATAATTGTGCTTCTAGGGATGACCTGCTGCTGACAGCAGAACTTTGGAGTCCTAGTTCTGAGGAGGCTTTCCAGGTTCTAATGGCTATGCCGAGAGGAAGCCATTAGACAACCCCACATAATCCACAGTGATGGGACTTCCCAGGCTATTTTTTAATCTCCTATTCAATATATACAAGAGATTCATCATGGCAGAAGTCAAGTTCAGGGTATGAATTATTATTCAGGACAGGCAGAGAACTGGGTTTGTGAGTCAGGCTCTGGGTGGAGTCCCAGAGTCAGGAGCAGTCTCAGGCACTAGCACCTGAAGCAAGCTCTGTAATTTCACTCCTGACAACGACATGGATGTTTGACAGTGCACCATGGCTAACCAGGAGCTTCCCGGTACATGTGTGCTTATGCACCTTACACAAACTGCTTCAATTGCAAACATACTAGCCCTGAATGTCAGAAAAATCTATTGACAGAGAAAAGAAAATAAGTATTTGCACTCTAGTGAGTTTACACTTTCAGCATTTTCTTGTTTTTTTCCTGTGTCTATTATGTTTGCATTATTGTAATCCATGTGTATACATTTTACCATTCACTCTCCCTGAAACCTATGAAATGAATATGATTGGACCCATTTTCCACATGGTCAGTTTAGCAATTTTGTTTCCCTGAAGTGGGACAAGGAGGAAGGGATAGGCATAATTTGAACCATAATCTTTTTACATCAAATTTCATGCTGCTCCTGACAAAGC
The DNA here is from genome assembly GCF_052094955.1 of Ictidomys tridecemlineatus. Lineage (NCBI taxonomy): Eukaryota > Metazoa > Chordata > Mammalia > Rodentia > Sciuridae > Ictidomys > Ictidomys tridecemlineatus. The sequence goes on along the minus strand of NW_027525461.1, from coordinate 432,451 downwards.
TCCATGCTGTTCTCAAACCCAGCCCTGCCCCTACATGGGAGCAAGAAGAGATGCCCATGGCACATGGTTGAAGTTGACTATCTCCAAATTGCTTCCCTATCCTGGGTGACCTCATGCTTTAAATTCTTACCATTAAGCTGTTCTTGGGTTTAGCTATGGCCTCAGACAGTCCCCATTTGATAGCCTACACCTAACCTATCAAGCATAATAAATTGAGTCCTTTTCATATCTGGACAGAAAAAGCAAGAGAACTTGTCAACATCCCCAGAGGGTCAAGTTCTTTGCCCATTCTGCAGTCCCACAGATGAAAGGAGTCAAGGGAATCTCTAGATTTTTATTTCCCATCTCTTCTCAGATGAAGAGACAAAGGGTCTAGGAAATCTAGTGCCTGTCTGAGGCCCAAGGATCAGAGTTCTAATTCCAGCCCAAATTTAACTATACTGAAAGAGACCCCTTATATTTTGCAACATCATTTTTATTTCTTTGTTCTTTCATTCTTCTCCAGAGCTTATTTTTTGCATTACTTTAATTTTAACTTTAAATGGATATCACTTACAACTATAAATACACAAGTTAAGTATAAGTTAAGTATAAAATAGTGTCCACTGATTTTCTTTGCATGAGATAAGAGATTTAACAAAATTTACTTCCTCTCTCTACAAACCTGGTTCTATCAAAATGATCTGGATTTTTCAGTTTTGGATTATCATTACCAATTTCTTTTTTTAATGTTATTCACTCAACAAATTTTTTTTAAAAACCTACTGTATGCACTATGCAGAGTAGTAAGAAAGACTACATGATCACCTTACTCAACATATCCCTAGCCTAAGATACTTGACATTTGCATTCAGCTTTGTTAATACATTTACTATAATTAGATGGCTCTAAACGCTATTGTTCTGGTTGTTCATGACCATTATATGTCCTTTTTGTATTCAAGTTTTTTTTTTTAATTTGATCAGTTTTTACTATCTACAGTACTTCTTGGAATAATTTTCTCCAGAAAGCCCTCATGGTATGCTTCTTGAGACAGCTGTGTCTGAGATGCTGAATGTAAGTGGCAGGCAGCCCTGACCCTGGGTTGACAGTCCCTTGCATGTGGAGGGAGCAGTTAGCTTTGGATGCTGTCTATCCGCTTGTTCTCACATATGCACTCTGCACTTTGCACTTTGCTCCCTTTTCTGTCTGGATTTCAGGCACAGATGCCCGTCCAGGGACCCAGCGACTCCCAGCACACTTCCTGTCCTCCTTCCCCCAGATTCACGTTCTCCAGCTTGTTCTATAAACTCTAGATTTGCCAGTGCCTGTCATAAACCAGGCCAGCCACTGCGGGCTCCCGCCCCTTTTGATCTGTCTTGTTCTTCTGCCTCTCATCTCGGACAGCAGGACCCAAAGCAGGCAGGGCACACAGCTCTAAAAGAAAGGAGCAAAAAGCTTTGGGCTTTGGTGGGGGAGAAACGTAGGTATGTACATGTGAGTGGGGGCAGGTGGGAGAGGAATATGTGTGGGGTGCATGTATCTGTGATCCTCCTACCTTCCTATTGGGACTATAAATGGGAAGGGTGAGTTTTTGGTTGGGGGGGAGGTCCTTGCTCATTCTCAAACAAAAACAGAAAAATCAACCTTTCCCACACTTTTACATTTCTAAATATAGCAAAAGCTAATTCAACAAGCAAACCAGGTAATGCATGATGCATGTTCATTTCTCAAGCTAACAAAGAGTTCGGTCCTCTAATAAGCAATATAAAAAATTGCATTTTTCCTCATTACAAATTCCACCCAAATTTCTATGCCTCTTCCAAAAAAAGTAAATAAATACTCATTTCTTTCCATCCATGACTTCAAACTTTCTAGGAATTCTGTCTCCAAATGAAAGTCCTTGGGTAAGCAGGAAACAATATAAAACTGTAAAAAGGGACATAGAATGCAGGATCTTAAGTGTTCTGGAAAAATTAGTCTTTTCTTTGATTATGATCTTGATAATTTGAAATCCTATATGTAAAATCAAGAAAAAAGGGCTGGGGATGTGGCTCAAGTGGTAGCGCGCTTGCCTGGCATTCGTGTGGCCCGGGTTCGATCCTCAGCACCACATACCAACAAAGATGTTGTGTCCGCCGAGAACTAAAAAATAAATATCAAAAATTCTCTTTCTCTCTCTCTCTCTCCTCTCTCACTCTTTCTTTAAAAAAAATAAAAAAATAAAAAAAAATAAAATCAAGAAAAACAGATCTGAACATTCCTGTTCTTTTTGCGTGTCAATTGAAGGTAGACTCTGACCTCTCTCCTCCTCACCTATCCTGCTTTCTTTGCCCTGTGTCCTTTCCTGTTCCACTATCTTATTATATCCCCATTTGTCAATCTGTGTTGCTATGTTTTAAATACTGTCAATCAACCCTCTTTCCTCCTAGAGAAGGCACGTGGTTTAAACTGCCTGGTCAAAGGAGGGAAAGTGGCCAGTCTCACCTGGCCCTCAGATCCCTTTCATGGAGCCAAGATGGAATCTAGATATGAACCACTCATCCAAGCAAAAATGTGAGGAACACCCCACCAACAGTATAACCCGGAGTCCTACTCACCCATGGAGACACGTTCCAAAATATCCCACAGGTGCCTAAAATCTAGGATATACTGCTTTCTCCTCTACATACATACCTATTATAAGACTTCATTTATAAATAAGTCACAGCAAGAGATAAACAACAATAGCTAGTAATAAAATAGAGTATTTATCATTATATACTGATAAAAGTAATTTGAAACTTGCAAATGGCTTATTTCTGGAATTTCCCACTTAATATTTTTGGGCTTAGTTGCCCGCAAGTAACTGAAAAAGAGATAAACAGAACCATGGATAAGAGGGGACTACTGTATGTCTACTAAACACTGGACTCTGGGGGAACATGCTAGACCAAACCTTTAGAACACAGTATCTCACGAAAGAGACAGTCTCCCAATTAAAATAACACTTGGAATGAACTGTAACTTTCAGGCATTCATTTTGTATCTGCCAATGAGCACATATAGTGTACAATATATAGTGTACTTCCTGAAATAGACACATACTCACAAATACACACATAACTGAAAATACATTACTAAGTAAAATGGCACAGAAAACCTAATTTACCCATTATATTGGCTGTGTTCTAATTTTTTCATTTCTACCTTATCTCATATAATTAAAAGAAATACTGGTTATAATCCACAAAATTCATTTCATAATCTACTAAACAGATCTTAGTGAGGAACACTAAACCTATCTCCAATGCAACACAGAAGTCTCCTCTAATGCCTCTCTGCTGGTGGTCATCCCCCTTCTTCTTGAATGGCTTCAGTGAGGGAAACTCACTTCCCACAAGGAAGCATGCTCTGTGGTGAACCCATCTAGCAGTTAAAGATCCTTGCTCACTCCAAAGCTGCAGGTGTGGCTGGGCAGAGCTGGAGATAAAAAGAGGTCTGGGACAAGCTGGCAGGAGCTAGGCAGCCTCAGAGCTGGCTAGAAGCACTGTTCCTAACAGCAAGGCAGGGGCTCAGTGAGCTACAGGAGAGAACAGGGCTCTGGGAGGCTCTGGTTCACTTCTGTGGAGCCACAGATCAGAACTGCCCCTTCTGCCTTCCTTCCACTCCAGCACTATGATCATTTCCACATCTGATGTATGATCTCATTCCCCCTGGCACCCACCCATGGAAGAGCTCTCCAACCCCTAGAGGGGGCCTCAGCTTCCATGGAGACAGATTCTCCCACATTCCCTTCGATCTTCTCACTCCCCAGGGCTCCAGCAGGCCACTTCCAGCAACCCCCATTAGTGTTCTCTTGTCCCTGGGACACAGGGGCATCCCTGCCTGGGGTATTCAGACAAGGGCACCCTGAACATGTCTGACCTACCCGCCTATGATATCCTGCAGACCTGCCCAGCTTCAGGACAATGAGGCTCCTCCACACCTGATCACATCTTCCTGGGAGAAATAAAACAAAGTCAGCACCACCACATGAGACAGAGCCGGCCACTGGACATCAAAGCTCCAGGTCCCGGGTCCCAGGCATAAGAAAAGGAAAATGCCTAAACTCCTGGAATGGTGGGGGTCTAAGTGAAGAGGGAGGACCAGGGCGTGGCAGGCCTGCGCTCCTGCAGCCTCAGAGTTTTTTTGTTTTTTGCTGCCTTTCCTATCCTCTACTATCCTCCCTCCCCTCTTCTCTCTCTACCCCCTCTACTGTAATTCATTTCTCCCCCTTGTATTATTTTTTCCTTTCCCCTCACTTCCTCTTGTATGTGATTTTGTATAACCCTGAGGGTCTCCTTCCATTTCCATGCAATTTCCCTTCTCTCTCCCTTTCCCTCCCACCTCTCATCCCTGTTTAATCTTCTTCTCATGCTCTTCATCCCTACTCTGTTCTTAGTTACTCTCCTTATATCAAAGAAGACATTTGGCATTTGTTTCTTAGGGATTGGCTAGCTTCACTTAGCATAATCTGCTCTAATGCCATCCATTTCCCTCCAAATTCTATGATTTTGTCATTTTTTAATGTAGAGTAATACTCCATTGTGTATAAATGCCACATTTTTTTTATCCATTCCCGCTGGCCCCACCAGGTAGGATCAGGTTGACCTCATGGTGGGGCGGGGCGAGGCAGAGGGGATGATCTCATTGAATCCTTAGTACCAAGAGGAGAAAGTAAGGTGATGGAGAGACAAAGGAGAAGGATGAAAATGGGAAAGAAAACCATCTCCCAGTAGCACCTCAGGCTGAGACCTATACCTTCAACACATGGGATATTCAAGATCCAAGCTATAGCAATAAGGATTGATGGAAATATGAAGAAACCTGTTCACTATTGGTAGGAATTTCCATTATGGAAAACAGTGTGGAATTCTCTCAAAAAAATTAAAAATAGAAGGACCATATGAACAAGCAATTCTACTTCTGGGTAAATATCCAAAAAAATGAAATCATTATATCAAACATACATTTCTACAATTCCATGTTAACTGCAACATTTTCACAATACCCCAAATATGGAGCCAATGTAAGTACCCATCAAAGAATGAATGGAAGAAGACCCCCCCCAACACATGCACATACACAAAGAGAATGGAATTCTACTCTGAGTAGGAAAAAAAAAGGAAATCCTGTCATTTTCAACCATACAGATATATCTACAGAACACATCCTTATGTCAGGTGAAATAAGCCAGGCACAGAAAGAAAAATGCTTCAGGATTTCACTGACATGTGGAATCTGAAAAATCTAACTTGTAGAAGCACAGGAGTAGAATGGTGGTTGCCAGAGATATGTTTGTTAAAGGGTGAAAATTCAGTTGGACAGGATAAATAAGTTAAAGAGATATATTGTTCAGCCTGTAGTTAATAACATATAGTATACTTGAATACTGCTAACAGAGTACTTCATGTTCTCACAACAAAAAATTCTAAGTATACAAGGTAAAGGATACGTTAATGAGCTTGAATTAATCATACCATAATGTATACAGATATTAAAAAAATATATACTTTTTTTGCCAATTATACTTTAATAAAAAAAAAGTTGCCCCCAGAGGAAAAAAAAAGAAAATGGGAAAGAAAGACCAGGAAAGCTGAAACTGTCAAACACAGGGCAGCTTCAGGCTTGAAATGGGTCTTCAGGTCAGAAGCAGTTCCAGGGGAAACCAGGTTCCAAGCCAACCCTTTCTCCCTCAGCAATAAAACATTTTCATGCAAAAATAACTCACCAAGGACCTCCTTACACACTTCCTCTCTCCTGAGCTCTGGAACAAAAGTGAGGGTCCCACCCTGGCCCCTTGCCCCTCACCAAGCACCATCTCCTGCCTGGCCCTGCTTTCCCCAAGGCTTGACAAAGTTTAAATGACTGAGTGAAACCAAAGGCAACACAAAGGGCCCAGACCCTCCACCTCTCCTCTTGGTGGCTACTATTTTGTTTCTTTCTTTTGTTTGAAAACCTCGGACCCTTTGCATCTCATGTCTTCTTACCTGCAGCCCAGTTTGAAGCAAGCGACCTGCTCTCTCCTCACTCCCTCAATTAGTGGTACCCTCGGCTTCTCTCAACATCAGCACCACTGCTCCTCTCTCACCATGACATCACCTCCGAGCTCTCTGATTGGCCAGCAGTAGGTTTCATGGCAATTGGACAGTCTCCTCTGGTGGAATGGAGATTGCCTGATCAAGTAACTCTTAGCAGGCCAGGGAGTGGGAGATGATGTCAGACAAAGGGCTGCTTTCCCCACTGCCCATGGAGCCGGGGAGGCAGAGAGTGATGGTGGCGAGAGGGAAGGGAGAGAGTGGTAGGGGGAAGGTGGGGGTGAGGCACAGCCTGCACATTGGGGGAACCATGAATGATTTTTGAGAATCTTTAGCTCCTTCAAATCTGAGGGTGAGAGAATATGGAATCTAGAGAAGCAAGAAGATAGAACAGATGAACCCTAAAAATAGCTTCCCAAAATGCTTGATGCCTGTTTCCAGCTCTGTCAGAAGGCTGGTGGGTTAGGACAGTGACTCACAAGGTGGGAAGGGGCTGCAGGAAGCCCAGGCCTGGAGCTGGCAAGGGCTTCATGCAGGGGTCCCAGGAGAGCAGGGCATCCCCCTGGCAGCCCTCAGGAGGTGTCAGCCACATCTGTGTTGTGGCATTTCCTAAGGACCAGTGAGTCCTCACAGCCCACATGACCAGCCTGGGTCTACCAGAGGGAGCCACAGGTAGAAACCCAGACTAATTTTTACCCTGGAGGTTCCTAAATGTGGTGGGATCCTGGGGGGGAGAGGATAGGTCATCTATAGTGCCTTCTGTGCCCTCATGGAACACAGGAGGGAGCCCCTGATGCAGGAGGCTTAGCTTCTCACTATCAGCCTGTAGACAGGAGAGGGCAGGTGCAGCAGGAGGATTGAAGTGCCCTGCAGAGCAGGACTCCTCCTGGGGGCACCTCCATGTGACCATCCTCACTGTCTACTACCCAACCTTCCTCACTCAGTTTTCTTGGGAAGGACTCACTTTTAATGGTGGCAAAACATTCAAAATGTAAGTTTTCCCCTTTTTCCAGTGTGGGGAATCAAACCCAGGGCCTTGCACATGCTAGGCAAGCCCTGTACCACTGAGCCACATCCCAGCCCACTGACATTATTAAGTATCTCATTCAGTGGCACTCTATACAATCAGTGTTGTGTGACTGTCACCAACCATCTCCTGAAGTTTTTCATCTCGCCAACATTCATCTGTAACCATTAAAGCCATCCTTTTCTCCCTAACCTCTAATCAACTTTCTAACTCTATTAATTTGTCTGATTCTAAGTATATCATATAAGCGACATCATGTAGTATTTGTCCTTTTGTTTTGGGATTCTTGCACATGACTTGATGACTTTGAGGATCATCCCTGTGCAGTATGTTTCAGAATGACATCACCTCCCATCAATGTCATCATCCTCACCCTCGACCACCACACCTCTGGTCACTGAGACTGCACATAATGATTAAAGGTTACCTTGAACTCAGCCCATGCTTTGAAATCCTTTTATTAACTACAACAGCATTGTCAAGGATCTGAAGGTGGCCTGCTGAATGTAGAGGATGAGTGGAATGTTTGCTCTGCAGAGACCCCGGCCTGCTTCCCGCAGCTGGGGCCCAGGCCCTGGAGGTTCTGCAGGGGGGGTCACATGGACATATATCTCCCAAGATGACTCCTCATCAGGACTCAAGGATGCTTGTCAGGGTGCCTGGGGGTGTCAGAATGACCAACAGCCCTACCTGACTTTGGGGTTTGCAGCTTATGCAGCTGTCCTCTCCTGAACTCCCCCCACAGGGCTGCAGGGACAGCAGGAGAGACATCATTCTGCTCCACGTCCAGTAAGTGCCTTTGTACAACACACTCTCCATGAGTGTCCCAGGCCACCACCCAGGAGCCTCAGGCCAAGATGGCCCATGTCAGAGGGAACTGAACTGCCTGCGGATAGCAGAAGCATTTCCTTCAGTGCGTGGAGGCAATAGAGGCTGCACTGCATGCCAAGCTAGGATCTGGATTCCAAGCAAACCTCAAATGTACGAATGCCCTGGCTGTCAGGATCCCTCCCTCCTTCTCCACCCGCCTTCTCTCCCGGCCCTAAGGAGCTGAACTCCACAGATCTGCTGGCTCTGAAAAGTGAGGGAGGGGGAGTGGAGACAGGGAGTTGCCATGGTGATGGCACCCAATAAGGGATCCTCTGCTGCCAGGGGAGGGAAGCACCTGGTGGAGTCCCCCATGTTCACTGGGAAGGAGGGTGGGGTGGGGACAGTGGGGAGCAGGACATCACTACCTGAGAGCAGAGACCAAAGGGGAAAGAGGAGAAGTGGGGAGGGCTGCTCCATTTCTATCTAGCTTCTGTTTGAGTGCTAGGTTGTTGTGGGCAACACACACACACACACACACACACACACACACACAATCTGTACAGGGAGCATCTACCCCATTTATAACAAATAGACACTCTGCAAACAACCTCACCTGTTCAGTGGTGAGGCCTCAATTTGAATGTTGGGGAAGAGAAGGGAAAATAATATTGGAAAGAGGGAGTGAGGGTTGGGCAGAGCTACTGCCTGGACATCTTCCCAGTGGGAGAGTCCTGGGGCTTCCTGGGGTGAGGCAAAGCCACCTGCAGCAGTGATGGATAGAAAAGAGCACAGTTAGTAGGAAACGGGACAGGCATCGAGTCCAAAGGAGAAGGGGTGGGGAGAGACCAAAGGAATCAGCGAGGTCAAAGCTAGGAAGCTTGGAAGGGTGGTACTGAGACCAGGGAGAAGACGAAAGAGAGGCTGGGCAGGGGCTGAGCTCATCACAGCTTGGTGCTCAAAGTTCCCAGGAGTCTTGCTAAAGAAGACAAGACCAGAGACTGTCTCTGCACCTGCCGAGTCAGTGTTGGGTGGGGCGGGTATGTGTTTAATGGTCAGTGTTGGGTAGGGTGGGTGGGTGGGGTTTGGTTCCCTAGGTGCTGCCTCTGGACCTCAGTCAAGGTGTGTGGCCCCCCATGCCATGCAGATACATACCCCTGCCTCTGTGCAGACTCTCACAGCTCCTCACAGCTCAGGCTGCACTGTGGCAACAGCATTCAGACCCTGAATCTCCACACACTGCCAGGCTGCACCGTGGGGACCCGATTCATTTATCTCTAAGAATCCAAGGGCAGCCGCTGCTCAATGACCTGATCACCCTGTAATCACACACTTGCAGCCACTGGGGCACAAGGAGCACCTCTGTCCCCAAAGGGACCCCTGCCTTTGACCCAGGTAGTTCTACTGAAGACCAATTGGATAGTCTCCCTGGGGACGTTCACAGAGCCTCTGACCTCTTCCTAAACCTCAGAAAATGGGGTGTTTGCCTCACTTCAGAAGCCGTGATCAACACATGTGTGTCCATATTACTTGCACCAATGTGATTTGTATAAACATATAATATAAATGGGTGTTTATTTTCTGCCTTTACTTTAGGAGGAGACAAAGGTTTGGGAGATTTATGTGGAATTAGTTGAACTGACAATTGTCAGGAATTCACTTAACACTAATGAAAAACATGCATGTATGACATCACTTTTTAAAATGTGAATGCTTATTTTACTGACTCAGAGCAGTAGCTTGCATTTCTCTCAGTAAATTGAGACACAAATAAATGCAGTCAATTAGAATTTAAGCAACGTGTATTGTCTGTGCTGTTTGTTTATGCCAACGATTAGATTTGTAAACTAAATTGTATTGGCAGTTAATGTTTATAACAAAATATACTCTGCTTAAAAAAACAAAACATTTATCAAGTAAGCTAAGACCTGGATGTCACTAGAGAACAGTGTCTGGCACAAGTACAGCCATTATCGTGATTGTCATTAAGTGCAACACAGACAATCCATAAGTCTCAGTTGTGCAAGTAGCAGAGGCCCATTTCAAACTTGTTTTCTTAAGAAAAGTTTATATTAAAATTTAACAGTAAAACATTTAAAAATACACAATCCTATTAGAAAATGGACAGTGGATATGAAGAGATGTTTTATCAATGAGAATATACAGATAGCATATACACACATGAGAAGGTATTCAACAATACTAGCCATAAGGGAAATACAAGTGTAAGTCTCTGTGAGCAATCACGACACACTTATTTAAAAAGTAAAATACAAGTAGTTGCAACTCCAAATGCTACTGAGCATGCAGAGAAACTAGATTAGTGAGATGTTGCTGGAAGGAATGGAAAATGGTACTCCAGAAAACAGTTTGGCAGTTTCTTAAAAGATTTAACACACACTTACCAGATGTGTTTGTCAGCTTTTCATTGCAGTGACAAAATACCTGAGATAACTTAAAAGAATGAAAGGTTTACTTTGGCTCATGGTTTCAAAAGGTTCCATCCATGGTTGGCTGGCCTCATTGTCTCTGGGCATATGGTGAAGTGGATCATCATGGTGCAGGGTGGAGCAGAGCTGCTTACCTCCCCACAGCAGCTGGGAAACAGACAGAGTGGGGGTGAGCGGTAAGGTCCAGGGACAAAATACACACTTCAAGAGCAGCCCCCGGTGACCTGCCTCTTCCAGTTAGGCCCCACCTCCCAACATTTCCACTACCTTCCAATAATGCCACCAGCTGGGGACCAAGCCTTCCACACAGGAAGCTTTAGAGGACATCCCAGATCCAAACTACAACACCAGGGGCCAGGCAATTGCTCTCCTCAGCATTGTTCCCGGGGAAATGAAAACTCGTATTCACACATAAATCTGTGTACAAATGTTAGAGCAGTTTTATTCATAATAGTCCGAAGAAGGCCCTCAAGAGGTGAACAGCTACACAAACCGGTATATCCACACCACGGATACTTACTGTTGGATGTTAAAAAGGAATAGACTCCTGATGCAGTGACTTGAATGATCTCTAGGAAATTATGCTCAGAGTGGGGGAAGGATGGCCAGTCTCAAAGGGTTACAACTACATGATTCCATGGATAGAACAGTCACAAAAAGACCAGATGACAGAGTTGAGAAACAGATTTGTAATTATCAGGGCTTAGGAATGGGGGTGGAGGGTGACTAAAGAGGTATCAGAGAAAGGAATCCTCCTGGGATGGAGCAGTTTTGCATCTTGAGGGTGGCGGTGTCTACACAAATCTATGAGGGGTGTGAAATGGCCCAGGACACACTCCACCACTGTGGGCTCCTGGTCCTGACATGGTACTATAGTTACCTAAATTGCAACCGTGGGGGAAACTGAGAGTAGGGAACATGGGGCCTCTCTGTACTATCTTTGCAAGTCCTTCTGAATCTATGATTATTTAAATATAGACAGTTACCATAAAAGTAAAAAAAGGAGTCAAGACTATTTCATGGAACCCAAAGATGGTTCCATCCCAGAAATGAGTCAGGCAAGCAATCACGAAGTAGCTCTGCATCTCTCTTGTCCCCCAGCCCACCCCGGCCTGCTTTGCAGAGACACCTGCTTCTTCTCTGCAGACCACCTTTCTGCTGTTTGTGCCCATGGCTGCCACTGCTAAGTAGAGGCACTGGCATCTTTGTAGTTAGGCCACACAGAGAAATCCATTTGCTGTCTCCTAGATCCGATTCAAAATTCCCAGAAAAATAAAATCTTCCAGTCCTGTGTGGGCCAGGTTTCCATACCAAGGTCCACGGCAGAGGGAGCCCATGTGCATTTCTACCTGCCAACACCTGCTCCTCCTCGGCTCCTGTTGCACACAGAGGTGAGGCTTGGGTCACAGGCAAGGCCTCTTTCTCCTCCAGGAGAAACTCATTCAGCCTGTAGAGAAAATGATAACCATCCACCCTCGAGTCCCACCTGATGGGAACCCTGGGAGGAAGGCTAGACACAGCCATATCATTTTCCCACTTAAAAACAAAAGAGGCAACTCCAGGCCCAAAGCCACACATTGGTCACCAGCTTGAGGTGCAAATTAGCTCCGGCTGGACACCTGACAAAGCTCATGATTATCTGCATGTTGACCCCTGCTGGCACCTGGAGCTGGTCCCTTGGCGAGTCAGTGGTGCCAGTCCATCTTCTGTCCATGAAGATATTGCCCTTCTCCAGGGTCCTTCACAGCCACCCTGGGGCAACTTTGGGGAAGAATTAACTGGCTGTTGTTTCCTGAAGCCTTCTGCGGGGAGCTGGCAGCCTCCAGGATTGGGCCTGTGCTCTCCTGAAGGCCCGAGATGCCTGGCAGTGCAGTTGTGTCCATCTAAAGACCCTGTTGTCCAGGCTACGGTTTTCTTGGCAACAAAAATCCTGTAAAATCTTAACTGGCAGCCTGTTGATTTAATTTAGGGAGTCTGTGTTTACTCAAAGCCGTCTCCAGACAGCTTGCTAAGCAGGACAGCCAGAGCCTGGCTGTGCCTGTGGGCTTCAGTTCTTAAAAGGAAGCTGGAGAGCTGTGCCCGAGTTCTCTGCCTAATGATTTATGCCTTTGGGTGTGGAGGACACCAGCAAAGAAATTCTGCCTCTGCCTGGTTGGCTCTGTGAGCTTCCCAATTGCCAGAACCTCCCTGTTTCATAATTGATGTGCCAAATTTAGTTCTGGATGTAGGTTGTTGCAGAGTGTAACAGAAGCATCTCAGTTTACCTTCTAGGATGGACTCTCTGTAGTCTCCGATCCTATACCATGAGCAGAGAGGCCTTCAGGAGCAGGGTTGCATAACTGACCTGATTGTTGATATACACTTGCAGCAACAGTCTCAGATTTGACACTTGCCCTGGCACCTTGCTGAAGCCCAAGGGTGTTTGCAGAACAACCTGACATTCTTCAACCTGACCTTCTGAGCCCCTAATGCCTCAGTCTCATTAGAAAAATTATCCAAGTTCCAAAACCCACCCAACAATCATTTCACTAGTGATTTCAGTCTGCAGGTCACTGATGGCCAGCTTTCTGTTCCAGCATCATGGAATCCAAGTGTCCTCACCCATGAAATGGGTCAGCTATGTGGTCATGTGCAGCTTCATTTCCTGGTTGCACCTTATTCCAAGTTCATTTGGCTATAAATGAACAGGAAACTACTCCAAATTACCATAGCAAAGTTAGAAAATTTATTCAAGTTTAAAGGAATATCACATAGAAACCAACACACAAAGGACAGCTGGGTTAGAGCCAGGAATTGAAAACTAACAGAACCTGGAAGTCTCGGGCTCTGTCTCCCGTACTTGTGCTCCCTGCAAACTTTCTTTCTGTATCTAAAAATGGGAGTTCATAACCCACTTGAATCAAATGTATGAAATAGATATGTCAAGAGCTTTGTAATGTTTTGAACAACCAATAAAAATAAACAAATAAATAATAAATAAAAGACTATTTTTCCTCCTACCTCATGACAGACTGACTCCCCAGCCCTGACCATTCTGTGTTTCCTATCTTGGAAAGAGAGACCAGTCTTCTCTTTATCTGAGCTCCAGACTCTCTCTGGCTCAGCTCAGGACAGATGTGTGTATGGCTCCTGGGTTTTGGGTGAGTGGGTTGGTATCCTAGTGCAAATCTTCATGGAATGGGAGTCCTGCTCCGGGTGAGGCCAAGTGGGTAGTGGAGGGCCAGTAGGTGCGCTGCCTCAGGATTAGCAACCACAATGAGATAGGAATGTTGTGCATATCATCTAAATGTCTTTGAACACAAGGTCACTGCAGAACACTTGAATTAGGTGAGACTGAGAAAACTGGTGATGGGAAGAATTTTTGCAGTACCAGTGACCTCATCTGTAGTTCTAGAGTTGTCTCTGTCCCCACACAAAAATTCCAAGGGATGAACAGTCCAAAGATGCAGAGCAGACAGCCCACAAGTGACTCTTCAGCAGAGGGTCAGGCTCTGGGACATGAGGTGGCCACCTCCCCAGCCAGCCAGTTCTGCCTGTTTACACGTTTCTCTATGCACAAGGTGCTAAAATCAGGGTGCTGGAATCAGCACTAGGGTCATCCTGACTCATTCCCTTCCTACCCTACTCAGAAGCACATAGAAAACATGGGGACAGGGCAGACTTGGAATCCCCCCTTATAAAGGTTTAAGGACCTCAGAGAATTGGAAGATCATAAAAGCAGGCTTCAAAAAGGGCAGGATAGAAATACACACACACACACACACACACACACACACACACACACACACACACAAAGTTAACAAAAAGTCACTGTGACTTTCACTCACTTTCTGGTGTAGTTTAGGATCTGACCCTTCCTGTTCAATGGATCCAAAATCAGTTTAGGTAAATGATAGGTGAATATAAGCACAGTAATCTTGAAAATACATTTGCCCACGAAAAATCAGTACATAATCAAAAATTCAAGAAAATTATGATCATAAGCAGAACACAAGTGGCATTCTTGTACTCCAGCCAAATAAGTAGGGCATTAGAGCAAAAATAGAAACAGGTAAATTAAAGGAAGTGTGATGAGGGCGGAGGCTTGGTAGATTTGGAGGTCACTGGAATATGGTCAAAAAGTCTGTGCTTCATATTGTGCTTTCCAGAGAGAATGGTTATCAGTTTTCTCATTAGGAGGGGAAAAAAAACACGTTTTCAGCTGATTTTCTAGAAAAATATCAGCATTTTATTATATGGACAGATTGTTCTTGATTAACGTGGAATTTGCATGTATGATCCACTTCCGTGAGGTTCATCTGAAAGTGATGAACCCCATTGGAAGGGATGGAAAAGTCATCAGGGGCTGCTTGGGGCTGGGTCAGGGTTGAGCTTTGGTGAGTGTGGAACAGGAAGGGATTTGGGGGAAATGGAAATATGCCACATCTTGACTATGGTAGTGACTAAATGGGTTTCTGTATTTGTCAAAACTCTCCAATTTAACATGAATATTTTTGTTGTTGGTGGTGGTGGAATATATCTCAACAAAACTAATTTGAAAACAAGAAAATGTTGTGCAGTAATGCAGTGTCTGTGTCTATATCTAGACCTAGATCTATGATGAGAAAAGGAATGCTGCCCCAGGAGCACTTCGGGCACCATCATCCTGAAACAGAAGAGCTGTGCCTTCCCTCTATCCATTGAGGATAGCAGCAGGGCCAGGGCACAAAACTCCACATGGTGGCTTGGGGCTACAGGTGGGGATGGGAGGTTTGCTCAGTTATAAGATGCATGAGCTCTCAGGGTCTATGATACAGCACAGTCATTATAGTTAATATTTAAAACACTTAGCATGAGAAAGTAAATGTTAAGTGTTGGGGGGTGCGGGTACGCACATCAGGTGATGGACATGATAATTAACTTGATTTTGGAACTCATTGGGCAATGGACATGTATAGCAATTCACATCTTATGCTTTAATTATATATGATTTTATTTGCCAATAATATCTCAGTGAAGAAAAAAATGAAAGACTCTCCAAAGTAGACCATGTGGACAAGGCTTGCAGGTAGACTAAGAGACAGGGTCGTTCCTCAGTGGTGGGGAAAGGAGGCAATTCAAGCCCCGAGACCAGCCTGGGCCTGGCCTGGAGGTCGACAGGGTAGACTATAATGGGGGCTCACCTTTGTGCCTGGGAGTTGTGCTCAAATAATAGGGCACCAAACAACTGGGGCTCAACAACCCACACACCCCACCAAGTTTGCAGCTTTGAAGTTACCGGTCCCACCCACTCTGACCCAAGAGCATTTGGGGTTGGGGGCACTTCCCTATCTGCCTTCTGCCTTGGCATTTGCTGCTCCTACCCTCTGTACCAGGATGGGTGCAGTGTAGCGGGTGAGGGGGAAAGTATTGGTCATCTAAGGATTCACTCATGGGAATGAATTTGTCACTCTTTGTCACGCTCTGGGCCTTACAGGTGTCTAAAGGTACTATTTTTCTTGGAGCAAAGAGTCCTCCCCCATGTCCTGACCTTTCTTCCCTTGCAGGTCCCTTGCCAGGTGGAGGGAGGTATTACAGTTTAGATCTGTGGTGTCCCCTCAAAGCTCCTGTGTGAGACAACACTAGAAAGTTCAGAGATGAAACAATGGGGTCCTAAGGCATTGACCTAACCAGTGCATGAGTCCCCTGACAGGGATGAGCGGGTGGTTACTGTAGGCAGGTGGGGAGGGACAGAGGAAGCAGGCCAATGGGGACGTGCCTTTGGGGTTTATAGTTTATCCTGGAGAGCAGATCTCCACCCTCCCACCTCTTTCTCTCTCCCATCTGAGGTGAAAGGAAACTGGGTTGTGCACCAGCCTTCAAGGAGTGTGCAACTCAGAGAGGACATATGTTATTGCCTTCTCCTTCTCTTCTACATTTCTGTGCCATCTCCTTATAGCACCCCACCGCACCCCACTTCTCCTCTCAGGGCTTAAACACAATGTTGACACTGCACTATCACCATGTATTTTATTTATTTGACTCTCTCATTTGTGTATGAGGTCTTTGAGGGTAAGAACTGTGGCTTTGTAACCCAACATCCTCTCTGCATGAATCTCAGTGTCTGGTAGGGGCTCAAAAACTGGAATTAGGGACAGAATAAAAAAAAAGGAGTAAACTGGCCATTGATACCTCGACCTGGTCTCAATATAGTTATAGTAGAAGATACAAAGACAAACCTACATAAATACAGTTATATTATACTAGACAAAGGCACCATAGACATATATTGGAGAAAAGATAGCCTCTTCACAAATTGTGCTAGGAAAACTGGAAATCCATATGTAGCAAAATGGAATTAAACCCCTACCCCTCAACCTACATAAAACTCAACTCAAAGTGGATCAAGGACCTAGGCATTAGATTAGAGACCCTGCACCTACTAGAAGAAAATGTAGGTCCCACTCTCCATCATGTTGGCTTAGGAACTCAATTCCTCAACAAGATTCCTAAAGCACAAGAAGTAGAATAAAAAATCAATAAATGGGATGGTATCAAACTAAAAAGCTTATTCACAGCAAAGGAAACAATCAAGAATGTGAAGAGAGAACTTAGAGAATGGGAGAAATCTTTGCCACCTTCAACTCAGAGCATTAATCTCCAGGATATATAAAGACTTTCAAATAACTTCACACATACACAAAAAACATAACTCAATCAACAAATGGGCAAAGGAACTGAACAGACACTTCACAGAAGAAATATGATAGGTCAACAAATATATGAAAAAATGTTCAACATCTCTAGCAATTAGAGAAATGCAAATTAAAACTACACTGAGATTTCATCTGACTCCAGTCAAAATGGCAATTATCAAGAATACAAGCAACAATAAATGTTGGTGAGAATATGGGGGGAAATGTACACATATAAATTGATACAACGACTTGGGAAACCAGTATGGAAATTCCTCAGAAAACTTGGAATGGAACTACCATTTGACCCAGTTATCCTACTCCTCGATATATACCCTAAAGACTTAAAATCAGCATATAGTGACATGGTTACATCAATATTTATAGCAGCTCAATTCACAACAGTTAAGCTATAGAACAAACCGAAGTGTCCTTCAACAGATGAATAGATAAAGAAATTTGGCATATATACACAATGGAATATTACACCACCATAAAGAAGAATGAAATTATGGCATTTGTCGGTAAATGGATGGAACTGGAGACTATCATACTAGGTGAAATAAACCAATCCCAAAACACCAAAGGCCAAATGTTCTCTCTGATATGAGGATGCTAACACACAGTGGGTGAGGTGTGGAGAGGGAACAATAGAAGTACTTTGGATTAGAAAAACAGGAATGAAGGAAAGGGAGGGGGGATGGAAATAGGAAAGATAGTAGAATGAATTTGACATCACTTTCCTATGTGCATACATGAATACACAATCAGTGTGACTCCTCATCATGTACAACCACAAGAATGGGAAGTTATACCCCATATATATATGATATGTCAAAATACATTCCACTGCCATGCATAACTAACTAAAAATAACAAATGAAAAAGATTTTAAATAAAGAAGATGGTTATAGAACTTGATATGTGTAGGGCATGATGTAACATGGGGCATGTTGCATCAGAAGAGAGGAAACTTAACTTGCTGGCTGCTACCCACTTCCCACTCCTGGGGCCACATGTGGCTAAGAGAGCACCTAGCGATTAGCCAGAAGGCATTGCCATGGGTTGTGATGAAGAATCGGACCACCTCTAGGATAGGCTCAGAACCCTTCTGCCCTCATGGACAGTTCATATCTTCCATTACTGCCTATAGGATAGGTATAGATGTAAATTCTCCCCACCCTGCTGACCTTTACCCTGATTGGCTCCTGTACATTATATTAGCTGTGTGTGTTTTCTCATTAAATGAGATCCTGCTTTGACTGTTCTCCCTGGCATGTCTGATTGTCCTCCTGCAAGGGAGGGCTGGGTGTGAGCAGCCAGTCGACCTTTACCTTTCTTGTTTCTCCTGGTTGGGGCATGCTCTCCCAATCTCTCCTGCAGATCAGGAGGGAACAGGGGGCTAAAAACCCCAACAGATATGCAGGATGTCTTGGGTGTTCTCTGGAATGGAGAAAGTGGGTTGACAGGGCATTGAGCTGGGTCATCTCTAAGGCCCCTTTCCAAGTTGTTATAGCAGCTCTCAAGGAGCCCAGGAAGTAGAAGGCAGAAGGAAGAGGGTACTCACCTCTGACCCTTCTCTCCTTAGAGGGTACTCATCTCTGACCCTTCTCTCCTTGGACTCTGGTACATTTCAGTAGAAACCCAAGGGCAGCCATTGGGAATCGGCCCAGCAGGCTCTGAGCCCAGCATAAAGGAAGCATCCCAAGAAAAGGGAAACAAAGAAGATGAGGACTCTGGAGGACAGAGCCAAGGAAGAATTCACTCCAAGGCAACAGAAGCACATTTACTGCTTCATGGTGATGGGTTTCTAATTTTGCACAACCACTCCCCAAATGAGCTGTTGGTCCCAATCCATTATAATTTAAGGTCCATAGACTCTGAGGGAGGGTATAAGGAAATCTGTGGAAGATGAGCCTCTGCTTATGGTTTATATTTTGAAAACTGACTTCAGAGTGCACCAGAACTAGGAAAAGAGATTGTCAATCATCTTTCCCATCGTGGTGCTATTTCCAGCTATCCCTCAGCATCCATAGAGGATTGGCTCCAGGACCTGTACAGATACCAAAATCCACAATGCTCAAGCTCCTGATACAGATGGTGTATAATTTGCTATAACCTACGCTCATTTTCCATTTATTTTAAATCATTTTCATATTACTTGTAATATCTAATCAATGCCTACATATAATTTCATTTGTATGGATTCATTGTAGTATCCAGCCCATGGAAAAATTCAAGCTTTGTTTTTTGGAACTTTCTAGAATTACTTTTTCAAATATTTTTGATTCACAGTTGGTTAAGTCCAGAGATGTGGAATCCACGGATACAGAAGGCCAGCTGTGTGTGTGTGTGTGTGTGTGTGTGTGTGTGTGTGTATGTGTGTGTGTGTGTGTGTGTGTGTGTGTGTGTGTGTGAGAGAGAGAGAGAGAGAGAGAGAGAGAGAGAGAGAGAGAGAG
The DNA here is from genome assembly GCF_052094955.1 of Ictidomys tridecemlineatus. Lineage (NCBI taxonomy): Eukaryota > Metazoa > Chordata > Mammalia > Rodentia > Sciuridae > Ictidomys > Ictidomys tridecemlineatus. Next base: position 413,017 of record NW_027525461.1, on the reverse strand, counting down.
AGTGAGAGAGTGAGAGAGAGTGAGAGTTTATTACTTGGTTGTCATTTTTTATAGTTTCTTCACTGAACTGGGCCCAGTTCACCCTCTTGAACCAGAAGGGCCTGATATCATAGTGATAACTCACCACCTCAGACCAGAGCTGGTCTGGAAAATGAAATGCACCAAAGCCACCAACCACCTGGCCTTCCCAGCCTGAGGGCACACCCTCCCTGCCTAGAGAGAGTTCACCAGACACAGGCACAAAGAGTGCTGTCCTTGAGGCAGAAGGATGCAGGTCACATTGGGCATGACATCACCCTGGCTTACTGAGCCTGTAAGGTCTCTAATGATTCTCTCAGATTCGGAGGGATGCTGTTGGACACATACTCCAGGGACTCAAGGCAGCAACAGGTCTTTAGGTAATGAGTTCATGGCTGCAGAAGTAAGGTGATTACCACAGCCTATCTCGTACAAAGAATAACTTCACTGGGCTGGGAGCCAGGAGAACAGAAAAAAGAAACCTGTTCCTGATCAAACCTTGAACCTCCTTAATCACATTCAATGGATCCCTTCCTTACAAGGAGGAGCATCAAAGAATTTATGAATCCCCCCACCAAAACAAACAAACAAAAACTCAAAAACCCAGTACATGGGGTATAGGACACTTTTTGAAAATTGGTTATATACAAAACCACAAAGCATCAACAATTACAAATATGAGACATTATAGACTGTATTCTTTGACTTCAATAAAAAAATTACTTGACTAGAGTTAACTAAAGATACCACTAGACCAAAAAGTAAAATATTCTGAATCCTCAGAAGAGACAACTACATGCTCAGGAACAAAGCAAACAGACATACAATAAAGTCTAAGAAATTTAGAAGTAATAAAAACAGAACTCATAATATGAAGTTGGCACAAAATTAAGTCACCAAGCTTATCTGTCATGCTATTTCTTATAAATAGGCTAAACTTGCTTAAAAAAAGAAACCACTAACATATTTGATTGATACATGTAAATTTAGTTATCATAGCATTATTTGTAATAGTAAATATTAGAAGTAATCCTAATTTCCTTTGAAAAATTAAGTGACCAAGTAATAAGTTCCATACAGTGGGACATCACACAGCTCTTCAAAAGAATGAATTAACTCTACATGTGCTAATTAAGACATGCTCTCCAGTATGTATCATGTTTTTTAAAAAGCAAAATAAAAGTATTTGTAACCTGTGATTATTTTGTGGATTTTTTTTAAAAAGAATGTGCTTATTTTTAGGGTATCTCTGGAAAGGTCTACAATAAACCAGCATTGGGGGTTGCTCATGGGAAGAGGAAATAAGTGGTTGGAAACAGAGGAGAAATGCTTTTCACTATCGTCCTTTTGAATTTTGCATTTGTACCCAAGTGACTATTACTAACTTTTTAAAAATTTAATGAAGAAATTTTTAATAAACTTTTAATTAAAACTTTAATTATTTTAACTGAAATAATTAAAATTAAACATTTTAATAAAGAATTGACTAATTGAATTGGATTGACTAGAAATTATGCATGTTTTAAAAGTGATCAAAGAATTACCACTAGTGACAGCTCAGGTTCTTTAAATGCCCCAAGGACATGCCACATAAACTGTGCCACAGCAAAGAGGAAACAGGAGCAAAAGTAACAGAACAATCTTTGCTCAAGATTCTATGCCTTCTTCCCCATTTATTTATCTTTTGGTAAACCAAACTCATTTTTATTCTTTTGCAAATAACTAAATTTTTGTTTTTTGTCTGTGCCATCCTGGATGTTAGAATTTACTTTGTTTCCTGTAATTCGGAATGTCTCCCATGAATTTGAATCTAATTGTACCCATTATTTTAGTTCCACACTGTTCTGATTTTTGAAACTGATTTTTATTTTCTGCCTTCCATCTTTTTTCTTTCTTAAAAAGAAAAGAAAAGCCCCTCTCCCAACTTCTAGCAATGCTATCTGAATTTGCCTCCATGTTTCTTTCCCAGTTTCTGGCTTGTTACAGTTCTTTAGATGCTCCCTCCACCGGCCTTCAGGGATAGCACAAAGTTCTTTTTTACTTTGTAAAAGTAAAGTAAGTGAATTTCTTACTTGCCTTCTATGGTTTGGGTATGGAATGTTCAGCAGCTCACTCCCTTCTATCTTCAAAAAAAATTTACAGAGTAAACTCTGCTAACCAGGATGGTACAAACAACACAACAAAAATTTAGTTATTTGCAAAAGAATAAAAATGAGTTTGGTTTACCAAAAGATAAACTCACTGGCCATCAGTAGGACCCATTGGATGAGGATATGCATAGGGCTGAGGGCAGGTGGATGTCCCAGTACCTTCCCAGCTTCACTCAGCATCAAGTAGGGTGATCTGTCTGGAGGTGGGATCTTCTGTGTCTACAGCTCTCACAACTATGAAAAAGAGGACTGATTAGAATAAAACATAAGGATCTGGGTTGTGGCTCAGTGGTAGAGTGCTCGCCTATCACATGTGAGGCACTGGGTTCGATTCTCAGCATTATATGAAAATAAAATAAAGATGTTGTACCCACCTAAAACTAAAAAATAAATAAATAAATAAATAAAACTTAAATAGCCAGCTGTAAGCTACAGACCTGCATGCATACTGGTAAGGGTTCTTCCTATCTTTGTTCTACTGCTTTGAAGGGATTATACCTCCCAGGATGAAAGATGTGATCCTTGGTTCTCTCTCCTCTGATCACCGTTTTTTTGGGCTTGCAGTAACTGAATGGGTACAGCAAGACAAACAGAAGGAAACAGTATCCCTGACCACTTAAGAAAGCAGTTCAGACAAAAAGTTGATCTCATATAAGTGGAGAGTATAAAGGTGGTTACCAGAGGCTTTGGAGAGTGGGGACAGGGGATGGGGAGAGGTCGGCCAAGGGGGACTAAGTCACAGATAGACAGGAGCAAGAAGCTCTGCTGTGCCATGCATAGTAGGGTGGCCATAGATAACAATGATGTATAATGTCCATTTCAAAAAGCTAGAAGAAAGGAGTTTGAATGTTTTCCCCACAAAGAAATGATAAATGTTTGAAGAGACAGAGATTCTTATCTTGATTTGAAATAATACAATGTATGCATCTATTGAACATCACCTGGCATCCCAGAAATAGCTACAACTTTTGTGTATCAGATAAAGTGAAAAAATGATTTTAGAAAAGATAGCATGGGATCAGTAGAGTTAGGACACATACAGAAACTCCCCCAATTAAAATGATGCCGTGACCCTAACCTCAACCACCAGGAGGTCACTTTCTAGTGAGCAGAATGGCCGCCTTCCACAACCTAAATTTTTGTTTCCCAAATTCACTTTCAACCTGAGGAGTTGCTTCATTTGTTTACACTAAACAGACATAAATCTCAGCAAGCTTCTCTGTCACCTAGTGTCAATGTCCTTTCCTGTTCATTCCCACTGCTGAGACCAAGCCCTCTGATAACCATAGGGAAGATTCCAAGGACTAACCTATAGATTCAATTCTGCAGCACAAAAACCACCACCTTGCTGGAATCCCAAAATCTAATGTCAGAACCTCAGTAAGCACCCACTCCTCAGGATGCAGAAGTGGGCATGGGTCTGTTTCCAGGTGGGCGCTAAAACTCCATCTCCCATGGCTTTATAGTTAGGGGATTCCTCCCAATTTCTGCCAATATGTTGGACATCTGCCACATTTGTGGGGGACAAGGGTTTTCAGCTGTCTTCATTGTAATTGGGAACAGCTGCTCCAGGGACGTCCACCACACACACCACCTTACAGTGGAGTCAGTGAAGTATCTCCCAGCTCTGTCTCATGTGGCTCTCCAGCAGCTCACTCCCTTCTACCTTCAACATGGTTTTTGTCATTACTGTCATTTTGTTTTCCTTATCACATCACTTTCTTTGGGTTCCAGTACTACCTTCAATTTATTTCTCTAACCAAACCCTTGGCATACTTCTTAAAGGGTCATTGCTCCCCAGGTTTTTGTCCATCTCCTTATTTAACTTCCCATGTGAGAGCCCAGACTCCTGTGACCTCAAAAAGACCTCGTACCAATGGCTCCTGATCCTGTTCCCTCACATTCAGACCCTGAGTTACAGTGCTCTTGTGACCAATGGCCTTCTCCAGGCTTCCACCAGAAAGTTCCACAAGCACAGCACAAACTTACATGCTTTCCTCTAGTCCCTATCTCAGTAGCCACCACTAGTTACTCAAGCCAGAAGCCTGACAGCCACCAGACTCCCAACTTTCATCACCTAGAGCACTCTGTCCATGACACAGCCTGGCAATCCCACCCTCCTTCAGTATTTCCAATAGCATCTCTCCTCTTTATCCCACACTCCCTACCTAGGGTCAGACCCTCAAACTGAATTGTCCCAGTTAGGTCACATTTACTGGCGTACAGCCTAGAAGGTGTGCTGGGATCTGGGGATATTAACTCCAGGAGATGTATTTAACGTCTGGCTTTATGAGAGATCACTCATGGGGCTTTGATAAGCTTCCTGCACCTGTCTCACATGGTGGTTGGCTGGAAGCAAAGATTAAAATAGAACATACTTGAAATGCCTTCTGAGTAAATTGGAGGTCCACACAGCAGGTGGTCATGGAAGAGCAGCCTTTGCCAGTAGTGGAGTTCAGGGGAGGAAGCAGGAAATCCCTGGATTGGTTGAGCCCAGTGTGTGTCATGCCTCCCTCCATCCTCAGGCTCCACGCTGCTGCTGTTCAGGGAGAAGCGAGGGACAGATTCCCTTCCCTAGAAGAGGACTGAATGGAGCCTGGCTACCCTGGCCCTCTAACTCATTTCCATGTGCCTCTGTGTTCCTTCCTGGTCTACAGTGTTCCCAGACTGTCTGTTCTCTACACTACATTATGCAAATCCCAGCCAGCCAGTATGCATAGAAACCAAATCTCCTATCTTCCCCAGCCTGCTCCCTAGCAAAGGAAACCCACCGGAGCAACAACCACAAACAAGTACAAACACCCCAGAGCAGGAAGGCTTCCCTTGCCATCAGACTCAGTCCTTACTCACCTGTCTTCCCACACTCTGATTACTGTTGAAAGGAGCAGGTGGGACAGGCCAGGGCACAAAGTTATCTTCTTTCTTAAAACCTGAAGGGAGATATTAATAAGCTCAGCTTCTCCCATCACTAACGATTGTCTTGTCCAATCCAAATCACTATCATTAAGATCACCTTCCCTGGGCATGAGTCAGTATTTGACATCATCTTTAATCTCATGCATACAGCTACATGAACCATTTTGGAACTTGACAACACAATTTCATTGTGTACGATACGATGAATAATAAAGATCTGCTCCTCTCTAGAATTTTCTGCTATGCCTAAAACATTATGACTCTTTTTCTCCAGGCTGAAAACATGAGGCAAAGCCTCTGGTACAACACCCAGATTTTTGAATACTGGTAGGCAGCTGTCTTCTCTTCTGTGGGACACACAGCTCTTGCCAATGACATGGGTCGACCTGGGGAAAACCATGCAAGTGTCCAAGTTGCCCTGTTTACAAAAGTTTGATGCTCTACCAAAGCTTCGCAGCTATGTAAGGAGCAGGGCCAGGAGTAACAATAGAGAACTTGGCTACTAGTGTTTGCCCAATTTCCAGAGTTTTACACACTTGCTCCCTTAAAGTCTATAACCATCTTAAGAGACAGGAACTATTAGGTCTTTTCTACATCATGACACCAAGGGGTTGTCTCTCCCCAGGGTCACAGTGGTGGTCAGTTTAAACTCTGGGCGTCCAATCTCATATCCAGCCTCTTAACCAATGGACACCTTTGGGAGGATAGAGATTTAAAAAAATCAATGTTGAAGTATTAGGTTTAAGGTTTCCATTTAGCTTTTCTCCTCTTGGTTTTAAACACCAATTATAATGCAATATTTAAACAAAAACCTAAAGTAAAATCCACCAATTGAACTGAGTGCATGAAAACATCCCAGACAAATGTCCCCCTTGAGAAGGGAAAACTATTTTAATAACATGCTTGGAGTTTTCTCCTCGTGGCTAGGTTGCTTACAGATACAGTATGGGACAATCTGCATTTTAATTATAGTGTGCTGGGCAGGGAGGGGCAGAATACTCTTATAGGTTATGTGCCATAAACAAAATCACTCTGTAAAGAGAAAAAACACTGATAGGAGGGACTGCCTACTAGGAGAGCTGAATGTGCAGAGGTGTGAGATTGTTCTAGTACATTTTGTACCTTTGAGTTTATTGCCATGTAAACAGATTATCAAACATACACAAGCACACATGTACGTGAGCACGCACCACACACACACACACACACACACACACACACACACACAAATTAAAGGCAAATTACTGCTTGCCTTTTTTTCTAAGAGCATTCCAGGTCTGTATGTTTAACTCTGAAACCTATTTTTCTTGGTTACTTACAACCACTTTTCCACGTTATTGAAACTTTTTCACAAATGTTAAGTTGTATAGACATACTCTTGTCAAAAATCTGAAGGAAAGTAAGAGTTCCCAACATAACTTCCACATCTCAGCTTCTCACTTTTCTTTGGGATTCATCGTGACTGTGAATCAGGATTTCAACATGCAGAAAATCCCATTTGCTGAACAATTAGCCAACAGTAATAAGCCTATACTAGGTTTAGGTTGGAATACTCAGCATTTTTCCAAAGTCTGCCTCACTGGATCCCTGAGAAGCCTGAGGCAGGTACTAACACCCTCTTTCTATTTGCAACAGATATCCAAAAGCCTCAGATAGCTCCTCCATCACAGGGTTGAAATCTGGGTCCAGGATCCTGACCCTTATGCCTTACCAAATGCTGCTGGTAGTTTTGTGGAGTAGTTGAGGACAGCTTGCCTGACCTGCAGGTCATACCTCCAAAAGGTTGCATGTTGATTAGTGTCAGAGAAATGTTCTGTGACGTGCACTCTTCAGCAACTTTGTCACTGTGAACACTGAGTATGCTTACCAAACCTCGACGGCATAGCCTACTGCACACCTGGGCTGTGTGGTACAGCCCCCTGCTCCAAGGCTGCAAAACAGTGTGCACGCTACTGCAGTGGCACTGTCGGCCACCGTGACACAGTATATATCTAAACACAGAGACAGCACAGAAAGATGCTAATCAGAATTTTTCAGCCCCATTATTATCTTGCCCCTACTTTGTAATTATGACCCGTTATTGACATGATGCATCCACACAAGAACCACCTACAGTGGCCCAGGACATCCCTGGACCTAGGACAGCAAAGGTGAGAATGATGTAGTCCCTACATTCAAGCAGAGAAGACAGTCAGGTGCCTTCCAGCAGGAGGGACAACACACAATAGCAGCCCCAGGAACCCTGAGCAGGATCTACAACAATGGAGGCAAAGCAGGCAGAAGCCTACTGGGCAGAGTTCTGTTAATATCTCTCTGAGGTGTTGGGAACACTCCTGCCTGGCACCATCAATATCCACGGAGCTCACCAGACTGCCATTTTGATAGTTAACCAACAATAATCTCATTCTGCCAAAACTTCACCCTTCAGAAGCAAGAAGAACGGAAGAAAATGGCTATTACTTGAGTTATGACCAAGTGATCACTGGTGCCAACGTGCAAGTTCAAGGAGCCAGGGGGGACTCTCCTGCTATTTGCCTTGGCACTCACAAGTCTTTTCTCCAGGCTCCCATCTAAAGGGCACACAGTTAGGGGTTAGGGAAGATCTGCAGATGAGGACATAAGCCCAGGCAGGTAAGGAGTGTGCACACAGGTGGTGCAGCAAATATAACCAGAACAGTCCGAGTAACCAACAGCAGGTCACTGTGATACAAATGGCCCTGTGAGTACCAGGCAGTGTGTGACAGCCAGGTGTGCCTGGAGCCATGTGAGATGGAGCCAGGACACCCAGTAGAACAGAGTCCAGCCACAGTGAGCTCTGAAAGCTGCATTGCAGAAATGCACAGGTCAGGAGTGGGGGCCACTCTGGGTGGCCACTGGAGACCAAAATGAGCAGGTCAGGAGTGGGGGCCACTCTGGGTGGCCACTGGAGACCAAAGATGGTGCATCTGGTGGCAGCACATAGATGGATTCAAAAGGAGAATAAGACAGGCAGTGTACAGTGGGCTGCTGCCTCCAGGGTGGACGCTGGAATGGGAAGAAAGAGGCACAGGTGGGAGAGTATTCAAGGAAGACCCTTGGAGAGGGGCTCGCTGCCAACAGGATAACCACCTTACCCTGAGCATATCCAGAATCCAGGCTAGATGGTCTTAAGGGCAATGTCAAAAGGAGGATTCCTAAGATCTGTAAGCAACTGAAAAAGAAAAAAAAAAACAGACCAGATATTATCCAAATTAAAAAACTGGGGGTTTCAAAGGATGTCACCAAGAAAGTGAATGGACACACCTAGAATAAGGAGGAAAGTTTATAAGTTCTATATCTGACAAAGGGACTAGTCTCTAGAATACATACAGAACCCTTAAACTTAACAATAAAGAAAACCCAGCTAAAATGGGGAAAGGCTCAAGACAGTCCCCCCAAACAGATATATAAATGGCCAATAAACACATGAAAAAGCTACTTGGTATCAGCATCAAGGAAATGCACATCAAAGCCAAAGCCATACCACTTCACCATCACAGGAGGGCTAAGTCAGAACACAGATCACAGTGCTGACAAGGTTGCTGTGTACCCGGAATCCACACACACTGCTGGTGGGAGTCAAAGGGGTACGGCTGCATTGAAAAGCAACTTGGTGGTTCCTCAAAAGGTTAAGAAGAGTCACCATAAGACAGAGCATGTCTGTGCCTGGGTGGACCCAAAGAGAAAGAGAGACAGGTCCACACAAAAATCTGTACACAGATGTTCCCAGCAGCACTACTCAAAACCAACAAAATGTGGAAACAGGCCAAATACCCATCAACTGGAGAACAATAAAACACAGTACATCATTTCATACAACGGAATATTACAATAAGAATACACACTACAAAATGGAAAAACTCTGGCTTACAAGAACACCGAAAGAAATAATGTCAAAAGAAAAAGCACATCATTTTTATTTCTTTGAAAATGAGGTCTAGGCTATCCAAATTATCCTACATCTTAAAACAAACAAAACAAAACAAAAAAAAATTTTAACAGCTTGAGTGAAAACAGTTTTAAACATTTATTCTAACCAACAAGTCAGGCTGATCATACAAAATGTGTACTTGACAGGTTAAACCCCAGCAGAGCACACACACTCACAACTGCTTGGTTCCCAAAGTGCCTAGAGCTCTTTTTTAGGGGGGGGGGCGGTGGGGGCTGAGAATCTGACACATGTGAGCTCATTTGCCAACTGCCAAGCTGGCCCCAGTGGCATGTCACATTTGGTCCCTCCCCACTAGTTACATAACCAATGTGCACAACACACTTATAACCAGGACTCCTAATTGCTGTTTAGAACATCAGCTGTTATAAAGTGGGGAATCCCGGCTGGAACGTGCCCCTAACTATAACACAGTACCCACGGGACAGTATCTCCTTTCATGTTGCCAGTTCCCAGGACACACACAGTGAGCTGGAAATTAGAAAGCATTTGCAGGCATGAGAAAGGAAAGGTGGAGGTTTACAGTGGAGAGGAGAAACAGGATGGAACCCAACAGGTAGCAAGCTGGCTGAGGTCAGTGACACATAGCAGTGAGGATGAGGGACACTGCCTTCCTTCCCACTGCATAGCACCTGTCTTCCAAATGGCCTCCCTCAGATCACACCCTTCCTTTCCTTCTAACTGGATGGGGCACCTCTTCCCTTCCCTTCTCATACTTTCACCAGAGGAACTCACCCCACAGAATTATAGAAGGACATGGTCTTCTAGTCCCACTGTCTATTGTACAGATGAGGAAAGTGAGTCCCAGCGAGGGAACAGGTGCACAGCATGATTTTAAGTTTGTTAAGTGCTCTGGAGCTCTTGGTTCAGGAGATTAGCTCTTGATGTACAACCAGATAAACTGGAGTTGATGGATACGGACGGGCAGCTTTTCATCCTACCTTACAGGACTCCCAGGAAGATCTGTGAATGTTTTAAATTAATAACATAAAGCAGTAGCTAAGCTGAGCCCTGCACTAACTGTTTGCTTCTTTGCTGAATTCCTGATGTTCTGGCACTGGAGTGACTGCAGCTCTTAAGCTAGCCAAACCCTAGGCAGCCAATAGGCCTGAAGGCTGCCTGTCTCATGAGTCCAGCCAACCTAGACCATGGAATCACACCAATTCCTGTAGCAGGCTCTCTGCCAAGTCAACATCTCCTGTCCTAATCATCCTAAGGCAGGTGCAAGAAACGAGGAGCAGTCCTCCCATGCCAGAACCTACTACAACTACTCAAGACTGGTGAGCATCCACCTGGTCTATGCTGCCCCACCCATTCCTTCCCAGGAAAACCACAACAAAGGCTTTGCCAGCACCTTCCCCTCTTTCCCTTTGTATCTTGACTGACCCTAGTGCTTTCCTGTGTGGCTCCATGTGGCATGGCTGGGAAATGAGTGACAGACTCTTTCCAATAGCAGTCATCTCCTGATTAATTGGTTTTAATCATACCTGGAAAATAATAAAACCTACATTTTAAAACAGGCCTGTTCTAGAAGTAAACATTTTCTCCAGAAATTCTCAAATGAGGACTTAAAAATTCACACCCTGGGTAGAGCCTGGACCCAATGAGATACTTCCTGGATGGCTTTTAACTGAACAGAGAAGAGACCAAAAATAAAGAAAAGGCATAGCCCTAGAGTCACAAAAAAAGGCAAGACAGAATGGCAGAGGATGCTGGCACCTCACAAGGTAGTGGGCAGAGGTGCCAAGGCTGAGGATGGGCTTCAGGAAGAGGTAGGAATAAAGCAGGCCCACGGGCACAGCATCCAGCAGGCCTGGGCCAGTTCAGACGTCCAGCTCTTCCTTTATAGTGATGTGCAAGGTGCAGATGCTCAAGGGCTCAGGAGGCCCATCACCCCACACACCCCCAAGGTAAAAGTAGGGCCGCACCTCCCAGAAGCATACATGGAAGGTGTATAGGTGGCAGTTATGTTCAGCATCATAGAAGGACAGCTCACCCTCTTCGCACTCCAGCTCCACACATAGGTGGCGCAGGATGGTCAGGACCAGGGGCGAGGTGGCTGGGTCCGAGGTCACACAGTGGTCCCCCTCCACACCCTGCGTGCGGCACACGTACCAGAAGCCAGAGCGTGTGTCATGGTAGCAGCTGTGTGAGTGGCCTTCTGCACCTGTATCTGGCTGCACCCGCACCACACCCATCCGCCAGCTCTGCAGGTCACCCAGGGCCACCTCCCAAGCATGGGATCCTTGAGAGAAGGTGCAGGATCCCAGCAGGCAGGGTGCTGAGGAGAAACTCTGGTTTTCCACCTGTAGGCAGTAGCCATGGTTGGTGACGCTGGTGAGGTCATCAGACACCGAGAGCCAGCCTGCTGCAGTGTTGGGATAGAAGCTGAAGGGCACTGAGGGCAGAAGGGGGACAGTTAGCAAACCTGATACTCTCCCACCAGCCACACCAGGTGGTGTCCCCAGGGCCCCAAAATGACCATCTCAGTTCTAGTTTCCCTGGGTTGATGGAAATCATGGGTTCAAATGTAAAGGCCAAAATATATGTGAAAATCCTAACCCCCACCCAGTGGCCCAGAATGTGCCTTTATTTGGAAATGGGCATTACTATAAATACAGTTATAGTAATAAATACTTAACTGTATTTATTACTATAAATACAGTTAAGACAAAGTCAGACTGGAGCAGGGTGGAACTTGAACTCACCTTGACTGTGCCCTTATAAAAAGGGGAATGGACACAACACATGAGGGGAAAAGCCATGTGGCAGAGGGTAGAGGGTGAGGTGCTACAGCTGCAGGCCAAGGGCAGCCAGGCCTGCCAGCCAACACCAGAAGCTAGAAGAGACACGGAGGGCCCCTGCCACAGGTTTCAGAGGACCACAGCCCTGCTGTCACCTGAGCATGAGCTTCTAGCCTTCACAACCAAGAGAGAATGGGTTTCTGTCATTTAAAGCACCTCATGTGTGGTCCTTTGGTGACCTTGGATGGAGAAAGCCTTTCATTAAACACGTTACAGTTCTGAATAGAGGAAGTATTTCTCTTTCTGAAGAGGACAGAGGGTCAGGGCCTCTATAGGAAGGTGGTCTGCCAGGAGGGGCTGCAGCCATCAGGCAGGAGGGAGATGACCAGGGTCAAGGGCCTGCTGGGAGGTCAGTGGAGAGAATGGGTAGCGCCTGACAGAGTGGAGCTTGGCAGCTCTATGCTAGCATGAAGTACCTTCCCTGGGCGCGAACACTTCCCAGAACCCCTTACCAGATTTGATGGAACTGATCATCTTCTTCCACACATGGTACTGCAGGGAATCCAGGTACCGGCAGGGGTTGATGAGCATGCTGGGCTAGATGGGCTCTAGCTCCACCATGAAGAAAAGCCTGTGGAAGGAGGACTGGGCATGGTGGGTGCAGTTGGGGCAAAGCACCTGGGCTGATCTGGGTTCACTGGAAATGGGCAACAGGCCTTGCTCCCTTGCCTCAGGCCTAGGTTTCCTCACTGCCTTCCCCAAGACAAACCTGATTGGTACAGGAACCGGCTGAGCTGCCACACCCTTCAGGATTCAGTAGACGGCTCATCCCACCCCAGCTGGGAAAAATAGAAATAGGAGGTTCTCCAACACGGATGCCATCCTTATGGACAGAAATCACACTTACACATCTGCTTGTGGCATGTGTAACAAATTGGAAGGGACCTTAACAGTGCTCTACTCCAACAAAACCAAGAGGTCACAGTCCTTTGCTTGAGCACCTCTGGTGACAAGGAACTCACTACTTCCCCTAATTCCCAAAGCCCACTCTTTTATCTTTGGATGGCTCAGACAGGGACATAATTCTTAATTATTCATCTCAGAGAACCTAAAGCCATCAAGGCACAGGACTGTGCAGGACAAGGGCCTGTCCTGAAGCTCTCAGAGGGAGGAGGCTGGTCAAGAAAGATGTCTAAATGTTAGATGGCCACTGAGAAGCATGAGCAGATGCATGCTGCTCTCTCTCCCCTCACAGTGGCTGGAGACACTCCAAGCCAGTCAGAATTGGAGAGCCTCAAAGAAAGGTCTCTCCATCTGGCAGTCCCCACCACTCCCTGTGGATCCCACCAGCTGGCTGCATTACCTGCCTGGCCCTGGAGCCACTGGATTTTGTACCTTTGGTGTTTCTGCCTGCTCTTCCCCTCCCCTCCACCAGACTTGTCAACTTACTGGCGCTTTCAGTGCTTGTGTTTCTGAAAGAAAAGACACAGACACAGACACAGAGAAAGCATGGTAAGTTTCTGACCTTAAGAGGAGCCATGCACCCCATGTTCATGGATCAGAAGACTTAATATTGTTAAGATGTCCATTCTCCCCAAGCTGATCTAGGTATTCAGCAGAATTCCTTTCAAAATCCCAGGTACTTTCTTTGTAGAAACTGATTCTAAATTTCATATGGAAATTCAAGGAACCCCAAAGAGCCAAATAATCTTTAAAAAGAAGAGTAAAGTTTAAGGACTCACACTCCCCAATTTCACAGCTTATTATAGAGCAACAATAGTCAAGAGAGTGCAGGACTAGCATGTGGGCAGACGGGGAGATAAATGGAAGGAACAGAAATGAAAGTCCAGAAGTAAACCCTCACATTCACTGTCATCCAATTATCTATGAGGACAGCAAAATCATTTAAGAGAGGAATGGTCTTTCCAACAAATTGTAAAAATTATTAAAGTACACACTAAATTGTTAAAGGTGGACCCTAACTTGATGCCATATTTTAAAAAATGACATAAAATACATCAAAGGCCTAAATATAGAGCTAAAACTGAGAAAGAACTTGTGCCTAGAACACAAAGAATTTTTACAACTGACAAAGAAACAACCTAATTAAAAATGGATAAAACAGTAGAATTGATACTTTTCCAAAGAAGATCTACAAATGACCAATAAGCATATGAAATGATGCTAAATATTATTAGCCATCATGAAATGCAAATCAAAATAATGAGATACCACTTCAAACTCAATGGGATGGCTACTTAAATATATATATATATATATATATATATATATATATATATATAGAGAGAGAGAGAGAGAGAGAGAGAGAGAGAGAGAGAGAGAGAAGGATGTAGAGGATGTAGAGAAAGTAGAATCATTATTCACCGCTGATGGCAATATAAAACAGTGCATTTGCCTTGCAAAAGAATCTGGCAGCTCTTCAAAGGGTCAGAGTTACCAAAGAAGCTAGCAACATCCAAGAGAAATGAAAACATGTACATATAACTGGTACATTAGTTGGGTGTGGTGGTGTGTGCCTGTCATCCCAGGGACTTGGGAGGCTGAGACAGGATCACAAGTTCAAGGCCAGCCTCAGCAACTTAGACCTCAAGCAAGTCAGCCAGACTGTCTCAAGATTGGAAAAAAAAAACTAGCACTAGGGATGTAGCTCAGTGGTAAAAGCACCCTGGGTTCCACTCCCAGTACAAAACAAACCAAAACACTGGTATATGAATGTTTATAGCCCTATTACTACAAGAGCAAAAAGTAAAAACAACCCAAATAATCACAAATTGATGAACAGATAAAATGTAATATACAATATAATAATATCATTCCACCATAACAAGGAAAGAACTATTAGTTGCTAAGACATGGATGAAGTTGCAAAATATGCTGAGTGAAAGAAACCAGTCACAAAGGGTACATATTATATGACTCCATTTATGTGAAATGTGTAAAATAGACAAATTAGGTAGACAAGAGAGATTGGTGGCTGAAAGGCACCAGGACAGGAGGAATAGGGGAGTGACAGCTGAAGGATTTGGAGCTTCTTTTTGGATGGATGAAATGATCTGAAATACAGATTGTCATGATGGTTTCATAACTGTACAGTGCTGAAATCACTGAACTGTATGTTTTAAATAAGCGACAAGCTGGGTGTAGTGGTGTGGGGCTGTAGTTCCAATTACTCGGGAACCAAGAAGGTCACTGGAGCCCAGCAATTTGAAGCCAGCAAAAGCAAAACTGAGATCCTATCTTTTAAAAAACTAAATAACAACAACAAAAAAATGGGTGATTTACACTGTGCAATATATAAATTATATCTCAATAAAGCTGTTATTTAGAAAAACAAAATCACAAACCAAAATCATTGGCAGGATCACAATTTCCTTAGCAGAATCGTCAAAGAAAGAAACAATTTAAATCATTTGAGTGATTCTGTAATCAGTGCCCTCTGGAGACAAGGCATATCATGGCTTGACATGAGGTGGTCAACCCACAAAGGTCCTCCCCAGAATGGGACACACTGCTGGAACACAGTATTTGCTCCCCCCCCCCCCCCGTTCCAGAAGGTGAGCTGTGGGTGGTGAAGAGGATAGTGTGTCATCCTGATCACCTTGATTTACAAACCAGCCTTCAAGTTACAGAAACTTCTCTGCAGGGCCCAATAATGCAATCAACCAAAGCGAGAAAAAATAAACTCAATGGCATCTGTTTTTTTTAAGTGAGAATGGAATCATTCTTAAGAGAGAACAAGCCATATTTTAATATGAAAAAAATATGGTTTTGAAAGACTACGTTTACTAGGTGTAGAGAGATAAGAAACCAAAGATGTCACAAAAGCAAAGAGAACAGGGGGAGTGAGAGAGAGAGACATGGGGAGAGCAGGGGAGAGAAGAGGCTGGAGACGCCACCCCTGTCACGCCCCTGGCCTCTGACAAGCAGCACACCAATGCCATACCTCAGGACCAAAGCCAAGAGGTCACAGGAAGACTGGCATGGCGGGGCTGGTGACCATGGTTCTCTAGTCCCTGAACATCTGGCCCCATCACAAAACATAGCAGCCATGCTCCTCACCATAAGAAAAGAGACATCATCTTCCTTCAGTTCCATCTGCAGCCGCTTGATCTTGTGGGCCAGCACCTCTGTCTCTTCTATGAGTTGCTTCATCTTCTCATCAGCCAGGAGCTGCTTCTGCCTGGTCTCCTGGGCCACAGCGTCCAGAACAGCCTGCTCCTTCACCCAAGGAGCTTGTGGAACTCCTGCCCTATACAGACTTCCAGCCCCGCCACCTCCACCTGCAGCAGAGAGCTGGAGTCAGTGACTCAGACCTGGGGAGCCTCTGCTATCCCCGAGCTGGTGACCTTCATACTTTCAGAAAGAATCCTATGTAGAACCCTAGAGATGAAGCATCGATGCAAGACTTGACTAGCACAAATTTATAAGTTTAAATTTCAAATGGGAGAGCATAGCAGCTGTTTTGATAATTTTTTAGAAATCACTGGTCAAGCACAGTGGTGCACGCCTGCAATCCCAGTGATTGGGAACACTGAGGCAGGAGGGTTTCAAGTTCAAGATTAGCCTCAGCAACTCAGTAAGGCCCTATTCAGCTTAGTGAGACCCTCTTTAAAAAAAAGAAAAAGAAATCATTGCTTATTGATGATAACCCTAGTCCTGTAACCTCCTCACACACAACAGTCTGTATCTCATTTGGGTTCTCAATAGCATGGAAAACCCTGTGTGACAGAAGTGAATTATTTCAAATAGCAACAATTTTTAAAACTTGCTTGCCTTCAAATCTTTTGCCTTTAAATATGTCTGATCAAAAGGTTTTCTAAAACAGTGGGAAGTATTTAACACTCAATCATAAAAATGTGCACATTACAAATCACAACCACAAAAATATTAAAACAATGAGACCCAAACCATAAAAATACTCAGAGAAAAAGCAAAGAAATACTTCTTGCCTGAGAAAAATAAAGAAATTGTTTAGCATAATATGAAACAAAAAAGACTCAATCAATGAGATAAATGAATATATATTAAAGATAAGCTTTAAATGTCAAGACCTTATAAGCAGGGTTAATTAAATACATGCATGTAATTCCAAAATGACTACTGTATAAATGACCCCCCCAAAAAAAAACCCTAAAAATAATTCATTGAAAAAGAAATGACAAACTGGGAAAAATGTTTGCAATATATTCAACAAACTAGTATTAGTCTTAATATACAAAAGCGCTCCAAAAATCCAATGGGAGAAGAGACAAATATTCCAAGAACAAAAAAAGGATATGAATTGGTATTCACATCATTCACAAAAGAAATCTATACTGTGAAAAGATAGGCAAATGAGAAGGGACCACGTAGGAAGAGTGGAATCTACTAATTCTTCTCACACAGGACAAGAAAGGATGGAGCAAAGAGGAAAATTCGGCAAGAGCCGAGGCAGCTCCAGCCACTGTCACACCAGCAGGGACAGCCTCATGGTAAAGGGGTAAACAACAGAATGTATACTCAGCGACTTGGATTCAGACAATTTAATGGGAAAAGCATCCATCCAGCTAGAACTCTGGAGGCCTCAACCTGACCACCTTAAGAACCCTGGCCTCCAAAAGAAGCCTAAGAACTCTCTGCTGCCTGGCAGGGAGAGGTGGATACACCCCCCTTTCCCCTAGTCCAGCCCCACACCCACAAATATAGGTATTCTGATCATGGAAATGTACAGGGAAGCATTCCCCTGGTGTGCAAACTCTCAGAGGGTAAAAGGCACCTTGTTTCCAACCTTTAGAATGCCCTGCAATGTCTCTTAGGATCTAGTAATATAGCTAATATATGTGCAATGTCTAGCTAGTATGGTAACGCCCTGAGAAGCCTGTGTTAGAGGCTCATCAGAGGCTCATCAAACCTCGACCTTGATTGCAGGCACATAGTTCCTAGGAATAAAGGAAATTATTTGCCAGATAACTACAATGTTTCACCAAGCTCTGCTGCTCCTGGAGCTGCCTGCCTAACAGTAACTTTAGACAATGGACTTTCTTGAGAACTGCACAAAGCTCCTACATTGTATACTATAACTGTAAAATTTACTTGCAGAATAAGCAACCTTACTGATACTCTAAACAATAATGTAGTTATGGTACTAATAACCAAACATAACCTATTGGTATAAATAAACGTGGCCACTTGGACACCTTCCCTTTATTATTTTTTTACACACAAAGCCAGCCAAACAGCTTTGGCCATGACGACATTGGTTACAGGGCAGAAACGAAGCCTGATGACTCCATGAAAGCACCAGAAGAACACCACAAACGGTGTCCTCTAGCAAGGGCAGGCTGCAATCTCATTTGTGGACTGGAATCTTGGTCTGTACTCATGGCTCTGACCTAAGATGATCAAATGGTGCCACTCTGTCAACTCAACTTCTTTGTCTCCAAAACATCACAAACATTGAATGGCCTCTCTCTGTGGGCACTCAGATGCATTACCTTATAGCAAAGTTTCACAAAAATCCTAGGAAGATGGAATTTCTTTCTACAGGTGAGTGCATGAGTTTGGTGGGGGCCAAGGGATCTGCCTGTAAATACAGGGTTGGATTTCCAAGGTCAGCCTGCAGCTTACTACCCTGGACTCTGTATTTCACAGCCTCGACTCCTGCTCTACTCCTCCAGCTTGGGACAGGCTGGTTTCTGACTGTCTCACTTACCCTGGCTCTGGTCTGTCACCTTCTGAGAGATGACTGCTTCTAGTAATTACCACTCAGCTGCACTCATCTCAGCCACAGCTGAAGTCCCTACAGTGTCTGAGTGGCCAAGGACTGGGCTCAGGGAAGCCTCCTAATATCTAGCCATGGAACCAGCCACAAGCTCATTACTGGTCCCCTGCAGGTGCCCAGAACTTTCAGACATTGAGAATGTGCTCACTTTCCTTGTATTTTGATGACAGGGGACAAACTAGAAAACAACAAGGTAATGAAGTGTCTTGAAGAAAATGAGGGAGATCTGAAGCCGGGTAAAAGGGAAGGGCTAGTCTGGGTAGCAGCAGGGAAAATTCCCAAGGAACGTGTAAGCTGAAATTTTAATGGCATCTTTGACTATAGGGCCAGGGGAACAGCTTTAGCTAATTTAAGGGACAGAGAAGGCCACAGAAATGACAGAAGCACAGAGCACCAAGCCACAGAACAGCAGATGAACTTGGGGAAGGCAAGGGGCAGACCACAGCCTTGGCCATGGGAAGGAGTCTGGACCACAGTCTGGGGCATGGAATTACACTAGGCGATTTTAAGCAGAGGAATGACACAGCAATGTGCTTTTCCAAAAGACCACTGGAGTGCTTGGAGAGTGGAAAGAACAGAACAAAGAACAGAAAACCAAGAACAGAAGCAGGGAGCAGCCAGGAAGGAGGAGCAGCAATGCAGGTGGATTTCGATGGACATGTATGGTTCAGAGACAGGGAACAGGGCTGTGGTGGAATGGACATGAGCACTAAAAGGAAACCTGGAATCACAGGAATCGCAGGGGCTTGCACGGAGTGAATGGCGAAATGCAGCACACACTGAGGTTATTATTAAATGACAGTGCAATGGCATGGGTGGCTTCTTAAGCCATGCCTGTGCTGCTGGTGTGCCATGCCCAGGTCTTCAGTGATGCAGTGTAGCCCAGTCAGCAGCTGAGAACAAGGCTGTATGACACTTCCAAGTCCACAGCTAGCCCACAGGAGGCATCAACAGAGCCAAGGCCAACCTTCCCCTGCTTCTCCCTGGCTGCACGCTGGGTCCAAGCACTCACCTGATTGTGCTTGGCCTCCTAGGATCGTCACATGGCCCAGAAGGCCTTGGCTTTCTCCTGCAGCGTGTACTCCATGTTTCTACACTTGGCCTGATGTGGGGAATGAGAAGGAGGCAGGGAGGCAAGTTAGGACTGGAGGCCAAACAGGGAGGACAAACACCACATTTATAACTGGAATTCCACTTTGACAAGAGCATGAAAACAGCATTTACTGAACCTGGTCCATGCCAATCCCCTGGGGCATAGCTGAATGTTAGTCCTGATCTCAAATCATTTCTTTATAATGCTCAGGGCCCTCAGATGTCCTGTAGCCAAGCTCCCTTGTCCTATGCCCGGTACAGGGAACAGGGAACAGGGCTGAGGAGGTAGAGGGGCCTGTTGTCTCTCAAGCTGCCATAATACAGCACAGAAAGGCATCCTGCTCAGCCTGGGACTGGTCCAGGCTGAGCTGAGTCCCTGAGCTGTGGGGATAAGACAGGGGGAGGACCACAGGCTCCCTTTAAAATGTTCCAGACTGTACTGGTCTGAAGTCACTAATCTTAGGGGGTCTGACCCCCTCATTTCCCATCAAATGAAGTTATTTCCCATGAGGCCTTCTCTACACATTTCCCTCCAGACCCCGCCTTCTCTTGACATTCTCATATTGCTTAGATCATGTGACAGACTTTAATTGTCAAATTCAAATATTTATCTCTTCAGTAGTTTTTGTTTTCTAAATTTTAATTATTGCTTCTGAACTTTCTGGACTCCCTGAGAACACTGTAAATTTTAGGTTGGATTCCTACCTTTTCATCTACATTGTGAGAAACCCTTTCATATATTTTCTTTTGGAAAAACAGTAAATATTCTAATAATAATAATTGAATATTACTAATATTAGATTAATTCTAATAAAAATAATAATGATTCTAATAATAGTACTGGTAAATTACCATCACCATTTATGGAGCGCCTACATGTAGCAGAGACAATGCTAATTACTTAATACCAGTTTCCTACCCGATAAGAGGGATATCACTATGGAGCTCATGGGTTGACAAATCAGTGCATGTCAAGGGCTGAGAAGCGGGCAGGCACACAATACGTGCTGCAAGGTCTAGCTCTTAGTACCAATAAGTGCCACTTGTGAGCCAAGAAATTTAATTCTCCTACCAGATGTTCCAGGTTTCTTAATGTATAGAATAAATGGTAAGATAACCTCATCTAGATCTCATCCTTATCCAACTCCAATTTGTTTTCCAGATCTTTCTTCTCCCCTGATATGCAGACTCATCACACAATAGGTGTTTACCATGCTGCCTACTGCTGGGACCTCTTCACTCAGGAGCCACAGTGGGCAATTGAGACTCCCTCTCTGCCGGGGCCACAGGCTTATCAAGGAGACAATGAACATCCTCTATTGAAACTAGGCATCTGCCAGGCTTGAATTGAAAGCTGAGGACCCAGAAAGTAGTGAGTAGTTAGGAAAGGGTAGAAAGAACTAGAAGGGGAATGTCTTAGTCCATTTTCTGTTTTCAGTAATACAACAGCATAGGATAAGCTATTAGGAAACAGGCTGATTCTGGCTCAGAGTTCTGAGCTGAGACTTAGGGCCATGTCTGGTGATAGTCTTCCAGGATAGCTGAGTTCCAGTATGGGTGAGGGCATCACGCAGTGGGAAATAGGAAGTGCATGTGAATCCTGTTTCTTCCCTTCTCATAAAGCCACCAGAATGGTGGGGGCTCTGACACTCCTATATAGTCCTACTCAAAGGTTTCACCTCTAAACACCAGTCACATTAAGTTTCTACCCTCTTAATACCTTGCAATGGAGATTAAATGTCAACCTTTGTTTTTGGAGAGGATGAACCACATGCAAACTATGGTGGGGAGACCTCTGAATATGGCTAAGAGTAACTGGAATCCCTGAGTTGACACTTCTCATGCTGATTCTGAGAAGGTAGCCCCAGGCAGGGGACCAAGGCTTCAGACCTATGTCAAAGTCCAGAGGCATGTATAAGAAAGGGGTCTAGACAAGGCAGTTAGAGGCCTGGGCCTCCAAGGGAGTTTGGAGTGTGTCTGGTATTGAAAACACTAAACTTGAGTTCTGACCCAAGAATTTTATCATGTTTATCCCAAAGCTTCAAGAAGTGCATGAATGAATTTTCCCAAGTTTCCATTTTCTCATTAGTATATGTAACTATCTTCACAGTCCCCTGGAAGGGTCTGTGTCTGAGTAGTTTGTGGATTTGCAAGTAGTGTAAGAGTATTCTGAGATAGTGTTTTCATTGAATGATGAACCAAAAAAACCCACCAAGATAAGCACATCCTGAGTCACCTCATACACAGTGTGACACATGCTCTTGGTTCCTACAACATCAGCACTAGCATGTGTAAATGTGTTAATGATTACCAGGCACTAGTCTGTATGAGTGTCATGGTCTTGGCCTAATGAGGGAAGAACAATACACTCAGCATGTAGAGGGTGTATGGGTGCTGTAAGCTGGCCAACCATGTGCATCAACTGAGTTTGAGTTTCTGAGTTCTTCAAACAGGGAAGCTTTGACTCCTGAATCAAGGCAGCACTTGGAACACAGTAAAGAGAATCAATCAAAAGGATCTCTGCCAAGAGTAGAGATTTAGTTTCAGCAAAATAAAATCTTGTAATTAATATTTTAACTGGAATTGTACAGATCCTAATTTTGCTTGGACTTAATCTGGCAACTTCCTTTGATTTATTGCATATCTGTGATATAGGCAAGAGCAATTTATATGTTTTGTGTTTGTGTGCACCTACGTGGTAACATATTTAAGCCACATTATTGGAACACTTTTTCCTTTAAGAAGAGCAAGCACGTTGTTCAGGTTTGAGAAACACTGCGCTCCAGGACTTCCTAAGGTCCCCCAAGCACTTGTTTTCTTTCTAGAGCTCTGTTTAAACATTTCCGTTATATCCAAAATCTCCTAAGTCTTTTTGGTCATATCTCCCTGTGCTGAGGACACCAGGCAAGCTCTTTAACATGCCCTTGGATGCCCTGTGGGATCTGTCCCAAACTTCTTCATTCCTCATGTAGAATGTCCTTAGGTCACTGCAGGCCCCACCCTATGCCTCCACTACTGCTACTGACCTTCCTTTACTCCTCTGGGCCTTCAGGTCTGGTGAAATCAGTTGTTCAGAGGCTCCTTACTCAACAGATGGAAAAAGTAGGCCCTCCTCTTAGAATGTCCCATCCTTCACTGAAACTTCAATTATTAGTGAGAGTATTCAACTGTGCCTGTCAACTTCACCCAGGCAGGGTCTCTAGGATTGAACTGTATTCTGCTGGACACACTGTGCCCAGCACATTGCAAGTGTTCAACCTACCTGCTCTCTGCACACTGACAATGATCAACAGCCACCCAGATGCCTGATTATCCAAACACAGTTGGCTGCCCACAGCTCTGGGATCAGAGCACAAGCAGCACTGAGAGAAGGCTCTCTAAAAGCCAATGACCAGAGCACAGACCAAACTAGGCCCAGGGGAAGTCTAGCTACTAGTTCTGTGACTTTGGCAGTTACTTAAACTGAGACTGTCTTTATACTGTACCTCATTACACTGTAAGATAGGGATAACACTACTAACTACAGTAAGCTGAAATGCCCCGCAACCCTGCAAAGCCCAAGTTCTAATCAATACAACCGTAAATGTTATGGCAAAAGGGATTTTGCAAATGACGGAATTAAGGATCTTGATATGGGGAGATTCCTCTGGATACTCTGAGTGGGTCCACCGTAATCACGAGGGCCTTATGAGAGAGGTGGTAGTCAGCCAAGGAAGGCAATAAGATAACTGAAGCAGAAGTCAGAGTCATGCTCCCTAAAGATGGAGAAGACAAGGAAACATGTTCTCCCCTGAAAACTCCAAAAGGAATGCAGCTGTGCAGACAGCTTGAATTTGGGCCTTCTGACCTCTAGGACTACAGTTAACTTATGCTGTTTTAAACCACTGTGTTTGTGCCAGTTTACTGTGACAATGATAAAAAGTTAACACACCCAGCCTTGTTGAACATTTGTGAGCATTACATTTGCTAACATGCACATGCTTAAGAGAATCTAACATTTAGTAAGTTCTCTACAAGTATCCACCCACATGATTTTTAGTTTTGCTTCATCCTTAGATGGTGGCCAAAGTGATCTTTTTTCTAAAACATACTATCTCATCACAATCCCTCGTCTGAGAATCCCACAGGGCTCCCCACAGCCAGCAGGAATTTTGACCTAGCTCCTTCTCACATGGCAGTGGGATGGGAGGGGGGATCCCACACTGCTCCCCCCAGGACCACCACACATGTCCAACCATGCAGAACCATGTCTTGTCTACTAACTCCTGACTTCCCCCTCTAAAACATGAACTTCATAAAATAAGGGGCTATCTCTGGGACCTGGGCACCCAGAACAGGTTTTGGCACACAGGTGCCCTCAGCTCATGTTTGTCTGGTAAATGAATGAGTCCCACCCTGCTTCAGGTGGCCCTGGACTAGACTATTCCCTGCCTCTCAGGCATCACCGTAAGGGCCCACTGGCTTGACACAAGGCTCCATCTGCATCTCCATCCTGCTGTAACCACTGAAATTCTCTAGGTGCCTGGAAAGTCAGGTTTCCTCACTTCCAGACACTACTGTCTCTGCCATATACCCTCCCTCATTCCTTCCCCTGGCTAATACCTCCATAGCACTCAGGTCTCTCCTGGAAGCTCCTTGAGGGTGAGAATTCTCTATCTCATCTCCTGCAGCTCTTCTAGGACCTATCAGGGCAAGGCATCTGCTACTTAAGAAAGCTGTCACGGACCCTCATGCTTCCTGGCCCCAGGCTCACTGCTCTTGAATCCTGGCTTGGGGCTTGGCTCCAAACTGGGGAGGGTCTGTGAGTGTTCCTGGCCTTGACTCCCACCCATCTCCTGATCTGCAGCTCTGCCAGCCCCATGAGAATTAGTCACACCTTGACTCATGGTCCCACTATCTAGACCCCAGTTCCCAGTGAGCCCAGCACTTTCTCCAGCTGTCTCAAATCAGTATCCATCACTTCTGCTAGTGGGAGTGCATAGGAGTCACAGGGTCACTCAATCAAACAAGCATAATGATGGCATTCCTGAGTTCTCTTTCACTTGAATATGCCAAAATGTGTGTGGAACTATAACAAAATTATTTCTTAATAAAGGCACTGCAAAGAAAGGAGAGGGTGTGTGTGGAGTACCTCCTTCTGGACAGACAGCTTCCTGCAAGCTAACCAGTGTTCTCCAAACTGTTGGTCTGATACATGCATTAGTGATAAAACAAATTTACTGCTTCTTTCCCTTTTGAGTGCTGGGGATGGGACCCAGGACCTCATACACACCAGGCAAAAGCTCTACAAATGAGACACATCCCCAGCTCCAAATTTTAGTGTTTTCACATTGTGTAACTTCTTCCAGAGTACAATGGGCATTTCCAGAATTTTAGTTTTATTTTTTTACATATATATGGGTGATGTAGGGTGTGACTCATTCATTCACAGACAAATGAGCCGAAAATGAATATGTTTCTAAGGGCTAAAGTCTAAATATTTCTGAAAAATTCTTAGCTAGGTTAACCCTTATTTTCTAATCACTTTTTCCTTTCTATAACAAAGACTCCTCCACATTACTTTTACCCTGTAAGTTGTTCCCTGGTTTATGCCTATTGGAACTCTACGCATTAAGATGCTAAAAGAATGATAGAGAACCAACCAGTGGGCCTGAGCCAAGGGCCTCTCCTGGTAGTTACACAAACTTCGGGATCAGCTGAGGACGGTGACTGAGCTGCTGAAACCTTAAGGCTCTACATCCCTTGCCAGGTCCTGGGCTCCTCCCCACTTCTAAACTGAGGGTTCGTGGGCTACCCACACTGGTGCAGCTCAGAGGGACCTGGCCACCTCTGCTGGCTGGGCCAGGCCACTCAGAAAGGGGCAGGGCTGTCTGGAGAAGGTCGCTGACCCTGTATCCCACTTCCTGTTTGCACTCTCTGACCCATCCTGGGCCGGCCTTGAAGAAGGCAGACCCAATAGATAACCACATTCGCGGTGGTTATTCGGAGCTGGAGCGAGGATCCCTGGAGGCCTGAGCACGCGCAGCGCTAGCAGGCTGGAGGTCAGAGCCCTGGTGCGGGGATGTGGTCCAGCCCCGGCCACCACGTGTGCGCTGGATCACTGGGCGCTCACCGCCACGCTTACCTGAAAGTCGTGGTCAGTGTCCTTCACTGGCTGCACGTGATGTCCCCGGTGCGGGGGTCGGTCTGGCATGAGCAGCAAGCAGCTCCTTGTCCTCCAGGCAGAAGAGACTCAACTGGCCGCGGCGCAAGCGGCAGAGGCACAGGGAAGAGGGGCCTGTCCAGCGCGCGTCCTCGGCCTCCTCGCGCAGCAGCTTCTCCACCAGGTTGTTCAGGGTGTGGTTGGTGCGCAAGTTGGCGGGCGACGCCCGGTCCTCGCTCACCGGGCATGTGAGCGCCATTTGCACTTCCCTTAGCGGCTCATGCACCCACTGCAGAAGTTGTGGCCACAGTGCAGTGTCACCGCATTGCAGAAGGGGTCGCAGCAGACGGCGCAGAGCAGCTCCTCTTTGAAGGAGCCGGAAGGCGCGGGGGAAGCGGCGGGTCCGGGCTCCATGACCCATGAGCTGCGAGCTCCAGCATCCGTAACTTTGGCTTGCGTCCCTCCCAAACCGCTAAGCGGCCGACTGCGGGGCGGCAGGCAGTGCCCGACCCCTTCCTCTCACAGCGGTGAAAGGCAGCGGCGCTGGCCAATCGCGAGTGATCGGCTGGTTCCGCCCCACTTCCTGTTTGCGCGAGCTGGCTGTAGCCGCCTTCTGCCTAAGGGCACCTCCACCAGCCGCGCAGTGGCGCCCTGGTGTCACTGGACGCCTGCGTCCTTATTGAAGTGGGAAATGAAGTCTAGGAAGTCCTTCCTTAACTGAGTCCCGGAAACCTCTGGCCCGGGACATGGGAGACATCCAGGATCCTGACTTGGTTCCCAAGTCGTGGCTGGGTCTTAAAGCAGCTTCGGTGGGCTAGCGCTTAGAGTGTCGGTGCCTTCGTAAAGGCTTGTCACTCAAGCCATTGTCCATCACTTCTTTTGGCCAGTCTTCTGGCCTGGAGGAAACAGGCGAGGAGAGCGGGTGGTGGGAAGGCCTCTGAGAAGACAGAAGACGCGGTTCTTGTCCCGGGGTTGAATGAGTCTAGTGTTTCAGGATGTGTTTGCTTGTGAGGAAAATGACTGTAACCTATCTGGTCCCTATGAAATGTGAGGCTGAAAGTGAGATAAGGGTGGAGCGTGCTCCTGACATCAAGCAGGTCTCCATTAAAGCAAAGGAATAAAAGACTTCTTTGAACTAGAATTCAAGCTGAATTCCTGCGAGGTTTGCAGGGCTGAGCCCCTCTGATTCCCCTTTCCTGCATCAGTATGATTATTTTGCAGCTTTCACATGTAGGATACTGTTCACATGCGGTGCTTCCATTCCTGGTTTCTGCTGAGAAACGACTCTTGGTGTTGTACACCTGTATGTCTTGAGAGCAGAGGCACTGTCTCAATTTTCCAAGGATATTTCTATGGTGAACAACTTTGGAAGGCAGAAATAATTTCTCCTCCAGATAAAGTTCTGGCAGAACTAGTCCCCATTATAGATTCTAGTTTCCTAAATTTGGGAATTTCTCTTCTATAATGCAACCTACTGGGGCCCTCATCACAAAGACTTGTGGGAATTGAGGCTCAGGAAATTGGCCCAGAAACAAAGCTGACTACACTTACTGCTGTTATGAATTGTCCTTTGTCTCTGACCCAGTGGACTCATATTTCCTACCTGCATTCATGAAACTGTATCAAGTTAACTGCTTGAAAGTAGGATAAAATTTCAAACCCTTTACAATACTAGATAATTTTCTTCCAAACTTCTTCAGAATAGCCCTTTTCTCATAGGGAATGCACATCACTAATTTTCATTGCCTTCAGTATTTCTTTTCTTGATCTATATTCACCTGGGGAGCTTTGTAAATGGAGATTCCCAGACCCCATTTCATCCTTCTCACCTCTCTTGGCCAGGAATCTGCATTTTCATTTGATCACCATGTAATTCTCAGGCACACTAAAGTTTGAGAGTCATTGTTCTAGATCTTCTCACCCAACAAATTGTTAGATGTCCTGTGATGGTTACTGGTTCAAAAATGAATATTAGGGCCTGGGGTTGTGGCTTCATGGTAGAGTGCTCGCCTAGCACATGTGAGGCCCTGGGTTCGATCCTCAGCACCACACAGAAATAAATAAATAAAGATATTGTGTCCAACTAAAAAAAAGGTATTTTTTTAAAATGAATTTAGAAGCAATATCTAAAGAAAGCCACAAGATGGGGCTGATAATCCTGCACTACATTTACCACAGACTGGAAAATGCTGTCATGTCATTTTCTTTCATTGTGTCCTCTTACCATGTGTCCCACTTGTTCTGTGAAACTATCTATATTGCTATCTGTGGGTTTCATTCTGTTCTTAAATGATTTTTTTTGTTTGATTTCTATTTTTCTCAGATTCTGAGTGGGACCACAAATCAAAACAAAGATGTAGAGTAGAAATTAACATGTATCTTTTTAACAACAATCAAAAGTTAACACTAGAGCAATGAGGTTCGCCAGTCCTTTTGGAAATAGGGAAGGGTTATATTCCAGACTCTAGCACTAGCCATGGAGGGGCATGACCTAGGGAATATATTTTATTTTTCTGATTTTCTTTTCCTTAACTGTATAAATAAAGGTAGCATTAATTGCTCCAAGTGTATACCATATCAGACACTGAAACTGTCTAATTCTTTACATAATTTCAGGTAGGAGTGACAAAGATTTTATCTAAAGATCAGAGAAAAGATCTCTAGATAAATTGCAGTGACTATAGCAGTCTGTCACCAACTTTTCTTTCAGTAGAAACACTTCATTCAGAGGTATTTATTAAATTTCATGTCCTCACTATAGTAACTAAACTACTACAGCAATCTACAAAGTTTTCATTGTCTCTACCTTCCCCTACCACATGTCATGTCCCAAGCCAGGTACAGCTATATTTCCAAACTCCTTACCATCAGCTTGAAAATCTGTGTAGAGAGCAATATTTTTTAAAGTGTTCTTAGGCTATAGAGAGAAGAGAGACTAATGTTTTCTGTTGCTATAATTGAGTACCACAAACTGGGAAATTTATTAAGAATATAGATTCTTTAGCTCACAGTTCTGGGGGCTGAGAAATCCAAATTCTAGAAGCGTGGTGCCAGCCTGATAAGCAGCCTCTTGCTGCATTTTAACATGGCAGAGGGAAGCAGGGCACACATGCCAGTAATCCCAGTGACTCAGGAAGCTGAGACAGGATTGTGGGTTCAAAGCTAGCCTCAGCAACTCTGCAAGGCCCTAAGCAGCTTAATGAGAACTTGTCTCACACACACACACACACAAAAAAATTAGGTATGTGGCTCAGTGGTTAAGCATCCTGGGTTCAAAAAAAATGTGGCAGAGGACATCACATGGCCTGATAGCTCAGATCTCTTCATCTTATAAAATCCTCATCTAATCTGAATTATCTACCAAAGATGCATCCTCAAATAACATTGGCATATGAATTTAGGAATTAAGTTTCCAACACAGGAAATTTTAGAGGACACATTCAAACAGAGCAGAGAAGAATGTCCTCTTTTATTTTTAAAGCAGTGAACTAGAAAGTGACTACTGCAAATAAAAGGGAGAGATTGATTACATAAACAAAGCAAGCCCTAACTATGCTGCCTACAGGGAGCCCACTTTACACATAACATACAAATAAAAGTACAAGTATGGAAAAAGATATACCATGTTAGTGCCAATCAAAAGAAAGCTAGCATAGCTGTGTGTATTTATAGGACACAGCAGCTTTCAGATTAAAAATTTATTACAAGGATATGGAACCCAGATGCTGAACAGGAAAGATAGTGGCAGGGCTAACAATAGCACCTTCAGGGACAGCCAGCCAGAGCTGCAGACCTAATGGAGCTCTTTCATCTGTTCTCAAGGACATCTTGTTGGCACATTTTAGTCTGAAACTTGGGGAGTAATAGTGATGACTTAGACCTTGGACCTTCTCTGAGGACTACACCATGGAAACATGGAAGATATGGGGCTCCTAGTTGGTCTGAATCAATGCAGGGAGACCTTCCATAATAAATATGAGTGTTTGGGGCTAGGATTGTGGCTCCGTGGTAGAGCGCTCACCTAGCATGTGTGAGGCCCTGGGTTCGATCCTCAGCACCACATAAAAAATTAAAATAAAGATACTGTGTCCAACTACAACTAAAAAAGAAATTTAAAATAAAGCAATATGAGTGTTTAATGTGAATGACAAGGGAAATATCAGCATAATGAACTGCCTGCCTCCAGATCTGGAGATATAGATATCTTTTATTTTACCCATATGTTTTTCATTTCTTGATCATTTATCATCTTTTAAGATATGTACTTATAATATGTGACATGAAATAATTTAATAAGGGGATGGATTATCTCATAACAGAAAATCTGGAGGCAAAAAGGCCCCAGAGTTGGTTATGTCAGTTCCCTGGATTCTTCTCATCTTTCTAGTCTGCCTGTGGCTCTTCATGTTAGAAAAATAATAAAATGATAGCAAGAGCTCCAGGCATCTTATCCTAATATGAACCAATGTTAATAAATTGAATTCACCTATTTCTTCCCAGGTATGTCTCATTTCTAGAGCTAAGAAACCTTTCCTAAAATTATCTAGAAGACTTCCTCTCACACCTTATTGTCCCGATCTAGGTCACATGCCTGCCTCTAAATTCATCAGTGGCAAGGGGAGTCAGACCTGTATGATTAACTTCAAGCTGTCTGGATTGACCCAAGTCACACTGCAGTAAGAAAAGGAATAAAGATATTTAGAAAGGAGATAAAAGATAAGGAAAAAACTATAATTGTATATCTGAAAGTTCTATGGTCAGATTTACTCCCCAAACCTGTATTTTTTCCTCCAGAAAAGAAATTTCTGATAAATATACAAATCTTAAGGTTACTATAAATTCACTCATCTGTGAAAACTGCCCCATTCTGATTAAAGCTGAAGGTCACTACACAATGTATTTTCAGATTAGATAAAGCAAAAGTGGGTATATTTTAAGGCACATCCCACATGTTATCTAAATAAGAGACAATATCAAACTGAAGATCCTGGAAGAAGCCAAGACTACCATGAACATCTTGCAATCCATGATCAAAGTACTGAATTCACCAGACTGAAGTCATTTCCATATACCTTCCCATACCTACTTCTACAAAGTTTCCTGTAGAAGAAGAACCCGGGATCCCCAAAGCACTTCTTACTCTTGAGATAGTCTGCACTCTGCTCTAAGAATGTGTGTCTTTCCCTTTCCCTTTCAAAAAAAGCTCTTCCTCTTTACTAAAACCTGATGTGTCCTTCAATACTTTTAGGTGATGTGTCAAGAACCTAGAAGGTCAGAATAGGCATCTCTGCCCCTAGATAGACCTCTTTGAACCCCCTTATGGTGACAACATGATGAGGGGGTGGTCATTGAAAAGTGTTTACCTACTATGAAAGAGAGTAAAATCACTTTTATGCAGGTTTTAATATTTACTTATGAGGCATTTCCCCTAAAAGCTCATGTGAAAAACAATTCAAAAATTTTCAGAGGTGAAATGATTAGATTATGATTGTGACCTAATCAGTGAATTAATCAACTAATATGGATTAACTGAATATTAACTATAGGCAGGTAGGGTGTGACTAGAGGAGGTAGGTCACTGGGAAATGCCTCTGGGGAGTTACATTTATCCTTGGAGTCCTTTCTTTCTGCTCCCTAGTTTATATGTCCTGAGCAGCTTTCCTCCACCATGCCCTTATGCCATGATGTCCTGCTTTATGTTGGGCCCAAAGCTATGGATTCAGCTGACCATGAAGTGAACCTCTGAAACCATGAGCCAAAATAAACTTTCTCCTCTATGTTCTTGTCAAGTCTTTGGTCTCAATAATGAAAAGCTAACTAAAATAGAAATTGGTACCAAGAAGTGCAGTCATTGCTATGACTAACCTGACCATGTGCTTGAGAAGCCTTTGGAACTGGTTTGCAGGTGGGAGAACTTAGAAACATTTTGAGATGCAAGCTAGAGATGCTTTAGAATGTTGTAAATGAAGCTTAATGGGTGATTCTAGTAGAAGCTTAGAATGTTGATAGGACTATATATTCTGGGCTCATGATGTTTCAGAGAAGAGAACACTATTGGAAATTGGGCTGGAAACCATTCATGTTACATTCTGGCAAAAAAACTTGTCTACATTTTTCCCATGTCTTGAGACTTTCTGTAAAGCTGAATTTAAAGGTGATCAACTCATTAATCTGGCAGAGAAAATTCCAAGTGTATCCCAGATCAGACACTGAAACTGTCTAATTCTTTACATAATTTCATGAAGGACTGACAAAGATTTATCTAGAGATCAGGGAAAAGAAATTTTGGTGACTATAACAGTCTGTTACCAACTTTTCTTTCAGTAGAAACACTTCATTCAGAGGTACTTATTAAATTTCGAGTCCTCAGTAGTAGCAAGTCCTTCAGGGGTAGCATAAATATGGCTGTTGGCTTTTAGCCAAGTTACTATGATAATCAGGAACAGAAAGATTAGAAAATATTGCAGTTTGTCCATGTGAGAAAAATAGGGGCTAATGAAAGTGTGTTTGTTAAAGATAACATAACCATAAAGAAATACCAAGTACTTTATCCAGAAACAATTGGAAAGGTGGCTTGAGGACATCTCAGGAATTGATAAGACCACTGCCATCTCAGGCTCAAGAGTATAAAAGTATAAAATCATTTTGATAAAGACAATGGGTCACCCTGCTTGTACGAGGGCAGGAAATATTTTCACCATAGTAAGCCACCCAGGCCCTCAGAGGATGCTGCAGCCATGGCTCCTACTTGAGATGATGGTAGGCCTTGGCATCATCCATGTGGTGCTTGTTCTGCAGGAATGCAGGATGCTGGGGTTTAGGGGCTTCTGCTGGGATTTCAAAGGAAGGCCCAGGAAGCCAGTGTCATATCCCTGTAGGCTGCCCCTGAGGGGGTGATGCATTAAGATGTGAGAAGGAAGTCAAAGCTCCATAGAGACCCTCAGGATTCAGAGATACCAGCACACAGGACACCTACTGAGGGAAGCTGCAGGACTGAAGCAGAAACAAGCCAAGAGAAAGGCCATGTGGGCCACTACCAGCAAGGCCGTAAGGTGAAGTTACACAAGCCCTTCAGAGAAACAGTGAAGCACCATGGCCCCAGATGCTTGATGTGGAGTGATAGGACTTGTTTGTTCAGCTTTTGTTTAGATTTTGATCTTGCTTAGGTCCCGTTCCTTCCTTCTATACCTCTATTTCTCTCTTGTGGAATGGAGATTATTATGGTTTGGATGTGAGGTGTCCCCCAAAAGCTCATGAGACAATGTGAGAAGGTTCAGAGGACAAATAATTGGGTTATGAGAGCTTTAACCCAGTAAATTGATCCCCTAATGGGATTAGCTGAGTGGTAACTGAAGGCAGGAAAGGTGTGGCTGCAGGTGGTGGGCACCAGGGGTGTAACTTTGGGGTATATATTTTGTATCTGGTGAGTGGAGTCAGAGTCAGTCTCTCTCTCTCTCTCTCTCTCTCTCTCTCTCTCTCTCTCTCTCTCTCTCTCTCCTCTCTCTCTCTCTCTCCTCTCTGATCATCATATGAGCTGCTTATCTCTGTCACTCTTCCACCATGATGTCCTGTCTCACCTCGAGCCCCTAGGAATGGAGTTGGCCATCTATAGTCCAAGACCTCTGAATCTGTGAGCCCCCAAATAAACTTTTCCTCCTCTAAAATTATTCTTGTCAGGTTTTATAGTCGCAGAAGCAAAAAACCTAACTAAAACAGAAATGTTTACTCTGTACAACTATATTGGATATATATAATATCCAATTTGCTCTTTTTAGGGGGAAACATCCATGAGTTTGCCTTGAGTCTCAGATAAAATTTTGGATTCGGACTTTGGGTTATTGCTGGAACTCTTAAGACTATGGAGACTCTTGGAAATGGTCTAAATGTGTTTTGCATTGTGAGATGGGCATGAGTTTTGGGGGCTGGGGGTGTAATATTATAATTTTGACATAAGGTATTCCCCAAAAGTTCATGTGTGAGACAAGAATTTTAAGAGGTAAAATGATTAGATTATGAAAGGTATAACCTAATCAG
Source organism: Ictidomys tridecemlineatus (assembly GCF_052094955.1). Lineage (NCBI taxonomy): Eukaryota > Metazoa > Chordata > Mammalia > Rodentia > Sciuridae > Ictidomys > Ictidomys tridecemlineatus. The sequence goes on along the minus strand of NW_027525461.1, from coordinate 379,173 downwards.
TGTATTAATCTACTAACACGGATTAACTAGGTGAATACTGCAGGCAGGTAGGTATATCTGGAGGCAGTAGGTCATTGAGTGTATGCCTCTGGGGTTTAAATTTTGTTCCTGGTGAGCACAGCTCTTTGCTTCCTTGGTGTCATATCATATCCTAAGCTGCTCCCCTCGGCCATGCTCTTCTGTCATAATTTTCTGCCTCACCTGGGGCCTACAGCAATGTAAAAACCTAACCATTGACTGAACCTCTGAAACTCTGAGACAAAATAAACATTTCATCCTCTAAGGTGGTCTTGATAGGTTTCTTGGTCACAGTGATGAAAAGGTTGATTAACACATCAGGCAACTACAGGCTCAGGTCAGTTGCCAACGTTTACAAATTGGAAGATTTCACATAAAACATTTATAGTTCTATCTATGCTGTTTTTCATTTTTTAATTTTTAATTGAGATATAACACAGTAAAAATTTATAATCTTAATCATTTTTAAGTATGTAGTTGGTGGTATTATTTTCTCATTCCATGCAACTGGTCTCCAGAACTTTTCACCTTGCAAAATGTTTCACCAATACCCATTAAGCAAAATGTTTCACCAATACCCATTAACCAAGTCCCCAATTTTCCTTCCCCACAGCACCCAGAAACAACCATTCTACTTTTTGTCTCTAAGAATTTGACTATGTAACTCACATAAGTAGAATCATGTCATTTGTTTTTTTGTGGCTGGTTTATTTCACTTAGTACAATGTCCTCAAAGTTCATCATGCTGTAGCCCCTATTGTTTTATCATAGACTGAATAATATTCCTTTGTATGATATATGACATCAGACTTCCACATGCAGTTTATCCACTCATCTGTTGATGGACACTTGGGTTGCTACACCTTTTGGCTATTGTGATTAATGCTGCTATGTGTTTGGGTGTATAGATGTCTCTTTAGGACCCAGGTTTCAATTCTTTTGGGTATATGCCCAGAAGTAGAATTACTAGATCATACAGTAATTCTATTTTTATTTTTTTGAGTAACCACCATCCTGTTTTCCATAGTGAATGAATGCCTTATTTTTCATTCCAATTACTTCACATCCTTGCCAACACATATTACTTTACAGTTTTTTCAATAGTAGCCATCTTTTAATGAGAATAAGGTGATATTTCATTGTGGTTTTGAGTTGCATTTCCCTGGTAATTCTGAACATCTGTTTATATACTTCTTGGCATTTATATATCATATTTAGAGAAATGTCTATTTGAGTGTTTTGCCCATTTTTAAATTGGATTATTTGATTCTTTTACCAGATTTTCAGTATCTTTATTCACAAATCAGTATTATAATGGTCAGTTTGGATGTAACACCTATGATAAAATAATTATGAAAAGTATCATATTTACAATTAAACAATTGTTTTATATAAGTGGATCATGTAACTTATTTCAGTAACAACTTAGTGGACCTAATTCTACTCTCTAAATGGACCAATTTTATGATTCTCCTGAAAGTATTGAGTTGGGCATAGTTCCTTGGTGTTCCTTTCAAGTGATCAAAGCTTCAGAAAATTCCTAGAAACCAATAATTGGAACTAGACCTCCTTAGGATGGAGTAGAGGTAAGAGTGGGGGAAAAAGACACTAGATATGATGCCAACAGGATGATGCCATCTGCTTGGCTTCAGAGCATTCTGCACTGAGGGTCAATCCAGAGCCTATACATATCCTGTCACCTCTCAAATGCCCAAAACTGTTGTATTTATCAGGAAAAATGAGAGAGGGGGCCCAAGGAAAAATCAGTCCCAACAATCATATGAACACTTCTAAATTTTCAATACCAAGGATTAATTTCTGAAGTATAAGCTTATAACCAGAAGCTGTCCAGTTAGCCATTAACTGGAATGCAAGTACATGATTGCCAAGGAACCTCTGGGCTTACAAAACCATATACATCTTATTTGTCTCTGATTTTAAAATAATCCATTCCCTTGTCAGGTATGCAGGTAAACAGTGGAGAAAGTAGTGCATCTGCAATACCAGCTGGTGCTAAGGATTTCAATGATTCCAAAGATGTGGCCTAGAGAAATTTATTAGGCACCAGATGGGTTCTTTCCTCTAAGCCAACATACCCCCATTTAAGTCACTTTTGAACATCGTTTCAAGCTTATATTATACAAATTCTAGTTGTGGTTGAGGTCAGTCTGCAAAGGTTTCTTGCACACAGGATGTCATCCCATTTTTTTTAGAATTTCAGCAATGTTTTATTGTACTCAGAGCACAAGTCTCTCACTTCCTTGGATAAGTTTATTTTTTAAGTATTTTGTTCTTTTTTGATGCTATTGTAAATGAAATTGTTTCCATAATTTGCTTTCCAGATAGTTCATTGTCCACTTTTGCTTTTATTTTAAAAGAAGAAGAAAATCTGGCTCTATCAGCTGACTTTCCAAGATGGCAGCATGTTTTGAGCTCAACAGCAGCTGCTCCTTGTAGGAGGACATTTGTTCTCCAGTTTGCTACAGCTCCTGTCTGGCTAGCTTTTCCTCACATTCCCTGCCTGCCCCCTACAGACCTTTGTGTCTTCTACCCCTTATTTGGATCTTTCACAGCAGTGGGTACACACTGATGCTATCCAGAAGGAAGGAGCTAGAGTGGTGGAACACTCTAGAACAGGGAGGCACCTTGACAACAACATTGTTTTCTTCTTTCTACTCTCAGACCCCCACTCAGCAGTCACTTTGGACAGCAGGTGTTAAGTCTCCCAATCAACAACCATTTCTCTGATGTAGGACACCAGCTGGATGTCCTCTAGTTGAACCCAATATTGCTGCTCACTTCCTGGAGATAAAACCAGATCCTGAAGTTGGGCTCTGGGTCACGCAAGACTGCCCCCACTTCAGATGCCCAGCTGCAAGTCCCAGGTTGTGGCCCATGCCTCTGACTGTAGACCAGGGCTCCTATGATCCTCCTCCATTTGTTCCATTAATTTGCTAGAGGAGCTCACAGGGCCCAGAGAAACACTTGACTTCCACTTTCCCATTTATTGTAAAAGATAATACCAAGAATACAGATAAACAGCCAGATGACAGAGATGTGAAGAGGCACAAAAAAGGGGTGTGGACATTCTAGGCCCTCTTTGGAATGCCACCCTCCAGCACCTCTGTGTGTACAAGTACCTGGAGGCTCTCCATCTTTTTGAGTATTTAGGGAGCTTCCTAGGCATGATCAATTCCATCAACCAATTACAACGGCCCCAGGTGATCACTTCAACTTTTCTCTCCTATCCAGAGGCTGGGGGAGGGCACCCAATGTCCATCCCTCTATCCTGCCTCAGTCTTTCTGGATATAGCCCCCATCTTGCATTTATTTAGGGGCCTCCTACCACTAGTTGTCTTGTTAGTACACAAAAGACACTTATTACTTTGGAGATTCCAATGTTTTTAGGAGCTATGAGCCAGAACCCCCTGGGGATGCCAAATATGTATTTCTTACTTCACAGTATCACAGATGCAGTTCTGGCTATACAACAGAAAGGTCCCAAATGTAGTACCCTGAGCACGTTAAATGTTTCTCTCCTGTAAAAATTCGCCTAGGTCCAGGTTGTGCACAGGGTGACCATGTGGCTGGGTAGGGACCCAGATCTCATCTCACATCACTCAGCCATTCTCAACATCATAGACCAAGATGGCTGCTCCAGGTTTTCTAGTAAGCTAGAGGTGGAGAAGGTAATATTGGATGGTGTGCCATTCCCTTGAAGGGCAGGATCCTTAGGTTGCATGCATAGTTTATACTCACCAACCACTGTAATGGTACATTTCATCACATGATCACACCTGTGAGGGAGACTGGGAAATGTAGTCCAGATTTGGGGTAGGCTGTGACCTAAAAAAATTTAAAATTCAATTATAAAAGAGAAGGGAAAGAAAATGGATACTGGGGATTAGCAAGCAGTACTTTCATGGTTGGGATAAAAGGGTTATTTTCAAGTTCAGGATGTGGTTTTGAGTTCTTTATATTGGACTCAATTGTGGCCCATTTTAATAAACTCAGTGGTTTCTGGTTAAACTGGAGATAGACATTCCTTGATTAGGGACTTGAATCATTTTGCCCTTGTCTCCATGAATATGTGCTCTGTGCTTTTCTGATCAGAACACTTATAACCATAATTTCCTTTTAGAATAAAATTTATTCTAATAGTAAATTTACATTATGTAAATTAAATTGTCTCACCCTCACTGAAGAGGCTCCAGTTACATAGTAACAGCCCCTCCATTGATGGTTTTAGACTCAGCTCTGCTCTTTCCTATTTTCATGGCCGTGGATACATTTCCCTTCTCAAAGCCTCCTTTTCCTTTCTGCAAGTAATTCTATTTACCTCAACTATGGTTGTAGAGGTCAACAGAGGATAAATGAAGGTTCTTGGAACACAGTGAACACTCAGTAAGTTTTATGTGTGTTCAGATGTGTGTATAATCTCTCCCACTAACTCTATGCTGTTTAATTCCTATCATTTCTATAAACAATAACTATAGCATTTTTTAGCATTTTCACAGCTATCATTTAATTTGTGCTCTACAATACCTGTGAAATAGGTAGACGTGTTAGTAAGCTTCCCATCAAATGTGACAGAATGCCTGAGAAAACAACTTAGAGGAGGAAAGATTTATTTGGGCTCATGGTTTCAGAGGCTTCAGTCTATGGTCAGCTGGCTCCGTTACTTGGACCTGAAGTGAGGCAGAACATCATGGAAGGAGGGTCTGTTGGGGGAAAGCTGCTCACCTCATGGCAGCTGGGAAGCACAGAAAGGGAGAAGGAGGGGACTGGGGACAAACGTCCTCCTCCAAGGACCCACTCCCTCCATTTAGGTTCCACTTTTTACAGTTTCCACCACCTCCCAGCAGTCCTTTCAGCTAGGAATCCCTTCATGGATTAGAGCATTAATGAGATTCAGGCCCTCACGATCCAATCACTTCCCCAAATTTTCACCCCTGAAGATTGCTGCACTAGGGACCAAGTCTTCAACACATGAGCCTTTGGGGGACACTTCATATCCAAACCATAATAGTAGAGCAGATAATACTATTCTTCTCATCTTCTATATTAGTAAGTACAGTAGGGCCCCCTTATCCAGGGGGTCATGTTCCAAGATCCCCAGAGGATGCCTGAAACCACAAGTAGTGCTAGACCCTATATAACTTTTCTTCCTATCCATACATATATGATACATATGTGAGAAACTTTAAAATATACATTAGTTAGGTGAGAGATTAACAGTAATAATATAATAGAATAATTATAACAACACTATAAGAAAAGCTTTGAAGGAAAGACTTATGGTCTCTCAGAATATCCAAACATATCCTACTCATGCTTCTTTTATTGATAGTGGGTAACTCACACTGGAAAGTGCAGATAAGGGGGACACTGTGCACAAGCTCAGAGAGATAGATTCAATTGCTCAAGGTTGAAGCCTCTTCCCTCTTGCTGGGTCCTTCCCATGTGCACTATACCTGCTCGACTGGCTGTTACCTTAAACCAATCACAAAGTGGCCCTCTCTCAAACCTCTCCTCAATTTCCCCATGACAGCCAAGCTCTTCACAAGAGTTGCCAGCATGTGCTACCTCCATGTCCTCTTTCTAATTCTCATCAGCCTGCCCCATTTGATTTGTGCCTATGCCTAATTGCTCCTGGATAAAGCCTGACTGGCCTCAAGCTCTCTGTTCCCTCTGACTCTTGCCCTCAACAATCTTATCCATTCCTGTGTTTCCAAATGCCATCCCCAAAGTTTGTCACCTATGTAGGCTCCTCTGGTCTTGATGACTTCCAGGTCAGGGGTGGGAGCAGGTTAGGAGAACCCTTTCATTGAAGTCCAGACAACAATGAGGACCTGAGCCAGGGTGGGGATGATGGAATTAGAAAAAAAATTTTAAAAAATGAATATAAAAGATGCTTGGAAAGATTCCCATGATGTGGAGACTACATGGCTTTGGGATTCCGAGGCAGTCACGGATTCTAACAGTGGGTGCTTGCGAGATACTCAGGGATAGTACTGCAGGGGAAGCTATTGGGGCACGTATGATGCAGGTTGTAGAACTGAGCCTGCAGCAAGGGAGGGTCATCTAAACAGAAAGCCCAGTGGCTAGGGAATGTTTGCTCAGAATCCTTTTCCTTACACTTTCTCTGCCTAGTGATGCAGGCACCCTCCTCTCCCCACCAGGGCCTCCCACTTTGACAGCAGAGTGGATAGAAGGAGAAATGAAGCTTCTCCATGATGTAGGTCATTATCACATCTACAAGGAGCCATGGTAGTGTATTTTAGAGCATCAATATAAAATCATAGAGTTCCTGACAGGTCATCTAAAGGATAGGGGACAGGTGGAAATGTGTGACCTGTCACTTTCAAACCTTGTGGCTACACTGGACAGACCTAAGGAGACCTGAAGGCAGAACTGGTCATCTTAGGAATTTCTCAAGGTCTCTATATTTAAAAAAAAACACCCTATACTCCTGTGCTTCTTGGAGCTAGGTTTGGAGCTACAAAGAAGTTCTGAAGAATTGAACAACTTCTGAAAGCAATCTGAAATCTCCCTGAATTAGGTCCAGTAGAGATGAAGTTGTAGTTAACCCACATGGCCACATAGGGGCAGCACACACAAACGCACCTCTTCATGAAGTGGTCCCATTGGCTTTGGTCTTAGTCCCACTGCACCTCTACCCTCCTGCAAACTCTCAGAGCCTCATTCAGGGATCTAACTTTCTCAGGACCTGGCCTTCAACCCTCATCCTTGTATCCTAGGGTGGGAGGGCCATCTACCTCCTGATGCCCTCTGGAGTCTTTGAGCCGTGTTGTCACTTACCACCTCAATGTCCCAGCACCTTCCTTTCTACTTTCAGCTTGTCCTATCCACCTGCCTTGTCTCTCCAAGTCCTAGTCACAGTCTCCAACCTGGCCAGCTTCTCACCATTGGCAGCCATAGCTTTATCTCTAAGACTGCAAGTGATTTCACAGAGTGTGACAAATCTGTGAGCAGAATGACCAAGGAGAGGAATCCAGCAGGCTCATACAATGGGTTTTGTGTGCCACCATGGGGCACATTGTTCGGGCACCTGATATCTATTTGATACAGAGTAGCATCCAGGGAAAAGCCACTGATATGCTTTGGAAAAATGTTGACTTTCTGGTTTTGTTAACAATCAAGTCTGCCTTTTATTCTCAGAAAATGGAGAGAATTCAAGGCAATCATGTGGCATGAGTCCTTCTTTAGCACAGTGGTCTCATCCTGGACATGTTTTCCAGAAGCCAGTTTTCCTTTTGCTCTTCTGAGATGTCTGATCTACTTAGTTCAGGGAGGAAATGTCATTGAAGTAGCCATATATGCCTGGCTGTCACAGGTGGCTGAGCAGCATGACACAACTTCTGGAGTCATGGAGAAGGGACTCTGAAGAAGAACTCTGAGAATATGGGTGACAATGAGTGCATGCCAGCATTTTGACCTTCTACAGAGTCCAGTTCACCTCCTCCCACTCTGGAGAAAGTCTGGGATCTTTCCAGAGGAATAGAAGAAGTATTGAACGTTGCCCTTGAGTCCTGCTTCAAATCCCACTGTCCTGAGTAACCAGGTGACCATACCCTTTCTTTAGTTATCCAAGTGAACTGACATCAGGCCCCAGCAGAAAGCTGTCTGGCTTCTCTGACACTTCCACCTCTGGCCTCTGAGCCTGCTTGTCTCAGCTCAGGTCCTTAGCATTTAGGTAGGAACTGAATCAGTTTTGACAGCACCCTGTGTAGTATTCACCTGATGTCCTTCCTGCAAGGGGGCTGAGCCTAGTGTGGATGCAGAGACTGGGACACAGGTGCAGACAGCGTGACAGGTAACCCTCTTCCACTGCAAAGCCAGCCAAAGAAATGTGGCCTCCAAAAGGCCACCAGAGGAGTGGGAGGAGGAGGGAGAGGGGGTAGGAAACAGGGACTCCTGAGGAGCCCATTTGGGTCAGGGCAACGGCAGAGATGGCCCCAGGTTAGCCCAGCAGCCCAGGGAATTGGCGGCAGCGTGTATTTGAGAGTTTATGGTAAGAGGCTGGAGCAGGCACAGACTGCACATCCCACCCTTTAAAGAAGTGGGGAGGAGAGCAGCATGGGTGTGGTTAAAGACTGGGAGGAGGAGGGGGGAAACACCAACCTGTCAGCCCTCTTACTCAGCCACAGCCTCCAGAGCCACTGCATCGTACCTGTCGCAGACCCTGACTCACCTGAACCTGCGCAGCCCCCGACTCACCTGGCAGCGCCCGAGAAGCAGTCGCCGGAGTCTGCGCCTCGCTCTCAGTGAGCTTCTTCTCGCGATTCGCAAACCCCTGGTCAAGGGTTCCTGATTTGACTGGGTGGAAGGGGCTAGAGCGGGGGGCAGTTCCAGCATCAGGGTACCTGGTACCAGGAACTAGGGGTTCCAGGAAAACGCGCAACTGACCCAGAAAGTGGGAGTCGTGGTGCTGTGCACGCCCTGAGCTCTCGGGCCTTCAGCTGGGGGCCAGAGGTTCTAATTTAGGAGTTAATTTGAGTCTCAAAGGAGTTTTCCCTTTTTGTTCTCTTGATATAGACAGGGGAGGCTGGGGCCACCGGCACGAAGGAACGGAAAGCTTTTGCCTCTAAAAGTCAGAGTCAGAGTCGTGAGCCAGTTGGTGGCTTGGGAATCCAACTTAAGCTCCTGCCTGGGACCTCAGCCCTTGCCCTGCCCTGCTCCATTCTCTAGGCCCTTCAGCACCCCCTGGGGTCACATTCTTCACCCACCCCATCTCACTCCACTCCTCCAGGTATTTCTTGTCTCCCTCCCAGTTTTCTGAACCCAGAGCTCTGACTGGAAGCAGGCTGGGCACTGCAAGGGGGACTCAAGCCTAACTCCGGATGTGTGTGCTTGGATCTTTCTGAAGCTGTCTTCCAAATACCCCTCAAGGATTAAGCTCTGGGCTGCTTGCTCCTGCTGTCAGGCTGTGCATGGGCAAAGCTTTGGGTGGGTGAATATAGAGCATATGGGCGATGTTCTGAAACCCACCAAATGCTGCCACTTGCCCTAACCCTGGGCCATATGACACCAGAATGTCCCCACTCCCAAGGGACAAGCTCCAACTGAGATCATTTAAGGAACCAAGTTGGGACCAAGGGGTGGCCTTAGCCAGCAGGACTTGGAAAACAGAGGCAGAGAGGTTTAGGCAGACCTGCAGCTAGGCTGGCCTAATGAGGGCATGAACAGGGTAAGGGGTGCCAGGAGTTTCCTCCATGTCCTAGCTGTTCTCTGCTCACCTGAAGGGCTGTTGCTGACCAAAGCACTGCTGAGGGTAGGAGGGCAGGGGAGATCAGGATGCAGCAATGAAAAAGTGACTCAGGACAGAAGACAGAAAGGAAGCAGTCACTCAGAAGACCCAACTTTGGCAGGACAGTCTGCATTCATTCATTCTCTTACTGGCTTCTCACCTGCAACCAGGTGCTGAAACTAGGTGTAGGAAGGCAAGGTGAGTCTGACATGTCCCTTGCTTGCCAGGACAGAGTGGGGAAGAGCAGGGCATGCCATGGGAAGGGACAGAGTGAAATCAATCCAGTGCTTGGATGGGAGAGCAGAGCCAGTCAGGGATGGCCAGGAAGGGTTCCTGGCACAAGTGTCTCTAAGTCAGGACTGAAGGATCTATAGGAATTTGCCAGGAAAGAGGAAGAGGGGGAAGAAGACAGCACAGAGGAGGGAAGTGCAAATACCAGAGGCCAAAAGCAGCAAGTTAGAAGCAGCTTGACAAATAGGGAAGCTGAAAGTAGCTTGATTAGTTGGAGAGCGCAGGGGCGAGGGGAAGCTGTGAGGTAAATTGAGACAGCTCCCCAGAGCCTCTGAAGGCATGCTCAGGCTGCCATGGCAATTCTTGTTGGAGCAAAGATTGGGACCTGGAGCCCAGCATGAGACTTCCCAGCATGCCTTCAACTCTGGGATGAAGGTGCCACATTTAGCAAATAAAAACATGGGACACTCAGAACTTAATTTCAAATAAGCATATTTGAATATTTGTTTTCAGTATGTCAATTCAAAAACTTGGGACATACTTATACCCATATTTATGCTTATTCACCATTTATTTGCAATTCAAATCTAACTGGGTGTCCCATATCTGTCTGGCAACCTTTCTCTAAGTTGGAGTTCTTCTGGGAAGTTAAAACTGGGAACTGCCTTGCTGCCTTGAGACCGTCTCAGGATACATTTATCTTGTAACCAAATTCTCCCGGATTCCATTTTGGAGTTCCATCACTGAGTGACCTCTGATGATAATGATGATGATGGTAGTGAAGAAAATCAGTTCCTTGGTCAGCTCATTTGTCTATAGAGCTGGAGGAGGGTGGTGCTTCAGAAAGAAATTGGGCTTCAGAGCCCTCTAGGGCTGGATTCAAATTTGTGGAAAACAGTTAACTTCTCTGAACCTCAGCTCCTGCATATGGGGAGGATGGGTGATAGTGCACTATGAAAAAAGTGGTCTATATTAATGTTTTATGACACATTCATAGAGAGTGACCAAAACAGCACCCACAGAGTGCTTGGAGCTCCCTGATTTTCATTCCCATCCATGAAGCCCTCAGAAGTGTTGGGGAAATATGTGTAGGATTGTTCCTGATTGGGAGGATAGTCCCTGGGCAGGGAGGGGGCTGGTGTTATTTTCTCAGGGCTACCATACCCATATACATGGCCTGTTTCAAGAAGAGGAGATACCCAGGCTTGTCCTTGGAGGGTGGCAGGTAGGCCAAGTGGGAATGACTCAAAGCCCAGTTAGCTGAAGGGAACTGTGAGTGAATTAAAGGAGAATCCACATCAGACACCTAACAATGCCTGATGCTGAAAAATTCTTCATAAAATGAGGCTTTGATTATTCATAGTTTTATAGTGAGCTCCTTATTAGAAAAGTGGAGCTCTGGGATGGAAGGAGGAAGGGTGCCTTGTAAACCAGGCTTTGACTTTAATAACACCATTTGTAAGGACAAATTAGGGGCTTCCTGAAATGGATCCTGGAGGGTCTTTAGAGTATGTTAAGAGAAAGAGGAAATGGAAAGTGTGTCTACCTTGTGGGAACTGCTGGGTTATAAAGTGTCCCTCTTTCCAGTGGTAAATATCCCTATCCCCCTGCCCAGCAATAAGTATTTTTGTCCCTAGTCCTTTAGGGCAGCATTTGCCAGGAGTGTTCAGAAAGACTCTGTGCCATGAGATAGTTAGAGGTGCCCCATTGGCAAAACATTCAAATGAGGTGTGTCATTCATACTGGCATGGTCAAGGTTATGGTAAGTGATGCTGAGTAGAGTACATATCACTGGTTTTATGCAAGCACTCATTGAATGCAGCCCAGAAACCTTGAAAATTTCTAAAGAATGTGGCATTAGGCATGTAGTGAGTGTGGATTGGGGCACAGGGCAGGTGTCACACAGGACTTCTGAAGGTATTGTTCCTCCTCTACCCAGGACCAGCCTTTCTCATCCTGGACTTAGCTGTGTCCACCTCAGAGATCTTTGGGGAACAAGCTCTTGTGTGCAATGCTCCTGGCATCATCATCCTTCCTTGAGACTCTCCCTGTGTTGTCCTAACCCTTCCCTTGCAGCTTATGCCCCTGTCCCTGATAACAGTATTTCCATATCCCTAAACATGCTGATAAGGCTAGGGAAGGGGATATGGTGGTCCCCCCATGGACCCGCACGTGGGATCTCTCAGATCTAGTTTTCCCCATGTGGGCCTGGCCTCCTGGGTGAATGGTGGTTAAATAGGGGAGATGGGAGCAGAGAAGCACCCGGAGCAGAAGTCAGTTTTTTGAGGGTATGGTACTGAGCAGTCTGGCTTCATAACTATTCCTCGTAGAATGGACCAGTTGCAGGGCACAGGAGAAAGAGCAGGGGCACAGTCTCTACAAGCCTCATGTGTGCTTCCCTCCTAAGCAGGCCAGTGGTCAACAACCCAGCCTAGGAATCAGCATGCCTAGGTTCCAGGCCCAGCCCTGGAACTCTCTGTATGACGCTGGGCAGGTCGTTTAGCTATAGTTTCCTCATCTGTAAGATATCCCTATCTTATGGGGCTTTGGTAAGGCTGGGGTGAGATAGTATACACTGGGGGCACACACCAGAGATGACACTAGCATGACCCTAAGCAGATGGGACAGGCACTCCACTGTTTCAGGATCACCCCAATAGTGCCAGATCAGGGGGACTATGTGGGTGGAAGAGGCAGGTCTTCAGGGGTCTGTGACATGTACCAATAAGTACGGACTATTATTTAAACATTTTGACACCCAGAGTGCCTATTCACAATTTAATATCCTCAGCTGCACATGAAATATTCAGTCCAGTAACAGGCACACACGATGGGTGGTAAGTGAAGGTTAGCTATTCTGTTTTGGCTTGTAGCTGTATCTGAGCTTGTGGGAAGCACTTTATTTATTTATTTATTTATTTATTTATTTATTTATTTATTTATTTATTTGGTTCCTAAGGCTGTGGGCCACTTTCTTGGAGGCAAAGACATCTTCCCTGGGAGCTGCCTCATGGGCACATATCAGACACTTAACAGTATTTACTCCTGCCTGTCTCCCTCCATGTCCACTGCACCTTAGGAATAGCCAGGCCTAATTGACCCATTAGCCAGCAAAGACACTGTCCACCGATGCCCATCAGGAACTGGAGCCCCAGTGATCATTGAAAGTACTCAGAGAGCTGACAGGAGAAAATAGTGCCTGTCCTTTCTGGGCCTCTTCATACTGTGTGCAAAGCTCTGAGCTGTGTGAGGGGGTGGGTTGGGGGAGGGAATGTTTTTTTGAGTCACTCTACTGTTTCCCAAGGTATAATTATTACTCATGATGACAGTTTGATTAAGAGAGCAGACTCCAGGCTGCATATTCTGATGCACTTTTTACCTAGATGCAATGGGCAGATGAAGAAAATGGTGTGGTTTTATTTTTAAGAGACTCTCCAGGTGGGCTGCAGGGATGGGCACTGCTCTAGGTTTTGGGGTCTTCTCCAGCTCTTCCTTTTTCCCCATGTTAAGGGCGGGATTGGAGCCAAACTCCACAGCCACTAACATCCATGGAAGGAAGAGGGTTCCCTTTTTGCATCTTGGCTAGGGTTGCTAACATTTTCCCCGCTCCAGTTGTCTCTTTCTTTAATGTTCTGAGCCCCCACCCATAGAATCTGGCAACAAGAAGATCACTCAGTAACCACAGGACATATCTCCCTCCACAGTGTGCCAGCTCTCCCACCCAGGCTTAGGGCTCCCCATTTTCCATGCTCTTTCTCTTGCAGAGGCTCTTCCACCTGACTCTCTGAGACTTCCCCAGCTAGGGCAGTCCCTCTGGTGCCCACAGGGTCCAGGAGGCTCCTCTCAGCCCCTCTGGGAATTGCACCCAGGGTGGTTTTGATCTTCATGGGTTCCTGTCCCAGCTGTGTGGGAAAGGCCAGGCTAGAGTCCTGGCCCCTTGAGGAGGTAGCACACTTGGTTCTGGTTTCTAGTTAGTGTGCTTTGTTCTCCTGACCACTTCCTCAGGCACCCAAAGCTCCTCTTTGTTCTGCAGGAGTGTGTAGCTCTAGAATCTTTCCATGGGGGCCTCACCACCCACCAGCCCAAGTACCTGCTTCTTACAGGTTCCAAGAGAGCTGATTCTGCTGCACCTGTGCAGACACCCTTGGCAGCATCCGGTCTGTCCCCTTGCTGTGGCACAGGTGGTTGGTGCTGATGTACAGAGCTGTCAGTTGAGGCCTTTGCAAGGGACTCACCACAATTCCCATTCCTGAGCTTCAGACTCCACTGCAGCCACAGGCAGGGCTTACTTGGGAAGTAGAAGAAGGGTCCTGCTCACAGCCTGGGCACTGGCTTCTTTTGCCTGCTAGCTGTGTGGCCTTGAGTGTCTCTACTATTCTAAGCCTCCTTTTCATGTTTGAAAATGAAGACTTTGTCCCACCTCTTTTATGGGGTTCTTGAGAGAAATGCACTACTTGTGTGAGGATACTCCCCCAAACTCATGGGAGTTGGCTCAGGGAATTGAAAGAGTTTGGGGTCAGAATGATGTGGGCCTGAGTCTTCACTGATTTTTCCAGGTAATGGAACTGCTCTGAACTGTCCTTTCCTCCTGGAAACTCATTCTAGGCCTTCATTGAGTGTCCCTACCCTGCACTCTCAGAGTTCCATCTTTTCATTCAAATTTGAAGGAGTCTGACTTTCCTCGCAGGTTTACAGTCTGGCATGGGAAGCAATGTGTGGAAGTAAATAACTGGCAATATGTGAATTTGTGATCTATTACAGGGGCACAGGGTGCTGTGAGATTAGATGACAGGAAGACTGGTTAAGAAATGTGACACAGCCTCATGAGGGGTGGCATTTGGAAAAGCTCTGAAAGGACAGGTAGGATTCAGCTGTGGGAACTTGGGAGGGTTATGTAGTCAAAGAAGAGTGTAAATAAAAGCAGAGAGGTGGAAAGGCCTGGTCTCAGTGAGTCATTTGAGGTGGAGCCCAGGGTGGCAAATGACAACAGAAAATAAGGGTGGAAGTGAAGTGGCCTGGGTCTGGAGACGGAGGAGTGTGGGACACCATGGGATTTTATTGGGAAAGTGGTGGAGAGCTGTTGGAGCTGTTGCCTTGGGAGGAGGGGCCTCCGTCAGATTCAGGAAGTGGTGCAAAGTGGATTGGAGAGTGGATTGGAGCTTGTGCTTGCTGGATAAGGGACTTTGCAGTGGCTCAGGTCCTGAAAGTGAATACATTGTGTGGTTTGAGTTGAACAGTGGGGTCTGGATGGTTTCTGTGCATCAACTGGAAGCTTCTACTTTCTCAGAGCTGAAATTGGTTCTTTGATGACTTGTGGGAACATCAAGCAGTGTAGACTCTATAGGTAATCTCCCAGTTCTGAATTTTCTTTCTTCCATGTTCTCGATTCACACCTAAGTCCCTTTTCAGGGGCCTCACCTTGGAAGTGCTGGGTGCTGATGACTCCCAGGTTCCGCCTCGCCCAGGCCCTCCACGGCCTCACTTGAGAAGCTCAACTTAAATGCTGCAGCTTGGAAATGAGCCATGTCTTTCTCCTCAAAGCATATCCTCCTCCTGCAATCTGCCTTTTCCTCTGCAGTGCTTGTTTTCCTGCAGGCTGGGTCGGAAACTATGGCTATCTCTCCCCTACCTCTCTGCCATTGCTCTTCTCTGCTCACATCTTGCCCATCACTAAGTCCCACAGATTCTTTCTTCATGCCTCTCATTCCTTCCTTCCTTACTCAAGCCCAGGCCTTATTACCTCATGTTACTAAATAACAAATTCCTAAGGGCTTATCTTTGGATCCCTCGGAAGTTCCCCAGTGGCTCTAGTCAAATCTAGATTCCCTTAAATTTACCCTGACTTTAATATCCCCTTCTAACCCAATGTTCCTGTACTTTCCAAAGGAAGCCCTTCACCCCAGCCAGCCTGCTGTGCTCACTGGTGACCATCAAACCTCTGCAGATTCCTGGGTCCTGCCTGGAGCACCAGCCCTGTCTGTGTGCCCCAGTCCCCAGTCCTGCATAGTCATCCCTCAGGACTCGGTTGCAGGCCCACCTATTCAAACCCGAGCTCCACTGCAGCCTCCAGGCTTCTCTGTGTCCCCTGAACTCCCAACATATATCAACTCAGCCTGCTGCTAAATTCCCCCAAGACAGGGAAACACTTTTCATGTTGTTCTCCTTCCTTCTATCCTCAAATTGCCAGGCTAGGCGATTCCATTTTCCTGGGCCAAGAAGTAGGACCCCACCCCCGCTGCACACTCACGCCTGCTCACCTGCACAGACACCCTCAGCCTCTTCCGAATTCCCTGCACTGGGCGTCACAACAGCTAGTTGCGACATCCATGCGGCAAGGATCGTATCCCAAGCCTCTTGCGTTCTCGTTCTCGCCCCAGGGACAGGATAACCTCCTAACCCCTCCTGAAGGTGGAGATTTCCAGTAGCCCAGAGAGGAGTCATGGATCTGCCCCCAAGTCTCCCGTCTGTGAGGTCCTGCTCTCCTCTTTTGTCCTCTGGCTTTGAGCCCTTCTGGGCCCTGGTGAATGACAGGAGACAGGAATCAGGTGGGAGTGAAATTCACCCCAACTGAGGGTGAAACTGCAGTGGGAAAACAGGAGAGAGATTCGTGGGGATAGGGAAACAAGGTTTTAGTGACCTGGACTTTGACCTAGCAGTGTGCACAGACTTGCCATGGTCACTGGACTCTGAGCCCTCAGCTCCTCCATTCCCAAGAGGTGAAAACACTCCATGTACATTAACTTCCTTATCTACAGAGGAGGCTTCCATTGTCCCCAGTGTGACCGCTGAGCCCTCTGCCTCCATCTTTACCTGACTCTCCTTCGCCCATGTGCTGAACACTCAATCCCCACCCCCCACTGGGTTCTCACCCAAGACCCCAGGGGACATGGGTCAGAGATCTCTGGGTAAATGGCTGCTTCCTGGCCATCCTACCACAAGCTCCTGGATGGGTCACCTGAGAAAGCCTGAGTGAGCCTTAGGATTCTCATTTGTGTACATGATAAGGGGGTTGGAGACTTTTTAACAAGAGAAAAGCTTTCTTCAAAGTAGATGGTAGGTGGAATCCCAGTATATAAACCAGGTGAGAATAGATCCATCAAGAGCTGAAGTGGGGAGGGGAGATGCCCCAGTTCCTCTCCATAGTGGCTCCTGGGGTCACCTTATGAGGTCTATATTGAGGGGGTGTGTATTTATTGTTAGGGGTTCCATTCATTATGGGGGGACTATAAATGTTGAAGTGGGGTTATATACATTGTTAGGAGTAGTGTACATCATTGGAAGGTTGTATGTAATGTTTGGGGTGCTGTATGCATTGTTAAGAGATTGTATATTTTATTGGGGGTATACCATTATTGTGGGTTTGTATATATTGTTGGGAGATTGTATACATGAACCCTCTGAAAGTAAATACTTTTTACCTCTGGGCAAATGCAAAAGTTCATAGCTTTCATCTGACTCTCCAAGGAGCATGTGACCCATAAAGATTAGGAAGGCCTCTTATAAGATGTTATCAGCATTACAGGTCATTCATACACATGGCCATAAACTTGGGCTCCTTTTTAATTCTAGGCTGAAAGCCCAGTGGACAACAGAACCACACTGTTCTGATGCCCATGATCGCCACCCCAGGATGCAGCCTGGTGCCAGACACATGGGCATCATTCAATGTATACAGCATGCACCTGAGTGTTCTCCTAATAAGGAGGGCTTTTAAAAAATAAAAACATTAATTTGAATATGTAAACTTTTTAGGGTAATATTTTATATATTATTTTAGTGATGACCTTTTAAATGACATACTATATAAAACAATACATTATCTTAAAAATACTGCATTCCCCAATGGTCCCTGCTATGGATGGCTTTGAGCAGTTTGCCCGTCTGTGATGCCAGCATCCATCTCAAACTCTTCCTATATCAGCTCTTGGTTCTGCACGTACCTCCATCCCCATAGTCTAGGGAGAATTGGCTGTTTCTTATTAATCCAGAAGGTGTTTATTTTTTAATAACAGCCTTTTTGAGAAATAATTCACATTCCATAAAATTTACCCTTTAAAAATGCACAATTCATTGATTTTTTCAGATTATGCAATCATCACCATTACTAATTGCAAAATGTTTCATCACTCCAAAAGAAACTCTGAACCATTAGCAGTCAGTCTCTCCAGCCACTAGCAACACTAATCTACTTTCTGTTTTTATGGAAAAATCTTTTCTGGTCATTCCATGTATATGGCCTTTTGTGAATGGCTTCTTTTATGTAGCATGTCATAGTATCTATCAGCACCTCACTCTTTTTCATTGATGAATAATATTCCATTGTATGGATCTGCCACAATTTATTTATCTTTTCATTTACTGATGAATCTTTGTGTTGTTTCCTCTTTTTAACCATTATAAATAATACCTCTATGAACAATCAAGTGCAAGGTTTTTTGTTTTTATTTCTCTTAGTTATATACATAGGGGTGGAGTTGCTGGGTCACATAGTAACTCTGTGCTTATCATTTTGAATAATGACCTAACTATTTTCCACAGCATTTGCATTATCTTCTATCTCCACCAGCAGTGCATCATGAGTCCAATTTCTCCACGTTTCTGCTGACGCTTTTTGTTGTCTGTGATTTTGATTTTAGTCAAAAAGGGATCTTAGTGGGGATGAAGTGTATCCTATTATGATTTTTCACTTGTGTTTCCCTGATCACTAATGATATTGAGCCTCTTTTCATGTGTTTATATGTCTTTTTGGAGAGATGTCTATTACAATTTTTTAGAAAGTTTTTATTTTTATCCCAAGTGCCCCCCCAAAAAGTTGTTATTTATTTTTGATGCTCACAATCTAACAACTTAATTCATTGCTTTTACAAAATGCCCTTCTATAGGTTTGTTTATGACATTTAGCATTGGTTTTGATAAAAGTCACTGAATCTATATCATAGTAGTAACCCACCTGCTTAAAAAAGGTCAAACCATTCTATCAAATGACCTTTGTAAGCACCCCAAACTAGCAAAACTACTAAGTGATTCCAGGCTAATACTTTTCCCCAGTCTATTTTTATTTAAAATAAGGCAGTTGAGAAAGCAACCCATAATATGAAAGATCTGTAAGGATTTGACTGTAGAATTCCTCATTTCTGACAGATATTTAGGGAAGGAGAGGTTTACCTTATATTTTACCATATGTGACATTGTAACACAAATGGATGTTGGATAGTAGAATGTAGATGTGGATGGATAAAGGGATAGTGGATGGATGGATGGATGGATGGATGGTGGATGGATGGATGACAGACAGATGGATGATGGACAACCAGACCAATGAATGAATGAACAAGAAAAGGGATGATTGGAACAGCCATGGCAGACTTTCCCTCTGGGGGCTGGGGCTGTAGCTCAGTGGTAGAGTGCTTGCCTAGCACAGGTGAGGCACTAGGTTCAATCCTTAGCACCACATAAAAATAAATAAATAAAGTTATAAAAATGCAAAAAAAGATTTTCTAATATCTACTTAGAAAACTGGTATTAGCCTTTAACTTACATTTGATAGAACTGTATATAAAAGAGTTTTTAAAACAGATTTGTGGGGGCTGGGGATATGGCTCAAGTGGTAGCGTGCTTGCCTGGCATGCGTGCGGCCCGGGTTCGATCCTCAGCACCACATACAAAGTTGTGTCCGCCGAAAACTAAAAAATAAATATTAAAAAAATTCTCTCTCTCTCTAAAAAAAAAAAAAACAACAAATATGTTGGTCTTTAAAAAAAAACAGATTTGTGGTTACAGTTTAGAAGTAAGATGCATTTTCTGTTGCCTCATATATCTTTACTATGTTCCTTTAAAATGGGGGAACCTGAGGCTGCCCAGTTTCTGGATGTGGTCAAAACTCAGTGACCAAGTGATGTAGCTTCTGATTCTTTGTCACTGGAAAGGACCTTTGTGTCTGTGATTCACACAAGGATGTTGGGTTTGCCTTATTCAGGTCCTGTCTACACTGAGTCCTCACCCAGGCACCTGTCCTTCTCTCGCCTCGGCATGGGACCATCTGGTCATCTCAGGGACCAAACTCACCATGATTCACCACCAGTTTCCACAGAGAGACTCCCTTCCCATTCTTCACATTTGGTCCTCCCCGAGAAGACATACGGGAGCTGGCAAAGGGAACTTGAAGTCTAGGGTGAGAGTGAGAGAAGCAAAGAGGAAGAATATCAGTTAAGAAGATAAGAAGGGAGCTGTGGCCAGACATGAAGAAGTGGCAGACATAGTCCCACTCTCCAGAGATGATTTTAAAGGCTCAGACCCTGAGAGAGAAGAAGGGACGACAATATTGCTCTCTGGAGAAAGCTTCACAGAAGAAGCTTGAAGGGCAGGTTCCTGTGAAGTTGATGCTGGGAGCCGTGGTGGGGGAACAACTGCAAAGGACAGCATGGACAGGGCTGGGCCCCCTTCCTGTTCCGGTGGGGTGCAGGGGGTTGGAACTAGGGCTTCAGATCTGCATGGATCAGATGAGCATCCAGATCCCTTCCATAGGACTTTAGGCCACTTCTAGATAGAACTGAGTGTGTTCCAGTGGAGTGACAGCTAGTCCTTCCATGCTATGTCAGGAGTGTCCGCCTGTCCTCCAGGTGGATGTTTCCATGAGTTTTGAAAATCTGCAAGGAAAAAGCCCTTATTCTTCTTCAAAGTCATGCTTCCCTTTTCAGGGGTGTGGAGCTAGTGGCTTTGAAGCAGGGAGTCTGGAGACCACAGCATTCCAGTCAGCCCTCTGTTTAGGTGGGTTGTGCATCTGCCAGTTCATCCAACAGTGGATATAACGGGGCCTATGATGTTCACATCTGTACAGAAGGTGTGCAGATATGTTTTCTTGTCATTACTATTTTAACAATGCAGTGTAAGGACTATTTACCTAGCACAAACACTGTATTAGGTATTATAAGTAATATGCAGATGAGTTGAATGTACAGAAGGATGTATACAGGTATGCAAATATGGAAATACTGTGCCATTTTATATAAGGCAAGGGACTTGTGCATCCATGGGGTTGTTATCTACGGTGGAGAGGGGGGTCTCAGCACCAGTGTCCTGTGGATATCAATCATGACTGTATTTACTACAGATCAGGAGCTATGCTGAACACTGGGGATGCAGAGGGGAGCACGAAACTACCCTCAAGATGAAATAGCCATGCACACAGTAATGTGAAAACCAATTGTGCTGCCAGATAGCGGTGAAAATGCCATGGAGCCACCAGGCCAGAGCTACCAGTGTCCCCAAGGCAAAGCTCAAAAGGCATCACAGATGAGGAAAGGTTGTGAAGAGTGGATAGAAGTGACCCAGACAGTAGAAGGTAGTGACGTGATTTCTAGAATGAAAGCACACGTCCCACTGGGGATGCTGTGAACAGCCCAAGGGGCTGGGCCTAGCAGGAACATGGTGGGAATAATCCTGGTGGGATGCAGATAGGCCTTCTATCACAGTGGCTTTCCATTAACATTATTCTCCAGCATCAGGGAGCTGTGGGATATGTAGGATAGGATATATAACTGTATGAGTTTTCATGCAGAGGAGAGTCAAAGTTTTGTTTTGGAGAGGAGGACTCTGGCTCCAGACAAGTGCTTGTGCCAAGCACAGAGAAGCTCTGAGTGGGAGATCTGCAAACAGGCATTCTGGGGTGTGGCCAAGGGCAGCAGGCAGGGCTGGGCCTGTGCACAGCCACAGGAAGTGCAAGCCCTCCAGGGGCATGATAAAGTCCACAGTGCCTGCTGCCTGCTGCCAGAGAGGCTGGTGATCAGGGCCAGTCCCTAGGAAGAGCCCACTTTCTGCTTTCTTCCCCTGTACTTGTGTTTGCAATAGGGGCATGGAGAGAACAGCGGGCTTGGCCAAGTGAGCAAGATGAGACCTGCCTCCAGCAGGAGGCACGGAGGGTGAGACGTGCTTACTCCACAGGGTGGGGAACCCACAAAAAGGACACCTACCTGAAAATCAAGAGGGTGGCCAGGCATGTGTTTTTGCCTGAGAGTTGGAAGGGCAATTGCATAGGAATGCTGGAGCAAGGAGGATGTCCAGGAAAAGGCTCTAGGTGAGGCTGACAGCTTGGGCAAGGACAGAGGCTGGCATTCTGCCTCCCCCTACTCCCTCCCAGAGCACTTGGATGCTGCATCCAGTTGTGCCTGGCACATGTTTTCTTGAGATAAAAATGATTTTTCCCAAGTACACGCTTTGCTAAATGGAGTGGTGGGAAGGCAGGGGCCTTGCTTTGTGCCCTTTGCCTCCTAATCCAGCAAATGTAGACATTCACAGCTTGCACTCAGGGAACATTCATCCAGATCTGAGGAAGTTTTAGGGAAAATACCTAAGAAAAAAGTACAAATGTGGAGATGGTTTCTAGTCCCTGTGGGAACAAAGGGTATCAGAAGGATTCAGATTCAAACAAGATGCACAAATTCTCATAAGCTGGTGAGGGGAATTCAGACACAAGGGAGCCCTGGCCCTGGAATGAGGCCACTCAGGTGGAGAATGTCCCAAGGGAAAGCACATGTGATGACCCAGGGTAGTAGGTGGCAGCGATGGCCACTTACTGACCACACAGTGCCAAAATTTCCTACAGTGTAGAATGGGGGTCATGCTTCTTCAAGGTATCAGAATCATCTGGAGGATCTTTAAAACCCAAGTCCACAATTCCAGCTCCAGGGCTTCTGACAGCATGTGGAGGCTGGGGCATGAGAACTGCACTTCTGACAGGGTGGCAGGTGGCCTGGAGGTGACACGTTGAAAACCACCTGGGCACAGGCCCTGTAGGACAGTACCTCAAGTACCTTTCCACTTTCCTTCCTCAGGGGTGTACATGTGCACTCACCCTGGGGTGCCCTTCTCACATTCCTGTGCCTGTCCATGGAAGGACTTAGATGGCCATTTCTCCCTCTTTCACACAGGTTTGCTCTTAAAGTTCCAAAGATTGTTCTGATGTCCATCCTGGTTGAAACACTCTGCCAACTGTCTGCCTACGGTGCCCTGACCACCAGGGTGGCTGCCCTGGATTGCCTTTGTCCACAGTGTCGTCTCAGTCAGGACCCCTCCCCTGGATTCCCACCTTTCCCCTGAATAGGTTCCTGTCCCTGAATCTGCTAGGAATTTCCTTCTGTCTTACTGTACCCTGTATAATACATATGACTTTCCCAGTTAGATGTGGAATCAGGGGGACAGAGTCAAAGGTCCATGCCCCTCATGGGTCACAGTGGAGACCATGTTCCACAAGAGTCGGCTGAACCGCAGAGAGGAGCTGAAAGCAAACCAAAACCACCCAAGAGCAGTTTGCATTGGCTCTTGCTGGCCACCTTCTGGAGAGTGATCTACAGAGGCCTAGGTGATGGGGAAGAGGTGGCTATTGCAGAGCCCACCATGAGATGAGGTGACCCAGAGCCAGAATCGGTGGGCTCCTAAGTCTTGAAAATAATGCAATTACTAATATTCTTACTCAGTGAACTGCCACCCCCAGAGCTGTATTAGGAATGTTTTCCTCAGGCAAAGAAATGTGCTGTCTTTGGTATTCAAGCCTGCCTCAGGAATTTCATTTTATGATTGATCCCTCTTTTTTTTAATTGTTGTTTTTTTTCCCTACATTCCTGTACTTCTTCCAGATCCTTTTCTTCTGGATCTCTCCATCAACACAGCCAAGCCTTCCCCTGCATCCCTTCAACACTCACATGACTTCCAAACACAGTGGCTCTGCACCAGGCCTGTCTTCATTTCTTGTCCCTCATTCCTCTCCAACAAAGCCACCATGTCCCCCAGGTTCAATGGTTTCCCCTGACCTGTAGACCCCACATGAGTCCCAGAAACCTGAAAACTTCCAGATGCATCTCTGGGACACCTGTCTAATAAAATGGCAGCATCATCTTGGAGAGAATTCAATTCACATGATGTCCTTGAACTGGTTTCAGTTCAGCTTCTCCACAGAGGTGCTCTTGGAAACTGCCCTTCAACTTGTACCTAATTCATTAACCATTACCATTGTCCCCTGAATTCCGGCCTTTCTCTTAAAAAAATAATTCCTCTGAGTACATGTCTCAGATTGAAGAAAGGACCCTTAGTCTTGGTTACTGATCCTGTCTTTCACTTTTCAGGAAAATGGCATCTGTGTCCCCTTAATTTTTTGTGTGCCCGCTCTGCTATGTCCCCCCAGGCCTCCCTGCCCCAGCACAAAGTTGGAAATTATGTTTTTGCTTTTTAAAATATGGATCAATAAGTCTCCCAGTTTTGAGTGGGGGACATTGGTTTGCACTTAAGCAATTCTCCAGTCTATCAGGGAGGCAGGCCATAAGGCTGAGACAGGACTCAAGCTCAAGGTGTGGCCCCTCTACTTCCCAACCATGTGACCCTAAGCACTTCTCAGCCTCTCTCAGCTCAGCTTTCCTACCTGCTAAATGTTCATGGTAATCGTGTTTTTCCTACTTCAATATTACAAAAATTAAAAGGAGATATTGGCATTCATAATGCATTATACAGAATAGGTACTCAATCCATTAGCTATTCTGTGTATTGGTGGCCACCACATCACTAGAGGACAGATGAAAGGTCAGTGGGGCATGCCCCTTGCCTAGCTGACTACACTTGGTGAAAACCCGAGCTCCTCAGCCGGTGTCAGCCCCAGGGCCTCATCGGATCTCTGCTGGTTCTAGGGCACTCCCTGCTCACCATCTCTGTACTGACCTCTTGTTTAGCCACATGACTCCAAGGTGCACAACTCAGCTCTTTCACCAGTGACCTAGGAAGTCACAGACCAGACAGAACACTGATAAATTTGTGGGCTACAAAGGAGAAAAAGAGAGAGGAAAATGTGTAATGTGAGAGCGTGTAGCAGTCACCACTCCTCTGGCCTCCTCTCCTCCTGCCTTTCCCTTCTTTCACAGAGCAAGGCACTAATTACCCCCCATCCTGGATCCTGGAGCCTCACCTTCTGTACTGCCTGGCAGAGGAAAGTTGGCATCAGGAGAGATGTTCTCAGCTGATGTGGCCAAACTCCTCTCCCTAGGGGCTTGGGGGACAGATGCTATAGCCTTGGTTTGAACCCCTGATTGTTTTTTTGTTCTTTGTTGAATTCACTTCAACTCATTAATTATTTATGACATTTGAGTCTTTGCAAAGGACTTAAAAGCCCCCTCAAATACTCTCCAATGGAATTGGAATTAGAGGCATATGCAAGTGATTACATTTTCAAAAAAAGCTATCTAAGATTTCTGCTGGACATTTAGAGGATGGAGCTGGTGGGGCATTTAGAGAATGGTAATGAGATACAGATGCCCTGGGCTAGATGGGCATCACCAGGCTCTTGTGCCAGAGCAACAGCTCAATGGGTTTATTCCTACTTAGGGTCCTAAAATCTGTTAATAGATCCAAGTACCCACCTCATCAAGGTGTCTAGACAGCAGGAATTCAGTTCAACTTAACTAAGTCTATATGAAATTGTCATTAGAAGCAGAGTTCCAATATACTGGCTGATTTCACCACCTACATGTATTGAAAAATGGCTACATGGGAGCGGTTAGGTGTGTCTTTCTATACTCACAATCTCATTAAATTCTCTAATGGCCCCAAGAGGTGGATTCAGTGAGGAGGCATCTTTCCTCTGCCAAGAACATTCCTTCTTGATAATGGAAGGGAAAGTCAAATGGGTTCTCAGAAGGCTGCTTGGAGGATTTGTGATTTGAACAAGGAAGCAGGGAACTCGGAGGAAAGGCATCCAGCTCTGGGGCAGCTGCCTGAGCTCTTCTCCATAGCATTGCCAACCCTTCCTGTGTCCTGAAAACCTGTGCCTCTCAACTCTGTGAGTGGCTCCTTTGGTTGGTGCTGTGGCAGCTTGGCCATGTCACCATCCTGCCTGCTGTCTGATACGGAATGCACCTACCTCCGCACACCAGAGCAGAATGTAATAGATTAGCCCACTGTGTTGGCCAGTTACCACTGCCAATTCTGGCTTGGTTCACTCCTTCTGTTTCCTGTAACTGATTTGATTAGGGCCTTGATTACTCGTCATATGGTTTCTGATATGGGATCATAAATGTGCCTGAGTATAAACCCTGGCCCCCTTCTTCCAGGGGACACTTTTCTATCTTCTTAACTGTACACTTCATGAGTCTTCCTTCAGGTATGTCATTTTTGTACATATCTGATGCCATCCACTGTGAGCCTCACTAGCTTAATTTTCAGAAGTTAACCTGATCTTCAAGTTTGAGGAGCACCTCATTGACCTTTTGTGCTGACAAGCAGAGAACATCTGGTTGGTTCAGCTTGGGACAGGTTTTATGGAGTTAGCAGTAAAAAGGGCCCTGAAATATAGGTGGGATTTAAAGCAGAGTCTCTGGGGTAAGAAGGAATCAACATAGATAGAGGCTGGGATCTGGCACCATTCATTGAAATAGGAGCAGAGAAAGGAAGGGCCTTGAGATTCCAGCTCTCCTTGTGGTGTGTTTGAAGTGTGTTAGAAGCACCTCCACAGATAAATGTGGGCCTGGAGCTTAGGAGGGAGAAAGGACTTGCAGGTAAGGATTTGGCATTGTCATGCGATGGATGCCAGGCAAGAGGTCAGAATAATTCATGGAGGTTGAGTTGAGCAAGAGCAAGAGTTCCAGTTGGGAAACCTGGGGAAGTCAATTTCCAGAGGACTGATGAAGAAAGAGAAGCAAATGAAGGAAAAGAAGAGTCCAAAAAAATGAAGAGAACTGAGAGAACCAGTCAGGGGGGCCAAAGGCCAAGGGGCTTTAAGGAAGGAGTGTTTAGCAATGTTAGGTGCTCAGAGAAATCAAGTCAGGGGAGGGCAGAAATAAGGTCATTGCCTTTAGCCTCAGGTGCCATGGGTGACTCTTTGCTGGGCAGTTCCAGTGGAGAGATGGGGGCAGGAATCATTGTACAATGGTAATTGAGTAGAGATGGTGAGAATAACTAGCATTTTACAATTTTGACTATGAAGTGAAGGAAAGAGGAGAAAGAAAGAGAAACGAAGTCACCAGCCCAGGCAATATCACATGTGGTAGTCCTCAAGTGGAAAGGTACATGGCAGGTTGGAGGCTGAGAGTTCCTTAAGATTGGCTTCTTAAAACATGTTAAGTTTTGCTCCTTACTCCATCCCTTGTGGGAAGATGCTGATGTAATTTAATTGATATCCAGAGACTGTAGGAGATGGAAGTGACAGGCTTTGGTGATGGATGGGAGGTGCAGGAATGAGGGATAGGGAGGTGTGAAGAGTGGCAGCCCTGGTTCAGATGTACAGGGCCCCCTCCCTAAAATGAGGAACACTGGAGGTGAGACTGGGTGGGGAGTGACATGTTCCCCAGCTCAATTACAGATCTTTCAGTGCGATTGAGGTGCTTTAACACTTTCACATGGAAATGTTGAGTAACCGTTGGTGCATGTTCTGGAGGGGAGAACTAGTGTGGGCACAGACAGTCGAGTGTGGTCAGCCTCAAGGTGGTGGTTGAAACCATGGCTGTGGATGAGGTCACTGTGGGAAGAGTCTTGAATAATTCCATCTTCCAGTCCATGAACAGAGTTGGGTGCCCATGCCTAGCACCATGCTGGCTGTGGCCTGGGGCAGCAAAGTACCCCTAAACACAGGTACACTCTCTGCTTTTACAGGGCTTCCTGGCCAAGGGTGAGACCAAAATTGACTCAAACCAAAGCACAAACGTTTACAAACTGAGGCAAAAGCTGTGACAGGAAGAAAGAGGGCTGAGGAGAACAAATAACACTGAAGAGTTGGGTCTGAACATCAAGAACTAGCTTTGCTATTCAGAGCCCACTAGAGGTATCCAGTAGGGAATGTCCAATAGGGAACCCAGCCCTGGCATCCTTGACTGAGATTCTCCTGGATCAGTGCCTCCCTCCGTCTACTTCCTGACAGCCTCCTTTCCCTAGCTTGGCTTTGACTTCAACCAATTTTTCATATCCAGAGAGCAGCAGGGAGCACAAAAGGCAGGACAACTATGGGAGCCAAGACAGGAAGGGTGGCCCCAAGTCCCGAGCTTGCCCTTCTCTGACTCCTCCCTGAAACTCGACCACTTTCTTCTACCTACAAAATATAAGTTCCTCCACAGCTGAGGGTTCCGCATGCCAATGCTGGAGCCCCTAACTTGCTCTGCACGGTGTGAATGGGGTCGATTGTTGCTGATGGTTTGAATGAAGACCCTTTCTGCAGCTCAATAGAGAACAACCAGGAGAAGATTGTCCTATCTTGCTAAAAGTGTGTCAGAATTGGATTCACACCATGGTTTGAGAAACTCCAAAGTTACTGTTCTTTTTGTGTCACTTTTGGTCATCAATCTTCTTTTTTCTCCCTGCTGTGCCTAATGGATCAGCCCATTTTGTAATGCAAATTCTGCAGTCCATATAGTCTTCACAGGTTGGGGGCATAGTTCACAGGACACCCCTCCCCTCAGACCCGAGATGCAGGCTCCAGCATTCCCAGACCACCAACACTTTTGATCAACTGACTATGGATGTGGGAGTTCCCTCTATATGCTTAAGTTTCACCAATCCAACTCGTAGAACTCAGGAAAGTGCCATACACATGAATGATTTTAGTTTTGACCAGTCAAAGGGAGAAATGCATAACACAAAGTCCAAGAGAATCCAAATATGAAGTTTCCATGTCCTTTGGATGCATCACCAACCAGGAAGCTCACCTGAGCACAGGTGTCCAGGGTTTTCTCAGGGTTTATTATGGGGGCCTGTTTGGATGGTTGATTGAATCATTGGCCACACTGAACTTAATATCCAGCTTCTTTCCCTCCTTCAAGGTCAGGCCAATATGTGGCTCAAAGCTCCACCCTCTAATCACAGAGTTGGTCTTTCCAACTTGAAAGCCTGAAACATGGTTGACCAGGACCCATCCTGAAATCATCTAGGGTCCCTCTCTGCTCATTAGCATAGATTCAAGTGTGGTCCAGGTACCCACCATGAATTTCAAAGGCAATCCTATCACTTGGGAATTCCAAAGGTCTAGAGGCTCCTTCCCCAGAACCAAGGTCAGAGAATAGCCAGATTCTTTACCATACAACCTTAGTGACCAGTGGTAGTCATGTTGGTAGTTTCCCTGGAGCATCAGGTTTGTCCCTGATAAGAATCTTCCCAGCACTTGACAGCCTCTCAAAGAGCATGTTTGGGCTTAGAGAACTCCCAAGTTCTTCCTTTCCTCGGGCTGAAATCTATCTTTCTACAAGCATCTGTTAAGCAGGGAGTTATGAATTTCCACTCCAAGGAGCTAGAGTTACCCCACTATCTTCTCTACAGAATCTTTCACTTCCAAGAAAGAAACCTGGAAATTCCTTGCCCAGAGTAGGTCCTGTAAAGTTTCACCAACCATGAAACAGAGCTGGACTCTGTCCAGCCCCTCTCAGATACCTCGGAAAGCAGCAAGGCTCTTTCTGGCCTGATAGAAGTTTTATTTATCCCCTTGATATAGTATATTTCTTTCACATGTACTAGGTCCTATTGGAGTCTCTCCTCTCTTTTTATTTTGTAATTATTTCAAATTTAACAAAAAATTGGAAAAAGCAGTGCTAAGAATTAAAGTCACCTTCACTCTGGTTCCACAGTTTTTCAATGTCTTCTGCTTTATTTACTCGCTCTTTTTCTTCTTAAGCACATTCATTCAAGCATGCCCTTCAACTTTTTTAAAAAACTATTTGAGGGCAAGTTGTAGCAATGTTGCCCATTATTAAAATGCTCCAATGTTTATTTTCCCCAAACAAGGGCACTCTCCTGCTAAGTTCCACTACAGCCATGTAAATTGGGAAGTCAGTGTTATTCTGATACCACCACACAACCCACACTCCTGACACCATCATTCAGCTCATATCCCAGATGTCACTGTGCAACCCACAAACTCCATCTGACTGACCGAGCCATGTCCATGTCCCCCAGTCCAGGAGCATACATTGCTGTCATATTTCTTCTGTTTTCTCCAATGTGGAAGAGTTCCTCAATCCTTTGTTCCACAGGGACTCTGGGGAGACCCCTCACCCTGGGTCTCATCGCCAGACTTGTGCCTCAAACTCTTGGCAGGAACATCTCAGAAGTGAAGCTGTGCTTTTCTTGGCGCATGGAGGCAGGATGCGTGCTAGAGCTGCCTGTCCTAAACTGGGAGCTGTTAACCTGGACAACTGGACCATTCATGTCTGCCAGGTTTTCTTTTGTGTTTGGTTGGTGTCTGAGAGGCAATGCCCTGAGACTGTCAATCCTCTGCCCACCATCAGATCTCCACTCTCCAACTTCCTCATCCTTTGATGAACCCTGCACTGATTAACCAACACTGAGCTTGTTGCCAAATGGTGATTTCTATGTTCATCCTTTTCTTTACATTTACTAATTGGCCTTCTACTAAGAAGAAAAGCATTCTCTTCTCCCCCATTTATTTATCTATTCAGAGTCTATTTTTTCCATGGGATGTAATTTCTATCATTATATGTTAATACTTAGGTTGTCACAGATTTGGCCATTGTGGGTCCCTTCAAGCTCATTCTGTCTCATTGTCATATATTCCCAACATCCTCTAAACATTTTCTCTTTTCCTGGCACAAAAATGATGTTTCAGGCTCATCTTGTAGTTTTCTCTTTTCTTCTGCCCCAGCTCTGGAATCACTCATTTCTCCAAGGAACCTTAGATAACTTTCAGTGAAGAAGGATATTTATCTGTAAACTAAAACTTGGGTGGTTGGTTTGCAAATCACTATGGAATGTCCTTGCCACTAAGCCCTTTCGCTAAACAAAGCTTAGTCTCTTTCTCTCTCTTTGTCTTAAACTATGAGTCAAACACTATTTCTAATTCCAGTTCCTTATACAGGGTCCTCTCTAGCCTTCCCCTCTCCATAGTCTGGGTACTCCTTCCAGCAGTAAAAGTTTCCCAGCATCCTCATAGATTTATTCTTTGTTCAGCCCTCTGTGTGGAGCCAATCTCCTAATCATGAGCTGACTCTGCACTGGGCCCTCAGCCTCACCACTTTTACCTTTGGCCATGCCACCACCTCCTAGGGAAGGAAAAAGAAAAGAAAAAGAGGAGTAGAACCGGAGGCTCCTAATTTTTTTCCCAATCTAGTTTATGAAGCACCAGACTTTGCATGAGGTTGTTGTTAAACAATGTTTCATTTGTTTGTGTTTTTAGTATTTACCTTGAGTCAAGTGATAGTCTAAAGAGTTCTAACTAATTTAATTCTCACAAAACCATACCAAATACTGTCATTTTCCCCATATTCTAGATTTAAAAACAAAAAAAATAAAAATAAATAAATAAACAAAAACGGACTCCAGAGAGCATCAGTGTTATCCAAGGACATCTAGCTGGGTACTGGTGAGTGGTTGGGCACTGCTAGACTGGCACCAGGGAATGTATTCCTGACAGTTGCTATGTTGCTGTCTGGCTGTTAGTGATTTAAAAGGAGCTCTCAGCTTCCCAGGCCTCTTCAATTTGCAGAGGACACATATTTGTTCATAAAATAGCACAGAGATTTCAAAAACAGTGAAATAGCTTGGTTGGACTCATCTTCCTGCAGGTAACAATGATAAAACCAGGACAAAATTTTAAAGCCATCTCTAAGGACTGAAGAGTGCCTACAGCAAGCAGTGACTAAGAAGGACATCTGCTCTTGTGACATGGACTGTGATGAATAAGTGGGAGTGCCTGGCTTTTTTTTTGGAGGACACTGTCCAGTCTGGGAGGGGCACAGGCAGAAAGCAGCAGCCTTGCTAACACGAGGTGTAAGAGGTTAGAACCTGGGGCCCGGCAGAGCAGCAAGAAGGGAGTCACAGAAAGGGTGAGCAAAATGAATAATCGACTTTTAAAAATCCCAATTTAAAAAGCATCAAAATACACCAGCCACTTAGGACTAAAGCCTATAACTGGAAACTATAAAGCATGACTTAAAGAAACTAAAGAAAATCTAAAGAAACAGAGAGATACCATGTTCAGAATTGGAAGACTCAGTACTGTTAAGAGATTCATCCCTGTGTCCCCACCCCATTAAACTAGAGATTTAACAAAGTCCCAATCATAATAATGCTACAAAGTTCTGGAAAAGAACAGGGAAAGCGGTTTTTAAAATCAATATGAACATGTGAAGATCTAAAAAACCAATAATCTTGGGAAAAAACAGAAGATTTATCCCATTTGACTTTAAGATCCCTAAAACTACAGTGATGTGTACATTTATGGTATCAGCGAGGTGTGAAGAAAGATCAATAGAAAGGAGTCAGAATTCAGAAATAGACCAAAACTTAGATAGCCAACTGATCTTTTACAAAGACAGGAAAACCACACATTTGGAAAGGAAAGTTAACAACCAATGCAAATGACTGTAGAACTATATGAACAAGTGTTTTATCCCTGCCTCACACCACACCGAAACATTCATTTAAAATGCATCAAAGACCTAAAAGTAAATATTAAATCTATGAATCTTTTTTTAAAATATTTTTTAGTTGTAGGTGGACACAATGCCTTTATTCTTATTTATTTATTTTTATGTGGTGCTGAGGATCAAACCCAGTGCCTCACCTATGCTAGGTGAGCGCTCTACACTGCTCCAAAACTATGACTCTTATAAAAGAAGACACAGTATATCTTCATGACCTGGAGGCAGGTGAAGATTTCTTAGGATGCAGAAAGCATTAACCATAAAAGGAATTTTTGATAAAGTATAGATACCGAGAAACTAATATGGAAATGATTACAGATCTGGAGAAGATATTAGTAAAACAGACCATACAAAGTACTTTTAGCTAAAATGTATAAAGATCTCCTAAAACTCAATCACAAAAACACAACATAGAAAAAAGAGCAGAAGACTTGAACAGACACTTCACAAAGAAGGAGTGTGAATGGCCAATACACACATAAAAATGTGATCAATGTCGTTAGTCATCGGAAGATGCAGATAAAGGCACAATAATATACTACTAGTCCTGCCCCTCAAGTGGTTCCCACACTGATCTGCTAATACATGCATGCTGTGCCTCAGTTTCCCTACTGAGATGACACATATTAGAAAGATTGACAGCACCCAATGTTGGAGAAGGTGCAGGGTAACAGAAGCCTCATGTCATGATGGAAATACAAAATTGGAACAAGCATGGCAGTTTCTCATAAGGCCACACATACACTGACCTAATAATTCTTCTCCTTCGTGTCTATTCAAAGGCCATCACAACATCTACACACAAAAATACTTGTAAATTAGTTTTCACAGTAGCTTAATTCATAATGGTCAAAATTAGAAATAGCCCCTATTTCCAAGACTAGGGGGCTAAATAAACACATTGTGTTTTCTTTATAAGGTAGAACATCACCCATTAATAAAAAGAAACACATTAATGATATATACAACAATGTGGGGGAATTTCAGATATTGTCCTCGGTGAAAAAAACGGGGCCAGACACAAAAGAATGGCACCTATGAAATGATCCTGCTTATGTGAAGTTCTGGAGGGGGTGGTTCCTGGGAGGGAGAGGTGGGAGTGAGCCACGAGGAATGACTGAGGAGGGAGAAGAGAGAACTTTCCAGGGATCTGGACAACTGCCTTTCTTAATTGGTGTGTGGGTTTCACAGGTGCATTCATGTGTCAAAATCATACCGTTAAAATTTGTGCATTTTAATTTATATAAGTTTTACCTTAAAAGAAGAACCACAAAATAAATTAATAGTTGAGTCACAGTTGGAGAGTATGGGGTGGCACAGATGAAGCAGGAGGGGCAGAATGTTGGTCATTGCTGAGGCTGGGTTGTGTGTACAAGGGAAGCTATTATGCTCTTCTGTTTACCTTACATATGTTAAAGATTTTCAATAATAAACAGCACAGGGGGCCCAGCCCTAATGAAATTAGACATTACCCTAATAGGTTTTAACTGGGGAGAGGAAATGCTTTCACTTTAAATACCTGAAGTGGGAACTCCGGGTGGGGCTCAGGAGGGAAAAGGGGTTGGGTATCATATCATGAGGACCTTGTGGACAGAGTGGTACAGATGAGTGGTATAAGTTGGTGGAGAGTGACGAAACTGTCTACTTCACATCCTCTTACCCACATCCCTCTCGCAGAGCCCTCTTCCACATTGAGCCTCAATTGATTCCCATACTGATTTGTTACAACTGATGACATGTGCATGCTGTGCCTCAGTTTCCCCAGCTCTCTCACAGAGCAGTAGTCAACTTCTCTGCAGTAGTCAACTTTCTCTGAGGGGAAAGGGAGGTTTTAGGCTGAGGGTCTTCTAGCATCCTGGTAGGAGGTAGCTGGATCCAGACACGTGTGTGCTCGGGCAAATGAACAACTGGGCATTCCTTCATAGTCATATTATTTTAATATTAGTTTAACATTCTCCTAGTGGAGATAGAAAGAAACAGATTTTCTTCTGAGAAAAAAGATGTCATATCTCCTTCTTTTTGTTCCAATTAAGAGATTAGCTGCATTTCATTTACTAAATTAGAGAACTTCTTGGGAGGCATGGTAAAAAATAACAAAAAATCATGAAATCTAAATAATAAAATGCCTCTGCTCTTCCTGGTCAGAACAGCAACTGCCTGGGCATGGATCCATCTCTCACACTGCCAAGCCATCCAACAGGATAGGTCAGTGCCTGCGGGCTTCCAAGTTTGCATCTGAGCCATCTCTCTGCTGTCAAGAGTGGGCTCCAATCACCCATTATGTGTGGAACCACATGAGAGGCTTGAGCAAAAATGTTGCAAAAGTGATGTCAGAACAAGGCAAGGCCTCAGAGGTTCACATCCAGGCAGCCAGCTGCCCAAGTGGCCCTCCTGTCAATCCAGCTCTGGTTCTGGCCAGGAAGCTAGGACATCAGGCTGTGGGTAAGTGGCCCAGTTAACTAGAAGCCACCTTTCTTGTCATATCTTCATTTCCTATGACCATCCATCTTAGGGACTGTACCACTTGCTCCCTTGAGGTGAGTCTTGTCCTTCTGTATTGCCCTCTCCATCATCCCAGTGAATCAGCTTGGCCTGGTAGAAATCTAGAGTCCAGCAGGCCAGGGTTAAAAAATCCGAGCCTAATGCCATGGCTTGTGTAACCTACATCAGTTTCCTCTTTGTCACACAAGGACAGTGACACCTGATTGTTTCCCCATGTTGTACAGATTTAGTGAAATCATGTGTGTGTAAAGTATTTAGCAGTGCCTGGTCCAGTACTCAGTAAGGATGGTGAACTTGGGAACAATTAAGAAGGTGCTTTGACATGGCAGGTGCTCAGTGAGTATTAACTGGTTCAACTGGAATGCAGTGCAGAAGCACAGCACCTGTGCTGTCTCCTCAGTTCTGTCTCATTTTGACTAAATGAACAGCATTTGTTCATTCACAACATACAGCTCACTGTGTACCACATCTTGCACTAAGTGCTAGGAAATCAGAAACAAGTACATCATTAAGGTAGAATCCCACCCTAGAGAATCACACCCTGGGGAGCCCAGCAAGGAACACCCCTGAGTTGTGTCCCTCTCTGCAGGAGATCATCACCTCCATCCTGCTAAGTGGGTGGATTTGGCCCAACATCCAGCTGGCTGAGTGCTATGGACTGAGGCTAAAGCACATGAAGTCAGATGAGATCCACTTGCTGCATCCCCAGATGAAGGTGGGTGCGGTGCAGGACAAGTATGAATGTCTACACATGGAGGCTGAGTGGAGGTAGGAATGTTGGGTGGGGAGGACCTCTCTGGCCTCATCCTTTCAGCATCTGGAGGTCACCAACTTCTCTTTGAGGGTGCTGAATGGCCAAGTAGGAAGTCAGGGGGCTTTTGGGGGGGCTGATTAAAAACCTGGCTCATTGTGAATGCAGCTTTCTCCAGGGCTGAGGAGCTGTGGGTCCTGCTCAGTGTGATCACAGTTGTGAGAGTGCCCACCAACAAAACCCTATTCTTTGTTGCTCTTCAGAGAGAACTGAGTATTCCATTTTTGAAAGTAGAAAACAAAGATAACTTCTTTGGATTGCCCCTAGGTGATTAGTTTTCTAGAAAAGAGGAAAAAATAGAAAAAAGTTACTCATTTTTGCTAAGTTGGTTCATAGAATGCCAACACAGAATGTTCCACCACTCCCCCAGTCACAAGAAACAGGGATGCTGAAGTACTACCTGATGGTGAGGTGAACTTTCCTTTCTGGTAAGATAATTGGCTAGGAATTTGTGTCTGGGGGGTCTGCCAGGGCCACCAAAGGATGTCCTATTTGTAGGGCGTGTGAGGATATTCTGATAACTTTGGCCACGATTTACCCCTTCCTCTCAGGGTTATTTTGACAGATGTTTAGATAAATAGTCTAAATGGAAGACAGCTTTTAATGAGTACTAACTAGTATTAAGCCCTTATATGAACTGACTCTTTTAATCATTTGGGGAACTTTTTATGGGCAGTCTAGTTACCATTCCCATTTCTTCGATGAAAAACAAATGAAGACTCAGAGAGTAAGAGGATCTGGTACAAATTCAACTAATTCCTTTGTGAGCCCAAGGTCTTAATTTCTTTGCCATTCTGCCTGCTCATCTTCCTGTATCATGTGTCCTTAGCTATTTGACCACAGTGCTGAATGCCTGGCCAACTTCATGGATAAGCTCCAAATTAAAGACAAGACGCTCCCATTGGGCTTTACCTTCTCATTCACCTGCCACCAGAGTAAACTAGATGAAGTAAGATGGGTTCTTCAGAAGACTTGCTGCATTGCTTCGCTTCTGGAGCTGGGAGGACTGGGAAGAACGCCGTGGTGGCCATCTGTTGCTGTGGTGTCGGCAGTAGCACTGAGGGATTTTATAGCTAAGGATTCAGTATTTAGAGTTCTGGGCTCCAGGTGACTGTGCGTGTGTGGAGGTGTTGAGGGGTGAAAAAGTATCGGGGAGGTGGGTGCTCTTTGTTACTCTGCATTTCACACCTATTGCACAGTGTCCCAATCCCACCCAGGGCGACAGGAATGAAAAGCTAGGAACTCTTTTGATCCTGAGTGTTTTGATTAAAGGTCTTGGAAGAAGGTTGCTTCATGAGTTAATGATTCAAGGATATACATATCTTATTTTGGCAAGTCTAAAGTTTGCTCCTTCTATTTCTTAGAGGTAGTAAATCCTGAAGGAATCACTCATTTGATCTCCTTTCCTGAACCTGGGAGGATCCTGAGTTTCTTTTTCCTCCGCTAGTCAGGAGACAGTCTACAAATTCAATCATGACTTTAGCTGGGCATCAGAGAGCTCTACTAATGATGCCTGCCAAAATGTGGCCTGTGTTTAAATTGTAGAAAATCAATATTCATTCCTTAGTTGTTTTGTAGTAGAGTTTCCTGGTCTCATGGACCAAGGGCTTCAAGTCCAGTGGTGTGAAAGGCAAAACGTGGTGGCTCTGATCCGGAAGGCCATCCAGCAGAGAGGGGTGAGTGTGGATTGGTGGGACCTCAGGTGTGCAGGCCCTTTGGGATTCACCCTGAAGTCTGTGCTCAAACTCAGCCTGAGAAGCTTTTGTAGAGCTTAAGGGGAGGTATTCTTCTTCTCTGCTATTACACAGTAATTTTATATATGATCAGATGCCTTTGGGGTTTTGAGATTAACATGGTGGAAAGTAATCTTAGTCTTGGTGCAAGAAAAAACCTTCAGTCCTGAAGAAGACTTCATATCATTTCAAGTAAGGAAGTTGGCATAATGGTGACATGACAGTACAATGGGGCCGAGAGTGGACAAGATAAAGTTCTGTCATAGGAGTGGGAGGGAGAGAGAGAAAAAGAAAAAGGGAGAGAGAAGGAAGAAGAGGGGAGGTGAGAGGGAGAAGAAAGAGAAGTAGAAGAAGCCAACAAGATTGACTTTTCTTAGTGCAGTAATGGCTACAAACTAGACCACAGGGCTGGAGTCAGGAAAATGGTTCTCCACAATGAGAACAAGCAGGGTGGGAGTGAGTTGCCCGATGTTCACCTGGGTGTGGATCTAGCTTTCCAGCTTGCACCTTCCTTGGCTCTGAGTTGGGTTAGTAAGCCTGTTGCACTTGAGCTGTGTGTCTTGCTGCTCTTTTTCCATCTTCACATCCTGTATCCATCCCTTATGTGATGGTGAAGGTCATAACCCTCCATTTCATTCATACAGGACTTTGATATTGACATTGTGGCTGTGGTGAATGACATGGTTGGGATCATGATGACTTGTGGTTATGATGATCAGACTGTGAGATTGGTCTCATTGTGGGTGAGTGAGCTCTGGGTATGAGAGCCGGATGTGCAGTTGGGGGAGTGGGCTGAAAAGAAGGGAGTGACCTGTAGACTGGGTTATATTTGAAGATAACAATGTAGTGTCTTTGGAGGGCCAAGCCAAGGCTTGTGGAGCTGGGGGTAGTAGAGTTCTGGATCATATATTGGGTAGTCCAGGAGTCTGCAGGAAGGGATCCTAATATGGAGCAGCCTTGGACAGTAGCGTGATAGGAAGATGGGGGCAGGGGAGGGATGCATAGGGAGGTGCTTGAGCAGTTCCTTGCTTTGGTCAGGCACTGGCAGCAATGCCTGCTACATGGAGGAAATGTGCCACATCGACATTGTGGAGGGCGACGAGGGGCGGATGTGTATCAACATGGAGTGGGGGGCCTTTGGGGACGATGGCGTGCTCAATGACATCTGCACGGAGTTTGACCGAGAGATGGACATGGGCTCACTGAACCCTGGGAAGCAACTGTGAGTGGGCCTTTGGGGGGAGGGGTTGGGGGTGTGTGTTGGGAACTGAGGTTGGGGCTGCTCAGGGACAGGGCATTTGTTTTCAGGTCATCTCTATAGTCTTACTTTGTCCCCCAAAGTTTGCCAAGGTACCCACCAATTATGGGAACATTTGGGAATATAAATTGCTGAGAGGGCTCTAAAACCAGCGTGAGTGATAAACCCAATCATCCTTCAACACATTCACTTTGGAAGGCCATATCCTAGTTCTTAAAAGCCCCTTAGTAGCTCTCAACCACTGCACCCCACAAAGGACCAGGCTATATCATATCGCTGCTCACTGCCAACCCACAGAGTCCCAGGGCCTCCTGCTTCAGTTGCAGACTGATGAAGGCTTATGGAAAGGCTGGCTTCTCAGAAGCCTTTTTGGGCTCCACCCCTGGTCTGTGGCCCAACCATAATCTCGAAGTAGATCGGATAAAAGGCCCCAGCATTTTGTGACCTGAATCTTCTACACTCCAGCCAGGTCAGAGTTGGTTTTATGTTATTTTCGACTCTTACACAACCTTATTTCATTCTCACGTTTGCCAAATGTCTCTGAAGATATTGAGACTGGATTGCTACAAGCACTAAACATAGTTACAAAACATTTTGAGCAATGCAGCATCTCTATGGTCTTCTTGGTGTTGGGACTGTTTTGGGAAGTCTTTTCGCACAGATCTCTATTTAGAAAGGAAAACTAGCCCTATATACCAGGTCAGTGGTGGGCAGCCTTTTGCTTTACTGGGGAGTCCTTTCTTCCTCAAAGCTTGGTTTCATTAAGTCATAAGCTTTTTTTTTTTTTTTTTTTTTTTTTTTTTTTTTTTTTTTTACGTGTTGAAATGTGAGTCCATTTACCTGAACTTAGGAACATACCAGTTGTGTCTGCCATAGGTGGCCAGAGGTTTATGAGCTGAGAAGTCACTCACTCAATGCCTGCCTCCATTAATGAGACATGCCCATGTCATTCCAAAGAGCCCTGTACCCTTTGA
The DNA here is from genome assembly GCF_052094955.1 of Ictidomys tridecemlineatus. Classification (NCBI taxonomy): domain Eukaryota; kingdom Metazoa; phylum Chordata; class Mammalia; order Rodentia; family Sciuridae; genus Ictidomys; species Ictidomys tridecemlineatus. The sequence continues at coordinate 339,979 of NW_027525461.1, read as the reverse complement.
AGTATCAAAAGACAAAATTCCCCACCAGGTCTTGACAGCATATTCCTGGTTTATCCATTAAAAAAAAAAAAGATTGGGAAGTCATCTTTCAAATTGTCAGCTGAGGTAGCCCCAAAATCATGAGCGATGACATCACACTGTAGAGACCCGCTTGCCCTGGGGGTGTTTCCCTTAGCTTCTATACAACCAGCTTCACATGTGAAGATGTGGAATCCTCACTGTTGAAGCCAGGTTACTCCCAAGGCAGGTGCCCATGTTGGTGCTTTGACATTTTCAATGTGCCTTGTGCTCGGAACAAATGCTGCCACCTGTCCCTTAGCTCCAATGCTTTCCGACTTGGCCTAAGTTGTCTCTTTGTAGGTAATGTCCAAGTCCCTTCCACACCCCTGCTCTGGGCCTCCTTGTCACTGAAGCCAGTCCTAGACAGTACCAGTAGCCCTAGGAGCCTCCTCTCTCTAAGACCCAGAGGCTTTCTGAGAGACCAATGGGTCTTCTTTGCCCAAAAGAGATTGAGTTTCCTCTGCCACATAGTCGTCACTGGAAAGACTTCTAAAGAAAACAGTGTCACCTAGTGCTGCAAAATTAAATTACCAAACTGCCTCAGGTTGGGAGCTGATCTCTGCCTTTCTAAAACATGTTTCTTCTATCACCAGCCTGCTCCGAAACTTCCATTGTGTTTACCCCCAGACTCTTTGAGAGCTGTTCTAATTTGTTTTTGTAATCTTGCCTCTCTATCTTCCTGCCCCAACTTGTCTCCCCACCCCACCATTTTCTCAGGAATCCACAAATTGCCTTAAAGAGGCTTGTGCCTATGTTTAATCAGGTTGAATTTTTTTTCCTCTTGAAAAAAAAATATTGGGTCTCTACGTGAGATTCTATTTCAAAGAAGCTTTTTTTTTTTTGAGAGAAGAAATTTTAAAAAACATTCTCCTACACAAAATTAAATTACCTAAAATTCAGTCTGTCCAGAATGTTCTATACACTTGGTTGTTTCATCTGTTTAAATCCTGTTTTTTCCCATTGTTCAAGACTCACCAGCCTGAGGGTCAGTCCTAATCCCACAGTTCCTGCAGCCCCCCAGCTGTCAGGTTGACACACACCTGAAAAAGTTAATCCTTAATCATACTGTCCTCTAAAGCATGCTGAATCTCACATATTTGTGTCTTGCCTCCCTAGGAAAGTTGTGCATTCATGGACGGTGGGGGGGTATTATTGCTTTGGTCTGTATTTCCCTGCAGGTTTGAGAAGATGATCAGTGGGATGTACATGGGGGAGCTGGTAAGGCTCATCCTGGTGAAGATGGCCAAGGAAGATCTGCTGTTCCAGGGGAAGCTCAGCCCAGAACTGCTCACCACAGGCAGCTTTGAAACCAAAGATGTCTCAGATATTGAAGAGTAAGTTTCTGGTCCCAATGCCTCTCCCCATAACCGAGTGTCTGGTTATGGGGAGAGGCATTTGGAGAACATGGATGAGGCATTGGCTTTTGACTCTTTGAGCAGGAGGTCCACATGATTGCCTTTTTTTTTGGGGGGGGTGATACTGGGGATTGAACTCAGGGGTGCTTAACCACTGAGCCACATCCCTAGTTCTTTTTAAAATATTTTGTTTAGAGATAAGGTCTCGCTGAGTTGCTTAGAGCCTCACTAAGTTGCTCAGGCTGGGTTTGAAATCATGATCCTTCTGCCTCAGGCTCTCAAGCTGCTGGGATTATAGGCATTTTCCATGTCACCTGGCCACAATAGGGTCTTGAAGGTTACCCATGGTGGGTCTGTGAATTCACTCTACTTACTTGTCTGTGCTCCTGTGGATTTTGAGGGTGATGCTAATGAAGTGACTCAGGGTTCTAGAAACAGTTGGCCTGCACATGCAGGGACTTGGGCTGTTGCCCTGGGTTAAATCCTGGAGGCATTAATGGGGGCACCTTAACACTTGTTTGCATCTATATCCTTGTTCTTCTCCTGAATTTCTGACATGTCTTTTCTTATCAGCAGTTCTCAAAAGGGACTACCCTGAGCCCTACTTCAAAACAGAAAAATAGGTGCTTGGATGCCCACAGATATATTTACCCACTCTTAGTCCAGCCCGGGGGTGGGAGTGAGGATGGCCCATAGTATCCTGATAGCTGGGGCTAGTTTTCCATTATTGCTATTTCCTCATGTGAATAGAGGGGGTCCTATTAGTTGAGGAACCAGGTAGAGAGAGGAGGTGATTTCAGTGCCAAAAGGAGCAGTGAAAGCATTCCAAGGACTTTGTTCTGAGTGGAACCTTTAAACAGTGGCTAAACTTGCTACACCCCAAGGGGATGATAGTACTCAATCTAGTGAGGCATTTGGCTCCCCTGAGAAGGGCACTTATGGTGTCAAATCACCTACCTTTTCCCACCATCTTCAGACACAGACAAACTCTGGCTGCTTTAGAGAGAACAGATGGGCAGCACAGCTGGCACATGTTTAGAGGTGACTGTTTATAGAGGCAGAGATTCTGTCTGTTTACCCTAAGACAAGCAAATGGCAAATGAAAAGAGTGCAGAAGGTCCATGAACCAGGTCTTATCTTCATATTAGCACACAGAAAAGAAATACTGGTTTTACTTACTGGGGGAAAAATGAGCCAGGTTAGCACTGTATGTGAGTGTGTGTGTGTGTGAGAGAGAGAGAGAGAGAGAGAGAGAGAGAGAGAGAGAGAGAGAGAGAGAGAGTGTGTGTGTGTGTGTGTATGTGATGTCTGGGAAAGATACCTCAAGGTGACGATGTTGCATTGTATTCCCTCCTTGTTGTCCCCACCCTGCTCACAAACAGGTAGCAAGGTCATAAGAGAAATTGTGTCCTCACTGATAGATGGGGTTTGCTGGAGCTGATGGGCTTCCTTGCCAACCCACACCCTCCTCCTGTTGGCCACAGTGGGTAAGACAAGTGCACACACACTATCTTTCTCATTCCCAGCGATAAGGATGGCATCCGGAAGGCCTACCAGGTGATGGTGTGGCTGGGTCTGAATCCATTGCAGGAGGACTGTGTGGCCACTCAAGGGATCTGCCAGATTGTGTCCACACGCTCAACCAACCTGTGTGCAGCCACCCTGGCTGCTGTGCTGCAGCATATCAAGGAGAGCAAGGGTGAGGATAGGGTGCGCTCCACCTTTGGGATTGATGGCTCCATCTACAAGAAACACCTTCAGTGAGTCAGCATGTTGGGCCCAGGAGTGAAGGAGGTCCCAGAGTACCTGGGACCTGGTGACTCCATCGGGCAGCTCTGTTTTTCATCCCAAGGTGTCGGGGGTCTTTGTAGAATTATAGTTCCCAATGGAGCAAGTGGCTACTGGAGGATGTCATTCCTGGTGTGGGTGGAGGTGATTTCTGAAGGCTGATGATGACTCAGAGCTCCCCTGCATGCTGGGTACTCTTCTTGGCCACCCTCTTCTTTATAAGACAGAGTTTCATTCTTTACTCTTATGATTCTTGGTGGTTATACATATGTGCTATGTATTCTGCCAGGGACCACCTCAGTCCTGGGGGTTACCAGCCTCTGATTTGGGTATTGAATTGATGCCATGCTGCATGTTTTGATCCCTTGGGTTATATATATCCAGATATTCAAGTTTCAGTTGGGACCTGGAAGATGCCTCTTGTTGCACTCATTTAATTTCTCCTAACATGAGTGCCAGGTCAATATGGCATCATTAACTGAGCTGGTCACTGTGGAAGGTCTCAGCTCTGAGGTCCCCTAATCTCCTAGCTCAGTGCCTCCCAAACTTTAGTTAATGTGCACATGAATCACATGGGGATCTTAAGAGGCAGATTCTGGTTCAGAAGGTCTGAGGTGAGCCTGAGATCCTGCATCTCACAGCCTCCAATGAGGCAGTTGGCTCACGGACCACACTTGGATTACCAGAGCGATACCTCAAAGCAGTCATCACCTGGAGAGTTTCTTGCCAAACATAACATGTTATCTTTAGCTGTTCAGATACCTTGAGATGGTTGGAAGAAATTGGCAAAAGAGAGGTGAGAGTGCAGAAGAAGTTACATCTTCAAATAAAATGAGTTATGGAACATGAAAAATGGGTAATGTTAGAGCCACCTGATTCTATTAGACTGCAGAGGCTGATTGCAATCTCCTGGGCAGAGGAGATTTTTTGTGACTGCACATAGGGAACAGTGTTTTGCAAGAAGTGTCCTTTCCTTTCAGTGGGGGATAAACCCCACCAGGGCGGTCATCTGAGGTTTTATACAGGGATTCCTAACATGGGAAAATGTGGAGGGAGAAGGCTGAGGGCAGCCTCTGCTCTTGCAGGCCCAACTTTTGGGCTGAAGCAGTGAGCCATTGTGCAACCATTTATACCACTGACCTTAAATGTGGACACCTGTCTCTTATCTCACCTGGGCGGCTACAGTTTTGCCAAGCGTCTTCACAAGGCTGTAAGTCGGCTGTTGCCTGACTGTGTCATTCACTTCCTCGGCTCTGAGGGTGGCAGCAGCAAAGGGGCAGCCATGGTGACTGCGATGGCTTACCGACTGGCTGATCAACAAAGAGCCCACCAGAAGACCCTGGAGCCTCTAAAACTGAGCCATGAGCAGTTGCTGGAGGTCAAGAGGAGGATGGAGCTTCAAATGGAGCGAGGTATGAACAAGGAGACACACTCCATCTCCCCTGTGAAGATGCTGCCCACCTACGTGTGTGATACCCCCGATGGCATAGGTATGCAGCAGAGATGCTCTCCTGGCAGGCCTTTGTCCTAGCATCGATGATTGGGGAGGTCCGTTAGCATTAGCCTTGGACATTTGAACTGCCACCTGTTTTTGAAGCTATATTACTATAATACTAGAGTCAACCAGACATACCTCAGCTAAAATCAAACAGTACTTACTGGTACCTACTATGTATCAACACACTTAATGCCTATTAATTTATTTAACATTTGTTAGCTATTAAAGATTAGTAGTTACTTTTGTGTATTAACCAACTGCTGTATGTGGCAAAAAACAGAGGCCTGAGAAGTTAAGAAACTTGCCCAAGTTCACGCTACTAGCAAAAGTCAGAGCTGGGATTCAAATCCAGGAATTTAGGTACCAGAGCCACTGCTCACAACCATTACTTGGTCTGGTTCAAGGGTCAGTATACTGTACTACCTGCTTTTGCTAATAAAGTTTTACCAGCACACAGCTATGCCCATTGGTCTGTACAGCATTCATGACTGATTTGCACTACCCTGGAAGAGTTGAGTTTATCACTATAAACCCTCTTGTAGGTCTTGTAACCTAATAAATCAAGGTCTTTTCCCAAATCAGAGAAAATGATTGCTGAGCAGGCCAATGTAGCAGTTAGTATAGGTTCCAGAGACTAGGGTTTGATCCTTCTCCCTTTTTCTACTGATGTGATTCTACATAAGTAATGTTGTCCATCTCAGCCAGATTTTGATCATCCATAAGAAAGGAATGAACTGTATCCCTTAGGATGGCCTAAGTGTTGGATGGGGACTGTGTGTGAGGCTTGTGGCACACTGAAATTGCCTAATGGTGGAAGTTTTTCTCATTTTAAAAGATTTTCCTTCTAATTCTTTTAAAGAATTACACTCTCTTTTTCCTTCTCTAGTCTGGAATCTAACCTAAGGTGGTATTTGATTTGGCACAAATAGCATATTTAGATAGTTTTAAATGTACTCTATCAGCATCCCCAGAGCTCTGCAGTGCTCACTTTGACTTCTGGGCCCCCAGCATGTGGACTCATTTGAGAGTCACTAAGGAGCCAGCAGAGATCTCATCCTGGGGCATCTTTTTTTCTTCATCATTAAATAGAGCTCACACTCCATCACCCCCTGAGGCTGCTGAAGCTGTAGAGTGGGCCCTGTCAGGGGAAGGTACATAAACTGTCACTCTTTGTCACCCCAGCTCATTACCTCCTTGGATTTGTTTTCCAGAGAAAGGGGACTTCTTGGCCTTGGACCTTGTAGGAACCAATTTCCAGGTCCTGCTAGTGCGTGTGTGAAATGGGAAGCAGTGAGGAGTAGAGATGCACAACAAGATCTAATCCATCCCACAGGAGGTCATGCATGGCACAGGCGAGGAGATGAGCAGCATGGAGCCTCCAGGAGGGCCCAGGAAGCTTCTTGCTTTCAATGACAGCTCTTTCCTTGTTCACCCATGGACCTGGAGAAGGTTGGTGCGCCCCAGGCCCAGGCTGCTCTCTGGGTTTGTGCCTGAGCTTTCATTTCTTCTGGATAGAAACCTTGAGCTCCTACTGAGGTCTTGTTGGGGCTAGCCCATCTAGGCCAGGGCCTCTTTCTTAGTGCTCCAACTTCTCCCCACAGCTCTTTGACCACATCATCCAATGCATCACTAACTTTCTGGAGCACATGGGCATGAAGGGTGTGTCTCTGCCTCTGGGTTTCAACTTCTCCTTCCCCTGCCAGCAGAACAGCTTGGATGAGGTAACAGTGCCTTCCCACAGGGCTCTCCTATGGGCTTTATTGACCTTAATGAGTGAAAGAAGGGCACTAGTGACCCTTGGGGAGTAAGGGCACATTGATAAGAATAAGTTGGTTGAGGCTGGTGAAGGTTAAATGGGTTAGTTAGGATCCAACTTTCTTTGGAAGAATGATGATGGTGATGCTAAAACAAAACATGAAACTCACATATTTTAAGCACTTATTTGTATGCCACATAATACATTTAGCTTCCCATGTGCATTATCTCATTCAATCCTCACAGCAACCATCTATGTTAAGTGTTCATATGCCTAATTTTCAGTAAAGAAGATAAGGTCTACTTAGGTACTTGGTGCCTTGCTCCAGGTCATCTAGCTTGGGAGTAGCCAAGCCACTATTTGAATTCTGTTTTTCTGATGTCTTGAGCCCATGAGCTCAAATTCTCTCTCCTGCTCCTGAGGCTTTACAGGCTCAGGCATTTTTATTTTGTCTCCTGTAAATGTGGATGCTCTGGTCTTTCTAGACTCACTTTTGCCTCTCATTCCTGTTCAACTTGCCTTGGATGAATGAAAGAGGAATTGAAGATCTGGTGTTCCCAGATGTTCTGGATAAGAGTACATAAAGAGATGGAGGACAGCTGAGTAGGCAATGCTGGGATCTGGGCTGATGGCTTCGATATTAGAGTATTTTTATTTGAACAGTGGTTCCTCTCTGACATAGCCAGTCATGTAGAAACTTGCATGCATGCTGCAGGGTTATGGTGCTGTGGATGCAGTTTCCAGGTGCAAAAGGCATGGTTCCTGCCTTAGATGCTTCCAAACTGGGCTGTTGAAGCAAGCTCAGGAAAGTAAGAGCTGCTGTTTGGACCATGGCAATGGGATACTACAGCTCTGAAGACGCAGTGAGGTGATAATCTGAGTGCAGTCCTGGAGGAGGTGAGGAGTACTTGGAGCAAATTAGAAGAATGACTTGATGGGGAGAGGTTTTATTTATTTATTCTTAAATTTTTGAGAATTATAATATCTATATTATATAGAAAAGAAGAAAAAATGATTAATAGAAAAGTAAAAATAATATTCCAACAAGGTCCTTCCAGACTTTTCCTACAAATTTTTATTTTATTTTATTTTAAACAGACACTATCTTTTCATACCATGTATTTATATATTTTATTGGGTATGATAACTGTTTTTATCTGAATAGAAGTAGTTTATCTGAATAGAACAGTCATCCTGCTGGATCTTAATCTGTATGTTCCAATTTTCTGTAAAGAGCACATGTTATGTCTAGGATCATAAAAATGAACAGCAAACAAAGGGAAAGACGATTCTATCTGTTAGCTGATGAGGTCATCCTGATGATGAGGTATTAGCAGGTGCTCAGGAGGCCTGAGGGTCTCTGGCTGTACTTACTCGCCACTGGCCTTGGGCAAGTCTCCCCAGCTGCTGGGGCCTGTTGGTGTCTTTTTATAAGGATTACCTGAAGTGATATTACTTGGACATTCTATAAATTTTAACGCGTCAAACTTTTGCCAGAGATATGAAGCTAATGTGCAGATGAGAGAGATGGGTGGAGGTGAGCACACCCTTGTCTGGATGTGAGTGTGTAAACCAAGGCTCCACAGGAATGCGCTTTGTTCTTCTGAGTCTCTTGGGATCTGATCATGGTGTGACACATCCAGGTGGATGAGATGCCAAGGTGATGGGCATGAACCACCAAGCAAGGCCTGGGGACACCATGCAAGTGGGAGGTAGTGAGCACACAGTCCACTGATGGGTCCAGCCTCTTGGGAAATGGATCTGGGACTGCTGACACTGGTTCCTGGTGTTCGGCAGCACAGAGGGCTCCAGTGAACAAAGATTTCTCCCACGTGAAAAGCCACCGGGCATTTACTTCCAGATGGCCCTGTGACATGGTCAAGGGCCACATTAAAGATGGGCCCACAGAGGACTCTGAGAAGCCTTAGAGAGCTTTCTCACTAAGAAATGTGAGGCCTAGACACTTCCCCAGCTGTGTCCAGGTACTCGTTCACTGGATACGGAAGTATGAAAAATTAAGAGATGTACTGACCCTTCTGATTTAAGTGAAGGACAGGTACAGGGCAAAACTGCTTTGCCCAGTAAAGGAAACATGTATTGGGACATTTGCACAGTGCTTATGAGCCATTACTTGGAGTCAGCAGGTCTGGAGGTGAGTCCTACTTTTAGCTTCAAACTAGGCCTAGGCAAGTCACCTGGGTCCCTGGGTTACCTGTAAAAGGTGGGTGTGATCATAATAAATGTTCTCCAAAGATGGCTGTGGGGATTAAATGGTGTAGCATATATCATGCACCATCATTGGTGTACAGAAAGTACTCAGTAAATCCAAGCAGCAACCTTAGGAACAACCTTAGATTGAGGATCACTGGTAGGTGAGATGGCTAGTTACTCCAGGGAATCTGTCTAGTTTAAAAGATTGAGAGCCCAGAAATGACCCAGCAGCCCTTCTCTGAGGTCTTCTCTGTGCTTTTTAGAGTATCCTCCTTAAGTGGACCAAAGGCTTCAAGGCATCTGGATGCGAGGGTGAGGACATGGTCACCCTGCTGAAGGAAGTGATCCACAGGCGAGAGGTAAAGGAGACCCCATGCATTGATTCCTTGATGCTTGAAGTGATCTGTGAGGGCCAACATTGAGTGCAGTTGCTTTGGCTGGCAGGAAAATTGATGTAATCACTCAGCTCAGCAATGGTTGAGTGTCCACTGTGCATAAAGCTCTGTTCTGGGTGTGGGGATTCAGGAATGACAGCAAAACAAAACAAAACAAAACAAAAAAGAACGTTTGTTCTCAAACATAAACCCATAATCCAATGGCAACTGTTATTAAGGGCTAAGATAAATGAAGTTGGACAAGGAGAGCAGATAAAGTGAGCAGGGAAGTGGCAATCTTAATAGCAGCACAATAAGGAAGTCTTCATGCAAGCCTTGAGCAAGCCTAGTATGAAATAAGGGAGTGAGCCACAGCATTTGAGATGTATTTTATATACATGTAAGTGTCCTTGCAAATGTCTGAAGGGAGAATTTTGGGGTTCACTTGTGGACTAGGCATCTGCTTCTGCCTTCTTAGGAGTTTGACCTGGACGTGGTGGCTATGGTTAATGACACAGTTGGAACTATGATAACCTGTGGCTATGAAGACCCTCACTGTGAGGTTGGCCTCATTGTTGGTAACATTATCAACCATCCTCCCCACAGGGGCGGGGGGTACAGCCTTGGATGGGTGGGAGGCTGGAGCTGAGTGAGACCTGGTGTCCCTGTGATTGGCAGGCATGGGTAGCAACGCCTGCTACATGGAGGAGATGTGAAATGTGGAGCTGGTGGATGGAGAAGAGGGGCAGATGTGCGTCAACATAGAGTGGGGGGGGGGCTTTAGGGCAATGGATGCCTGGACGACTTCCGCACGGAATTTGACAAGGCTGTGGATGATCTTTCGCTCAACCTGGGCAAACAGAGGTAGGCACCCAACTAGGTGAGGGCCTTGTATTCCAGAACTGGACAGCAATAAGTTATCGGAGACTCCACCATAGCATTTGCAAGGAAGCTTATTATCTTGAGATGACAATGGGTTTCTTAGAAAGTTCTGAGTTAGTAAACATGAGGAAGCTGCTTCCACCTCGAGGCTCGGGAAAGCGGAGGTGGGGGTGGGATCAAAACCTAGGGCTGAGTCTGTGAGGGAAAAATGATGAGTGGACCACTGCTGCTGCCAGGGTAAAACAGCATTGCTGGGGCACCCACACAGGAGCAAATCCTTTCTTCCTCCTCCAGCCATCCAGCGTCAAGCACCCTCTCTTGCCAGAACTGCTCAAGGGCCAGCATCACAAAGCTCCATGAGTGGTGGTGGTGATGGTGGTCGGGTGAGGGGAGGGTGTGAGCAGACAGCACATGCTCAGTTTTGCTGAAGGTGGAGGATCAGTGTGAGAGGACACTAGGAATCCTGCTCAAGTGAATTAAGTGGCATTCCTTTCCTGCCATGCTGTCCTCCACTTTCCGTTCTGTCTCAACACATCACACCACCTTCCTATTTAACCTCCATGAATTACAAGTTTGAGAAGTTGATCAGTGGCATGTACTTGGGCGAGATTGTCCGTAACATCCTTATCGATTTCACCAAGCGTGGGCTGCTCTTCCGCGGTCACATCTCAGAGCAGCTCAAGACAAGGGGAATCTTTGAAACAAAGTTGTTGTCTCAGATTGAGAGGTGAGAGTTGATTTAGAGTTTGGAGGAGGATGCGGTCATGTCCTATGTATTTCTCATGGACAGACAAGCTGAAGGATTTCACAGCTCAAGTGAGATCAGAGCAGGGCTCACACAAGTCAGTCTAGTGGCTCACACATGAAAGATGGTGCTGAGCATGGCATGGGGACATGAACAGGGATATTGTTGTATATTTAGGTCAAATAGAACAAGAAAGATACCCCATTATAGGATGTAAATTAAAATGTGCAGAGGAAAATAATGTGATGAAGCATCCATGCTTGGCTTGGGGATTCTTCTTCACTGCTGGCTGCAACAATCAGGCAATGAGGATTGATTAAAGAGGACAGGCTTCACTCTATCAAGGACTAAGTAAACATCAGGCAGGGCAGAATCATGCTATGCTGTGTCTTGTTAGACTGAAGCCTCTGTCCTCTGGTCTAATGGCAGAAAACTCTGTTCCAAATTAGAATGGTGAATTTCAGAGCCCTTAAAAAATTAATGCTATGGTTACTCTCAAAGCATAGACCAGGAACTGGGTAACTGACCTGAGTGGGCCCCAAGGGCATCTGCACCAGTGAATAGAGTCTGCTCAGTTGATGGGTGAGGAGATGATTCTAGGTCTCTAAAATAGTTTTCTTTATAAAATAGGGTTTATTTTCTCACTACAATTTTATGTGCATCTATTTCATAAAAAGGACACAAGCAGAATGCAGACTACCCAGTGTGGGGAATGGAAATCAAGCAGGAGTGTAATGCTAGTGAGTTAATGCTTTTCCTGAAGACCCAGGGACAGCAATGAGAGAAGGGACATAAACGTGTTCTACAGCTAGAAATGCCACATGCCAGCATGGCCACTGTCTTTATTATTTCCAAATGAGTAGACAATGAAGTTCCTTTGGTTTTGGATATGTTTTGTAGTGACAGTGTTCTACCTTCCCTGCACAAAGTAGAATGAGGACCTTCTTTTAAAATTTCCTGTCACTCTCAGGATAAAAGAGCCAACCAGAGAGGGGTCTCCAGCCCTCTCTGCTCTTGACTGACCACTCACCGTCTCCCTTCCACCCCAGAGACTGCCTGGCCCTGCTGCAAGTCTGTGCCATCCTGCACCACTTGGGCCTTGAGAGCACCTGTGACGACAGCATCATCGTCAAGGAGGTGTGCACCGTGGTGGCATGGCGGGCAGCCCAGCTCTGTCTTTCAGGCATGGCTGTCTTTGTGGACAAGATACAGGAAAACCGTGGGCTGGACACCCTCAAAGTCACAGTGGGTGTGGATGGGACCCTCTACATCCTCAGTGAGTTCCTGACCCCAGACCTTTATCGCTTTGTCTTTGTCCCCATTCCCCTTTTAACTTTATAGAAAATTATTATTAAATAGTTGTTTTTAATGTTTGTAATTTGGAGATCAGTAATCAGAACCAGAATCAAGCCTGTGTTCAGTATTGGACATGTGTTGCCCCCCACCCCGCCCTGCAATTGCACCCTTTCCCTACTCTGCTAGAAATAAGGGCTGCCCCAACTCAGTCTCTTGCTTTTTTTTTCCCGAGTCTCTATGTTACACATCTATATTGTTTAGTAAACATATACTAGAAATTGAGCATGATTTTTGAACTTGCCATGAATAGAATCACATGGCTTCTTCTGTGACTGGCTTTTCTCACACAGCATTTATGGTTTGTTTATTTATTTTGGAGATGGGGTCTTGCTATGTTGTCCAGGGTCTCAAACTGCTGGGTCTTGAGCAATACTCCTGCCTCAGCCTCCCAAGTGTGTACTATGTGGATTATTTCTAGATTTTGACTCATATTACAAACAGTGCTGCTGTGAATGTTCTAGCAAACATGCTGGAACTCAAGCAAGATTCTCCCCCTATGATCTAGGTCAGGGAATTGGCAATCAATAGCCATGATTGCTCATGTAAATCAAGTTTTATTGGAAGAGAGTGGCACTCATGTGTTTATGTGCTGTCGATGGCCGCTTTCATACTACCCATGAGGAGTAGACACAGACAGACCCTATGGCCTGTGACACTGAAAGGGATTGCTGCCTGGCCCTTTGCTGTGCCCTCAATATGGAAATATCAAGTTCCCCTTTCTTTCAACTGTATTCCTTGTTTCCCTTGTCTTCTCCTTTCTCCCTTCTTATTACCATTTTGCTTCTGTCTTCTCTCACTTGTCTATTTGTATAATTTATTTTGAAGTGAGGAAGTAGCCCATATACTCTCTTCTGAAAGCCTTTAAGCTAAAAGCTAAAGGAGTAGAGCAGTGCCCAGCCTGCACAGTACCCACGGGGTGAAATGAGGGTGGAGAATCCTGGATTAAACTGAGACCACCTCTCCCACAAATACATTTGTGTATTTTTTTCCTAAATCAAAATGTTTATATCAACATTTTTATTTATAAACATAGTTTCAATATATTTGGACAGTATTATACACTATCTACATAGCAGCTACTTGATTTTTTTCAATTTTTATTTTAATTTATACAGGACAGTAGAATGCAATTTGATACATCACACATAGTTGGAGCATAATTTTTCATCCTTCTGGATGCACATGATGTAGAATCCCATTGGTTTTATAGTTATATATGTACATAGAGTAGTAATGTCTGATTCATTCTACTATTCTTTCTGTCCCCATAACCAACCCCCTTATTGTGAATTAGCATGCACATATCAGAAAAATCACCAGCCTTTGGTTTTTTGGGATTGACTTATTTTTCTTAGCTTATTCTCCAGCGCCATCCATTTACAAGCAAATACCATCATTTATCTTTAAGACTGAGTAATATTCATATATGTATATGTATTTTCTTAATATAAATCACATTTTTTTATTCATTCATCAATTGAAGGGCACCTAGGTTGGTTCCATAGTTTAGCTATTATGATATAATGAGTTGAGCTGTCACCACATTTATTTTAATGACCTAAGAGGCTCTTTGAGTCTGCACTATTAGTGAAAAGAGGGGGAGGGACCTCCAAAAATCCACGTCCCTCTCCTCAGTGATAAGTCTCATTGTAAAAATAGGAGTCTTGGCTCCAGATGAGGGTTGGGAAAGGGACTTTTATTCAGCTTTCTCTTCCTGTCAAAAAATACATGTGATAATCAACTTATAAAGAGGAAAGGGTTATTTTGGCTCACAGTTTCAGAAGTTTCAGTCCAAGGCTGGTTGGCCCTGCTGCTTTGGAGCCTGTGGAAAAGTAGCACATGATGGCAGGAGTGTGTGTGGAGCCAAACTGCTCACCTTGTGACTGGAAAGTGGAAAAGAAAGAAAAAGGAAGACCAGAGTCCCACAATTCCCTCCAAGGGCATAGCCCCAGTGACCTAAAAACCTCCCACCTCTTACATGAGGGACATTTAGATCCAAACTGTAGCAGGGATGGAAACCTAGCTCCCGACCCTGGGACTGGGCATCCTAAGCTTCACAGATGAGAGGGCATCCTGACCCTCTTGGATTGGGATGGGTTGGATGGTGACTGTCTCTTTTTCCAGTCCCATAGGAAGATGATCTGTGATCTCTGTAATGTCCTAACAGAAACCCTATACATCTGCCCCTCTTGCCTTCAGTGGCATTTTGGAGTCAGTGTAGGTCTGATGTGAAGTAATAACCCTTGGAAAATATAGAAACCACATGCACAGGATTTGGTCCTCCCCTGCAGAGGAGGTTACACACTTCTGCAAGACTCATAGGTGGCTCACAGGACTGTTGAACTTCTTTCACTGATTCATTTTAAGAGCACAGTTCACCAGAATTCCAAGGCATTTTTTCTAGAGTGAAATCTTAGCTCCCTTGAGTTAAGAGCTAAATGGGTACACTGTGATATGGAACTTGGACAGATTATTAGCATCTCCCAGGCTTAATTTTCTGGTACAAATAAATAGACCCACAGTGTAGCTGTTGTGCTCCTCCTCTTAATTACTTGTGTGTTGCCAACATTACTTCTCACCTCTGAGCACACAAATCTGTCATTATTAAAGTGCTTTGTTCTTTTGTCTTTCTCTCCCTTTTTCCAGTTTTGCCAAAGTCATGCATGAGACTGTGAAGGACCTGGCCCCTAAATGTGAAGTGTCCTTCCTGGAGTCAGAGGACGGCAGCAGGAAGGGGGCCGCGCTCATCACTGCCGTGTCCTGTCGCACCTGTGAGGCTTGTCAGCGATAGAACCCCCGAATTCGGAAGGGACTTCTCTGCTTCCCCCTATTCCCTGTTTTAAATTATAAGGAGTCATCTTTTTGTGTTAGAAACACAGTCCCCTCAGCTTTTCCTTGGCAGAGAGGACCCCGTTGGATTGGGATTTTTTTTTACATTAACTGTAAAGTTTTGTGCCCAAGTCTTGGCCTTCCTGAGATACAGAAGCCAGGACTGTTCATACTGGTCACAACCATTCCCATTGGTTCTCAAACAACTTAAAAAAATAATAATAATCCTTAGCACCCCTCCCTCCTCCTGGAATTCCACATCTCTGTGGAAAATTGCTTGACAATAACTGAGAAAGGAAAAAGATCAAGGCTAAGAGAATAATAGAGCCAATGATAAAGGAAAAATTTAAATTAGTTCCTATTGTTTTTAACAAAGTGTTGAGACCATGGGAGTATAAGTTGGTAAATTGGTCAAAGTATAAATTGGTAGAACCTGTTCAGTGGGGAAATAGGTGATATATATATGTTTTACATAATTTTCCAGAAATTTGTGCTAAGGAAATACACATTGGGAACTAAGGTTTTGACTATTATATGGTTTATAATAGCTAAAAATAAACTGTTTGGCTCACCCTGTTTCAGGGTCCAGATAGTAAAAACTTGTCTCTAGTTTTTTCAAACATTATAATTCAGTGATGTGATTAAACAGGTGATGGAAAATGGAGAAGCCAGATACTACAGAGAAGCAACCCAGAAATTATGACATCAAGAAAAGTTGCTTCTGAGGCTGTAGTTGTAGCTCAGTGGTAGAGCGCTTGCCTAGCTAGCATATGTGAGGCATTGGGTTTGATTCTCAGCACTGCATAGAAACAAATAAAAAATAAAGATCCATTGACAACTTAAAAAAAAGCTTCTTCTGGAAGATTGCAAGTTCAAAGCCAGCCTCAACAATTTAGCAAGTCCCTGAATAACTCAGTGAGACCCTGTCTCTAAATAAAATACAAAAAGGACTGCAGATATGGTTCAGTGGTTAAGCACCCCTGGATGTAATCCCTGAAACCAAAAAAAAAAAAAAAAAGGAAAAGGTGCTTCTAGCCTGCTGCCTAGATCAGAGTGCAAAAGCTGGGGTCAGGGGGAGTGAAGAGGCAGTAACTGGAACCACAAAACTGGGTGGGGAATGTAGAGTTACCAGGGTTTCTCTCCCTCCCACCTTTTAGTGTTCTGCAGTGTTTCCTGATGGCTGAACCTAGTTGGTAAAGGGACCTTGGGAAATGGGATAAAGAGCAGGGTGGTGGGATGACTTGGACCCCAGCAATTAGCAAAGTAACTGGCATGTGCCCTACATTATGATCTTTGATTAGACCATTATATGGAGTTATCAAAGAATATTATAGGCATTATAGAAGAATATTTAATAACAAGGACAATGTTCAGAGGATGCTGCTTCATGCCCCCAGTGTGTTAGAACCTGAACAGTTGCCCTCTGAGGGAGCTGCATCCTGGGATCCAATGGATTGAGAATTAAAAATGTACTTAGGCCTTGATGTTTGCACATGTAAGCTCTTATCATTCCTGGAACAATACATATAACAACTATTTATATTATATTAAGTATTTCAACTTTCCTAGACATTTACGTTCTCCTGTATGGGAAGATATGTGGAGGTTATATGCAAATACTATACCATTTTATATAATGGATTTAAGCATTCATGAATTTTAGTATCTTTGGTGAGTCCTGAAATCAATCCTCCATGATGCTCAGAAATATGACTATATTATGATCCTATTGTTGTTAAATACAATACTATATGACAGCAGGTGTAGTGGACTTCCCTGAGTCTCCCCTCTGCCTCAATGATTTGTTGTGGTAAAGGCAGGCAGCCCCCTCCTCAGCAGCTCCCCAAAGGTTTCCCACCCCTCTGGGCATCTGGGAGGCTTGGCCTTATCTGCCATTCCTAGCCTGGCTACTCAGTGCAATGTTGGTACCTGCCCTTGGGTCTCTGTGGGTTCCCTTAAAGCCTCAGAAGAGCTTCTCTGTCATTTCCCTTGTGGGGTGTGGGTTTGGAGTGGCATAGACCCTTAATTCTCCCCAAATCCTAGTACTAGACAGGATGTTTAGCATATAATTTTCTAAATTTCTTAAGATCAATTCCTGCATGAGAGGATCTCAGAGCCCTGGATTCTCCATGCTCATGCTCCATCCCTCACCATGGGGAAATTATTCCCTTCCAACAAGTATAAGGTCCGTACACCACCTACTCACATCTTAGAAATATCTTTTCTAGATTCAACCAAGACCATACAACTTTTTCTTTCTTGGTTGCTTTGTTTTCTTACAGCTTGGGCCTCCAGGAGCAGAAGGCCACTGCTATATCCTTTCAGGGTAATTTCTCATCATTGCACAAACTTTTCTTGCTTTTTAATTTTCTTGTTTCCTTTCATCCTCACTCTCTTTTTTAATTAATATTCTCCACTTCCAAATGCCAACCATTGTGCTCCATGTGAAACTTATTTTGTATGTGTTTTTATGAAGCATATATTGCTTTGATGCTTTTTAATTTTATGTGTGTTTGTTTGTGATGCTGGGGGGATGGCACCCAGGGCCTTGCAAATGCTATGCAAATGCTCTATCACTGAATTACATCCCCAGCCTCTGTGTGCATTTTTTTAAAAAATACTAATTCTATTGGCTAAAAGTCTCTTTCTGTCTCCCACCTCACAAAGCACCGTGTTTTCAAAGGCCCAGGGGTGTCATGTGCTCAGCTAATGCATTATTTCCCATTGCCACAAATATCCCATTGTGTGCATATACTCACTCCGTGTTCCCATTCATCTTCTTAAAAGTGGTCATGTGCATTGACTCAAATCTGGATACACAAACATGGCAATGAGTGTCACTACAATTAATTTCTTTGCACATGACCGCATAATTATCCTTGTGATCATCTCTCTGGGCATCTACCCAAGAGCAGGACAGCTGGATCATAGGATGTGCAATTGCCACATTTGACCCCCACACTACCAGCTTACCCTTTTGAAAGGCTGTCCCTGCTGTCAGTCACCTGCACAAATCTCCACTAACACTTGGCATTGTCTAGACATCTATTCATAATTAATCTTATTAGTGTAAAGTTGAATCTTATTGTTGCTTGAATCAACATTTCTCTCATTACTGTGGATTTCAGCATTTATTTATATGTGTTTGCTTTTGGATTTCCCTTAGTTGACTCCCTTTTAATATTTGTATTCAACCAGTGTTCTTTTTCCTTTCTGATGCACTAGAACTCCTTATTTAATGCAGGTATCAATCCTTTGGGAGCTTTAGATATTGCAGGTATCTTCTAACCTGTTCATTGTGTCTATGGTGTCTTTTGTGGACTAGAAAGCCTTTAATTTGGAGTAATCAAATCCACCTATCATTTTTGCTTACAGTTTATACAGTTTTTCGGGGTTTCTTTTGGTACTGGCAATTGAACCCAAGGGCTCTTAACCACTGATCCACGTTCTCAGCTCTTTTCATTTTTTTAGTTTGAGACAGGGTCTCACTAAGTTGCTTAGGACCTTGCTAAGTTGCTGAGGCTTGCCTTGAACTTTTGACACTCCTAAATTGGCCTCCTAAGATGCTGGGATTACAGGTGTGTGCCACCACACCTGCTTACTGTTTGT
Organism: Ictidomys tridecemlineatus; assembly: GCF_052094955.1. Classification (NCBI taxonomy): domain Eukaryota; kingdom Metazoa; phylum Chordata; class Mammalia; order Rodentia; family Sciuridae; genus Ictidomys; species Ictidomys tridecemlineatus. The sequence goes on along the minus strand of NW_027525461.1, from coordinate 321,516 downwards.
ATAGTTGGTTCTTCTAAATTTTCTGACTAAAATGGTCTTCTTTAATTTTATTTATTGGTAATTTTTTGCCTTAAAGGATAAATGAATCCCTTGAAGAAGTTTGTTTTCTATATAATATTAAATAGGATTTAGTTTTTTTTTCCATGTTACTAGTGATTTATATCTTTTCTTACTGGCTTGGGACAACTTTTCTAAAATATATTAGGCTTGCAAGGTTCCATTTCTGAGTGTTCCGTCTCTCTAATTAATCCCGTTTGTTTGTTCTTGGGACAGTAACATTCTGTTTCTATTACCAAGGTTTGGTAGTGTGCCTAGTATCTAGCAGAGTTAGTATTCCCTTTTCTTTTTCAAAGTTGACTATGCTAGTCTTGGCCCTTTATTACTTCATGTAAAATTTAGAATAATAAGTAACCTCTGAAAATAATCTACCTAAATTTTTGAATTTTGTATTTATTGATCATGGAGTTAAATTTAACCTTTAACATATTCACAAAAGCATTAAAAATCTCTAGTTATTTATAAAATCTTTTCTGTTATTTGTTAGAGTTTTAAAGTTTATAAAGATTTTATGAATTAAGTTAATGCCCATATCATTCATAGTTGCTGTGTGTGGTTCTTATATTTTTGGTCGGTTATTATAAGTGTATAACATAGGATTCTAACCTTAGAATCATTACTTTGTTGTGTGTGTGAGAGGTACCATCTTTGGCATTGTAGGCTCTGTAGCAGATGTCATTAATACCCCAACCCCAGTTTAGATGAGAATGTCTTCAGATACTGAATGTTCCCTCAAAGTAGGATTGACAGATAAAATATAGGATACCCAGTATTTTATCCTAAATATTGCATGGGATATGCTTATACTAAATAATTTTTAATCTGAAATTCTAACTTAACCAGGCATCTTATATTATTATTTTTTTAAATGTGTAAACTATACCTGAGAGGCAAGGAAATATACTGAAATTTTCCTTATAATTTTTTTGTTGTTGTTGTTAGCCAGGTGTGGGGGCGCATGCTTGTAATCACGGCAGCTTGGGAGGCTAAGACATGAGGATCTTGAGTTCAAAACCAGCATTAGTAAAGGCGAGGTGCTAAGCAACTCATTGAAACCCTGTCTCTAAATAAAAAGTACAAAATAGGGCTGGTGATGTGGCTCAGTGGTCGAGTGCCCCTGAGTTCAATCCCTGGTACCCCCCCAAAAAAAGTTTGTTATAGGTTTTTGGTAACAATTCCTGGAATTTCTTTTTCATTCTTAGTGTTTTAGACCATTTAGGCTGCTAATAAAAAAATTCCATTAACTGGTGACTTAGAAAGAGCAGAAATTATAGAGTAAAAAAAATCATTAAGTTTAATGATTGTAAATTGGGTTTGGGGCTATGTATTCCATATTTTGACATTTCATATTGCATCACAAACTTATCACAATATCCAAATTTTCACAATATTTAGCATATCGTTGTTCATCATACTTTGAAAACTTTTATTTTAGAAAAATTTAAGCACATAATCAAAAGTAGATTAATGATCTCCTGTACTTCAGTGGTTATCAACTCACAGCTAATCTTGTATTTACAGCCCTCAGCCTTGCTCTCTTAATGCTTTAAAGCAAATCACAGGCATTTTTTGGGAGGGGGGTAACTAAGGATTGAATCTGGGGGCACTCTACCCCTTAGCTATATCCCCAGTCCTTTTTCATTTTTTATTTATTTCAGTCTTGCTAAATTTCCCAGATTGACTTAGAACTTGCAATCCTTCTGCTTCAGTCTCCTGGATAGCTGGGATGTCAGTTGTACGCTACTGAGTTTGGCTATCAAGGGCATTTTTATAACTGAAAATGCTCTTGCAGGGAACTTCAAAAGTTAAGAACTGTGTTTTTTTAGTCTATCCACCACTCCTCCCCAGGTAATTATTGCTCAATATCAAGAAACCCCAATTAGTGTTTAAGCTTCCAATTATCTCACAAATGTCATTTTTTTTTAAGCTTGCCTGTTTGAATCTGAATCTGAGGAAGTCTATCCATTGCACTTGGCTGATGTGTCTTCTAATATCTCTGGTCCCTTCTAGCTATTTTTCTTCCTTTGAAGAAATTGGGTCATGGGTCATGGCCTAGAATTGTCCATGATTGCATCTCCACTTTGACATGTTTTCCTGTCCTCTGTATTTCTGCAAATTGATTCTTAAATGTTGACCCTCAATCAGATTTAGGTGTGATAATCTAACAAAGCTACTTCAAAGGGATTATTGTTATTACATCATTTTTTGTCTTTGTCATATCTATAATTGTTTCTCCCCTTTCAATTAGTCTTATCTATTTGCAATTTCTTTCTCTCCCTTTTTTTAAATTGAATCCAGGAGTGCTTTACCACAGACTCACATCCCCAGCCCTATTAAAAAATTTTTAATTTTGAGACAGGATCTGCTAAGTGGCTTAAGGCCTTGCTAAAATGCTGAGGCTGCCCTTGAAATTGCAATTCTACTGCCTCAGCCTCCCTAGTTGCTGGGATTACAGGTGCGCACCACTGTGCTTGGCTTTCATCTCCTCTTTTCTTGATTGGCCTTGGCAGAATTTTACTTTATTTATTTATTTTCTTAGAGAGAGAGAGAGAGAGAGAGAGAGAGAATTTTTTAATATTTATTTTTTTTAGTTATCGGTGGACACAACATCTTTCATCTGTATGTGGTGCTGAGGATCGAACCCGGGAAGCACTCATGCCAGGTGAGAACGCTTGAGCCACATCCCCAGCCTAGAATTTTACTTTATTGAAGTTTTCAAAGAATTTGCTTTTGCTTTTGTCTTTTCTTCCTTTACTTCATTGATTTTCTTGTCCTTATTTTTATTTATTTTTCTTTCTTGTTTATTAAATTTGCCCTTTTAATTTTTTCCAGTTTCTTGAATTAACAGTTTTTGTTTGAAGTTATAAATTTCCCTCCATCTACTGTTTTAAGTCCCAGGAATTTTAAATGATTACCATTTCATTGACATTCTGAGTGCATACTAATTTGCTATATGTTTTCTTTTTTTACATTTTAAAATTTAATCTTATTTATTTCCCAGCAATATGTTTTGCAAACTATCCTTTTGCTATGCATTTCTAATTTTTTGGTATTAGAGTCTGAGAAAATGATATGTTTGTTATTTTTTATTCTATGGTATTTATCAATTAATCCTTTGTGGCCTGGCACATGGTCAGTTTCATAACCCTTCTATATCTGTGCTTAACAACAGTTTTTCTGTGGTACTGAGTAAAGAATTAGAGGGAGAGGGAGAATGAGAGGGAGAAAAGGGGAGGGAGGGAGAGAGAGAGAGAAATAAAGTACAGAGGCAAAGTGACTGTGGATATATTCCAGAATTTTTTTCTGAGTTCATTGATGGTGAAATTACAGGATATTTTTAGTTTGTTCTTCTTAGGTAGTGGTAGTCTTCACTTGTCTATGATTTCAGACAGCCTTGAAAACAATGTCAGAGATTTCACATGCCACTCAATTCCTTGGGCCAGCCAAACAGTGGAGGGAGTAATGTTTGCCATTGCAGACCATCTGGGTTAATCACCTAGTTCATGTGGAGGTGAACTTTTTAAAGGCAAGAGGTTTATTTAGCTCACAGTTCTGGCAGCTGGGTTGGCTGAGTGCATCTGGTAAGGGCCTCTGCTGTGTCACAATGTGGCAGATGGCATCACATAGTCGATTATGTGCATGAGATAGAGTGAAGAGAGAGGAAGCAAGACTGAGAAGGGACCACAGTTAGTGCTTTATAACAATCCATTCTCCTGGGAACTAGTCCACTTCCTCCAGAAGGCATTAATCTCTTCCAAGGGTGATACCTCTAAACCTAATCACCTTCCACTAAAGCAGATTCACCACCTCTCAATACCATTTCACCAGGGACCAAACTTCCAGCACATGAACCTTTAGGGGGACAAACCATATCCAATCATAGCACCTACACTTCCGGACCTTCCATCTCAACCCTATAAAACAAGGGGTTGTAAGCTCCCAACTAGCTTGAACATTTATATTCTGCTTTTGTAAGCTCCACCTTGCAGCTGGTGTTACCTGAAATCTCTGGGTCTATGGATGTGATCCAGACTCTCAGATGCCACCACAGGAAACCTCACAAACCTGGCCCGAAGGTACAGTATTCCACCCACTATAGTGGGCTATGAGGAATGAAGCCTTTCTCACTGCATGCTCAGAAAATGATGTGGCCTTTTCCCTGCTTTTATTTAGCAAGAAAAACAGTTCTTTCATAAATCATGCTGTCTGCTTTCCAGGCTGCAAGCCAATTTCCAGGGAAAGCAGACAAGAAACATGCCCAAAAAACGTGTAGAAATAAACGGGAATTAGTATCCTTGGCAGCTTTGGGTCCTCAGGTCCTCCAAGGGACAAACATGTGCTCTGTTTTATTGAATGTTTTCCATCTTAATAAGTAGTGGGAAATGCCAGAACCATCTGCAGCTGCTGCTGATCCTGGGGACTGAAGAAGGTGCAGCACAGGGCTTCTGAGCATTGCCATTTTCCCATTGCTCAGGAGTGCTAGGAAAGGCCTCACCTTAGGGTACTGGAGTTGCCCCAGGAGACAGGCTCTGCTTTGTAGGACTGGCGACCCCATTCTTGGCAACATTCTTTTGTATTTCTAAGCCTCAGATGTCGCTCTAAGGCCATTTACCCATGCTCCACAGAATGAAAATATAGGGGAAAAGATGTTTGTGCACGTGTATTACTCAGCTCAAATACATTATGCATAAAGTGACTATGGAGTTGCTGCACAAGTACTGGGATGGATGAAATGTCACTGTACTGAAATCAAATTAAATCTAGTCCTAAGCGCTCCCTCACTAGGGAGATGAGCTGTCCAATTTCAGGTATTCCCCTGGATGGAGTGGGAGATGACACACATCAGAGCCACTTGGCAGAAGGCCTCCCATCTTCAGCCCATTGAGCTATCACTGCTTTCTGAATCCTGATGACCTGTTCGAGATCTCACGGAGCCAGGGGGTGGCGCGCCAGAAGCACTGGTAGTAATGTAATTTACACATGTCTAGGGATGCAGAGAGATGGTGCCCCTGGAGGCGGCACTGGGCACTGCAATTGACTAATGCCTGTTCCTTATCAGCGGCTCCGCCCCAGAGGCGCCCTCGTGTGGCTGTATTTCGGAACTGCTTCCTCAGCCAGAGCCATCTCTGCTTTTAAACCTGATCCTAAACTTCAATATGGCCTCTGATGCACCTGGAAGACAGGACATTGCTATGTATCTTTTCCATTTAGATTTCCCCAACAAGCAGATTAATTTAAAATCATGAATTTCCATTTTTTTAAGTCATAGACATTATTTCAAGGGAGGAGGTGAGTAGAGATGGAGAGGAAGAGAGAAAGAATGAAAGGAGGAGGGAATGGGGATAAAGGGAGGAGGGAGAGAGGGAAAAGAAAGAAGTTGCTAAGAAGGTTTGTCTCCTCTAAAGAAAGGGCGGGGGAACCAGGGGTGAGGGGAAGGAAGAACAGGCAGAGAGCTTTGGCCAGCATGTTCAAGGCACTGTCCACATCCACAAAACTCCCCTGTCCCCTCCAGTGCCTCTGCGACCCCATCCTGCATAGATTGCCTTCAAAAGATCCAGTCTCCCACTAGAGACAGCTGATGGTCTTAAATAAATGGCCAAATTTCCCCAGACAAGTTGCCAGTATAAAAGAAAATGACCCTTTTGTTTAGGTTTATTGTAAACCAGTGATTTAAACTCCTCACCTGAACACTAATGAAAGCAGAGATGGGCTGACTATGATGTGCTCCCTGAAATACGCACTTGGACACCCTGCCTTCTGCTAGGGTGCTTCCAAAGGCCTTGCTAAACTTTGTTTGAGTAGCTAAATAGGGAGACTTCTGGGTTCTCTTGTTCTCTGATATTTACAGAAAATCAAGATGGCTCATTTCTCTCCTCTACACTGTTTGTTCATCTTTATATCATGTTCCCACAACTCTCTGTAATAAATGGTTTTATTTATGGTTCATTGCTAAAACCGGATGAGGCCTCTTCTGTTGAAGTCCAGGAAGGTAAGTCTGGAACAGGAGAGAGCTCTGTCATCTTTCCCACTGGCAACATCTCATTAAGGGTCAATGCCACCACTGCCCCAAAGGCTAAATGAGAGGTCTCCAAGTCTTCCACTGTCCCCTCATGCATCAAAGGCTTGGCCAACAGTCTGTAATGCTGTTGGGAGAAGGTGAAAGCTTTATGAGGCAGAGCCTTGCAGAAGGTCATTGGGAGTCTGTCCTTGAAAGAGATATTGGGATCTAGGCCCCTTCCTCTGTCTTTTTGCCTTTTTACCAATGATGCAAACAGCTCTGCTCTGCCCCAAATTTCAGCGATGATGGACTACCTTGCTATGGGTCCAAAAGCAACAGGGCTAAGCAACCATGGACCCAAACTTCTGAAACTCTGAGCCCAAATTCTTTGATTCTCTCAGGTATTTTGTAATAGGGATGGAAACTTGGCTAACACATCTGTCTCTTCCCCACATGTTCCCTCTCTCCTCTGCCTTAATTCACTCATTCATTGAGTCAGTCAACAAACATCAGTTGAACAATTTCCAGGACTGCTGTTTTAGTTCTCGGGGTACAGCAGTGAACAAAATGGACAAATTCCTGCCTTGTATCCTAGTAGTGAGAGAATGGGCACAGCTGTCCCCTGTGCTTAGTGCTCTCAAGACAAAAAGAGCAGGGTAAAAGAACAGAGATGTTGGTGTGGGGCCGTGTGAGACCTATTTTATACAGGAGTGAAGAAAGGCCTTTCTGATAAAGTGAAGACAGCAGAAATGAGGAGGTGGGGAAGAGGTGTGTGTGTGTGTGTGTGTGTGTGTGTGTGTGTGTGTGTGTGTGAGAGAGAGAGAGAGAGAGAGAGAGAGAGAGGAGCAAGAGCTCTCCAGGCAGAGGGAAAGGCAAGAACTGTTGAGGAAGAGAATGGAAGCAGCTAGGCAGTGAGCACATGTAGGTCGAGGGTGGGGGAAGGGTTTGAGACCAGATCATGCAGGCCTTACAGCCTGTCATAACGTGTCTGCACTCGTCTCCAAGCACAAGTAGAAGCAAATCATGTTGAGCAAAGGAGTGCAAAGGTCTCAGTCATGTTATTCAAAAGAGCCAATTAGCTGCCCTGTAGAGAACAGACAGAAAAAACAGTTATAAGGCTCCTACAATGCAGCAGGTGAGACCACAGTTCAGGGAGTGGTCGTGGCCGAGATGTATACATTATATGAAGCCAAAGTCAGCAGATTTACTGATAGAGCAGACATGGGTGTGAAGGAAAGGGATTCAATGCTGACTCCACGGTGTTTGGCCCGAGTAACTAGATGAAGGGAGTTGCCACCCATGAGCATGGGGAAGAGTGAGGGAGGAGTAGGCTTTGAGGACAGAATCAAGAGATCTATTTCAAATGAATGGCACAACAATCATGCCAGCATTCATATTGTGATCTTGCAGTACTCTTTCCCACGTTTGCTGACCAGAAGTATGGGGCAGGAAATGGACCATAGGATCCTGGGGTATTTGAAAATACTAGCTAGCAAGGAAGCTTTCAAAGACGATTAGGGTCTGGTCCCAAGGACTAATGCCAGTTAGAAGGGAGGGATAATGATGGGATAAGGATGGGATAATGATCTGGGAATGTAGCTTAGTGGTGGAGCACTTGCTTAGCATGTAGAAGGCCCTAGGTCCAGTAAAAAATCAAAAGAAAGAAAGAGAGAAGAAAGAAAGAAGAATATGTAAGCATTAATAAGGATAAAACTGCAATGAATTGCAATGTCATCAAATGTGTTTAAATCCATGTGTTTATGATGATGCTAAAATAGATATTTTAATTGGTGCTTGTTGGAGAATGATGGCAAACCAACTCAGTATTGAGAAAAATGATTGATAGTAAAGGGAAAGAATAAGCATTTATTCTGCCTTTTATGTGCAAACTATACCTAGGATAATCAAATAGTATTTGAGGGGGCATTTTTCTTTAATAATCTTCCAGCTAATGAATTAAGAAGAATGGTAGAATTTGAATCTCACACCATCTTAATGAGGTAATGGGTCCAGGCAATGAGCATAAACTGCTCTGAATATGATAAAAAAAGAGACATTATTTTCCTCTCAATAGAAGGATCTGTCTCTACCTCTAGAATCCAAATTCCAATTTTCAGATAATTCAGAGGAGGTTGTGACATACCAAACAATACTGTGGGGTGCATTCAGTGAGATCCAAAGAAAGGATAACACCATAAGACAAATGACCTAGTTTCCACAAATAAATTGCCAAGAAAAGGGAATGGGAGGGAGAATCTAGAGATTAAAAGACTTACAGATATATTAATCACACTGTGCAGACCTTATTTGAATTCTGATTCAAGCTTCCAAAAAATTATGAGGTAGATGGATAATGGAACATTGACTGGCTATTAGATGATGTTAAGAAATTGTCTTTTTTTTTAATGAGGACAATGAGGGCATGATGATGTTTAAAAATGAGGACTTGTCTTTTAGAGATGCAAACTAAAAAAAAGATATATATGGAATGATGCAACATGTATGTCTGGGAAAGATAATATGGGGTGGAGAATGGAAACAAGATTGGTCCTGAGTGAATAGTCACCAAGCCTGTGGGATGGGTGGGGGAGTTGCTACACCAGTCTGTCTATGGACTTTTGTGGATGTTTGAAATCCCTTATTATAAGGAGTAAGTCAAAGATAAAATATAGGAAAGAAAAGGAGGAAGGAAGGAAAGAAGAAAAGAAAGCAAAGAGAAAGGCAGGGAGGGAGAAAGGGAAGGAAGGGGAATTTTGTTTGGGACACCTTACAGTGAGGAGGTAGTTTGCTATCCAGGTGGAGGTGTTGCATAGGTAGTTGAGTCTGTGGGAAGGAAGTTCAGGAGTGTTAAGGCTAGAGACAAAAATTAAAAAATCTTAAATTTTTATAAATTTATAAATGAAGAGCCAGGGATGGCCCATGTCTGTAAACTCAGTGATTCAGGAGGCCGAGGCAGGAAGATCACTAGTTCAGGGCCAGCCAACTTAGCAAGACCCTGGCAACCTAGCAACACCCTGTGTGGTTCTCTCTAATCCTCAGCCACTTTAATTTTATTGATTTTATTTTGAGACAGGATCTCACTATCTTGCTTAGGTCCTCACTAGGTTGCAGAGGCTGGCTTTGAACTGGTAAGCCAACAAGGGAGGGAGAGAAGCGGGAGGGTCACCCTGGGGACCAACCAAGTGGGAGAGCATGCTATGAAGGATGGGCACACTCAAGTGCCAAGTGCTGCACACAGTCAAGTGCATGCTGGATGAAGAGGGGCTGTTACCTTTGGCAGCCATCATTTACTTGGGTTAAAAAAAGTTTGTGGTGGTTGGGCTGGGGATGTGACTCAAGTGGTAGTGCACTCGCCTGGCATGCATGCGGCCTGGGTTCAATTCTCAGCACCACATACAAACAAAGATGTTGTGTCCACCAAATAATAAAAAGTAAATATTAAAAATTTCTCCCTCTCTCTCTCCCTCTCTCTTTAAAAAAAAGTTTGCAGTGTGGGTGGGAAGAAAAACCCAAGTGGCATGGATTCTAGAAGACAGGAGATGAGAGGCAGTTGAGTGTTTAGGGGAGATTTGCAATACAGAGGCAGCGGTGAGAGCCATGTGAGGTCAACAGAGTCGTTTTATTTTAAGTGGGAGAAATTATTCTTATGGGAATGATGGAGTGTGGGGCAGAGAGAAATGATGTGGGAGAGAGGGCAACTAGTGATTGGATTTCCCTGTTCATCCAGAACATCCTGAAACAGGTCACAATGCGGTCAACTCAATTGCATTTGGTGTCATGACACACATATTTCACTGTCAGAAGCCTGAATATTGCCCCCATGGTCTCCCCATGGAGATGTAGGTTTGATGGCCATGTGTTTATTCTGGAAGCTGCATCCACAATGAGGCAATGGGGTTGAGGCCCCATAGGTTCAGGGCTCACAGATCAGCACAGGGCACTCTGTGAAAGCCCATGCCAGCCCAGGCTGGGGTCATCTGGAGATACTTTATTGGGCCCTTTGCACAAGTTCTTGGCAAATTCCTCACCTCCACTCACTGGTGGCACCGAGAAGCAATTGATGACTTCTGGTGCCAACAGGAGTGTGTGCCCACTGTTCTAGCAGCGTCCTCATGGCTCAGGCCATGCTCTTGCTATGCTCCTCCATAGCTGTCCACACTGAGAACAGAGTGAAGAAGTGAGGTCATTTCACACAGACCACACACTGGTTTCAGTGTTTAGCCGAGATGTGGGGTGGACAGTGGGACAGATGGGCCTGAAGTTCAGAGAGAAGATCAGGCTGGAAACAGGCAGTGGGGAATTTTTAGACCGCAGCCAGGTAGTGAGCACAGGGAGGAGGGGAGGGCAGGTAGAGAAGAGGGTAGGCAGCTGCAAGGCACTTGAGTGAGGAGACTCACCTGTGTGAAATACTGCTGGCAGGTCACCTCAGGGGAGGACTCTCAATGGCCCCTGAGATTTGCAATGTGGAGTCATTTAATGAACTCCATAGAAGCAGTTGTGGCAGAGTCATGAGAATGAAACTGATTGAAGTGAGTTTGAGAAAGAATGAGAGGAAAAGATGTGGAGTCTGAGTATGAATAAGTGCTTTGAAGAGGATGGATATAATATGGTGGTGAGAGGAGGCTTGAGGTTTGGGGTCAAGGTTTTTATTTTTCTATGGGGAAGATTTTCATACACATATATGATGATTATAAAGATGATTCAGTGAAAAGACAAAAAATTGTTCCTGAAGGAGAGACAGAGAAAAATTGATGAAGTAATGTGGTTGAGTAGGTACAGGACAGGATCAAGGGTGTGTGATGGGGAATACACCTAGGAGCACACCCCACTCATCCTTTCTACTAGGAGGAACAGGGGCTATGATACAGTTGCACATAGTTGCAGTGATCCTTGAAGATTTTTTTTTTTACTTTGTATCAGGAATTGAACTCCAAAGCCCTAATCACTGAGCCACATCTCCAGCCCTTTTTAATATTTTATTTAGACGCTGGGTCTCTCTGAGTTGCTTAGGGCCTCACTAAGTTGCTGAGGCTGACTTTGAGCTCCTGATCTTCGTGCCTCAGCCACTGGGCTTACAGGCGTATGCCACTGAACCTGGCTGAAAGTGTGGTTTTAAAACTGGGGGTTTTGTTCTCAAAGGCCCAGAAGATTTTTCTCAGGTCTGAAAATGTATTATCTCAAAAACAAATGTCATTATAATTGTATCTTTGACTCTTCCCTATTCTTCACATTCCACATCCAGATAAGTCATTAGGTGATGTGATTCCACCTGCCCCAGGGGTCTTGTCTGTAGTTCCCTGGCTTTCCTTAGCTCAGTAGCATGAAAGGGCTCCTGCTCAGCATCTGGCTGACCTGATCTAGCAAATACTTGATGCCTGTTTGGGGAGATTGTGAGCAAGTGATGTAATCTGTTTCCCTCCTAAACTCAGGTAAACTCGGGATAATAATGGTACTTACCCTCTCAGTCCATTAAAAAGATTAAAATAAGTAATGGTGCCCAGTGTTCTGCACGTGGTGGGCATCAAGTTTGAGTGGTCTATATTTTTATCAGCCCTCACTCTGCATTTCAGGTTGAATTTGCATAGTGTGAATTTCTACTCTAGAATTTCTGATGCGTCCTGTAGGTCCCCCAACTCTCCTGCCTGGCATCCTTGCCCTTCCTTGTATTTTAGATTCAGAACAAACCCGCCATTCACTAACCCATATATTTCCATTTGCTTTTACAAATTTACCGAAGATACTGTTTCTCACATCTTAACCTGGAGAAATCGTGCACACTCTCCAGGCTTCATTGCAAAATATTGCAGTATTTCCCCTGACCACTCTTCCTATGCCTGGCTGGTCCCTTCTTGCCTTGTCCCTTATTTCTAAGTTTGCCTCTTAGTTCTAAGTTTGCCTGTCTGTACTCCCATGGGACTATGTGCTCCTCGGGAGCAGGATGACTGTTTAGTTCCTGTCTTTATTTTTTTGGTGCCTTGAACTAGTACCAGGACAAATCAAAGCTTGGAGGAATGAAGGGGTTAGTTATTTCCTCCTTGATATCCATCTCTTTCCCAGCTCTTTGTGATGCACATTGAATTACCTGTTGATGATCTATCTTCTCCATCATGCCATGAATGCACCGAGAGATGAGATGTTCGTTTTATTCCCCCCCCCCAGAAATAACGATCCTAACACACAGCAGTGTCTATAAATGTTTATGCATAAAATAGAATGAATGAACCCTCCTCCTGGGCCACAATCTTCCTCACCCGGCCACCACCCCAAATGCAGGTGGGCATCCCCGCAGATATAGCGGTGGCCTCCAGGAGGCGCCCGCCTCTCGGAGGTGCAGGGAACAGCAGGCGCCCCTTCCTGGAAGGCGAGCGGGTTAGTTACAGCTGCACCAGCCCTGAGCAAAGAGATGGGGACCTGACGATTGACACACCGCTTCCCCCATGGATGTGCAACTTGCCTCAGGGATGCATCTCCTTTCTGTTCTTCTGGGCCATGGTGCAAACATTTAAGGAATGTTAATTGAGGGTGGGTTGTGGGAGGCTGCCATCTTCCCGTGCTCCTTGGGAGATGCTAAGCCTCTGCTGCTGGCTGTGACAGCTACAATATGCGCACATACAGAATGTTCTTTATCTGTCATCAGATGATAACAACAAGTGCGTTGCATGTCTAGCACTATCCTATGTTCTTTATACATCAACTGAAAGGCACATAATAAGATAAAAAAAGTATAAATTCCCATCTTGTTAGAAAAATTAGATGCAGTGGGATTGAATTCCTCACAATATGGCCCAATTAGCAATAGCTGAGGCAAGGTTAGAACCCCGGCAGTCTGTACCTGAGTGTGCAACAGGCTCCCAGCTATCCACAGCCACCTGCTGTCTAGCCGAGGGACCACTGAGCTGTCTTGCCAGCTAGGACCCAGATAGCCAGACAACAATTTTAAAGGCCTACTATGTTCCAAGTGGCTTGCTTTGCATTGAGTATCAGCAGGTAAACAAGTGACCCTTCCTGGAACATTCAGACTGATAGGGGAGACCAAAATGTTGGGAGAGTGATGTGGCCAGTGGGAATGATGGGCAGAGCAGTAAGTGCCTGGGAAGGAGCCAGAAAAGGAGGTACCAGCCTTTTCACTGCCTTCCCAGGCAGCCCACTTGGGTTCCTCCCACCAATAGTGCATTATAGTTATACATAATATTGGGCATCATTTGACATGATTATACAAGCATGAAATATAGTTGGCGCTAATTCCATCTCTAGGCTTTTCCTCTGCCTGTCCCTTTCCTGTTTCCTTTCCTCTGTTCTACTGGTCTTCTACTTATTTATATTTTTTTTGATTAGCACTTTAGTGCTTTATGGATATACATAAAGGTGAAATTCACTGTGGTATATATGATATTTTGGTCAATTTCATTCTGGTGTTCCTCCCTTTTCCCATTCATTCTCCCCCCACCCAATCCCTTTATTCTATTTCACTGATCTCACTTCTATTTTTATGGGGTCCCCTCACTATTTTATTTTTCTATTTTTTGGGAGCTTGTGAGCAAGTGATATAATCTGCCTCCCCCCTTTGGTAAAACCAGGATGATAATAATAGCTTCCATATTTGAGAGATAACATTTGACCCTTGATTTTCTGAGTCTGGCTTATTTCACTGAGTATGAAGACCTAGTTTTATCCACTAACCAGAAAATGCTATAATTTCATTCTTGTTTATAATGGCCGAGTAAAACTCCATTGTGCACATATAATACATTTTCTCTATCCAGCCATCTATTGACAGGCATCTGGGCCGGTTTCATAAGTTGGCTATTGTGATCTGTGTTTCCTTAAACATTGATGAGGCTATACCACTATAATATGCTGACATTAATTCTTTTGTTTAGATACTAAAGAATGGGACAACTGGGCCATATGGTGGTTCCACTTCTAGATTTTTGAGGAATCTCCATACTGTTTTCCAAAGTGATTGTACTAATTTGCAGTCCCACCAACAATGTATGAATGTAACTTTTCCCCTATACCCTTACCAGAATTTATTATTATTTGTATTCTTGATAATGGCCATTGTGACTCGAGTAAGAAGAAATCTCAGTGTAATATTGATTTGTATTTTCATGATTGATAGAGTTGTTGAACATTTTTCCATGTGTTTTTTGGTAATTTGTCCTTCTTCTTTTGAGAAGTTTCTGTTTAGTTCTTTTCCCCATTTATGAATTTTTTGTGTTATTAAGTTTTTTGAGTTCTTTATGCATTCTGGATATTAATCTTCTGATTGAGACATTAGTGGCAAAGGTCTTCTCCCATTCTGTAGTCTTTCTCATTGTTCTGGCTTGTTTGCTGGGCAGTACCTTTTTAATTTGATGCCATCTTACTTATTGAGGTGGTTTTATTTCTTGTGCATTAGGAGCCTTGATAAGAAAGTTGGTGCCTGTACTAAGATGTTGGAGTGTTGAGCCTACATTTTCTTCTAGGAGTTGGAGAGTTTCTGGTCTAATTCCTAAGTGTTTGATTTACTTGAAGTGGACTTTTGTGCAGAGTGGGAGATGCAATTTTTACCCCAGTCTTGTTATTTACCTTCTTTTTGGCAACTGGTGCTCTGGTCTTTGTGCTGGAAACCTGTCTGTTCCCTAGTCCTCTAGGGCTTTGGTAAGCCCTCAGTCTCTACCAGTCTAGTCTTTTTTTAAATATTTATTTTTTAGTTATTGGAGGACACAACATCTTTTTTTAAAAGAAAATCTTTTTTTAAAGAAAGAGAGAGAGAGAGAGAGAGAGAGAGAGAGAGAGAGAGAGAGAGAGAGAGAAAGGAGAGAAAGAATTTTAATATTTATTTTTTAGTTTTTGGTGGACACAATATCTTTTTTTGTATGTGGTGCTGAGGATCGAACCCAGGCTGCACACATGCCAGGCGAGCGCGCTACCACTTGAGCCATATCCCCAGCCCTACCAGTCCAGTCTTGTCCCCAAGTCCTTGCATGGTAGATAGGATTCTTGTCCTTGGTGATCAACTTATTTTGTACTTCCTTCCTGCTTAGATTTCTGAATAACAGGGACTGTGCTTCTCTTGCTTATTGGACTGTTACCAATTAGACCCCTCACCCCCGTTTTCCCATGCTTTCCCATCCCCATGTTGGCCCCATCATCAACAGTATGAGTTTGCCTGATCCTCCACTAGGCTCTGCATTTCTAGGCCTTGGCCCAGCTTTCCCATCTATTCTACCTCTGAAGCCCTCCTTACCTTCTGGCTTAATCACACCTATGTCTCCCCTCCAACAACTGCTGGTGTCTACAAGACCAACAGACTCTAGACCCTCCTTTTCCTCTGACAGTTTCTCAGGCAAAAGAAGTCAAGTCTACCCAGGGTCACTCAGGACTAAAAATAAGAGTCCACAGCTGCCCAGGGTCCCTAGGGACATCTCAGCCCCAGGGCAGGGTAGCAGCTTTTCTTTACCTCTCACAGACTGGGAAGTTGAGGCTTGTTATTGGCTGTTCTAGAGGTGAGCTTTTCAGCCACAGAACTGCTGTTACAATGGACTGGGTGATGCTTGCCTCTGGACTCTACCGTCTAGATGCCAGAGGTACCCTACCCTCAGTTGTGGTGGTGAAACTATCTCAACATTGCAAGTCATCCCATTACCACTTACACAGAACATAGGGTTAGGGGGTCAAGTGGCACTAGAGAAAGGATCATGTCACAGTGACATCCCAGCAGAACTCCATGAAAGGGACATCCTTTCTGTAGCAGGGGTTGAAATGACCCAAGGAACAGGAAATGCTGACTGAGAGGGTCTCCTTGCAAGTGGAGCTCCATCTTTGGGGACCTGAAGCCCTCTATGTCACAGGCATTTCCCTATTTCTGATTCCGTTCATCTCGTCCCACGTGGGTTTCACCTCCTCGCCTTCTGAGAAATCACAGCATTCATGTCAAGGAGTCTCAAGATTTTTCTAGTCACTGAGTCACAAAAATTGTTGTGGGTAAAGATTTCAAGAGAAGGTGGCTGAGAACCAAACAAGATGTTCTGAACCCCCTTGAGTTCTCCTTTCCTTTCTACCCACGATTAGGAGTAGATGAGCACATACAGATGCTTCCAGACCTGTGCAGATCAACCCATCTTAAATTTATTTACTTATTTTTAATTTTTTTATTAGTTGTTGATGGATCTTTATTTTATTTACTTATCTATTTATATATGATGCCTCACACATGCTAGGTAAGTGTGCTACCACTGAGCCCCAGCCCCAGTGCCCCCATCTTAAATTTAAAATACCCTAAGTTGAAAATGCATGTCATGCACCTGACTTACTGACCTTCACAGTTTGGCAACACAGTCCATTGCAGGGTGGGGGCTGTTCCCCCATGATTGCTTGGTTACTGGGAGCTGGGGCTCACTGCCGCTGCCCAAATTGCAAGTCTGTTGTAGTGCATATCGATGGACCAAGAGAAGATCAAATTAAAAAATTGCAGTACCTTTTCTGCTGAATACATATTACTTTTATATCATTGTAAAGTAATATATATATATATATATATATATATATATATATATTTATTTATTTATTTATATTTATACATTGGGTCCTATGGACTGGGAGGTCACAGTCCTCTCTCTGCCTCTTCAAGGGGCTTTGGACAAGTCACTCATCTCCATACTAAAATCACACAGTCCCTTTGAGCTCTTGTCCCCTTGGGCCCCCTTTGGTTGTTGGAAGAACATACAGATGTTGAGGTGACCCATCATGAGATGCTATCTTAGCATCAGGCTAGTGATTGACAGAACTGGGTTGCAAAACTAATGTGCCACCCAGGGGAGCTGGGAGGGGAAGTGTCACCAGGTGCCATGCCCTGTGAGTACACATACCCTTTGCTGGCTTTTGACAGGAAGGAGCCTCAAGATTTCTGTAGTGGCCTCTGCCTTTCCAGGTATTGTATAACATCATTTTCCTCTATGCCAAGAAGGAGGAATGGAAGAAGGCTGAAGAACAACTCGCACTGGCCACCAACATGAAGTCTGAGCCCAGACACTCCAAAACTGACAAGGCGATGGAAAGCATCTGGGTAGGTGTGTTGGGGAGGGGAGTTTTCCACAGTTCTCACTGTGTTAGTGCTGTCTGTGTCTGGGCAGCCCTGCTCCACACTCAGCATGAGGCCATTTAAGCTCTTGATTCTGGGCCTAGAAGCCAAGGACAAGAGCACAGGGTGGCAGAGCCCTTGAATCCCTTGTAGTGGGAATCCTTGGCAGCCTGGCACCCCTGGGTGGTAGGATGTTAGAGGCTGAGCAGTGCTGTGAGGGCATAGGCTGTGTGCTTTTGAGTCTTAGCAGCCTGGCATAGAGCCAGGTACAAAATGGCCTCCACAAAACATCTTGATTACAGGAATAAATGGGAAAAGTAAATGATAGTCTGAGCACATTGGGAATGAAGTTTTAAATAGGATTTTTTTGGTGGTACAGGTACTGGGGATTTAATCCCGGAGCACTTTGCCACTGAGCTATATCCCCCAGCATTTTCTTTCTATTCTTTTCTTTTTTTTTTTTTAAATTTTGAGACAGCATCTCCCAAGTTGTTTAGAAACTCTCCTTTTCCTCTAATACACCAGTCTGCTGCTGGCTTTGCTTCCTTTCCCATCCCAGATACAATCTAGCTTGATCTCTTGAACCCTTTACTTGCTGGTTCCTCAACTTTTCTGTCTCCTTGTAAATAGCTGTGCTAGATGACATCCCTGGCTGGATCAGCTTTCTGTCCTTCACCTGGGATGCTCAGGGGAGCTGCAGTTCACACAGTTGATGGGTTATTGCCAGGCTGGACTGGCTACCTGACTTGTGGAGTGCAGTGTGAAATGAACATCTAGGTCTCTAGTTTAAAAACTTCAAGAATTTCAAAATGGTGACAGCAAGTTATTAAACCAAGTGAGGAACACTTTTAAGCATGGGTTATTGTGCTTGATCATAAGTGTGGCCCCCACCTTCACACAGCATCCAGGACTATGCATGTGATCATCCTGGAGTCTCAGAACTGCCAACTCCTCTGCCCTCCCTATGGGCCTGCCACCACTTCTGTCCTTAGTTTTCCCTCACCACCCCCACCTCACATGCATGTTGGCAGGCCCTCTCATGTGGAAGGGAAAGATTGGGGTTCCCACCATGTGAAAGCCACCAGGAGCAATGTGGCATTGAAGCCAGATTTGAAGATAGGTAGGTAGTGTAATTAGGTTAAATCAGGTCTAATATCGAGTAAAATCAAAAATGAAGGCCAGAATGAAGGTCATATTGAGAATGGAGCCCAGAAAAGCAGAGCAGCACTTGGGGAAATTGAAATGTTAATGTTCCCAAGCCCAGAGCCTACATTCTAACACTGCAAGATAACAGAACAAAGGACAGGAATGCTGACAGGAATTCAGGAAAGCTGAATGGAGACCTTAGCTATAAAAAGAGGGAAGACCTCTCCCTTCCATGGATTTTACCTCTTAGGTCCCCTTCTTCCTCTGGGAGAAGTCTTTTCTGCTGTCCTTTAATAAAGCTTCTACTTTCTACTCTAAACTTTCCTCTGTGTGCTTCTCTGGTGTTATATTTCTGCATCTGGGAAGTAAGGACTTGTCACTGGTAAACAGCAGTAACAGCATGGTAGACAAGGACCCAGAATCTCTGTTATCAGTGGTCCCTTCTGTGGCTGGGTCTTCAGCTGCACATAGTATGATAAAACTACCCAGCTTTTTGAGAAGCAAAAGTCGCTTGGCTAATCTCTGATAATCCCTTTTTTACTTGAACTTCATCATTCTCTTTCTGTGGGGAGGAGTGGGAAAGGATTTTGTTCCCCTTGCTCAGTGCTAGCCCCAGGCTCCCTGGGCATGCCCCACTATTTCTTTGGGTCCTGGTCTCAAAGGTAAGGTTACCGAGGCACTGAGTTGAGACACACAGTTAAAAAGCTAGTCAGATTCTTGCATTTGAATCCAAGGATCTGATCCTTCAACACCTGAAGTAGGACAGTCCCCAAACTTCTCCTATTGACAGGATCCCCTACCTAGACTCCAAACTGGCCAAAGTGGTGAAAACATCACTCAGAACCCCTTAAAAAGGGCCTCCTCCAACAAAGAGTGACTTCCAAGCATTTCTCCCTGAAAAAAGAAGGCCAGAAGCCCCTGGACCCAAGGTGGGACTTCCTACATGGCTTAAAGTGTTGTGCATTGATATCAATATCCACAGGTTCAGGAAGGGAGCTGGAAATAATGAGGATAACCACTTCTCCACAACTGCCCCCCACAAGGCCCTTTCCAGTACCAGGTCTGTAGCATCCAACTTTCAAAATATTCCCCATTCCTTATGCAGATCGCCATGGTGGTGGTGGTATGGCATACTTTTAAAAAATAATAATTGTTAGAGTTATACTCTGCAATATTAATGGGGGAATCAAAATGGCACTTGTGGATCTTTCTTCAACTAATATGGTGGGTGGTGGCAGTGTTAGATAAAACAAGACTGAATGTGAATGATTGCTCTGTCTTGCTGATAGGTGTATGTGAGCTTGCTGTATTATTTTACCTATGTTTGCATTTATCTGAGTTTCTCTGTAGTAAAAGATTTTTAGCAGACTGTGGTGGCATGTGCCTCTAATCTCAGTGATTTGGGAGGCTGAGGTGGGAATGTGAGTTCAAAGCCAGGTTCAGCGAGATCCTGTCTCAAAGTAAGATATAAAAATGGCTTGGGATGTGGCTCAGTGGTTAAGCACATCTGGGTTTAATCCCCAGTACCAAAAAAAAAAAAAAGAAAGAAAAAATATTCTTAGAAATAGGCATGAAAATGGAGGACAGTAAACTCAAGAGCTCTGTGCATATTAGAGTGAGGGTGGGTAACATCTCTGCTTTTCTAAACCTTGCAGTGATAGTTTATTCCAAAAACAATGGGTTTCTGTTTCTAGTTTTTCTGCTCTGAGCTCCAGCTACAGAAGTACTAGGCAGTCACCACTCATGAAGGTATGGGTCCCAGCTTTGCTGGGCCCTTCATCCAAGCTTCTAAATAATTAAAACTCCAATCTCATCCCTTTGTTCTCCAGCTCCAGAAGCAAGACTGCTTCTTACAGTATGTTGCTTTTCTTGATATTCCCCTTTTGCCTTTTCAATTTCCAGTACCTGCCTAACCAATTGCCTAGATTAAATTTATTGTTGAAATAACTGGTGTGGTTCCTGTATTCCTAGCTTGATCTGCCTGATGCATGCCCTCAGAAGCACCACCTAAGAAACACATTAGGGTGTAGCTGTACCTTGTTTGCCTGCTCCAAAGATCCCAATCTCAGAATCCTGCCAGAAGCTCTACCAAGTCAACTTCTATGGTAGAGAACTTGCTGGTCACAGGAGAATCCCCTAATATAAATCAATGTTTATAAGCAGAAGAGGAGGGTTTAATTTGTAAAAACCAGTAGGGACTCTAAATCTTTCCATCCCAATCAAAGCTGTGAGAACCAGTTAGCATCAGAACCAGTCAGATGTCCCCCAAATTGCTGTCTCTCCAGCAGCTTTCCTGTCACCAAGGAAACCACACATTGGTGCACAGGGTCCCCAGGAACCAGAAGGTAACCGAGTTGCCTGGTGTGTTTGTCATTATCAACTCTGCCAAAGCTCAGTATCTTTTGCAAGAATGATTCTCCTGCCCCAAACCCCTGCTGTCTTCTGTTTCCCAAACTGAGAATACTTCCACTTTCAAGAAAGACATGTGCTGGCAGGCATGACAGGCAATGACAGGAGTCACTTGTTTACTCAACACCAAATAAGGCAGATTATTTTCTGCATTGGCCTTGGGACTGGCCCACACAAATTGGATGAATTGAACAATAGGAATGGGTTGTCTCATAGTTCTAAAGGCTAGACATCTGAAATTGCCATGTTGGTAGGGCTGATTTCTTTTGAGGGTTCTGAGGGAAGGATTTTCCTGAGTTTGTAGATGGCTGTCTTCTTAGTCCTGTGGGATTCTTCCTGTCTGTGTGTCTGTCTCCATATTTCCCCTTGTTGTAGGGACACCAGTCATATTGGATTAAGGTTCATACCAGTTTTGCTTGTTTGTTTACTTTTACTCTTCATTTTTACTTAATCATCTCTCTAAAGACCTTCCATGCAAATAAGGTCACATTCTGAGAAACTGGGGTAGGACCTCAATGTGAAATTTTGGTGAACATAATTGAGTGAGGAATTAATATTCCTGAGAATTGAGGGTAGAGCATTCTCCAATCCCTCAGATAAAAAAAAGTCTTCTGGATAGACAAGAAAATCCTTCTCAGTAGAAAAGTGTTGGATTTCTTTGAGTCAAGTCCTGAGTAAATTTATTCTAAGGTCTCCAAAACAGGAAGATAAAATAAAAACAAAAAGGAGTTATCATTGAAGGAGATGTGCTTTGCTAGCTTCTAGTGGCAGCAAGAACAGTGTAGTTCCAGTGGCCAAGGTCACCCTGGCTGCCTTCTTCAGGGGGCATCAGGGGTAGCGGCAGAGGCAGAGCAGGTTCTGAAACCAGAAATACACAAGCATCTTTGAATGATGTTCATGCTACAGATTTTTTTTTCAATACTGGCAACTATGAAAAATTTTTTTAGGGAGTTTTGCTTGCAAATTTTGCTGACAATGAAGTTCTGTAGGAAAGAAAGTTTAATGGAACTTATTAGGTAAGTTAGTGGGGGGCTGTTTTGTACATCTCCTTGTCTTGGACAATGGACTACCCAAAGAAATGGAGTGGTCAAAGAACCAGGTAGGTGATATCATTTAACTCTCCCCAAAGGGTTTTTCTTAGCTTCTTCTTTTCAATCCTGACCACCTTAATAATTTGCCAGCAGTGATGTTTGTGTATCCTCTCCCTCAAACTCGTTTGTTGAAGCCTTAATCTCTAATGTGGCTGTATTTGGTGAAAATTTCTTGACAGAAGTAATTAAGGTTAAGTGGGTCATGAAGGTAAGGCCCTGATCCTAGGAGACTGGTACCCTTATAAAAAGAGATAACGGGGAGTTCTTTTTGCTTTTCTCTCTCTTTTTGTCTGAGGATGCACAAGGAAAAGGACATGTGAAGGCATGGCAAAAAGGCAGCCCTCTACAAACCAGGAAAAGTCCTCCCCAGAAACCAAATTTGTTAACACTTCAAGTTTGGACTTCCCAGCCCCCAAAATTGTGAGCAATAAATTTTTGTTGTTTAAGCCACCCAGTGTATAGTATTTTGGGGTTTGTACTAATGCAATTAATGGACTAATGCAATTAATTTAAGTTATGTCTTCCCCATTAGAAGGCAGAAACCATGCATCTCTATTTCCTCAAATACCACCATGCCTGGCATAGTAGCTCTCATATGGCAGGCACTCAATATTTGTTAAATGAACCAATGATTAGAAAATCAATGAGGGCATGGTAAGTATTATTATACTTATTTTCATGTGGAGAAAATTGACAGCTATGAAAACACAGTTAATACTCATAATCTTGGGACACAAATGTATTTCCTAAACTAAAATTAATTGAAAGTGGACCAGGGCTATATAACATCCTCATACACAAAACACATTAAGACTTGTTTTAGTTGCTGAGGGAGGAGGGTTGTATTATCCTCTTCTGTCTAGTGTTCTTTCTCTAATCATGAGCAGGGATTTGCCAATTTGCCAACCCATATCTGGTTCCTCATAATTAATGCTCTCAGAGTCAGCAGATACATATAAAGCTAGAGGAGTTTTTTTTTTTTTTTTTTTTTTTTTTTTTTTGCTAAAGGCAAGGTGAGGTACATCAGAGGATGAGTATTTGGCATCTCTGAGAGACCTCACAGGGTGGCACCACTACTGTCCAGGGCCCTGCAGGTTTAAGAACTGGATTTTTAGAAGACTGAGTGCAGATCCATCTCTCAGCTTTAATTAATTAAGCATGAAGAGCTGATGCATGAAACCAGCATGTCAATTTATTGATTCACAAGAGGACTGGAACTGCCTCTGTGTCTGGAATGCCTGTCTCTTCTCACATCATCTTCCACTGAAGACAAACCTCTAAGGAAGGTAAATATCAGAAAGTTGCTCAGTGAGCATGAAATCCAGATGAAGGGAACTGGATGGCTCAAATGTTTAATGGCAGTGAACTACCATTTTTCCTTTATAAATATTCTTTCTAATGGCAAAAATAATTCAAAACCATTGTCTGGGGCTCTTTCTGCAGAGGGCATTTCTTCAATAGGTATTTTCCTCACAGTGACAGAAGCTGACTAAAATACCATCTTTTACAAATAGGTAACTGAAAATCATCTCATACAACTCACATATGGCTCTGATTCTGAACTTAAAGTATTTGTGGGTTTGTACTAGCCAGCTTTATGCAGCCCATAAGGGCTTCAACTATTTTAAGAAAGGAATGGTCATCAAAACTCTCCAGGGCTGTGGCTGTGGCTCAGCAGTAAAGTGCTTGCCTTGCACACATGAGGCATTGGGTTCTATCCTCAGCACCACATAAAAATAAACAAAATAAAGGTAAAATAGGTAGAAGAAAATTTATATTAAAAAAAAGCTCTCCAGATTCTCCAGAGTTTCTTGCATGAAGCAGATGGGACTGTTTATACACAATTATTTACAAAAGCAAAAGACAAAGTCATTGGTTAGAGTAAGAATCTCTGAGTTTTTAATTTTGTTTTTATTATTATTTATTAATTTGTTCTAATTAGTTATACTTGACAGCAGAATGCATTTTGATTCACAATACACAAATGAAGCACAACTTTTTATTTCTCTGATTGTACACAAAGTAGAGTCACACCATTTGTGTGTTCATACACGTACCTAGGGTAATGATGTTCATCTTATTCCACCATATTTTCTACCCCTGTGCCCCCTCCCTTTTTCTCCCTCCTCTTTGCCCTATCCAAAGTTTCTCCATTCCTCCCATGCTTCCCCCCACCCCCATTATGGATCAGCATTCACTTATCAGAGAAAACATTTGGTCTTTGTTTTTTGGGGATTGGCTTATTTCACTTAGCATAATATTCTCCAACTCCATCCACGGAGCATGCCAGAAGCAAGGTGCAGGCCTCACCCACAGGGTCTCTCAAGCACGGCTGCCGTCTTTACTTCCTCTAAGCCCCTGTCCCACTAGCACCTCCGTGGGGCAGGCAGCTGGCCAGCTCAGCCGGCTCCACACCCTGAAGCACCACGTGGTCCCAGGCACCCAGGCAGCTGCCCGGCAAGGCCACAGCATGGCCAGATGGTGCTGCCCACAATGCCACAAGGCCACTCTGTGCCATATTCCAACTGAAGTCACTTCTCCTGCATCTCTGCAGTAGTTGGGAACTGAGCCTGACGATCATCCAGATAAAGCCTCCCATGTTTTTCTACAGAATCCATGAAAATCATTTTTGTTTTACTCAACCCCAGGAAGATGGCTTTTCCTGTGAGTTTCTTTTAGAGGACTTCAGTTCAGAACACAATTTGCTCGATTTTCCTTGGGCAATTCACTGAAGACTCTCTCAGCTGAGCAAGCCATTTCTTAATTCTACCTGGGCCACAGGAGTCACATTCTGAGCAAATAATGTGTTAGTGTTGTTGGGTGGAAACCTCAGCAGGGCAGTGTCCTCCACACACGAAGGCTGTGGTCTCTCGAGAGTGGACCTTGAGCACGCTCATGCTTGCTTTCTCTCTCTCTCTCTCTCTCTCTCTCTCTCTCTCTCTCTCTCTCTCTCTCTCTCTTTCTCTCTCTCAGCTCTACTTCTTTCCTGAACCCAGAAGGGAAAGAGACCAAAGTTTGGAGCTCGGTGCCGGGGAAGGACTGCTGTTGGCCATTACCTGGTGGGATCCGGAAGGCAGACTCTTTACCAGACCCTCTGTGTTGGAGGAGGACTTCCGTGGAGCTGCTTAACTGGAGACAAACTCTCTGATGTGTTGCAGCTGATGTAATGGCAATTTGGAGAACAAATGTAAAAAGAAAATTAAAAATTAAAATGAATAAAAACAAACACAGAACGGTGAGTGAGGCTAGACACAGCGCATATAGGTGAACAGACAGCGGACAGTGGGCACCCGAGGGTCACCCACCTTGAAGACGGTTTTCCACCTGATACTCGTTCTTTTAAGTGGTGAATCTATTGCAGAAATCAGTGTGGTGCCACCCCTTCATCCCCGTTTCAAATGAAAACTGGGGGTTCTGATCACAACACAGTCTGGGCTGCTTTTTAAACCCTACTTTGGGACAAAGGTCCAAAGGAGTGAGCTTATACCTTAATGCAATCTGCTTTTGCTATCGTCAAAAGCAAACGTCCTCTGAATGTATTTAAAAACTACATCCAGAGTGAGTCTTGGCTTTTCTTCCCCCATCCTTTGGTTCCCCATATTCTATTTCACCACTGGTAACACAACCACACCAAAAGCAACAGAAAAGACAAACAGCAGACAAAGAGACCACCCAGGAAGTCATGAGGGTGGGAAGTGTGGAGTGCCACTCTGCAGGTGAACTCTCCCAGTGAGAGGGCTTCAGCAGCAAGGCTACAGAGAGAGGGGACAGGAGCTCCTGGAAGGGGTCATCAGCAGTCCCTAAGTGATGTGTCATCAGCACAGCTTAAGTCCTTTTTTAAAAAAAATATTCATTCTTAAGTTTTAGGTGGATACAATACTTTACATTTATGTGGTACTGAGGATCGAACCCAGTGCCTCAGGCATGCTAGGCGAGTGTGCTGCCACTGAGCCACAACCCAGCCCCACAGCTTAAATCCTTTAGGACAGTGTTCTGACAACTTTGGGGTTTGGGGAGGAGCACATTTAAAGTGTCAGTGCTCAGACTGAAGCACACCACAGACACTGTGTCCATTGGGACGGGAGGCTGCCTGGCTGAGCCAAGGTCGTGTAATTACCCTGACAGGAAGAAGGCTCAGTGACTGATGATAAAACTCATGTAAGAAGAAAGAAAACAAAGACTCATCCGTGCACACAAGCGTACACACACATGCGTGCACATTTCCCATGAGAGCACTCACAGCCACAGGAACCAACTTCATCTGGACGTTGTGTGCAGCTGCCTGACATACTTGTGGACAGACCTCGAGGACTGCTGGTTAGCGAAGCAAGCTGGTTAGTGGCCACAGGGAGACAGCTGAATGGACAAGGAACGTGAACAGCAACAGGCATTGTGATTAGTTATCACGTGTCTACTGGAGAGGAGGAGCCCAGCCTGCCACAGTGCCAAGCGTCTTCTACGTCAGCTCTCCTTAGGAGTGGGGGAGAGGCAGCCGGCCAGCACACCAAGGGATGGAGGCAGGGGAGGGAAAAAAAACAGAGTGAGAAGAGCAGCACTTATGATGCCATGCAGGGTCCTAAAGAACGTCGCTCTGCCTTTATTAGCCCCAAGGCAAGAGCTGGCACGCCACCACCTGGATTAGTCCTGTGCTGAGACCAACCCTCTGCCTGCTCAGGAAAACTCTTGCCATGCAAGCGAACCAAGCCAGCCCCAGAGAAGCATCCCACGCGGGCCGCACCAGCACCGGAGCACTCAAGCCCGTCCACTCGCAACACTCCTAAGCTCCATGCCAGCAGTCCGCAAACGAGGATCCACTGTCAACCAGCAAGAGAGTGCACAGCACGCAGTGCTGTGCCAGCCCTGCAGGATGTCCCGCACCTGCAGCACTATGCCTGTGACAGGGCCCCAGTCCCCACACAAGCTCTACATAGCTTATGTGGGTTAGATCTCCAGCCCAGGCAGGAAAGGCAAGGTCCTGCAATCAGACACACCGTGCTTAAAGGTGTCCTGTGAGAAGTCACAAACAGAAACTTTTTTTCCTTGCTGGTAGATTTAAAAATATATATATATTTATTTTTTAGTTTTTAGGTGGACACAAAATTCTTATTTTATTTTTATGTGGTAAAGAGAATTGAACCCAGTGCCTAACGCATGCTAGGCGAGCATGCTACCACTGAGCCACATCCCCAGCCCTTGCTGGTAGATTTTATTGTCAACTCTTACTGCCCCAGTTTGGGGTAGGGAGAGAAATTACTAAAAGGAGGAGCCCCACATCATCACACCAGGCTAGGACTGTTAGGACTTCCTGACCAGAGTTTTGTATCGACCCAATGAGAAAGAAGACTCTCGTTAGGTTAATGCTAAGAAATTAAACTCAGGTAGGGCAAGTGAAGTCTGCAGCTTCAGAATCCCAACGCAGAGTGGACCATCCCAAACAGTGCAGCCCATCCTGTCCAAAAGGGACCTGCAGAGCAGGGGCCAGCCTCCTGTCCATAGCTGGGAGAGGCACTGACTGGAGAAGGCCAGTTAGGGTACAGAGGCAATGCAGGTCACTCTTCACAAGCTCTCCCCACACACATGCAAACCCTGCCTTGTCTCTCCACCTCCCGAGTCAGAGTCTCTGACCCAGTGTAATCCTGCTTAGAGTTCCTCCTTCGGTACAGGACGGCCACGATCATGGTGACCCACAACCACAGCAGTGATTATGCCCACCACCACACATACTAGGAACAGTGGCAGACTCTCTGGAGAGAGAAGACGACAGCGGTGAGGACTCTGAAGGGAGGAAGGCAGCTCCCTATGCAGATGGGCCTGGCCCACGAGCCAGGCACCACCTTCCCTGTCCACTCAGCTGTCACCCAGCCAGACACCGGTACCCAACTGAGGATACGCAAACGCTGGCTATAAAGAACCAACTACAGAACTGAGCACTTCTGATCCCTGGTCCTAAAACCAAAGCAAGACTGAGAGGTGGACTTTATCATTCTACTCAAAGTAAACATGAATTTCCTGCTTATTTGAAAAGAAAAGGGGGAAATATTTGTACTGCTTTTAGAAATGTCAAATTTTTGTTGCTAGAAGACATCAGAACAGCATTGATTTTTTTCTTTCCCACTGTCCTCTTCAACTAGCCACCATCAATTCAGGTTCTGTACAATCAACACTGAAAAGCCAATATCCCTAGGATCAGTCCACAGGCTCCTAATGGGGGAATCAGTGACACAGCCAGACAATGGGCAGTTCCCAGCAGCCAGGGCTGGGGGGTGGGCCACAGGTCCACAAACACAGGCAGAACAGCTGTCTGGCTAAAGCCTTCCCTCCAAACACAACCAACAGGTCACTCTTATTCCCAGTGGAGCCTGGGATAGAGGACGGCCACCACCGTGGAAACGCTGAATGGCCGAGTACCTTTCTCCACCACATACAGCCTGATTTGCCCAGGCTGGACAACGATATCCGGAGGGTTCTTGACGTTGCAGATGTAGGTGCCATTGTGAATGAACTGCACGTTTTCTATGTTGATGGACACATCTTTCTTGTCCAGGTCTCCAGCCCAGCTGATTCTGTCCTTAAACGGGGGGTAGTTGCCCAGGTACACTTGTCCTTCGGAGTAGTGGAAGAACTGCAATTGGAGCAAGAGCAGAGTGAGCCACACTCAGTGGCAGAATCCCCAGAGCCTGGATGGGCCATGGTGAGGTTCGACAGTAGTGCTTGCCTGGCATGGACGAGGCCCTGGTTTGATCCCCTTCACCACACATGACTCCACATGGAAGAAATGCCATGCCCACAACAGGTCTCAGATGTGAAACCCAAGCCAGAGGTGCCCACCTCTGGAGGCTGAGCTCCAGCCCCATCCTCCAGTGTCATCATGCTCTCCTCAGACCTGCTTTTGGCAGTGAACTTTCTCAAAGACCTTCAGACCCAGAACCATGGGAAGGGGACCGTCCCAGTGCTCAGATCTAAGCCAAGCAGCTGTGCTGGGGGCCTGTGCTCTCATTCCTCCTGGACAAGTGACGTGGTGCTGGGGACAGTGACTTGGCAGATAACCCTACCCACCTCCTGACCTCATAACCACCTCTACTCTGTGAGTGCTCATGTCCTGGCCTGGCATCAACAGTGTCCCTGTGCTTCAGACTTCTCACCTGATGGCCCACCACTTCACGGGTGGCTGCCCTGCCCTCCAAGCTTGTCACCTGCTGTAAACTTCTGCCTATTCATCTCATCTCTACCGAGGCTGCTGTCTGAACTCGTGCTGAAAGTGTCAAGAGGGGGCGAGCAGGAGGCCTTGGGAAGTGCGGGCTCCACCCTCGGGACAGGCCCATGACATGATAAGGGGTCCAACCAAAAGAGCACATGCTCCTGCCCCTCGGCCCTCTGCTATGGAGCTGGATGGCAAGAAGGCCCTCGCCAGGTGCTGGGCCCTTGATCTTGGTCTGCCCAGCCTCCATCAATAGGAAATAACCTTAGTTCCTTACATGTTATCCAGCACAAAATGGGCTCAGACAGAAAAGACTCACTCGAGCCACCAGCCTTGGAGCGGTCCTTGATCCCTGCCTTCTTCCAGGTGACTCCCACCCTGCTGCCGGATCTGCTGTTCCCTGTCCTGTCTCCACATTTCCATAGCAATACCTGAGTCATGCTCATCAGAGTGGCCTCTCAACTGGTCGACTCCAGTCTGAGTGGAGGCTAATCTACCTTCTAGGCTAAATGAGGGTTGGGGTTAGGGCTCAGTGGGAGAGCAGTTGCCCTGCAGGTGTGAGATCCTAGGTTCAATCCACAGCACCACCTAAAAATAAATAAGTAAATAACTAAAGGTATGGTACCCATCTACAACTAGAAAAATAAAAATAAAAATAAAATGGCTAAATGATCACCAACAAGCAGAAATAAAATAACTGTTAGTATTTCTATTTATCCAATATATACCCTGCATTTAAGCTGACCCAAATACTCATCAGAAACTGTGAAGGGTCTGAGGTTTTAACCTACTTGCAAACTAACAAATTTCCTGGTGGGGTGTGGGAGGGCAGTTCCGGGGAAGACTTCCTTCCATGAAGAAGACTCGGAGATGAGCCTTATTATGTAGGACGCAGCAGGAAGCTTTGACCTGCTCCCCTTGCCTCCAAGACCCCAGGGATGGCCCAGAGGGGCCTGGGTGGATGCTGCACATGCAGAGCCTGCATCACTGGCGAGGAATCCAAGACGGAGCCCAGATCTCTGTCTGTTGTCTGA
Source organism: Ictidomys tridecemlineatus (assembly GCF_052094955.1). NCBI lineage: Eukaryota > Metazoa > Chordata > Mammalia > Rodentia > Sciuridae > Ictidomys > Ictidomys tridecemlineatus. The sequence continues at coordinate 291,518 of NW_027525461.1, read as the reverse complement.
AACAGGGTCTTGCTGCAGTCCAGGCTGGTCCTGAACTGGCCAAGTGATCCCCTCCCTAGCCTTCCCAGCATCTGGGACTACAGGTGTGCCCTGCCACACCCAACCTCAAGTCCAAATCTTCAATAGTGGGCAAAAGGCAAGCCCAGCTCTCACCCCAAAGTCACAGCGTCTTTACTACACTGGGCAGTAAGCAAATGTTACCTCCCTCTAGAGGGGAACAGCATCGGTCTTCCAAAGCCAGTCACCTTACCAAGAAACTCCAGAACAAGGCAATGTGCACTGCTGCCAGCCACGCAGAAACAGGAGGAATGTGCACCTCTTCGACTGACACTCCCATGGCCACCCTGGAACTTCACCAGCAGAAACACAGCAATCTGCCCAAGGTCACAGGCCCTCCTGATGGAATTCAAGCCTAGCTTCGATGCCAAGGCTCGTGCTCTTCCATTACTGAATGCCTCTCAGGAATGGTCACGTCTTGCCTGCTCAAAGCCCTTCACTCCCTTCTTTGCCAGGCAATAAACAAACTCTCAACCCAGGAAAGAAGCCCTTCCAGCAAGAAGTCTGCCTCCCTTCCCACAGCATCTCTGCCCTTGCCTGGCATTTCTGGGCCAGCAGTGGTAGCAGCTCTGCGATGCTGCCCACAGCCGCCTTCTGCAGTGGGTTTTCTTGGCAGGTGTCCTGTATTGGACTGTGACCTTAGAAGAGAGGGGACAAGATGTGCCTCTCTGCACTCCTTAACACACAGCAGGAATCACATCTGTGAACTGAATTGATGAAGATGACCTAGTGAAAGACAGGAATAAAACAGTAAAAATTCACAAGAAAAACCAGGTCTCATTTTCAACCAGTATTTAAAAAGTTCAAGCTGCCAGTTGTAAGACAGGTCTATCTCCTCTCAAAACACCTGTTTTCACTGTATTCAGCTGGGGCATCTGGTGGTAAGGATGGCACAAGGCTAGAGCTCAGGAGGAGGGAAACAGAGCATGAAGGGATGAGGTGGGAAGGGAGCAGGCCAGAGCTCCACACAGACTGCTCCAGAGAGCACAGGAGCCAAGGGGGAAGGAGAAGCATGGAAGGGCAAGTGCGCGTCAGACGCGGGGACCCAGGTCCACAGACCAGGAGAGCCATCCAAGGTGTGCTGGGCCCTAACAAGGGCTACCTGGTCCCTGATTAAATGCATCCTAATATTTTAGAAATAAAGAATCCTTTAATCAGTAACTGCATTCTGTAGTTAACTGTGAGTATAAATTGATTAGGTAAAAATGTGAACCAGAAACAGCACATTCTTATTTGTGTGTGGGGGGGAGTACTGAGGATTGAACCCAGGGCTGCTCTACCACTGAGTTCTAGTCCAGGCTTCATTATACTTTGAGACAGATCTTGGTAAGTTGCTGAGGCTGGATTTGAATTCGTGATCCTCCTGCTTCAGCCTCCCAAGGAGTGCAGCACCTCACCAGCTCCAGCAATGCTCTTAACATTATGCCTTGGATTATGCAGGTCTTCTTCAACCCACACAACAGGGATAATTCCAGCACTGGGGTACTGCACGGTGGTTCCTTCCCCTTTCTCCTCCTCTGTCCCCCTCTCCTCTCTTTTGTAGCACTGTGTGTTGAACTCAGGAGCATTCAACCACTACGCTGCATGCCCAGCCCTTTTTATTTTATTTTGAGATAGGTCTCTCCAAACTGTCGCAGCTGGCCTTGAACTCATGATCCTCCTGTGCAGCTCCTGAGTGGCAGGATAGCAATGTGGCTGGACTGCTTTATTGTCTGTGGACTGAACAGCCCCCTGTTCAGAGAATAGCAAAGGGAAGGCCTCACAAGTTTGCTGCAGTCTGTTGAGAGAACACATGCATGGAGTCTGTCCTCCTGCGACGCTGATGGCTGCACCCCTCTCCCTGTCTAGAGCAACTGAATGACTCCATCCCTGGTCATTGAGACCTCTACATGGAGTCTTCTCTCACCCTTATAGCTACCTGAGGGGAAGCTCCTTGCAGACACCACTAGGCCATGCCTTCTGCACTCTGTCCCACCCAAAAGCACACCCACATGGCCCTGTGAGGAAGCTGAATGAATTTGACACCCTGACTCTACCTCATCCTTCCCCGCCTCCCACACAGGCCACTCAGAGGTCCTCCTTTTCTAAGTCCTGGAATCTGCAAACCAGGTTTAGGTTCCAGTGCAGGGCAACAGCTTTCACCTGGGGGACAGAGGTCATGGCTTTGGCAATACCACATGCAAAAATTAAGCCAATTGGCCAGACAGAATGGTGTTTTTCTTCCACTCGCTAGGATTATCTTGTATGTACTTGAAGTTTCCCCAAAGGAGACCCTGAGCAGCTCATGATCTATAGACAAGTGACTGGCAATCCTCTGTCCTTTCAGCAATGGCAGAGGGCATATTTTCAACACCAGAAGTTAAGTCCCGAGATCACGGACTTCGGCAACCCCAACAGCCAGCAGGCAGTCACTGCTGCCGGCCTTTCCATCGGAGCTCCAGGGGGAGGTGTGGGCACTTCTTGCTACATCAGGGCATGGCTGGGGGCACTGCCTGGTGAGATAGACCAGTGCCAGATCTTCCCTCTTCCTCTTCTCTGGAGCCCTAGGGCCATGGAGAGCTCCACCTTGTGATGGAACCCAAGCTCCTCTCACTCCATTGACGCAGGAACACGGGTCACATTCCCAGCACGTGGACTTTGCGATGTTCAAACCACGGTACTTCTGTGGGTGTTCTTACTTGATGGACTCTGTCCCTGCAAAGTGCTCACAACCTAAAATGTGTAGCACTGCTGAAGTAGGGGCGAAGTTCCAAGGATGTGTGACAGGACAACAGCAACACAACAAGGTGCATGGGGGTGGTGCCTTGAGGGCCCACTCCCCAGGTCCTCCTGATGACCTTCCTCCTCCAGCGCCCCACGTTGGGGCATCACCTCCACTTTACAGACCACTAGCCCAGGTCTAATAAGCACCCACCCTGCACCCGCCCAGTTTCTAACTAACCCCCCACACAGGCCCTGCCTGTTCCACCCTCAGCTGCCTCTCCAGGCGTCCAAAGGTGAGAGGAAAGCCGTGCTGGGACCTTTCCTGATGATCCTACATGCCTGTCCCACAGTCAGCCTGTGGGCTCAGGAGGAGGTGGGAAGGGAGCAAGGCGAATGCCTAAAACAGCCGAAATGGAAACCGGGCAAGTGTTTTTCAGGCACACCACAACCAGGGAACACAGTCAGCTCAGGCCACCCTGCAGGGAAGAGGACTTCACAACAGGGCTTGACCGTGGAGGAGCGTGGGAAGTGGGCACCAGGAGCAGGACAGACGCTGCTCATGTTCTCCTGGAGTACAGCCTGCAGCCTACAGCAAACCAGGACCACACTCATTCTGGAAAAGGGCAGTCGAAGAATGGACTGTCCTCACAGGACAGTAGGACAGAAGCCTGCGGCAGGCCTTGTGGGGCAGAGGGCACTCCTACCGACACTGTGGTGTCAGCCCCTTCGGGCTGGTAGCTCCAGGAGACGAACGTCAACCCACCAGTCACGTTAGTGGACTTGAACTTGCACACGGCAGCTTCCCTTGTGTCCCGTTTGCCGCAAAGATTTCTTTGGGTGTATATGCCTCCAAGGCTGACACACCAGCTGTCCCTGGAGAGAAGGAAAGCACAGGAGTGAGGCTTAGTGTGACTATCACGCCTACACTCACCAGGTGACACAGAAGACACAAGGAGGTAGACAGACACAGGAACTCACTGCTGTCACACCACACTGCAGAGCAGGGTGGTGCGCGCCCCTACGCCCAGCGACTCAGGAGGCCAGGGCAGGGCAAGCAAGCTCCACACACCCATGGAACCTGTCCCAAAACTAAAACTAATAAAGTAAAACAGGGGCTGGAATGTAGCTCAGTGGCAAAGCGTCTTCCTTGCATTCACAAAACCCTGGGTTTGACCGCCATTTCAAAACAAATATTCCACCAAAAAAATAAGAAGATTAAAAAAAAAAAGCAAAACAGAACTATACGTTTCTGGCAGGATATTCTAAAGATTTCCTACAGAGTAACTGCTGATGGTCTTAAGTTTTCAAAGGTTTTTTTTTTTTTTTTTTTGGTACTCTCTTTTTTAAATTTTTTGACAGCAGAATGCTTTACAATTCCTATTACACATATAGAGCACAATTTTTCATCTCTGTGTAAGTTTTATCAGTTTTACTAAACCTAATATTTATGTTTTCAGAACCAACAGACGTTTTAAAAGCAGTTGTAGGTTTACAGATTAAATAGGAAGTGGAGAATTCTCACAAATGTCCCCACTGGCTCCCGTTAGTCACGTTGTTCTCAGCTGGTCAGCAAGCCCATCACAGCATTGCTGACTAAAGCCCACAGCTCATGTGAGTGCCACTCTGTGTGTACTCTTTGGGTACGATGACATGTGTCCACTGTCACAGTGCCACACACAGTATCTCTACAGCTGGGCCCTGGTTCACTGCCCCCAAGTCCCTGGTGACCTTTCTCGGCCTGTTTCTACCTTTGCCAGATGCTCTACAGCTGGAACCAGTGTGTAGACTTTTCAGACGGCCCCTCTCAGCTGGCAAAGTTCACTTCAGCTCCCACATGGCCTCTGTGGCATGGTGTCCCTGGCGCATGGAGTTCCAGAATTCTCCTTCACCCACTGAGAGCCGGCAGCTGCCCCCGTGGCCTGTCTGCGGCAAAGTGAGGCACATCCTACTCCTCTAAGCAGCTCTCAGATTTGCACTGTGACCCCCAGAACTTTCTTCACCTACATTTAAAGCATTGGACTATATGTTTTAAGCTAAGAATTTTAGGGCCATATACGTTTGTTTCTAACCTTCACTTAGTTTGAGTCTGTTTTTTTGAGTGAAGATTCCCATTTTAGCAGCAATCCATAATAGTTCCTGCAGTGGCCTCTGATTTCAGATCCTGAGAACAGAGCTGTGTTCATGCAGCCAGTGATGGATGTTTTCGCTGCCATGTCCTGGGCTCAGCTAATGGAAAAGCTTCAGTGGGCAAAACACACGCTGGCACACTGAGCTCGGCTGCTCCTTGAGGCTCTTTAAAATTCTTAGCTTAAACTCACCCAGCCCTTCAAAATAAGATATTTTAAAACAAGCTGTTGGTAGTGAATATGTGCATTGTTCTGATGATTCTTAAAACATAACAGGCAGAAAAGGATCGATACTGTCACCAGGACTGATGGTCAGTTTCAGAGCCTTACTGAGGCATTAAGGATGATTCTGGCTAGAGAGAAGAGGGCACTCCCCCATTCCTCCCAACCATCTTCCAAATATTTATTCTCAGGACACAGTGGGCACTTTGGCTATTCTTTTAAATAAACTGATAGCCACACTACATCAAGCAGATTTTTTTCTGCTAAAAGAGGGTGGATTATTATTATAGGGAACAATAGATTATTATTTGTGATCCAAACATCAAAACAAGCCCTTCCTTCAGACTAAAAGCAAACAAAAGAAGTCCCTTGCTATTGTGGGTAAACAGAAAAGCAGGCCCGGGCACTGGAGTTCAGAACCAAGCAGGAAGCCAGGAGAGCCAGTTAACCAGTTCATGCAGGAAGAGGCTAGTTAGCAGCCCTGACTCACTCTGCCCTGTTGACTAGTTGTCTCCACAGAAAGCCGTGCAAGGAAAGCCAGGCTCTAAAGTCACAAACAAGTTTCCTAGGGATTCTTGAGCCAGATCAAGGCCTGGCTGCAGAGCTGTGGGCTCGAGGCCAAGCAGCCACGTTTACAGTTAATGATTTTGAGCAGAAATATTATCCAATATGCCTAACCGGCTTTAGGCACTCTAGGCCAGGCCTGACCTAGTTGTACCAAAGCTGGTTACTAGTTCGTGCCTTTCATATGAACCATCCCATCACTCTGGCTAATGGGAACACGCAGCTCTTGAAGCCAGGACTGAGTCCAAATCTAGACGATCGGCTAGTTCCAGGAAGAGAAAGGGACTCCGACCAGTGAGCCCACTTCCCTCATCCCCTGCTGACCATCGTCCTCCCCAAGGCGCTCTGGCTGCCCTGGCCATTTGCCCTGGCCATTAGTCAGCTCCTGGTTTCTGTGTTTACCTTCCCTTTTCTGGTGATCTGGCTAAGACTGGCCCTACCCCGGCCAGTCACCCAAATGGCCACACCTAAACCCAGGGTTTTCTGGCTCAGCATTGATGACAAATGGGCCAGACGGTGCTGTGTTGTAGGGGAGTGTGTGGAGCACAGTCAAGTGTCGGGAATGTGATGGTAGCCTTTCTTCTGCCCCAGGCTGTGACAGCCGCAGCTGGGTCCCAGTGCTCCAGACTCTGTGTCAGGGCCTGCATCCTCACCATTCCTCACAGTCAGGCTTTTTTACGTCTCCTCTGGCTTCCCAGTGTCCCTGACACCTGGTTCACTGATCCTGCTGCCAGGTCTGAAGCTAAAGCCCACCATCCCCCAGCCACCCAGCACACGCTCCCCAAGTCCTCCTGTATGCACTGCTTCCCTGCCCAGCCTCCAAAGCACACAGCCACAGGGTGGGCTTCACCCTCCACAGGCGGTCGCTGACCTCCAGGAGACCCTGCCTTTCTCACCTGGTGTGGGGACAACCTGTAACTCCTGCATACTAAGTGTGTGTCGGCTACTCCCAACAGCCCTGCCTCTCATGAAGGCTCCTAACACGCCCAGCAGTCTGTCCACATATCCCATCCACCCATCACTGCAGCCAGACCAGGGACAGTGCCTGGATCTAGCTGGCCAGACTCAGCTGCCCACCATCCTAATAAGCAAGCCAAGGATGTAAAAAGGAAAAGCGAATTTCACACAGCTTGATAGAACCAGGAGAAGCAGTTAAATTTCTCTGCCTGTCCCACAGATTTGTTTCTGTCTCACTGCAACAAAATCCAGTGACACCCACATGGAGATTCGCCAGGCTGTGCTGGCCAGAGAACATCAAGTTGAGCTTCCCTGGCACCAGGTAGGCCAGAGGGTACTTTTCCTGTTTTCATTCTAGGCATGAGGCAATCTGGGATGCAGATAAGTCCTTCCCAGCCCACATTCCTCCAAATCTCCACCTCTGCCAGCTTCTCCTTCTTACTACTGACTGACTTCCTGTTTCCCTAAGAAACCGAACACCGGGAAGGGAACTTCTCACACCTCCAAGCCACCTCTGCCCCCACAGCATCTGCTCACAGGTCCTGCCTTCCCGCCATGGGCAAGCAGGTCCTGCCTTCCCACCACGGGCAAGCCGGTAATCTCTGCAGAGCCACCTGCAGCTCCTCTGCCCTGCCACCCAAGGACGCCGATCCAGCAATTCTCCCTCTTGCCCCTGACCTTTCCTTTGGCTGTGAAATCACCACTGCCAGCCATTTAAGTGCCACATTCACACTCAATCCCAGTTTTAAGGGCAAAGCTCAATCCTGCAGCTGTGGCCCTTTCGTCCTCTATTTACAAATCTTAATAGAACTGTGTGCCCTGCTCACCGTGTCCAGTCTCCCATTTTCTCCTGAATGTGGATATTCAGCCTTCACCTCCAAGACCACACTGGCGACTACACTGGCGCTGTCCTTCTCAGGGGCTGCCGCGACCTCAAGGTGGTTAGATCAGGATTCGTTCTCAGCTCGTCTTACAGACCTACTTCTGGATCCCACTCCCCCTTGACTCTATTCCTATCCTATTGCCACTCCTTCCCTGCTCTCCCTGACCTCTTCTGTCCCTGTCATTGCCTGAGCACTAGTCAACACTCCTCTTCTCATTCACCCAGGCTCAGACTCCAAGCAGCTCCATATGCCAAGCACACGCTTCGCCCCTTACCAGTGTCACTTGGCTGCCTCAAACTCAGCTCCTGAGTCCCGCCCCTCAACGTTCCTTCCCACCCTCTTCTCCCTCAGCACATGGCAACCAGCCTTCTGGGGGCTGGGACCCTTCCCTGACTCCTCCTGCTCACCACAGCCTCCAAAACTGTGGGCAAAACAGATGATCTCTACTGAGACCCGTGACTAGAGCACAAAGCTCCCTTCCCCACCAAGTCATGGTCTTGCTCATAGACTGCTGCAGGGCCTTACCCACTGAGCACACTGGTATCTTACCCACTGGGCACGGTGGTCCACAGGGCCAGAGGAATGATGTGAGAGACACAAGTTGGATCCTGTCTCTGCTCAAGCTCTCCATGGCTCCCACATAGGGATGGGCTCAGTCCTTGCATTCTGTGGCCAAGTCTCGCAAACCTCTCAGACCCCATCTCCCACCATCCTACTCAGGCTCCAGCAACCACCTTGGTCACCTTGTGATAAAGGTGACCATTGACTAAGGTACCTCAGGACAGAGGATGCTGTGGATGGGGAGACTGGGATCCCTGGGACACTGTGACACTATGGGGGACAAGGAAGAGAATGCCTCAGGTAGGGAGGGTTCAGTCGGAACGCTTGCTTCAAGGTGCACATGGTTTCCATGCACCTCACTGTCTGCAGAATCCAAATGCCTTTTCCTCTCTCTCTTTGTGGTGCTCAGGATTGAACCCAGGGCCTCGTGCATGCTAGCAAGCACTCCACCACCATGCTATACCCCCAGCCTAGAATCCAAAGGACTTTGGCCAAGCTCACTGCAGCAGTTCCTGACCAAGTGCATGTGACTGTGAACAGCATCTGTTAGAGATGCTCTCCTGTGTGGGAAAGAGAAACTTCACACAGGTTTCCCCCTCAGCCTGCATTCCATGCAGCTCAAGCAAGGGATGATTTTCTTAAACAATTAGTAATGGTGCACTTTGTCCAGCCCCACCCTCACCTTCTTAAGTGACTGAGAGTATTATGGAAATACATAGTAAAAGTATTGTGGATTCAGGCAGCTCCCCTCAGAGGCATAAAAGGGAGGTTTTACAGGCTAATTAAAATGGTGAAAATGCAAACATAAAGAACACTGAGATATCCAGAAAGTACTGTTCTAGTCTACATTCCATGTCACTAAAGACTGGAACCCCAGTCTGAATAAGAACAGATTCTTTTCAAACCTAGGATTTGCAATTATGGCACAGTGGCCAAGAAGGCTGTGACATGATTTCAGCCTTGGCCCAGAAGCAAGCTTCCTGCTGACTTCTGGGAAAACCAACAGCCTAGGGAATGAAGTGAAATGAGAATTGACGGCCAGCTCTAGGTCCTCATTACACATAAGCCAACGTATGTAGGAGCCCCTGCGTGGTGACGTGGGTGGGCCTGCTTTATCCCTGGGCCTTCTCCCAGGAGCAGAAGTCTGCTGAGTCATACCAGAGTTTAAAGAGTAGGAACGAAATCAGAACCAAAAGGACCGTTCCCTTAGCGTTGTCCAGAGAACAGGGCTTCTAACATGCATCTCACCACTAAAAGGCAGCATGTAGTCAAAAGTAACAGTGCCGCTCAAGCCTGGACCCAGCCCAACCAACGACACCTACAAAGCCATCTGAGAAGCAGAAAACAGGTCCTCAGGACCAGCTGGCCGGGGTCATCCCTCCCATGGCCGACTGACATTCAGAGCTTGATGTTCCTACACGGTAGATGGAGACACAGGACATTTGAGAAAGAAAAAAGAATGAAGAAAAGACAGAATACAAAACAACGCCCATCATAACAAAGACAAAAGCAAATTTGGGAATGGTTCACCCAAGAGGCTACTTCCCGAGGTGGCCCATTTCAACATTCTGAATTATTAAAGTAACACAAAAGCAACGGTGGCGCCCAGCTCCCCACCGGGACGAGCTTCCTCCGAGTGATTCTAGCCCTCACACAGTGAAGTCACTGGAAATGTACTGAGCAGCATCGCTATGAAGAAATCACTGGGGCAGTCGAGGCTGGCCTGGCGCTCAGCTGGCTGGTCACTTTGTGGTAGCGTCCACCTGCAGCATGCAGATTTGTAAGATCCTTATCTTTATAATAGGTCCTGCTACTTCCTTGAAACTGAAAGAGGGTTTTGTTTGAAAAATTGTTTGAAGCACTTTGATGTAGTCAGGATATCTCCCCGAGCCACTGAGCAACTGTGGCCTGTCTATGTTCTCTCGCTATGCCATGACAGTCTGACACTGTGACATCTCCTAACAAGCACAGATGTGGCCTCTTAAAAGACACTAAAAGAGCAGAGTGAACAATGCACTGAGCACAGAGCTAGAGGAATGGCTCCCCGGGCCAGGGCAGGCCGGTGTGAGGGAACAGCCCGGCAGGCTCAATTCCCAGGTGGGGAGGGAGTACCCGGGGCTCACTTCACATCCACCCTGGAAGTGGGTCTCTCTCATGTGTACATTCACTTTAGGATAAAAACTTTTTAAAAGAGAAGGAAGACTGTAGTAAGGTGATGAGGGAACTCCCGTTAAATTCCAGAACATCCCAGGGAAAGCATGGAATCTGGCAGCCATGCTCCTCAGAGCTGGGCCACCCTGGGGCTGATGCAGGCTCCTCTCTGTTATTTCCAGCTCCCCAGGTGAATGGCACAAAGTAGGGGAGGCAACAAAAACACACTCCATCCCATGAGCCCTACACCTTAATAAACCAGCTTTTCACTGTCAGGAACACACTCCACTCCACTCTGTCTGAAATTATGCTGCAGGCCCAATCTTCAACCGACTTCCTCCAGCATCTGCCCTGAGCCCCCACCCTGAGCCCCCCCACATCCTGTGCTCCCCTGTTGGCTCACACTCTGCTGGAAGGACCAATGTCTGTGGCCATCAGAATGCAGGGACGGTGTCCCCGTTCACCGGTGTGTACACCCTTATTGCTGGATGAACACTGGACTTTTGCAATGTGTTCAACAAATATCTGTCTGAATTTTGGTAAAAGTAAATAAAAAAATTAAGGAGAATAAAAAAATCAAACAGCTCAGATAACTCAGCCCTAAGATAAGCTTCAGCCCCTGAGTGGCTCCAACCACTGCAAGCAGCACAGCATTCACAGCAATGACGCTGTGGGTCCAGGGAGGCACAGATGGTGCTCTCAGGGGACTCCCAAAGGGGAGTTCCCGCCTGCTATCTCACAGACAGGGTCACCACGCCAGGCCAACGCCTTCCCCATGATCTATGGCCAGCAGGCCACGTCCCCAGCCTCAAAGACCTTTCTGTTTCTGAAATGAGCAATATCCAAAAGGTCCTGAATAGGGCCAGTCATGGACTAATCAAGGTCCCTGAAAGCCCTGGTGTTCCTTCCTGGCCCTCGACATCTGCTCTGCTCTCTCTGGTGACTGATTCCCTTTCCTCAATCAGCCATTTATTCTTCCCACACAAGCTAGGACTCAGCCTCAGCCCCTGGGTCCTGACAGCCCAGTGGGGACAAACACCTCCAGTGCAGCCGCAGCGGCTGGGTCCTGGCCCTGACTGAGGGGCTGTTACGTGGGGTGGGGTTGCATGGAAGACTAGAGTCCACACATCAGTGCCAGAGTCGCTGGTGGTGCGGCCCGACATTCTGCACCAAGTACCTGAATATTTTCTCATCATAGCAGATGAAAATAAGACACTTTGGGTACAAAGTCAGACAATTTTACTTCTAATAAGCTGTAGCAGTCTGTCTTACCATCCGTGTCGAGTGCTCTGGGGCTTGTCTGATAGGTGACACATACTCCTACTTCACACTTCCCAGGGCTCGAGGGACTTAAAGACTCCTCAAGCTGAGAACCAATGCTGCACCTTCAACCTATGTCCCTGAGCTCACAGATGGTGGTTCACAGCGTGTTAGAGTGCTCAATACAAAATACCACCGCAGTGACAGAACAAGAGGCCGAAGGACACCTGGGCTGACAGTAACAGGGTTATGCCTCACCCCAAAATATGGCCCAAAAGAGAGGAAAAACCTTCAAACTGAAATCACTGAAAAGTAATGAGCCATTCTATGTGAGACCCCATAATGGCAGAGGCATCTCGACACCACAGACCAAATCCATGAAACACACAGCAGCAAGCGTGACCCCCATGGGGACACCACATTCTCTGGGGGGCCTGTGGGCAGGAAACTATGGGTCACCTCTGTGCCTTCCTCTCAATTTTGTTGTAAACTTTAAACTGCTCTAGAAGATAAAGTCTATTAAAAAGATTACTACTGCTGGGTCCCACTGCCACCTCTCCCCACTCTGACTGAATTGGTATGGAGTGTGGCACGGGAATTTGGACCTTTTAAAGGCCCTGGGGTGATTCGAAACACAGGACCACCCTCCAGCACACCAGTGAGATTTGGGGACCCGAAGCTCCTGCACAAGACCGCGCCTGGTGAGCAGGACAGGCTTGGACCTGAACTTCTAGAAGACCAAAGCAGTGCACTATGACCTTCTGAATCAGTAACTGTTTACCAGAGAACTAACAAAACCCTGCCATTTCAGAACCGCACTGGCATGCAGAGTTAGCCCAATGGCCACAGATTGGCTGGTGGCATCCTCCCCACACGGGGAGTGACTCAAATGGAGCTGGTCCGTTGCTGGGTTATCCTTGGGCTGGCTCTGGGTAAACCCCAGCTTACTGCTAACCTGTCTGTACCCATTTCTTATTTAAACCCAGGTGAAAAGCTCCCGCATGCCTTCCAGAGCCCATAGTCCTAAGCCAACACCAACAAGCCCCCAGTGTGTGCTCCTCTGGCCACATGACGCTGATTTCCACCCATCCCGAGGCCAGGCCTGCCTCTGGGACCCTCTGCCTGCCTGCTTGTTGAAGCCCCCAGCGGCCACCCCTTTGCCTCAGTACTCAGCACTCCCTGTACACACCATGGCTACCATCCACTGAAGCAAACTCCCTTTAGTTACCAGCTCCACAGTTAACCCTAACTCCTGTGGGACCCCCATCTCCAGGCCGGAGCCTGACTCGGCCTCTGTGCCCCAACAGCAGCTACGAATGACCAGACAGCTGTCAAACATTTAAAACAGATGACAGGCAGATATGAGGATCCCTATAACGTGAAGTTTCAGTTAATGAAACAGAAGCACCTATTTATGTTTTACTACAATAAACAATTTGCCCTCAAATGAGCCCCAAATCCCAGTGAAGTGCTCCTTTACTCCTAGGAAAACCTAGTAAAGGCATCCAAACTAATCAGCACCAATTTCTCACTGCCAGAAAGGGCTCCAAGCCTAAACACTCACACTTAGACATGAATTAAAACACGAAGAATGGAAACATCTGTCCCCCATCCTGTTGTGAGAAGGCTTCACCAGAACAAAAAGGATAATGAATGGGGGTGTGGTACATGCCTCTAATCCTAGCAACTGGGGAAGCTGAGGCAGGAGGCTCACAACTCCGAGGCCAGCTTCAGCAACTGAGCAAGACCCTGTCTCAAAATTTAAAATAATAATAATAATTTTTAAAAAAGGGCTGGGAATGTTGCTCAGTGGTAAAGTATCCTTGGATTCCATCCTCAATACCAAAAAAAAGGTTAAAAAAAAGAAGTCAATAAAACACCTCTTTATTGAATAGCTAATAAATGCTGGGTTCTATGGGGATGCAGCCTCATTAGCTACCACACATGGACACACACATGGGAATGTGTACTGAAAAGTGCTGTGTGTGTGCTGTGTGCAGTGTCTAGTCAAATGCAGAACACCGGAAAATGGCCTGTGGGAGAGAGGTTATGGACCTCCTGGTCGGTATCTGACATGTCGTTTATACCACTGTTTTCCCTGTGTAAGTCCCTCCTGCATCATCTCCCCTACAGTACCAAACAGACCATGTGCAGTTGAAGTCACATTCAATGGAGAGGTCAGGCTCCCTTTATGGAGATGCCCTTGATTTTATCTGGAATGTGGACAGAATCAAGACAGACTGGAAGGGCACTTTGCAGAAAGAGAAAAACATAAGTTGGTGTTTGCTTTTTAAAAGCAAATTATGTAGGTTAATTTGGCCGAAGAGAGAAAAGTTCTTAAGTTGAAGGGGAAGGCTTATATTGGATGAAGAGTTGGAAATGAAACACGGCTGGGGATTTTTAGGTGGGCAATACAGTAAAAGTGGAGTCTTTGGTTGAGATTGGCAGATACACAGAAAAAGGAGGAAAAGAAGAGGCACTTGGAATCAATCTTTTCTAAAAGCATTTTTGTTTATTTTATTACACCCTTGACAGTAGACAAATACAAAAGTGGTGGGAGTAACTCATCTATCAAAGACAACAGCACTCACAAAATCACACCGCATGAGTCGTGAGTCTGAGTCCGCCTTAGATATAGGATGTTTTGAAAAAAAAGCATCACAAAGGCCTGAAGTCTTTAACATAGTGAGTACTAAGGAATTCCACCTGATAGTTATCAAATGCTATATAAGTTACATTTTTCAACACCACAATCATTTTGATGGGAATCTTGCTGAGGAGTTTTGCTTTCTTCTGTCTTCATAAAAAGAACCAGTGTGACTACAATGTTTGGGGAGAAACAAGACATTTACATAGTTTCAAAACGTTCCCCACAAGATAGTCAGGAATTCCAAAGGAGAAAAAATAGTTCTTTCAGTGAAGAACGGGACAAGCAGCAGCATGGTTCTGCACATCATCCTACCTAGGACTCACCCACACAGGACTCACCCACCCAGGACTCACCATGTGGCTTCCTGCCAGTGCGGATGACCCAGAGAGCGTCCACACCCGCCCAGCGTCCACCTACCACATAAAAGACAATGAAAAATTCTAAAGACAAGGAGGAAGCATCACAGACTAAAGGTGAGGAAAGAGCTGGGGGGTGGGAGCAGGAGGAGGAGGCACGTGCTCGGGACTTGCAGCACCTGAGCTGAGCAGCATGTTAGTCCGCACCATGCTCCAGGATCATTTCCTGACTCCCATCATGACCCTGTGGTTACAAAGACCATGTCCTTAGTGTCCAGGAAGAACACGGCTCCTTTGCTCCTGAGCCAGGAGAAAGGGGAGAGAGGGAGGGAGAGACTGAGCCAGTGGGAAAAATGTTTATCTGCAGAATCCAAGTAAAGCACAGATGGTATTCTTTGCACTCTTTCACAACTTGTCTGTAAGTCTGAAATTAAATTGAAATCAAAAATAAGAAAAATAATGCATTTTTCCAATTAACCTTTACTTGGTAACCTGGAACTTATGTGGCCACCAGGAACATGCTGTAACCTAGTGATGCCTTCTAGGGTGGCTTGGCTCTGCAAGGTTGAGAGAGCCTTGAACTTTGTGGAAATGCTTTTAACTTTCTTACTCTCTGCAGCATTGGATCAGGTCAGCTGTGCTGTTCAGCAGCCCCTGACGCACCTCTGTAAGTTTCACTTTTTAAATTTGTCTGTTATTTATTTTTTAGTCAGGCACAGTGGTGCACACCTGTAACTCCAGAAACTCAGACAGCAGAGGTAAGAAGACCCCAAGTTCAAGGCCAGCCTGGGCAGCTCAGAAAGACCCTGTCTCAAAATAAAAAATAAGAAAGCTGGGAATGTAGCTCAGTGGTAAAGCGCCCTTTACCCAGTACCACAAAATAAACAAGTAAGTAAAACATTTGTAAAAAGTGTATTTTATTATTTTTTTTGATGAGGTCTGGCTAAATTCCTTAGGCTGGCCCCAAACTTGCCATCTTCCAGCCTCAACCTCCTAAGCAGCTGGGATTACAGGTGTGTACCACACAGACATCCTAAGTAAATTCTCTAATCTCTGCAGGTTTGGAATCAAATTCAGTGCATGTTCATTTTACAAATGAAAAAACTCTAGCCCAGAAAGGTTAATTTAATGAACAGGAATTGGATTTGAATAATTCCCAAGTTCTTTTTTATGTTATCATGCTAATATGACCAGTGCATAAAATAAGAGCTCACAGTCTCTCAGTGAAGAACTGTTAGCAGTAGCAGGGGCTTGGGGGGATGACTTCATCAGTGATCTCAGCTTCCCACTGGCCTGTTCTGTTTACTTTCTTCTGGTCAGATAAGTTTCTTCAGATCAGTCCAACTTTGGCCTATTTCAGGATTTCCCCCTAACCGACCTCTTAACAGAAACCTGGGATTCATAATCTCTGGGTATTTAGGGCCTACCCTGTGGCTGGAAGTATTGTGTTTCATACCCACCTTGTACACAGAGCTTGAAGTCTTCTTATATAATTTTGTTTTTTTGGGGGACTGGGGATTGAACTTAGAGACATTCAACCACTGAGCCATATCCCAGCCCTGTTTTGTATTTTATTTAGAGTTGCTTAGTGCCTTGCCATTGCTGAGGCTGGCTTTGAAGTCACAGTCCTCTTGCCTCAGCCTCCTGAGCCACTGGGATTATAGGTATGCACCACTGGACCAAGCCTTATATAGTATTTTTGATCTCCTGTGTTTTGACTGTGATGTGTCACTGGAGGTTTGATATACAATTTTCCATTTGTAGTGTCATTTTTGTGCTCAGCAAAACTTCGCATTTTGGGCATTTTGAATTTTCCCAAAGTTACACGTCATTTTTGTTGTCTCAGGCAGTGAGACAGTCTGTGTCTTCCATAGTTCAGGAAAAACTTTGAGATGTTTTTCAAAAAACTTACCTTACCAGTGGGGCAACTTTTGATGTGCAAAACAAATAATATTCATTAGAAGGTATATATACACACAAATAAACTCCCCTTCCACCATACTTGGGTTAAATCCAGGGGCTCTTTACCACTGAGCTACATCCCCAGCCCTTTTTATTTTCTAATTTACTTAGTGACTTTGTCCTGCTCAATTGCAAAGGCAAGAGCCCCTGCCCTGGATCTTTCATATATATTTGGATACAAGTGACTTATCAGACTTTTTATTTATTTGCAAATAAATATTTCCACTGTTTTATGGAAATTTTCTCCCGTTTTGTTGATATTTTGAAGCATGGAAGTTTTCAATTTAGATTTTAAGTTCTGTTGATCTGTTTTTTTTTCTTGCTTGCTCATGCTTTTGGTATTGTATCTAAGAAGTCATTGCCCAATATTACAAAATGTTGCTCCTATGTCTTCTAGTTATGGCTCTTAACAGTAGCATCTATGATCCACTGGAGTTAATTTTTGTTTTGTTTAATATAGTTTTGTTTTGGTACTTTATTTGATGTCTACAGTTTGCTTTTTTCACTTAATAATATGCCTTGGAGATCATTCCATGCCTCCACTAAACTTCCTGATTCCTTCTTCTTTCTTTGGGTGCTGTGGCATTCCCTTGAGGGCATATACCCTTAAATTTCTTAACAGGCTGGGTGAGGTAGCACACACCTGTAATCCCTGTGGCTTGGGAGGCTGAGGAAAGAGGTTGAGGAAGGAGGTTCAGGAGTTCAGAGCCAGCCTCAGCAATTTAGTGAGGCCCTTAAAATCTCACTAAGATTCAGTCACTAGAATAAAATATATATATATTTTTAAAGGGGTGAGGCTGGGGATATGGCTCAGTGGTTAAATGTCCCTGGGTTCAATTCCTGGTACCTACCCCCCCACAAAAAAAGTTGCTTGAGCAGCCCCTGTTGCTGGAAATTTTTGTAAATATTTGGGTTTTTGAAAATTATTTCAAAATGTCAACGTGGCGTGAAAAGTTATTCCTCGGGGCTGGGGTTGTGGCTCAGCAACAGAGTGCTTGCTTAACACGTGTGAGGCCCTGAGTTTGATACTCAATACCACATATAAATAAAGAAATTAAAGGAATTGTGTTCGACTTCAACTAAAAAATAAATATTAATATTTATTTATTCCATAATAACCTCCTCAAAATACAGTTTAAACCATTTGGCAGACTTGGTTGTTATAGATAGGTGGTTGTTGTAGACAGTTCTCTCATCCAGAGTCCTTTGGTTAGCCCCAGCCCTCTGGAGAATGGCCCTGAGGAATTCAAGAGGCTTCTTTTCTTTGAAGAATCCCGGGGAGTCAGAGGGCAGGACATCAGTTATCTGAAAGTGCCTGGGACTTATCTCTAGGGGAAGCAGCAGACATCTGCAACAAGATAGTAGCAGCAGATGTCTCGTTGCACAGCAGTGCCTGATATTCGGTTGGCCCAGCACCTGCAGCAGATGTGAACACTGCCAGGCACGGCTAGGGCCAGGGGCAGAGCCCTCTAAACATTCTGTTCGGACAGAAGCACCTTGTCCAGGGTGTAGCTGGGCAAGTCAGAACACCCAGATGGCCCAACAGGACTAGAATAAGGATGCTGGTGGAGTTGGAGTCAGAGCTGTCTTGGCGGTAGCCCCTCACTCCAGCTGCTTGGAGGGAGTCGATGGGGGCCCCTCTCTAGCAGGCTGTGCCCTTAAGGGATAAGACTCTGCCCCTGCTTGACTCCATGGGAAAAGCCCACAGTGTTGGGTTGCTAGTTTCAGGCCCCAGACCTACCCCTGCCAAGAAGTAGCAGGTGAACCCCTCAGCCATACCCCATGAGACTGCCACTTCTCAGAGAGCAAGCTCAGGCCAATGGAAGGGCATCCAGAGCTTTCTAGTGTCCCAGAGGTTCAGAAGCTCAGCTGGAGCCAAGGGCAAGCCCCACCCCCAGCGCTTCCCCTAGACAGCCTGAGCATCCTAGCCTTTCATGTCCTGGATACTATCTCCATCTCCTCTGACTTCCTATCACTGCAGGGGCAGATGGTCATACTAGGTCAAGGGACCATGATCCTACACCTCCTGGGAGGTAGTGGCCATAAATCTCAAACCCACTGGTTATCTAGGATTCACATGGCCAGTTGGTGAAGAAGCCTCTTTTCAGGCAGCAAGCTCCAGACATGGGTGAGGAGGAAAGGCTGCTTAGGACCCCAAGACCCTGAATTTTGTCTCAGCTCTGCCCTCTCCAGTCCCAGGACTAGGGCTTTTTGGTGGTTAATCCTCAGCTGGGCACTGGGGAGGGAAACCAGAATGGAGTGGGGGCCTGGTGGGGAAAGCCCTGGTGAATAGCATTACCATAATCACTGATATGGGGCCAGGCCACCCCCAATAAAAACAGAAGTCTCTGATCTAGAGCTCTCAGGACTTTGGTTCAATATGAGATAGAACATCTTTGTTGCAGAAAGAACTAGAACATTTTAGGGCCTATTTCCTGGGCTTCTGAGCCTCTGGTGCATCTATGGTAACTGGCTCAGCATTTCTTTGGTGTGAAAGGAAGGGAGATGATAGGGCCTGCTGTCAGCTGAGCTCTTGCTACAAGCCAGCCTGCCTGGGCCAGGATGGCCAACTCACTTCCTTAGGACTTCATCAACTGAGGCCCAGGAATCTTCTGAGACCCAGAACCCACTGCCAAGCCCACAGCCTGCCCACGTTTTCCCTTCCTTCCCTGCTTACCCCTGCAATGCTGCATGCAGGCATATGCAGTATCCCAGGCTGCCCTCTTCCCCCTAGCATCTTACATTTGTTCTGCTTCAGCAGGGGTCTAATGAGGACATGTTTAACTCTCTTAATTAGCAGCTTCCTTGGACCATTCCATCCATGTGGAGGTACCATATGTCAGTGTCATGAATAGACATAAGGCTGGGGGACTGGGAATTGATAGCTCTCAATCACTTGCTGAGTAGACCAGGGTGGGGTCATCCACTGCACCAGAGGGGGTGCTGGGGCTCCACCATGGGCAAAGCCATGGGTAGGGTATATGAGGGTGGTCACTGGTCCTCATCTGAGGGACACATCCCAGGCACCCAGAACACATGAGTGTTTCTGGCCAGAGAGGCAAGAGCTGAGTTTGGCACTTGATCTCGCCCACCTGCCTGAACATCTGTCCCTCCTCAGCACTTCTCTGTCCCCTGTTATTCCTCTCTTTCAGTCATGACTCATTTGGGCAGGTGACAAAGAAATCAATGAGGTAGTGGATACCAGAGTGCATGCCCAGTGTTCCTAGCTCCAGTAAAGGGAACAGTGAGGCCCTGCCCTCCTTCTCGGCCCTGCTGGAGGCTGAATCCATTGTTGCCCTAGTTGATTGGCTCTCTCTCCCTGTGAGCATGCTGGATCCTGCCTGACATTTCCCCAAGTAACTTGTCCTGGAGATCTCATTACATGCCAAGTGGATCGCCTAAGCCTTTAGCATTTGTGTCCCAGAAATGAGATTGGCAAGTTAATAATGTGGCCCTAAACACACTTTTCCCTGCTGGTATTGGAAGAGAATTACCAGGATTTGGGACAGGGTGCTAGTGGGAGGAGACAGTGCCTTACTAGGCCTTTAGAATAAAGCTTCATGAGTCCCTGGAGCTTCTACACTTCTGCAAAAAGCCCCAGCCTCAGTTTCCCCACCTGGTTTTTTTCCTCTTGCAACAGAGCTTTGATTTTACACTGAGAAACCCCATCTCCATGGGTCGGTGGAGGCTGGCTCTGACCCTGGCTCTGGCCACCCCAAGCCACAGTGACATGCTCAGGGAAAGGCCTATGACAGGCTGGGCCAGTCAAGGCACACCACCTGTGGCTTTAGCTGGAGCCATTCAGCTAGAGCATCCCCATGCATGGGGTCACTAGATGCAGGAAGGAGGGAATCTGGAGTTACTGCTAAACACCCATGGGTCAGGGATGGTGAAGAGCCAGGAGGCTGGTAGGCCGTGGAATGACTCACCCTGGAGTCAACACACAGGACTCACTTTTGCTTCAGGTAGTTTCTGTCACACGTGACCTGGAGTTCTGATCAAACACAAGATGACTTGGCTTGTACACCTGCACATTCTTGCTCCAGGATTCACCCACATGAGAGACTGTGAGGAATCCCCAGGGAGGATGACAACCTGGTCAAAGGATAGGCCTGGAGCAGAGTATGCTTGAGGATGGCTCCATTCTGTGCTCAGGGGTCTGCTGCTCATGCTGGGAGCCATGGACAGGGGAAGCTAACAGAAGATGATAAGCAGTGAAGCTGGAGGAGGTGGCCCAGCACCTTGCAATCCAGGCAGACAGCCCAGCCCAGTGGTGCCATTGTTTGGACTTTGAGTGTCACTGAGAGTCCCATGTGTTAGGGTTGGTCCCCAGCCCATGGCCCTATCCATAGGTAGTGGAACCTGTAGAGGGTGGGCCTAGTAGGCATTCCTAGGTTGATAGGAGTGTGCTCTTTAGGGAAGAGTGGGCCCCTGGTCTCTTCCTGTTTTCTTCCTGGCTGCCGTGAGGTAAGCAACTTCATTCCTGCCATGATGTGCTGCCCTGCCACAGGCCCAAAAGTAACAGGACCAGATGACCATGAACTAAAACCTCTGGAAACATGAATGTTCCCTCTTTTTACGGTAATTGTCTCACTTATTTTACCATAGTAACAGAAAGCTGGGTAGCTCAGGTGGGCTCAAACCACCTAAAACTATGGGCCCAGAGGAGGAGCCACCAGGCCTTCTAGCCAGCTGGGTTTTCAACATGCAACTATGCAGTTCATATCAAGGCTATTGACAGACACCTGAACTAATGTGTTCATGTGCTTTAGGAACTCATTAAATTAACAAAACAACTCCACTTTCAGGCCTTTCTGCTGGAAGATCAGGGCTGGGGTGCTGGCTGAGGCAGGGCATGATGGGCTGGTACTCTTGCCACTCATGATAAAACTATAGAGCTGTCCAAAATATAGGGCTGTGTGGGATGTGGGAAGGAGGGAATCCACCCAGAAGCTGATGGGAGAACTTACCAGGCTGGAGCATAAGGAAGTTCTTGCTGGTGTAGCAGGTGTGAAGGTGACCAAGTCATGTGAGTGCCTAAAGACAAATGGCTCTGTGTTACTTATCTTTTGCTGTGTAATGAGTTATCCCAGAACAAAAGTTTACTATTGAACGGTTTTGGGGGGACAGAAATCTGGAAGCAGAATGGTGGAGGACTCTTTCTCTGTGTGTCATGGGGATTCTTGCAGCTAAGAGAATGGCTAGGGCACCGTCCTCCCAAGTCTTGATGGGGGCTCAAAGACCATTTCCAAAACTGTACCCTAGCATGGCTAATGGCAAGATGCTTACAATCCTAGCCAAGTGAACCCATTCACAGAGTGGCTCATGATGGGGCAGGTGACCTCCCTCAAAGCAAATGACAAGAGGGAGAGAAGAAGTCAGAGAGGAAGAGAGGAGAGACAGAAAAAGGGAGAGGTAGCTAAAGACAGGGAGAAAGAGAGAGAAAGAGGGAGAGAAAGAAAGGAAGAAAGTAAAAAAGGAGAGGGAGAGCAAAGCAGAGAGAAAGAGCAAAGGTGGAGAGAGAGAAAGAGAGAGGGAGAAATGGAGACAGAGAGAGAGATATAGGAGAGAGACAAGGAGAGAAAAAGATGGAGAGAGAGAGAGAGAGAGAGAGAGAGAGAGAATATGACCACCACCAAGACAAGAGATACAGTGTGCTGTGTAACCTAAATCTGGCACCAGGGAGAGAGCCATGGCTTCTGCCATCCTCTGTTGGTCATAGAGATCCACCCTGTGCCATGCAGCAGGACAGGGGCAGAAGTTCCTGGAGGGCATATCACTGGGCCAACTTGGAGGCTCCAGGAAAAAATTAGTGCATAGATGGCCTGATATTTTCAATACAAGAAGATTCATAATCCATGGCAGGGTTTGGGGATAAATAAGTAAAGAAAACATAGAGAATATCTCTCCCAAATGAGGCAATTATTAAGTAAAAAAACCCCAAGAAGTTGTTCGGAGATTAATTACAACATATTACTCAGTGGTGAGCAATGTATGCAAAGAAACATCCCCTACACACTGAAACCTGATTCATGAGGAGGGGATGAATCAAGAAGACTGTGCTGTGTGTGTGCACACATGTGTGTGCACACATGTGTGTGCATCTGGCTTCTGTGAGAGAACAAATTTTGACTCTTCACAGTGGGATGTTGATGGGTAATTTCTAAATCTGAAAAGAAAAGGCAAAAGCAGAAGCAGCATTGCTATTGAGAAGTAAATATTAAAAGAACCAGTCTAAATACCAGGAGAAGGATGGAGAATGTAAGGAGCTACAGAAGAGGAGATGGGTTCCATCCCAAGCACTACAGAACTATCTGATCATCCAAACTGTGCCCATTTATGACTTTGTTTAGAACAAACCACAAATGAAATTTTAATCACCAAAAAAACAAAACCCAAAGCACCCAAGCTGCCTTCCGTGCCCAGCTCCCTGGAGCCTGGGTGGTAGCCCAGACAGCCAGGTCTCTTCCTGGGTCTAGGCCCCCCAATGTCCTCTTTCCCTTCCTGCAGGTGCCCTTGGTCTTTATGCTCTTTCCTGGCCCTCAGCTTGCTCCCCTGGCCTGCCACTAAAAAGGTTTCCCTCTACAAGGTGGGGAGGAGCCTAAGAAAGAGAGGGAGCCAGCTAGGCAAGCAGAACCTCACCATCAGCCCACACTGGCCTCTGGTTTCAGAAGCTGAGGGGCTTGGTCCCCTGGCTGGGAGGCAAGGAACAGGCTGTGCCATCCTTCCACACTCCTCACCCACCACCCACCTGCCACTCACCCACATGTGAGTGCAGCCACCTCTGCTGTCATTAGTAATTGAGAAAACTCCACCAAGTGCCTGGCCAGGGAGTGCAGTGGGAACCGCTGGGCTGCTTGGGTTGCTGCTGGGGCAGGTGGGCCAGGTCGATGAGCCCCAATCCCACACAGGCCCCTGGTGGTGCCCCAAGACCTTCATGAGGGATTAGAGACAGCTTTCTTGGGCAAGAGAGGTGTGTCTACAGCTAGGGCACTGTGCCTGGAGGGAAAAGTGCAGACACCCCATCTTGCCCCCCAAACACACAGCTTATTCTGGAGACATTGATCCTAGCATCTCACTGATGGGGAAAGAGGCACACAGAGGTGAAGTAACTTATCCCAGCACACAGAGCAAAAATCTGAATTAGAACCTGCACACAGATGTTCCCATCAGGACACAGAGTACCAGGCAAAGCCCTTCAGACCCTCTTCTGAGGAGGCAGGAGAGCAACACCCTGGGGACATGTGCTAGGGATCTAAGAGGTAGATTGTCTCCCCTGCAGCCTGAGCTGGCTCTGAGGCCCTGAAGGGTTGGCTCCAGGAGGCCCATGGCTCTAGTGAGATGTTGAGGAAGAGGCCAAGGGGCACCAGCTTTACCCTCTCAAGCATCCCAGAGTCTGGGGATGGGGGGTTGGACTGAAGCTGTCAGCTTTCCCATGAGTACCTGGGGGGGAGACAGACAGGAATCTGGACACTGCTAGTGTCTTTTGCAACTAGTTGCTCTCTGTTCAGGTCCCCTGGAGCCCCTATATCTCCCCACCTGGCTCTGCCCCCTCTGCTGTCAACTTAGGTACCCTCTTTCCTTAAGGGACAGGCAAATGTCTCCAATCCTCAGTGGGAAGGGGTCCTCAAAGTTATGTCTACACCTGGACTTGGGTGAGAGTTCCACCTTTTTCCTGGCTCTCTGTGTGTGCAATGCCTGCCCAAGCCTGTGGCAGTCATGTGTCCCCTGGAGAGCCTTGCTCATGTCTGCCTGGGGAAGTGACATTTTAGAAGGACAGTTCTGGGTGCTTTCACTATGGTCCTATTTCCTTAACACCCTTGACAGAATTCCACTGGGTGGCTTGGCTAAGAGGCTGACCCATGAACAGGTGCTCAGTGCGCAGGTGCAAGCCCTCTGCCCACCATCTTTTTCCTGGGCCCTGCCTGGTACTAAACACCTGCTCATCCACACTTCACTTACTGGGGATTTTCTGCATGTCCAAGAGACTTCATATGTAGTTGCATATCTAATGTCTGCCAAACCTTATGAGGAAAGCAGGTTCCAAGTGAGAGCTGGTGGTCAGCTTTCTCAGAGGTTACTGTAGACCCACCCCAAGGGGGTCCTAAACACTCAATGCACACCTCCTTGCATGAGGGGCCTGGCAGCTGGGCTGTATCTAGTCAGGATATGTTGGGCTGTCCCTTGGCCTCAGCAGGAAGCCATCATGCAAAGCATGTGGTAGAGTCTCTTTCCCTGCTGCCTTTTTGTTTGGTCCACAGCCCAGATGCACTAGGGTAATATGACAGGTTGCTGAGAGACCCAAGGAATTATGCACATATGGCATGTAAGATATTGGTGTACATTTTTTGGTACCAAGAATTGGACACAGGGGTTTCTCACCACTGAACCACATCCCCAGATATTTTATATATTTTATTTAGAGATAGGGCCTCACTAAGTTGCTGAGGCTGGCTTTGAACTCACAATCCTCCTGCTTCAGCCTCCTGAGCTGCTGGGATCACAGGTGTGTGCCACCATGCCAAGGGACATAGGTGTATTGAAAGCTGTTCATGGAGAAAGCCCAGGGTAGCAAGTTGGACAGGCAGTGACCCCTCCCCCTGCCCCAGTATACCTCATGCAAATCTTTCTTTTTTATACCTTGTCCAATGGCAGCTGAAAAACAAGAGGAAATTTTCATCTCCATGGTGCCCCCGACACAGGCCGGTCATCCAGGGAGAGGGGTTTACTTGTCAGGCCACAGCAGTGACATCATTAGAGTCCTTCATCTGCTTTTATTCTTTTATGACAAGCATCCAAAAAAGCTTCTGTCCTAGGTTGTGTGCAAAAAAACCCCAAACAAACAAAAACAAACAAACAAACAAAAAACAGCTCATTCTGAGAATTCTGGTCTGCCTTATATACCCTGTGTGAGAGTCAGTGTCCCTCAGGATGGCATTTACCTGGACATTCTTGTCTGGGCTTAATGTGACTTGGGAATAGACTGGGACACTTCAGGGACATGGTTTTTCACTGTCCTCCATTTCTTTAAAGATGACACACCTCCATCCTCTTCTCCATTGTTGATTACCTTCTTCCATCTTGATCTGGAACTGGGGAAATGGGTCCCAGAGGATCTACAGCCACCTACTCTCTGCAAACTCCACTCTGGGAGCCTGGAGTCTGGGGGGCGAACTGGTACATGAAGGACTGGGAATGAGGCAGGTCACAGGTGGGCAATCCATTGTGCCCTTCCTCTCAGTTTCCACTTCAAGCTCAGGTAAAGAGAGAAAGTGGCCAGCTAGGCAGGGAACAAGTTGCCTTCCCACATTGGAGACGGGGCTTGAGGCTGTTCCTCTGGGTGAGGGTGGCAGGAGTGTCCCTAGCTCTCTGGCAGTGGGCACAGGGTCTCACTTGGCTTCCTGTTTGGCATCCTCTGAACCCCTGGCAGCCCATGCCTTGGCCTCATTCCAGGCTGAGGACAGACTCATGAGTACTGAAGCATGGTCACACCAGTGTGAACTCCCTCTGTGGCTCACTGTGGCTGGTGGGGCACCAGGTAAAAATGAACCTTCAAAGAAAAGACAGAGCAGGTCGAGGCAGGTTTATATTCAAAGAATGGACTGAGCAGGAGAGCTGTGATATTCACACAGCTTTGGGTCCATTGTGCACATGAACATAAATCCTCTTCACATACTCTAGGAGGGCAATTGTAGACACATTATGGTCTGGAACTGGCGCTGGGAAGGTCTGTCCTATTGGGGCACTGTGGCCACATCCACCAGTCAGTGCTGGATAGGATAGACTGCCACTGGCCATACTAGGTGTTCCAATGGGCATGTCCAGGATCCTCCTCCATGTTCTGATGGGCATCTACCTGTGGTTTGGTGGGTGAGGTCCTCATAGCTACTTTCCTGAGGGTGGAGTGGAAAGTTAGCAGTCCAAGTGCTCACAGCACTCAGTTCTCTCCACTCTGCTTGGCCCTGCTTTTCCTGTGAGCCTCCAAGCCTGCCCTGGGGCCTCTGCTGTGGTCCTTAGTGGTCTACAGGCTCTCCCAGGCCTCTTTTGGGTCATGCCTTAGGACTCTGTGCATTCTGGTTCCTGGTAATGACATGGAGAAAGGGCTACCATAAAATGCCAGAGCCAGCCCAGAAGACTCTGTGTGGTCCTTGGAAGGCCTGAGGATGCGTCTGCCCAGAGGTTGACAGGCCCACCCTGTACTTAGATTGACAGCTTCAACTGTGAAGATGGGCAGTCCCAGTGGCCTGTCTCTCAGCTTAATAAGGCTTAGGGACAGTCACAAGGAAATGAGAAAAGAAGGGAAATAATCACAGAGGATGCACAGCTCTTGAATGACTTGTGCTGTCCAGGCCTAAGTACCACACCAGCATGGACCCCGACTGTGGCCCACTATGGCTGGTGGGGCACAAGTTAAAAATGAATTCTGAAAGAAAAGACAGAGCAGGTGGATGCAGGTTTATATTCAATAGAGTGGAATGAGCAGAAGAGCTCTGGTGTTCACATAGCTTCTTTCAGGGAGTAAGAAGTGCCAGAAATAGGGCCTGGAAGCCAGGCTGTTACTGCAGCCTGTGCTACTGCTTACTTACATATTGGGCCTGAATTTCTTCAACTATACAATCCAGTACCTGCCTCGTGGTGAGGCTGCCATCGGACTTTGCTACCCCATCTACAGTCCTCACAACAGGACTGTGTTGTGACACCTGGGACCAGAACTACTGTGCTGCCTCACAGATGAGGAAAAGAGGGCCAGGTTGCATGTGATATAGCTAGTTGTGAAGAGCTACCAGAGGCCATGTCATTTCTGTGAAACCCAAGGCAGGGTCTCTTGAATGTAAAGTGGACCATGAGAAGCTGAGATAACCCTGCAAGGAGACAAGTTTTGGGTTAGTTATTTCCAGAGAGTTCCCAAAAAGCCAGGAGTCTGTCTCACTCTTCTCCCCCTTTAGAGACCTGTTGCCACCTAGAGGTCTTCTCCTGTGTTCCTGGCCAGTTCATAGCCACAACACTGCAGCATAAAGAGGCTGGCTACTGAAAGCAGTCACCTGTGAGCAGCCTGAGCCTCCCCTAGTGCTCACCTCTTCTGAACTTGTGGAGATGGCATGAAGTGACCCAGAGTCCTGAAAATGTGTTCTCAAGAGCAGATGACACCCTGAAGGAGATAGAGCTTGGTAAGATGTGATGGCGATTCTGAGCCAGACTCTGGACACACCTTTCCTGACCAACAGTCTGCAATACCCTCACACCTCAGGCCCAGCTTTCCAGATATTAGGAATAACAGCCACTGGTGTGTGGGTGACAGGGATGCCAAGAACCTCAGTGTTGAGGTTCTGAGACAGATGAAGAGGGTCCCAGGGTCCTCCCTATATGAGCAGCTCCCCACATGAGTGAAGTCTGAAGACTTCACTCAACTCTCTTTTGAGGACTCCCAGTAGAGCTAGTCTGTCATTCCAACTGTGACTCCTGCCATTTATAGAATGTTCAGCAAGGATATAAGAGTAAAAGAGGGCTTGTGTGTCACAGGTGGAGACTGGGAAAGACCCTGGTGAGAAGGAATATGGAACAGGGCACAGTCCCAACTGGGACCCTGGCCTCAAGAAGCCCCCATGATCCTAGCTCAGATGTGTTTAGCTTAGCTTTGGGATCATATGACTCATGGACAGCAGCAGCTAATCCTCAAATGGCTTCTGCTTCACTGGGGAAGTAGGTGAGGTGGGCAGTGAATGTCTGACAGGCAACAGCCCAGCATGGCAGGAATACTTGCACCTGGCACTGGCAATGCAGCAGTATCTATGACCAGGTGTCCACCAAGCAGTAGGAGGGAGGCTCAATTCGAAGACCATCTCTGACATTATCTAGTAGGGCTGAGAGGCCAATAGGCCCAGAAAGAAAATGTGAGGCCTGCAGTACCCATACCCATCCCAGCAGATACAGGGACATGAGCTTCTGAATGCAAGGGACTTTTCTCTGATTTGTGAGTTTAGGACTTGGTGGGCTCTTCTTCAGCTCAAGCCACCTGTCTATTTCTAGGTGGACAAAGTACTTTTCATGTGGCTGACACCTCAGCTGCAAGAACAGGAGTCATTCATTGGTAAGCTGAGAAGAGGACAGAGACCTGCCCTGCAGGTCTGGGATAGCAAAATCCAGAGTTCTAGGGCTGAGGGCCTCTGAGAGAATCTCCTGGATTTTTTTTCATTGGGCCACTGCAAAAGAATGGAAGAGAAAAGGCGTCTTGGGGATGGGGATGTACTCAGGTTAGACAGCCCAGCCTAAGACTTCAGCAACATCCTGGATGGGAGAGAGCGAGGCTTTTGCTAGTGGACATCCACAAGCCCACTCATTCACCACCTCTTTGCAAAGCTGCCCCAGGAACACAGCCATGGTGGTATGCAGGCTGCTGTTGCCACCTAGAGGTCATTCTGCAACCTACAATCAGGCCCAGGCAGGGCTGAAGCCCACTTTCAAAAGAATGTGCTTGGTGGTTGCCTCCATCCATTCAGTACAGGCAACAGACCCAGAAGTTGTGAGATCCAAATTAGCAGAAAGAGAGGGGAGGCTTCTGGTCTCTCTGCCCCACCTCTCTGCAGTCTCCAAGGCTGGATGTGAAAGGCAGGTACAGACCATATCCCGAACTCCTGCCAAAGGCCCAAGGGCCTGGTAGTACACAAGGAGCTGCTGCCTCAAAAGACAGATCTGAAAGCCCTGAACACTGGCTTCTGAATTCCTGCAGTGAAGTCTACAACATGAAAGCTTAAGATACAAACTGGCTCCTGTTTGCTTTATACACTCCCCGACCCACCGTCATCTGGCTGAGCTGCCTAATCAAACTCCTACCTGAGCCAGAGCCTTTGCAAATGCTGTTCCTGAGCCAGATATCTTCTTGATCATGGCTTCCCTTATATTTTCACCTTATGGCTTCTGTGGAACACTTACTGGCATGTGACTGGCATCCCCTCATCATAACTGAATGTGAAAGTGAGCTGTGGGCATCATGTGCTTAGCTGCAGGCTGAGTTCCTCTCAGCTGAGCCAACTGGCTTATTAGAGTGCTGATCCCCTGACCTCTGAGCACCAGTTTAGGTGTTGAGTATCTGGTATAGCCACACCCTGGAGTTTCTGATGCCATAAGTCTTCCTCAGTGCTCTCCCCAAGTGTTCCTGCATGGGTCCTCAGCTAAGAAATGCTCCTTCTGAGCTCCTGATTGGGGACTGGTGGAGCACCCTGCCATCAGAGATAACATCAAATGATCCTCCAGAAAACTTGGTACCTGGGTGAAGGAGGTTGAAGTACAGGAGAAGCTGAGTGTCGGGCACAGTGGCTTCTGAAGTACAGGCCGGGAATTCTCAGTATAGAATTCCTGAGAACTCTGCATCCTCCTGTCTACCCTCCTGTCTCTAGGGACCAATATGTACACACCAGGTTCCCCAGCAAGGGGCTCATGGGCTTGTCCTCAGCCCAGGGCCTTCTTGTCCTCAAACCACTGCTCTGTGACCCCAACTGAGCTGACAAATGGTGAGAAGTTTAGGAGAAAGTGCTGGACCCCACCTGGTACAAGGGTTCTGGAATCTGGCACCTGCAGCAGCATCAGGTTAAGTGCACGGATGTCTCCAGGCTCATCTTTTGGCCCACAGAAATGTAAAGAAGCTTGGTGCTAAGGCTGTGTCTCTTCAGGGCCTATAGCATAAAAGGTAGGTCAGAGAAATATGGGACACATGCCCTTGGGTCCAGGCCAGCCACAGGGGCTAAAGGCTCTGATGAGGTCCTGAGTGTAAGCAGAAAACTCTTGGACTCCTGTCCCTTAGGCTCCTTCCCAGTGCCTGTCCCCAGGCACAGTGGGCAAGTGCTGACAGCAGAGGGTCTGAAGTGCATGTGTGCGAGTGCATGCACTGCCTCTGACCTCACAGAGTAGGGTGAAGGTCCAGGCCAGTCACCATTCCCAAGATAGTGCCAGAGCCTCCTGAGTGAAGGGAAGCATCTTCTTCAGTCCACAGAAGCTGAATCTACAAAATAGGTAGAAAACTTTAAAAGAACTTCTTTCCTTGGTGAAGTGCTGATGTGAGCCTCTTTCTCTTAAAAACCTAGTTACAAGCCAGGAAAGAGAAGAGATGTATCTTGCATGGATACTGTACCCAAGTAAAGCCATCTGCTGAGACAGCCTTGAGTGTGTCTAAGGCTTGACCTTAAAACAGGATTTGAGATGGGCAGCAGCTCATTTTGGAACACAGCACTGGTAAGTAGAGGAGTGGTCTGGGGCACAAGGGGCCACCCTGGCAGCAGGCTATGGCCAGGACTGAGCTTTTACCTTCCTTCTGCTTTCTCTCCTACCAGGAGATTGGGCATGTGTGGGTCACCTCCATACTTTCCTTTGCAAGGGAAAAGGTGAGCCCAGAGTGTATCACATTGGCCTGGGTAGAGTCTGGACCTCTGTACCCTCCACTGATGTTGATGGAGTGAGTGCTCTACACAGGCTCCTTAGCTGGAGAAAAGGACAGATGGGGTCTCAGCTCTTGGAATTTGCTGTCCAATGGAAGGGCCAAAGTGTTAATGTCACCTTCCCAGTTCAGTTTGCAGGGCCAGAGAAAAGAGATGGAGGAGTGAGAAAGAGTGGATGTAGTCACAGTCAGGAGCAGCAGTCCAAAGCATAGGCAGCACCATGAGCAGGGTCTGGAGGCTGAGCTAGGGGGACAGGCAGCTGGGATGGCATGGGGGTGACTGGACAACAAAATCTACAGTAACCTATGTGAGTGTGGTAGCAGCACAGAGGTGGAGATGGAAGACTAATCATAGCAGAGGGAGGAGTCCAGCAGCCCAAGGGGTTGTAAGCTACAGGCTAGGATGCACTACCCAGGGCCTCATGGACGGAGGCACCCAGAGAACACCAGGTGTGCTTTACTCCAGGCCAGGATCTAGGCACACAGAGGTAAGCAGAAGGTAGCTGACCAATCCTCCCCATCCCCAGGGCCATTCCAGGCACCTTCTGGCTGGGCTCAGGCTGTCCAGCCCTCCTTACCTTCTCATTGTGCAGGGCGCTGTTCTCCAGCCCATCTACTTGCAGGAGTTTCTTGGCCACTCCAGAACAGGTCACCTCTGTGAAGACACCAAGGTAGCAGGCCACACCAAAGCTTGGCATATGGCAGAGGAGAGTGAACTGGTGAAGTGGGGTTGGCCAGCTGTAAGCCATGCAGCCTGCAAATGGGCACAGTATGAGGGATTAACAGAATCTCACCATCTGCAGACCTGCAGAGCACTCAGGGCCCAGACTCCAAGACCCTCTGTGCCCTGACTTCATTGGTGAGGTTGGTGAAGAGGAAGCCTTCTTCCTTTACAGGTCCAGTAGCCTAATTAGCATCCTCACAACACTTCACCCTCTTCTTCCTTTCATTTTCTGGCAATTTTCTTTTTCCTGTCCCCTTTGCTGCTGCCCTCAGGCCTATGTATATGTTCCCATGCCCAGGAGCAGCCTGCTGCTCTCAAGACTAGCATACAGGTCAACATGAGTTTATCCTTTGGCTTTGGGGCCATGGGGTCCAAGGGCAGTGTCCAGGATGAACAACAACCTCAGCACCCTCCTGGACCAAGGTCTATTCATCAACAGTCCTGATTATGGAAAGAGGCCATTCTGTCCACTTCATGGATGGTAGTGAGGGTAGGGCTTTCTGAGTTCAGACCCTGTGACTTTTCTCAGTGGCCAGGTTGGCACTGGATCATGGTCCTGGAGATGGGCCAGTGTAGGGTGCTGTGGAGAAGAGGAGGGTAGGCAGTGAAGGTGGGGTAAAAAGGGGGCTCTTCTCTGGGTGGGGGATCTGTCCTGTGTCTCATGGCCTGATGGTGAAAATGAGTCCAGAATGGAGACATCAAAGTCCTGCTGGCAGCAGATGCTCTTGCCATGGGGTTGGAAGTGCCCTTTCGTCCTTCCAAGCACCCACCCTGACCTCTTTTGGGAGCAAGAGTACCTTGATGGTAGAGCATCAAATTTCCACACACAAGGAGGACCTACAGAGCTACAGGGGAGTCACAGTCAGCTAAGCTGATTCTCACTCCTCTGTATGGGCTGTCCTTGAGGCAGCACAAAGAGGAACTGCCACAGGGGTCCAGGTTTTTAGAAAATTCTCTTCTTTTCTGGCTCTGGGTATTGGTGGCTCACATGAGCCTCCCCCTGTGACCAGGCTGAAGCAGAGGGGCCACTTTACTGCCCTGAAATGAGGCATCTGCCTTGGGCATGAGGCCTGGCTTCTATAGCCACTGCACCAAATCCACCAGGAAGGACAACTCTTGGAAGGCCATGAGGCTAACGATTCATCTCTCTTCATACACCAACTGCCATCAGGCATGCAGGCTAGCAGGCACCTGAGGCCACCTGCTTCCTTCCTCCATTTTCTCTGCCCTGTTTCTCACTACCAAAAACAAACCTCCCATCTCTACTCCACCCATGGCCTCCTTCTCTGCCTCACCCATGGGTAGGATATGCAAGGTAAAAGATTTGAAAGAAGTGACAAAATAACCTTCCCCCCAAATGGTGGTGGGGATTGAGTTCAAAGATGAGTTCTCAGTTCAAACGTGCCCACCTGGGAACTGGTATGTGTGAGGATCCCCAACTCCATTTTCCAGGAGCTGTTCTAAGGGTGGTGGTTAGCCTCACCCCTGCTTGCCCCTTCCCTCCTGGCCTTCTTGTAAGTCAATGCTGACTTCACCACTTGCATTGGCTGCTGGAGGCTCAAAGACAAAGCACTGGAAGGCACTAGCATAAAGGCAGCATCATGTGGACACTGGGAGAGATGAGAAAAGCTGGCTCTCCTGGAGGCTGTGACAATGAGGTTACCACACTGACTTTATGAAAAGACCTCTAATCATCTAATAAGTTGGGCATGCCCTCAGAGCTAGGAAATCTGAGAGAATAGGGGTTTGCAGGGACAGGATAGTGTAGAGACACAGGGAGGAGGGGAGTGCACCCTGGTGTGCAACTGGAAGGACAGAAGATGAACTGACTCTGAAGACTTTTCCCATGATGTTAGGAGGTGTGGGTGTGGAGGACAGAGGGCTCAGATGGACGGGGCATTTTGGAATGACTGGGAACAACCCAGAAAGCTTTTAAAGTTCAGCTTCTTTTTTTAGGCTTCTCTGGCAAACAGACTGTTTCAAACCCAAAAGACCCTACCCCACAGTGGAAGAGGGTGGCTGGTTATAACCTGGTAGAGCATGTAGGTCAACCTCTGCTCTAGAGCAGATAGGTAAACCTCTGCCTACAGCACATGAGTGTGGGGCTCTTCACTCTCTTTTCATTTGTCTCCCTGGCCTGAGCTACTTTGCAGCTTGGTCTGTTCATTTCCCCCAGGGGCACAGTGACATCTGTAATAGGCTCATCTTATGTCATGGGCCTGGGAAATGAGAGGAGGCTTTCCTTTCTTGCTCTCTGGTTTTTGAAGCTTGTGTGGAGAAATTCTAATTAAGCAGCAATTATAATTCTACAGGGACATAGGATGCCCCTTGGGTCCCTGTGGAAAGTCATCTGTATGCTTCAGCAGTCCAGCCTGCTTGGCTTCAATAAGAATCAGTTTCTCTTGTCTACCATTAGAGTGGACCCTCCCCACTTTGGATCATTTACAGCCATGTTTCTTACCAATTTACTGATGAAAAGGCCAAGAGACAAGTAAGCCTTCCAGGCTAACAGAGGAATCAGTTCTCCTAGGTGTGTTCAGTTGACAATCCAGCCTCCAAAGAGTAGTAGAAATTGTGATTTAGGAGCTATCACCAAGAGATCTGGAGTATTCAATAATAAAAATGGGGGTGTGGGAGGTGGATGGTTCTAGAGAATGTGCATGTAGCAGGAATCCTGGACTTCCAGCCTCCAGAACTGAGTAAAATAATTTTTTGTTGTTTATAAGGCACTTGGTCTGAGAATTTCTGCTATAGCAGCTCAAATGGACCAAGACAAGGGTGCAGGGGGCCACTCCTGGACTTGTGGGGTGAGGGGGATCACTAAAAGAAGCAAGTCTACACTAGGTCTTAAGAGAGAATTGGGAGCTAGCCAGGTGGAGAGACTAGTCCAAGAGAGGAAATATGCCTGGAAAGGCCAGGTGGCCAGGCACAGCACTGTGTGTGAGGCAGGCAAAGCCAACCTGAGAGGACTGTGGGTGTAGGGAATAGGGTGTGGGAAAGATAGTAGTGGTGGGAGCCCAGCCTACAGGGTCGTATCAAACAGGGGACAGATCACAAAGGGCTTCAAGACACTGTCAATAAGTGTTTACTTGATTTACCTTGAGGTTACAGGAAGGACACTGAAGTCCAGTTAAGAGGACTTATGGTGACATGATTCCACTTTTTTTTTAAGGAAATCACTCCTAGCCTTGGGTATCAAGGAGTAATATTTGGGGTGGGGAGCCCATGGCGATTTGCCTTAGTAACCTACAGAAGCAGAGATGGCAGAACAGACAGGGAAGGGGGTAAGGGGAGGCAGATAAGAGGGCAGATTCCAGCAAGATTTAAAAAGCTGAAAATATGAAGATGACATCAGACAAGATGTGAGAGGAAGGGAGGAATCCAAGAAGGGACTGAGATTTGCAGCTTGGGCAGGTCTGAGTGTGTGCTGCCTGTCACTGAGGTGAGCACCCAAAGCTGACAACCATATGTGGAGGTAAAGACCATGAGTTGGTAATTAAAAGTCACAGAATTCCATTAATTTTTTATCTTTTCATTTTTCCCCTTTCAAACACTTCTCACCTGTTAATGAAATTCTATGAAAGGTGGGCTGCAGATGTGGCTTAGTAGTAGAGTACTTGCCTGGCAATATGCCAGGTCCTGACTTTGGACCCCAGTACCAAAAAGGAGAAAAGGAAACAAAGAAACTTATATACCATTAAGCTCTGAGAGACCTCTGCATTTTTTTAAATATTGGCTTTAGGTCTTATTTTATTTATTTACTTATTTACTGCTGTGTTGTCTAAGCTGCTCTCACACTCCTGGACTCAAGCCATCTTCCTGCCTCAGTCTCTTGAGGAGCTGGGACTGTAGGTGTGTCCTTCCACCCATGGTTAGATCATATTTTAAAGCAACAGAACATATAAATCCAGCTGTGGCAACACAGGCTGCCCTTTCTGGTCAAGTTCCCCCTTGGCTCCCAGGTAATCACATTCCTAAGCTTCTCTGAGGTTTTCTGTGCCTGTGTAAACATCCTGCAGATCACTGGCATTAACCACTGTATGGCAGCACCCATGAAAATTCAGATACCTGTTTCCAATAATGGGTACTTAATGTGTATTTGGGTTTTCACAATTCTGAAAGCGATTTTCAGTGCTGTACTAATACTCTAGCATATGTTTGCTTCAGTAAAAACAGGAAGTTGGGCTGGGGAATGCTGGCATGAATGAAGCTCTGAGTTCCACCTGAGCACCACAAAATAAATCAAAGTGTCTCCAGGACATTCATTTAGAAATGCACATCTCCAGCAATTCAGGATAGTGAATTTAATGATTTAATGGCTGTTTCTGAGAGTTTGTGGTCAGGTATAATATTGAAGCCAGAATTAGACACTCAGATAGGCAAGGGTCAATCCAGAGAATGGAAGGATTGAAATGTTAATTCCTTCAGAACACTTCCTCCACCCTTATCAACATAACCCGCCCTGTTCCAACCTGTTTCTAAGGTAACCCGTCCCAGGGATATATAGGGAGATTTAATAAGCCCTCTTCCTGGCTCCTCCAGCCCATCTGCATCTCACCTTTTGGCCATCCATCTCCTGAGCCTTGTCACTTATACAGGAAGGAGAGAGATAAGGGAGAAGAGATCTGGAGAACAAAGAAAGCCTAGGACATATAAAAAGGCAGAACACCCTCACTTCTTGGGATACCAGGATACCAGCTATGGCCCCCTTTGTCCCTCCTGGGAGAAGTCTATGTTATCCCTTTTTAAATAAACCCTGCTTTGTACACTTGCCTCTGCATGTTTCTCTAATGTTCAAACTTCAACATTTGAGGAAGCAGAACTTGTCACTGGTAACCTGTGGTATCAATGTTAGTACAGATGTTCCTATAGGAAGTAGTCCACTGGGCATTATACAAGTAAAGACTGTTCCCTATTTCTATTTTGCTGAGGGTATATTTTTTCTAAATTATACATTTTGTCAAATGTTCTCTATACCTATTAAAATTATCATTTAGAGCTTATTGTTTAGCTTATATAACTGATGATATTTATAGATATTTTTGAGCTATCCTTGAATTTCCAGAATTTATCATATTTGGAAATGATGTGTGTTAATTATCCTGATAAATTTGATTTGTTAATTAACAAACAAACTCAGCAATGGGCAAAAGACTTAGACATTTCTTCAAAGATACATAAATACCGAAAGAGCACAAGGTGCTCAACATAACTAGCTATTATGGCAATGCACACTCTGAGGACCAGGTTAGTAGCTCAGTGGTAGATCACTTGCCTAGCATGTGTGAAGCACTGGGTTCTATCCTCAACACCACATTAAAATTAATAAATAAATAAAAGTATTCTAAAAAATCGAAATGTTCATCATTTAAAAAAAAACCCAACAAAACAAAACAAAATTCTGAACCAGGCAAGGTGGCACATACCCAGCAACAAAGAAGGCTGAGGCAGGAGAATCACGTGTTCAAGGCCAGTCTCAGCAACTTAGCCAAATCCTG
Organism: Ictidomys tridecemlineatus; assembly: GCF_052094955.1. NCBI lineage: Eukaryota > Metazoa > Chordata > Mammalia > Rodentia > Sciuridae > Ictidomys > Ictidomys tridecemlineatus. The sequence goes on along the minus strand of NW_027525461.1, from coordinate 254,415 downwards.
ACTCAAAATTTTAAAAGGGGCTGAAATGTAGCTCAGTGGTGGAGCACCCCTGCATTCAATCTCCAGCACCTACCCACCAAAAAGAGAGAGAGAAAAATTTAATAAATTGATACAGTGAGTCATCTTCAAGGTATATATCCAAAAGAATTAAAGCAGATCTCAAATGTTGATGAACACCAAAGTTCACAGCAATCATAACAGCCAGAAGATGCAGAAGGTGGAAGCAGCCTGAGTGTCTATTAACATATGAGTGGACAGTCTCAGTATCCACCCATATAGTAGCATTCATTATCTAGCTATAAGAAAGTTGAATGCTGATACATTTCACCATATAGATGAACCTTGAAAACATCATGCTAGGTGACACAAGCCAGACAAATGCTGAGCTATTCTATTTATGTGAGGTACCTGAGGCAGTCAGAGTGACAGAAAGTAGAGCAGGGATCTCCAGGGGCTGGGGTGGGGCTGGGGAGTCCTTGTTGGGTGGGGAAGGTGAGGACACTCTGGAGCAGGATCTGGTGGCTGTGTAACACCACTATGCTTGAAGCCAGTGACAATACATTTAAAAGTGGTTACATGGTGCATTTGGTGTAATGTGTATTTTAGCACATTTTTTTTAAAAAAGCAGCAGTGGCCCAGTGGTGGGGTTGTAGTTGGGAACATTAGGGATAGGACAGAAGGGAAAGCCAGTTCCCTGTTACCTGTAGAAAATATGCATGAGCCAAAGAATTGGTCTCCCTAGCATTTTTCTCTGCAGCTGGCCTACTGCCTAACAGCTACCTCTGTGTGCAATGTCTAACCCTCCTGTCAGAGCTGACAAGAAGAATTGAATACCCATCACATGCTGGCTATTTTCAGCTTTTACCAATACTCAGGGTGTATAGGCTAACTGTAGGAGGCAGCTCTGAAATGGCCGCCTGCAGGAGGTTTGACTGGAGTTCCCAGGCATCCCTCAGCTTCCAGCCAGAGAAGAGAAACTTGTAGCAAAGATCAATGCACGACAGCACCCTTCCCAGGCATCAGGTATCCAATGAATGGACCTGGGGCTTCTCTGTAGCTGGAGGGGACACACAGAGCAGAGGCCAGTGTACAGCACAGACTTTAAGTTTGTAAACTAACTGGGTACCATCTGTGGCTGTGATTATTTGCACAGGGATCTGACTAGAAGAAAGTGATCCAGAAACCCATGAAGTTTTTGAAGTGATTTCATTGGGGAAAAAGACTCCCACCATCTATAAACATCCACATGCTGGCTCTCAGGACGAGAAGACCTGTCTGTCAGCTAGCAGGCTACCTGACCACCGGAGACCACACTGGACCTGGATGAGTGGCCAGCACATCCCCCAGAGGTCTGAAAGTGCTGCATGGGACAGTAAAACTTGGAGAGAACTGTGTCCAGGCCATGTGGGAAGGTGGTCAAGGATGCCTCTGGGACAGGAGTCCCTTGTGTTTCTCCTTTGCTAGCAGAGTAATAAAACTTGTTTTTCCTTTTTCTCAAGGGAAAAATAAAACCCTCTATTATTCATGGTACATAAGCAAACAGTTTCTCGCTGCCTTTCAACTAGATGAGGCCAAGGTACTTAGTTTAGAGCCATGAAATATGAGCTGGTCTGTGTGTGTGTGTGTGTGTGTGTGTGTGTGTGTGTGCATGCATGCAAAAGTGTGCTCACTGGGCTGTGTTTAAAAGGCACTGTTTGCAGGAGCTTAGGTAGGGTTCAGTGGCAGGAAGCCAGCCTAGCATACATCAGGCCCTTGGTTCCATCCCTGGCATTGCCACTCCCTTCTTTTTGTCTCCAGTCTATGACAGCAAGAACAGGCTTCAAAGACCAGCAGCTGGAAGGTGGATGTAAAGGAGGACAGAGGGGCAAATGGGAAGCAATATGGGCACCTGGCTCCTTGGAGCTGTGAGCAAGCCCTGGCCTGCACAGGCTGTTCTGCACAAGGCCTCTGACATTTTGGTCAAGTTTTTATGCCCATCTCTTTCTGTGAACCTGCCTGCATTTCAAAGGCTACATACCTGTCTATAATTGCCTTTCTCAGACACATGGACAGTGGGCACTTTGGAGGGCAATGGCATTCCACCCATGAGATGAGATCATGAAACAATTACCCTAGCCCAGGTCACGGGGTGAAAGAGGTGGGAACCTTGTTGTGCTGAGTGACCGTTGTTACTGGATAGCCTGGCTACAGAGATGGTGGCTTTCTCTGAGGGGCACAGGTTATGCTATCATTGGCTTTATCTGGTGTTGGTATCAGAGGCTCAATGGTTTCCTGTTTCCATGGTCCCATGGATAGCATGTATTTTGACGTCCCAGCTCCAGTGGCACTCTCTTCCACCACTGTCATCCTGCTGAGTATGATGGTGACTTTGCCCCCAAGGGCTAGGCTACTGGCTTGCTCTAGGTCATCCTGGAGGTGGGTGGAGCCTAATCCTTCAGCTTTTGCAAAGCATCTGCAAGCAAGTTCCTGAAGAAGTCCCTTTCTGTACAGTCATTCCTATCCCTAAGTAATATGCCCTGACTCAGCTATCAGGGAGGGCAAATTCTTGAACTGAGCTTATTATCTATGCAATGGCTGGCTGATGAGCCACATTCCCCCATGGGACTGGATGAGGGCCCAGCACTGACCTGCAGGTAAGGGCAGAGTGGGCTCCCAAACTCTGCATTCCACCAAGAGAAATGCCCAGTGCTCACATTGTCTAGTGAAAGATGTACTTGGTCACCAGCTGACACAGCTCAGGAATCTGGCTCTCGGTCCCCAGAAGCATGTGCTCCACAAAGAGTGCAATGGAGAAAACCTGATTCCACTGGGTTCTGTCAAAAGAGGGTGTTACACACTCAGCTCCAAACGAGGACTCTGAGGCAGGAGGAGGGGATGAGAAGGAAGGTGTGAGGCAACACTGGAGGATGAACTGACAGGAAAGGTTATCCACCAGCCCTGTCCTCAGCACTCCCACAGCTCTCCATGCAGGCAGGACTTGGAGTCTCACTTTGCTACCTCAGCATATGAGGTACTGCCACTGTACCCACTCTCTCATAATCCTGCACATAGTGAGTCCCTCTTGATCCTCATGGCCCTCCCCAACCATGAAGGCCTGCCCCTCTGCTTGTCCTGCCTGACTCTGTCTGTTCTCATGGCTCTCTGCCACCAAAGTGGTTCTCAAAGTGCAGCTTAATAACCTGCCTGACTTTCTGTGGCCCTGGGGTACCATGGCCTCCCTGAATGTGGTTTTTCTGTTTCTCCAGCACTAACGAGATGCCTGGCACTTGACATGGTTTATCAAGGTCAGAGTGAGTGCACAAAAAGCCCCTACCATGGCAGGAGCACCTGCTTACCCTCCTGCCAACTGTACCAGGACCTGGATTCCACTGAAGAGCACAGGCCAAGCATGCCAGGGTGAGCCAGGCTCTGGGTCTCACCTGACTTTTTCAGTGACAGCTCTGGCTGTGCTCCTGCTGTCTTGAAAGTACCAATCTGAGCAGACAAGCTCCAGTGGTATGAGCAGCTTCTTTCCCAGATGCATCCAGGCCTGGGGAATTGGCTTTAGGGTGTCTCTTGTCAGAATTTCAGCACAAGTCATTGCAGCAAACACATCTAGTGTCTAAGAAGAGCAGAGCAACCATGTGACCCCATGGGGCCCCTGCTTCTCCACCCACCTGCTTCATTGGCTGTGGTTTCCTTAGGCCAGAGCTTCTGGCAGGGGCAGTGTGTCCTTGCATTCTAGGTTCTTAACCTGCTCCTTTGGGTCTTGGGATACAGGAAGCACTAGCCAGCTGTTCCCAAAATCTCTCAGATATGCTGACTCACATGCCCCTAAAGGGTCTTTTCTTGTGCTCCCGTGGACAGACCAGGGACTGGGCTTTCATCCCAACTCACTGCCAACTGTGTTATGCTTTTGTGCAGCTTCAGTGAGGCTCTGCAGAACGTGCAGGTGGATGGTCACAATTCTGGAGAATTTGTGCAGCCAGGTCCTGAAATGTGGATAGGCAAGGTGCACCCACAGCAAGCAGAGCCCATCCTTGGGCCTCCCTGAGGCTGCTCATAGCTCACAGACACAGGACCACAGGACCATCTGCAGAAATTGAGGTTTTGAAAATTTTTCAATATGTATTTTTAAATCATAAAGATGTGTTTTCCTATGGGAAATCAGAACTATTCAAAAAACATGAGAAAGAAAATTACAAGCCAGGCTTCCAATCTCCTGGCTTCTTTTCAGTACAGCCTCTAGCCATTTTCCCAGCTGTGTCTTTCCTCATAATCATCCTCAAATCAGAATCACTCTGTTCCTGATTTTTTCCACTCAGGATTAGATTATAAGAATACCTCTATCACTCATTTTCTGTGAAAATATTGTTTTCAATGGTTGCAAACAACTATTTTAAATTTGTCCTACTTTAATATGTCCCTCCTTCATTTATTTGGACACTTAAATTGTTTCTAATTCTTCTTGATCAGAAACAAAGCTGAAAAGCCTTGCTGTGAGCACCTGCCTGGACTTAGCTGATACTCACAGCATGGCAAGAAGCTGCAGGGGGCAGGCTTCCCAACCACCATGCCATGTGACCACTGCTCAGCACCTGCCCAGGAAGACTGTAAGCCTGCCCTTCTTTTGGAAAACTCAGTTTTGCCAGATGAGCAGGCACAACTGGCATCTGAAGACTTTTTATCTTCTCTTGACTGACTGGTTGGGCTGAGCATGTGAGCAAAGCCTTCTTGAAGCCTGCCAATTATGCCCTGTACAGGTGACTAATAACTTCTACCCATTTTTAAAAATAAGATATATTCTGCTCAGTCCCTGAAACACCTTGATAACATTTTATTATGCTGGCTAGAGTATGTTCTCCCACATTCTTTACCTTCTTTTTCTGTGCTGCATGTGATTGCCAGGCATCTGAGTTTCCATCTCAGGCTTGGCTGCAGCTCTGCAGTTAGCACTTCTCTAGCACGTCTGAGACTCTTGGTTTCCTCCCCAGCTCTAGAAACAAAAAGTGTCAACCATTCCACTGAGTTTCACTTATTATTTTTACCTTAAGAGGTTAGTTACATATGTATCTTAATTTTGTCAAGAGAAACTCAACAATTTCAATAGAATGTTACAAGGAACCTGGAGAGCTTCTTAAGGTACTAGTATGCCCCATTTCTCGAGGCCTTGGGGAGTGATAAGAACTGGTCATGTGTTCTGTTCAGGGGACATTCTGAGCCTAGCATCCTGCATGGCTTCATTATGTTCTCCCACACCGCAACATTAGATCTCAGAAGCTGAGTTCCCATGTTTGCCCCTAGTCAATACCATGCAATTTCCACACATGATCTTCAGTAGGTACCTGCCTTTAGCTCCTCCCAGGTAGACACTCTCATAGTCAAGAGCAGGAAGTCCCTCAAATAGTACTGAACCAGCTCCTGCTGCAGATCCCTAGGGAACTGCCCAAGAAACATGCCCAGGGTAGTCTGCTAGAAGATTTCTACTAACTTATCTGCCTGTAATTTAGGGAGAAAGCCAGAATGGATTGAGACAATTAAAGCCACACTCTAAGAAAAGCTTGCTCTCTAGGAGAGAGACCAATGTCTTAGCATGGAAGAAGGGGATACACTCCTTTCATTGCTAGTATTTGCTGAGAAAGCTTAATGGGACCTTTCCTGGGTCTGAGCCTCAGGATTGGAATGGTCAACTTAAAGCAGGTAGTAAGCCCTGTGCCTGCTGGAACATGCTCCAGTTCACCATACTGCTGATCAGTGCACCATTGAATCACCTCACAGGATCCCTTGATGGAGTGTGACTTAAAGGCTTCTCACCTCCTGGAGACTTTTACTCCTTCAGCAGAAATTTCAGAATAAAGGCAGGACATGAACTTGAGCCTATTCCACATGGAAAGTGTGAAAACTATAAGTCCCAGAATTTACTAGGTGCTAGCTGCTGTCTGCCCGCTAATGGTCAGGCCACTTTACTTTGTGGGTAAAGTCTGCATCAGGCCAATCTTGAGCAGTGCTCACTTTTTACATCTGTGATATACTGGGCCTTGACCAAGAGCTCTTCCAGATAGTCCCTGATTCTCCAGCTGAAGGGGACACTGTTACAAGTACCCTCAGGAAGGCTCATATGGTTCTACACCATGATGGTAAACATCTCACTCTTGGATCTGCAGGTAGGTGAGGTGAATGAGAGGTGAAGGAGCTGTGGGCCAGGGGTGGCTCCATGGTAGATTGCTTGCTTGGCATGTGCAAGGCCTTGGTTCCAATCCCTGTAACACATAAAAATAAAACAAAGCTGCACAGACAGTTGCTGTCTCCCTTTATGGCCAGGGCTCCTGCTTAACAAGAACTGGAGGGTTACCTCATAACCTCTGTTTACAGACAGAATGAAAGCAGGCCATCTATGCAGGGCCTAGGAGGGGTCCAAAGCCTCAGGCAGAACCAGGTCTCTAAGGCCTGTGCCTGTCTCTCTCTTGCATCTTATTGGCCCACATTCCAGAATTGAAGTCTGTGCAATCTGAACAGAAAGCTTGGGGAGGCCCCACACAAAATAGGGAACAGTATAATGGAACATGAGCATGATCAAGGACATATTTTTTCCTAAGGGAAGTGTCCCCACTGCACACAGAATCCAACTTGACTTTCTGAACTATCACAGGTGCACTGAGAGGAGAAAATGAGGAGAGAGACAGGACAAAGACCTGCCAGGATGCCACAACCTCGCAGAAGGAGCTGACGAAACATTCCTTGGAAAGCAGTGTCTACGTTCTCAAGCCCAGGAAAGTGACTAAGGGTGCTGTGTGGATTTTCATTTACCTTATATTATTCATCACAAGCAAAATGTTCAATGATTTACTGTTACTAAAAATATACATCCACAGCTGCCCAGGTTGGTGAGTCTGGTCCAATCAGAAGCTCCAGGTTGCCATCTCTATCAATGAGAGAAATTATGCTGGCCAGCAGAGGGGTGACTGTGCTTTGGACCCACTTCCAAAGGGTATGTCTGCAGCAGGGGTGGGACAGGGGACAGGGACAGTGGCTCAGCATCATAGCCAGTGCTGTTCTTGACACCTCCTTCCTCTGTGTCAACAAGCTTTCTAGCCTACAAGCCAGGGCTACAAATTGAAGTTTCCATCACTTTTAAGTATAAGAGACTCACAAATGCATTTGTCTTAACATTATAAGCAGGATGTATGCAACTTAATTTTACATCTAGTAATAGTAACTAGTGCCTTGAAAAGATGAAGAAGTATTTGCTGCATTTTATATAATTTTTTTCAGAACAAGCGTACTAGGTTCTAAAAACAAATCGAATAATGACCAACTTCACTATAAAATGAAATAAATATTTTTTTAAAATGTAGCTATAGATAAAATATAATAAAGATGAAGAGACCAAACTAAATTTGATACAGACAAAGTTAAATAAGAAAATATGTTTATCAAGAATTCAGCTTTTCTTGAAGGTGTTTCTGTAACTAACCCTGAGTACTTTAGACTGACAACGGTTAATTGGTTGAATTAACTACATCTCACGTTCATGCTGAAATGATATATTTTTTACATAATGAAAAGTGCCACAATTTATTGTGGAAAAAGGTATAATTAAAAAATATTTATGTTGAAAAAGAAAGTGAAGCCCTTTGTAGGGAAATTTTTTTTCTGAGTATACAATACAAAGGATTCTACAGCGAATTTAAAAAATATCTACTGAGAAAACAAACATCCCATTAGTCAAGGACATCTCTTGTCTTAAGACCCCAGGCTAGAACATGCACAGAGGATGTAGGAGAGGCAGTGAAAAGACCCTGGGTTTGAGCAGCTGAGAGCCCTGAAAAGGGATCCATAGTAATGCAGTCACCACAGAGGGTCTCCAGGAGACCAAATTTGAAATAATTTGAGAATTGAAAAAAAAAATGAAGGCAACAGGCTATATAAAATGATTAACTAAAAACCAGAAGACTTCTGCCAGAAAGGACTCCAAGGAGGCCAGCAATCTAGCTCCAATGGTATGTGACATTAAGTCTGAGACACACAGTGCTGGTGAAGTGTCACAAGATCCTGTGACAGACCAGCAGTTTCCCAAGGGCCTGCCAGCCCCAGAAATGGGCATTGAGGGTACTGTGCAAACAGGTCCAATTGTTCTTGGGTGTTGCTGGTGACCAGAAGAAACTGGTCCTAGGTGCTGTGGACCATGGGACAGTGAAAAGGGAGGCTGGCAAACCCAGTAAGGCCAGAGCAACAGTGGCAAAGGAGCGATGGGACATGGCTTGGACATGTGCTAAGAAAGGGAGACCATCCAGGGAGACAAAAGCATACTCAGTTTCTGGGCTCACAAAAGTCCTTCAGAAGGTGTAACTACGAAAGAAGTCAAGGAGCACTGCAGAGAGAACTCAAAATGGAAAAGATCCTGTGGTGAGAAAGCCAGCACCCATGGGCCCTGGCTGCCCAGGACTCTGCCATCACCCACATTCCCCCTGTGAACCATGTGAGGCAGCAGACCTGGAGCCATGGGGTCAGAAGAGCAGAACTGGAGGGACCTTGGAGGACCTCATTGGCCTAATATCACCCTGCCCACAGGTAGTTTCAGACTCTTAGACTCTCCATCTGAGACCCTGAGCAAACCTCCTGTCCCCATGGCACAGGCTCTTTAAAGATTGTCTCAAGTCTGAATAAAAGGGTTATGGTTTTGTAAAAAAAGGATCATGGATAATAAATGACACTCCTGGGTTCCTATTTTTGTACTTTCTGTTACTTCAAGCAGTAGCCTGAGAAGATAATTTCTGTTACTTCTCTGCACATCTCCATCTCAATTTTAATAACCTTGAATGGCAACCCTGGCTGCTATTTATGACATGCTGGCCAACATCCTATGAGAACAATATTTTTTAAGTTCTCTATAATGAAATAAAGTAAAGCACACAAAAGCAGAGAAAGGAAGCCAACAATCCCCATGACCACCATTTAGGTGGCCAACAATCTTCCATGACTAAATCCAGGTGGTCAATTAACACCCCAAGACCACATGCATGGCCAACAACCACACATGACCACCATCCAGGTCTGCCCTCCTCAGGTAGAGAAAAATACACCTGGTGTTCTCCTTCCCCTGAGATGGTATAGCAGGTCCCTGCACTGCTCACTGCTCATAGAACCTGAAGGTGCCAGCCTCCTGGAGTGCATCCTGGTTTGCAGCTTCTCTCCCCACCCACTCCTTCAGACTGCAGAGCTTGTTCTCTTCTTGCTTCTTTAGAAGGATGGAGAGGTGCATCTTGGATATCCACAAAAACAAGGCTGTGAAAAGGCAAAAGGTACATAATTAGGCCACCTGTCAGCACCAAATTGGAGGCTCTGCTGTACTGCTTGACCAGTTCTCTTGCAGAGTGAAGCCACAGGTCCCCTGGCCAGGCCAACTCTAGAGCAGAATTCAAGAGATGTCCTTAGATTCCCGCTATGCCAGCTGCATCTGCCAAGACACAAGAACCTAGAAGGGCAGCTCGCCACACTCAGCCACCTTATCCCCACTGCTCAGGAAGGGCCTGCTGGGGTAGGATGAGAAGCAGGGACATGTCTCGTACTACTGCCACAATGTCCCTGTTCAAGAGGCTGAGGAGGATGGTGACTGTCCTCATGTTGTGTGTGCAGCTCTCCTCATCACTGAGCATCCCCATGGCACTTTGCACACAGCTCCTCAACAGTCTGGTGGTGTCCAGAACCTGTGCCTGCCAAGGGAGACAGCACATCATCTGCTGCTGCCATGTCCAGGATGGGTGAAAACTATGCTGCCCACACAAGAAGGTGACCTTGTGTCCACATGCACAAAGCAACAGTGGCCAGTCTCCATAGTGAAGCTGACCTATTGACCTCCCCCAGCTGATCCCTGTGAATTGGACAACTCCCAGAGGACCACTATCAAGGTGGTAGCTGATGTCACGGATTTGGCCAGTGGTTGAGGGACAGGGCAGAGCTAACTAGAAGCCTTCATAAAGAAGTAAAAGGAAGATCTTGTCCTGGTAAATCCCCAACACTTCTAGCATAAAGAGAAGGCAGGGCTCAGCATGACCCTGGCACAGCTGCCTGAGCTCCTCCAGCTCAGCCATCTGCAGCCAACAGGGGAACAGAGGAGAACTCACATCACCTCCCCTCAGATTGGTGGGCTCTCATTCCATCTCCTCCGGACTTTCCTCTTTCATTTCCATTCCTGCCACCTCCCTGACTTACTGGTCTCTGCCTCCATCACCTCTTCCTGGTTGCTTTTTGATGCAAGCAAAGGGAACACAATCAAGTCACCGCTTGGAGAAGGAAGGGGGTGGGTGGTACCGGTCTTTGCCTAGGCTGAGCCTCACCAGGGTTTTCTGTCCTAAATTTCAGTGGCAGCCCCAGTTAAAAGGACATCTGTCATCTACTAGTCAGGTGCCCCACAGCCTAGGCTGAGGGCCTGGCACATGATCCAAAGAACACCAGCTAATATACTGGATGCTGCTTCTTGGCCTTCCCAAGGCCCTGGTTATATTGACCATGCACCAGGCAGTTCAGTGCCACATCCTGAGTTCCTACTATGGGCAGGTGTCAAGACTCAAAAGTGACTCAAATGTGGCAGCCATGATTCCAGCTTCACAGGAGGCTGCCTAACTTGGCACTTTTCACCTGCCTTTCTGCCCCCACCTTTGCAGACTTCCACCTTGCAACTCATGTTTTAGGCTGCCTCCTGGCATGAATAGCTGGCTGATGGTGACACTCTACAGCTTAGTCACATCAGCAGCTATGACTGTGGACCTCTTCAGGTCATCAATGTGCACAGACCACCATAGCCAAGTGAAGAACAAAGCCACCAAGTCTTCTCACATCTGTCTGCTTTCTTCTTGTTATATTCAGGGATACACCTCTGTCCAGATGTTTAATCACACTACTGTCAGAGGGATGGTTGGTACCTCAAAGTGTTGGGTGCAGAGCAGGCTGAACTGTGTTGTCTGCAGGGCAGGCTGAACAGATGTTGGCTGCAAGATAGCCCACGCACTCAAACCCCCCTCTATCTGGTCCTTTATCACCTGTTTGTGTCAAGTCCCGCTCAAGGCTGAGCACTCAACCCCCCTTGGGCCAACAAGGCAGCTTGCAGACCCAGAGGCCCCATTAGATTTGGGCTATAAAATCTCCCTCCTGCCAGGCCCCCCTCTCTCTTGCTGTCTCTCTCTTGCTCTCTTTCTCTTGCTCTTTCTCTCTTGGTCTCTCTCTCTCTTGCTCTCTTTATCTTTCTTGTGCGTGCTCTCTGTCTCTTGCTCTTGCTCTCTCCCTGTTCATCTCTTCTCTTCTCTCTCTCTCTCTCTCTCTCTCTCTCTCTCTCTTTCTCTCTCTTTCCTTATTTCTTTTCTCTTTGTTGCACTGCTGCAATAAAGATCTTTTGGTCACTCCGAGTGTTGTGGTCACTTTCCTTTCACAAAGTCTACATCCCCAAACACACCAAAACCCATCAGACCCCCTACATCACATCAGCCCACACACCATCAACGTGGGTATCAAGGCTGATTAACTGCCATGCAAAGACTACATGACATGGGTCCTGCCCACAGTTTTTTATGTGCATCTTACCATACTCACTGTCCCATAATTAGAAAGTGCTGCAAGGTGCTGACAGTTTGGCTTTCTATCTATGAAATTATTAAACTGTTTCCCTCTTTCCAAAATACCATTTGTCTTATATAATCCAGCTGGTGACCTTCTATAGAAAAAGGGATGGACTGATTTGAACACAGTACTTCCCCAAGGAGCAGGCACAAAGAGTTAACACTAAGTGCAAGGGGAAGATCTCTGAGTCATTTGTATAATAAAGAGTATGAGCAGGTGTGAATCCTGTGCACTCCTGAGGCAGGGCAGGCCATACTGACATAGCCGCAGCAAGTTCCAGGGTGATGGCTGTGAACAGTGAGCCCAGAGAAGCCCAGAGAAAGCTGGGGTTGGTGTCATACCTAGACATGGTTAGCATGAGACCTCAAGAAGCAGCCGAGACATATTTAAAGACAGTCACTCGTCTTTTGGCCCTACCTCCATGGAATCCCACGTTGGATGCTCTGCTCCTAATCCAGGAGAGTTTTGTTGCTGCAGTCTGGATGGGCATGAATAACTGAGCCACCACAAAGCCTTGTATGTTCAAACAGCAACTACTTTATTTCAACTCTCACGCGGCGCTTCCAGAAAGACCCCACACCGGTGGAAATCCCTCCTACAGCACTTTCCCAACCAATGGGAACTCTCCGGGAATCCCCAAGAGAACTCCATGCAAAAACTCCAAAGTAGGGGGGGGGGGCACCAAGGCAGCAAGAGCCGCCCCATTGCCCGACAGCAAAGGTCAAATATACAATACAATGAATCCAGCATCACAGCAATTATGTATAGCATAACTCAAATCATCATCTGAATGGGTCACTGGCATCACCTTTCAAACGTTCCCTCTGGCAAATGCCAGGTGTCATTCTGACCCGCTGTGGCTGTCAACATTTTGACACAGCTCTGAGTTCCTTGTATTTTGTTGATTTCATTAATAGTAGAATACCTATTGAGAAAACAAAAATGAAAACAAAGCAAGTAATGGAGCAAAATCTAATGTGTGCGACGACTGATGAGTGTCCCAGGAGCTGTTGAGGCTTTACCACATTCCACACAATGCCAGGGGCCACCACATCTCTCATAAGAGGAGGGTGTCTTCCAATTCATAGGATTAATTCCTCTCACTCCTGATCAGAACCCCCATCTACCCTGAATGTCTCAGGGCACCCATGTGCCAGAGGATGGGGCTTACTGGCCTTCCCATTTTGAGATAGTAGAGTGTGGTATGGTGCCCCTTGAACACCCAATGGCCAAAGACCACCTCCTTAAAGGATCTGGCGGGCCTTAACTTATAACAGGTTCACCATGCTTTAAAGGGGCAGAAATCACTTTTATATTACATGAGGTAACAGAACACAGCAATTATGAAAGCAACAGATTTATGGATATCATAAAAATATCCAATAAATATTAATTTATTTATATAGTCTTACTGCCCTTAAACTTATGATAAGTTTTTTTCTTTCTTTTTTGCAGTGCTGGGGATCAAATCTAGGGCCTCAGACATACAAGACAAGTGCTTTACCAACAAGCTACATCCCAGACTGAACTTTAATTTGAATTATATGATTCAAAATAAAAATGATCAAAAAAAAAGACTGCAAATGACTGCAAATGCAGCTTTAACACAGTCTCCTACACACTACAAATATTCCATTATTGACACATCTTGCATTCCACAAATTCTGTGCCATTAATGGCCTTTTTTTTCATCCTTTTCTCTCTAGGTTTTCTAGCCCATGTCAAGAGCTGGGAGGGAGAGTCATTCATATTTCCACACTGTTTTCATGGAAAAAATTCTTCAGGATGTCCTGGGCACATTTTGGCTTCGTATGTTTTTCCAAGAAAATTACTAGCTGACACAATTAGCTGAGCACTATGAGTACCATCATCAAAATCCATCTGGATAATAAGAATTTTACATCTGACTGTCTTCATTAAGCTTCCTCTGAAAGAAAAAGGGAATCACCCAAGTGAGTCCTCTGTCCAAAAACATGGGCAGCCAAAGCTCAGGAAGCTAAGGTAGGAGGCTCACAAGTTCCAGGCTAGCATCAGCAACTCAGCAAGACTCTATCTCAAAATTAATAATAATAAAAATTAGCACTGGGGATGTGGCTCAGAGGTAGGGCAGCCCTGAGTTCAATCCCAAACACAAGTGAAACAAAACAAAACAAAAAACATTGATCAAAACACTCCACAAAATGAAGGGAATCACAGGCCATGCAGAACCCAGCATCCAGGTGGGGTCTCCCTCCACAAGGTGAGGATGCAATCCACTGGAGAAGGAAAGGGCCACACAATGCTCAGGAGACAGATGGACATGGCTGTCTTATAACTGGGGCCAGAGGGGCATACCAGGAGGGTGAGCAATGACCATCTCATAGTACTCAGAGTTCCTTACTGGTGGTTACCACACTCTGGCATGCAACACCACATTCCCAGGGCAGGGGCAAAAGGTAATGGGCAGGTATGACATCTCACCAAATTTCCTTGAGGAATGAGTACTCAGTGTCAAACTGCTGTAGTGACAAGATCACAGATTTCAGGGCCAGGCCCTTCACTTCTACTCATAGGGCCTAGCAGTCATGGTTCATCAGCAGTCTAGAGAAGGCCAGCCCAGGAGGTGTCTTTTAAGGAGAACCAAGTATGATCCATGTCCCCACCTGGCTGCACAGTTTTCACCTATGACACTAAGGGCATCTGGACATGGGCATGCAACATAGGCACACGAGTCATCAGCTGGAATTCAAGCAAGGGCACAGAGCACCAGATCAGAACCCAGGGCCAGTGGGCACTCAGTCAGAAAGAAGCCCAACCAAGAGCAGTTTTTATATACAAGAAGTGGCTGAGGCAAGCAGGACCTCCAGGGTCAATAGATGGCAGAAAGAAGACTTGCCCTGACTAAAAGAAGCCTTTATCTCCTTCTGAGATTCCAATGTCTCTCTTCCAGCTTTGGAGCCTACCTGAGAGCCTTCTGACCCTTTAGGGCCCAGCACAATGCCATTATATCTTGTAATCTGACTTCATGCTATCAAATGGAGTTAGCCACTGGCTACTCTCCTTCCCCTCCATAGTTTTCCATTCTCTGCCATGGACCATATCCCATGGTGAAAATCCAGACATTCCCAGGCACATAGGACCTCAGCTATCCAGACCCCATTTTTTTTGGTACCAGGGAACAATGCAGGGGTTTAACCACTGAGCAATAACTCAGCACTTCTTTTTAATTTTTATTTTGAGATAGGGTCTTGCTAAGTTACTTAGGGCCTCCATAAGTTTTGAGGATGGATTTGAACTCTCAATCCTCTTGCATCAACCTCCCAAACCACTGGGATTACAGGTATGTGCCACTCCACCTGGCTCCAGACCCCTTCTCTGGACCTGTCCTTACTGACAAGCTTCATATTCCTACATCAAACCACACAGCAGACATCCAAACCTACCCAAAACAGATGTTACCACTGGCTCCCAAACCCATTGCTCTTTTTTGGGGTCTCCATGATGATTGCATAAAGCTGCAATGAGCTCAGGAAGTCTGTCCTCCACCTCCTGCCACCCCTCCGTGGAATTGATGATTAGCCTAGCCACACTTCCTGCTAACCATTTGCAGTTTGCACCATGCCAGAAGCTTCCTGACAGATCTATCCTCTCAATGTCACTCTCTTACTCCACTGTCTTTCTATCACACAGCCATTAGGGCATGTCTAAATACAGTTTCCTTCATAGCTCCTCTCTGTGAAGTCAAGACCAAGCCCAAGGCTGTCCACAAGCCCCTCCACATGTCTCTCCACCTATCCCATCTCCACAACCCAGCACTCACAGCCTGAATTTCAAACTCTGTCAGCGGTCCCTTCCTAGAGTCCTGCACAGATGCAGATTTGGACTCAACACCTGTGCCTCAAGGAGGCCTCTGCCTCTGACATCTACCCAGCCAGCCCTCATGGCAAGCCCAGGAGATGTCTTTCAAGGAGAACCAACTATGATTCATTCCCCCACCTAGCTGCACAAGTTTCACCTATGAGACTAAGGGCATCTGAATGGGAGGCATCATCATCCTTTACTCTTAGGCTGTCCAATAATGAGAAGCAGACCAATCACTTATATCCCAGGTGGGCCCAGTATTCTGGGAACTGAACGTTGTGCTCAGTGCTGCTCTCAGAATAGAGCTCTGCTGACAAACAGGTGAGAGAGGCCAAAATGGACTTATCCTCATTGGGCCTAACATGGAGGAACACATGGGTTTCCCAAACTGAACAGTGCCTTAAACAGAGTTGAGACTGGAGATAGAGGGCTCATGGATGAAAGAGAAACAGGAAAGGCTATAGGGGCAGTCACCTCTGCGAAGATGGCATGGTGCTCCAGGTCCACATTGTGAAGTTGAGCCTGGAGGAAATCTGCAAAGGAGTGGTGCTGCTGCTTGCTCCAGTATTTGTGTGACAGCGCCTGCCCCACAAATGAGCCCAGAGTGGAGGTGCTCAGCTGCACCACAGCATCTGGTGTGGCACAGTACAATAGGATCAGCTTGGCCTCCTCAGACACCCTGTGGTACATCTCCTCCATCAGGTCCCCAGGGCCCTGCCTCTTCACAGCCTGCAGTACCACGCAGGCACAGGCATTGGAATGGAAGCTGATAAAGACATCAGCAGGGCTGTACTTGTGCCCAGCAAGGAATTGATGGGCCTTCACATCAGCAAACTGCTCTTCCTACTGCATGAGCTCCTGCACGATGTTCTTCTGCCACACCTGCAGCACTGAGCTGAGTTCCAGGTAGTGCTAGTTAATGAGGGGCATGGAGAACTGATCCTACACCATATTTTTCTCCTCAATGACAAGCAGGTGGAAGTCAGGGTGGACCCGACCCTTGACATGATGGGTGCCAAGCCCAAGGTCAACATACTTCTTATCCCCAAGGTAGATGTAGTACTGGTTGAGTGTATCGTACAGGCTCTCATAGAGGAGCTGCAGGTTCAGCAGCACCACCATCTTTCTTGTCTTCTTGCAGATCTTCACCTGGTTGATGTTTCTGCAGATCTGGGTGTATTCCTGATCCTGGGGAAAACTGGAACCAAAGATGATCTCGGGCTACTGGTCCTTACTGAAGAATGATTACTGCAGGATCTGCAGGGCCATGTAGTTTTTGGTCAGTATGAGCAAGTAGCAGGATTCAGCTTCTTCCAGTTCCCCAACTCTGCTTGATGAGTTCCAGGGTGCTGACTGACCTCTCCCATGCACCTGGCCTCAGGTAAACTGGCCATGAAGATGTCCAAAGCAGGGATGTCATCTTTGCCCCTGAAGTTCTGAAGGACTGCCTGTGCAATATCCTGTGGAGAAGGCTTCTTGTTAGATGCTCTGGCAGTGGCAAAGACCATCTTGATGAGGCTATAGTAGTTGTGAAGCCCAAAGAATTCCTTGTTATGCCTGCTGCACACTGTTTCATAGGCTTTGGCAAAAGGAGCGAAGTACCCTTGGACCCTGTCCTGCACCAGGCTGTCTGAAGAGCAGATCCCTCTGGCACTCTCTATGAGCTCCTTCTCACTGGGGCTGCCGTGGGACACAAAATACCCTGGTTCATCTTGGCAGGGTCAAGAGCCCAGTTGGAAATACCTATGAAGCCAACTTTTTGGTGGGGGGCAGGATCACCTTCAATGCACCCATCTTCCAGCAGTGGGTGCACAGCCTTCAGGGAAATTTTCGGGGAATCTTCTGCCAAGCCAACCTCATCCAACACCACCATAGGCACATACTGCTGCAGGTCCTTACCCTACTGAAAGTGAGCACACTTCTTGAATGTGTTCATGATTCCATGTGGGGGTTCAGTGGGGGCTACACTGGAATGACACCAGTTGGACCTGCTTCAGGCTGCGGAATAGATTGGAGTGTGAGGTCTGGCCCTGTATGGCATCTGCCATGATGGTCTTAGCAAGAGATTTGGAGCTTCCAGGCTTTCCCGCCAGGAAGAGGGGTATCTTTAGCTCAGTGCAGATGATCATCATGAAGAAGTTTTCCTTCAGAGCCAGGTTCCTGGCTATGGTTTTTCTCAGAGGCATCTCACTCAGGAAAAGATCCTGTGCATGCATGATCTCATCTAGGATGACCCTGCCGTCATCATATGGTTGTGGAAAATACCTGCAAATGGCTCTGCAGTAGGATTCCTTCTCCTTTAGGGATTCATGGTAACAGACCCCCACATCCAGCACCAGAGACCAGAAGATGGGGTCTCTTCTGAAGTTATTTTTGCTGACACTGATCTCACAGAGAAAGGTGTTCAGCTTCACCAATAGTACTTTGCTGTGGCCATGAAACCAAGTGAACACCTTCACACAGCACTCCAATCCCAGAGGCTGACAAAACTGCACTTACTTTCAGCATTGCTCATGAACCTCTGAGAGGCAGAGAGCACTTCTGTGATCACATGAATCTCATCCTCACTGATCCTGATGTAGTCCAGCAGTATCTGCACCATCTGCTGGATGTAGAGCTTTTCAGCAGTATTGTTCAGCTGCCCTAAATTTCACACTAGAGGAATTAGCCTCAGGGACAGGGCATGGACAGGGTACACCAGCTGCCTAAGGGGAATAGAGCACAGTCTGTCTGCTGTCTTCTCTGCACTGACCCTGTATCCCAAACCACCTGACTCCAAATGGCAGATGGTCTCCTGGGAGTGCTTCCTATAAGAATTGCAGGCAGCTATGATGTATGTGCAAGCCTAAGTCCTCCTCCAGGGACTGGCCTTCCACAGTCTAGTCACACAAGACTTCCTTAATACAGCTTATGGCTTCTGTTGTGTTGGCTTTGTCAAAAAACAAGATGGTGTCTAACTGGTGTTGGTTCTTATTGGATAAGGCAGTTTTCTCAGCCTCTAAGTCTTTGGAGTGAATCATGGCTGCAGTTGTTCCTCCATGGACCTTGACTGGTTTTATGGTCTTAGCCCAGGCATTAGCATGCTGCAGATCATTAAGGAGTTTAATGAGCCTGGCTTTCCCACAGCCGGTTTCTCCCATGGTGATAACCGGGATGCCACACCAGAACCGCATTTAAATTGCCAGAATCTTGAGCATGTTGTCTATTGTAAGATCATATATTTCATCAGAGATAAGGGCCTGAGGAATTCTTAGTAGCTGGCAGAAGTCTCAAGAGTTTCTCATGTCTGAGAAGGTTATCAAAGTCAACATTGAAGGAAACCCCCTGAAGTAACAACCCCCTGTACAGTTCTTCTGTCATGGCATCTTTCCTAATTATCTCCCCATTGAGATGGTTGATAGCATCAATGCTGCCATTCTCATTGTGTCAGAGATGGTACCTATGAATGTCATGGTCTCATGGTCACCAATGAAGAACACATATGGGTGAGGCTCTGACTACCACCTCCTCCAGAGAGTGAATGGGGCAAGTTCTTCTTCATCAACCCCATCCATGTTGACTGTGTGCTTCCCTTGGCTTTGGATAGAAGTATGAAGTGTTGGTGTAGCAATGTCTCTTGCCATGACAATCATAAAGGTAACCACAAAGTTCTTGAAGCCCTGTAGTATATCTCCAGTAAAGTCTGCATTGCAGAACAAAGAGGCCTCACAGTCCTTGAGCTGAAAGTTGAGGAACAAAACAAAGTTCTGAAGCTCAGAATAGGAGGGGTTTATGACCCCACAATATATTAGAAGGTGCTGGATGCACTCTCATGAGTCTTCTTGATATTGAAATGTGTCTAGGTTTTGTTTTGATGGAATCTTTTTAAATATTGGAAAGGTCATTGGAAAGTAGCACTGCAGAACTCTCTCTCATCTATTCCAGCCTCTATGAAGCTCCTCTCAGGGCTCAGCTCCATAGCTGTCACTTCTTTGGGAGGTTTGCAGGTGACTCTGGGAAGATGTCAAAAAACTGAACTGAGGGACATGTGGATTCTGCAAAGAAGAGACATAAATAGAAGTTAGAATTTATTTTCCTGAAAGACACCCATATGTGTTAACCCTCCATGTGGTCTCCTTTGGATAGGCCTTTATGAAAACACTCACTTGAATACATGTGGCTTTCTGCAGCCTCTTGTTCACATAGGCTGGCATCTGCATTTTAGAGCATTACAGAAGCTCAACTACGGCAGCTGCATTATGAGCCAGAAAGCTATTTCCAATCCTGTGGCTTGATCTCTCCACCATGCATGAACACATGTGCAACAAAAGGCACATTTTCACAGCTGACCTATTTTTTTTCAGGTTTTCATGCAGTCTCAGCTAACAGATTTCCATAAATGAAGTCTCAATGCCATCTTCACTAGCAGTAAGGGAGACAGTGGCCATCAACAGAGGAATCTCCCACACTCAGAATGCCTGGGATTCAACCCATACATAGGACCAATCTGACATATCCAGACAAATCCAAGATACTATCAATCAACACGAGAGTATCATCATTATAGATATCATTAAGATTTAAGTCCAAGCACGCAGTTTCCCTTACATGTACTCATAGCTCCCCTAAGGTGAAAGTGGAAAACAATTAAGATGTGTCAACCCAGGCTACAGGCCACAGAATCAAAGATGTGCCATGACCACCTGCAAATGCCCTGTGTAAATACCAGCTTTGTAGACCTTTTTGGCAGTACTGAGTTTCCTTTGGGAATTTCAATGATATATAAATGGAATGGGTTCCAAAGCCACATTTTCCCACTTATATCCATTAGGTATTGTAAAATGAGGATTTTGAAAAGAAAGACCCAAGTTCCAGTCTGTTCCTAAAGACATAGAAGCATGGGTTTGAAAATACACAATTGCCAACCATTCTTCCCAAACCCCTGCACCCTCCTGTCTTCTTCCTTGAGATAAGGGTACTGACTACAGGCAAGTGAAGAAGGAAGGGACTCTTCATACAAGGAGAAGCAGATGGGGCCCCGGGAATGTGAGACTTCTGATGTAGCCATTCAGTTGCCATGTGGGCACTTACCAAAGCAGTCACATCAAATTGGGTGTATTCCAATACTGAGCATCCAAGAAAGAAAGCAGGGAGCCCAGGACCTGGCCCTCATCCACCTGAGAGTCAGTCAACTGAACAATCTTTAAAGACACCTTTTCACTGATAAATTTCTTTTTCATTTTTTCATGCAGTCACTTCACATAGAGAGATTTCTGTGTAATGTTAAAACAAGGAAATTAGATCCTAAGCCTCTGGATCCAAGAAGAACAGATTCAGATATATCAGAAGTTACTTCTCTGCCAAGAGCAGTAGCACATGCCTATAATCCCAGGAGCTTGGGATGCCAAGATAGGATGATTATACGTTCAAGGCCAGTCTCAGTAACCTAGTAAGGCCCCAAACAACTTAGTGAGACCATATCTCAAAATATAAAATGAAAAAGGCTGGGGTAGGGCACCCCTGGGGTAAATCCCCAGTTAAAAATTTTTAAAAAGTTACTTCTCCGTATAAAATTCAAAACTGATACAACAGAACATCATATTAGAGAACAATTCCACCATGAAACCAGAGTCCTGAGCTGTCACCAACCCAGCATCCTCACATTCTCCATGATGACAGTGATGGAAGTGTAATAAAGTAAAAGCATAGGCATTTTCCTTGGGGGAGGAGAGAGCCGGTTGTGTCTGGAAAGGGCACAGTGATGCTCACAGGTTGAAGTCAACAGAATGGAATTCACCACCTCTTTCCAAGGAAACATAACAGTGACTAAAGGGAAGGTACAAAGGCACTCTTCTCCTGGAGCCAGAGCAGCTGTGCCTCTTCTGCTCACACCAACACTGTTATACTCGAATTCAGGACCCCCCCAAAACCACCAGAGACCAAGATCTATGTAAACAGCAAAGAGGTGTTTATTGTGAGCTAGCTCGGTCCTCCGCACGTACACAGCAACTGGTGACACTGAAAGGCCCCGAGCCCAGGGATTGCAGCAGTTTTATACATTCTTTGGAGAAGGCAGGGACCCCCACATACATCATAGCATCTCTTAGCAAATCATCACACACCTCGAGAAAATCAAATAACAACTCTAAAACATGATTAGCACATTCACTGGTGGGAACAAGTTGGGTAGGGGTGATTGGTTACTACAAAAGGGGGATTCATTTGAACTCATTGGTTTAAGCCAAGAGGGGTGTTCATGCTGAATTACATGGTTTCCCAACACCATAAACTACTGGGAGGGTCATCTGGTACCCCGGGTATTTCCCTGTCTCATGCTGATTGGTGGCTGCTAGGAGGTTACTATGGGTCTCCACCTAGCTGACTGAGTCAGGGACACCTGGCACAGCAGATCTCTCCTGTTATTTGTAGACAAGCCACTTAGCAGGGTGGGAATGTGCCTAGGAGCACTCTGTGGGTCTTTCCAAAAACAAAGGTCATGTCCCTTGTTTGGATGGGCTTTACTCTGAGATAGAGGCTAGTTTTTCAACACAACCTGGAAAAGGTCAAAGGAGGTTATGCAGGAAAAAAATGTGTAGAGAAGTCCACACGAGGAGAGGAGCAGGGCTCCCAGGAATTGCAACCTGGGTGGAAAAAATCTAGGGGATGCACTGATTGCAGGGAGTCAGACCCTCCTGAGACTCACTTTCCCACCTGCAGAGGGGTGTCATCTGAGGTGTCCACTGCTACAGAAGCAAGGGTCACTGGGAAGCCCTGAGAAACTGCCTGCCCACCCCAGGGCTCTCATTACTTCTGCTCTCTCCAAGGCCACGATCCCCACACACATCTGGTCTCTGAACACAACTGCCACTAACAAGGTCTGTACTGGGACCCGGTAGTGATATGCCAAGTAGGCCTGGATGGCATGGAGGGGTGCTTGGGGGATGAGGTGGACTTTGTGCTGGCTGAAAGCTGAGGGCAGGGAACAGCACTCCTGTGATGTCACATACCACCACCAGCTGGTAGTTCTCCCAGGGACACTGTGTGCACAGGCTATGGAAGAGGGCCTTTGCCTGGCAGGCCACCTTGTAGCTAAGCTAGTCTGTGAACAGCAGGCTGTAGACCTTTTGCCCCCGGGAAACTGGGGCCAGGCCATGGTGCAAGAGCAGGGCCACCTCCTCAAACATGGTCCCTGGGGTACAGAGTAGCACCTCATTGAATGTGGGCAAGGGATGGCCTGGGGCCTGCATGTAGATGGCCAGGGCGGCCAACAGCACCTCAGAGTGGCCACACATGACCAGGTTGGGCTGGCCAGCCTGCAGGCCCTCAAGGAGAGACTGCTCCACAGGAGGCCAACCCATCCTGGCCAGGTGAGCCAGACAATAGCCAAGGGCCTCCAGGTCCAGGTAGCCAGGTACTCATGCTTTCCAGGGACTGTTCCATGATAGCTTGGTCACCAGGCTGATCTTAGAGGATTGCAATGGTGGTAATTCTTCCATCACTGTCCTCACACAGTGTCTGGCGGCCTCCTTGAACCCCTCGATGGCCCTTATGATGTCAGCTTGGGCGTAGTTGTCTTTGATGAAGGACAGAATCATGAGGGCAGCTTTGCTGGGACTCTGCTTCCTGAGCTCAGTGGTCAGGTGGACCAGCTGCTCAGCCATGTAGAAGTTGAGGTAGAATTGCTCCCTGTAATTCCTGCTAACTAGCTCCTTCCAGTCTTCCAGGAAGTGCTCCATCTGCCTACAGAGGGCTTCCAGCAGCTGGGTGACATCCCCACTCTCTGTCAGCTGGCTTACCAACTCCAAGTGGAAGTTCATACAGATGGAGAAGCCATTCCTGGGGCAGCAGTAGACCTTGGCAGTCCAGGTTTGGAACAGCAAGTTTCTCACAGAATATAGGTTCAGGAAGGCTTGCAAAAGCCACTGCACAGGCAGAATAACTGGGGGAAACAGAGGCATGAGGCAGATGTCACAGTAAGCTACTGCAGGGGGACATACCAATCTAGACACACACGAGTTCTACTTCAAGTGGCTTGGGTTCACTCCTCCCATAGGGTCACTAGGAAACATGATCAGCCTAGGGAGAGAGCAGCCACCTTCTGGAAGAGATCAGGTGGCAGATAAGAATGCAGACTGTGGGCTGGGCTGTGCTCAGTGGTAGAGCACTTGCTTATTATGTGCTAGGCCCTGGCTTTCTATCCAGCACTGGAGAAAAAATGTCAATTGTAAAGTGCAAATAAACTGTAAGAAAAGAACCTTTACACGAGAGAGAGACTATTATATAAATCAATAACCTGTGTCAACAATTACTTCAGGTTTTTTCAGTACTGGGGATTGAATCCAGGGTAGTCTACCACTGAGCTATGTCTCCAGCCCTTTTTATTTTGAGACAAGATCTCACTAAGTTGCTGAGGCTGGCCTTTAACTTACAATCCTCCTGTGTCAACCTCCTGAGTTGCTGGAGTTACATGCATTGTGCCACCACACCTGGCTTGGTTACTTTAGTTTTGATGAAGAATGCCCATTATAATCTTGAGATGTCTGATTTTACCAATTTACAGAGCAAATGAAGCCATTCATACTTCTTCTTAAGGACTATCTACCTGATCACCTCCTGTTAAATGCAGTGGATTAACCAACAGTAGTGACAGATCATTCTGATGCTGTTAAGGAGGAGCTTATGCCTCCAGGGGCTGTCCCATTTCAGATGTGGCTCCAGGCAAGGTGAACCCTGCAGACCCACGAGCTACACTCTCTGGAGCCACTCTGTCCACCAGAGGCCAACCCCGGCCTGTTTCCTTTTGCAGGCAGCGGGGCAGTGAACATGCCCAGCCTGAGGCAACAGGGGCACCTGCTCACCTCAGAAAATCTCTTCACTTCCATACTCTTGTGGTCTTTCTTGCCAGACATCAGCATCAGCTTGTTTAAAAAATCCTTCAGGTCTTCCAATGTATAGGAGTGATCTGGCTCCAGGCCACTGTGACCCCCAGGGAGGATCAGGTGCAGGATGGCATCTGGGGAGATCTAGGATGCAAAACATGTTTAGAAGCAATTTTCTGGTGGCTGAAACCCTGACTCTGCAGCAGGCCAGTGCGCGCCACCAACACCATACCTAGAATCTGGGAGGGCTCACCTTCTGGTTGCCTGTGGATGCCCTGATCTCATAGATGCTTCTGCTGTTGATTGCTGAGGCCAGGGACAGGGAAGAGAGCTTGATGGACCCATGGCTTTCCTTCACTGTCTTCAGCCAATCCAAGTTTCTGGCAGAATCTCACTGTTGGGACAAAAGCAGAGAACATGGACCAAAGTTTGAATGACTGTCTTCCTTCCTGTCCTCCTCATGCCTGTGCTCTTGCTGGGCAAACTCCAGCCACTCTCCTCCAGGGCTCCAGGCATAACTTTTTGCCCATTTCCTGAGGTTGCCTCAGGTATCGCTTCCTGGTACCCCAGGACACTGACCACTCACTGTGGCTGCAAAGGTGCCAGGTTCCTAGCTGACACTTGGAGTGCACATGGCCTGTACTTATGGATGATTGGTTAGATGACTACAGGCTGTGCCCTCTGGTGGCAGGCCACCATCCTCCTGGGTTCCCGGAACAAAGGCCCTCTGAGGACAAATGCCTGACTGAACAGGATCCCTAAGTTCTTAATGTCCTGCCATGGTCCCTGAGTATGACCAAAAAAAATTAGAAAAATTTTAAGAGAATGTGAGCTTCTAGCAGGCAAACTGCAAACTGCTCTCTCTGTTCATCTCCCTACCCTTCAACCACATGAAGGACCAGCTATCCCAAGGCTGGTGCAGGCCTCTGGACATCTCTGCTCTTTGGGTGAGTTACGTAGTGAAGATTAACTCAGACTCTGGTACAGACATTTTACTTAAATGTTTATATTTTTCTGATAAAAAATTAATCAATATCAATTGTTAAAAGTACCTAAAAGTAATAAAATAAAAGACAATTACTACCATTCAGAGAAAACCACTGTACACCCTCTTTTAAAATTCCTACTGTGCTGTTTTCACACTTGCCTTGCAGGGTGGAGACTGCTCTTGATATGCAGTTCCATAGCTCTCTTCCAACCCAAGACAAAGATAGCATTTCCATTCATGAAGAAAAGCTGGTTTTCAACATCAGTTTAAATGGCTGCCTGTGTGGCCTCAAAGCACAGAAGTTCCCAGGGTTGCAAGATCACCATGTCTTGGAACAAGGAACAAGACTCACTTGCTTACTGGGAAGGTGAGGCTCTTTTTGCAGAGCCTTCCAGAGTTCTTTCAGCAGTTCCATGAACTCGCCGAAGCTTGCCTTCTTGTCCAGCTTATACAGCAGGGATGCATAGCCCTGCACAGCATCATAGAAGCAGATCACCCAGTCCACACCAATGTCATTTTCTTCAGCCAAGATGAAGGCAAGGTCCACAAACACCTGGAGCTCGATGATGCCTGGCACAGAAAGGGGACTTGCAGAGGACCACTCCAGGATGTTGCACAACTCATACCTGGGGCATGATCCTTAGTGAGGCCATCAATAGACACTAAGTAAATATCTAGTGTCTACTCCCACTTCCTGCCTTCAGTTAGGACTCCAGGATACCTTGTTTTTTGCAGGATATGATGATGCCACTGACCAACATCTAACCTTTACCAAATAATTCCCAGGCACTGTACTAGGCTCGTGTGTACCTTATTTCCTTTAATTCACAAACATCATCACTTAAACAAAAACAGGTTCAGTTGGTAAATAATATGTGTATAATTAATTATTTTTTAAAAAATGAGATAATTCTTCTGAGTTAATTACCAAACAAAGATTATACATCAAAGCAGACTCAGGAGTACAAGCAGCACAGATCTGGATGAGAGCTGCAGCCAGCACAGCCTCAGTGCTAGCAGCAGGTATCCTGCCAGGCCTCTGTGCTGCATCAGTGCTGCTCCTGCTCCATCTGTTTGGCCTTTCTTACCTCCCCTCCCCCACCCTCTATCTAATCTATACAACCACATAGGCTGCCCAGCCCTAGACTGGGAGAGAAATGCACAGATTCTGCAAGCTTGCTGCAGCAACATTCCCCTGTGTTCAAGAGCTTGCCTAGTCTTCTAGAAGAATGAGTTGGAAGGCAGAAAAGGATTCAAGATACTGAAGAAAATGATGCCAGCATCCAAAGATGGAGAGAGTAGCAAAGAAAAGAGTCTCTAAATAAAATACAAAGAGCAGATGACAGTGACTTCAGCCTTCCTGCCACACAGAAGGAGGTGGACCAGACAATAGCAATTCCAGCCCACTCCACGATAGGAGGAGAGTGACCATGCTATGGCCCCATCTACTGATCCATGGGGTGGCTTTCCCCTGGCTTCCATTTAGTGACAACAGTCAGGACCAACAAGACCATCTTCCAGGTTCCTACAGGCAAGGTATTGGTAATATGCAGGGTCACTACATGATTATAAGTTGGAAACTATGATACCTCAAATCCACACTGCTAGAGAGGAAGACACATGGATGACATGAAGAAACAAGGGAGAAAAGTGCTTGAAATACACCAAGCTGATACAATAATAGATTCCATTGACCTTCCATTCCAAACGTACATAATTAAAATGATCTGCAGAACAAATAATGAATTAAAAGAGCAAATACAGGCAACAATTGACCATTCCACCAAAGAGACATGAGAGGAAATAAAGGTAACAAAAGGTTACTTCAAGAAAAACATAGACTGTGAAAAAAACAAACAAACAGAAATCCTTGAAATGAAGGAAACAATAAACCAAATACAAAAATTAATAGAAAGCACCAACAGTAGACTAGATACTTGGAAAACAGAACCTTAGGCAATGAAGACAAAATATATAATCTTGAAAATAAAGTTGACAACACAGTGAAGATGGTGAGAAACTATAAACAGAACCTTCACAAATTATGGGAAAAACATGAAAAGACCAAATATAAGAATTACTGGGATAGGGGAACGCACTGAGATACAAACCAAATGAATGCACAATCTCTTCAATGAGGTAATAATAGGAAATCTCCCAAGCATGAAGAATGAATTGTAAAATTAAAAACAAAAGGCTTTTAGGAAAGCAAATATACAAAATTACAACAAATCCACAACAAAGCACATTATAATGTGAAAATGCCTAGCATATAGAAAAAGGATAGAATTTTAAAACCACAAGATTAAATTTTCAGATTACATATAGGGAGAGACCAATTCGGATCTTAGTAGATTTCTCAGCTGAGACCTTCAAATCTAGGAGATCCTGGAACAATATATATCAAGCTCTGAAAGAAAAAGGATGCCAACCAAGAAGCTTGTACCCACCAAAATTAAGCCTCAGATTTGATGACAGAATAAAAATCTTCCATGATAAAAATTAAAAGAATTTACAATGAAAAAGCCTGCACTACAGAATATTCTTGACAAAATGTTCCATGAGGAGGAAATAAAAAATAACAATGAAAATCAGTAAAAGGAGGAACAACACTAAAGGAAAATCCACTCAAAGGAGAAATCAAGTCAAGTTAAAAACCAAAAATAAACCAAAATGACTGGGAATACAAACAATGTCTCAATAATAATCCTGAGTGTGAATGGTCTAAACTCATCATTCAAAAGATGTAGATTTACAGATTGGATTTTAAAAAAATCCAAAAATATGCTGCTCTCAAGAGACTCATCTCATAGCAAAAGACATTCACATACTGAAGGTGAAAGTGAAAAGATGGGGGAAAAACATACCACTCACATAGGCCATGTAAACAAGCAGGAGTTTCTATCTACTAATGGATAAAATGGACATCAAACCAAAGTTAGTAAGAAGAGGTAAAGAAGGACATTTGATATAGCTTAAGGGAATCATACATCAACAAAACATAACAATCATAAATATCTATGCCCCAAACAATGGAGATTCTATGTATATCAAAAAAACCCTTCTCAATTTCAAGAAGAAATTGATCACAACACAATCATACTGCATGACTTTAGCACACCTGTCTCACCAACAAAAACTAAACAAAGAAACTATAGAACTCATTAATATAATTAATGATTTATATGTAACAGACATATATCGAGTATTTCATCTATCAACAAGTAAATACATATTCTTCTCAGGATCACATGGATCCTTCTCTAAAATAGACCATATGTTAGGCCACAAAGCAACTCTTAGCAAATACAAAAAATAGAGATACTACCCTGTATTCTATCATAGCATAAGGAAATGAAAGTAGAAATCAATGATAAAATAAAAAATAAAAGCTTCTCCAATACCTGGAGACTAAATAATATGATATTAGAAGAGAAATGGGTAGCAGAAGACATCAAGGAGCATTTAAAAGAATTCTTAGAGGTAAATGAGAATATTAACACATCATATCAAAATCTCTGGAACACTATGAAGTCAGTGCTAAGAGGAAAGTTGCAGTAAGCTCATTCATTAAAAGAATAAAAAGTCAACAAATAAATGACCTCACATTACATCTCAAGCCATTAAAAAACAAGAACGAATCAACACCAAAAGTAGTAGAAGACATGAAATAATTAAAATCAGAGTGGAAAACAATAAAATTAAAACAAAAGAGACAATTCAGAGAGTTGACAAAATATTTATATTTTTTTGAAAATATAAATAAAATTAATAAACCCTTAGCCAGGCTAACAAAGAGAAGGAGTAAGAAAATTCAAATTACTAAAATTCATGATGAAAAAGGAAATATCTTGATGGATATTACTAAAATACAGAAGATTATTAGAAACTGTTTTGAAATTTATACTCCAATAAAATAGAAGATCTCGATGACATCAATAAATTTCTAGAAACATATGATCTATTCTATCTGAATCAGGAGGAGTGACACAATTTAAATCAATTTCAATCAAGGAAATAAAAGACATCATCAAAAGCCTACCAACAAAGAAAAGCCCAGGACCAGATGAATTTTCAGTCGAGTTCTACAATACTTTCTAAGAAGAACTAATACTAGTACTCTTCAAATTATTCAGAAAGAGACGAAACCCTTCCAAACTCATTCTATGAGGCTATCATCACCCTAATACCAAAACCAGACAAAGACACATTAAGGAAAGAAAACTTCAGACCAATATCCCTAATGAACAGACACAAAAATTCTCAATAAAATCCTGCCCAATCACATACAAAAACATACTAAAAAGAGTACACCACGATCAAATGGGGTTCACCCCAGGGATGTAAGGTTGGTTCAACATTATGGAATCAGTAAATGTAATACATCACATCAATAGACTTAAAGACAAGAATCATATGATCATCTCAATAGATGCAGAAAAAGCATTTGACAAAATACAACACACCTTCATGTTCAAAACACTAGAATATTGGGAATATTAGGATTAGACCTCAACATTGTAAAAGCTATGTATGTTAATCCCAAGGCCAGCATCATTTTAAATGAAAAAAAAATTCAAAGCATTACCTCTAAATACTGGAACAGGACAGGGATGCCCTCTTTTACCACTTCTATTCAACATAGTCCTCAAAATTCTAGCCAGAACAATCAGAAAAACAGGAAATTAAAGGGATATGCACAAGAAAAGAAGAACGTAAACTATCACTGGTTGCTGACAACATGATTCTATATATACAAGATCCAAAAATTCCACCAGAAAACTTCTTGAGCTAATAAATTAATTCAGCAAAGTATCAGGATATAAAATCAATACCCATAAATCAAATGCATTTCTATACATAAGTGATTAATCCACTTAAAGAGAAATTAGAAAAACTACCCCATTCAAAATAGCCTCAAAAATATAAAATATTTGGGAATTGACCTAACAAGAGAGGTGAAAGACCTGAAAACTACAGATCACTAAAGAAGGAAATTGGAAAAAACCTTAGAAGATGGATAGATCTCCCATGCTCTTGGATAGGCAGAGTTAATATTATCAAAAGGGCATACTTATCAAATAGTTACACAGTTTTAATGAAATTTCTATTAAAACCCCAATAAAATTCTTCATAGAACTAAAAAAAATCATAAAATTCATTTGAAAAAATAAGAGACCCAGAATAGCCAAAGCAATCCTTAACAAGAAAAGTGAAACAGGGGGCATCACTATACCAGACCTTAAACTATACTGCAGAACAATAATAACAAAAACAGTTTAGTATTGGCATTCAAAATAGATATGTAGACCAATGGTATAGAATAGAAGATACAGAGACCAACCCACATAAATACAGGTTTTTCATACTAGAAAAAGGTGCCAAAAACATACACTGGAGAAATGTAGCCTCTTCAACAAATGATGCTGGGAAAGCTGGAAATCTTCTGTAGCAAATGAAATTAAACTTCTGTTTCTTACCATGCACAAAACTCAACTCATAGTGGATAAAGAACCTAGAAATTATACCAGAGACATTGTACCTAACAGAATAAAAAGTAGGTCCAAATCTTCATCATGTCAGATTAGGCCCCAAATTTCTTAACAAGACTCTTAAGGTTTGAGAAATAAAATCAAGAATCAATGAATGAAATGGACTCAAGCTCAAAAGCATGTTCTCAGCAAAAGAAACAATCAGTGAGCTATGGGAGCAAAATTTTCCCACACATGTCAGATAGAGTGCTAATTTCCAGGATATAGAAAGAATTAAAAAACCTCAACAACAAAAAAAGAAAAAAAAAAAAACCTAAACAACCCAGTCAATAAATGGGGTAAGGAACTGAACAGACACTTCTCAGAAGAAGATATACAATAAATCAACAAATATATATATATGTATATATATATATATATATATATATATATATATATATATATATATATATATATATATATATATATATATCTGTTCAACATCTTTAGTAATTAGAAAAATGCAAATCAAAAGTACTCTAAGATTTCATCTTACCCCAATCAGAATGACAGCTATCAAGAATACAAGCAATAATGAGTGATGGTGAGGATGTGGGGAAAAAGTACACTCATACATTGCTGGTGGGACTGCAAATTGGTGTGTCAACTTTGAAAAGCAGTAAGGAGATTTCTTTGAAAATTTGGAATGTAACCACCATTTGACCCAGCTATTCTATTCCTCAATCTATACCAAAGGACTTAGAATCAGCATAGTATAGTGACATATCCACACAAATGTTTATAGCAGCTGAAGTCACAATAGCTAAACTGTGGAACCAACCTAGAGGTCAATCAAAAGATGAGTGAATAAAGAAGCTGTGGTATACATGGATACACACACACACACACACACACACACACACACACATACACATACACATACACATACACAATGGAATATTACTCAACATTAAATGAGAGTAAAATTGTAACATTTGTAGGTAAATGGATGGAGTTTAAGAATATAATGCTAAGCAAAGTAAGCCAATCCCAAAACCTAAAGGTGAAATGTTTTCTCCCTTTAGTGGATTCTGATCTATGATGGGGGGAGGATGGGAAGAATGAAGGATCTTTGGATTGGGCAAAGGGGAGATTGGGTAGGGGTTATGAGGGTAGAAAAGATGGTGGAATGAGATGGACATCATTACCCTAGGTACATATGTGATTGCACAAATAATGCGTCTCTACACAATGTACAACCAGAGAATTGAAATGTTGTGCTCCAGTTGTGTATGATAAATTGAAATGAATTCTGCCATCATGTACAACTAAGTAGAATAAATAAAAAATAAATATAATAATAAAAAAGAAATTACTCAGTCCATCAAAAAAGATATAATCCATGCTTATACAATTACATCAAAGTGAATTCTACTGTCATTTGTAACTAAAAAGAACCAAAAAAATGCAATCTCAAAAAATTCAGCATATCACCGTGATTCAACCACATCAATGTTTATAGCAGCTCAATTCACAATAGATAAGCAATGGAGCTAACTTCAGTGCCTTTGGACAAAGGAATAAAGAAAATGTGGTAAATGTACACAATGGACTGTTACAATTACTCAGTTATAATTAAAAAATATTTTATGGTTCTTTTTGGTTAATGGATGGAAATGGAGATTATCATAAGTTAAATAAGCCACAGCCCAAAAGTTAAAGGTTGAATGTTATGTCTGACATGTGGATACTAATTCAAAATTAGGGGGTAATTAAAAATAATCAAAGTAAGATCAGAAGAGTAGATTAAATTGAATGAATATAAGGGGGGGAGGGAAGGGATAGGAAAAGTCAGTGTAATGAATGCAACTTAACTTTCCTATATACCTGTATGAATATACCATGAATGTACCACACTGAATCTCACCATCCTGCATATCCACATAATACTAATTTTAAAAAACTCTTAAGTAAATAGCAAAATGATCAGTAGAGTAGAGGGAAAGGAACAGGGAGTGGAAGGAAATTAAGGTAAAGAAAAATACTGGGGACTGAATTAGAACAAATTATTTTCCATGCTTTTATAATTATGCCAGCATATTCTGTTTCTATGTATAACTAAAAAGAACCAATAAAAAAGAAATATTTTATTTCTTTTATTTTTTATTTCTTTATTTCTAAATAAATAAAATATAAAATAGAGCTGGGGATGTGGCTCGGTGTTTAAGTGCACTTGAGTTCAGAGTTCAGAGGGTTTTGGTATCAATACCTGTTACAAAAAAGAAGGAGAAGGAGAAGGAGAAGGAGAAGGAAAAGGAAAAAAAAGAGAAAAAGGTGTGCCTTCAAATTAAATATATGTGAGAGCTGAAATGAAGAGTTCAATTCCCAGGCTGCACAAGAAGTTTGAGGAGAAGGCTCAGAAAGCAGAGCCTAAACAGGAGAGATGTTATGAGAATCAGACAACCATTTCAGGAGGCCTAGCAGCTGCTGATGTGAACCCATCAAGAAGGAAACCACAATAAACCAATTCATAAGAACTCCCTAGAGCTCAAAGACTAGATCTCCAGCTGACAGAGATCTGCCATGCCCAGTCCTGGAGATGGAAAACAGATCAGCAGTCAAGTACAGTTGAGAAGAATGGACCCATGAGCAGAGCCCTTCCAGAGAACCCTGAGCCAGGGTGACATGCAAACTCCTGGCACCCTCTCTTCAGGGATGTGGCCTGAAAGCCAGCCAGTCCTCTTCCCTTGGCAACTCTGTGCAAACAGCCACTTTCTCTACTCCTCTCCTCCATCACCACACAAACGAACCACCCCCTTTGGGGTCTCAAGGCCTCTGGTGACCTGACCCTCCCTCAGCCCCTCTTTGCACTCCAGAGGTATCTGCCAGGGACCACATGTAACTCCAGTTCAGGCGCCTCTTTAGAGAGGCCTCTCCTGAGCCCCTGAGGGCTGCACAGCTTGTGCTTTTACAGAACCCACAAAACCTGGGTGTGTCAATTCCTGGCCCCCTTGAGGCTCACAGAACCACCCTGGGGCCTCCATCTGGGCAAACTGATGAGGTGACCAAGCGGATGCCATTCCTGCAGTAAGGAACCAACCAGAGTGAAAGAGATGACCCATTCAGACAGCAGGAAGAGCATGGTCCTCAGCCACAGTAAGCGCCAAGATGGAGAAACACAAGGAGCTCAGGAGACATACCAACAACAAGGCTCCAGGCAGAGTAACTAGAACACAGGGCACAGGGGAGAGCAGGTCAGGAGAGCACTGATGGGTCCCAAGAGAAACCCAAACAAAGGCCCTTGCACAATGTCATTGAACAGCACAGCACCTTCCAGGACAATCTGGATGCCTCAGTGGGGCATGCATTTCCCTTTTGCTAGGCCTCAGGCATTCCACCAACTCCAAAAGTGGCCCTAGTCCCATACTGACCCATCCTGGTATCATCCAGGGCTGTACAGAGGTGGTCAATAAATGAACTGCAGGAACAACCCTGAGGCTGAACAAGCAGCAGGGCCCTGAACTGTGCTCTGATCCTCATGGCAGCCGCCCAGATGACCACCCGACCCAACAAGAGGCTCCCACATGTCCTAGCATGTTTCTGTTTTGGTCAATTTTACTACTGCAAATTTTGTTTTTATAGCCCAAGGAGGGCATTTGAGACCACAGATCTGGGACCCCAACCAACAAATGAGGACATTTCCTTCTGCAGAAAAGTAAGCCCTAAATAACTGACAAAGTTCCAAAGCACCATCTATTGGAAACTGGCACCAACCTGGGATGAATAAAATAGTACCACCTGGAGAAAGCAGATACCTTATCAACAATCATTCTTAATGCCTATACTCCCAGTCTCTCAGAAGGCCAAGGCAGGAGGATCCTAAGTTCAAAGCTAGCCTCAGAAACTTAGTATGGCTCTAAGCAACTCTAAATCAAATACAAAAAAAAAAATGGCTGGGAATGTGGCCAGTGGTTAAGCACCCCAGGGTTCAACCCTGACATAAAAACATAGAGTTTATGGGTGGTATTTTAAAAAATACTCAAAGGAATAAGGTGAAAACATAGACTTAACCATCTCTACTCCTATGTCACAGTTCTGAAGTGGAAAAAGTTTAAAAAGAGAGTCACCTCAAAATGCCACTCTGCATCACTCACAGCAGAAACTCAGTACCCACAGTGGAGAAGCTCCAGAGCAACATAGAGCTCTCCCCTCAGCAGCAGGAATGCTGCCCTAAACACAGCTGAGAGAAACAAGTGTGAAGGCCAAGGGCAATGAATCTTCCGAGGCAGAAATCAAGTCAGGTTTCCTCTGGGGCACAAGGGCGAGGATGACTGCAGGCTGAGGGGCACAGGGGCCTGAGCAGTGCAGCAGGATGCGGGCTCTGCTGCCATGTTGTGTTGTCACATGAAGAGAAAGGTTCTGGTGGGGAAGATGAGGCATAGATATGTGCTTTCTTAGGGGGAAACAGGCCCTAGTTTTCTGTGAACAATATAATTAAGGACAGGGAATGGGTCATGTTTTTCATGAGGCTAAGAGTGAAGTGTGTAGTCTGTACAAAACAGAACCCAGCATCTAGGAGGTACCAAATAAATACATGACAGCTGACTTGACCACTCTGTCTCATCCAGGTTTCCCCAAATACCCCAAGTTCCCTTCCAAATCAGGCTGCGTGGAATCTCAGACCTCTCCTGGGTATAACATTTGGTCCATAAATCCCACTCACCACTGGAGGTCTAAGTCCAATGATTCTGCCAATGACCTCAGCAGATGAGGCAGGGATCTCATAAAACCTCAGGTGTTTGGTGATCCTGCAGACAGCTTCATGGAGCTTCAAGCCCACAGTCAAGAGGACTCTCATGAGGTCTTCTGAAGAATCTTACCACCACCAGGAGTCCAGAGAGATCATTGAAGTCATTGAGAAATGAGAAAACAATACCAATTATCAATTACCAGTCCCTTCTCCTTTTTAAGTTGTACAAGTATACCTGTACTCACAGCTCCTCAGGAGGCTGAGGCAGGAGAATGGCCCAATTCAAGGTTAGCCTCAGCAAATTAGCAAGACCTTATCTCAAAATAAGAAACAAAAAGGGCTGGAGTGTGATTCAATGGTAGAGAGCCTCTGGGTTCAATCCCCAGTACTGCAAATAAATTAAATATTTAAAATAAAATAAATGATCACAAGTAAGGCATTTACTTTATCTCCTCCAGGCTATCATTACAATAAGCCTTAAAGCTGTGACTGTGATAAGAAGGGAACACAGTCCTTTTGACTTAGCTCAGCAGTTGGAACTCTATAAAAACCAAGTTAAAATATGCTCAAATACATTCCCTTATTCAAAAAAATAGTAAAGAGTGGCTGTTTCTAATAATTTAAACATAACTTAAGAAAAAAAGTCAGAGAGATACAGGAGGGAGGGAGGGAGGGTGCTAGAAGAAGAGTGTGCACTGTGTATGGAATTCTTTCCACCTGGTGTGAATGGGTATTACATTTACTAACTGACAGCCTGGTGATACAAGAAAGAACCCTGCAAAGTCACAATGACTTGTCATGCAGGGAGACCCTGTGCTGTGCCCCATGTCCAGACATCCCAGGGGCTCAGAGGAGGGAGACCAGCAGTGCTGAGAGGCTCCATGGACACCTGAGCCCTTGGTGCACATTCCTGTTCTGTGTTTCCTGTGCTGTTTCTCCAGGTGGCAAATGTCATGCACAGGTGCGGGAGTAAATGATTCTGCAAGGCAACCTTTGATTTTTGTTTTAAACTCACCCAACTTACAAAAACCATAGAAGCAAACATTTTAAAAAATGAAGGACACATACATTTTCATTCTGAAAATGATCATTTAAAAATAAGTGAAAACACAAAGGCCAAAATGTTGGGTGGGAATTAAGCAAAATCTCAGCACCCAAGAGCTATGATTGGGTTTTTTGTTTGTTTGTTTTTAGTCCTGGAGACTGCACCCAGGCCTTGCACATGCTAGGCAAGCGCTCAACCCCTGAGCTGCATCCAAAGCCCGATTCATTTCCTTTAAGAAAAAGAAGAAATTAAAACCTGGATGTCTGGATTCACAACTGCAGAGTACACTGGGGCACTTGCTGGTGTGCCACCTTCCCCCTTTGACAGGAGGTGGCTCACACAACATAGGAGCCTTGTAGCAATTGGCTGCTCTATTTACATGTCCTTATAGATGTTCACGAGGTAAATGAGCATTTTGAAAACCTTCCCAACATGCTAAGGCAAGGAAGAAAAAAGGAAATATGAAAGTTTCAACCAGGAAACAGATCTTCATGCTTAGAAGAGAGTAGGGCATGGGGATTTGTCTTGTTCTCCCTGCCCATTAGACTTCAAGGGCTCAAGGGCCAATCTTCATTTTCCACTGGTAAAATTTGTACCATTTTCATTTTTTTTTTGGTTGGCATTCTTTTTATTGTCTTTTGTTTTTGGGGGGCTGGGGATCAATCCCAGGGCTTTGCCACTGAGCTGCATCCCAGTCCGTATACTATTTTCTTTACCCCAAAAAGCATAAAGGGAAAAACACCAACTATGACACATGTGATGTTCACAGAGCTTTCTAAGACTCATAATTAACAAGCGGCGATGTTCCTTTGTGCTCTGTATACTAAACCAGAATCAACTCTGGGAAGTCAATCTTTAACACTAAGAAATAATGACTTATTTCAGCAATTCTTAGCACTTCCCCCAATCTGTATTTCAGGACAGAAGACCCACAAGCATTCAATGTTCAGCATGTTACCTGCTTTTGCTAAGCAAGGACCTGACAATCTACTTCCAACCACAAACCTCCAAGACATCTTCTGAATCTTCGAGATCTTCTGAAGCCATTGCAACCTGTTGTGAGCCCCTAGAAAACAGTCCAGGACCCAAGCAGGCATGAGACTCAAGTATTCTGTGGAGTTTTCCATATAGGGAACGAGGCTTCCCAGAGGCAGCAAACTTAACCAGTATGGAAAGACATACTCATCCACACACAGCAACTACTTCCTGCTCTCCATAAAGTCAAGAAACTGGTTCTTGAAGGAAGAAACTGGGACAGAGACCAGGGCAGCAGTGAGAGCACTGAACAGACTCAAGACAAGAAAAAGCAAGGCTGGGAAGGTCCAGAATTCTGAGATTTTAAAGTAGATATCAATGCATCGTGGAAACAGACATACGGAGTGAATCAAATGAAAACTGAACAAAATAGCCAAATGCATGGCACACCTGTGATCCCAGCAACTCAGAAGGCTGAGACAGGGGGATCAAAAGTTCAAGGCCACCCTCAGCAATTTAGTGAGGCCCTGTCTCAAACAAACAAACAAACAAAAAAAAAAACAAATAAAATCATTAAAAATGGACTAAGGATATGGCTCCATGTTTGAGCACCCCTGGTTTCAATCCCTGACACTAAAAAAAGTGAGTTAAAAAATATTTCTATTTGGCTTTCATTTCAAAAGGTTTCAAAACTAGATGAGAGATGGGAACAATTGAGCTCACTACCTTTATGCTAATGATGACACTGACTCCCAGTGGATGGAGTGGGCAAGGGGACAGGTTATTCCACACATGGAAATTATCTGTGTGTGAATAAAGTGATGTTTTCATGTTTAATTCAGGTTTATTTTAAGTTTTGTACTTAAATTGGATTTAAAAAGTTTTTTTATGGTGTTGGGGAAACAACCCAGGGCCTCGCCCATGCCAGGCAGACCTCTGTCACTGAGCACAGCCCAGCTCCCTTCGATTTTTTTTTATGTATTTGTGCTTTCCAAGTCTTCTCTGAAGAATCTTTCCTCACTCCAAGATGACCTTATTTAGAAGCATGCTGTTAACACAATCAAGGCATGTAAGGAGTTTTCATAGAGCCTTCTGCTCAGCTGTGGTTAGGGACCTGCACTCTTGGACAGCAGCACCTTCAGGGTACTGAGAGTGGTTCAGCTCAGAATTCAGCCTGTCTTGTTGCATGTGCTCACGGGCACACCTAAGAAGGGTATGTGTCCTGGCATGCAGGGTGCCAGAGCCCCTGGGTGCCATCTGGGCCTCCAGCTTTCTTCCCAACATCTGTACCATATTCATTCTCCTGCCAATTGTTTTACAGTCACTGAAGAGGAGGCACAGAGTTCCACAGAGCTATAGATCTGGATCTGCTGGCTCCTTCTCTCAGGCTCTTGTGTGGGATTGGATTGGATTCTCTACCCTGGGGTTTAGTCCTTCTTGGTCCCTTTGTTCTCTAGTCCTCTGTGACTCTTGCTCTGACTTTTTTTCTTTTTGGTGGTGCTGGGGATGGAACCCATTGCCTCGGCCAAGCTAAGTAAGTTCTCTATCACTAAGCCCCAGCCCCAGCCCTGGCCTTATTCTGGCTTTTTAAATTGGTGGAATGCATATTGCTTAGTATTTAGTTTGGAGTTTTGCATCTGGGAGTCCCATTTCTCCTGCGGAAGCACAGTTCTCAGTGGGAGCAGTGGTGTTCAAGCCCACCCTCTATCCCACCCAAGGGGCCCTAGCAATAGCTGGATACACTTGTGCCTTTAAGACCTGGGGTGGGGGCAAGACATTGTCTCTGTACCCTTGCCCACCCAAGACATCCAATCCAGGAGGCCTGAGCTTCCCACCTATGGGACACTGCAATGCCTTCACAATCAGAGAGCAGAGAGTGTGGAAGTCCTCTGCTTTTCCTGGCCAGTTCTATGGCCTGGGCTTTATGGCTAGCAGAAGGAGAAGCTTGCTCCAGCCCTACCAAATGCACTCATCACCCACCACTTCAGCTAAAAGGCAAGGTCATAGATCAGAAACTGAGATTTGTAATACTCGGGGCTGAGTCTTGGGATATACAGAGTTGCTAAGTGTCACACAAATGAGTAAACACACATTAATATAGTCATAAGAGGAAAACTGCATAGCACTTTGGCCATGTTAGTGATCCCAGTTGTTTCAGAGATAGGAAGATCATGAGTTAAGCCCAGGCCAGGCAACTTAGCAAGACCCATCTCAAAAATTAAATATTTTTTCCTTGGTGGGGAGTGGTTCTGGGGATTGAACTCAGGGGCACTCATCTACTGAGCCACATCCCTAGTCCTATTTTTATTATATTATAGTTAGGGTCTCACTGAGTTGCCTGGTGCCTTGTTTTTGCTGAGGCTGGCTTTGAACTCTGGCGTCAACCTCTGAGTACCTGGGATTACAGGCATGTGCAACCATGCCCAGCTTCAAAAATTAAAAATTTAAAGAACTGGTGATGTAGCTTCATGGCAAAGTGCTGACATATCATTCCAATATGCATTTACATTAATGCAGCTTTACAACTTACTCATTTAGCAATTCTTCCTGAAACAAAGAGAAGGAGGTTCCCTTGAAGGCAGCTCAGATGTTCTCACACTGGCTCACAGAGTCCTTTCTTGGAGGGGCCAGCTGCATATAGTAGTTCAGGGAGGATGCCAAGCCAGCCGAAGACCCTTGCAACAATGCATCTTTGGCACTGTTTGTCAAGTACACTTGCCATCTGGAAGGAAACCAAGACCTACTGTGAGCTATGGATTGCTGTGTCCAAACTGCCTTTTGGCCTGATGTCCCAGGAGGGAAGGAACAGCCACTTGCACCCAGCAGAGGGAGCATAATACACACCTGGACTGAGTCCAGACCAGGAGGCACAAGGTGGCAAGGGGGACAAGTTCCTGGCCCCCAACCCTTTGCACCAGGATACCATAAATGCCAACAGACACCCACTGGAGTCATTTCCACCCACACCACACAGCTGAGGTATTGAGGTGCTTGGTTTCTGACCAAGGAATTCACATAGGGCCTAGGGTTTGAACCAGGCAGTCTGGTGATGGTGGACCTAAACACAAAACAAATGTTTTTTTGTTTTTAAACTGGAATTAAACCCAGAAACCTTATACCACTAAGCTATATCTCCAACCTTTTTTATTTTGAGATAGGGCCTCCCAAAATTGCTGAAGCTCAAACTTATAATCCTCCTGCCTCAATCTCCTGAGTCGCTGGAATTATAGGCATGTATCACCATGCCCAGCTACAAAGTCACATTCAAAAGGAATGGCACATGATGTGTGTTCCATGGGCACAGAAATTGATGCTTCTTTCTTCTCTCACACCCTTACACAGCTGTTGGTAGACACCACTGTCTCTCTTTCATACAGGGCACAGCAACTACCTGTGTCTTTAAACATAGGAAACCTACAGGTGCTAAGAGTTCAGGAGAGGCCACCTGATGTTACCCAAGCTCAAACCAAACAGAAGCAGAAGAGACCATGATTCTCCAAGCACAGCAGCTCAGAAGAGGACTCCCCTACCACATTAAAGGCCATGGCTGAAACAGCAGGGGCAGTGTGCTTCCACCAGCACAGGTGGGCCAGCAAGAACAGCATCCCTGTGGGTTCTGCAGCTGACCTAGGTGACACCTGCAGGCAGGCCTGGGCCCCAGTGCTAAGGCATGCTGAGTGTGAAGAGGAAGGTCCTCTCAGGAGCACTTCTATCATGTACTTTATATTATTCATTTATTTTTCCAGATGGGGTTCCACTAAGTTGCCCAGGCTGGCCTTAAGCTCTTGAGCTCAAGCAACTCTCCTGCCTCAGCCTCCCAAGTAGCTGGGATGACAGTGCTGCTGTGGTGCCTGGTCCTGTGAAGATTTTTGAAGTCAGCATATTCAGGAGAACACAGAATTTAACAACACTAGCAATGACATACGTGCCAGCAAAGTGACAGGAGCAAGTGGTGACATGACTGTGGTTTTATTTTTCCCCAGTGTGCACTCAGCCTTTCTCTGACTAGCACTTATCTCTATAATCAGATAAAAATCATGATAAATGCCTACAAAATCTCTGACAAAACAAAACAAAACCAAAAAACATGGGATACCTCTCAGATGTTACCAGGATATGGTGGGGGTCGCTGTGCAGGGCATCTGGTGAGCAGGAACTGGGGCAGAGAATGGAGCACCGTGAGGTCAGGTCACACTCCAGTAAGCAGAGTTTGGTATCTTCCCCAAGGAAGAGACTGATCAGACCCATTCTCAATCTGCTTCACATAGGGCAGCCATCACGCAGGACGTCCCCACATTTTTCTTCTAGAAATGGTCTTATCTGCTTTTTAAAATACTCCCACAAGTGTTTCTTCACCAGAGGCAGGGGGAAAAGAAGAGGCATGACCATGGAGTGCATGCCCTGGAGGCTGGAAGGCCCCTTGGGCAGGGGATCAATGTCCTGAGGACAGAGAGCTCTGGGGAGGGCCCCATCTGCCCTACCTCCCCACCTTCCCAGCACATGGGCTTTTGGAGCAGCAGGAGCACATGGATGCTCATTCCCAAAATGTGTAGTGAGGGGGTCTGGGAGGCCCCAGGATGCTCAAGATACCTCAATGTCAAACTGAGAGAGAGTGCCAGCTCTGTCTCCAAGTTACAGTGTGGCTGAAGGGGAAAGGATGGGCTCCACCTTTTCTTTCAACTCTGCTTAAGCCCAGAAAGAATGCAAGATTGGTGCTGGGAATGAGGCTTATGGGTGCAATAAGGAGGAGAGATAAGGAGAGAATTTCCAAGAGGTGGTGCAGAAACGAAGGGATGGAAAGGCCCTCCTGACCCCTCTACACCTGCCCTACTTGGTCACAGGGTCTCTATATGCCTCTAATAGGTCAGGGGACCCTGACCACCCACACCAGAGCTACTGATGATTGGGAGAAAACTGATACCTCTTCCTCTCTGAGGCCCAGGCTATGCCAGGGCTGTGCTTTCCCTGCATAAATCATAGGCACCTGGACAACAGAGTAAAACTGCTGGAACTGGGTAAAGAAGTTCCTCAGGTTGATGGGGTTCCAGGTCTGGGGATGTTGAAGATGTGGCTCAG
This sequence comes from Ictidomys tridecemlineatus, assembly GCF_052094955.1. Classification (NCBI taxonomy): domain Eukaryota; kingdom Metazoa; phylum Chordata; class Mammalia; order Rodentia; family Sciuridae; genus Ictidomys; species Ictidomys tridecemlineatus. The sequence goes on along the minus strand of NW_027525461.1, from coordinate 211,820 downwards.
CATGATGTTGGCTGCCATCTTCTTCCCCTTCACCACCTCCTTCTTTATGTTATTAGTGAAGAGGTTGTGGAATTTTCCAGTGTTCCAGGAGGCCTCATGCAAATTGTGTCATTATAATGATGCCAGTCTATGGGTTATAGCAAGAAAAATGTCACACTTAAGATTTCAAATCCCACCAGCCCAAGGCACCACTCCAGAAGACAGAAATACAGTGGAGCAGCAGCCAGGCACAGTGGCACATGTTTATAATGCCAGTGATGCTAATGCAGGAGAGTCACAGGATGGAAGTCAACCTTAGCAACTTAGAGACCCCTTCTAAAAAATAATTAGAAACAGGGGAGTACAGTCAGGATGAAAGGAAGGAAGGAAAACAAGAGGACTCTGGTAAACTGAGGTGACCAGAACTCACTGCATCAGCTACCATAAGCAGGTTATGCCTCTACTGAGAGAAATCCTAGACAATCCACAGTGATGAGCTTCAAACCAAGTCTCTGCTTAGCCATGCAGTTCAGCAAGCCTGGTAAAAGCTTTCAACATTACCACATGTAGGTTAAATATTTTATACCAAAACTCCATCCCTCATTAGCAACTGAGTCCTGTTCTGATAAATGAGCAGGGTACATAGTGGAACACCCACCTCAAAGAGAATGGTGAAGATTACACAGCAGACACAGAGCCTCTAGCAGGTGCCCAGTATAGGGCAAGGGCTGAATTTATGGCTACTCTGAGGACAAACTGTAAGAGACACAATTATAGACCAAGAAAACCCAGTGACATTAATTGTAAAATAATTAGAAAAAAAAGTGGTTAGCCAAGCACCATGGTTGAATGCCTGTACTCCAGGCAATTTAGGAGGCTGAAACATGGGGATCCAAAATTTGCAGGCAGCCTTGGTAATTTAGGAAAACATGACCCAAAATTTAAAAAATGAATAAAAGAGCTAGGGATCTGGCTCAGAGGTAGATCAGAGGTAGAGCACTTATCTAGCATGAACAAGGCCCTAGGTTCCATCTACAGCACTGTCAAGAAAAGAAAGCAAATTTAAAAAGAGAGAAAACCTATACAAGGGCTGAGAGCTGGGCATGATGGTACATGCCTGTAATCCTAGAACTCCAGAGGTTGAAGCAGGAAAACTACAAGTTGGAGATTAGACTCAGCAACTTAGGAGGCCTTAAGCTACTGCACACTACTGCCACATTGGTAGGCCCTGCCATCCCAGCTTTACCTTGTCCTTGCCTACCCTGTCCCTGCCAGGTGACAGTTGGCCAGGGTTCATGTGCTGATTGGAACCTGGCCTCCTCAGAGCTTCTCCCTCACCCCACTGTAGCCCCTCCCTTTGTGGGAATTTTCAGAGCAGAAGTTTCATCTCTCCTTGTGGAATCATCTGATGAAGTCCAGTTTTGCCTCAAAGCTGAAGTCCTCGAAGTACACTATTGTTATTAAAAATTACGTGTACAGGGGCTGTGGTTGTGGCTCAGCCATAGAGTGCTTACCTAGCATGTGCAAGGCCATGGATTTTATCCTCAGTACCACATAAAAATAAATAAATAAAATAAAGACGATATTGTGCCCAAACAAAAAAACAATATATATATATATATATATATATATATATATATATATATGTATGTATGTATTTTAAATTACGTGTACAGCCATGTATCATGGTGTACATAAAGCCACTCTAGAGGATGAGACAGGAGGGCTTCTTTTCTAGTTGGAGCCCAGATACTTGAGGACAGCTCAGAAAACATATTTTTAAAATCCTGGGTCCTGGAGGTCGCTCAGGACAGGGCTAGGTGCTCAGGCAGGCCAGGACTGCCAATATCTTCAGAGAGGGTCACCGAGGAAGAGCTGCTGAGGGACTGAAGAGGTGCAGAGAGTTCTTTCCAAAGATTCAACAGATTGAATGTAGAAGCCACCCAAGTGCCACTAGCAAAATGTGATGAGGACAAATAACAGAGGCCCACAGGGAGGCTCTCCACACATTATCCTGCTTCTGGTCACCACCTGGCCCCCTCCAGGAAGGGCCAGCCAGCAGCTCCCTGTTCCTTGCTTTGTCCCAGAGTCTGTCCCGGTAGTCGGGCCCACCCTGCCCACATCCCCAGACCTTTCTGTGGCTCCATCCTCATTCCTTCCCATTTCCTCTCACATGAGTCAAACCACAGCAGGGGCAGCGTGCAGCAGAGAACCCATGCAGACCAGGCAGTCTACTCCGCACGGCAGCACCCAGGCCAGGACACAGGCACCACAGGAGAGGCCCTTTACCTCTGGATCACAGGAGTGAGGACTTGACACACAGGCAGTGGTTCACATGCCCCCCTGCCTTCTGTGGCTGCTTGTACATGTACTCAAACTCCACAGTGCATTTGGAGCCTTGGTTGCAGGGAAGAACGGACTTGTAAGGAACGGCTCTATACAGGCTCTGCCTTGGAATGACAATGCTGTCCTCGGTGAGAGACCCATACTCATGTAAGTCCCTGCAAACCAACAGACACTGGCCAGTGATCTAGAAGTCTTATTTCAGAAGATTTTTTTTTTCTCAAACACACCAAGAACACAGACCCAATAATGGACACTGACCAAAATGGCATGTCTAGAACAGGACAGGTCTTACTTTCTAGTTAGAACAGAAAAAAGAGCCATGGTGAAGGGAGACAAAGAATGCATGATGGGAGTGTTAAACACACTCACCCAGGGAACAGGGTCACCCCAAGGACTCACTGATCACCTCTAACAAACACCAGAGGGACTGGGGGCCCCAGGACTCACTCAGTGTAGTACATCTCACAAGCATCACTCCACTCAGGCTGTCCAAGCTCTTCTCCTCCCCTGATGAACACAGTGTAGAGCTTGGGGTACAAGGTGACATGTGTGGGGATGATGGTGTGGAAGTACATGGTGATCCCCTCCTCGGGGTTCAGCCAGCTGGAAGAGGGAAGGAAGCACTTCGGTCACTAACTGCTCCTGGCCCAGCTCCCCCTCCTCTTTCTCCACTGGTCATTTTCACCCCTGGCCACTGCCCACCATGAGTGGCCAAGAAGAGGAAAAGAGAGTGTGAAGCCCCAGCCTGGCTAGCCCACCTCCCCTGCTGACCCCACAGCTGAACTGTCCCAGGGGCCCTCAATAGGTGCAGACAGCATCCCTGGGCCCTGGGCCTGGGCAGGGCAGCCTGGTACCTTGAGGGGAAGGCCTGACTGCTGGCCTTCTGGTTCTTCTGCTCCTTCCCCTTTGTCACAACAGCTGTGTCATTTTTGTCACTCCCTTCTGGCTTTCTCAGGTCTTTGGGCTCTGAGCTGTTTTCACCTGGTTTTTCTCCAGGAACAGCCAACCTGTCCTTGGTCTCACCCTCCTGAAACAAGCAACAAGCCCCAGCCTGAAAGGCTGCCCCTCAGCTATGCATCTTACAGCAGCCCAGATGGACTGTCCAGTCCTTCCAGTTCACTCACATGGCTTCTGAGGACCTTCCCCAACCTTGACTGGGCCCTCTTCCCTCTCTCACTTCTGGGCACACTAGTTTCTTCCACTGAGAACAGGCTGCCACAAGATACCCCCAGGCCTTAGCACACCAATCCTTTCATCTGAATGTGTCCCCAAAGACCCCAATGCTCAACCCTAACTCCATCTAGCCTCTGCTTCCCCAGAACCTCCCTGGAAGCCTAACCCAGCTTCCTTGGCTGAGGGACCACCTTCCCTCATGGCACCAACCATCTCATTCCTGGGGACCCTCCTGGTGCCAACCATGCTCTTTTTCCCAGCTCACTTCCTGTTGCCTGGCTTGGCCTCAGTCTTCCCCCATCAAGAATGAGAGCTCCTTAAAGGAAGGCTTTGTCTCCTGTGCACTGTCCCTAGCTCTCCACAAACATGCCACAGAATCAGACTGAAGATGGGCTAGTGACTGACTGCAGGAGAAGGAGCTGGGAAGGCCAAGCAGTGTAGCCCAGGCCAGCCTGGAGAGAAACTTGTACCTAGCACTGTTCCTTGGAAGCAGGGAGACTTGCTGGCAGCCCATTTGCTGACTGAACATTATCTTTCATTTGTTTCCCAGCCATGTTAACTGGAATATCTGGTTCAGCTGTAGCATAAACTCCCTAGACTCATGGGGTCTAAGCCACAGAGAAAAATGGAAGCGCTGCTCTGCCCCAAAGGCTTAAGATCAGCATTGGCCTAAATGCTGAGTGTGGGGTTAACTGTCCATCCCCACCTCTCCAGCTGCCCTCCCAGAAAGGGAAGCAACCTCTCACACACATGGCACACCAAAGGTGCTAGGGCAAGTCCCATGCCCCTGACCACCACTCACCCCAGAGGCTGGGACTTCCAGGTGCTGCCTGGCCCTCTGTGCTTCTTTCTGAGGCTCAGAATCCCCTTTGGACTCAGGCAGTGGGAGCCCCTGGGCAGAATCTTTGCAGGTAAATGTTGGTGGCCCAGACACCTCCTGAGAGAGGCTCGTGTCCCCAGAGGGCATGGAGGTGTGAAGATCTTTTTCTTCCATGTGTTCCTGTGGTGCTGGCCTGCTCTGAGCCATATCTCCTGTGGCTGCACCCCTGCACTGGCCAGCTGGACCAGCCTGCTGGGCTTTGCTTTGGTCCAGGGCTGTATCCTGGGACCAGGGCTGTGAAGGTGAATTTGGACACTGGGGAATGGAAGGCAATGGGGCCAAGATACCTTGCTCTGAGGAAGCAGTAGTGTCCTGAGTCTTTCTCCATTTCTTCCTTTTGTTCTAAACAGGAGAGATATACCAATTTTACTTCTTAGGTTTACTAAAACTTGCTTCACATTTCCCTCCCATTTTTTTTTGTCCCAACTCTCTGGTACAGCAGGCTTAGCTCTGGTGAACCACTTACATTTGTCACTCTGCCACTTCTTTATCATGGGTGGACCTGAATTAAGCAACCAAGAGTGGGGTTGGGGGAACCAAGGAGCAAGAGGCCAGGCAGAGCATTGCAAAAAGGGGCTGGGGGTGTCACTGCAAGATTGTTCTTGGACATTACAAAACTCATGGACTGTCCATGTGATACCCTTTGTGTTATGTGTCACAAGCAGAAAAACTAGAATTAAGAAGAGGAGGAGACTGCAGAGTGTGGAGGAGAAGTGAGGCTGCTCCTGGGCTCTGGAAGTCTTGGGCAGCTCCCAGCCAAAGCTGGCACCTTGGAAACCAGGAATACAGCTTGTGAGGAACAGGCTTCTGGGATCCTGGCCCCAATGGCTATGATGCTCTAGAGGAGGAGTCTGTGGGCCACTGAAAGCAAGTTGTTGATATATCCTGAGTCCTGGCCGTATGTGGGGAGACCCTGCCACGCCAGACAGCTGGGGGTGAACCTGCACTTGCCCTAGACCCCCACTCCTTGAGTTATGCCATCAAGAAAAGGGAAGAACTTGGGTAGATCTGTGCCTAGGGGGTACAGCCTTCTTGTGAGTCAGTATGCAGCTTCCCCAAGAATCTTAGCTGACCTTCCTGCAGAACTTCCAAGATGCCCACAAAGTCAATCCCTCCAGGCACCCTGAGCACTCCTAGCCTGAGTCATGCTCATGGCTGGGCTCCTGAGAGTCAGCGCCCAGTGTGTGCAGTAGAAAGACAGGGCTTAAGAGACTTTTTTATTTTATGGTTCTGAGCATAGGACCCAGGACTTTTCACAAGAAAAATAATTTAAGACAGAAACTTCTCCATCTTCCAAGGGCAACCAAATCACCCAAGATACTGTTAACATGGGCAGTGACTCAACAGTCTGGGTGGGTCCCAGGGTACTCATTTCCACAGGCTCTCTGGAGGCACGTGCTGCCTGCTCAGGCCCAGTCATGAACATGAGATAGTGCAGCAACTGGTGGTCCTCTCCATGGCACCCCAGGGTCACCAGGAAACCTCTGAGACTGCTGGATAGGTCTGGGGTCTCCTGACCTTAATGGTGTCCATAAGCATTCTGATGGCTCCAAGTAATTGCTGAAAAATACCACGTCAAAACAGTGTAGGCTCTGGGAGGGACACACTCCCTAAGCCCTTCCCAGAGACCCTGAAATGTCAGTGCTTAATCCAAGTGGTGTTGCCTCCACACTGAGCCACTGAGTGATGTGGGTCTCTGTGAGGCACAAGGACCATGAGGGCATAAGGGCAAAACAGGGTCCGGTCCCACGATGCTGGACACATTATGAGACATGCCAAGGACAAATCCAGCCAGGAGGGCATGGTGGGAAGTCAGAGGCCACCCTGACTCATAGGCTTTCTAGAGACGGTGGCAAGTGGCTGAGTCTGAAAGATGCAGAAGCTCTAACTCAGCCTGCTCTCCTTGGCAAGGACTCACAGGTCTTTGGGCACAAAGACCCTGCCAACCAAGGCCTCCTGCTTACCCAAAATTAAAGCCAAAATCCAGCACACACAGACCCCATGAGGCTCAGGCTGCGCTCTGCCCTCACCCAGTGTAAGTAGCAGCTCTGGAGTGAGTGAAGCCTGGGCACAGGGAGTGACTCCAGTAGCACCTGGGGACAGCACTGAGTGCAGAACTGATATATATATATATATATATATGTGTGTGTGTGTGTGTGTGTGTGTGTGTGTGTGTGTGTGTGTGTGTATGTGTGTGTGTGTATGTGTGTGTGTGAGAGAGAGAGAGAGAGAGAGTGTGTGTGTGTGTGTGTGTGCGTGTGTGTGTGTGTATATATATATATATAAAATGAAAAAATGGCTGGGATGTGATTTAGAAGTAAAAACACCTCTGGGTTTAATTCCTGGTACCAAAAAATAAAAACAAATAAATAAAAAATTTTAAAAATCAATGAGAGGAACTAGCCCCTAAGTATAGATGGGCCAACTGCCAAAGGAGTTGGTCAGGGAGCCAAGGGATGGGATGCTGAACCTACTTTTTGCAGGTGTCATGGCTGCTGTGCTGCACTGAGCCCTGGAGAGCATCCTACTGCCCTGGATTTTCAGCTGCCTCCACCCACAGACTGTAGCACAGCCACACCCAGCCTCACCACACGCCACACTAGCCAGGAGATCCAGTGGACTTATTAAGCCACCAGGTGCCCTAATTTCCTCATCTGTTAAATGGAGCAGATGTCCCTACATAACATGGTCACCATAAGGATGACCTGCAGTGAAAAAGCATGTCTAAAGTCATGGAAAGCTCTCTAGCTCAGCAGGGGACTGAGGCTATGTCATCATGCACAAAGGGTCTTCAGGGCCACCTGCTGACAATGCAGGGTGGCACAGGGTGGGTGTGGGACCCATGTGGTCAACGTCCCACCTCTCCATTGTACTGGGAAAGGTCCCTGCAGCTCGCTGTTCTCACCATGCACCCTGAAAGGATAGTGGCATCAGCTCTGCTCCAGCATCAGGGTCAGCCCTTGTGGGCTCCTTCAACCACTGATTTACACCTCACGGCCACAGCAAATGGAGGGCCAGGCTGGAGAGTCTGTTAGAACCAATGGGGCTTTGGGGGAAAGCTTTCCCTCTTTCTTCTTCTTCTTCTTCTTTTTGTTCTGAATAGTTATACATGATAGCAGAATGCATTTTAATTCATTATACACAAAAGGAGCACAACTTTTCCTTTCTCCAGTTGTACACTATGCAGCGTCACACCACATGCACAGTCATACATGTACCTAGGGTAATGATGTTATTCTCATTCCACCATCATTCCTTCCCCTATTGCCCTCTTCTCCCCTCCCTCCTCTTTGCCCAAAGTTCCTCCATTCTCCCCCTGCACCCCACTCTCATTATAGATCAGCATCCACTTATCAGAAAGAAAATTTAGTCTTTGTTTTTTTGTGATTTGCTGACTTAGCTTACATGATATTCTCCAACTCCATCTATTTTCCTGCAAATACCTAATTTTATTCTCTTTTAATGCTGAGTAATATTCCAGTGTGTATATGTACCACCATTTCTTTCTCCATTTATATGTTGAAGGGCATCAAGTTTGGTTCCACAGTTTAGCTATTGTGAATTGAGCTTCTATGAACATTGATGTAGCTGTGTCACTATAGTATGCTGATTTTAAGTCCTTTGGATATAGACCAAGGAGTGGGATAACTGGGTCATTTTCCTCTGTCCTGAAGGAGCATCCTTTGTTCCCTGGATGAAGCAATGAGGCAGGGAGCTGGGGATTCCATGTGACCAAGGGATGGGATGGTCTGTAGCACAAGAGACAGTCGCCAGGAGGGAAAGGAGGCAGTGCAGACTGGTAGAGCCACACCTGCTCTTCAGGGCTACCAGCCAGGTGCCTAGAATGATCTCGCCTACAGCCTTAGGATTGATCAGTGATATGAGCAATAAATTCCACTTAACCAATCTGAGTTGAATTTTTGGTAATTTGCAAACAAAAGTTTTCTGATGGTTCAAATAATCAAACCTCAGATTCAGTTATTTTTTCCTTACAGAAGTGAAAACTAAGTATAGGTAACCAATGTCCCAATTTCCAGGATGAAATGGATGCCAGGGTCTTGTAGATACCTGAAGGTCACCACATGGCACAGAGGATCCTCCAGGCCCATCAGAGCACACACCTTGCTTCAACCTTAGAACAGCTGCTAGCTGCCCTCTAGGTGTGTGGTCATCAGGGAGGCACTCAGCAGCAGGATTTGAGAGCGCAGGCACCCTGGGGTGGGGCTTGAAGGTGCCCTGATGAGGGTCTGGCTATACCCTCCATGACACAGTGGTGAAGAGACTGCAGGAAATGCAAGAATGGCCCAGGGAAGACCCTTGGAAAGACCCCAGTCAGTTCCTTGAGGACAACTGCCAGGGAAGGGTTAGTGACAGGTCAGTGACAGCCCCCTGTGGACCCATACCCTTTTGGCTATACCTGGGCAGCAGCAGGCCACTCATTTCCCATATAAGCACAGCCCAAATCCCTGATGGACAGAACTGCAGTGACTCAGGTGGACCACAAAAGTTGGCCCTGGAGGAAGGTCCATACCAGGATTCCAAACTCACCAGGGCACAGCCCAACTCATGTGGGAAACAATGTGTGACCATGGTACTCAGGATGACCCACAGCCCTCTGTGAGTGACAGCTCCCCCTGCAGGGTGAAGCAGCTCTGCTTTCCTCCTGTGCATAGCACCTTTATTACACAAGCAAGCTTCTCTTCTTGTGTTATAGTGAACCTGGAACACACCCAACCAATGCTCTGGAAAATTACAGGGCAGGATCTGAAACCCAAGGAACAGACATCAAGCTCTGTAGGGCACCCACCATACCACTGGTGTCTCAAGCACAGCTTGCTGATGGGCAAATGCCCAAATTGGACACCACCTGGCTGGTAAGTAGAACTCTGGGTGGCCTATGGATGACAACGGAGAAACTTTCACAAGAAATAGAAGCTAGGAGTGATGGTGGGCAGGTAGGATGTGCAGCACAGAACAGAAAGATGGCACCCCCAAAATTACCTGCCACAAGTGCCAAAACCTGAGTGGGTGCTGCTGCCTCACAAACAGCTCAGTTCCCAGCTCAGTTTTCTCAGTGGAGATGTGAGGGTTACCAGCTATTCTAGGGCTGGCGGGAGGCTCTGCAGCCAGAAACACTAACTACCTGCTCATCATCCACAGTGAAGGTGTCCAAGACGTCGCACAGAGCAGCCTAATCCATTCTCCTCTGGCTGAGAAGGTGCTGGGCAGCTGCCTGCTCACCAGGTATGTCCTCTATGGTAACTACAGAAGGTTCAGAGGCCACTCCCTGTTGAGACATGACACCTTCAGACAGCACAGGGTCACCCACATACCCTGGAGCCCTGCCTCAGCCAGGCCCAATCAGGGAAACCTCATGGAGCAGGGAAAACACAACACAGAGCCCAAGGCAGCTGAGACCAACAGGAAGAAGGATGCAGGCGGGCAGGCTACAAGTGTCCACCAGGTAGGCAAATCAGGTCATAGTTCCCTGGGGCCTCCACCTGAACACCTGGGCCTCTGCTTCCAACATATTCAGCTGCAGAGGCTTCAGAGGTCAGTCAAGACACCCAAGGCTCATCCAAGAATAGCCTCTAGAGACTCCAGAGGCCAGGTGTGCCTCCACCAGGCAGCCTCTGTCAAATCATGCCAGCAAAAGGCTGAGGAAAGAAAGCCACTGAAGGCCAAGGGCCACTTGGAGCATCCACCTGACCCACTCAGGCCCCTGCTAGGTTGCTTCCCTTGTTGCCATTATGCTCTAGGCCCTAACACACTAGACTGAAAATCAAAATGTAGTAACCCATACTATACTCAAACAAAAATTAAGCTGATATAGGATCTTTGTAGGAATCAGGATAGAAATAAGACAAAACTTGAATTCCCAAAGAGTCCATTTCAATGGCATGACAAGTTTTTTTTTTTTTTTTTTTTTTTTTTTTAAGATGGACACAACACAATGCCTTTATTTATTTATTTATTTATTTTATGTGGTGCTGAGAATCGAACCCGGGTCCTGCCGGGTGCAAAGCGGGCGCTCTACCTCTGAGACACAATTCTAGCCCCACATGACAAGTTTTAATCCTTATCTTTTTTGTGCAATCAAAAATTTAATAAGAGGGATGTGGATGTTGCTTTGTGGAACAGTGCTTGCCTGGCATGCATGAAACCGTGGGTTCAATCCCTGCTTAAAAAAGAAAAATTACTAGCAAACATACTATTTTTTTAAATGTGTACTGTAGATGGATCCCAGCAGTGCTTTACCACTGAGCCACATCCCCAGCTCTTTTTATTTATAATTTATTTATTTATTTATTTATTTATTTATTTATTTATTAAAATAAATGACACAGGCTTTGTGCCACCTGAGTCTTTTTTTTTAATATTTATTGTTTAGTTTTTTGGCGGACACAACATCTTGTTTGTATGTGGTGCTGAGGATTGAACCCGGGCTGCACCCATGCCAGGGGAGTGCGCTACCGCTTGAGCCACATCCCCAGTCCTCTTTTTATTTTTTATTTTGAGACAGGGTCTCACTAACTTGCCCAGGCTGGCCTTGAACCTGCTATCCTCCTGCCTCAGCCTCCCAAATTGCTGGGATTATAGGCTTGTGACACTGTGCCAGACCAGCAAACTACTCTTTTTACTATTTTTTACTATTTACTTATTTTAACTAGATTAACTTCTTGCTTCATGAAGCCCCATAGGATGGAAGAAAACTAAATCCAGTATTTAAAATGTTTCACTTGATTCTAGATGTAAAGATAATTTGAAATTAAAAAGAATTTCTGAAAAATCAGTCTGTTTAGAATCATAAAAAATTGAACACATGTATACGGAACACATTTAAATGAGCATGTAAATAATTAAATTATTATTAAGTTTAATTTTTTTTTTCTTTTGGGTACTAGGAATTGAACTCAGGGGCACTCGACCACTGAGCCACATCCCCAGTCCTGTTTTGTATTTTATTAGAGACAGGGTCTTACTGAGTTGTTTAGTGCTAAATTGCTGAGGCTGGCTTTGAACTTGCGTTCTTCCAGAATACTAGGCAAGCATTCTAGAACTGAGCCACACCCCGGGTCCACCTCCCTGTCTGTACCTGTGTTTTGGAGACTGTAATTGGCCCTCTCCCAGCCCATTTCTTGAGGAGAATTCCCATTTTAAGCTGCCCTCCTTTGTGAATGGTGGTCAGAGGATAGGGGAAAATTTTTTATTTCTCATTTATTTCTGGATTTCTCTTTTTCTTTCTTTTTTTGGTGATTCTGGGGGTTGAATCCAGCACCTTCAGCATGCTAGGCAGGCGCTCTACCGCTGAGCTGCACCCCATTCCCCATGGTACCTTGGTTTATAAAAGAATGAAATTTCGGTATTGCCAAATGTGTTTATCTTCTTTATGTTTTTCTTTTTGTGGTTTTTAAAAGGTGGCTTTGCTGGTATGAGGTTGTGACTCAGTGGTACAGCGCTTGCCTAGCTCATGTGAGGCTCTGGGTTCCATCCTCAGCACCACATGAAAGAAATAAAGGGGAATTGGGGTTGTGGCTCAGGGGTAGAGCACTCGCCTAGCATGTGCAAGGCCCGGGTTCAATTCTCAGCACCATATAAAAATAAAAAAATTAAAAATAAAGGTATTTTATTTAAAAAAAGAAAAAGAAATACAGGTATTGTGTGTCCAATTACAGTAACAATAAATGCTAAAAAAAGGTGGCTTTGCTAATCCAAAGTTATAAACAGATTGTTATATTTTATCTAATACATTTATAATTTTAGTCTGTTTAGGTTTCTAATGCATAGAGAACTTCCTGATGTACACAGTAGGAAGAAATTCCATCTAAATTCATTTTTTCTCAAATGAATCCCCCAACACCATTTATTAAATGGTTCATTTCTCCACTCACGAAGAGCTTCCTCTATCTTACACTAATTCCTATATATGTGCAGGGTTGTCTCTGGCTTCTGGTCTATTCCAGTTTGGTACTTGTTCCTAACCTACAGCAGCTCTCATTTACCATTGCTTTATAAATATTTACATATGGAATATAGCTCCTTCGTTGTTTCAAATTTTTTTTTTTTCAGAATTGTCCTGATTGTGCTTTTTCCCTTTCATGTGAAGCAGCTCGTCAAATTCTATGCAAAATGATCTTGGGGTTTTGGCTGAGAGTACGCTGAAATCACACATTAATTTTGGGAGAGCTGGCATTGAATATTACATTGGAATTTTCCGCCCACCGGCAGGGTGCTCAAGGGTATTCTCTGACGGTCTTTGGTAAAGTTTGTCAGTTTTCTCTTCTGAGGTTTTCCAAGTTCTGGTTGGGCTCTTCAGTGGACCAAACTCTTTACAAGTTTAAAGTCTGTCCTAACCCCCTGCTCCCACACCCTTTCAGAGGCCTCTGCAGGCCCTTCTGCTTACACAATTGTTACAGATTGCTTACTTTTTCCAGCTGTTCCCAAGTTACAACCTGTGTGTTTCCACATGTGTCGGGTGAAGTCTGAAGGGCCAGGCTGGGGTTTCAAGTCCTGCTTGGGGGGGAGAACAAGGTTGGGTGAGGATCTAGGAAGATGGGAACGGCAAGGGGCGCTGGGACCCCAGCCGGGGGAGGAAGGAGCCTGTCCTTAGTCCCTGGGAGGTGGCCTGTCTGGAGGGAGGGCATCTGAAGGCCCAGGGCTGGGGGAAGGGTGGCTAAAAGCTCCCTTCTTGGCAAAAGGGTGGGCAGCAGCCAGCTCCTCCATCCTGTGCCTTCATGTGTGTGTGTGTGTGTGTGTGTGTGTGTGTGTGTGTGTGTGTGTACGCGCATGCGTGTTCTGCACACGTGGCATCCCTGGGGCATTCTGTTTCTAGCGGCTTCTCATGTTTTCCAAGAGAGTGGCCTGGGCTCAGAACCCAACTCAGCCACTTCCTGCCCTGCAACCCAGTGTCCCCGAATGACACCTCCTCTGAGCATCAGGGCTGAGAAATTCTCTGTCCCACAGACTGTGAGCTCCAGGGGAGGTGGGTGAGAACTCTTGCACATGGCTGCACTCCAATAGGCACGTGACTCATGGCAGGTCTAAACAGAATTCATGCATCCATCCTGCTGGGGAGGGGTGTGCCCTCTGTGCAGAGAACATTCCAGCCTGAAGGATAAAAGGGACCCAGAGCCTCAGTGGGAAAGGGCTTGGCCTGTTTGGGCTCCAGAAAGAAGCTGGAGGCCTGGGGTGTGGCTCAGTGGGGCGCTTGCAGCCTGAGGCCTGGTTAATCCCGGCACTGCCCCAGACAAAACAAACAGGACACAACAGGGTCAAACACAAGAGGTAGGAGCCAGTGACAGAGAGGGACCTGCTCTTTTAACAGGCTGCTCTCCTGAGGACAAGAGGTGGAGGGGAGGGGGCTCTCCCAGCTGCCCTGGAGAGAGACACTGGGGCCTATGGGCCTCGCAGGCCCCTTTGCACCTCATGGGGACAATCTGAGCTCAAAGCATATCACTCTCTCTGGCATCCTCACTGTCGCCCATACCTGATGGTTACCAAGACAGAAGAAGAGAGTACATTGTAGGTCTTATAGCCAGAGAAACAGAGAAATGACCTACTCCTTTTAAAGACAGGTAGAGTCAGGTCGGGCTTGGTGACCCACACCTGTAACCCCAGAGACTTGGGGGGCCAACACCTCAATTGTCGTGTAGGCCACCGTGTTTGTGGTACCTAGTTACAACAGTCCTAGTAAACTAATACCTTCTGGAAGGAGAGGAAAGCCTGTGTGAGCCCCCCCCCCATGCAGACCTGAAGCTTCCTAGAGGAGGTGATGGTGAATGGGGCACTGAAGGATGGTAGAAGTTCACCAGGTGGGGAAGTCATAACATTCCAGGCAGCAGGAAGAACACATGTAAAAGCCAGCGGAGGCTGTTTTTTGGACCTCTTTGAATTTCCTGCCTGCCCTGCCCAAGCATCTGAGATCCAGAAACTCTTTTGCTCTGAGATAATGGAAAGATGACGTTGACCAGGGAGCCCCTTGGGCCCAGGCCATGAGATGCATCATTCTCACGGGTAGGGGGTGCATACAAGCCTGCCCATGAAGCCCGGCTGGCTGTGGGGGTGCTGGCTAGGTGGGTGCAGGCAGGAGGAAGCTCCAGCTGTTCCTCAGGGTCCAAAGCCTCTTCCTAGTGAGGCTAGGGTGGGCCGCTCTGGGCTGGCTGGGGCTTTCTTGTGGTTCCAAAGGATGCACAGCATCCTGGAAGGACACTCAGACACAAGTGGCTCTCGATACAAGTACTTTATTTTAATTACAATAGTGCCACACAAAACTACAGTAGCACGAAACATAATACAAAAAATAGATTCCCACCTCCAAACCCCACACCCATGTGCCCACAGAGAAGCAAGCCCGAGGCTCCCCTGGTCTTGGGAGTGCAGCCTCCCATCTCTCCTTGGCCTTGACACTGTGGAGGGGCAATGGGAGTGGGGACGCTGCCTCTGCGTGGGCCTGGACTTCTCCCCCTGCCCCGCACATCCTGACGGGGAGTGCCATCTCCATTCCCTCTGGCTAGACTCCAGCCCAAGACACTTGTGTCTGGCTGGTAGCACTGACAGTTTCCTGGACCACCCTTCCTTGGGGAAGGCAGGAGGGTGGGGCAGCGGAGGCACAGGGAGGCGCAGGGACGGAAAAGGCTCACCTCCCAGGTGGCTGGCTCTAGCTCCTTCCCTGGTTCCTTCTTTTCTTTCTTCCAAAGAGCTCCCAGGCCTTGAACTTGTTTGTGAGGAACAGGGGCCTCACCTGGAGTCCACTCACAAGCCTCCTGCTGACCCGAGCTGTCTGTGCCTCTTGGACAAGGCTTCCTCGGTAAGGGGCGTGCCATGGGGCAGGGCCTGGTCTCTCCACAGGAGATGCTGTGCGGCTGCAGTTGGGTCCACCTACCTGGTGGAGCCTGAGCATCCGCTGTTGGAAGGAGCTGTGGCCTCTTGGAAGGGGTGACCTTCTTTGTCTCTTGACTCCACGGGCCAGACTGCGCTGAGGAACCCTTCCCTTAGCCTCCTGTCTAAGGAGGGGAGCCTGTCCAGCTGCAGGGGCCGTCCTGATCTAAACCAGGGGGCCTTGATGGCTGGAGCACAGGGCGAGGGCAGCAGCATCTACCTTCTACTACCCAGGGCCACAGTCCTGCAGGCCAGAGCTCCTGGGGGCTGACGGGTGGCCCTGTGAGCATCAGGAGTGGGAGTATGGCCTTGGGTTCCAATCAGGACACTTGGGGGCTCCACTGAGGAGGCCAGGATCCGCTGGGGCAGGGGTCATCTCCTCAGCAAGGCCCAGGCCGCAGCCTCAGATAAGGCACTAGAGAACTGGTCTGGAAGCTGACCAGGCTGGGGGCTGAGGACGGAGCTCAGGGGAGGATCTGGACCCTTCTGGAGACAAGAACGGCAGTCTCTTTCCTCCTTCCCTTGGGGGAGAGGGATCCTGCAAGGCAGAGCCCAGAATGGCTGGGGTGGGGGGTTGCTACAGAGAAGCAACACGTCCCACGGGGTGACCTGAAGAGGAAGGGCCAAAAGAGAAGGTCTATGGGCAGCTGCGTGCATCTGGTGCTGGAGGGCCCTGTGCTCCAGATTCAGGGTGCTTGGGTGCCCTCAGACTATGCTGGGGACCCTGACCTGGCTTCATCTGCCATAGCCATGAGTCCCTGCTGTGAATGTGGGGCTGAGATCTTCCTTGTTGGGGTTTCCATGGTTGAACTCTGGGGGCAGGGGCAGCAAGCTGAGAGCAGCTGGCCCTGAACTGGGCCTCTGCCTGGCTCCCACATTTCCTGTCTGTGGGTGGCCATGCAGTAGTCACCACAGTCAGAGGATTTGTTTAGTGGCCTGGGGCAGGTGTGTATGTGTCCCTGCCTCAGCCCAGCCTTGCAGTGAGGGGGTAAATCAGTGGGGCTTCCTTGTCCACAGGTTATTTAGGAAAAAAAAAAGAAAACATAATAAATATAACAATCCTTCATGCAAAAAAAAAGTGTTTTAAATGCATTTTTCCCTGAAGATTTCCAGTGTATTCCACAATGTTTAAAAAATAGTTCCCCCAAAAAATATATCTTAAAGCATTTGACACAGTGGTAATTGTGGTCTATGTGGTGCTGGATGTGGGCGAGGGGGCTGTGTCCCCTGGCCCTTGTCACTGTGGGGACCAGGCCTGGTGAGCCACCAGCCCAATACCCAAATGCCCGCTGGAGCTGGTGCACGCTGGGATGCCGGTCTGCACAGGGGAGCAACTCGGGTATGTGAAGGACCCCCACCTGGCCCAGTGCTGGCTGCAAACCCTCCAGTTCGGGGAAGGGTCCCTGGGAGGCCAAGGGGCTGGAAGGAGGGGCAGACTCGGCAGCCTCCCCTCGGGGCTCGTCCTCAGCCCCTTCCTCTCCTCCGTCTTGGCTCTCTGTGCTCTGCCCTTTACCAGACTTCACATTTGTGACCAGGGTTCATGGGTGACCCAAGGGGGCAGTGGAAGTGTTCTGAGAACTCTTTGGAATTGGAGAGGGAGCCGATGACCCTGAAGCGGGAGGGGCTGTGGGGGTCGGTGATGAGGCCTTCGTGGGAGCTCTCGGGCATAGGGACAGAGCACCAGACCTTTGAGGGAACAAGGGGGAGAAGCTGGGGTCACTGTGCAGGGGTGGAATGAGCCCTCGCCTGGTGCTCACACCCCAAGAAGTCAGGAAGGCCCGTGGGTGGGTCGGAGGGGAGGCTGGTGTGCGCCCGTGCCCCTCTCTGACGCAGGTGTCACCGAGCTGTGTCTCTTCAGCCAGAGCCGGGTCTCTGTCTGATGCCAACGTACCAGGCTGGGATTCTGCCCAAACTCTACTTTACAAATCTTGGATTTAGTCCAGATCTCATCTTTCCTGGGCAGGGCACTCTCTCGAGAAGCAGCTCTGGGAATCAACTGAAGGCCAACTCAAGTGCCGACCTGGTGGGTCTTGATTTCTTTCTCCCCCGGTTCTGGGGACCGAACCCAGGATTGCTCTCTCACTGAGCTACATCCCAACCCTTTTCATTTTCTATTTTGAGATAGGGTCTTGCCAAGTTGCTGAGGCTGACCTCGAACTTGTGATCCTCCTGTCTCAGCTTCCCAAGGAGCTGGGATTATAGGCATGCATTACCGTGTCTGGCTATGTTAAGAAGTTTCTAGAACCCCAGAACCAGGAGGGGCCTACTCCACCACATACAGGATACTAGTATTTTTTCTTGGCCCTTCCTTGAATCTCTCTAATGACAGGAAGCTCACCTCCTCACAGGGTAATGACCTGAAGATGGTCTGATGAGTCAGGGAGCTGGTGATCGGAGGGGACCTGTACCTGTTCCCCTAATGAACTCACCTGTGCAAACCCCAGGAAGAAGAGCTGGTCATTGGTGAGACCCAGCATGGGCAAGGTCTGCTCCTCCCCATTCTTCTTTACCCAATTCTGGTAAGCCTGGGAGGAGAGAAGGCCAGAGGTTGAGGGCAGCCAAGACACAGGGGCGAGGGGCTAGTGTGCAGGCCGGGGCTGGTTTCTGGGGTCTGGGCCTTGGCTCAGCCTGGAGGATCCCTCCTCTTTCTCTGCTCCCTCCCTAAAGGGGAGTGCAATTGACCCCAAGGCCTAAAACGCCATACAATGCCGATGGCTCTCCAATGTGCACTTTGGCGCCAGCCTCTTCCCTGATCTGGATATTCAACTGCCTTAGCAGGACACCCAAGGTCACATCCAACTCAGCATGGCAAAGAAGGAATAAGTCACACACACACGTACCCTCACCAAACCTGCCACCATACGATGGCACCACCACCCTCCTAGTTACTCAGGCTCAAAACCCAGAGTGCCCCCCAACTCTTCCAGCCAAGTCAAACACCCCAAATCTGACCCTCCTCACCCTTCCCCCTGTTCCACAGGGCCTCTTGCCTGGTTAATCACACAACAGCTTCCAACGGGTCGCCCTGACTCAGAGGAACCAAGGACACAAGCCTGGTACCCTCCTCATGTGGCAAACCATCTAGGGTGGGTGTTGGCAGACATCCTCTGTGAGGGCCGGAGTAGATGTTCCAGCTTTGGGGCTACCAGTCCCTGTTGAACTATCCTCCTCTGCGTTCAGAGTGCAAAAGTAGCCACAGGCAACCTGTGGACACAGTGTGGCCAGGTCCCCCAAACCTACAGGGACAGGCTGGGGCTGGATTTGCCCACGGGCTGCGGGCTTGCAGACCTGCCTTAAAGAAGGATTTATATCATGTCTCCTGTTTGACCCTGTAGTGGCTCCCACTTTCACCAGAATAGAACCAAGCTTCTTTCTCAGTGACAGAGGCCCTTGCTTTCTACTCCTTCCACCACCCCCTGCCCCTGGCCCTTTTTCCTTGGTGAGTTGCCAGGCTGCCTCTCGGGCTGGGACCTGTATGAGAGTCACTTGCTTTCACCTCTGGCCACCTGAGGGTGCAGGTCAGGGGCTCAGAGCCAAGCCAATGAGCTCAGATGGTAGCCACTTACTCTAGACTAGGATCAGAACCCAGAACTGGCTCTGTGCTCAGTGTCCAACTGGACTCTGCTGCCCTACCTGGCAGTGGGTTCCCCCTCAAAGGTAAGAAGGGGCCAGTTCTGCAGGTGGACCCCACCCTGGCTCTCTCCCGGGTCTCTCAGGCAGGTGGTCTCCGAGCAGAAGGCCTTGGGCACCCGCCTCAGGCTCTGCATCCACAGTCATTGCTCTCGTCCTCCCCACCCCCACCGACAGATGAGGAAACTGAGGCACATCACTCCTGCAGTTTGCCAGGCATCTCTACGCTGACCTACTGATGAGGCATCTGGACAGATGTGGACCTGGACAGGTGCACAGGGGGAGCAGACCCACCCGATAGGCCCCCTTGAGGCCCCCGTTGTCTGCGATGTTCTCCCCAAGGGTGTGGCGGCTGTTCACGGGTTCCCCGTTCACGCTGTAGCTGCTATACTGCTCCACCATGCACTCCGTCTGCTGCTTGAAGGCCTCCACCGAGGAGTTCTTCCACCAGGGCCGGAGGTTCCCGTCCTTGTCATACTCCCGCCCTGTGGTCAGAGCGCAGGAGTGGCACCGTGGGACCTGTCCCTGCTATCGCTCTTCTTCCCTCCCAGTGACAAGTGGGTTCCTCTGTCTGACCCCCACCCTCCAGCCTGCACAGGGACAGGATGCCCATCAGAGGGCCAGAGGACGGGCCAGACCGAGTGGGAGAGGGTGGGGGAAAGTGGCCAGGCAGGCGGCCGAGTGGCTGTGCAAAGGCTTGAGGCGCGGGGTGGATCTCCACTGGCCAAGGGCCTCGGATCCCAAGGAATGGAGGCCAGCAAGGGGCCAGTGGAGTTGACAGAGTCAGGAGCACATGACAGGCCTGGTCTCCAGGGTCTCTGCCACTTCCTTCTTGTCCCCAAGAGGGGGCAGTTGAGGAAGACCCTGGACATTAGCTGCTGAGGAGGGTGTGACTTCCACATCTCTGATTCCCACTTTGCACCGAGCACCCAGCACCCTGCAGAAGGTGCTCGCTATAGTCTTCACACGATCCTCTCCACCCCCACCTGGATCTGTTGCACCCATTTTGCAGATAAGGAGGCTTGGAGAATGACGTAACTTGCCGAGTTGAGAGCATTTGGCAAGCGGCTGAGCCAGGGTTTAGACTCTGGTCCTTCTCTCCAAAGCTAAGTCCCAGGGAGCAGAGGCAGCGGGGCTAAGAAGCTGATGGGCTCTGTCTGGAGGGACCCCAAGGAACCTGTATGTTGATCATCAAAAGCGTGAGTCAGCTCATGGCCCACAACGACACCAATGCCACCAAAGTTTAAGGCCCTGGAGGGAGAAACGCAAAGTGAGAACAAGGCCTCTGGCTCCTGCCCTGTCATGTGGCCCTCACTTCTTGGGCCTGAGATGTAGCAGAGTCTCTCGGGGCTCTGTGGGACACAGCCCTGGAGACAATGAGAGGCTGGGCAGTCTAAGGGAGCCAGCTGTGCCCTGTGGGTGACATGCACGTGCTGGACACTCTAGAGGATCACTGTCCCCTCCCACAGACTAGCAGTTAAGCTTTAAAGCAAACGGAGCCTGGGAATGGGCCAGCATCTCTTCCCAAGCTCCACACGGTCATCCCAGGAGTCCAGCTTCTAAGACAGCGCCCTCACCCGCCAACTCCCTGGCTGTGACTGCTCTAAGCCACCGTCACAGCAGTATTTCCCACATGGGGCTCTTGACTGCACAACTGTGCCATGTTCCCTGGTTGCAGGAGCTTTCGGCCCCAGAGACCCCTGGAGGGAAGGCAGGGGACGGGGGATGCTGCGCTCTGCACCCACGACGCTGCAATTCTAGGCCACCTTGCCACCGGGGCTCAGATGGCTCAGTAAGATGGCTGTCAGGGTCAGCTGCAGACACAGGGCTGGCTAAGGGGCGGGGAACCCATCAGGGCACCAGTACCAGAGATGGCCTACTTGGGCGAGGAGCGGGTGTAGAAGGGCGCCTGCAGGATCCCAACCGAAAACACGATCTCATTCTTGGTAGGCAAGTAGTAAGCATTCACCATGGGCGGGGTCATGCTCCACCTGCAAGCAACAGGTGTGAGAGAGCCCAGGAGGTGGGCGGAGTGGAACTCCAGTGGGTTCTCCTTGACCCCGGGCCCAAGTCAGCACAAGGACATCGGGCAGCACTGTTTCTGAGGGGGAAACTAGAAAACACCTGAATGTCTATAATCAGAGATGTCACCTCAGAGGGTGCCACACCAAGGCGCTCACAGACAGCAAGAGGGACCATCAGATATTGAACTGAGGTTATTTTTGAGGCTTGAAATGTGTCTAGAAACTGTTCTAAGGTGTGGTCTGTGGACAGTCCCCAAGATCCTCTGGTTTATGATGTCAAAACTATCTTCATTATAACATTGAGACACTTTGCCTCTGCCACGTGTTGAGATGTGCATCATGGTACAAAAGCAACTGTGGATGACACTGCTGCCACCTAGGCAGGGAGCCAGGCAAGTCCTAGCGGCCACCTCTCCTTCCCCAGAAGGTGCTCCAACCAAAACAATCCAGCCAGTCATTTTCATTGACAACACCCAGGAAAAAGTAGCCTAACTATTAATTCCATTAAATCTCGGCCCCCAAGTACCAGTCTTTAATATCCCGTGTGACCAATGGGGAAATACCCACGTGGTGCTTCAGACCTCTCTCATCCTCTTCGGATGACTGACCAGCCATGGAATTTTGGACTTGGGCAACTAGGCAGACATGTTCTTGAAAATGAAAAGGGAAGCTTAGCACCTCAGGGGAAAAATTCACATTTTGTCATTTATTACCAATGATAAAAATCTGAGGTTTCAAAAAAACTAAAGTTTTAAAGAAAAATTATAATTTTGGAAAACTTGTATTGACCATCATGAATTTGATAGTACTTAAAACTTTTCTCAGGAGGTCAACTATGATGTTAACTAATGTGAAAAAAAAATTTTGGCTGCAGCATATGAGAGTGAAAAATCTGTAAATCTTAGTGGAACCACATTTTTTTTTCTTTTCTGTTTTTTTTTCATACTGGGGACTGAACCCAGGGTGTGTAACCACTGAGCCACATCCTCAGCCCTTTTTAATATAGTATTTAGAGACAGGATCTTGCTGAGTTGCTTAGGGCCATGCTAAGTTGCTGAGGCTGGCTTTGAACTCATGATCCCTCTGACTCAGCCTCCTTAGCTGCTATGATTGCAGGCGTGTGCTACCATGCCTGGCAAAACGCTATTTTCCAAAGGACCAATGCATGAGGCCATGATTATGTAAAAAATCCAAAAAGTGCAAGACAGATCAATGATTTTAGTGTACAGGGCATGAAAAGTTCATGGATAAGTTTTCAGATTTTTTATATTGTATTTTTTTTGTGGGGGGGCAAGGAGGCTAATGGGGATTGAACTCAGGGCACATGACCACTGAGCCTCAGCCCAGCTCTATATTGTATTGTATTTAGAGACAGGGTCTCACTGAGTTGCTTAGTACCTTACTTTTGCTGAGGCTGGCTTTGAACTTTTGCCCATGCCTCCTGAGCCACTGGGATTACAGGTGTGCACCACCACGACTGGTTCAGATTTTCCACACTGCATTAATCTTTCCTTCCTTGGGGACTGAACCCAGGGGTGCTCTATCACTGGGCTTCATCCCTTGCCCTTATTTTTTACTTTGCTAAATTGCCTAGGCTGGCAATTCAGGCCTTCTGCCTCAGCCACCTGCGTAGCTTGGGTTGTAGATGAATACTGCTGTGTCTGGCTAGAAGACAAGTTTAAGTGAAAAATTTTAATCTAAAATTTAAAAAGCCAGGTAAATTGGCAGTAGTGTCTGTGCCATATTCTGAAGGCGAAGGCCCACCTACCTTCTTGTTTGTTAGGGGGACCCTGGTTGACAATGGAAAACTTGGAGGAAAAGGATGTTTGAACCTCCATTGCCCACCAGAGGGCGCCAGAGGCAAAGAGGACTCGTTCTGACTTTTGGTAAGATTTATCCTGTTTCAGGAGTGGAGGGACTAGTACCGGGCTGACTACATCTAACTTTCCTGGGGAGACCATTTTAAAAAGAAGGGTCTTTCTCCAGATTATTCTGACTTAAGATCTTGGGTAGAAGTTAGGCTATGGCCAGGTGCAGTGGTGCCCAAGTGTAATCCAGCAATTTGGGAGGTAGAGGCAGGAGGATCACATGTTCAAGGCCAACTTCAGCAACCTAGTGAGGCTCTCAGCAACTTAGTCAAACCCTGTCTCAAGATAAAAAATAAAACAGGGCTGGGAATTTAGCCCAGTGATAAAGCCCTCCTGGGTTCAATCCCCAGGAACTCCCTAACCCCGTTGCAAAAGCCCCCACAACCAAACACCACCATAACAACAACAACAATAACAACAACAACAACAACAACAAAAACGTCAGGAGGCAACCCCCACACCCACACTCACATTTTTGGCAGTGCTGGGGAGGGAACCCAGGGTCTCAAGTACTAGGCTGTACTCTACCACTGAGCTACACCCTCATCCTAGGAGAATATTTTTGAAACTGCTCCCTAAGGGACACTGATGCACAGTGGGATTTGCAGTGTGTTAATGTGCTTGGTTATCAGCGCCCTTCTAGAACCTTCCCCAGCTCTCAGGGAGACAGTGGGAGAAACCACCGCTCCTGTTTGTGAGGAGTTATGGGACATTCACCCATGCGGAGGGCCTCCTCTCAGGGCCTGGCTCTCCCCAGTTCCCACACTGGATTGCTTCAATGACCCCAGAACCAGTTCCCTTCCCTTCTACTTCGAAGATAATGAAATGAAGGCTCTGAATGCAGAGGCCATGAAGCTGGGATGTGGTGCCAGGCCTTCACTCTGCCAACAGGCTGGGCACTGCGGCACAGACTGGGGCCAGGATGGGCTCTACTCTAGCTTTTTTTGCAGAGGGTTCTGGGGATTGAACTCAGAGGCACTCGACCACTGGGCCACATCCCCAGTCCTCTTTTGTATTTTATTTAGAAACAGGGTCTCACTGAGTTGCTTAGCGCCTCTCCGTTGCTGAGGCTGGCTTTGAACTTGTGATCCCCTTTCCTCAGCCTCTAGAGCTGCTGGGATTACAGACATGTGCCACCATACCCAGCGGCTTTTGGTTTCTTAATTTGAAAAGAGGGCCTCTGTGACAGTCACACCTGGCACCTGACAGTGGGTGGGGAAGGCAAGCTCAGCGGGGTGCATCCCTATGGTGGGGAACCAAGGCCTTCCTGGCCGGGCCTGGGGGACTCACTGGTCTCTGTTGGGGGCTTTCCTGAGCTGGTCAGTGGTGACCCTCCATGAGAAGTTGAAAAATCGCATGGCGTTCTCGAAGTAGAGGTCTGGAACTGCCGTGTACTGAAGAAAGAAGCAGAGACACAGGTTGGGAGCATGCCCAGAGAAAACTCAGAAACTCAGACCCCTCGAGGTGAAGGGATGGGTCCGCAGGCCCAGGGCCAGAGTGTGGGCCCGGAGCTGCAGGCTCCCGCCCCTCTGGAGGCCTCTAACCTGCTGGGCCCAGCAACAACTGTCTCCTTCAGGCGCCTGACAGTGTCACAGTGCTGCAGGATGCCCCGGCAGTGGTTCCCTTGGGCAAGAAGTATCTCCATCACTGTCCTGCAGGACTGTGACGATGGGTGTGTTCTCCGTGTGTTCTATACCCACCCTGGCCAATATGGTAGACTCTGGTGACAGGTGGCTACCGAGCATCTCAAATGTGCTACTGTAATTAAATTTTAATTAACTTAAGTTTTGATGAATTAAATAGCCCCCCATGGCTGGTAGCTAACAAATTGGACAGCACAGATTTAATGAACCACGCTGGAATCTAGCTCTGAAATGTCAGGGGACAGGTGTTATCACACCCCTATCCCTGGGCAAGGCCTCTCAGCTCCTGACAGGTACAAAGCCCTCCCCCAGGTCCACTTCAGATATTTACGGTTTACCCAAGGGCTTCGATAAAACACTGGGCCCTCAGGGGCAGGCCCCTGTCCTGTGGGCCCTGCTTGAGCTATCTCCAGGAGACTCTGGGTCTTGCATCATAATGACCCTGGGGTGTCTGAAACTGTTCTCAAGAAACATGGCTGTGGAATGAGTCTCCTATTCTCAGAAGTAATTTTAATAGTCTTAGGTTTTAAATAGAACCATGATGAGAGGTTATTATAATTTCAAAAATGCCTGAATTTCAGAAATTTCACTCATGAGAAGATAGGAAACTATCATTTGGGGCAAAATCACAACCCACTTAAAGGGATGATGTGCCGAAGGTTCTGGCAGCAGGGAGGCAGCAATCCCCCTCTGCCTCAGTGGAATGTCACCGTGCATTTGGGATGGCTGCCTCCTCGTTCCCATCCCCATCTCAAGGTCAAAATTTGAGGTCCAAGTTTTCTCTGAGGAGGTTGGGGTACAACCCTGAAGACAGGTGGCCGCTCTGGAGCAGGAATGGGGGTGTGAGGGGCTTCACATTTCTACCCACCTCGTGGTGTTTTAGGGCCGTGATGCTGGCCAGCTGACCCCAGCCCTATGGGCTCTAGGCTCAGTCAGGGTCAGGTGGTGCTGCACCTTTTAGGATCTGCTTCCCCAAGACCTTTTTTTTTTAAAAAAAATTTTTAGTTGTAGATGGACATAATATCTTTATTTATTTATTTATTTATTTATTTATTTATTTATTTATGTGGTTCTGAGGATCGAACCCAGGGCCTCACGTGTGTGAGGCAAGCACTCTGCCACTGAGCCAACCCCAGCCCCCCTGCCCCCTGTTTTATGTAGTGCTTGGGTTGAACCAGTTGGAGTCATGAAGCGAGGCCAGCGTTCTCCCACTGAGCTAATCCCCTGATGGCTGTCATGATGCCAGGTCAGCCTCCCTGCCTCCAGAAGCCCTGGGCGTCCCGCCCACCTTGGCCCCTCCCCAAGTGGGCACTTGGGATGGCAGGGCATAAGCCACTCACGTCGTTGAACACTTTTTCCAGTTCCTTGGGGTCCATAATGAAGTTGGGGTAGCCTATCATGTTGTAGATGGCGCCCGCCTAGATGGGAGGGACACAGAACTGAGCACCTGCGATGCTGGCCTGCTGGCCCCAGCTCTGTGGGCTCTGTGCTCAGGGTCAGGTCAAGGTGCGGGGGATCGGGCACCTCCCCACTTAGGACTTTCACATCTCTTTTTGGAAACATTCTCTCCTTGCCTAACTTATCTTTTAACAAAAAATATTTATTTTTTTTTTAGGTGGACACAATATCTTTTTTTTTTACTTTTATGTGGTGCTGAGGATCAAACCCAGTGCCTCACAAAGGTGAGGCGAGTGCTCTACCGCTGAGCCACCACCCCAGCCCCCAGTTAATCTTTTGGGTTTCTGATTAAATGTTGCTTCCCCAAGGGAAGCTGCTATGCTCCAAATGTGTCCCCAAAATTCAAGGGTTGGAACCTTTGGCAGGTGATGAGGTTCTGAGGCTCCATCCCCCACCGCTGGGGAACTGGGAGCTGTGGAGGGAGCGGGCACCACAGTGGCTTGGTCCACCTCTCTTGCGCGTGCTCTCCTGCCTGTCCACCTTCAGCCAAGAGATGTGTGACACTGGGCTTCAGGCTGTCCCCCAGGCCTGCTAGACTGGTCACAAGGCAGGACAGCATCCATGCGTGCCCAGGGGACAGGCTGGCCTCTCCTAGCCCTGCTCTCTCTCTGCTGCTCTCGCCTGGTGCAGGAAGCCTGGGTGCCCGAGCCCCTGGGCGGCCTTACCTTCTCCTTGGCTGACTTCTGGGTGTCCTCATCCATCCACTTCAGCATGCTCAGGCTCTCCTCAAAGGCCTACTTGATCTCCAGGATTATCTCGCTGGCCTGAGGAGACAGATGTTGCACCCTCAGCTCTGGGCACTGGCCCCCTAGATGCAACCAGTGCCCCAGGCAGGATGACACTGGACCTGAGGTCAAACTGAGCCCACGCTCAAGGCCTCAGGTTCTGCAGAGCGGGCTAAGAGGGTGGCCATGGCTGTGCTTCCAGACCATGTTCCTAACATGGACATCCCGTGAGACAAGACGGGCTTTCCGCGCACTGGTCTCTGTGGTCGAATGAGCTTGGATGTGCCTTGGGGAAGCAGAAAGGTCCGCAGCAGGACGTTTCGGAGCCTTTAGCATGGTGGAGTGCTCTTTTGGAGCCATCCAGAAGACATGGCCTCTCCCAGGCTGATGGGATCCTATTTGATGGAATAGAGCTTTAACACCCAGAGAACTTGATCTGAGGAGCACTCAGAAAGGCCACACTCAGGCGCAAATGGCAGCTGTTGAGGGTGACGATGCACGGGCAGACCCAGGGGCCAAAGATAGAAGATGGAAGAATTCTGGGGAAGGGGAAGGCAAGAGCCGTGGGGCTGGGGCCAGACAGACCTGGATTCAGATTCTGCCTCAGCAGATGTGATAAACAATTGCTGCCATTGACTGTAGCTTATTTTGGGCCAGGTGTTCTTTACGTGTAGCATCTCATTTTGTTATGGCCAGGCTGTGTGGGCAATGACCACACAGACTCCATTTTGCCCTGAGACTCCACATCATGTAAGAAACACTTCTCCCGTGGAAAAGCTCCGCCTCTGCACCCATCAGCGAGCGGTTGCCTAGCATAGCACGTTAGGCGACACAGATGGCAATTCTTATATAACGTGAAAGTGTCCCCTCTTCAGTTCCCATTTTTCTTGGACAATCTACCCTGTCAGAGGTGGACTGTCTAGATGTTAGTAGCCATTCTTTAACTTGTCCTTGACTAGGGATGTTTTGGCCCACCCTCTTTACTGCTTATGATTTTAGATCTTATGATGTTCGTTTATGGTTTGAGTCATAGCAACAGCCACTTATGCGTTAATATGGTTTTGGACTACAAAAGGTGTGCTCGAACCCTGGGAGGGGGTGGAAGGGTGTGGACTAGCAGCCTGGCCGTTGGCCTGTCTCTTGCTTTAAGATCCACTTGGTGATTTATTGCAATCTCACCTTAACAATTTAACACCCCTCTGCAGATGAAACAGCCCTACTTTCATGTCCCAGGTGAGGGGAGAACACCGCTCAAGTCACCCAGCCAAGTGACAGAGCCAGAATCTGAGCTAGGGGCTGGCTATCTCCCCAGCACTCAGCCATGATGATCCTCTACCTGCCCGAATAATTCTGTCACCCTCAGAGTAAGAAAAATGTCACTTCCAGGTCAACATTACCTGGTGGGGTCCTTCACAGCCCCAGGAGGTGGAGATGGCTGTGGTAGCCTCGTGGGGTCACTGGGAAGATCAAATTAAATAACACAAACTGGCCTGGCCCTCAACCACGGAAGTCATTTAGTAAGTCCTACCCTGCAGCCTGAGAAGACGGCCTCTGAGTTAAAGAAGGCCCCAGGATCCTGTGGCCTGGAGCAGGAAAGGCCCAGGGCAGAGCAGAGTGTGGGCTGTCAGGCTGGCGGCAGGGTGGGGGGTGGTCCAGCAGATGCGATGCCCACTCTGTCCACAGGGGAGGTACTTACTATGTTCTTGCTGTCCTCGGCGAAGGTCACTTTGACAAACATGGGGTCCAGGGCAAAGCCCAGGTTGTTTTCCGTGTCACTCATGCAAAACTTCCAGCGAGGAAGGCAGGTCTGAAAAACACGAGCGCAGAGGGTCACTGGGCCCAGTCCTCCTTCTCCCAAGGCCTGGCTGGGAGGTGGCGCCATAGGAGGCCTGTGCTTCCCCCCAGAACTCCAGGGAGACAAACCTCTTCTGGCTACAGAAGTTACTTTAGGCCACAGACACCCCTCATGGCCACCATCTACTGTCTCCTGAGTACCAGCCTCTGTGCTTGGCACTTCACGAAGGTCTGCCACTGAGCACCCCTAGTGGGCAGCGATGGGCCACTGGACAGACAGGAAGCAGAAATTCAGTAAGGGCAGTCACTGGTCCAGTAGGTGACAGTGGGTAGGGGTGCCACAGGGATGGGAACTCTGACATGCCTGGTCCTCCATCTGGGGCTCCCGCCAACTCCACCTGGTCCTGCCTCCTGGAGGACACAAGGAATCTTGGAGGCACAGAACCTCAGGAAGCTGCCTGTCCACCTGAGCAACGGCAACCTTCCCAGAAGGCCAGGGGCCCAGCCCCATTTACAGCCTCCTAGAGAGAGAAGGCCACAGTGACATCACAAAACTTCAATGTCGGCTTTTTTTTTTTTAATGTGCTAAGGATGCCAGGCAAGTGCCTCACCACTGAACCGCATGCCCACCCCAACCCCAGCTCTTTCCTTATATTTTATTTTGAGATAGGGTCTCTCAATGCTCATTGCCCAGAATGGCCTTGAATTTGCAATCCTCCTGCCTCAGCCTCCCCAGCAGCTTGGATCACAGGTGTGTCACTTTGCCGGGCTTAAGTTGGTTCTTCCTCAGTCTCACCCACAAGCAGTGCTAGCCCACAGGACACCTCAGTATGAACCAGAAATGGTCCTTGAGCTGCAGCTCCCCAGAGCATGGGCTGATAAAGAGCACCGGGAGGGTTTCAGCCTCGCTGTCCCCCTGCCCGGCCATCCCTCCATGGACAGTGTGTATGACCAGGTGTGATGACCCTGCTTATGGAAACCAGTCCGGCTGCAGGGTCCTCTTAACCCTGAGGAACAGGCGTGACAACCAGCTTGGGGCAGCCTGCTTCACACCAGCCCTACTGTGAACAACCCAAATGCCCATCGGCAGACAGATGGATAAACAAAATGTGTTGTTTTTCTACAGCGACATACCACTTGGCAGCACGGAGGAACCAGCTACTCAGAGATGCCACAACATGACGAATTCCACAGACTCACTAAGCCAGGCGGCCAGGCAGACAGTGTAGGACTCGGCTGCCCATCTGCAGCACCTTGGGGAGACGCAGGAAGGGGCCCGAGGGCATGCCGGGTAACTGGGTCCACAGAAACCTTGTTTGTCCTGACCGGGCTGGTGGTCACACGCACGACTTCATTGTCACAAATCAACAAACTGTATCCTTCACCCACACTCTATACACATGTGTGTGCATATTGTTTTTAAGTGCTGGGGGTTGAACCCAGGGCTTCACACATGCTAGGCGGGCTTGCTTTCTTTTTTTCTTAATGGGGTGCTATGGATGGAACCCAGGGCCACCCTCACACCACACTAAACTACTCTATGTCTCAAATTTTTTTTTGAGACAGGGTCTCCCTGGAATTACCAGAGTGTGCCACCATGGCCAGGTATACTAAATACTCTATTGTATGTAAATTATGACTTAAAACATTTTTTTTCTAGTCAAGAAGGAAGGGAAGGTCATTCTAGTCTAAGTGTAGCCCCTGGATTCTGCTTAGCTGTCCCAACCTGTGTCCGTTTCAATGGCTGCTTTCTGCTCCCCTCTCCCTCCTACCTGCAGCCCTGCCAGCCACTGGGCAGCCCACAGCTGGACACAGACTTGGCCTGGATATGCTGAGGCCAAGCACATAGTGGGTCAAAGCTAGGGAGTCTCCAACTGTGAGGCTTGGCAGAGGCTCTGACGGCTGGATCACGGGCAGATTCTTATTGTCTTCTGCCCGGTGTCTCTGGAGAAGCCCATTCACTTTACACACACGCATTTGTCCCCTGAGTGACTCCCCTGCTCGGGGACTTTGCCAGGTCTCAGGAATTTAGAGCTGAATCAACGGCGGGCCTGCCCTTGAGGACTCTGTGGAAATGCCCAGAACATCCAGCAGGAGACAGAGGTGCAGTAATGATGTCAACAGCCGTGACAGCACCGAGTGCCTGAGAGCCCAGGGTGTGCAGCCCGCACGCCTAGAATGCTCGAGGGAGACTAAGGGAGAGGAATGAGGCACAGAGAGGTTAAGTCACTGGCCCAAAGGGAGCACCCAGGGAGTAAGTGCTGCGGTGGGCTTGAGCCCAGAGAGTCTGGCTCCAGTGACTTCCCACAAAAAGGCCACTCTGACTGCCTACGACAAAGGTTTTGGAATGAGGAGAAAACTCTTTGAAACAAGAAAGGGTCAGGCAGGTTCATCTGACGTGGGGGCCACCTCCGGGCAGAAAAGGAGGGGCCAGCAGGCCCCTGAGGAGGCTGTGCGACGTGTAGCCTCTTCACCGTAACCCGAGGAGCACCAGCAGGGAGTGGAGAGGGGTCCCTCCTCCCCACCAAGATCTGCGGATTGTAGGCAGGTAGCACGAGGACAGCCGGCCAGGCATGCAGTAGAAGCTTCCGCCTTTGGAACCGACTTTACGGCCTGAGGAAACGGAGCCCAGGGATCACCTTTTCACAGATGGGAAGACCGAGTCCCTGCCCCATTTAAGTGACCCACCCAAGGCTGTGTGGTAAGAAGCAGAACCTCCCATTCAAATCTCTGCCCAGCCTCCCCTGCTCTGCAGCCGGGGCACTCCCAGCCATTCTCTGATCCTTAGGTACATGAGGGCAGGTCAGCCCTGGCACCTCCCAGGCAGGCAGGGCTCCTGGGCACAGACCCATCCCACCCATCTTGGTATTCCCACACTGGGCTTGAGGCCTGGCCCACGGTGACAGTGCAGGAGTAACTGTTTGTTGGATGTGTAAGTGAGATGGGGAGGCCTCATTCTTGGCATCAGAATTCTTGGCATCAGCTTCCCAGGCGAGAGGGAGGGAGGGAGGCCTGGAAGCCTCTTACAAAAGGAGACGCAGAGGTTTGGGGGCACTTAAAATGGGTGGAGCCTACTGGATCTGGGGCCTGGGACTCCTGCTCCCTGAGAGAACCTGGATCTGGACTGGGTTCCCCTGACCACAAACAGGGAGGATAAGAATCAGGGAACCCTCGTGAGCAGGTGTTTGATGTGTTTGATGCTTCTGGGGAAGAAGTCCCCACCTTTAGAGTCACAGTTACATAAGGAGAGCACTGACATCTCCACGGGGAAGCAGCTGGAGGGACAGAACAGAAACTACCTTCTCTGCAAACCAGCTGAGTTGCTAAGACTCCTCTTTGTGCTTTGGCTTGGCATAACCACCTCCTTCCAGAAGCCTCTGCCCACCCTGGGGGCCTAAGTCCCCATCAGTGTTCCCATGACCCCAGATGGACCCTCAGTGGCCTCTTCATTCTCCTCCTAGACTCAACCCTCGTAAGTGCCACAGCCCTGAGGGTACAGTGGTCTTACCAGCCCCAGGGCAGAGCACACAGTAGGTGCTCAGCATAAACCCAGGAATCACTGTCGCCGCTCACCTTCTTGGTCCCATACATGACTTCCATAACTTCTTGTCGGCGTCCTGAAAGCGCTGGTCAAGGAAGGAGCTCGTTTTCCGCACCAGGTTCCAGATCATGTAGTTGTTCAGCAGGCTGGGGAACAGGACGCTGGCTCAGAAATGCCCGGGGCTCCCGAACAGCCTCACCCCGGCCTCCTTCCTAGCCTACCTGGGGCTCGGTTGGCGGCTGCCTTCCAAGCACATGGAATGTAACTCTCCGAGGAACGCCTGGTGCTCCGCCTAGAACCCCCCAGTGTCCGGTGCAATCACTTGCATACCAGCAGTGCTCAATACATGCTGCTGCTTAGCTGCTTTGTGTCTGAAGCTGTGAAGCCGCTGCCTAGAGACTTGCCTGGTGGTGTATGCTACAGTTGGGAGGAGGCTGCCATTCCCTGCTGAAGGCCAGACAAGAAGTAGAGGCCTTAAAGCAGCAGGGGCAGGAAAGGAAGCTCTGGCCAGCCAGGTTTCATGAAGACAATTCCCATGTTCCACCCACAGGGCACAGGGAACCTATCTGTGGCTGACCAACTGACCATGCTGAGTCAAGTTTGCAAAGATGTTACCTTAGTACAAAGATGTTCACTATATTCAACATCTAGCCTTAACCGGAATCACCCTGAAAGTCTGACTACGGGGGAGGGTATGGCAAAGATTGCATGTACAGTTGATGGAATACTATGCAACTATAAAAATGATCCTCACAGAGGGTTTGGGATGGCACTGGAAAATATTCATAATGAAAGTCAAGGCAAGGCTTGGAGCGGTGGTGCATGTCTGTAATCCCAGTGGCTCTGGAGGCTAAGGCAGGAGGACAATGAGTTCAAAGCCAGCCTCAGCAACAGCAAGGCCCTAAGCAACTCAGTGAGACCCTGTCTCTAAATAAAATACAAAAAGTTTGGGGATATGGCTCGGTGGTTAAGTGCCCCTGGGTTCAATCTTCAGTACTCCTCCTACTAAAATAAAAATGAAAAGTCAAGGGAAAAGTAGATTATCCATCTAGTCACATTAAGGAGAAAGAAGAACTATAGATTGGAATCCTCTCTTCCCTCACACCTTCTCTCCCTGATATGCACACACACACAAACACCCCCCAAAATGACCAAGAGTAGTATTTTGAATAATTTTACATTTTTCCTATTTTCTGTATTTTTCAACATTTCTATAAGCCTTTGAAATAAAAAAATAAAATAAAATAAAAATCCCATAAGTATTAATCAAAAAAGTGGTATTGGCAGCGTCCCGTTCCATGCTAGGAACGTGTTAAAACATGAATCATTTTGTGTGATTCTCACGAATCCCCTGCTTGGTAAATGCTATCTGCATCTCCATCTTATGGGTGACAGTATGACCCCGACAAAGGACAAGGGACATGCCCACAGCTACACAGCTGGCTGAGGGCAGCAGGATTTGAAGCTGCCCAGGGGACCAGCAACCTCTGCTGCCTCTCGGGGAAGCCCACCAGGGTGCGGCGCCCTGTGTCCGGTCGCCCTGCCCCTCCTGCCCCTCCTGCCCAGCAGGGCTGCTGGCCTCACCATTTGTCCATGGAGTTGATGAGGGCAGAGACCTGCTCCAGGTAGTCCTTGTCATAGACCACGATGGGCTCTGACGCGTTGATCTCCACGGGGTGGAAGATGGCGTTGAGGAAGGGCAGCCAATTGATGGCCGGTGCCAAGGTCTGCAAGGGAAGGGGACAGCGTGCAGCTGGAGGGTGGATTCTCCTCAGCCCCGTCTTCGGGTGTCCCTCAGAAGGCATCATTGTGCCTCTGCCCTGGGACCACGGTGCAGATGG
Organism: Ictidomys tridecemlineatus; assembly: GCF_052094955.1. Classification (NCBI taxonomy): domain Eukaryota; kingdom Metazoa; phylum Chordata; class Mammalia; order Rodentia; family Sciuridae; genus Ictidomys; species Ictidomys tridecemlineatus. Next base: position 178,040 of record NW_027525461.1, on the reverse strand, counting down.
AGCTCCAGGATGAGGCTGGCTGGCTGGTGAGTGCTGCTGTGGACTACGTCCCCAGGAGCCAGAGGCAAACCACATCTGAAGCGGAACCAGGGTGGGATGAGAGGCTGCAGCAGCAGCAGGCACAGCAGCCACCACCATCACCATGCCCTTCCCATGCAGCATGTGCCACTGCCCAACTGACCAAGCAGTGGCCATAATTATCCCCATTTACAGAGAAAGACATGGAGCCTCAGACCCCTAACTATTAAGAATCAGGAGATGGGCTAGGTAGCTTTCCTGGTGTAGCTTTCTTGCTTATGAGCTGTGCAACCTTTAATAAATTAATGTGCCCATCTGTGCCTCAGCACCTCATGTGAAAAACAGGGATCATCATGACAATGAGTCCCGTATATCTGGTAACTGTGAGGGTCACACACAGAAGCCAGCACTGTCCAACTCAACAAGGGTGTGAAGAGAGAAGGGAAAGCATATGGAAATGGTAGGAGACCTTCAATAATACACAAAATTATAAGAGGTTATGAGGGGCAAGGGGGAGGGGAAAAAAGGGAGAGAATTGAACAACAGCAGAGGAGGTAGAGAGGGAAGATGGGAGGGAAGGGGGGAGGGGGGATAGTAGGGGATAGGAAAGGTAGCAGAATACAGCAGTCACTAATATGCCATTATGTAAAAATGTGAGTATGTAACAGATGTGATTCTGCAATTTGTATTTGGGGTAAAAATGGGAGTTCAAAACTCAATTGAGTCAAATGTATGAAAGATGATATATCATGAGCTCTGTAATGTTTTGAACAATCAATAAAAAAGGAAAATATGAAAAAAAAAACAAGGGTGTCAGCAGCAGCAGTCTGCTGCAGAGGATCCAACATTCAGGAGGGCCAGTGTTGTGGGGTAAACTGTAGTCCACAGGTGAGGCTGCCGAGGGGGGAGCTGGGACAGCAAAGTCGGTGATGACTGCAGCAAAAAGGGAGAAGCCTGCAGCTCAGCCCTGCACACACCAAGCCCGCGGCTCTTTGTGCTTGTTTGTTTTGGGGAGTTATTGGGGTCTGAACTCAGGGCCACTTTACCACTGAACCACACCCCCAGCCCTTTTTATTTTGAGGCAGCTAAGTTGCTTGGGGCCTTACTAAGTTGCTGAGGCTGGCCTTGAACTCTTGATCCTCCTGCCTCATCTTCCCAAGCCTCTGGGATTATAGTAGGCATGCACCATCATGCCCAGCGGCAGCTCTGTTTTTTTTTTTTTTTTTAAGTATTTTTTTTTTTGGTGGACATGATGCCTTTATTTTTATTTATTTATCTTTATGTGATGCTGAGGATTGAATCCAGTGCCTCATCCCGTTAGGAGAGCGCTCCACCACTGAACCACAACCTCAGCCCCAGCAGCTCTGTTTTAAGGACCTAATATGAGAACCTGTACCCAGGGCTTTCCAAAGAGACACTTGGCTTTTCATAACTATCAGCTCCCAACAGATCTCACTTTCCCTTTGGCACCCCAAGGTGCCCTGCTCAGAGGTGTGTCCCCCAACACCTCCACATCACGGCCAGCATCTCCTGCATCAGCAGCCTCCAGCTATGCGAGCTATCCCTCTTGAGGTGGCAGATTTTTGTTATGAAGTCCTACAATATTTTAAAAATAAATTGTGGTAAAATATGCTGCACATTTGTAATCCCAGAAACCCAGGAGGCTGAGGCAGGAGGATCTCAAATTAAGGCCAGCCTCAGCAACCTAGTGGGACCCTGTCTCGAAATGAAAAATAAAAAGGGCTGGGGATGTGGCTCACCCAGCTGCAGATGACTTTTGCAAGACTTGAACTCTGTGCTTTCCACTTCCCACCCCCACCTGTCTCTGTGAGTCCGACGCTGGCCCGAGCGGCCCAGCTTAAGTGCAAACACATAGAGATTCGGGCTTCAATGCTGGTGTGTGTCCCTTGGTGTCAGTTCCTCAAGCAGAGCTGCATAATGTGTCTGCTCTGTCCCTGTATTCCCCACACATTCAGTTATTTTTAGTGTGCAGTTTTACAGAACATGAGGCTTTGGGCTGCATATCTCGTCTTTTAGCAAAGACACCTCTACATGTCAATCACTTGGATGGGCATCTGACTTAGCCAGCAAATCCAGAAATTACGATCATCGCTTAAGACCTTCCAAAAGTGGCCCTGGGCCTGGCAGATTTCAAACTCCATTCTCTATTCTCTTGAAAGGGCAAAATGTAAGACAAATACGGGAAGTGAGAAATGCATTCCCTTCATACAGGAAAACCGTACCCATAAAGCCACCTAAGATCCACTCCCGCCTGCTGGGACAGGCAGTCAGTCACAAGACCCCCAATTCACAGAGGCTGAGTTTGCTGATCAGGGAAGGTGACTTTCCTGAGGTTATATGGTTTACTGTGGGGGTTAAATAAAACTCAGGGCACTCGTCTCTGGGTGTATTTGGCGGGGTGCTGGGGATTGAACTCAGGGCCTTGAGCAGGCTAAGCACAGGCTTTACCACTGGGCTCCACCCCAAGGCCATTGTTCCTGGGTTTATTTTTTTATATTTTTTAATTTTTTTTGGTTGTAGATGGACATAATACCTTCCCCTATTTATATGTGATGCTGAGACTTGAACCCAGTTCCTCACACGTGCAAGGCAAGTGCTCTACCACTGAGCCACAACCCCAGCCCCTGCTCCTGGGTTTAAGTGGACATCTAATCCATTGGGGAACAAACATCTCAAAGGACAGATGAGGCTGGGGACGGGGCGGGGGCAGCTCCCAAAGGCGGTATTGTGCTGGTACAAGTCATCGACCAGTTCTCAGTAGGGGGCTGACTGGTGTCATCCCTGGGTGAATGTTCCCACCAACACCGATGGCAAACCCTCACGAGGCTGGGAAGAGAAGAGCACAGTGGGCCCCGAGCCGGCAGGCACCAGCACAGCCCTGCGACATGAGCTGAGTTGACATGAGCTGGTGACATTGAGCTGGGCGTGAGGAGTCCTAGATCAGAGTCCCCAGCAGGAACCAGGGGCACTGTCTATCCTTTCCCTAAGATGGGGTCAGTGACCCTGCCCCCAGAGCTGACTGCCGCAGGCCTCTCAGCCTGGCCTCCCCCGTGGCCCGGAGCCTCCCCTCTCCCTGGCAGGAGACCCTCAGGCCAATCTCTACATTTCTGTGGCCACAGAATTCAGAGGTGTCTGATGAGACCTTCAAACTGGATCCCACAATCAGGGTCACCTGAATGCATGGCCTGGTGGCAAAGACCCTGGGAAAGTGGGTTAGTTTACCGAATGTCACCAGTTACAGGGCTCACGAGAGCTTTATGAACTGAGGTGGCGGATCCCTGGTGCAGGGTGAGGCATCAGGTGTGGAAAACCCTACTACTCATCACAAACCTGCTCATTCCGGGAGAGCAGAGTCCTGACAGGGCAATTCTCACAACTCGGAGATAAAGAGCCTTATGCTGACAGCAGGACGTCCACATTTCAGTGTCTTGCTTTAGTGAACTCCTGAGACGCAGGTGCCGAGATCCATCTCCATGGATGTGGAAGTTTTGTTTGTTTGTTTGGTTGGTTGGTGCTGGGGAATTAAACTCAGGGTGCTCGACCACTGAGCCACACCCCCAGCCCTATTTTGTATTTTCTTTAGAGACAGGGTCTCACTGAGTTGCTTAGCACCTTGCTTTTTGCTGAGGCTGGCTTTGAACTCACTATCCTCCTGCCTCAGCCTCCCCAGCCACTGGGATTACAGGTGCGCCTGGCTAATGCAGCAGTTTTAATGGACTAGGACACTCTGCCCTGACTCAAATCCCCTAGAGGCAGGCCTGAGAGCTGCTTCCCACACCCAGAGCCTAGGAGGACCGCTGCGCACCAACCAACTCAGGCCTGAGGAGTGGGAAAGATGAGGGTGCTTTTTGGCTTCATTTTTACAGGAGAAATGGCAGAGGATAGGGCCGAGGCCCAAACAGCTTGCGGGACGGGAGGTCCTAGAAAAGAATGAGAAGGCCCCCCTCCACCCCTAGAGCAGCAGAAGGTGGCCCGACTCATGGCTCTGAATCCGAACTCCACTTGGGGCTAGCCTGGAACACCATTCTGTTCCAGCAGGTCTAGCCTTGAACCACACGTAAGCCTGGAGTCCCTCTCCTCGATTCATCTTGAGTAGGAGAAGAAAACAAATCTCCAGCTACCAGAGAAGAAGACACTCTGTCCCAGGGTGGAATGATTCAAGTTAATTTAGTGATAGGGACCTGAGAAATATCACCGATCACAAAAGCACAGCACTACTGATATTTACTTCTGGGATGCTACTTTTCCACGGCGCATGCCAGTTTACAAAACAAAATCTCATCTTCTGCGTCATGTTATGTCCTCATAACCCGAGGGCAGGCCAGTCAGGTTTTGGGGGCATCCAGGACTTCTCTAAATGTTAGCCTGTGTGTTTTTTTCATGCACACATGCCCATTTTTCCTGGGTGACAGTCTGTAGTTTTTGAGTTGTTCTCAAAAGACTCCATGACTTAAGAGTTAAGAGCCACTATCCCTGGTGAAGGCAGGGGTGGTGTCTCATTTGTCTCTGTTCCCGCACAGAACAGGTGTGAGCAGATGAGCAAGGGCTTTTTACCTGGAAGGAAACCAAGGCTCAGGGTGGGCTCCTCACCTGCCAAGGCCACACGGCTCAAGGTGTGACCCTCTGACTCCAGGCCCCCTGCAGGCACTGTGTGATCTTCAGCCCCTGCTGAAGTTATGACCTTTCCTTTCTTCCATGAAACAAGAGAGTGAAAGCAATGGGGAGAGGCTGCCCCGGGGCAGAATCTGCTGGCCATGCCAGATTGATGTCCATTCTCTGAGCACCATGTCAGAGCCGTGAGGCGAGTGCTCAGGCCAGGCCCCCTGCAGCTGGGGGCGAACTGCATCTCCCTCCACCTCCCGGCCTCAGAGCGGAAAAACAGTGCCAGATGGTGCCCAACACAGGCTGCCGATCTCCATAACAAACCGCGCGAACCACTCACCCTGCCGCCAACCTCCCTGGAGACCCGAGGGGCAGCTGTGCCACCAGAAGGCTGGGCTTTCTTGCCTCAGCCCAGGTCTTTGCATGGGCTGCACCTGTGCCTGGGAGACCCCACCCCCCGCAGCCCTCAGGATAAAGTGCGTCTCAAAGTCCAGGATCTGCTGCATCGGGGTCCAGGTGGTGCCCTAACCCCCGGGCCCAGCAGCCTCCCAGATGGACCATGTAGTGCAGGTATCCAGTCAGCCAGGGACTCAACACTCCCAAACTGCTGCCCATTAGGCCAGGGTGGAGCAGGGATGGCTGTAGCCCTGTGCCTGGGGCCAGAGGGACACACACTTCACCCAGGAAAACCAATGGAAGCACGACTTCCAGAATGAAGCCCACGAGGCCCTGCACACACCAAGGTCCCTGCAGGGCAGGTGTACACTCAGCTTCCCCAGCCCTTCCCCACCGGGCCTCAGTCCCTGCTTCTCTCGCCCACAGCACTAGGAAGGGAGACTGGGATTGTTTCTTAGTGTCCCCACCAGACCAGAAGCACAGGAAAGCGGGGCCCAAGTGGCCCCTGATACATCTGTCAGATGGAGGAGGAAAAAAGGGAAGGAATTTCCTCCTCGAAAGAAGAGGGAAAGGATGGGAGAGAAGCTGGAAGAAGACCGACCGGCAGTGGAACCCACCGCAGGTGCAGGGTCTGCCCCAGCAGAACAGCAAGGGCCACCAGGCGCTCCTGCCTGAGGGCAAGGAACAGGGAGATCTGTGGGACCACTCTGCTCATTCCTTGGAGACCTCCAGGGCCCAGGACAAGCGGGTCAGCAACAGCACATGGGCCAGAAAGAAGGAAGCAGTAGGAAGTCCACCCCAGGCCCTGGAGGCCTGAGCAGCCACCAGGGGGAAGCCTCGGCAAGGCTGACCTACGGAGGAGACAGCAGGTCTCCGTTGAGTCACACCAGTTTCACAGAAAGTACAGGTCTGACTCCCAGTTACACCTCTGGATATCGCCTAGGGACATGGTCAAAAGCTGAGCCAAGCCTGAGTCCCAGGGCCAGCGGCCCTGCCCTCAGGAGCCTCCGGGCCCTGACCATGTCTCTTCATCTCCTGTTCAGCAAAGGGAGAAGCAACGTCGGAATCCACACCCCACCTTTACTCAGTGCTCGGTGCTGGATGACTGGGAGCTGCTAGGGAAATGCTGTCACACGAAGCAGCCCGGCGAGGGAAGAAGCCTAGCTCTGGAGTCCCTTTGCACTCTGTGGCCACCAGCAGGTAATCTTACTTGTCTGAGCCCCAGTCTATCTGTAACCTGGGCATAAACACCTCCTTCCAAGGGTGGCTTTAAGGTCATGATGAAGTGGGTATGACCCCTCCCCTGAAGAGCCCTGTCCGACTCTGTGTACTCCAGTGGCCCTGCCCCTGCAGTAGCTGGCGCACAGGGTACCTGCAGCTCGGCGGCCGTCACTTTGTGGTAAATGAGCTCCTCGTCCCGACGCTTCTCCTGGGGGATGGTGATATTGGCCAGCGCTGTCTGAAAGTCCAGGATCTGCTGCATCTGGGGCCAGATGGTGTCCTCATCTCCCCAGCCCAACAGCTTCCCCAGCTGGACCATGTAGTTCAGGTATCCCGGCAGCACCTGTGGAACCCAGCACCCCAAAACTGTCTGTCAGTGGTTGCCACCTGCCGCCCAGTGGGCCAGGTGAGGCCGGCCCAGCTGCGGCCCTGTGCACGGGGCCCAGGAAACATGCTGGAAAACAGCTCTGGAGAGGATTCTGGCGCTGTGTGTATTCACTGGTGTCCGTGGCGCTCCTGGTAAAGCCCACCGCCTCTGGGCACACATAGGTCCCTGAGGCTGGCCCCTGCTGCTCTGGCCCTGCCTTCACGGGTCGTCCTCAGCCATCTTCCTGTTCTGGAAATGCACCTTTTCTGAACCACCCTCTGCCACCACATCCCTAGAGCTGAATCAAGTCCTTTCTCGGCTCCCTCTGCCCTGATCACAATGTATACAGTTGGCATCTAGTTGGGTGGTCAGTTAAGTAATGTCTCCCTCTCCTACTGGACCTCGAGCCCCGTGGATAGGCGAGTGAACCTCAGGTGGGCCAGGCAGGGGAAGGGAGAGCTGTGAGGGGTTGGAGGTGATCTGGTTGTGGCTCTGGATCTCCCCACTTACTGGCTGTGTGACTTTGAACAGGTCACTTCTGTCTCTGAGACTTATTTCTTCCTCTGTATAGGGCAAGGTAAAATGAATATCCATTTGACAGATAAAGCAAATGATGTTCAGAGAGGCTGAGTGAATTTGGGGTGACTGGGAGCGTTAGAGGTGAGGTATATAAAAGGTCTGAGACCCTCAGATGGTGGGGGCTGCTACTGCACCTCTCTACAATGGGGACAAATGACACCTAACCCCTGCTCTTTGTGCCCACAGTGCCTGCATATGAACTAGCGAGCCTGGGGGCATCCCTCCCCTGACTGGGCTGCCTGTTGCCCATCAGGAAAGTGATACCCCTGTGTTCCCCCAGCTTCTAAGACCTGCCCAGGTATGCTGTGGGGGACATGGTGGGAGAACCACTGCAAAGTCCCACTCACCTTCTCGTTTTCAGTCTTGTTCAGGTAGTAATCTCTGGAGGGCAAGCCCAGGCCAGACTGGTCCACCTAAAGAGGGAGGCAGAGTGAGAGGAAGGCCCTGCTGCAGGCTTGTGTGTCTCCTGCGGCCTCTGCCTGCCCCAGGACTTCTCACACCAGGCACTGAGGACCAGCTCAGGTCCAAGCAGGAGCACAAGCCGGTAGCCGAAGTCACAGATGGGATCACTCAGTGATAAGACAGACACGTTCCTGTACACCTGTGGGGTCAGCTGCAGAGACCTGGGCCCTTCTGAGGGCTGGACAGAGCCTCCTTCCTCTTCAAACACCCCTTGGTCTCAGCAATGCACTCTACTTCTCTCAACCCTTCCCAAGTGATGAGGAGCCAACACAGGTGGCTTAACCTTAACCCAAGTTACTTAACCTTTCTGATCCCCAGGTCCCTCGCCCAGAAAGTTAGGGAGATAACACCTAACCTTCGGAGCTAGAATGAGGATTCAAGAGGACAGTGTCAGTACAGGGTTTTTGAGAGTGGGGCAGGCAGAGGAGGGTCACTTCCTGATGGCTACCATTGGAACCTTCTGGCCACACCTTGACTCAACCTGGGTAGCTGCTATTATAGTTCATTAGGATGAAAAGGAAAGTGTACCTCAGTGAGGTTGATGCTTGTAAAGGTCACACAGTGAGTGAGTGGCGCAGTTGGGCTGAGAACTAAGCCTTTATGACCCCTAATAGGCTCTCCTGGGTGTGCTGATCCTCAGCCTTGGGCAGGCTCTGGTGGGAGAGATGGACCAAAAGCATTCCAAGCAGCACCACAGAGCCAGAGGCTAAGTGAGGGGACAAAGAGGTGGCTACAGCTGTGCCCAGGAGTTGATATCACTTGTCATTTCTGTGGCCCATGATGAGCTGCCCACCGAGATGGCTAGTCTGCCCTCTCATAGTCTCTTGCCTGTAAAAATCTCACTGCTTGGGGCTGCCAGAAATAATCCCGGCTTAGAAACCAGAGCCTGCTGCCACGGCCCAGGGCAGGTCTCCCTCCACCCGAGGAGGCCACACCCTTTGCTTCCCTGGCCCAGGCCTGCTCACCTGGATCACATTGCTATTGGAGTTCTTAGAGTCTGCACTGACATAGACGGAGAAGAAGGGTGAGGTTCGGTAGTGGGCAGTGACCACCTGCAGGGTGTCCTGGAAGTTGTCCTTGGCCCAGGGACTTGTGATATTCCAGCCTCCAAGCTGGGAGAAGGCAGAGCAGATAGGGAGGGGAAGGTGGTAAGGAGCCTGTGTGCAAATTCTGGTTCTGCAGCTGACTTGCTCTGTGACCCTGGAGCAGTCATCTGACCTCTGGGAGCGTCCAGAGCAAATGAAAGGGCTTCTGACCTGTGACCTGGAGACCCACGGAGGGAGCAAAGACTCAACCTTAACAAATGAGCTGGGAATCCCAGAGACTTTGCCCCCTGTGCTGTTCATTTGTTGGACAATCAATCACACGAACGTGATTACTATTAAGACATAAATCCAATTGTGACTACGGGAAATAAGGCTCTGTATTTTGAAAAAGGCTGATAAGCTAGGGTCTACCTTGGTCTCTCTCCAAGTTGGGACTTAAAAGAAATTCTCTTTGGTCCTCCAGGATTGGCACACACTGGCACATGGGGCCTGTGCCAGAGAGGAGGGACTGGGAGAGTCCCCATGCCTGCAGCAATACCTTCCCCGAACTGAGATAGGATGGCGAGCCCTTGAGCAAGCAAAGGGTGGCCAGAAAAGCCGCAGCCATCTCTGTCTGTGCCAGGCAGCCTGGCCGGAGGGAAGATTTCTCCTGGGCTCAGGAGCAAGGCGAGGCCTCCAGCCAGCAGGTCTGGCTCTGTTGCTGGCCTAAGACTCCCTGTTGGTTTCTCTGGAATAACACACACCTCTCGCACACTCAACCCACCTCCTGAGGAAAGGGAAGTGGCAATCCAGAGGAAGAGATTCCCAGTGAATATCGTCCCCAAGGCCCACGCAGATGCACTGAGACACTTAGATGTCCTCAACAGATGCTGACACACAACCCCACACATTACAACAGACAGTCCCCCCACGCACAGACGTGCATGCACACGCAGTGGCAGACAGACTGGCTGCGTGTTCCAGCTGGGTGCGGAGGCTGGAGGTGTGGGCTGGCTGAGCACCAGTGGGCCTGAGAGCTGCAGCCAGAGGGGCTGGCAGGAGGCGCGGCAGGAGGGAGGCCAGAGTGTGTCCCAGGGACTCACCTTCTCAATCAGCTCCATCAGGGACTAGGCCCTGAGCTCCTCGATCCTGGTTTCATTCATACATGCGCGGTAGTATACTTGGGCCTTCCTTTCTGCCTCACTCAAGCTGGCTGTGGAATTTTCTAGAAGGATAAGAGATAGCAGATATTGAATAAGCCCCCATTTACCTGCTGGGGATCCCCAGGCAAGTTCCTTTTGGAGCCTCGGTGCTCCCCACTGTGAAGCCGTCAGGGCAGCTGCTGTCAGGGAGCAGCCAGCCCCAGCGGGTATGAGTGCCCCCATCCTAGTTGGGTGCAGATCAGGAGGGCATGCCCTGTCTCTGCCCATCTGCTGATCAGGCCTGAGGACCTGTCCCTGGCATGGCAGCCCGGGCCCACCCAGCAAGACAGTCTGCATCCCTGCCAGCCAACGTGTGGCAGGAACTCCCCTGCCTGGTGCTGGGACAGAGCCATGTCTCGGCTTCAGATCACAGCTCACTTTCCTTGTGAGAAACACTGGGGTTGAGTGAAGCCTGAAAGGCCTCATTCACTGTGAATTGACTTTCTGCTTCCTCCTCGGGGGGCCAGGCGTAGTCAACAGACCTGCAGACGACTCCAAGGGCTGTTTTCCCCGTCCCTCCCCAACTCAGGCCAGCAGCACCTCATCCTCTTTGGTTCCCAGACCCCCACCCACCCACCCACCCACCCGCAGACTCCCTTCCTATCCCCCCTGTCCTTAGCCCCTGGTCCAGAGCCGCCTGCTGAAGGCCACCCTCCTGTGTGAACACAGCACGGAAGGTCCCCATCTGTACCTGATGAGTTTGAGTACTCAGGTCCCCAGGACCTACTATGTGCTGGGGCTTCTGGGTCTGCATGTTTGTCTCAGAGCTCCACTCCAGACCACGTAAGATTCCTGGCCCCTGCGTCCATCTGTCCAGCTTGCTCCCACCCTGGGCTGGCCACTTGTCCTTCTCTCAGATTAGTTGCTCTCTGACTTTAAACCTCTTCCTTTGCTTTCTCCCAAGATCTCTCCAAACCCACCTCCTCCATAGGCACCTTTCTCGCGGGCCTCTATCGACCCATCCATCCATGGGACGCAGAGCAAAGGGTTGCTCTGTGCCAGGTACTGTGGGTACTCTGGGGCCAGACAACAATGTCCTCAACCCCAGGAGGCTTCGGCATGGGACCCTGCTAAAACCCCACTTGCTTCCATACTTTCTCAGTCTATTTTTTTTACCCAGAACCTCTCCTATGTTGCTCCTTCCAGAACATTCTCAGCACTCTGGGCACAAAATTAAGACCTGCTCTCTATCCCCAAAGAGCTTATAGTCTAGCGGGGACATAGATGTGCCAAGGAAGGAACACAGCACACAAAAGTGCTTTAACACTGCAGAGGCTCTGGAACACAGAGAAGCACCCCCCTCTGCCTGGGTGTGGGGGGGCCTCCAGAGGAGGTTCTATTGGAGCTGGGTCTCAAAGAGAAACAAAGGCGGTCTCCAGGTAGAAACAGGGCAAAGGGCACTGGGTGGAGGGAGTGGACAGCGTGGGGCCAAGGAAGGAAGCAGGAAGGGCTTGCTGCTAGAAGGAAAGTGTGTGGCATTCGCTGGGTGCCAAGGGCACGAGTCACTTCCTGGCCAGTCTTTAATCAGCTTCTCCAGTTCTCAACCCAGAAGGCTCCCCATCCCTCCATTCTGGCATAAATAGCACCATGGTTATCACTGGTCAGAGGGCATCAAGCCCAGTCTAGCTGAGATCTGGGAGGTAGCCCCGGAAAGGCCACTCAGCGGGCTGGACTGAAGACAGGTCAGAGCCAAGAGAAGGCCCTGAATGAGAGATGGAGGTTAGGGGCTTGAACAAGGAGGGACAAGCCTTGCCCTGGAGACCAAGGGCTGCTGCTGGGCTCTGGAGACACCTGTGTGAGGCTTCCTGGGGACAAAGGAGGGAAAGGGGGCCAAGCTAGGGTTGCTGCCACACCTCCGACTCAGGAAGCAGAGCATGGGGCGGCAGAGGGGAGTCCCTCACCCCAGTGGCCTCAGCTCTGTGGCAATGCTTTTCCCTTCCCAGCAGCTAGGCTCTTAGAAGGACAAGCAGGAGAACTGTCATCATTTGCCAGGCCCAGAAGCTGCACCTCACCATCCACATCTGGCTCCAGTCATGACCCTGAATGCCAGGGCCACTGTTAGGGGAGGTGCTCTGTGCACAGCTAGAGGGCCTGGCATCTCCCTCCTCCAGAGCCCAAGGCCACCCAGATAAGAGGCCCACGGAAGGCTCACCAGGAACAGCCTGGCTGTGCTAATCACAGCACATTATGAGTTCCAGCTTGAGGCTGCCTGTCCCTTCCTTCCCTAGCACTTGGAGGTCAACGACACTGCCTTCAAGCATGGCCTCCCTCTCTCCTTTGTTGAGAGGTTCCCCAACCAAGCTCAAAGTTCCTCCAGCAACCTGGGATCCTACTCACTGGCTTTCCCACAGCTGTGGGTTTTTGGTGGCCACCAGGCTGGGTGTGGAGATGCACGGATCTGTCCGAGGAAGCTGGCAGCCCAGTAGTGAACAGATGGCAACTAAAGTCACAAGAGTGTTTGATTCCACACAGGGGAGTATGAAGAGAAGGTGCCGGAAGCCATGAGAGGATGGTGGGAGAGGCCTGGGAAAGTGGCCAGAGGAAGCCCTGCTTGGGCAGGAGGAGGCTGACATGGAGCGGGAGTGGGGCTGTCTCGCCGCACATTGTGTCTTAGTCATCCCTGTGTCCCCAAAACCTGAACAGGCACAAAGTAGGCCTTCAGCAACATGTGCTCAAAGAAGGGAGCTCGGCGTCTGTGTTTAACAAGGCAGGATGTCACCTCAGGGGAGGAGGGTGATGGGGCTGGTGCCTCCCAGGATTTGCATGGAGAGGAAATGCAGGTGTGTGCTGTGCTGCGCCCCCTCCAGGGGCACCACGCCTGGACCCCGCTTCAGCTCTGGCTGGGGCAGGAGCCCTGGTGGATCCTCTTCCCACCTCTGCTTCCTGGGGCCCCCGGATTCTCCCACCCCTCTCCTTCCTCACTCAAGAGCTCCAGGGATAAGTGCTGAAGCAAGATGGCCAGGTGAAGGCCACTGGAGTAGATCAGGTGGGCCAAGATGGGGGCGTGGGCCAGCAGAGGAGGGGTGAGAGTGTCAGGAACGGTGCCAGGCTTCCTCAGCCTGGGCAAGCAACTGCCTTTACCAGAATGTGGAGCCCGGGAACCAGTGGTAAGTGAAGAGCGTCGGTCTGAAGTTCAGGTTCAGACACCTGGGGATCTCTACCACACCCCCGAGTGGACCTCTGCCCTGGGCCTCAGCCACTGACTCGTGCGACCTCCAGTAAGTTACCCAACCTCTCACCTATTAATTGGGTGTGGTACTAGTAAGAGCCGCAGTGGGAACTGTTAGGATGAGATGTACACACACGGCCACACCCACACAGGGGTGGCTGGTCCCCAGAGAGGCTTAAGTGGCCTGGGTTCAAATTCCAGGAAGCCCAAGCCGCTGTGGGCTCTGCCCTCCCAGGCAGGCACCTCCCCTCCCCTCCCTGGGCCTAACCTTCTCCCTGTCTCCCAAATGTGAGGATGATGCTGAATCCCCATGGGCTGTCCACGAGATCTCGGTGCAGGGCCTGGCCTGCAGCAGGCACCAGGAATGGCAACAACACATGGTATCCTTATGTTTTTTTTCCCTGCAGAACAAGGCGCCTTCTTTATCAGCTCCCGCTTTCCCTGAGACTTTGGGGAAGTTTCTGGAACTCAGGGCCCCAAGAAGGAAGTATCCAGGCAGTTGGAAACTCTGTGGTCTGGTCTCAGGCTGCCAAACAATTTCTATGCCCTTGGGACCCCAGAGTAGCCCTGTCCCCAGAATGTGCCCCGCACGGAGCCAGCATTTCAGAGACACAGCCTGTCACAGAGGGCAGGAGGATGAAACAGCAAATGCGGGAAACCTAAAAACAAAACCATGAGTGATGACACAGGGTGACCTGATTCGTTGCCAGATCAGTGACGTGGACACATCTCATGCTGCTGGAATAGCGTACATGTGTAGATTGGTGTTTGGGATAGAAGGAAGGAGGCTGAGAACTTTCCTTATGATCCCGGTATTGCTTGAATTGTTACAAGCTTGCATTACGTTTTTTTGTTATGCAAAAAAAAAAAAATATATATATATATATATATATATATATATATATATGATATTGTAGATATTGTAGAGTAAACCTGGCAGTACCAGCTCAGGCCCTAAGAAGCCCTTGGAAGACTCAACAGAGGCAGTGGGTCGAAGGAGTCTTGAAGGGCCGGGTGGGGGCACTCTAGAGACTGGATCCAAGCACAGTGGGAAAGCCTCAGGCAAGGGCCAGGCTAAGGAGTGAGGGGCCTGTCTGTTGGCTTCCACGATGATGTGAGGTCACACTTTTTTTTTTTTTGGGTACCTGGGACTGAACCCAGGGTCGCTTAACCACTGAGCCTCATCCCCAGCCCTTTTTATTTTTCATTTTGAGACAGGATCTCACTAAGTGGCTTAGGGCCTCGCTAAAGTGCTGAGGCTGGCCTCGAACTTGTGATCCTCCTGCTTTGGCTTCCCAAGTGGCTGGGATTACAGGCCTGTGCCCCTGTAACTGGTGAGGCCACACTCTTGTCTCCCCTAAGTCCACAAGGTAGTGCTTGTATGTCTCTTGGGGGAGAGGCAAGAGTGCAGTGAGGCGCCTGTGTTCTGAACAGCTGAGGTCGCACCCTCCAGCCAGCAGGCTGCAAGGAGGACACACCACAGTGGCCCCGGGCCTAGTTCAGCCCACCTGCTCCAGGTCTCTGGATTTCCTGAGGGGCCTGGGGTGAATTCACCCATGAAAGAAACACACGGCTTGCCCAAGCTCACTTGGCACATGGATGGTAGTTGCTGTCCTCTGGACCAGTGGACGCTATCCTTGCCGGCACTGCAAATATCTTTTCCTCTGTCCATCTAGAAAGAAGCCTGCTCCGGGTGACCTCAGAGGAGCCTGAGCACTCTCTTTTGTTCCAGTGTCCACTCAGGTAACAAGGCCCCAGGTATCGAGGCCCACAGGTGAGGGGCTGTTCTAGACTAATCCCCAGGAGTAACCCTGATGGGGACGGGACCCCAGGATGTGCCTTCCAAGCCTCTGGTCAGTGTGATGCGAAGGTGATCCCAGTACTGAGTCATGCCTAGGCCAGGGCTTGGCTGGCCTGCAAAGCTTGGTCAAGCAGCCACTGCAGATGGGAACCGTGAGGCCGGAGGCTCTGCTCAGCCAAACTCTTGAGCAGCATCACTCAGGGCTTGTCGGTGGGGAATCTGACTTCAGGAGAGCCAGGAGACAAAGGACAGAAATTTTGAGGCCCCATAGCTGATCCCAGCTCTACCTTTTCCTGGGAAATACACTTCTTTTGTCTTTGTGAGTCTCGTCTGTAAAATGGGAATATACTGGTGCCTACTTGAATGTACCATGGGAATAAAATGAAGTAACCCAAGGCCTTGGTGGCGGGGACGTGCCTGTACTGCCTGCTCTGGAGCCAGGTCCGCGTCAGTGCTTCCCTGAGAAATAAAATAAGCAGAGATTCTTTCCCTTAGAGCATCCTGATTAACCACATGAGCTAGACGCCACTTCACAGGTGGAGAGCTGAGGCCTGAGAGGCTGGTGGCCCTCTGCAGTCACACAGCTTGTCAGGATGAAGTCCGGTTGGAACCCACCCCACCAAGAAGGGCGCCTATGCCCTGCTGAGCCCCCGGTGGGTGCCAGGCCCTGTGCGTGGCCCTCTGAACCACACGTGCCAGTCAGTGTCACAGCAGCCTCACTCCCGGTGGCACTGGCTCCTCCATTTCACAGAGACTGGAGCTACAGTGGAGAGAAGCAGGTCACTTGGCAACGGCCAAGATCGCAGGCCAAGGCCACCAGACTTGGCAGCTCTCTGGTCTGCCTCCTGATACCATCAGGCCCTGGCCCTGGGGTCAAGGGTTTGATGGCCTGGTGCCGGCTGTTCTGTGCCCAGCTCAGAGCAGCTTTCCATGTACAACGGGACTCTCAGGGACACGGTGATGTAAGGCTACAGCCCAGGCCTGGAGGCCACTCCTCATGAGCCCTGCCACCGTACAGGGAACAGGACAGGATGGATCCAATCTTGGCACAGGTCTAAGGTCCTCCCAGTAAGAATCAGCTCCAGGCCAGTGGGAGGCCAGCGCCCTTGACCACAAAGCAAAAGGAGTGGTTCTGGGCCTAATTGCCCATCTTTCTTCCTCCCCCCCTCGATGCTATCTGCCCCCCAGAGCACCAGCCCCACTCCATTCTGGAATGAAGGTATGTTCTTGGCAAAATTATTTCACATTTCTGAGCCTCAGTTTCCTCATCTGTAAAATGGGAACGATAATCCCTAAGTTCCAGGATGTTAATGAGAATTAAAGGGGCAGTAGATATAAACAGCCTAAAACATAACAGACACTCAAAAACTGCCAGTGTCCTTCCCACTCTCCTTCAGCCCTCAGTGTTCTGTGCTCCCTTCAACACAGTGACAAGGGAGCTATGTCTGTCCCTTATACCTGAGGAGAGGGCATGGGACAGGGGAAAGGGCACAGGACCAGGAATCAGGCCAACTATGAGCCTATCTTGAGGACCTCTCTGAACCTCAGTTTTTTCATCTATCAAATGAGGTGAACGATACCTCCCCAGCTTCCACCCTACAGGATAAAATGGGATGACAGTTCAAAAGCGTTCTGTGAACTGTACAGTCCTGTGTGGGGATTAACGTGAGGAATGAGAGTACTACCACCGCAAAGAGCAACCACCACATGCAGACTGAGGAGAGCTCTTTACTCATATTTTCCCATTAAATTTTATAACCTGGAGAAGCGCAGTTGCCAGTGTGTCAATGAAAAATCAGGCTCTGGGACTGGCCCAGACCCCACAGTGAGAGTCGGCACTGAACCCAGCCCACCTCGATACGTGTCTGGACCACCCACTGCTTCGTTATGGTCCTGCCAAGGCCCCAGCTGTGTCACTGGGCTCTGGGGAAGGGACTGTCCTGAGTTGTAGCCTTGAAACCACAGACATATTTGCCACTTGAGCTTCCAGATCTGAAACAAAAGGCGGCACCCCCTTTGGAAGACACCTTTGGTGGCCTCAGATGGCCCGGGGCCATCTCAGGCTGAGACTTGGCCATCTTGGCCTGCAGATTCCTTCACTCCACGTTCAAGTACCACCCTGCTCCATCCCTGGGGGGCCAGCAGGAGGCTGTCGCTGCACTGGGTGCTGAGGGGCATCCCACCCAGGAAATGCCCGGGTCAAGGAGAAAGGACAGGCAGGTTTTACCTGGTGGCAGCTGTGCCCCAGCACGAGGCACGAGTGAGTCAAGGACTCCTTCACCTGTGTACATGTTCCCACCTTCACCAAGAGCCCCAGCTGCCTTGATTTCATAATTGTCAAATTAGAATCATTTCCTGTCTTGTAAGGAGATGACTGTCCTTTTGAGAAGATTTGTCCCCTCTCAGGTAGCTTCTTCATTTTACCTACCTTGGGTGTCTTGAGTGGTTTTCAAAAAGTTAATGAGCATTTGTCAAAGCCAAGGTCTGTCCAGCATGGCTGCATGGATTGTTTTTTTCATAATCTGGCCCTTCCCAGCATTTAGGGTCCCAGGACAGGGGATAGCAGGGGGCAGCAGTAAAAGGTCCCTACTGCCAAGGGGTTTGAGTCAGGAGTGGGGTGCAGCCTGGCGCTGCAACTCCCTCTGGGTTCCATGGGGCTGATGGGAATTCAACAACATGAACCAGAAATCCAGCTGCACACAAGGCAGGTGGGGAATTGGAATCTGAGGATGAAACCATCAACCCCAAAGTCAAAAGTACTTTGGAGAGTCTGTGAGGCCACGGAAGACCCTGCCTACGTGGACAACTTAACTCTCCGATAAGCTGTTAGAACTTCCGTTGGGCCTTAAAGTCTGATGTGGTATGTCCAGTCTTGACTCCATTTGCTCACAGCTTTCAAAACTCAGTCAATGCTAGCCAAGGACGATGCTGCATCCTGAAGCCACAAAATAAAATGACCACAGCTATCAGCTCCTGTGTGCCTGGTATATGTCACAGACGAGCTGACGCATCACAGTGTGTTCTGTAGTGCTCAAAGCCCTGCATGATTGTAATCTCAACTACTTTGGAGGCTGAGGCAGGAGGATTGCAAATTTGAAGCCACCCTGGCCAATTTTGCAAGTACCCTGTTTCAAAACTTTGACAAAGCACCTGCCTAACATATGCAAGGGTCTGAGTTTGATTCCCAGCACCTCAAACAAACCGACTCTACAGTTTGGATGTTATTAATGCTGTTACACAAAGAAACTGAGACTAGAGACGAATAACTCACACAGCAGGGCCCCACAGCGAGTGACAGGGCAAAGCCCCTCCTGTGACCAGGCCTGGCTGGCAGGTGCAGTAGGTGGCGTCCCCTGCAGCCCATTCCTTAGTGTCCCCATTGGTGCTTACCCAGCAGGTACTTGATGATGGCTTGACTGTGTTCTCAGAGGTTGCTGAAGGTCCCCCAGCGTGAGTGGCCATCAGGCACGGTGTTGGCCTTTATCCACCCCCACAGGAATAGATGAAGAAGTCCTGGCAGGGGTCCACCGTGGGGTCCATGGAGTTCAAGATGGAGCTGGTCACTGAGACGCAGGCCTCGCTCAGGCACACTGGGGGTGTTCCTGGAGGGGTAAGGGAAAAAAGTCAGTGATGGGCAGGGAGGAGGGTTCGGGAGGGCAGCGCAGGTAGCCTAGGGCCCCAGCACACAAGCTCCACCCTTGCCCTGACCGAACAGACTAGGAACTGGATGGTCACTAGACCCCGAACAAGAAAGGGTTCAGCAGCTTCATTATCTTCTGGTTTGTGAAATAAGACTTCTGCCCGTTGCCTAAAGTCCCTTCTGTGGCTTAAAAGAACCCAGAGACCAGGTGCTTTTTTCTCTTTCTAGGGATTGAATCCAGGGGCTCTTCACCACTTTGAGACAGTTTTGCTAAACTGAGGGTGACTTCAAATGTCCTATTCTTTTACCTCAGCCTCCGACGTAATCTGGGATTACAGGAGGGCACCAGCACACCCAGGGGTGCTTTTCCCTTAATCAACCCTTCCTCCACAAAGATTCTCTAACTTCTTATTATTCCCTGATGCTTAACACACTTATCCACTCATTCACGCACTCAGCTACTCCACAAAATCAATACTGAGGCCCTTTGCTGAGTACAGAGTGTGTGCGAGGTGGAGAGACAGGAGGTAGTCCTTCCCTTTTCTGTTGGGGACACACATGTTACATAAGCAAAGTCAAAACACACCAGGAGAAACTGCCACTTATTTACAAAACTAAACTGAATGTTGACTAGGAGCCAACTGGGTGATGTGGATATATGGTACCAGGACTCAGGGACAGGGAAAGGACTGGGAGAAGCCATTCCCTCACCAGGCAGGAGAGCTGCTTGTCCCAATTGAGGGGGGGGTTGGTGGCTGAACAACCCTAAACCAAAACAATAAATAAATAAACAGAAACAACCTGAGAGGCTGGTTTGCCAAAGGTGTGAGCAAGGGCCAGACCCTGCCTCAAGGCTGTCTGATGAGCTCTTGCAAAGGACCAATCTGGCAGGTACCCAGAGGCTCATGGCCTGCCCACAGGAGCCACCCAGGCCACAGGGGGGACTGCTTCCTGAACAGGCTGGGCACCAGGACCACCACCCACGTTCACGGTTTTCAACCCTTGCTCAGCGTCAGATGCGGGTGGGATATCCCTGAGGAAACTGAGGCTCTGAGAGAGCGACCAGATCAAGGTCATCCAGCCTCACAGGAGAGCTGAGAGCCAATGCTGGCCTGTTCTGGCCCAGCAGCCCCAAGGCCATGTTTTCCTGCTGTCCGTCTCCTCTTTGGTGGCCATAGCAGAGGCTGAAGTGGCCTGATTGGCAGGATTGGTTCCTTCAACACACAGGGAGGCAGTGAGGCTGGGTAGCTTTGGAGACTGGTAGATCTGGGTTCAAATCTGGTGCAGAGACCTCCTGTACAACCCTGGGTTGGGGGCGCAGCTTGGCAGTATGCATCTGCCACCGAAGGCCCTGGGTCAACCCCCAGCACTGCCAACGAAAACCAAAAACAAAACCTCTGAGCCTCAGTTTTTCCAGGGTCCATTTCACAGTGACGACAGGAAGACCTCACATGATCCCATCACACAGGGTACATCAGACAGGTCTGAGCTTCCAGGCTGATCTTTAGAGAGGAGGAAAGACTGCAGCCTTCAGCTCACTCAGAAACAATACCAGCAGGGCTGAGGGTCTTGAGCAGGTCCCCCGGGGGCTTATCCACCTCAGCTGACAAAACCCAAGTCCTTCAGGTGGATGAAGGGCTCAGAGGAGTCACACCACAGCAAGAAAATCAGGGTGACTTAATTTTGAGATTAGGCAGTAATTAAAAATTACTGAGCTACTGTGCGTGAACCCAGAGCTCTTCTACGGCAGGACCGAAGCTGCCATTTTCAATATTTCCAGATGAGCTCTGTCATGAGTTTCAGAGTTGCATGTCCCAGTCCCCAGCCACAGTGACGACAGGATTATTTATGGGGGAAGGCAGAAGAGAACTTGTGTGTGGCTTGACAAGGCCTATTCACTATTATGATAAAACTTCATATTTGGGAAAGAAAAAGAATACCTATTGTTGTTACAACCAAACCACAGGAAGTAAAGCTTGGCACGATCCTGGCTGGTGGAAAGACCCAGAAGGCAGACTGCTGAGGGGCTCAGGGTTGAAGACAAAAGCAGAAACCAGCACCTAGAGTCGGACCTGCAGGTGGTATCCTCAGCTGGCGCCTCCTCTGCAGACACTGCCCTGGGTTCCTGGCTGGGCCCGGGCAGTGACCTTTAGGTTATCTAACTATTCTAGGGTTTGACGATCTTTAAACAAATAGTCTTGGCCAAGCAGGTCTTAATGTATATTTGGTTAGTTAATTAATGGTTTCCCACCCTGTTCATCCAAGGCTTCCGTTCCTTAGGGAAACCTTTCCAGACCCTCTTCCCCTCTGGGTCCCTAACTGCCTGGGTGTTTGCCATCTCAGCGTGGGCTGTGCTGGGTCACGACCATATCTCCCTGTCCACCTCCTGCACTAGAAATGAGCTTGAGGGTGGGTTAGGTATCTCCCTTGCTCCTCTATGTCCCCTTCTTGTCACTGTGCTTGGCATCCGGCAGCTCTTCAATACACATATGTGGAATGAACAAGTGACTGAATGAAAGTGCCTTGCCCAGTGCCTGTCACCACCTGCAGCAGGGCTCATATTTCTTCCCTTTAGGATGTGTGGTCAGCTGAGAAGCAGGAACCAGACCCACATCGAAAGCGTTCATCTGGATAGTGCTATCAAAGATGGTTTGAAATATACTGATGACTTCACTGGCCAGACATCACTCACCGGTGGGTCTTATAGAATCACCAGAGGATCTGCTTTGACTGGCCTGATGTTTGTGCATCCGTGGCCAATGTCAGCACCTACTGCTGTGTAACGAGTTTACTGTCAACATCCGAGGTGGCCACTGCTTTCTCAGGTGGCCCAGGGTCACTGATCCTCTGCCCGGCTCATTCCTCTCCTGGGTCTAGGCCAGGGAAAATCTGTCTGAGGCCCTGAGAGCCAGGAACACAAGGCAGAAGCAGGATTCTTCAGTGTGGGCCCCACTTGGCAGAATTGTTTTGGGTTTGATCACTAGGAGCTGACCCTGGGGGTTCCCTTTTGGTTCCTGGTGAAGAAACTTTCTGTACAGAAACTCCTAAGGATGGTCGCAGGCAACACTGGCTGCTGAATCTGCCCCACTCCCCGTGTCCTGGGCCATGA
Organism: Ictidomys tridecemlineatus; assembly: GCF_052094955.1. Classification (NCBI taxonomy): domain Eukaryota; kingdom Metazoa; phylum Chordata; class Mammalia; order Rodentia; family Sciuridae; genus Ictidomys; species Ictidomys tridecemlineatus. The sequence continues at coordinate 156,428 of NW_027525461.1, read as the reverse complement.
GCTGAGCAACGGGGCTGGCCAGGCTCCACACTGACTGGCCAGTTGTTCTGGACTGACTTCGGTGAGGACAAGGTAAGGTGGCAGCTTCAGGGTGAGGAAGATCTGCATGTGCCCTGTTGACAGAGAGGTGCATGCACACACTCGCAACTCACACCTGCACAGTCAGGTACACACACTCAGCAGAGAAAGGCTTAATCCTCCTACTCTGTGGTTCACTCCAACTTCCAGTTCCTAGGCCAACATGATGAAGATTTGGGCCTACTTTTTCTTCCAGTAGGTGCAGGATCTCTAAGAAAATTTCATCTATTTGATTTACTGTTTGCACAGTTAAGTTATGCAGGCACGATTCCAGGCACATATGGTTAGAAGTCTGGAGATTAGTAATTAATGAATCAAACAGGCATTAAGCACCTGTTGGGCCAGGCACATTTGGTAAAAAGCCAATAAACCATTAAATAGTTAAATAATCAAGTGATTATTTCTTAAGTATTACACAGGCCCTTAGCTCAGTGCCTGACACAGAGTAAGCACCTGTCACGTTTGTGGAATGAATGAATGATATGGGTCCCATACAAGAGGGATGCAGGGGTGACTCAGATGAAGTCTCTGCCCTCTCCTCAGGCCCCCAAGGGCCCTCCTCACCCCAGCCCAATACGGCTACCTTCACAGGTCAGCAACTTCACAGTGGCAAAGGCTCAATACAGCCATGAACTCTCTGATGGGGTGAGTGACCAAGTTGGTGGATGGAACCCCTGGGGCTGCTCACCAGGTGGACTAGCAGAAAGCAGGATGTGGGGGTACAGGAGAGTGGGCCCTTGGCCTTGGTTGTAACCTGAATCCACCCTGTTGGGTTGTGTAAGGGCTGAGCAATGAGGCACTGACTGGATCTACGCAGCTAGACATGAGATCCAGCCTCGAACTCCTGACCGCAGGACCTGAGAGGCCCCATGGCATCACCATGTGGGATGGAACAGACATACCCACTTACAGAGCGGTGCAAAGGCCTTGGGTCACAGAGCTGAGCTCCTCTGGGGTCCTGGTGTGCTCCGGAGTGCATCCTGATTACAAAGCCGGTGGGCAGGGCCTGGGCCCCAGAGCCCTCAGGAGCCAGCAGCCTGTGCACACTTCTCCACTCCACCTGACACTAGACCCCCACTGGCTGTGTAAGCTTGGCCAAGTTACTTGGTCTATGCCCATTTCCTCATACGGAAAAGGACCCAAAGCAACCACACCTTGCAGGGGTGCTCTGAGGAGGACAGGAGGTGACAGACTTAAATGACAGACGTTTGGCCCACAAGTGGTGTACAGTAAACAGAAGCCTTTGTTACTAGTCTGTTGGGACTGAGGATAGCAGGCAGTGGCAGCCTGTCTAACTGTCCCACGTCCTAACAACAGCAGTGCCCAGAACCGAGCTGAGAAAGTCCTCTCAGGCACCAGGTACTTCCTCAGAGCCATCTCCAAATTGGGCACTGCTTACCCATTTAAAGTAGAGAAGACGAAGGCTCTGGGAAGTGACGTGGCTTGTCCAACTGAGAACTTGCTGGTCCTTCTGGTTCCAAGACTTTCATACCATCCATGCCGCCCACCTCCCTGGGCTGAGATATGAGATACAGGACACATGAAGAGGTGTGATGGAGACTCAGACCCAACTGAAGTCCCACCTCTACAGGTGAGGACATTGAGAGACACACATATATCTATGCACATACAGCTACTTTTTGAAAATGATATGAATTAATACTTACATGAAAGTTTAGGAAAGATTTTAACCATCATGGAACTTATTTGGTTTGTATAGTTTTCATGGCAGGGGGTAGGAACCATCCAATCAGGCACATTTAAAGCTTCAACTCAGACACCACATCTATTCACATTCCAAAACACAGGACATGGGCTCTGCCCATTCAGAGAAACAGAAAGCCACATGTCTAAGGGCTGGATGCACAATAATCCCACAGGGGAGACAGTGGATAGTTGGGAATAGGAATACAACTTACCAGAGTTGGCTACCCATGACACTCTGTCTGTTTACCTTCAAGACCACAGCTGTGGGCCATGCCTGTGGACTTCCAAGCTAAGGAGATTACCACGGTACCTCGACCAGGAAGGATAACTCTTGACCTCTGGAGTCTTTACTGGTGAGATTCGGGCAGGTTTATTTCCATCTAATTTCACAACATCCTGAAAATTCAAATTTGTTTATATATATATACACACACACACACACAAATATAGACAATATATAAAAGGTGGTCTCATTTAGTGTTCACCACAGTGCTAAAGGACAGCTCATACTGTCCTCACTATGAATCACCATGCATCAGGGGCCTTTCAGATGCACTCAGGTTGTTCAGGGCTCTGATGTTGAAGATTGTTTTACATGCCATTTTTGAGCATTTTGGCTTAACGTTGCAACTGTACCTCAGCAACACAGATACATGTGCAACAGGTATGTTCATTTTCACACCTAAGACCCAGGCTTTGTGAAGTTAGGATATGAGATGGCTTTGTGTTCTTACCAACCCAGTGGAAGAGGAAGTCAGAGAGAGTTCTTAGGGTTTCAGTATAGGCTGAATCATGAGAATATTTTGGCTTCATGTAATTATATTATTGGTAACTGACTGCTTATGTAGAAATTTGTCAGAAAAGTTCAGCACTAGTAAACTCAAAAGCTTCAGGGGCTGGCTAAGTGGATCACATAAAACCTTTCCTGCTGGACAGAGAACCAAAAGTGAAATCATTGTGACTAATTTGAAAACATATTCAATTAGAGAGGAAAATGAAAGCTGGGTATGAAGGCACATGCTCGTTATCATAGCTATTCAGGAGGGTAATGCAAGAGGATTGTGAGTTTGAGGCCAGTACTGGCAACTTAAAATAAAATAAAATTAAATTAAAAGGGATGGGGATGTGGCTTATTAGGAAGAGTGCTTGCCTAACATGCCCAAGACCTTGGGTTCAATCCCAGTACTGCAGACAAACAAAAAATGAAAACAAGAACTGTTCTGTCAAATAAGACACACAGGCAAGTTTCAGTGCAGAGCTATCTACATCTCTGACCTGTGTCCTCAAAGATTTATTTGAGAATATTTCAGTGTGTGCCCTTCAGTATAGAAAAGGAGCATTGATTCTCAGAGGTCACTGTGCCAGGGTGCTGTAAAGTACTTCTAGTTTTACTTAAATGTACATTCTTCTTAGTATATCATTTAAGGCTCTTGAGCTCTCTGGGTTTTACAATCATTATATAAATTTGATGCCTAAGATATATAATTACATCAAAGTCAAATGTGGTGTTTCCTTTTTTGGGAGAAAGAAAACCCAAATTTCTTTCAACTCAGTGGAGGGCACTGACCTAATTCTAACCTTAGCCCAAAGGTCCAAGTTCATGTATGCAAGAAGAGTTCTGTACACATTTTCCCTATGGCCACATCTTTTACTCAAGCTCCATATCTGACTCACCAGATGCTGCCAGCTGGTATCCTATTGTAACACAGTAAACGCAGTATAACATAGTGGACAGCAAAGGTAACCTCTTCACAAACCTGTGCTTGTTTGGGTTGGGGTTGAAGATGCTAAGATCTACCAAAACATGATTTGGTCACTTATTGTTATTGTGTTGCTATTGTCCGAGGACATTTCTCTCTCTATGTGGAGAAATGAAACAATTAATATAAGCATCATTATTGTATGACCAGAGCAATGAATGAAAAAGGGATTGAGCTAGATTTCGTTCGGACAGTTAATACTGACTCACTAGAAAACATTGAACAGGTTTCCTAAACTTTCTGTGTCTTCGTTTGCCTACGTTTTAAATGTCCTCTCTTGACCTCAGGTTATATCAATCAGGTCCTAATTTTTCAATTCCTCCACAGACCCCTCACTGGGACATCTAACAGTATGTTTTGAGTGCTTCCTCAGGCCAGAAACTGTTCCAGGAACAATCAAATACATCCTGAAGGTGACTTTATGGTCTTCCCTCCCTCACACCAGCTTCTCTCTCTTAGAAATCCTCAGTGGTGGCATAAACATCCATATCCCAGGGCAGAAGCCTGTGGGAGCCCACCTCAGCCTCTCTCTCTCTCCCTCAGCCCTCTGGTCAATGATGACCAAACCCTTTCAAGTGCATTGTCACTATCTTTTTTTCTCTCAGCACTAGAGAGTAACATCATGCTTTTATCAATAAAAAAAACTGAATGATACTTCTGGAAAATTAATGGCCGATATCCATAGCATACTGTTCATATCTGGGAGGTAGATTATATTGTCAACTATACTGGCACTTGTTTTGAATGGCTGAATTTTTATATATCAATAGTAAGCTAAAACAGATCTAATACAAATTGATATAAGGTCTGATAAAATAAAATACAAATCAGTTAAAGTTAACACCATGAAATTAAAGAATTCTTGTTTATATGAGAATAATAGGCTGAAAGCTTTGGCAAGACTCAATAAAAATCAATCATTAAATAGTAAATGCTGTTTCATTTGGTGTTACAGATTCAGGGAAATCATAAAAAGACAGTGATCCCTGACAAGGGATAACACAAGGTAAGCCTTAAAATTGGACCAGTTCTATACACGCCAGGCAGCATAGTAAGCAGGGAAACCTAAGCAGAGCTAGGACATAATAGTGTGGAGAAGGAGCTGGGACTTCAGCAAGGCCAAGGTGATTATATGATATAAGGTGCAGGATCAAAAGGGACAACTAAACAGAAAGAGAAGGTTCTAAAAATCAGAAAAAGAACCCTATGGTCTCTTTAGCTGAGTAGTAGAGAGTATATATGTGAAGAAACCACCCTAGGATGGAGAAAGAATAGAAGGACCAGAAAAAATGAGCATGGGGGCAAAAACACATGGGTAGAAAGTTTGTGTTCTGATAGGCCAGGGTGGGAACATCTTATAATTCACAGGAGACAGAATAGAGTACAAAATTTATTATCTAAATGCTGGAGAGAAAATTAGCTTTAGACTAAATGCTCTTCCAGTCCACTTAACAAACCTTAAAAGTAGGTATGAAAAGATTAAACATAACTGTGTCCAAGAAAAAAAGTACAAGTAATATTTGTAATAATATAAAACTATCTGAAACAGAAAGAAAAACCCAACATGTCAGGCATTCAATAAAAAAATACAAGTCCTGAAAGGAAAGAGAAAAATGAAAAAAAGTACCTACATGTTCAAGAAGCTACAGAAAACCATAATATGTTAAGAAAAGACAATAAGAAAGAAAAGGAAGATCACAAACATAACAAAGAATACCATAACAGAACAGTGTAAAAGCAACCAGTAGTAGAAACATCTAAAAGTAACCAAAGTAAAAAGAAATTAACTACAAAGGATGCAAGAAAAGAATGACAGGAGACTTCCTTTTAAAGGTGGCATTAAGGCAATACAGAAACAGTGAATCTTTTACTTTAAAGAATAAAAACACAAAAAAGAACTTCAAAATTTAACCTAGATTTCCATACCAAGAGGCAAAATATTCATACATGAAGGTAGTGTAACAGAAGAATGAAAATTCTTCTTCACTCCTTGCAGGGGGCGTATACAAGGTGGAGGTTGTTGCCAGGTGTGGTGGCACACTCCTGTAATCCAAGTGATTCTGAAGACTGAGGCCAGAGGATCAAAAGTTCAAAGCCAGCTTTAGCAACTAAGCAAGACCCTTTTTCAAAATAAATATCAAAAAGAGCTCAGGGTCAGGGATGATGGGGTTGTGGCAAAGTGGATGAACGCTTGCCTTGCATGTGTGAGGCACTGGGTTCGATCCTTAGCACCACATAAAAATAAATAAAAATATTGTGTCCAACTACAAGTAAATATATATATATTTTAAAAACAACAACAACAACAACAACAACAACAACAACAACAACAAAACCCAATACCAACTCCACTCCCAACTTTGGTCCTCTGGAAATCAGTTAAGAAAAAAAAAGGCAAAAACATTTACTTATAAAAAGTTAGTGAACTTAGGATAAGAAGAATGGATGCCTATGGCATTCTGGCATGAAACTGATTTCTTTAAAAATCCTAAGATAGAATAGATTGCCAAGGTTGAGCATGCCTATGAACACCATCAGCTTTGATGCTCAGGGAGCTGATTTGTTGGAATCCAAGTACTAAATACTCATAAGCACAGAAGAAGGCAACTTAAAAGAATACATTCTATAAGAAAATAAGTGGGAGGAAAAGCTAAAGCTCTGTGCTCCCCCCCCACCAGTAGAAAAACAAAAAACAAAACAGCAAAGTATGGCCCATACTCGGGATCTGAAACACTGTAGGACTCTGTGGGCCCACATGTCAAATACCAAGAATCTTCTCTTTTGATCATAATAAGGATTGATGAGACATAGGTCTCAAGAAAGCTAGGCAAACTGGGTGTGGTGGCACATGCCTGTAATCCTAAAAGCTCAGGAGACCGAGACCCTAAGTAATATAGTGAGACCCTGTCTCACAATTAAAAAAAATAAGTAAAAAGGGCTGCGGATAGAACTAAGTAGTAAAGTGAACCCTATGTTCAATCCCCAGTACCAAAAGCAGAATGCTAGGTAAGCACTCTACCACTAAGCTAATATGCCCAGCTTTACTAAAGACAATTTAAAGTGGCTCTAACAAATATAACCAAAGAATTAAAGGAAAGTTATCTGAAGAATTAAATGAAACATTATGAAAATAAATTAACAATAAATCATGAAAAAAGAAATGCATCAAAAATAAACAACTGCAAAGGAGAAGGATGCCCATTCTCTCATCACATTTGCAACATAGTACTAGAAATCCTAGCCAGAGCAATTAGGTAAGAAAAAGAAATAAAGGGCATACAAAGTGGAAAGCCATCATCAAATTGTCACTGTTTGCAAATGACCTGATCTTATATATTTAAAAAACAAAAACAAAAAACATCCAGACTCTCTGCTAGAAAACAATTACAAGTAGTAAATTAACTCATCAAGTTGAAGGAGACAAAATCAACCTTAAAAACACACACACACACACACACACACACACACACACACACACCCTTCAGCAGCACTGTTATACATCAACAGTATCAAAATTACCTGAAATAAGAGTCAAGACAGCAATCCATACACCAAAGTACAAATGACATTTTTCACAGAACTTAAAAAAAAAAAATACTAAAATTTACATGGGTTCACAAAATACCCCCAATAGCCAAAGCAACCTTGGGAAAAAACAAAAATACAGGAGGCATTTTAATACCTCACTTCAAAATATACTACAAAACTGCTGGGCATGGTGACAGATGCCTTTAATCCCAGTGACTTGGGAGGTGAAGGCAGGAGGACTGCAAGTTCAAGGCCAGCCTCAGCAATATAGCAAGACCCTATCTCAAACTTTAAATAAACAAACAAACAATAAAAGGGGATGGAGATGTGGCTCAGTGGTTACCTATTGCACTTGGGATCAATCCCCAGTACCCCTCTTCCCCCAAATACTACAAAGTAATGAAAACATCCTGGGATTGGCAAAAAAGAGACATAAAGACCAATGGAACAAAACATATTAGAAGTAAGCACAAGCATATATAGCCAACTGACTTTAGAGAAAGATTTGAAAAACACACATGGGAGAATGAATCGTGTTTTAAATAAATGATGCTGGGGAAATTGGGTATCCACATGCAGAAGAATAAAATGAGACCTCATTTCAAAAATCAACTGTACATAGACTAAAGATTTATGTAAGATCTGAAATTCTGAAACCACTAAAAGAAAACAGGAAAAATCCTTCAGGATACTACTATGGCCAAGGATATTTTTAAGAAGCACACACACACACATACACACACACACACACACAGACACACACACACACACAGACACACACACACACACACACACACACACAAACAAAGCAAAACAAAACAAAAAACAACAGAAATAGTATAGGAAACAAAAGCAAAAAAAAAGGTATCATATTAAACTACTAAATGTCTGTACAGCAAAAGAAGCAATAAAGAGTGAAGGTCTTAAAGAATGGAAACTTATACCTCTGAATAAGTTTAACACTGACCATGATTTTTACCTGGTTTATTCCACTTAAAATGCCCTTGAGCCAAAACCCAATGAAATTCAAATCCAGAAGGCCTAATAAGAAATCTCTCCATCTCAATTAGTTTAGTAAAAAATAATTTAAAAATAGTTTTTTATTTCACAGATATTATTTTTATATTGATTTGCTAGGTTTCTCCCTATTATTTAATATTGTATTCATTAACACAATTATATATATAAATATATATATATTTAATGAATTAAATGGATTTACTCATTCCTCTTTCTCCCTTGTTCACTTTATATTATCTCCCTCTTTTTCTTTTTGTGTTTTCTACTCCTGTCTCTCCACTGCCATTTCCTTTCCCTCTTTCCTCATCATGACCCCACAGTTTAATAGCAATGTACTTTCTTTAATACCTAATTTCTTAACTTATGCTAGAGAATTACTCCACTTTCCACTTTTAGATAAAAGAGATTGAGAAGAACATGTTCAGAATATTTTTTGAAGGTTTATTAGTATATGGCTTTGTTCTGAATTGATTACAGCTGATTGTATCTCCTCTCAAAACAGTGTGAGGGACTGAATATAAAATCAATGTTGGGTGTGAGTTTTGACATAGATATATTCCCAACTCAGGGCACACAATTAAGAGAAACAGCTCACTAAAAAGTTCCTTACATAACACTGGAAGAGATAATCATCCTAGCAGATGTGAAAATATCAACCCAGAAATACAAAAAAATGTGAGGAAACAAGGTAATAAGATAGTTTTCAAAATTCACACCTCTCCAATAACTGATTTCATAGACACTGAAGTCAAGAAAATGTCAGATGAAGAATTCAACAAGTTTTTGGACGGGGGTTGTAGCTCAGTGGTAGAGCGCTCCTCTAGCAAGTGTCAGGCACTGGATTTGATTCTGAGCACTGCATAAAAATAAGCAAATAAAATAAAGGTATTGTCCATCAAAAACTACAAATATTTTTTAAAAATTCAAAAATTGGTTAAAATGATCACTGAAGTAAAAGAACATCTATCAAATAAACTAAAGGAAGAAAGGTAGGCTATAAAAGAGCATTTGAATTTAAAGATACAGATTCATAAAAAGCACCAAACAGAAATCTTGGAAATAAAAATCTCAATCAAATAAAAAAGTCATTTGAAATTCTTACTAATAGATTAGGTGATGTAGAAAACAAAGTTTTAGGCCTTGAAGAGAAAATATTAATGAGAATACTTTACATGAGCAGAGTATCTAAGAAATATGGGACATTAAAAGACCTAACAAGGCTCATAGAACAAGAGAGATACATGACACTGATATACCAAAAATACAGACTAAGAAAAGAATTTTTAAATGCTACAAGACAGAAATGCCAAGGACATGTATAAAGGAAAACCAGTCACAATGACAGCAAATCTCTCAGCAAAAACTCTAAAGGCCAGGAAGGCTTGGAACAAATTGTTTCAAGCCCTGAAAGAATGTAATTATAAACCTAGATTGCTATTTCCAGTAATTATGTGACAGAACCTAAGAAGAAATAAAAAATTTATGTGATAAGAATAAACAAAAGAAATCATGACCACTAAGCAAATACTATAGAAAAATAGAAAATTCTACACACAGAAGATGATAGAAGTTTTAATAAGGAGATCTCGGAAAGGAATAAATCTCATTAGAAGAGTATATTAGTCATTCACAGACTGAAAATGAAAAGATGGAAAATTATATTTAATGCAGATGGAGCCTGAAAGAAGCAGGGGTGGTAACTCTCACATCAGAAAGAAGCAAATTTTAATCCAAAAAAAAAAGTGGCTAAAAAGATCACTGGTAGAGAAAAAAGTCCAATAAGAAAAAATAAAGATTGAAAATATTATCCCCCAAATACCTATGCACTGAATGAGACAAAATAAACAATATTTGACAGTAAGACTCAGATTAAATTCCAATACAACAATCATGGTAACTTCAATATAATTCTCCAATAGATACATCATAAAGACACTACACAAATAAAACCTACTATAGATCAAATGGACTTAGGGACATCTACAGAATATTTCATCCAACAACAGCTGAATATGCTATCTTTTCAGATGCTCATGAAATGTTCTCCAAGGTAAACCCTATTTTAGGACACAAAACAAGTCTTTGAAAACATTTTTCAAAAACTAAAATAATTCTTTGCATCATATCAGATCATAACAAAATAAATTCATTGGCCAAGAAAACTACAGAAACTATATAAATACATGGAGACTGAATAATGCAATACTGAATGATGAGCACAGGACAGGCATGTTAGGTCACAAAATAAGTCTCAGCAAATTTGAAAAAAATGAAGCCAAAGCATGTATCTTCCTCTGAAAACAATGAAATATAACTAGAAAAACAGTAAGAATTTTAGACATTGACTATAGAAATATATGCATATTAGAAAATATTCTCTTCATTAACCAATAGGGAAATTTAAAAATTTCTTGCAAACATATAAAAATAATGTTCTAAAACTTATGACAATATGGTAAAAGCAGAACAAATAGGTAATTTTTATAGTAGCAAGTACTTACATTAGAAAAATAAGATTTCACAAAAACAAATTAAGGATGTAAATTAAAGAACTAGAAAAGAATTAACCAAACCCCAAGTTAGTAGAAGAAAAAAAAATAACAAAGATTGAGCAAAAATAAATAAAATAGAGCCTTAAAAAATACAAAAGATTAATAAAAAAGGGATTTTTTAAAAGATAAACAAAACTGACTAATCTTTACTATATAGACTAACTAAACAACAATAGGAACAACAAAAAAGAAACAGAAGACCCAAGTAAATAACATCAGGAAATACAAATGCAAAGAATCATTAAGGATTATGATGTATAACTATACAGGAATAAATTGAAAAACCTAGAAGAAAAGTATAAATTTCTGGATACATATGACCTAACAAAGTTGAATCACAATGACAAAAATCAGAAGTGATCAATAACCAGTAATACAAAAATTTACCAAAGAAGAAATACCTAGGATGAGATGGCTTCATGCCTGAATTCTGCCAAATATTTAAAGAAGGAATAATGCCGGTTCTCCTCTAAATACTTTAAAGAAATGAAAAGGAGGAAACCCCTGAAAACTTACTCTGTTAAGATAGCATTACCCTGATAAATAAACCAGGCAAAAACAAACAATAGCAAAAACAGACTATAGCCAGGCGCAGTGGTGTATATCTGTAATCCGAGTGGCCCAGGAGGCTGAGGCATTAAGCAACTCAGTGAGACCCTGTGTCTAAATAAAATACGAAATAGGGCTGGGGATGTGGCTCTGTGATCAACTGCTGCGAATTCTCTCTCTGATCCCTGCCCCCCCTGCTCTCCCCCCAAAACTCAGATCATTACAGATCAATATCCCTGATGAACAAATATGCAATAATTCTCAAAACTATGTTAGCAAATCAAACACAAAAGTACATTAAAAAGATCCTGTGCCATGATCAAATTAAATTTATCCCAGGGATACAAGGAGGTTCAAAATAATAAACTTAGCACAGTAATACATTAATAGAAGAAAGGACAAAATCATCTAATTATGTCAGTGGATAGAAAAACTATATTCAATAAGATTCAATGTCCCTTTGTGATAAAAACTCTCAAAAAATTAGATAAAGAAGAAATATACTTTGAGATAATGAAGCCCACATGTGACAAAATTGTAACCAATACTCTGAATAGGTAAAAGCTGACATCATTACCTCTAAGATGAAGGAAAAGATAATGATGTCTATTGTCACTGTTCTCATTCAACACAATATTGGAAATCTTAGGCAGAGGAATAAAGCAAGAGAAAGAAATAAAGGGCACCCAAATAGGAAAGAAGAAAGTAAATTATTTTTGTTTATAGAGGACATGATTTGATATATAGAAAAAACTGAAGATTCTTCTGAACTGTTAAAAAGAATACATTTCATTAAGGTTGTAGGATATAACAATTAGCAAAAATCAGTAGCTTTTTTATTTAAATATGCCAAAAACAAAATTGCTAAAAAACTAATCAATAAAATAGTCCCATTTGCAATACCTACAAACTTAAGTGAAAAGAAGGAAAAATAAAATACCTAGGAATAAGTTTAAACAAATGACTAATCTCTACCACAAACATAACAAAATGCTGATGAAATAAATTGAAGAGGACAAAAGTAAATAGAAAGACACTTCCTGTTCATGGAGTAAAAAAATCTTTATTATTAAAATATCCACAGTACTCAAATCAATCTACAAATTCAATATTATTCCTAACAAAGCAAATATGTTTTCTCAGAACATAACTAAAAGTTTTATGCAATCACAAAAGGTGCCAAATAGCCAAAGCAGTCCTGAGCAAAAAAAAGCTGAAGGTATTATAATACCTGACTTCAAAAGATACTACAAAGATATAGTAACCAAAACAACATGGTGTTAACATAGAGTACAAAAGAATTGAGTTCCTAGAGATAAATCCACAAATAACAGTGGACAGTTTGGGCTAAGGTACCCATAGTGTGCATTGAGGAATGGAAAGTTTCTTCCTTGAACTGTTCCAGAAAAACTGGATATATACTGGATATCCACAAGATGAAAACTAGATCCCCATCTTTCACCATATAAAAAAAAACTACAAAAAAATGATAAAAAATTAAATGCAAGACCCGTATCTATACAACTACTAGATGAAAATATAGAGAAATGTTTCAGTACATTGGTCTGGGAAAAGATATTTTTTGCTATCAATTCACAAACACAGGAAACAAAATATGTGATAAATTGGATTATCATAAACTAAAACTTCTTCATGATACTGAAACCCATCAAAATAATGAAGACATAACTGACAGAATAGAGAAAATATCTGCAAGCCATGTATCTGACAAGGGACTAATATTTAGAATATACCAGTTAATCAAAAACTCAAGACAAAAACAATCCAGTTTTCAAAAGACTGAAAGACACAGACTTTTTCACAAAGACAGTAAAAAAATGGCCAATAAAGGATCAACCTAGGCACCTACTGACAAAAGAATAGATAACGAAAATGTGATATGTAGATACAATGAAATATTATTCAGTCATCAAAAGGATGAAAGCTTGTCCATTGTGAGACGAGAGATGAAGAAGAAGACATTATGTTAAGTGAAGTAAGTCAGGCTCAGAAAGAATATGTTCTTCGACATATATAGAACAAAAGTTGGATCTCAAAGAACTGGAGAAGAAAATGGTGGTTACCAGAGCCTGAGTAGGACATGGGGAAAAGAAGACAGAGAGTGAATTATTAACAGGTAGAAGGGTACAGCTGGACAGGAAAAATAACTCCTAATGTTTTACAACACAACAGCCTAACTATAGTTCACAACAATTAACTGAAAATATTTCAAAATAGGTAGTAGAGAAAATTTCAAATATTCCTACCACAAAGAAATAATAAATGCCTTAAGTGACAGAGAAGCTAATTACCCTGACATTATCTACATTTGTGCACATGTATTAAGTGTCAGATTATACTCCATAAGTTTGTATAATTACGATGCATCAATTAGAAGTAAAGATACTTTTAAAGAAAAGAATGAAGAGATAACAGGAGCAAAAAGTAAAACTCTCTTTATTCAAAAATGACCATATCTCACATGTAGAAAAGTTCTAAACAACCTAAAAAAAAAAAAAAAAAACAGAATAAAACAAAACTCACCACACCCTGACCAAAACTGCTAGGATAAAATTACTTTGTACAAATTTTAAAAACTGTATTTTTGTGTAATAGCAGGGAACAATCTAACACAAAATAATAAAATCACAGTTACAAGATAAAATATGAAAACGATTAGAAAAGAATTGATTCATTACAATTCATATGAAAACTTCAGAAGCTATTGTGTAAAATAGGACAAGTTTATCCCCAAATTTGTATTCTGCAAAGGACCTATAATACTCAAAACAACTTTGAAAAGGAAGAACAAAGTAGAAATACTATATTACCTAATTTAAAAATATTACTCAAGGGCTGTGGCTGTGGTTCTGTGGTAGAGTATTTGCCTAGCACATGTGAGGCCCTGGGTTCTATCCTTAACATCACATAAAAAATAAATGAATAAAATAAAGCTATAGAAAAAAAAGTTACTTCATTTAAAAAAAATCTTATTCAAATGCTACTCAAAGAAGGCAGCATGGGGGTAAGGACAAATAGCTCAGAATGCAAACCAATCTACAAGTTCAGTGTTGTTATCTTTATACCTAAAGTAGTCAGATACATCCATTAAAATAAAGAGAGATTAATATATTTTGAAGATGCAAAACTTCTTGGGCAAATTCTAGCAAATCACATTCAATAATATTAAAAAAAAAAAAAAAACTACAACATGACTGTGGGTTTTGACCCATGAATAAATGTAAACATATGAAAGTCAAACAACTCAGTTCATCACATTAACAATGTTCAAAAAGAATATTACACAATGATCTCCAGATGCAGAAAAGCAACTCATAAAATCCAATGTACATTCTGAATTAAAACTTTCTGAAGAACAGAAACAAACAAACTTTGTCAGTCTAATAGATGGCATCTATGAAAACCTTACAGTAAACAATACATTTAATGGTGAAAGACTAATTTTTTTAGACAAAAAAGCCAGACTAATGAGAAATATATATTGCATAATTCTATTGCTGCAAAAGTCTAAAAGAGAACCATGAATCAAATAGCAGAACAGGATGATGCAAGGGTAAAGTGCTGAGAAAGTAGGTAGGGAGGAACTACAAAGTGCCAAGAAAAATCTTCTAAGGTTGATGGACTTATTATTTATCTTGTGGCTTTTCAGGTACATAATATGTCAAAACTCATTCAATTATACAATTAAATGTGCAGTTTTACCTCAACTATACATTCACAAAGAACAAAAGACTACATGACTGCATGCCACATACATGTAAGCTCTTTTTTTGTTGTTTCAAATAAATGGGTCAGTATTGGATTATATGCAAGGTTTATGCAAAAAAGAGGATATAAAGATCTAACCAGAGAATCCATACTAAAACTAAGGCCTTGGTCCTGTTTCAAAAGATATTTATATACTTTTGAGTTAAAATGTTTAAATTCTGCTAAAATCTCAAAGTTATATATAAACACACACCTACACACAAAATTTCTTATGTTAAACTACTGCTTTATATGAATTTATCAACTACAGTTTCAAATCCATCTGAAAACAGTGCTTCTATTGGAGTGTATCTACCTATACATATACTGCATCTAAGTAACAGAAATATAGGTACACATACAATCTATTAATTTATGTCAAATATGCTTTTATAATGTAGTATTTTCAAAGTTTTATGACTTCACAGAAAGACAAAATAAACTCATTCGTAATGTAGTATGACAAAAAATATTTCACTAACAATTCCTTTCTTATTCTTGTCCTTTTTCTTCTTAACAGACATGTTTAAAAAAGATTAGTCATTAATTTGATCATTAAACAAGACAGTAAGTAACACAGATCAAGAAGTAAAGCATTTAATTTTTTTCAAATGTGAAAAACATATCTTATTAAGGCTACATTAATTTAATAATCACATAAATATTCTATTAGTACAAATGCCAAGTCCATAGGCTGCCTCCAACAGTAGACAGTCTGAGTTTGGAAGAATGTGGCAGTAATAAGTGCATATTCTCCACATGTCATTTACATAGCATTTACAGCCACAGTTGTTTTCCAGAAAACAAAAGTAATAATTAGTAGAGTATTATGGCTTTACAGTTAGTCTGTTACAAATAAGCAATAATTATCTAAGGTAAAGACTTTCTAAATGACTTTAAAAATCCCTTACCGGTATCTATGAACAAATATGCCCTTAAAAATAGAGTTCATCATATTTTCGATTTCGTCCTGGTTTTCTTGTAGCTGGTGGGGGGAGAAAAGACAGTAAAAAACGTAAATTGAAAAACTGGCTATTTTATTTGGAATGAACATTTCCAAATGTTTTAAAATCCTGGTTATTATCTATCCTTTCTCTCATTATGCAATAGATGTTTGAAATAACCAGTATACTTGCATTACTTCTACAGCTTTATCACCTTAAATCTCTTGCTGTCTCTATCTAGACACGGATTAGCTAGGAATGGTAGTGAATATCTGTAATTTAAAGGACTCAGGAGCCTGAGGCAGGAGGAATTCAAGTTTGAAGCCAGTTACAGCAGCTTAGCAAGATCCTCCGCAACTTGGTGAGACCCTGTCTAAAAATAAAAAAAAATAAGAACAACTGGGGATTGAAAAAGAACTCAGTAGTGCCTCTAGGTTCAATCCCCATTTATTAAAGAGAAAAGAAACAAGAAGAAAAAATAGATATATACTACATAGTGACTAACAAGGTAAAGTGATCAGGCTCCTATCTCCAAAGTATCATCTGCTAAAAGATGGGAGCCATTACAGCATGTTAGCATAATGATAAGACTTATCTAATCCCAGGGGACAAATTGAAGTCAGAAAAGAGAGAGAGAACAATCTGAAAAACAATGTTCTAAAGTGAACGGGGATTAGATTCATTATACAAATATAAGGACTGGCCTTAGAGGGCATTGTAGTAAGAGAAAAGACAGAACGTATAGATATTACAACTATTGTAGCCAGACAGGTAGGTTTAATCCTTGAATAATCCTCTTCTGATTGTTTCCATTAAAGAACAAGATAATCAACTAAGTGTGAAGACAAGACAGGAGGTTTTATAGTTTTGAGGTAAGGCATAACCTTGTAAGGAAGTGCAAATAACTCTAGAATGAAATATCATAGGGTTTACTAGGCAGCATTAAAAAGGTTCCATTGACAGATTAACAGAAAATCCAGCCATTATAGTTAGGTTTCCTCCCCAGTCACTTTCAGGTACTCTGATGCAAGTGTGGTGCATATGGTGATACAGGGTTTTCTAGGGAGTATGACGAAGGGAGACAGAGGCAAGAAATTGAGGGTATAAAGAAGGATGTGATTATAATAAATAATGAAAGGAAAAAAGAGATAGATATTGTGTGAAGAATAATAAAAATACTGGGATGGAACTGCAAATTGGTGCAACCACTATGGAAAGTGGTATGGAGATTCCTCAGAAAACTTGGAAAGGAGCCACCATTTGACCCAGCTATCCCACTCCTCCGTTTATACCCAAAGGACTTAAAATCAACATATTATAGTAATGCAGCCACTCTATGTATAAAGAAGCTCAATTCTCAATAGCTAAACTATGGAACCAACCTAGGTGTCCTTCAATAGATGAATGGATTAAAAAAGGGGTATATATACCCAATGGGATATTACTCAGCTTTAAAGAAGAATGAAATTATGACATTTGCTAGTAAATAGATGGAGTTGGAGAAAATCATGCTAAGTGAAATAAGCCAATCCGAAAAAACCACAGGCCAAATGTTTTCTCTAATATAAAGATGCTAATTCACAATAAAAGAAGAATGTTACCTTAGACTAGGTAGAGGGAATCGAAAAAAGGGGAGGAAAGGGGATTTAGGGATAGGAAAGATAATGGAATGAAACAGTCATTATTACTTTATGTATGTATGTGACTGCATGATCAATATGATTCTATAACATGAACACTCAGAAAAATGAAAAAATTATATCCCATCTATAGATATCAAAGTGCATAAATGCATTCTACTATCATGTATAACTAATTAAAACAAATAAAAAATTTAAAAAAATACTGTGTAAAAGTATTTCAGGACCAAACAGAAGAAAAACAGTAGATGAGTAGGAAAACAGAAAAAAAAAAACACTACACTGCCCTGGCTGGTCTAAAACTCATAGGTTCAAGTGATCTTCCAAAGTGGGGAGGGGACTATAGGCACATGTTACTATATCTAGTGTCTAAAAATGTTTGATAATGGGACACATTAGATTATTAAGAGAGGGTTGATAATACTTAATTTTGCATAAGCCTTACTATAAAAAGCTTAGGTTAAAAGGGGGCTATGATAAACTTCATCATTTTCAAATGATAAAGATTTAACTAATTGGGACTGGGGTTGTGGCTCAGGGTAGAGCACTTGCCTAGCATCCATGAGGCACTGGGATGTACCCACATAAAAACAAACAAAAAAAAAAAACAAAGAAATAAGCAAGCAAATAAAAGTATCCTATCCATCTACAACTAAAAAACTATTTAAAAAAAAAAGATTTAACTAATCCCTTTATCCCTTTAAATTTGAAGCAAAATAGGAAGGAGAAAAGATTTTTCATCTTCAAAGAATCCAGAAAATACCTGCAGTCTCAAATCACAAATATATGAATAGCAAGGAGACGAGGAGGGAACATTCAAATCAAAGAAAGAGGTAGAAAAATCATGACAGCTATTATCTGTGAAACAAAAAGCCATTTTGCTCTGTAAAATGCAGAAACAGACTGCATCTGTTCCACAGAAGATGGAAAGTGATATAGTCTGTAAAATATGCAATTAAATTCCCATGTCCTCACCAAACCTAGGCAGCCTGGCAATTTTTCTACCACATACTTATTTTGGAAGTCCAGACATTTATTTCTTGAGGAAAATAAACCAGAGATTTGGAATCATCGTATATATACATAATACATATGCATACATACACACACACACACATATGTGATTCACATTAACAATTATATGTGATGTGCAGAATGTCAAGCACTTCCTCACCCTACCCAACTCCAAAATGTCAAGACAGCCATTATACATGCTTCTGCAAAGAAGCTGATCTTTTACAGGAGAAAAAAAAATTACCAAAGCCAACATCTGAGGACCTATAATGAAAACATTAGTTTACCACTAGACAACCCCACAATGATACCCACCAATCTGGAAAAAACATACACCAGAGTATAGCACCGTAAAATTTCAGAATACTAGGAACAAGTAGCAAAATGTAAAAGTTTCTAAAGACAAGAAACAGGGTCATTACTTGGCAGAGCAGCTCAAGACTGTTATCCCAGTGACTGGAAGACTGAGACAGGAGGATTCCAAGTTTGAGTCCAGCCTCAGCAACTTAGTGAGATGCTGTCTCAAAATAAAAAAATTAAAAGGGTTAAGGAGGTGGCTTAGTGGTTAAGTGCCCCCCCCCACCGAGTTCAATAGGGAGGGAGGGAGGGAGGGAAGGAAGGAAGGGAGGAAGGAAGGAAGGGAGGAATGGAGGGAGGGAGGGAAGGAGAGAGGCTTGAAATATTTTAATTAATTATTTATTTGTAAAGTTGTTGATGAACCTTTATCTTATTTATTTATATGTGGTGCTGAGAACCGAACCTAGTGCCTCACACATGCTAGGCAAGCATTCTCTCACTTAGCCACAATCCTAGCCCTTGAAATCTTAATAGCGAAGAACTTCTCAGGAGCAATACTGGAAGATAGAGACAAATTCTGAAGAAAATAATTTGTAATATTTAAATCTAAATTGCAGTCAACTATTAAATAAGAGGCCAAATCCATATTTTGTAAACATGCAAAATCTCAAATATTTACTTCCCTGATATCCTTTTATTCATAAATGTATCAGATAATATCCTATACCAGAAAAGGAGACTAAATTAAGGGGAAAAATATAATAGGGGATCTAAAAGATAAAGGATCCAAACAACAGGAAAAACAGAAAATTTATATAAATTGAGGGACAGTACAATTGTAGCAAATAAGGTTATGATTTAAAAAAATTAAAAGCACATTAAAATTCTTGTTAAATAAATTTAACACTTATTTTATTTCCTTGATTCTATTTAACTTAATTTTGACCATAATTTTAAGTTTGTAAGAGTTCTGATTCTTCACGTTGTTTTAACTACATGCCAGTACTGAGAAAGGATCACTGGTATTGATACCATACAGATGAAGCACAGATGTTAAGCTGCTTGTCCAAAGTCACTAAGTTAATAAATACAAGATACAAAATGTTTGTAAAGTGATTTTTAAAAACAAGGTTTATTTTAAGAAACTGGTTTCTAAAATAAAGCCGATTTTCAGAACTGTTAAAAAAAACAAAAGGAATGTAAAAACCAACAAAAAGAAAAAATTTTAAATTACTCTAGACTCAAAAAAGATATTAAAATTTTAAAGTCATACTTTTCTTTTATAGATATAATTATATGATGTGGAGGTATTTGTGGTTTTGGCCAACTGTATATTAACCCCAAAATACTACAAGGTAATGATTAACAAATATTAGAAACTTGAATTAAAGTTTTATACCTGTAGCATGGGTGAGAAAGATGAATGATAAAGTAAAATAACAGAAGGGATAAAAGTACAAGGCAATGAAAACTTGTACTTTTTAAGAAACACTTAAAAATGAGTAGGAAAATTTAAATATAAAGACAAAAATTAAAAGAGAAATTATTTATACTCTATGGTC
The DNA here is from genome assembly GCF_052094955.1 of Ictidomys tridecemlineatus. Taxonomy (NCBI): domain Eukaryota; kingdom Metazoa; phylum Chordata; class Mammalia; order Rodentia; family Sciuridae; genus Ictidomys; species Ictidomys tridecemlineatus. Next base: position 136,009 of record NW_027525461.1, on the reverse strand, counting down.
TCTTTTTTTTGATGATGACAGATTGTACTAAACTTTTCAAATCCTAACCATAAAAAACAGAAATAATCTGTCTGTTTAAGAATTATAAAATACTTAGTGAATTTAATAAATAGAATATGGGTTCTGAGAATCAATAGGTAAGTAAAATGAAAATGCATCATATTAATATTCCTTAACAGCAATTTTTCTAAATTCACTAACTTGTCTTTTTTCCCTGATTTCCCCATTAGCCATGTCTATTATTACTATAAGTAGGTATTCAAACATTCTGTATGAACACAGACAAATACTATTAGCCCTCTTGTCATTATAGAGTAAGAGCAGCAACTTACTAAATTCCAGACACCATTCCAAACTCTCTTAATCTCTTTTAGAAAGAAGTAACTGTCATTATCTTTCCCACTTTGCATTTGAAGAAAATGAGACCAGGTAGGTTAAGATTATCCAACTAGTAAAAGGCACAGAGAAATGGGAATCCAGAAAGTTTGGCTCCAAAACCCATTCTATCAATCACTAATATATGGTTTCAGCAACTAAAAGCCAAAGAAAAGAAATGTCAATATTCTAAAGCAAAATGATTTTCACCCTACTATTAATAAATAAAGCAATTTCACATACATAATGTCTTTCTTCACAGAAAAAGTTTAGAGATGCTAAGAAATGTTAATAAATAATAAACCATATGCAAATATAAAATCAACCACAAGTTAACATAATAGTGTCAAACAATAAAGTATAAAGAAATATTTAATCCTTCAAGAGTTTTATCTTGAAATTTATCTTGAAACCATTTATCAAGACTGCCCTTATATAATGATCTTGACCACATTTTAAAATTTTTCCCAAACTCAATTTGGAAAAAATTAAAACAGAATCAATTACTTCATTATTAATACAGATACTTAATTCTTTATTCTCCTTTGTTCAAATAAGCATCTTCACCTTAAAAGTGAGAGGTAGCCAGCCAGTATTAGATTAATACTATCTGCAACATCATTAGAAAATTACATAGGTGAGAAAATAATGAAAAATAAAGTTAAACCAATGTTGCTCATTCTGAAAACTGCCATCTAACAAAAATTTGAAGTGAACAAGTTCTGAAGTATTGGCATACAGTTTAAAAGCAGTTGCTTAAAAATGAGATAACTATAATTCTGAAAAAGATTCTTGGAAGAAACCATTATTTTCATAATTCCAAACAAAGTGCTAAATCAAAGAAAGTCCTATTTATTCATGACCATGTTTAAAAAAAAAAAAAAAAAAACTTTCTCCTAAAGTATAAAAACTTCATCAAATTGGGGGAAAATGTTCCCAGTCTCAGACTATAAATCCACCAGAATTAGTGTAAGAAAATGTTTCTTAGATAAGTTAAATCCATAAACTGTTCTAATATGTCCAACTGAGAGCTATTATAAGGGTACTTAGTTCTGAGGATTAAGAGTTAATAAAAACTGTACTGCAATGTGAGCCTTCTTTATTTAACGGGTCAAGCAAATAAAACACTATACTTTAAATTTTCAATTAATAGAAAAGAAAAATAAGGAAAGTAGGAAATAAAATGTAACTGTTAACAGCCTGTTTCAATTTAATAATAAAAGTACTCCAAAAAGAGTTTACCTCCAATGAAAAGTTAGAATACTTATAAACTGGGATAACAGACCTGAAGAACTACAGAATGTTGAAAACTTTTAACAAAAATGTAGTATAGAGTTTAACTCAATGCATAAACACTGATAATAGGGACACATTAGTTAATTCATAATAAGAAAGTGGGATATTTGGAAAACAGATTAAAAGTACTACTGATAAGATCACTCTAGTAACTTATGAAGCTATGGAACTCATCACATCTGTACCCTACAAAATAACTAACCTGATTCTCTCTCTTCTCAGCTAAGATATAAGCAATGTCAAGGAGCATTTTATTCCAAAGCCGATAATCATATCTGGCCATAACTGCCTTGTAACTGTCCATGCACATAGTCTTTGAAGCAGAGGATTAAATGTTCCTGCCCATTTTATCTAGTCCCTAAGACTTGTCCTGCAAAGTGAATAAAAATGATTATCTTTTAATCTATGCCTCAATACATACCACAAAAAAAGAGGACAAAGATGAGAACAAAACATCCTTGACAATATGGATAATTATTGTCCAACTTAGAATTAAGTTCTCAGCAAGCCCTCTGTGCTTTGTTGAAAGAAAGGTGATTGATATGTCTCACACATTTTATTCAACTGAGCTTCAGAAGATATGATGATTAATATAGACATATGGGAATTAAAGTACTATTTTGAAACAAATTTAGAGAATGACTGAAAAATAGGTTCTAAGTTTTAAAAAATCAGTATAAACAATGTTGATAACTTCCACTTTTCAATATTTGATTTTGAAAAACAATTTCAAATGCAAATAATCTACATGATGAAATTTTTAAGAGTTTGGGTGAAAACAAAAAGGCATTCATAAAACAATTTTAAGAGCTATCATGAACACAAGTAAATAATGGGAAAAGAGACAACAAAGAACTCGAAGGAAGCTACTCAACTTAAACAGAAGAAAAGCCATAATGAAAATATACAAAATTAGCAGATATAAGCAACCAAAGGGATAGTGAAAATGAGTCAACAGAAAGAAGAACTAAAATGAATCATCATAATAAATGTAGTTAAAATACAGAAATACATCATTTACATGGCATCGAAGGACAAATGCAAATGAATTAAAGTGTGTTGTTCAAAGAATTAAGACAACATGCTATTTTTGGTTCCAGAACTGAAGACAGGGAATTGTGCCTAACCATGCCCTCTACCACTGAAATATATATCCCTAGTCCCAAGTCAATATTTTAAAAGTGAAAATATCCTGCATATTTCTATAATACAATACTCTTTCTCTTTTCCCTTTTTTACCCCTCAGTACTAGGGACTAGAACCCAAGAGTTCTTTATCACTGAGCTACATACTCATCCTTTTTATTTTGAGACAGGGTCTTATTTAAGTGTCTGGGCTGGCCTTGAAATTTCCATCCTCCTGCTTCAGGCCGGCCAAGTCACTGGGATTAGAGGCATGCACCAAGGTGCCCAACTTCTGTTCTTAAATAGAGTTGTGTGGCACAAAGTTTTCTGGATTCAAGAGAGGTAGTCTACTGCTAAAGAAGAGCCCCAGATTGCTCTGAAACATAAGATCTATAAACTAACCTTTCTGTCTTTTTTGTGAATTGCCATTTCAAAACACTACCAGCAGAACAGTATCTAAGGTTAATCTTCAATTTGTTGCTTCTCCTTCTCTCCTGACTTTAAGAAAATAGATAATAACTTCTTTTTGAAGGCAAGTGCATTAATTTTTTATGACAGCAACTTTGGCTTTTTAGAAGCAATTTCTACCTTATGTTTAAGTTGTATATATTTCAAATCACTGAAGTCTTTATGCATCTGACAACCAGGTAATTGGGCATTACTGTACACAGAGAGAAGTAAGATAAAAAGAAAATAGAAAACAAAAAAAGAAAAGAAAAAGCAGACATATGCAGAAGATATTAAAGGCCATGAAATTAGAGAGCAATGTGTAGTATCACACAACTTACTGAATAAACATTTTAATTGTATTTTAAAAAATATATAACTACGTAAAAAACATTTCTCTTCCTAATAATGAAGAGGAGGATATTCTCAAAACAGAATAAACTGTGTTTGCTTTATGTTCAGTACAGAAATATTTAACAATAAATGATATTTCTATTTTACCTTTTATATAAAGATAAAACTAGGTAAAACATCTCCCTCTCCTCTTAACAATGAGAAAAAAGACAATGGTAAAAGAAAATAAATCGTTTCATATTTGTTTGGCATAAAACTGTAGAACACTAATCATAGCTGTATAGAACAAAAAATAAATAAATAAAAAGAAAATTGGAAAAAATGAATGGGATATCTCAAATAACTCCAGATAATATTATCATACTGGAATTGGGTAATAGGTCAAGCCAGAAAACAACACAATATTTAATCAGGCATTTGTAGCATATTGTTCCCAAATCACCAGGATCAACATCATTTAGAAACTTGTTAAATCCTGAGGGTGAGGCCCAATAATCTGTTTCTACATGTCTTTAGATGATTCTTATGCATGCTGAGGTTTGAGAAACAATGTTTTAAATAAATGAAATACTAAAATTTAAATGCAAGATGAAATGTATGTAGTTAACCTAAATCTGGTTTGTCATGGTAAAAATTAAGATGGAAGATACACAAAGTTACTGCTACAAAAAGATGTAAGTTGGGAATATTGAAATATGTTTATATATACACATGTGCTCTCACATGCACATTCCATACATGAATGAAAAGGAACAGTCATTTTAGGTAAGCACAGTTAAAGTAGTAGAGGCAAAACAGACAATTACTCAATTAATAAAATTATCTTTTGGGAAAACAAAAAAATGAATATACTTGGCTGACAAGTTAATAATAATTCTAAATGAAGAAAGCAAAGGTAAAAACTTATCAGTTTTTCATATTATCTGAATGAACTGATATTAGTATCTGAATGAAGCTGAGGCAGGAGGATCACAAATTCAAGGCCAACCTGGGCAACTTAGGGAGACCCTGTCCAAAAATTTAAAATGAACAGGTCAGGGGTATAGCTCAGTAGAGTATTTGCCTAGCATGTGTGAGGCCCTGGGTTTAGTCCCCACCTACCACCACCATCAAAAAAATCCATTGTGTTATTACAGTGATAATATTTTGCTAAGTATTTTTTAGCTTCTCTCCTCCCCCTCAGCCCTTTACCCCTCATCTCATGCAGGCAGGGCCTCTTGAGGCATGTGCTATACCACGGAGCTATATTCCCAGCCTAGCACTTTAAAAAAAATTTTAAAATTATCCAAGAGCATAAATAGTCAACTTTCTAAGTATGTGGAAACCTAACACTTTCTTTATTTTGCCCTCACACAAATTGAACTGGTGTTTGTAAATAATTACGTAGTCCTCAGGGTCTAAATTATAAGGCCATACTTGACTTTTTTTTAACCTGAGTCCCATCATATCCTAATTCATTCAGATCCCTTGTTTTTTTTCTGCAGCCATCTTCATCAAACCCTTCACTCCCCATCTCTTCCCATTGCCTTACACCACTATTGTAATAGTCACCTAAACAGTTCAGATCCTTCATTTTCCTCCTTTTAAAAAAAAGCAATATTATATACTTACACAAAAGGTCTCTGTAGTTTCTTATGGATTATAAACTATCATCTAAAATATGTAATGTCATTCAAGGAATGCCTTGATGTTTTTTCCAGTTTATCTCTGTTTTGTCTCAAATTCTTCATACCAGCTGATTTGGTCTGATCAATCATAAATGTAAACAAAAGGCAGATTCATTCATCCTTTAGCTATTTGGTAAAGTAATAGAGATTCCATAACATGATAAATTCATTGCAGGATTACATATTTCCCAGAAGCCTCTGCTTTTAAGAATTTCTTAAGATTTCAAATCCCTTGGCAAAGATTTTCAAACACGGCTTTTTTCATTAACAAGTCATAGATATGCTTGAAATATCAAAAAGAAGGATATGCCTTTTAAAATACATGCCATTAGACCTTTATTTCAACTCAGTCTCTTGGCCCACCTCATCCAAAGTTGACATTTAAAATTACAAACAGAAAAATGCATTCCATATTCTATGAAATTGGTAGACATTGAAGAAGAGTTTCTATGGTTTATTTTAAAAAGACTTTTTTATATACTATTGTCTTAAATTGCCTTTGATATTTTCCTTGCATATATACCAAATCAAAATGTGTCTAACAATGTATTCGATCTAATTAACCAATAACATGAGGAACTTTGTTTTATAACACAAAGAACTAGTTTGTGACTCTATAGAGAGTATGATTCCTTGAAATTTTAGCTAAACTTTTGCCTTTTTCCTCTCTAGATAATGTTAGCTCACAAAACAATTCAGTTCTGCTTAAAATTCAACTTTTTAAAAATAGTCTTTAGTTGTTAATAGACATTTATTTTATTCATTTATTTATATGTGGTGATAAGAATCGAACCCAGTGCCTCACACATGTCAGGCAAGCACTCTGCTACTGAGCCACAATCCCAGCCCAAGATTCAGTCAACTTTGATGATGATAATGGTTATGTTCTTTCACATGAAGGCATTTTAAAGAAATATTTTTATGAATTATTCTTCCTTTCCACTACTTTTTTGCAGATCTAGTTCCAGATGCAGCTACTGAATATTTAGACCAAAGAAACGTGTTCTGTCATCTGACCCTACTTCCTTATCCCTTCACTTTTCTTACTTTCACAAACCCTGTGTTTTAGGGATCATGACAACTTCCTCATTTTTATTTCGCAAATGAAGTATTCTTACTTAAAATTTTTTCACTTGGTTACAGGAAATTTGATGTTGCTTATATTTTAAAAATCAGAAATTATTTTCCTTTTTCTACTCTTGCAATTAAGATGTGATGCCAGTTGGTGGCAGTAATATGCCATGGTGTCCTACTATCAGTCCATAATTGGGTTAAATCATGAATTTTTTTCCTTTTTTTTTTTTTTTAACTCAGAACATAATTCCTTCCAAAAATGACAAATCAATTCTGCCCCAAAGTTTATAATAAGATGTATCCAAATTACCTTTCCTTTTAGAGTCAATAACATGGTTGTAGACAAAGTTCTATCCCTAAATGTAGAGGACCAGAACTACTCAGATATTTAAAAAAAGAAGAAAGAAAAAGAGAAAGAAAAAAGAAATAAATCCATAGGCATAAGACTGGAACTAACATGGGAAGAAACTAACGGTTTCTACACATTATTTAAGATAGAGATTAAAGAATCAGTAGAACAACAATTTGCTTAGTCCAAGTTTCTTGGTGTCCTTGGAATTTTCACCTCATTTCAAAAGGCCTAGCCCACTTTTGGAAATCATCCTTGATCAAATAAATGACTAAGACATTGTTTCCATACACACAGAGAAACCAATCTAACAGACAGCTTAGCACAGCCCTGTCACAAAATAAAAATTAAAAAGGGCTAGGGATGTAGCTCAGAGGTAGATTGCTCCTGGGTTCAACCCCCAGTATCACAGAAAAAAAGAAACATTAAGTTTAGTTGGTCAGTATAACTAAGTTTGAATCTACTTTCATTCAGTAGTCCCAAGGCATTGTCTAGTACTCAGTGAAACTGAATGAAAGTATGGATTGATTTTTGTTGTTGTTTGCTTGCTTGCAGTGCTGGGTGTGGAACTCAGGGCCTCATACACAAGTACTCTACCTAGCCCTGGATTAAAAAGTGTTAACAAACAATAAAATAAATCTGTTACTGTGTACCGTATGATAAATGAGAGGATGAACAATTACAACAAAAGCATTCCAACAACCCTCTCTGAGCTTGACAGCAGGAATGTTCAACCTGTTTTCCTGGATTTAATAGATGATTAGTTTCTTAATTCCTCATCATTATCAGATGTTTACCCTTCCACCCAATGTAAATCATCTCTGGGTAAAATATTTTATGGAAACCTATCTAAATGATTTTCCTATGATCTTTCATTGCATATATTTTATAACCAGGTTTATTTTGTAAAAAGAACTTTTATTATAAATATCACATGCATATGAATGACCTATTGAAACAATAAAAAGTTACTTGCTGTTATGGTTTAGATGTTAGGTGTCCCCCAAAAGCTCAAACCTGTGAGACAGTGCAAGAAGGCTTAGAGGTGAAATGATTGGATTATGAGAGCCTTCATCTTGATTGTGGTAATGGTTTAACAGGTATACATACATGAGGAATGGAATTGACCATCTACGGACTGAGACCTCCGAAACTGTACGTCCCCAAATAAACTTTTCCTCCTCTAATTGTTCTTGTTGGGTCTTTTAGTCACAGCAGAAAAAAAAAGATGACTAAAATACTTGCCCATATCTTTACTCTTGTTCTTAATTCTCCCCAGAGGCAGCCACTGTTATCTGTTTCCAAAAGCTTTTAGGCTTTCTCTTTAATCTTAGTGTTCCTAGGAAAGAAAATATAATAACAAGTTATCAGGATCAGAATTGCAGACCTTTCCTTCTAAATCAATGTAAACAATCAATAAATAAAATTAAATATAAATACCTTCTGTCAATGACACTTAGGTAGACGTATATTGAGTAGCTATTGCCATTTATGACAGACATTTGTTATTTTGTTTTTAGTGCAATTTTATCAATATAGGATTAACACAATAAATTACATATAATTAAAGTTTATAATTTGATGAGCTGTAACATGTATGTATACCCATTAAACTATTACCACAATCAAGATGACAAATATATCATCTCTAAAAGTTGCCTCATTGGCCTTTGTAAACCATTTCTCTTCCTTTATTCATCTCAGGCAACCACTCATCCACTGTCTGTCCACTGATCTGCTTTCTGTTATTATAGGTTAATTGAATTTTCTAGAATTTAAAAAAAAAATGGATTAGTAAGTACAACATGCATTAGATCTGGTTTGGTTTTGCTTTTTTGTATTGTTTCTCTACTCAATAAATTATTTTGAGTTTCATCCATGTTGTATTCATTCCTTTCAAGTACTGCTATGGTACTCCTTTGTATGATCATACTACAGTTTGTCAGTGTACCTACTGATGGATGTTTATATTCCAGCTTTGTCTTATAGTAAAGCTGCTGCAAACACTTAGACATTGTGATTATGCATCACCTGATCTGGTCTTGAGGTAAACTAAAATAGCTGTCTACAAAGCTAGGGCCTTCAGAAGCCGGAGAGGTAACATACAAAATTGGAAAGAGGGACAGACATAATAAAAGCAACAATTTAAGCTCTGTGATGAACGGTGAACTGGCACTAGGCCGCCACACTGAGAGGGGTGGACACTAAGATCTCAAAGAGGAGAGCTCACACCCGTCTAAAGCCAGGAGCTGCTTCTCAGAGCCAGCTGATAGTCACCACCCTAGCCAGTGTTGCCAGACCTTTTTTTTTTTTTTTTTAATCACCCAAAGAGCTGTCACAAATCCAGATTTCATGTGAAGTTTCTCAGGGTGTTTTGTTTTGTGTTTGTATTTAAGATAATATAATTTTCCTCCATTCCCAAGTATGGAAACAAATGAAAAATAAGATTTTAAAAAATCTGACAGATAGAAATAAAAATATTGGCTTGTATAAAAATCCTGATATTGGGCTGGGGTTGTTGCTCAGTGGTAGAGTACTTGCCTAGCATGTGTGAGGCACTGAGTTCGATTCCCAGCCCACATAAAAATAAACAAATAAAATAAAGGTATTGTGTCCATCAATGAATAAAAAAATATTAAAAAAAATCCTCTCAGTGGTAGAGCGCTCGCCTCACATGTGGAAGCCACTAGGTTCAATCCTCAGCACCACATACAAATAAAATAAAGGGGGCTAGGGTTGTGGCTCAGTGGCAGAGTGCTCACCTAGCATGCATGAGGCACTGGGCTCAATGCTCAGAACCTCATAAATGTAAAATAGAGATATTGTGTCCACCTAAAACTAAAAAATATTTTAAAATCCTGATATTTACTTAATTGGGTATTAAATATAAGCAGCATTCCTTGATTTATTCTTTCTGCTTTTGATGATGTTTGAAATTTTTATAATAAATAAAATTTATAAAAAATTACATTGCATAAAGCCAATTAAACAAAGAGTTAAGGTTTGGCAAATGTACTTGTTACCCACAACCAGATATATCACCCAGTCAAAAGCAGAACTGGACAACTTCATAGATTTTGGGTCTGCCACATAAAACAGAAAATTTGTTAAATCCTACAGACAAGAGGGGGAAAAAACAGAGAGAAACAAAGTGAGACTGAAACAAAAAGCCCAGAATGGGCTTAGTGTTTTAAATTTGGTTCCTCCTTCTGATCTCAACTGTTAGTGAAATTATTCCTACTTCCCTAGAAAGTAAGGGATTAAGCTCTTACCATTTTTTTTTCCTCATGGGAGTGGAAGTTTTCTCCCTGATATGAAAACAAAAACAATAAGAGATTTAAATGTTTCATGAACATGGTGATATGCTACCACCATCCCCCTTCGAGTAAGGATTTGTCCCAGCTATTGAGCCTGCTGTTGACCGAGTCTTTGGTGCCTTTAGAAGTGTTGCATTTGCAGACTGTCACCTTTGCTAAGGTCCTCTCCCAGCCTGGTCCACATATCGATTGGGGATCAAAGTGGAAATATAAGAGACTGGCCAACTTGCCCAACTTGGGACAACTATAATAGTCATTTTGAACCTCCAAAACTCCCTATGGTATCTGCACAATCTCTCTCCCCAATCCTTTTTTCTTTCCCACTCTTCTACAAGTGTTTAATCCAAAGGGCACTCTCCAAATACCCTACCTGTTCATGTCTTGTCGTCACCTTCCCAGGAAACCCAACCTATAACTGTTGAGGGCAAGAATAAGGTCTGAAGGAGCAAGCAATAAGATGGGGTTTTGCATATGAGCATTAGATGCCTACCTGACATTGAGGGCTCCTATCACAAGTTACAGTCTAAGTCTTAAAATTTTTATGGATGGTTAATGGGATTGGTACACCAGTGGAATGGTACATATAGGGAAAATGAAAATTATAAGAACAATGGAATTGGGTATTTCTCTGGACTAAAAATGTGATTGTACTGGGATATAGGGCTTTTAGGAGATAATTCAGGTTAAATTAGATTGTAGCAGTGAGCCCTAATATAATGGGATTCATGGCCATACAGAAAGAGGAAGAGAGCTGTGTCTCTTTGTGAACACACCGAGGAAAGAATGTGAGAGAACAAAGCAAGAAGATGGTGGTCTGCAAGCCAGGAAAAGAGCCTTAACCAGGAACCAAATGAGCCAGCACCCTGATTTTGCATTTCTCAGACCCTGAAACTGTGAAAAATTTCGCTTTGTTAAGCAATCTGTCTAAGGCATTTTTTAAAAATATTTATTTTTTAGTTGTAGTTGGACACAATACCTTTATTTTATTTATTTATTTTTATGTGGTGCTGAGGATTGAACCCAGGGTCTAGCATGCGTAAGGTGAGCGCTCTGCCATTGAGCTCCAACCCCAGCCCTGTCTATGGCATTTAGAAAAATATATTCTTTTAGTTTTAAATGGATACAATATCTTTTTTAAAAATGTATTTATTTTTAAGTGGTGCTGAGGATTGAACCCAGTGCCTCACATGCATGAGGCAAGCACTGTACCACTGAGCCCCAGCCCCAGCCCCTGTCAATTCCATTTTATTGTAATAGCTCATGGTGATTAAGATTATTGTTTAGCTGGGTGAATGGACTGGAAATAAGTTAATGAAAAGCTGAGAGTGATTAATATCCAACCGAAAGCTCAAAGTGACTACTTAGTACCTCACAAAAAAGAAGAGAAAAAAAATCTCCTGAAGTAGGAGTCCATAATAAGCCAAAGAATGAATTCAGTCAGAGTGAGCTAAACTCCAGTCAAGACAGGTATATTAAGCTAAGAGCAGAGTCTTAGTTGAGAAAGAATGGGGCTTGACAATCAGATGAGGACATTTCCAGAAATGGTCCCCCATTACTCAGAGATGATTCAGACATGTCTCTTCATTAAAATAATAAGTGTCTCCTCTTTGCCCTCAAGATTTGTTCACAGGTTCTCTCTTTCCGTAGGCCTTAACTAGTGTTAAGTCTCAATATGCTGGATATTGTCATTCAGGAAAGGACCTATATCCCAAAAGATCTTTAATACCCAGCCAGCATAAACTGGAAAAAAAAGTATAGAATTAAATTTTGAGAGTGCTTAATGATAATGAAAGGAACATCAGATTGGATAAGGGAGAAGTATATTCGGAAACACCCTCCCAGTACTAAGGATCTAAAACCATATCAAGACCTCCAACAGTTAGTGTGAATGGGTTCCAGAAGCATGAAAAAATTGATGACCCATATCAAATGAGGCTAAAATGTCACCATTGCCATGACAGAGAGTAGAAGAATAAATTTAAAGGATCAGGAATTTTATTATGCTGAAGAATATTTACTTTATAAAGATGGAAACCCCACCAGATGACTATTTTACATAAGGCCATTATTTACACCATATTTCAAGGCCATTAGAAATGCACCGTTATGCTGGACTGGGGACATAGTTTAGTGGTAGAGTGCTTGCCTAACATGCATGAGGCCTTGAGTTCAGTTCCCAGCACTATGGTTAAAAAAAAAAAAAAAAGAAAAAGAAAAAGATGTGCTATTGTTGGGGCACCAGTATCTCTAAGATGATGACTAGTGACTCCCTGTAGGCCAGAACTGATGGTAAAAGAAGCCATGGAAGAATGAGTTTCACTGATAGCAATAGGGATAACAGGGTCCTAAAGTGATCAAGGCCACGTAGTGGTTATTCACTGTCAGAAGTCAAGTTGGACAATTATTATAAAGTCCCAGGTGCAGTGAGGAAAAAGAGAACCACAGAAAATAATATGAAGATAATTAATATGATGATCCTGAGGGAAAAATAAATGGACAGTTAATGAGGATACTACTCATTTTGTACCATTTGATAAATTCTAGGATTTATAACCAGGAGAGTGAAGCAGTCTCCTCAATTAAAATAATGATTCCTTGACAAGTTTCCAAACATGAATCTGTTTTTAGATCTAAAACCATGAACTCAAAGAAAGACAGGTTCCCATGAAGATGGACTTGAAATACCATGATGAATGTGCATAGTATCAATTTCCTCAGTATTTCCCCAAAGATTGTTTCAGAACCTCTTTTAGACCTAAAGCCATTTACTCAGATAACTGTCCACTGGGAACATGGGATTACCTAAACACTTCAAGGACCATAAGTCCTAGAATCTGAATTGACATTCTTACTTAGAGATCAAAAGAATAATCATGGTCCCTCTGTTAGAGTACGTACATATGGGAACAGTATATAACACCAAGGTCTGAATGTTTGTGCCCCACTCCCAATTCCTATGATGAAACTCAATCCCTACTGTGATAGTTTCAAGAGGTGGGGCCTCTGAGAGGTCATCAGATCATTAGTATATATCTTAAGGTATTGGAATTACAGATAATTTTTATTTTCTTTATATTTTTGTGCTCATTCCAAATTTTCTATAGTAAACATACACTGTTAGAATCACAGAAAACATGTTTTAAAACTAAACAATACTATTATATATCTTGATGCAGTTATTTCTAGAAACTGAATAGAATTGCAAACATCATTGTTAACTTATTTCCAAAGCTGAAAAACAGTTGCATCTAATATTTTAAAACATACAATATAAAGAGATGACATTAAAATACTAACATTGATATTTTAACTGATGAAAGATCTATTGAAATAATTGCAACTGGGCACAGTGGTGTATGCCCATAATCCCAGCTACTAGGGAGGTTGACCAAGGAGAATTGCAAGTTAGAGGGCAGCCTGGGTAATTTATCTGCTTTGGAGTTGAGCCCAATCTCTCTCCACCACTGCAAAATCTCATTGCTTGCCTGGCGCAGTAGCACATGCCTGTAATCCCAATGACTGGGGAGGCTGAGGCAGGAGAATCTTGAGTTCAAAACCAGCCTCAGCAAAAGCGAGGCACTAAGCAATTCAGTGAGACCCTGTCTCGAAATAAAATACAAAATAGGGCTGGGGATGTGGCTCAGTGGTAGAGTGCCCTGGAATTCAATCCCCAATACCCCCCACCCCCCAAAAAAATCTCATGGCTTGTTACCAATCACAATGATCCTGAATGAAGTATTCGCTATCATGCTTTGATGAGTATTTATTGAATTTTTTTCCTTGAACAGGATCTATCAGGATCTTGTCCTTAAAGATCCAGATCACTCTGTAGCCCCTTACCTGTGTGTACTTACATCTCTTCTTTAAGCTCATATAGCCTGAAGGAGTATCTCCTGCCAATCTTTCTTTTTCTAGAAAAAATAAAAACTCTTTTTACTGATAACTTTTCATTCGTGAACTGTTAAAGACAAAATCAATTCCTTAGAAAATCTTAGAATACTGGAAGTGAAAAGAGCTTAGAGAAAATCAAGTTTAAATGTGCTGCTTTAAAGTTGAGAAACTGGTAGTTCCAGGGGAGGTTAATTGGTTTGTTCAAGGTCACACAGTGACCTAGCAGCAGAGCTAACAATAGAACTTAGGCTTTTCATCCTTAGTCAGGAACCTGTGCCCAACACCACCTGCTGTGTGGGCAGACTGCCAGTCTGCCTGTCTCCATCTCTTAAAGATCATTAAAGTGGTTCATAAACTACCTTGTGGCTGCAGCGGAGTTCACTCTAATTTTTATCACATTGATTATTATTACATATAATATTAAATAACCAGCATGAGCAATTACCTCTTTAGTTTTACAATGAGAATTTTTTGAAGGTTAACTGAGAGAGAAAATTGTAATGCATTTAGGAAATTTGGTGGCAGGCTAGTTGGGTGAAGAGGGACTGGGGGTGTAGCTCAATGGTACAGTACTGGACGAGCATGTGCAGGCCCCAGGTTTGATCCCCAGCACTACAGAGAGAAAGAGGGGGGCGGTAATGAAGTGAAGGGGCAGAAGAGCAAAAGCAGGAAGCCAGAGTGAACTATTTATACCCCAGTATTTCCAAAGAGCCTAGACCTGATGATTCTGTCCTCATGGAAAGATAGCCCCTGCTATAATTTGGATCTCAAATATCTCCCCAAAGCCCATATTTTAGAGGATCAGTACTCAGTTTGGAGCCCTTGGAAGACAATAGAAACCTTAAGAGGTGGAATCTTGTGGGAGGTTTTTCAGTCACTGGAGGCATGACCTTGAAGGAGATAGTGGTATTCAGCTCCTGCCTCTTCATTTCTTTCATCTGCTGCCATGAGGTAAATGTTTTTGCTCTACAATGTGCTCCCACCATGATATACTGCTCACCACAGACTCAAAAAGCAATGGGGTCTATTGGCCATGAACTGAAACTTCTAAAACAGTGTCAGAATAAACCACTCCTCTTTTTAACTTTCTCATCTCAAGTATTTTATTATAGTAACAGAAAGCAGGCTATAATTCAATACCCCCCTGCTTGCCTTATGTTTGTATTTTCATTATCAAATATGAGTGGACTTCCAGGAGCAAATTTGGATGCACCAAGTGCAGGTGCTAGGAAGTCACTTAAAATAAAACTTCCCAGAGAAAATGATCTCAATAGAAAGGTATAGACTAAGAGAAAGAGTTGCCAGGAATAAATTATTTCTGATTGTATTTTTTATTTTTTAGTGTTGTATTCAATGAATGCTTGTTGATCAGCATGTCAAATCCTATCTTATCTGCTACATATCAGAAGCCAACCAACACTCATTCCTCTTTTTCTTGGTAATGGTTTCTCATATTTATTCCCATGATCCATGTGCTTCAGGAAAACCTGATGCTCCCCTCTTCTGATTTAGAGACCGAATATTAATATGAGGTACAGTGTTTCTGTTAAGCAAATAAACACTATCCCAGTCACCATAATGACTGGATCAGGGAAGCACAGGTTCACCTAGACTGAATTCAGGACGTTAACATTTGGGGCCAGAGAAGTGCTTTGCTCTTCTTTCCTTCATGTGAACAAAGAAGCACATGGGCCCAGCAGCTTCTGCCAGTCATCTTGGAAGGGCCAAGAATAGAACAAACAATAAGGAAGTAGAATTGAAAAATAAAGAAACTGGGTCCTGATTCCATGATTTTAGCAAGTGTATAAGGCCTGACTTAGAATTCTAGGCTATTCAGTTACCCAAGTAATTATATTCCCTTATTGCCCAAATCAATCTATTTCACTTAGTTTAAAAGAATATATCAACATGCTCTTTTAAAAAAATTAAATACATATATATATATATATATTTAATATATATATATATGTATATATATGTTTTATATATATATATGTATATTTTAGTTGTAGCTAGACACAATACCTTTATTTATTTATTTTTATGTGGTGCTGAGGATCGAACTCAGGGCCTCGCATGTGCTAGGCAAGTGTTCTACCGCTGAGCCACAACCCCAGCTCTCAACATGCTCTTATTTGCATTTCTATTTATATGAACTTCTCTATAATCAGCTCAAAGTATCTACCAATGACTGGGGGAAGTGGGGTGGGATTAGGACTCTTAAAAAAAAAGAGGAATTAATTAGAAAAAAAATGTCAAAATTCAGGGGTTTTTTGAGTAAAACGAGGAAAAGACAGTGGGAATAAGTAGGTAGGGTCTTGTGACTTTAACCTTTCCTGCAGAAAGTCCAGTGAACAGACTGCTGAGAAAGCTGTAAGTAGAGTGGGCTTGGATTCCACTGCCTCTTTGGAAATATGGGTGGAGAAATCCTCATGGGGTTGTTCTGTACCAACACAGGATGGGAAAGAAGAGGGAAGAGGAGCGCTGCCCAGGCAAGCAAAGTGAGGGCCCAGCTGACCCTCCTGACCCTCTTAACTCCAGAACCATATGGCAGGGATATGAAACTTACTGCATGCACCGTGAGAAATCCAGAAAGTAGAGAATGCTGCTAGGTTTGGCTAGCAGGTCAGCATGGTGGCAGCAGAGTGGCCTTGTAGCCAAAAGCTTCAGGCAGATTACCCAGGCTGGAAATCCTCCTGGTGTCCCACCCAGATGTCAGGGTGCTCCTGACTAGTGCCAGTGAGAACCAAGTAGTGCCAAGAGAAAATCTGCTTGGCTCTCCCTATTGATGATTGCTCATGTGATTAAAAGAATTCTTTTGGTAAGCTTGTGTTTTTCCCTGGGAGTGCTCTGTATTGTTGGTGGTGAATGTGTTTGACAGCATGTTCATGCATTTGCATTTTAAGTCAATATTTTATATTGTTGTCAAATATACACAACATAAAAATTACCACTCTATTCTCTTTCTTTTTTGGTTTTAGGGATTGAACCCTAGGCTTCTCATATGCTAAGTACCTGCTCTAGAGGTAAGCTAGACCCCTAGCTCCACTGTAACTCTATTTTTTTTTGTACCAGGTATTGAACCTAGGGGCACTTAACTGCTGAGCCACATCCCCAGCCCTTTTTATATTTTATTGGTGTGTGCCACTGTCCCCAGCCATTTTAACTATTTTAAGTGCATGGTTCCTCAGGCATTAAGTATAGTCACATTTTTTAGTGCTTATAGTAATACATAATAGTGGAGTTTCTTGAAATATATTCACAAATGCAGATAATATAGTTTTCTCTATTTCAATCCTAATACTGCCTCTTCCCTCCCCTCCTTCTTCCCCCTTGAACCCTGCTTCTATTCTACTGATCTCCCTTCTATCTTTATGAGATGCCTTTTTAAATTCCTTTTTTCTTTCTAGCTTCCTCATGTGAGAGAAAACATTTAACCCTTGACTTTCTGAGTCTGGCTTATTTCACTTATTTCTCCAGTTCCATTCATTTATCAGCAAATGCTATAATTTCATTCTTTTTATGGCTGAGTAGAACTCCATTTTGTGTGTGTGTGTGTATGTGTGTGTGTGTGTTTGTGTACTTCACATTTTCCTTATCAAAAATAAAAAGAAATCCAGGTGTGGTGGAGCATGCCTGCGATAACAGCCACCCAGGAGGTTGAGGCAGGAGGATCGCAAGTTCAGAGTCAGCCTTAGCAACTTAGTGAGGCCTTAAGCAACTCAGTGAGACTCTTTCTCTAATAAAATATAAAAAAAGGGCTGGGGATGTGGCTCAGTGGTTAAGTGCCCCTGGGTTCAACCCCTGGTACCAAATAAATAAATAATAAGAGATAAAGCATATTTTTATGCAACAATCACTACTACCTATATCCAGAACTGTTTCATCTTCCCCAACTGAAATCTTACACTCACTAACCTACTACATACACTGAGTTCTCATTCCCCACCCTCAGCCCTGCTACTATTATTCTACTTTTTGTGTCTATGGATTTGACTACTGCTCTTAGGTATCCCATATAGATGGAATCATTCGATAACTTTCCTTCCGCTATCGGCTTATTCCAGTTAGCATAAGGTCCTTAGGATTCATGCATGTTCAACAGCATGTGTCATAATTTTATTCCTTTTTAAGGTTGAATCATATTTCATTGTATGTATATACCACATTTTGTTTATCCATTCATCTATCAGTGAACACTTGGGTTACTTCCACATTTTTTTTTGTGGTACTGGAGATTGAACCCAGGGCCTTATGCATGCAAGGTAAGCGCCCTACCAACTGAGCTATATCCCTAGCCCAAAATTATTTATTTATTTTTATATGGTGCTGAGGATCAAACCTAGGGCCTTGAACATGCTAGGCAAGCACTCTACTGCTAAGCTACAACCCCAGCCCACTTCCACATTTTGACCATTGCAAATAATGCTACAAATATGGGTGTACAAATATCTGTTTGAGTTCCTGACTTTTTTATCTTTTGGGTGTGTACTCAGAAGTAGAATTTCTGGAAAGTATGTTAATTCTATGGTAATTCTTAATCTTTTTAAGAACTCACTACACCTTTTCCTACATTGGTTGCACAATTTTACATGCTCACCAATAATACTCAAGGGTTCAGTTTATACATATCCTTGATAACCCTTCTTATTTTATGTTTTATTGTTAACATTCCTAATGGGTATGAAGTAGCAGCTCATTGTGGTTTCAATTTGCATTGCCAAATGATTAGTGATGCTGAACATCTTTTCGTGTGCTTATTGACCATTTGTGTGTCTTTTTTAGGGAAAAGCCTATTCAAATCTTTTGCCTATTTTTAATCTGGGTTGTTTGTTATTTTTGTTTTGGAGTTGCAGGAGTTCTTGAAGTATCAGAATAGTAATCCATTATCAGATACACGATTTGCAAATATTTTCTCCCATTCTGTGGTTTGTGTTTCCACTTTGTTAACATTGTCTTTTTTTTCCTCCCCTTGCAGTACTGGGGCTTGAACCCAAGAATACTCTACCACTGAGCTACATACAAAGCCCCCCCCCCGTTTTGGGGTGCTGGGGATTGAACTCAGGGCCCTATCTGTGGGAGACAAGCACTCTACCAACTGAGCTATATCCCCAGCCCAGCCTCCCCATTAAAAAAAAATTTTTAGTTGTAGATGGACACAATACCTTTATTTAGTATTTTTTTATATTTATTTTTTAGTTGTACACAATATCTTATTTTTTTAATGTGGTGCTGGGGATCGAACCCATGCCTCACATGTGCTAGGCAAGCACTGTATCACTGAGCCACAGCCCTGGCTAAATTACTAAAGCTATCCCTGAACTTGTGATCCTCTTGCTTCAACCTCCACAGTCATTGGGATTACAAGTGTGCACCACTGTGCCTGGCATTGATGTGATCTTTTTAGGGGGTGTTGAGGGGGAAACATGGATTGAACTCAGGGGCCTTGACCACTGAGCCACACACATCCCCAGTCCTATTTTGTATTTTATTTAGAAACAGGGTCTCACTGAGTTGCGTAGCACTGGTCTGAGCTATGTCCTTGGGGACCACCCGGGACCCTCCACTCCCCGGCCTGCCCCGCTCCCCCCCCGCCACCGCCACTCCGGGAGGCGCGGGTCACCTACCAGTCGGTGTGCGGCTCGTCGACGACCAGCAGCACCTTGGCCTTCCTGGCGGCGGCGGGCGCGGGCGCGGGCGCGGGCGCGTCCACCAGGCCCGCCGAGGCGGCCGTCTGCTTCACGGCTTGGGACAGCGAGCTGAAGAAGCTGCTGCCCACCGAAGGCGCCGCCGCGGGCTGCGGCGCGGGCTGCGGCGCGGGCGCTGGGGCGGGCTGCGGCCTCCGCTCGGGCCCGGCGAGGCGGCCGGGGTCGCCGACGAGGCCGAAGCCGCCCCAGAGGGTGGCGGCGGGGGCTGCTGGGGCTCGGGCCGCTGCAGGTCGGTCATGTAGCCATTGAGCAGGTTGGCGATGAAGCTGCTGTCCGACAGCCGGCGCCTCAGGAAGTTCATCATCTGGTTTGAGGGGCTGGGGGCGCGCGGGGCGGCGGGACCGGGAGGCGCGGAGGGAGGCGAGGGGCGGAGGGCGAAGCTGAGGCAGCGGCTGAGGCGGCTGAGGCGGCTGAGGCTCGGTCGGCGGCGCGCGAGCCCAGCAGACAGCCGCGGCGCACTGGGCGGGCGAGCCCGGCAGCGCGAGGCTGGGCGGGAGGCGGGAGGCGGGGCGAGGGGCGGAGCTACTATTGGCCCCGCCCCGCGCCGCAGAGTCGGCCCCGCCCCCGCCTTGCCGCCCGCGCTGAGGGCTCCTGGCCGCCTTCTCTCAGCTCTGAGGGGACTTGGAGGATAGGGAGAGCCAGGCCCCCTGTCACCTGAGCGTGACTGTGTGGAGAGGGCGTGAGAGCTAGTCCTTCTCCCCCGAAGGAAGGGAAGAGGGAGCTGAGAGTCTCCCCACCACCTTTTTTTGGTTGGAGAGAAAAGAATCGTGTCCCAGCCGAGATGGAGGCGCAGGACACCACCCCCACTCCTTTTGGAAGGAAGAGAGGTGTCAGCCTCTTGAGGTGAGGAAAAAGGAGCCATCCCCCTCGCGCGTGTACACACACACACACACACACACACACACACACACACACACACACGGGTGCATCCCGTAATGAGAAAGAAAAGAACCACCTCCTTTCCCAAAGCCAGGGAGAAATGAGCCATGTCCCCAATCTTCAGGTGAGGGAGAAAGGAATAATTCGCCCCCGCTAACAAGGACCCGTGTATGGTGAGATTTAAAAAAAAAAAAAAAAGGAACGACTCCTTCTTCCTCAAGGCTGAGAGAATGTGTCTCCCCACCCCAAGAGGAGGTCAAGACCACAGGGAGGGCTACCTCCTCTACTTTGAGAGAAAGGGATCCTATCTGATGTCTGAGAAGGAGCCATGGGGTGCATTTTCAGTGGCCCACCTAATAGCTCGAACTTCTCTCCACCTCCTCACTGATCAGAGAGAGGAAGCCATGGGAAGTTTGGAAACCCTCTCTGCATGACCCCACGAAGGGGATGTCTAAGCCCCCCTCCTTCTACTTCCTTGACCTGCATTGGTGCATTCAGTGCTGTTGAACGATGTTTGGTTTTTCCCAGTCCAGTCATTGTTCACATCTGCCTTACCATCCACGAGGACTTTTCTGATTGTCACCTTCTGTGTGCCTGGACTCTCAATCTTGTGGGACCCTGGGGCTTTTACTTTCACCTCTCATGGTGTATATCTCATGGGATATACATGTCCGTTGTATTGGAGCACAACGGAGCAGATGTGCTTTGCGAATAGACCACCTAGAGTGATAAATGACCTTGGACAAATTACCCCCCTCTGAACCACTTTTCTCCAGATGATAAAAAAAAAAAAGAGCAGAAATAACACTTTTTGAGGATGTTCGAGTAAATGAGAGCATGTGTGAAAAACATCTGGTATAGCGTGGATATTACAGAAGTGGTGCCTAAATTATTATTATTTAAATTGGCTCTCAGTTCGAATTAACTGGGCTGGATAGAATCAGTAAGTGGCTTGTCACTGATACTGGCAGGCCATTCTTGCTTCCTACATCCCAGCTGGCACAGCTTGCGGCTTGGAGATGTGCAATCCAACTCTGAGTCAGTGTATCAGAGGAGTGTGCAGTCGATTGTAATAATGCAGCGGGCTTTCCTGCTACCAGGTCCCAGGCTCAGGGATGGGAGCAATTAGGAAGTGGCCCCTGAGTATGAGAAGTTTGGAATCTATGAGGAATCGAGGGGAACACAGGAATGATTCACCACAATAAGATGGAAGAGATGCCTTGGGTAAGGTACTCTAAGTACACCAAGGGGGGAAGAATTTGTTCTGTCTGTGAGGCTTGGGAAAGGTAATACTGAGCTGAGTCTTGAGGCATCTGTAAGAGTTTACCAGTAGAGAAGTGGAGGAAGTGCTCAAGTGGATATGGTAAGGAGCTATTGTAGCTGATGACTTCTCTAGGAATATTCCCTCAATCCTCTAGGAGCACCATGTATTGTCTTTGTTAGAACTCCTGAAGAAAGTATAATAAAGTATTGTGGTGACTAGAATGTAAGCTTTTCAAGAATAGGTTGGGTCTTAACCATCTGTGACCCCAGCATCAGGCACCATACCTGACACAGGTCGTTTGAAAGGTGAACTGTATTCTTATCCACCCCAGTTCTTATCTATTGAAGAAATACTGATGTCACTAATAATTAAATAAGGCTAATTTAATGCAATGTCCTTCCTGGAAGTATTTTGAGGGAATCAAAGGAATCTTTTCCAAAGATATGTATCTCTACTGGTGGGATGTCAGGCACTGTGTCACTTCTGCTTTTTATGTGACTGGAGACATCCTTTTTATATAACTATATATAAAACTTAATTGATAGATGATAGATAGAAGATAGATTTTATTAATTCTCCCAGTAAGCTTGTAGTGTATGTGTAATTTTTTTAAATGAACCAATTAACAAATATGTTTTGAGTGCCTAATTCACATGAACATTATGCTAGGGACTGGAGTATAAAAGAGATTAAAAGATGAATCAAACTCAAGTTCTTGCCTTAAGAAGACAGTTCAGGCCTGGTGCAGTGGTGCACATCTATCATCCTAGCCACTCAGGAGGCTGAGGCAGGAGGATTGCAAGTTTGAGGCCAGCCTCTGCAACTTAGTGAAACCCTGAATCAAAATAAAAAAGGGCTGGGGATGGAGCTCAATAGTAGAACACTCCTAGGTTAAAATCCTCAGTACTGCAAAAAATAAAAAAATAAAGAAAGAAAGAATGAGCAAAATCTGAAGCTGTACTCACAAGAAATAAGATTGTATGATCTACTCCTGGAAACCAAAATCCTTTTCCTTGTTGTGGCTTTATTCCTTGAACTTTTGCAAGGCACCTGGCATGTAGTATGCCCTCCAGCATTTGTAGGGGAGGCTCAGAGAGACTCTGGTTGTGTACTGATGTTCCCTCTGATCCACAGTTTTGCAGTGGTGTGCATGGTGCCAGTTACCTGTGGTCAACTGCAACACTAAGTGGAAAATTCCAGGAACAATACATAAGTTTTGAGTTATGCATCATTCCGAGTAATGTGATGAAATTTCCCACTGTCCTGTTTTGTCACGGGGGATGTGAATCATCCCTTAATCCAGTGTGGATGTACTGGCCACCCATTAGTCACTCAGTGGCTGTCTCCATTATCCCATCAACGGTCGTGGTACCAGGGTGCTTAGGTTCAAGTGACCCTTGTTTTACTTCATGACCCCCCAAAGCACAAAAATAATGATTCTGGCCAAAAAAGAATATGCCAATGAGGAGCTGTAAAGTGCTTTCTTTAAGTGAAAAGGTGACCGTTCTCAATTTAATAAGAAAAAAATATATGCCAAAATTGCTAAGATCTACGGACAGTCAGATGTTTTGAGAGACCAGATTTGTACCACTTTTATTGTAGCATATTGTTATAATTGTTCAATTTTATTATTAGCTATTACTATTAACCTCTTTCTGTGCCTAATTTATAAATTAGACCTTGTCATACATATATATGTTTAGGAAAAAATATAGAGAGATTTTTGTGGTTTTAGGCATCAATTGGAGTATATTCCCTGAAGGTAATGGAGGACTACTTTGTATGTTAATGTCATTAGTGTTCATCCAGCTTGTCTTTTCATGAGTCTCTCAAGGTGTGGGATTCTGTGTTCCGTTTCTCAGAATGATCTATAACGCCAGATAAAGCATCTAACACAGATTAGTCTCCCAATCATGGGATGTAGATCGGAATGTTCCCAGAGGACTGCTTTACTTAAGATTCCTTCATTAAAGCAATAGAGACAGACTCACAAGATCAACAAAAGATTCATCGAGCCACATGCCTATGATCCCAACAACTGAGGAGGCTAATGCAGGAGGATCCAAAGTTTGAGGCCAGCCTCTGCAACTTGGCGAGGCCCTAAGCAACTTAGCGAGACTCTGGCTCAAAATAAAAAAAAAAAAATTTTAAAGGGCTGGGAGGGCTGGGATTGTGGCTCAGTGATAGAGCACTCATGTAGCACATGCAAGGCCCTGGGTTCGATCCTCAGCACCACATAAAAATAAATAAATAAAATAAAGGTATTGTGTCTAACTACTTCTAAAAAAATAAATGTTTTTTTTTTAAGGCTGGGAATGTATCTCAGTGTTAAAGTGCACATGGGCTCAGTCCTCAGTCTTAAAATATTAAATAAATAAATATATATGTACACACACACAACATATATATCAAAAAATTCTATTAATTAGATTATTTTCTGATAGGTTTTAATAAGAATTTTCTTGTGGAAGAACAGACTATTTTCTCATTGGGCATAGGAGATCATTGGTCAGTTGTGTACGATCAGAAGTTCTTCATCAGTGGGTACAACTGTCAACCAGTCTACTTCAATGGAAATCCTCCACATTCCACTGGATCCTTGCCAAGAAGTGTCTTTGCCTCCTGTACTTTATTAAACACGGTCCTGGGTTTTAATGAACTGTAGTGGAAATCTTCCCCTCATCTGCACCTGCGGGTCTCAATTCCACATCCAGGTACAATATGGCACTATTAGTCTTTTACCTGGAATTGAAGAGAGAACTGGATTTGGATTTAGGAAATTCTACAAAATATAAAAATGTAAAAAAATATAAAAAATTTAGGGTCTTTTCTTCCTCTCTTCCTCTAAGACCCAGTAAGACTTTCCTTTTCCTCAGGTAGAGGGCCTTTTTCCCAGATCCATCAGCAATCCTCTGAGACCTATGAAGCCACGTGTTAGATTCGGAAAGGTCTCTCCCAGTTGTGGAAGCCCAAGACGCTCTGACGGCTTCCCTTGTGTACCTTGTGTCGTTGTGATCGTCCCCCTGGATTGTAAACACAGATAAATGTCTGGAAACTGCAGGTGAAAGAACCCCTGCTAAAATCAAGAACCAATTTACATGATTGGAACTCAAAAAAACTCAAAGGAAAATGTGCTACACAGAGCTCCTTGCCAAAAATGCAAGGTTTCCTCTCAAAAAAAAGGAAGTCGCCTAAAAAAACCTGCCTTCCTTGGCTCCTGATCACATCCCAGGATGAGGGATCCCATTCCCATTCATCTGCTCTCAAAAGAAGTCAAAAGAGTTTGGGTTCCAGAAATTGTTCGTTCTAGTCCTGCTCCGTCACTAAATGGTTTTGCAATTTTCAGTGAGTTGTTCGGGCCTCCTGTGCTCATAGGAAGAGTGGGAGTGTCTGCCTGATTTGAAAAGCCCTTTGGAAGTGCCAAAGATTTACCAGAAGAGACATCCATCATTGCCTGCCACACCATCTCCTTACCTGCTGTTTTGGACGGTCCATGACAAGTGTTCATCATCTCCACGGAGGTGGGCCTGTTTTGATGGTGCTCATGCTAATGCTCCAGATGCCTTTCTCTTAAACATCTGTACAGGGCCAGCAGAGAATAGCCAGGCCCCCACCATGAGCTGGGCTAGTTGGCTACAGTTAGGAAACACACATATATAAGTCAATTTCTAAATCTGTCTTCTATTAGTTATATATCTTTTGAGCAAGTCAATTCCTGCCTCAGTTTCCTTACCTGTCAGAGAACAGTAATAACTATCAGGACTACACTGAAGGACTATTGGGAAGACTCAATAAGACAGCATTATAAAATACACTCAGAGTGTATTTTATTGTAAAGGACTGTGCAGATGTTAGCTATTTATATTTCTGATGCCTGTGGAACCACAGAGCTCACCAACACTACAACTGAAATACAGAAAAAGGAGGCTCCCCACCCATACTTATCCCAACGTTAAATACCCAGGGGAATCCAGGCAGGTGTGAGGCCAACCCTCTTGCGGTGACTCTCAGGCTTAGTCATACCTGCTAATGTAACAACCGCTTCAAGTAATGCTTCTACCTTCCCCGGGTGACCTTGAATGGGGACACTTCATTCTTCTCTCAAGGGTTCCATTTCCTGGCCTGGAAAATGAAGGAGAGGGAGCTGAGTGAGGTGATCCCCAAGGTCTGGTGCTGTGACATTCTCTAGGTGGAGAGGGAGTACAAGCAGGGGCCAGATCTGCAGAGCAAACACTAAATACTAGCAGATGGTTCGAGAAAGATGCATAGGAGATGTGAATTCTAAGTCCAGGTTTTGCCTGATTTTAAGAGAATCAGAGATGGTCCCCTTACCAAGTCTCCATTTCTCTGATGGTGTTGGGGAATCAATAATAACTACAATTAAACTACATACCAGAAACTGCCCATATGTTATCTTCATATATTAAGTATCAACGCCCTCCTGTTTTTTTTTTTTTCTAGCCAGTGAAGTAATTTATACTCCGTGAGGTTATACCAGCTATGATAAGATCTCGGGACTAAAATGTTGCAGAGCTAGAAAGCAGGACTGACCGAATGCAAAACCTGTGAGATTCCCCATTAGGATATTCGGACAAGCCCCTAAGAGAGATGAATCCATTAATAAACACACTTATCAAAAAACACACTTATCAAAAGCCATCGGAGAAATACCATGCCCTCCTGGACTCTTCTCATAAGCTCCCCTACCATCTCCTATTACCCAAAGTCTTGCAGGCACAGAGAATTAGCATAACAGGACCCAGAATAAATTGCTCCTGCCCAAGGAACAAGTCAGCTTCAAGCCAGAAGAATCTAGCTAATGAGACACCCTTCTTTCCACCCCAGTGTACCCCAGCCCTGTTTTCACCCAGCCAGGACCCCAGCTCCTCACCAAGCAGCTCTGGCCTTTTGCAGGATGCTGATGTGTTGGCTGTTGCTATGGCGACGGAGGAGCATCTCTGTCATGCACACATGAGCAACAGAGAGTGGGTATCCCCCACCTGGGAAACTCGGAGGATTTATCAGTTGTTTTCCAGCAGCCTCCTCGCACTGCTTCAGCCAGGAGCAAGGGAGCATCCCCTCCACTTAGCGTTCGACCCATGCCAGAGGCGGGGCTGAGCGTTCTGGACCACTTCTGTGCAGAAAGCAACCCCTTCCCTCTACTTCTGGTACAGTCCTTGTTCGATGAAGATGCCTTCCCTTCCCGGTAGTGGGAAGTGGGACTGACAGGGTGCAAGTGAGTGAACTGCTGTGTTTACAAAGAGCCAACAGGTAGCCCCTGGTTCTTCAGTCCTCCTGGGCCACTCCCGGATTGTGAACCAGCTAGATAGTTAGAGCCAAACTCATGTAGCTTTATACCCTGCTTCAGCCACTTATGAACAAGGCAGTATCACGCCATTTCTCTAATAAGACTTAGCTTATTTATGTGCAAAAATGGGTTTAATAATTCTTTGCAAAGTCATTGAAGAAAATTAAATGAAATTGTATAAATAGGTCCTAATACCAAGGGCACCTCGTGATAGGAACCCTTTTTTTTTTCAGGGGATTGAACTCAGGGGCACTCAACCACTGAGCCAAATCCCCAGCCCTGTTTTGTATTTTATTTAGAGACAGGGTCTCACTGAGTTGCTTTGGGCCTCGTTTTTGCTGAGGCTGTCTTTGAATTCAGGATCCTCCTGCCTCGGTCTCCCAAGCTGCTGGGATTATAGGTGTGCACCATGGAGCCCGGCTGGGAATGCTTTTATGATAGCAATTATTTTTTAAAAAATAGCTTAGTGAAACATGTTCTTATTTAAAGATAGGCAGATATATGTTTTGTTTTGTTTTAGAACTGAGAATTGAACCCAGGGGCACTTA
The DNA here is from genome assembly GCF_052094955.1 of Ictidomys tridecemlineatus. Lineage (NCBI taxonomy): Eukaryota > Metazoa > Chordata > Mammalia > Rodentia > Sciuridae > Ictidomys > Ictidomys tridecemlineatus. The sequence continues at coordinate 108,408 of NW_027525461.1, read as the reverse complement.
AGCCATATCCCTGGATTTAATTCTTTTGTTTTGAGACAGGATTTCACCAAGTTGCTTAGGGCTTCGCTAAGTTCTTGAGGCTGGCTTTGAACTTGTGATCCTCCTGCCTCAGGCTCCCAAGTGGATGGGATTTCAGGCATGCACCACAGTGCCTGGCCCAGATATATGTTTTAATCCCTGGTTTGATCTTCATAGTCTGATATCTACTGAGTATTCTGAAGTCAATTTTTTTGAGTCTCCTTCATGTGCAAAATGAAGAGGTTCGGATAACCTATGAGATTCTATGCAAAAGATTTTATTTTGATATAGTTATCATATCTGGTTGGAATTTGGGGATTCTGACTAAAAAGGAAAAGAAAAAGGCACCTTCTATAGCAGTGAAATAGCACATCATCATTACTGCCACCTTTAATGAGCACTGTATGTGCTAAGCACTGTGACAGATGCTGGTCCACTCTCTCATTTACCCCTGGCAGTAGCCATCATGAGGTAGGAATCGTTCTGGCAAATTTGCGGTAGAGGAAAATGGGCGGCGAGCTCTTCTAACAGTTGCAAAAAATAAATAAATAAACAAATCCTAACTTTGCCTTTACTATATCTGCACATTGAGAAAAAATTTTCCTCCCCTGCCAACCCACAACACCACATCATATGAATTCCTGCATGGCTACCCCCAGGGAGAGGTTCCTTAGTTCCAGGGCCAGCTCAGAGCAGATGGCCCCATTTCTACTCTCATAAAGAGCCAGCTCCAGGGATCTGAGAAAAGAGTTGCAGTCCAAGGTCTCACACTTGACTCTAGGAGTGTAATTCTGTCTGAAAGCACATCAGCATGCTCCCTCCATCCTTTCCCCTCCACCCTGCATATTTGCAGAATCTGCCATGCATGCATGATGAAGAGCTAAAGATACCTGACTGGCTTGCCTGCCGCCCATTCCTGATCAGGAGTGAGTCAGTATTTCTATCTCCTGGTTTTTATCTTCTCCCTAGTGTCAAGAGAACGTCTTTTCTCATCTCCAAAATAGCATCTGGTCCATTCGAAGCAGGCTAGAAGTAGGCTGACTGCCAGCACCCTCGTTTCTTGGCAGATAGATGGCATTCCCCCATCCAATTATCTTGAAGTCTCCTTGCTTCGTGATGCAGCCAACCCCTCCATCAGGAGCCAGACCCAGGTAGCCTAAAGTCACCTTGAACAGATCAATAATAATGATGGCTACAGATCTCATCTTCAATTCTTGCATCGCTTCTACTAGGTAGGAATCTCACTCTTTTAAAAAAAATGGGGAAACAGAGACTCAGAGAAGGGAAGAGGCTTCCCCAAGGTCACACAGCCTGGCACAGAAGAACTGAGATTCTCAACTTTAGAAAGAAGAGTTAAACAGTTCCTAAAGGCCGCTTGCTTTTCCTATAGATCATAGCCAAATGCTTGGAAGGTTCTGGGGATTAGAGAGCATGCCAACCCAGGTTCCAGAAAATATCCCCTGTGCTCTCTTCAAGTGTGCCTCCAAACATCTGCTCCAGCTCTTTCCTCAGCTTGGGATGCCCTTCCCTGTACCTAGCAGCGCAGTGCATGTTCCAAAAAAGAAACCACAGGTTTCATGGTTGATTGAGCTGCTCTGGAATCCTGACTGTACCATTTGCAAGTTTGTGATTTCAGGCAACTTCTCTAGTCCCTCTGAGGTTTTCTTCCACTGTAAAACAGGGCCATCTGCCTCACAGTGTTGTCATGACAATATATGAGCTTGAAGGGCCTAGCATGGTGTCTGACAGTTAGCAGGTGCTTATGATTACGCCCTTCCAAATACAGCTCAGGCACAACCGCCTCTAGGAAGCCCTGCCTGATTGTGCCTCTCTCCTCCAAGCCCTGACATGTATTCATTTATTTTTTTTCTTAATTCATTGAACCAATATTTTAAAAATACATAAATAACTCAATCATAGTACTCAGCACATGGTGTTATAATTACTGGGTCATGTTCTATTTCCCCCATTAGACGAGGATCTTTCTGAGGGCAGAGATTTTTGTCTGAGTCATCACTGAATCTTGAATGCCTACTCAGGCATTCAAGGAGGGGCCTGGCAGGAGGGAGGAAGTGAGAAAGCAACAATAAATAAATAAACAAAAGTCAAAACAGAAAGAAAAAGAAACGAGACACAGGACTGCTTGTAAAGACTTGCTCAAAAAAAAATTTTTTTTTTTTTGAAAAGAAAAAGGTAACCGGAGGCTGGAAAGGCACCTGATCCTTGGGCAGCCTCCCCTGCAAATGTTTCTCCCAATTCCCCCATTGACAGGAGCTGACAAGAGAGGAATATCAATGACCCCCTGAATAGGAAATCTCAGATGAGCCCCGCACCCAGCACCCAGCGTGCAGACAGGCAAGTCTGCAGAAAGGAAAATTCCAGTTGAACAGCCGATGGGGATAGACTGCAGCCCCAGGCCTGGTAACAAACAGTGTGTGGAGCTTCAGTCGGGGACCAAGCTCCTCCCACCTCCAGCAACTGCGACTGCAGCCCCAGCAACAGAACGGCTTGGCAGGTGAGGAGGGCAGCCAGATTTTCAGCAGGGAAGCAGGTGGCTGGCTGAGGTGGGAGCTTCTGCCCCCACAGAGCTGGAATTTAGAGACTGAGCCTTGGGCAAAAGGGGCCAGGGATGAAGAGGAGAAGGTCTGCTTTCTCCTGTCTCCCCAGACAGCTTTCCTGCCTACCACCAGAGCTCCAGAGGGACTTTTGAAAGTCCCATTCCAATCCCACCATAGAGGGGAGAGCCACTGTTTAACAAGGAATTCATGCATCTTGGTACTACCCTTCTAGTTTATCTACCTGCCTTTCTCCTCCTCCTCCTCCTCCTCCTCCTCCTCCTCCTCCTCCTCCTCCTCCTCACTGGGGATTGAACCCAGGGGTGCTTAACCACTGAGCCACATCCCCAGCCCTTTTTATATTTTATTTAGAGACAAGGTCTCGCTAAGTAGCTTAGGGCCTCGCTATATTGCTGAAGCTGTCCTTGAACTTGCAACCCTCCTGCATCAGCCTTCTGAGATGCTGGTATTACAGGTCTGTGCCAGCATGCCTAGATTCTTCCTTTTCCCTAAATAAAGTCGTCTGTGTCTGTCATACCTCTGTACCTCTTCCTGGAATGCTGTTCCTTCTTCCTGGAGTGCACTCTTGAGTATGCTTTGCTGAGTCGGGGTCCTTGTACTAGATGAAGACTAGAATCCTCAGACTAGCATCTGAATGCAGACAGTTTGCTTAATAGGCCATCCTAGGAAGCATGGGGGTGGGGTGGAGTGAGACAAAAAAGGTAAGGGAGCCAGGAAAAGGGGCATTAGTGAACAGGTGGCCATTATGGGCAACTGGGGTCCAATCCCACCGAGGAACCCTGGTACTTGCTGTAGACCACATTTTGGAGATGTTTCCCTTGAGGGATGAGAAAGCTAGAGCATTTAGCCACCAAATCCCATTCAAGCTGGTTAAGTAGTGATCCTGATGTCATTCACTCCCCCAGCATCTGCCCTGTGCAAGACCCAGGCACATCCTTGCACCAGAGCAAGTGCTCAACTAGAAAGTTACAGGGAGCACTGGCACCATCTGCTACCCTTGCCAATCTAGCTAACTACTCCACCTTTTCCAAGGCTCAACTCAAAAGCCAGTACCTTTAATCCTAAATAAATTTCACAACCTCTCTCTCTGCATTGCCAGAGTAGGTTGAACACAACTCTATAGAATACTTGTCCTATGGAACTTTCTGTGTATCTTCTCCACTAGACTGTGGGCTCCTTTAGTGTCCTGACTTCCAGCACAAAGAGACACATGGATAACAGGTGCTTTGATCCTAGTACTGATTAAATATCAGTGATAGTTGAGAATGCTAACTAACATTGATGAATCCTAATACTAGCTGAAAAAGAGTTAGAGGGGATTTCTTATGCATGATTTATACATATTTGTAGCTGTTTATAATATGCATAACATCTTTTGAATGATGTGGTCACCTCATGGTGGATTAAAAGGCATTAAATTTATACGTATTTGTAGCTGTTTATAATATGCATCACATCATCAATCTGTTTTAATATCCATGGTACCATCCTAGAGATGCTTCAGCATAGGGATTGGGCCATCCTTTAGCCAGAACCTTTAAATGACTTCTGTCTCAGGGGTCTGGACCTTGCCTACAAGGTGAGAGAAAGGATTGGAACTCAAAGTCAAATCCAGTGTGACGTTTTCCAAAGTAGCCTGAGACAACACAGCCAGAATTGGAGCTTTTACCTTGTTGCCAAAACAACATCCACTTAGGAAATATGAGGGAAAGAAGAAATTATTATAGCAACGAAAGAGATGGATTACCTATCATAAAACTTAACGAGATGTGTACAGATTCTTTTGAACAAAAATTGGTATGACTCAGGAACAACAAAGAGCACTTGAGCGACAACAGAAAAGGTAGATCATGTCCTCAGATGCAACATCGTTAAAAATGTCATTTAAAAAAATTTTTTAAATTTGTTTAAATTAGTTATACATGACAGTAGAATGCATTTATGCACTTTGATATATCATACATAGATGGGATAAAATTTCTCATTTTTCTGATTGTATGTGTTGCAGAATCATATTGGTCCTGTAGTCACATATATACGTCGAGTAATAATGTCTGTTTCATTCTACTCTAAATCCTCTCCCCACATCCCCTCATTTTTCCCTAGACTAATTGGGAAATGGAATGCAGTTCAAATAGAAAAAAAATGCCAATAAATTTTGGGGGTAATTAGACAAATTGACTATGAAATCCACATGGAATAAATAAGCTGGAATCACAAGAAGAATTTTGAAAAGGGACATGAAAAAGAGAAGAACTGGCTCTACCATTATTAGAATGTCATAAAGCTGCAGTAATTTAAGCAGTGTGGTTCTTGTGTATGGAGAGACAGATCAATAAAGAGAAAACTCAGAAATAAACCTAAATGTATCTATACATCTAGTGTAGAATAAACATGGCATTTCAAGCCAGTGGAGAACAAGATTATTCAATCAACATTATTGGAATAATTGGATTGTTACCTCGGGAAGAAAAAGAAACTAAGTTTTAAGGTCCATAGTTCACACATTACGTCAAAAAATTTCCAGATGGATTGAAACCAAAATAGTAGTAGCAGGAGAAAATGTAGGAAATTTTATTTTATAACCTAAGGAAAAGCTGTCTAAGAGTGATGTATCGCAGAAGTCATAAATTTTAAAATTGATAAATTTGACTACCATGATGTTCCTCCACGGAAAACGCTTTCATAAATTCCTAAGGCAAAAGACCTACTGAGGAAAATACTTGCAATCCACACCACAGGCAGAGCACAGATTTCCTTAATATATTTTAAAAGCTTGTACATATCAATAAGAAGCAAAACCAACAAATACACGTGTGTGTGTGTGTGTGTGTGTGTGTGTGTGTGTAGATGATAGTAATGAGTATGAAAGGAAGGAAATACAAATGGCTTCTATACCTCAACATAAGAAAAGAACTAGGGGCTGGGGATGTGGCTCAAGCGGTAGCGCGCTTGTCTGGCATGCGTGTGGCCCGGGTTCGATCCTCAGCACCACATACAAACAAAGATGTTGTGTCCGCCGAGAACTAAAAAAATAAATATTAAAAATTCTGTCTTCTCTCTCTCTCTCTCTCTCTCTCTCTCTCTCTCTCTCTCTCTCTCTCTCTCTCCCCACAAAAAAAAAAGAAAAAGAAAAGAACTAGATGCTATGATTAGGATATGGTTCATCTCCTAAAGATTCATGTGCTGGAAACTTGGTCTCCATGGTGGAGTCGTTGGGTTGGTGGGAACTGTTAAGAGGTGAGGTCATTGGGGGAACCACCCTTGGGAGGGATTAATGTAATTCTCAAAGGACCCCAATTAGTTTCCAAGATAATGACTTATTATAAAAACAGCAAACTTGTCCCGGGCATCCCTTTGACTTCCTGTCTCACCATGTGATATTTTCCACCCATAATCCCGCCATTATGATACATCCACCAGGAGATGGTCTCCTGGTGAACAAGTAGGGCTTTCAGCCTCTAAAACCATGAGCTAAATACACCTCTTCTCTTTATAAATACCCAACCTCAGGTATTTTATTCATAGCAAGAGAAAACAGACTATTACACTGGATAACCGAGAGAGATGCCTACACACCGTTTTGTAACTAAATTTTATGCCGCGTGCCTGTGCTACCTAGTTTCAAAACAAAGAAAGATGATTTTAATAATAATCCATAAAGCCCAGGATCCTAGCTAAAGGGACAACTGTGGGCATCCATGGCATATGTGGAAAAACATGGAATAAAAGTTGGTAATAGAGAGACTTAAAGAGTTAAAAGCAGACTGGGGGTATATAAGTGGTGTGATCAGTCTCACAGTCTTAGGTGTTCAAGTTCCAGATTCATTTTGTCCTGTGTGGCTGTGACAGTTGACTTCTGTGACCCTCAGTGTCCTCATCTGTGAAATGGGAATAATCATTGTAATGACCAAGCATGGTGATGCACTCCTGTATTCCCAGCGACTTGGGAGGCTGAGGCAGGAGGATCGCAAGTTTAAGGACAGCCTCAGTAACTTATTGAGAACCGCCCCCCCGCCTCCAGGAACTTAGCAACACTCTGTCTCAAAATAAAAATTTTTAAAAAAGAACTCACGATATAGTTCAGTGCTAAAGCACCCTTAGGTTCAATCCCCAGTACCCACCAAAAAGAAAAGATGAACAAGAAGTGCCTAACACAATACCTGGCATATAGTAAGGACACAAAGGGCAGCTTGTATGTCCTAGACTCTGACTTCCCCAGCTTGACTGTAAATTTTATCTGCACTTCCTGTCTGGCAGTCCCCAAACACCTCTTTTATCTCAGAAGATGCCGAAGGAATAAATACCTCAAATCCTCTTTTGCAGTTATTCTTTTTTATTTCCCAAAGCCTCCAATACCCAATAATTAACAGATTTTTATTGACTTGCACAGAGCTCTCCGGCCCTGACTTCTGGAAAATTCCGTTAAGGTTCTAAATATACTAATCTATAATTGTGGCTCAATGTGGTTTGCATTAAGAGTTCAGCGTGTGCATTTTATACCGTGCCACGGCTGATCCAGCCCTAGACCTGTCGACCAGGCTGTCCCACCAACTTGTCGCATTCCTGCCAGACCTTAAAAGCAAACTATAAATGGTAGCTGAAACCCTGAGCCGTCCTTAGGTCCATCTGCACTACTATCTGACCCTAACTGACCTGGGATCAGTCCTGTGACCCAGGTCTCCCTGATCTATTCCCTGTCTTTGATCCCTACCTCTGGCCCCTTCTGGACAATGTGATCATGGTTTTTATTATATTTTATCTTTAAATACTCACAATAAACCACCTTTATTTGGGCTCAGACCAGGAATCGACCTCTCTGTATTTATTGGTTTCTTTTTCCACATTGTCTACAGCCTGTTTCCATAACCCCATGAGCTATTTTTACTTCTGTAACTGATCTTGGCCCTCTTCCCTGTTCTATTAGTGCGAGGTTGTCCCTGTCTGCCACTCCTAGCTAACCTCTTGATGAGCAAGGGGCTCCAGGTGGGCCAATTTTCTTGTAGATGTCAGGCATGTGACCTTGAGGACAACGAGAACCACCTTCTGTCTTTTGTCACAGAGTGGCAGGATTTCATCAGCTACCCTGAGGTGGTCCCAGGCCACTCTGGCCTTATTTGGTGTTATGGGGTAGGATGTCTTGCACGGTCTTCCAAATGATGTGGATGGGGACCCAGAAGTGGTAGAGGCCTTGGGATGGGTTGGTGTTCATCTCCTTACGGAGCAAGGCCAGGTACTTTTACTTGTTTCTGTAGAAATGCTCAGAAATGATCCTTGCAGAACATGATCGCCACTTTGTGGCCCAGAAGTATCTATTTAACAGTGATAGTCACCCCTATGTGGCCCAGGAGTTGACCCCAGCCATTTAACATCAGGACCTGAGCCTCCACCATCTTCCTGAGAAGCCCCTTCTGTATTTTTATATTTTTTTCTTCCCTCCTGGCACTTGTACCTCAAGACTCCTGAATAATTTTTTTTTGAGTGCGGGTTACTGGAGATTGAACTCAGGGGCACTCGACCACCGAGCCCCATCCCCAGCCCTATTTTGTATTTTATTTAGAGACAGGGTCTCACTGAGCTGCTTAGTGCTTCACCATTGCTGAGACCTGCCACTGCACCCAGCTCCTGAATAATTTTTGACACTTTTTAATGACATATTTTTATGGGGAGGTATTTGATGTTTCAATACATGTTGGCTATTGGTCAAGGCAGTTAGCATATCCATCACCTGAAACATTTCGGTTTTTTTTTTTGTTTTGTTTTTGGTAATGAGAACATTCAAAAACCTCTCTTAGGGCTCAGAGTGTACCTTCTTCTGGCTATTTGGAAATATTTAATATCTAATTTTCAATTATAGGCTGCCATGCCCTAACATGACTCATTCTCTTGATTACAGTTAGTTGGTTCATCCAACCCAACCAATTCAATTAATCTTGTCCTGGGAGAGATTTTTTTTTATGATTTCTGTTTTTATTGGTTTGTTTTTTTCACCCCCCTAGGAGGAAAGAAAAGAATGATAATTATTTTTGTGGCAATAGGAGCTAATGTAAAAACTAAGATACATCTACAGCTGTTTGTAGTACCTGTCAGTTCAGGTCTTTTGAAGAGCAGATACCAAGGTGGGATTAGACATGGAAGAGACTTCTCAGGGGAGTACAGGGGAAGGATAAAGGGGAGGGAGCCCGAGTAGGGCAGGGAGAGCCTTCCATTTGCAGGATACCTTGCAGCCAGATCCATGAGGAATCACCAAGTAGAAGTTGCCTATTTGCAGATTGGGCTAGCAATAGACCCCCCCCCGCTCTGTTAGCTGGAAACAGTTTGTATGAAGCATGGCCTCAGCCAAGCACTAGTTTGGATCCACAGGAGTGGAACCATGTCTTCTGGTTCACCTTACTCCCTCCAGCCAGGTCCCTCAAGGGTAATCTAGTTCTCCGGAAGCAGTCACTGAGACAGGATTAAATGTGCAAAGGTCTTATTAGGTGAATCACCAGTGAGAGAAAACCAGGAAGGAAGCCAAGGAAAAAGAAAATGGTAGAACCATCAGACGGCAGAGCAAGTGGAATCCCAGTTGACAGAGAATGAGAAGGCAGGATCCTAGGCTCCCATGTGGAGCCAATGAGGTTGGACAAGGCTGTTGGAAAGTCTTCAAGCCAAAATCAGTCATCCGGGGATGCTGGGTTTTCCAGGGATGGGCCTGGCTTAGTGTCTTTGACAAACTTGTCACAAGCTAGAAGCAGCACACCAGAAATGGAGTCTTCAAGCTAACATAGGCAATGAACTTCAGCAGCTGGGGGCTCAGTGGAATTCTCTGGCTGCATTTTTCATAGGCACGTTCTCTCAGCCACTCTAAGGAAATCTGAGTGGTGCAACTGGACAGCTTCCAAGCCACCCTACAGACAGAAATGTAGCCTGCTATAAGTACGACATCACTATAGTGACAAGACAGAAAGAGAATCCTGGCACTAAGCGCTTGATGACATTTCTTCCTAAAATCTAGAGTTCCCTGCCTTCCACAGAATTCAACTGTTCACATTTTCCTTGCTGAGCCAACAGTCTCCTCATTTTGCTTGCTCTGGTTTGAATTGAGTTTCTGTCAGACTCCTGATTAATACAGACCTAAAGGCAAGAAACGTGAATGGTGACATTTCGGCCTTGTAATCAGCTGCTGGGGGAAGCATATTTGGTCAGGGAATTCAGAGTAAGTCTAGGTAGTGGAATTACTCAGACAAATGAGAACTGGTGCTGGGTTCCTCATAACAGTTGACAGTTTGAACTGAATTTGATGAATAAATGGTTGCTTAATAACCAGGAATTCTTTAAGAGTAGGAACCACAGGTTGCATCTCTCATACCTCCAGTATATGTAGTTATTCCTAGAACCAAAGAATCAATAAATACTTACTGAATAAAGGAGAAGAATTTCCATCCTCAGTGAGCTCCCAGTCTAGTAGCAAATCAGACAAAGAAAACTCCAATAGGATAAATGCTGTTATAGAACTGCATACACGGTGCTAGGGAATCAAAGAGGAGGAACATTTAATTCTGCCCTCAAGGATCAAGAAGTCTCTCACAAACTGCATGTGGTGATGCTTACCTGTAATCCCAGAAGCTCAGGAGGCTGAGGCAGGAGGATCGCAAGTTCCAAGCCAACCTCAGCAACTTAGTGTGAGGCCCTAAGCAATTCACTGAGACCCTGTCTCAAAATAAAACACAGGGGCTGGGGTTGTAGCTCAGTGATACAGCGCTTGCCTCTCATGTATGAGGCACTGGGTTCAATTCTCAGCACTGCATATAAACAAATAACTAAATAAAGATCCATTAATAACTAATAAAATATTTTTTTAAATAAAATAAAATACAAAAAAGGGTTGGGGATGTGACTCAGTGGTTAAGTGCCCTGGGATTCATTCCCCAGTGAAGAAGAATGGAAGAGGAGGAGAAGGAGGAGGAAGTGGAGGAGGAGAAGTCTTTCCTAGCGAGAGTACAAAGAATAAGTTAGACTACCCCCAAAAAAAGGAGGATAAAAATATCTTGCTAAAAAAAAGAAGCATCTACAAAGATATGATGACATAAAAATATAAAGAAGTCTAAGAAACAACAAATTGGATTGAACTAGACCATAAGCTTCTATGTTTATAAACCGAGTCTTATTCTTTAGTGAATACTCATTACTTAGCAAAGGGCTTAGAGTTTAGTGAGCACTTAGTACATTTTGTGTTGGGGAGGTGTAGTATTCAAAGTAGCAAAAGCATGGCAGTGGACAAAAACCAGCTAGGTGTCTCTCAATAGACAATTGGATGGAGAAAATGTGGTCTAAATATAAAAGAGAGTTTTACTGATCCACAAAGAATAATGAAATTATGTCATTAGTTGTTGATGAACCTTTATTGGTTGATTGATTGATTGATTGATTGATATGTGGTGCTAAGAATTGAGCCCAGTGCCTCACACAAGCTAGGCAAGTGCTCTACCACTGAGCCACAACCCCAGTCCTGAAATAAGTGTTTTTTTTTTTTAAAAGGAGGATCTCATTAAAAGGAGGATGAACAATGGAGAAGAGGAAGGGAATTTAGGTGGAAGAAGGGGGATGGGAATGGGGAGGAATTACAGGAGGAAACTGAACAAACTATATCATGTGCATGTATGAATATGCCCATTAATTGCACTTTTATGTATAACTCTGATGTACCAACTGAAAAAAATTAATAGAAGGAAGACAATAGCACAGATAAGGGGATTAGGGGAGGTAGGGGGTAAATGGAGAGTGCTGGGGATCAAAGTGGAGCCAATTATGTTCTATGAATTTATAAGTATATCAAAAGGAACCCCACAATTATGTATAATTATAATGAACTCATGAGATAAGGCTAAACAAATTGGAACCAGATGGTGATAAATAACAGTAAAGTAATTAAACCTTAAAGTATAAAATAAGAATAAATAATATCCACAGGAGCAAACATTAATTAGGCACCTGATGTATGCCTGGCTCTATCCTGAAAAGTTCATGGCCATTATCTGATTTCCTCTTTCAACAATTTATGAAATACATACTACTACAATACTTACATACATATATATTTTTTTCTTTTTTTTAGTTGTAGGTGAACATAATACTTTTATTTTATTTTATTTTTTATGTGGTGCTGAGGATTGAACCCAGCACCTCACACATGCCAGGTAAGTGCTCTACCGCTGAGCCACAGCACCAGCCCTAATCCCTTTTTTTTTTTTTTTAACAACTGAAAAATACTGATGCTCAGGACATGGGGAGGCCTCACCAAAGTCAAACAAGAATGCTAAAACAGAGCTGGGATTCAAATCCAGGTTCAGTTATTGCCAGAAGCAAGAGCATCAGAGCATGATATCACCTCCCCTGCTAAAGAGGATTCACTTCTTTAAGATCAATCTGATACCCCCAAGCGTCCCTTACCCCTTTTGTCCACCTCTCTGGGATAGAGACTCAGAAGTTGGCTGAGGTATGACCTGAATGACATGACAGCGTTGGATGGAAGGGACCAAATCCATCAAGGAAGAGACGGGAGTTGGGGGAGAAGCCAGGACATGGTCATAAATGCGACTCTCACACCCAACACTTAAGGATTTGTCCTATACTGGGCCCTGTGATCAATCCTTCCATAGGATCCTCTTGTCCCATCCCCCTGTGTACAATCCCACCCAAATCATGAGAATTTGAAGCTCAAAGAAGTATAGGATCATTTTCAAGGTCATTTAGCTACTTGGTAGCAAATCAAGCATTCTAACTATTTCTGGTTCTCACATCAGAAGAATGCTTTTCTCTGTCTTATATTAATTGCTTTCTTTTTATTCTTATTTTAATCATTTTATTTTTCTTTTTCATATATAGACACATAAAAACCAGGGGCTAGCTATCTCTGAGGTTGGAGGGGTTATGTTAAACACTTGTTAGTGCTCAGGGCTCTGCCAGTTTCTCAGATTTTTCTCTCTGATCAGCTCTGTCGAGAGACCTGTTGCTGTTCCCAAGCTGAGCCACAGTCTATAGTAAACTGCTTTGGGAAGGGTTTCCCCCTGGAAGATTCATTGGAGGAAATTTCCAAATGTAAGCATCCCTTACTAGTTTTACAAGAGAGAAGCCATTACCACCTTCCCAGTCTGTATCAGGGGTGAAGATGCACCCATTTTTCTCCAAACTGAAGTTCTGTTTAAAAATGTGTTCTTTTTTACTTTTCTTTTCTTATGTTGGGGATGGAACCCAGGCCTCCTACATGCTAGGCAAGACTCTACCACGGAGTTACACACCCAGCCCTTAACTATGTTCCTTAAAGTTATGCTCTGATAAACTTGGATCTCTGTTTAAAAGCTCTCTAGCTGGGGGAAAAAAAATGGTAACAAATTCTAAACTAGCTGTCAGAAAATGTGGTAATAGGAGAAAAAAAATGAGTTTGAGGCATCAGTGAGATCGCACCATTATGTAAACTGTTTGTTTCTCCTTCTGTTTCATCCAGAGGTAAGAAAGGACCTGTTGAGGAGAAAGAGCCTGCCCCAGACCTCCCTTGGCAGAACAAGAGGACGAGGAAGGACCACAGAGGCTCCTCAGACTAACTGAAGAGGGAGAGGAAGCAGCGAAGCCACTGGGAGTCTGAAAAGACTTTTAATGTCAACCTTGTTCGAAGCATGTCCGGCACAGGTGAGCTCTGGGAGGATTCAACGTGACGAGAGAGATTCGGTGTTTGAAAAACCTCATCTGCCCATCAGCTAAGTCAATTCTCAGTCTGGCCCTTCCTGGGTAGGGGATGGGGTGACCTTATTCAAGGTCGCAGAGCAGGGACCTGAGAGAGACTCAGAGCTAACTCTTCAAGTTGTTTGTAGTTATACTCCAAATCTATATTCTACCTGTAGATGATCTTAAGGTGGGAAATTAGGTCTGCTTAATATTCTCTTTTTCTTTATTCAAAACAAAGGTTTAGCTCACTGGTAGAGAGCTTGCCTAGCATGCACGAGGCCATAGGTGCCATCCCCAGCACTGAAACAACAACAACAAAAATGGATCATTGACCTTAAAAAGTCCGCCTTTAGTCTAAGTCACTTCTCCAGCAAAATGTTGAAAGAGCTGATTATGATTCAGGCCCTCAGATCCCCCATTTTTAAATATCTTTCCTTTCTCCTCTTCCTCCTGCCCCAAGACTCATCTCAGTCTACCCTTATCCTCTCTCCTTGTTCCTTGAATTCAAGGAAGATCTACTCGCAGGGACAGATGCACATATACATATCAGAATTCTCAGGCAACGGCATTTAACAAGGAGATAAGAATGGCCTAAGCCAGAGGAATTGATATTTAACGGTAGAGCTTCAGAGGCCATCAAAGAGGGAAATAGGAAAAGCAGAGTCTTCCCAAGGCCCCCAAAGTCATCCCAACCAACAACCATATGCATTAGGAATCAGATCAATGTCGCCAAATTTTATAGGTTTGGCCAGTTTCAATAAGAGGCTGTGAGCCACATCAGAAACCACACTGGACCGGGAATCTTCTGAACTTTGTTTTCCTCATATGCAAACACTGGAGGTACATCTCATAACCCCCTGCTTAACATTGTGATATTTCAGAAGGTAGCTCTGTAAGGGTCGTGGCTGGGATGCAGTCTCTGTCGCTGATACTGGGGAGACTTGGCAAGTCCCTGAATCTCACTAAGCACTAGCTTTCCCATCTGTATGCTGGGAATTAAAAGCATCTACCTCAGGATGGGGTTGTGGCTCAGTGGTAGAGCACTTGCCTAGCACGTGCAAGGCCCTGGGTTTGATCCTCAGCACCACATAAAAATAAATAAAATAAAGGTATTGTGTCCAACTACAACTAAAAAAAATAAATATTTTTTTAGAAGTACCTACCTCAGAGGATTATGAGAAATTCAACAAGTTACTGGTACATGACAGGGTTCCATGAGTAGTTATTTTCATTGCCTCCTGTTACAGAGTGACCTGCTCTTTCCCAAGCAGCAGCCTGTCACCTGTAAGGTGACTATTCTTTAAAAAAAATTGGGCTGAGCATAGTGATGCACACCTGTAATCCTAGGAACTCCGGAACTGAGGCAGGAGGATTGCAAGTATGAGGCCAGCCTCAGCAATTTAGGAAGTCCATAAGCAATTCAGCAAGATCCTATCTCAAAATTTTCTAAATAAATTAAAAGGGCTGGGGACATTGCTCAGTGGGGAAGTGCCACTGGGTTCAATCCCCAGTACCAAAATATAAAATTTTTTTTAAAAAATTGAGGATGAACATTCCATTAGTTTTACCAGTTTCTCTAACCAATTTCAGAAAGACCTTTATGTCCAAAACAATAAGAAGTCTGTTGAGAACGAAGAAAATGAATTTCTTTCTTAAACAAATGGAGCTTTAATATTCTAACTTTTCACCCCTGCCTTTAGGAGTCACTGAAATTAATTGGGTTTGGTATTGAAAGAAGCAAATTATTCTCCTTATGTTTTCATAATCAGGTCCCTGGAAAGAATTTTTAAAGAGAAATGAGTATGTTGCACCTGGTCAATATTATAAAACAATTAGTTCTCCAATTAACAAGAGGATAACAAAAATATCACATTTTATTAAGTCTTCTTGGAAATAAAGTTGGATCCTATCAGCTTAATAGTTGGTGACAGTTTCAGTCCTCCTAACTGTTCAGCATAGAATGTACACAAGAAATTATATAAAAATTGAATATTTTGTTCATCAAAAGTTAAAATGTGGGGCTGGGGTTGTGGTTCAGAAGAAGCACACTTGCCTAGCATGTGTGAGGTCCTGGGTTCGATCCTCAGCACCACATACAAATAAAATAAAGGTATTGTGTCCACCTACAACTAAAAACTAAATGTTTTTTTCAAAAGTTAAAATGTGGGACTGGGGGGGCTGGGGATGTGGCTCAAGCGGTAGCGCGCTCGCCTGGCATGCGTGCGGCCCGGGTTCGATCCTCAGCACCACATACAAACAAAGATGTTGTGTCCGCCAAAAACTAAAAAATAAATATTAAAAAAATTCTCTCTCTCTCTCTCTCTCTCTCTCTCTCTCTCTCTCTCTCTCTCTCTCTCTCTCCCCTCTCTCACTCTCTCTTAAAAAAAAATGTGGGACTGGGGTTGTAGCTCAGTGGTAGGGCACATGTTTAGCATGGGTGAGGCACTGGGTTTGATCCTCAGCACCATATAAAAATAAATAAAGTCATTGTGCCCATCTATAACTAAAAAAAAAATTAAAAAGTTAAAATCTTTGTCAGAGTTTAAAATATCCCTTTACTTACTTAAACTCCTACAATGCCATTGATTTCTTATTTTCTTCCTTTAATGCATAAATAGGTGCATTATAAAATATAGGTCAGAAAAAGGAAAAGAAAATCCACCAAACTGTGCAACTAGTTACCAAACCAGACATGAGGAAGACATCCTTGATTTCTCCACACATGACAGCATTCAGCTAGTCTTGTCAACTGCACCTCCTTAATAGCTCTGGAATCTCCATTCCATTATAACCTAGGTCAAGTCCTTCTCCTGTCTGACCTAGATCCATGGACCAGTAGCCTTGGCACCAACTGAGAACTTGTTAGGACTGCAAAATCACAGGCCCTCCCCAGACCTACTGAATCAGAAATTGCATTTTTAACAAGATCCCTGGGTGACTCCGATGTCCCTTAAAGTTTGAAATGTGCTGCACCAGATTCTGTAATATCTACCAAGCTCCTGGATGATACCCATGTAGCTCTTCCATGGATACATTTTGAATGTCTCCTCACATATTTCCATGTTTCCCACCTAGCCTTCTTCCAGTCCAACCTATATTTTGCCAACTGACACTATTTCATACTGTCATATGAAAGGATCACTTCTCTGATCAGAACCTTCAACAGTCCTTGGAGTGCCCATTTGTGTTTCTGGTATTAGTAATAATAGTCGGAGGAGTTGTTGTTTGTATTAGTGAAGGTAGCAGGATCTGCCAAAACACATCAACTCTCAAATCTCAACAGTTTAATACAAGATATTATTTCTTGTGTACATTTTGTCCACCATGTGTATTCTTTTTTTTTAATATTTATTTTTTACTTGTACTTGAACACAATATTTTATTTATTTATGTTTATGTGGTGCTGAGGATCGAACCCAGGGCCTCTCACGTGCGAGGCGAGCGTTCTACCTCTGAGCCACAACCCCAGCCCCTGTCCACAAGGTGTATTCTTGATTTAAGTAGTGGCTCAAGACCCAAGCTCTTTCTACCCTGAGGCTCAGTTGTATTCAGCGTGGCTTCTATGATGCTGGCCATTGTGGGTGGAAGAGATAAGAATAGAACAGTCTTTAACTGTGATCTCAATTAAGTTTCATTGAATTTCAATTGTTTAAGTCACCCAATTTTTAGGGCAACCTAATCCAGCGAACTCAGATTTCCACTTGTGATGGTTAATTTTATATATCAGAGGGCCCAGATATTTAATGACTTCTGGAATCTATAAGGGCATTTCTGGATGAGAGTAGCATTTGAAATGAGTAAAGCAGATTGCTTTTCCCCATGTAGGTGGGACCATGAAGGTCTGAAAAGAATAAAAATTTGGGTAAGAAAGAATTTTTTTTCTCTCTTCTGTCTGAAGTGTCTCCAATCTGGAACATTGGCCTCCCACCTTTGAACTTGGACTGGAACTTGCACCAGTGACTTTCCTGATTTTCAGGTCTTTCAATTCAGGCTAGAACTATATCATTAGTTCTCCTGGATCTCCAGCTTTCTCCCTGTAGATCTCGGATTTCTAGCAGTTAGAACTGTGAGCAATAAATCTTTGTTGTTTAAGCCACTCAGTTATGGTACTTTTTTTAGGGCATCTGAAGCTAACTAAAACGCATACCCCAGTTCAGACCACCTTTGAAGGTTTATCTTCTCCAGTTTTACTTAAATGTGTGCACAGTGAGAGGGACAAAGGAGGTAAGAGATTTCACAACTGCATCTCTTGGGACAGAGATGCATTTCCATCATGATGAGCAGTAGAGGCCTCACCCAGCCCCCAAAAGAAGCAAGTTTGTGATCTGAAGCCCAAGTGGGCCATCTGGTCTAACCAATGGAAAGCTGGGAAGGAAACAATGACAGGGACAAGATATAGGATTTCTTGCCCTTTTCTCCATACATTCATTTTGCCATTGTACCCTGCCTTTCCAATATCCTTATAACAGCCTCCTGATTGGTCTAGGTGCCAACCGTCTCTTCCGCTCCCATTTATCCTTCACCATGCCATTGTAGAAATCGTTATCTGAGCTTGTCCCTTCATTTCTTGGTGGGTTAAGAGCATGGAATTTGGAACCATGATGCCTAATTTCACATCACTTTTCTGTTATGAATAGGTGTATTATCGAGTTACCAAGTTTCCTCATCTATAAAACAGGGGCATAGTAGATAGATTGGTGACTCCCTCCCCCCCACCCCGCCGTCCTAATTCCCAGAAACTGCTGGGAAGGATAATTGCATTTAAAAAAGAGGTCTATGCAAGTAATTAAGTCAAGGATCTTAGAATAAAATCATCCTGGATTATCCAGTGGATTGTAAAATTAATAGCAGGTATCAAAAAAATTGACCATAAAAATAAAGAGTTAGTTTTATTTTAGGTTCTCAATGCTATTCCATTGGTCTATATGTCTGTCCTTATGTATCTTTATATATATATATATATATATATATATATATATATATATATATAATTTTAGTGCTTAGGATAGGACCTTACACAAGCTAGGCAGGTGCTCTGCCACTGAGCTATGCCCCCCGCACCACCACCCCCAATTTTTAAAAAAAAATTTTCTTTTGAGACAGGGTCTCACTTAGTTGCCTAGACTAGCCTTAAACTTGACATCCTCCTGTCTTAGCCTCCCAAGTACTTAGAATTCACCACCATGCCTGGCTGTGAGTCATTTTTTAAATGGGATATAATTTACAAACCATAAAATTCGTCCTCCTCAAGTATGCAATTTGGTGACTTGTAGCATATTCACAAAATGATGTGATATGCAACCTTTACCACTTAAGTCCAGAACATTTTTATTATCTATAAATCCTTTTTGTGGCCACTGCTTTCCTCTTCTTCAGACTATACTTTTGTTTTTCTCTCATTCTGGGGGTTGAACCCAGGGCCTCAAGCATACTAAGTTCTACAAAGTGAGATACAACCCCAGCTAGGTGACAGATGGGCTTTGGTTCCTTCTGTTGCTCTGCCCCTAAGGGAAGTGACTATAAATAAGCTGGCTGGGTCTGAGATCTTCCTAGTTTTAAAACTAAGGGAACCTCTTTAGTCCTGGTCACATTTTAGTAAAATAGATGAAGATGGACCTTCAACTGAATAAACACAATTATTCCCTGTGGTATACATTATCAGTGCCCTGTCCTGTGTCTTACCACTTGGATTTGTGTACCAGCTATCTCCACACTGCCTATAGCTCATCTCTTTGTCTAAGGTTTCACCAAAATCATGGAAGCCTACAGCACTCAGAACAGTAGGCTGGATTAACCCAGCTCTGTGGGAGCAGCATTGATATTGATGGCCACTCTTGGGTGGGATAATTCTAAGGCAAGAGTTTTACCCTGGATTCTGTCATTTCCCCCAAAGGGATATGTTTCATTCACCCACGGTGGCAGCTGGCTTCATTGTGTGCCCTTACTTTCTTGCCTTCCCTTGCTTGATCACTTTTCCACTCTTAGATCTTTATCTCGGGGTCTTTTTCTGGACAAGTCCAAACTCCAACATCCCCCACTCCCAGACCTTTAAAAGAGACACCGAGCACTTTCTCAAACCTGTGTGGAGTGTTTTTGCAAATGGAACTTCCAATCCTTTCTTTCGATCAAATTGCTGCTCATCAAGACCCCATATAGACATTCGAGAACTATCACCCTTTGGCTGGACAGATCTTGACATCTTCCCACCCCACAACACACACAGTTCCTTACCCAAAGCCAAAACCACCTTCAATCTTCAGGTTCCCTCTCGGGCTCAGGAAGGCCAAATTCAAAGCAGGAAACTTTCTATTCATGGCTGGCTGCGCTCCATCTGATGGTACAGAATCACATCAGAACTTCTTATTTCTGTTTATTATCAGTGTCAGGTCCTCTTGGCAGGCAGGATCATGCCCCTGCCTGTCAGTAGTGAGAATTGTCTGAGCCCTCTGAGAAAAATGGATCACAAATGCACTGCAGTATAAATGCAGAGAGAAGCAGAATTATGAATGCAGACAGCCGGAGCAAAGTGACATTGGAGAAAGGAGATCTGACCAGAGTCACATCCAGAGGACCCTCCACTACCCTGAAATCTGTTCTTGACTTCTGCATGAAATCCCACCATAAGACAATTAAACTAGAGTATGTATGCTGAAGGTGTCTTTGCAGCTATATCTCCATCTCACATGCTCTTCTTCGTGTTTTTTTTTTTTAGTTGTCTATGGACATTTATTTTATTTATATGTGGTGCTGAGAATTGAACCCAGTGCCTCACACATGCTAGGCAAGCACTCTGCCACTCAGCTGCAATCCCAGCCCTAACATGTTTTTCTTATAATGGAATATCTACACCCCTCCACTGAGAGGTGGGGTCTGTACTACCTTCTCTCAAAACTGGCTCTGCTTCAATGCATGAGATGAAGCAGAAGTGACATTGCATGAACTCTCAGACCAGGTCATAAAGGCAATAATGAGTTCTTCCTGGATCTCTAGAGGGATGCTTGCCCTAGGAACCCAGTCACCTTGCGAAGAGAAAGCTCAGGCCATAAGGGACTGCAACCTGCTAGTTGTAGCCAGCTTCACCACATGAGTAAGTGAGGCTTCTGGTGATTCCGCCCCTAGACTTCAAATCCTGCAACTGAAGATGGCAAGAGAAGAATAAAGAAGAATCAGGACTTCTCCACTCTGCCCTGTGTGAGTTGGACTCTCAAAAACTGAGAGATAATAAATGAGCATTGGTTTCAAGACCCCATTTTTGGCTGATTTCTTATACAGCCAGAGATGACTAAAACAGACGTAAATTCTTTGGTTGTACTAGAGGGTGGCCTGTCTAGGTAAAAGCAGACCCAGATGGGGACACGTATGAGGTTGGGTAGTCATTACAGTCTAGTGTGAATCACTCCTACTTGGTACCATTCTTTTATCCCTACACACATACACACACACACACACACACACACACATACACACACTCACACACTCACACACACACACACACACAAAGATATGGTTTAAAGTCTTAGGAAGCTGGGTACCTGTCATCCCAGCGACTTGGGAGGCTGAGGCACCAGGATCAAAAGTTCAGGGTCAGCCTCAGCAACTCAGCGAGGCTCTAAACAACTGAATTCAGTTAAAAAAAATCTCCTTGTCTTCTTAAATTGCCAAGGATCTCACTAAGTTGCTGAGGCTGGCCTCCAACTGTGATCCTCCTGCCTCAACCTCCCTAGCAGCTGCTATTACAGGCATGTACCACCACACCTTTCAATCCTTCTTCTTATACCAAGGACAAAGTGTCAAATTGTTGTTCCTAAGCCTTTAACACTTCTCTCACTATTGCTGATCTGCAAATCTCCCTCTTTAATAATGAAAAGCCTGAGGCCTGGAACTCAGAGAGTTCCCAGGCAAGTGTCTAGCTACCATTTAATCACATTTTTGCTTTTGTTAGAGTGATTTTCACAGTTCCTCTCCTTTTATGGTAGATGATTCTGGTTTTCCATTTAACATAGCGATTTAAAAAATATTCTTTTAAAGCTGTAAATTGTGTTTATGGTTTTTTTTTAAAAGCAAATCTGTTTCAAAATATTAAATATATTATGGTGTAGATGGTTCTTGGATTTGGAAAAGAACATGAGAGTGCTCTAGTCAAGTGACAGACATTTGGAAGTATGATATTAGGCTGCCAAGGGCAGGGGCCCAGGTAACAGCTTCATGGAACTAGGTGGACCACCTGACAACTGAACCATGTTCCTGGTCCTGAACTCTGTTCCTACAGTTCCCTGTTCTGCTTCTAGGACCCCAATTCTTGTGTTGCTCTCCTGTCCTTTCAGATTCTTCCAGAAGGTAAATCAACTCACACTTTGGATTATTTGGTACAAATATTTATAACCCAGCAATTCAATTTTTAGGAATTTAATAAAATTACCATGAATGTGCCCAGGGTGCGTGGCTGAGAAGATTTGGGGCCACATTATTTAGGACAAGGAGAAACTAGGATCTTCCTAAAGAGCCAACCATAAGGAACCAGTATAGCAAATGAAAGTACTGTAGACCTCCCCCAAACAGGCTGGCCAAATGACAATAAAATACCAAACACTCTGTACCAAATACTTCTCTGGGAAATTTACACGTTAACTCATTTAATCCTCACAGTGCTTCTACGAGGCAAATGTTATTATTGGCCCCATTTTACAGATGACAAAACTAGAGCAGAGAAAGGTTAATTATCTGGTCCAAGGTCACACAGCTGGTACCTAGCAGAGCTGCATGCCTGTAATCCCAGCAGCTCTGGAGGCTGAGGCAGGAGGATCACAAGTTCAAAGCCAGCCTCAGCAACTTAGCAAGGCCCTAAGCAACTTAGTAAGACCCTGTCTCAAAATTAAAAAAAAATTAAAAATAAAAAAAGGGCTAGGGATATTGCTCAGTGGTTGAGCACCCTGATGCCAAAATAATAATAATAATAATAATAATAATAATAATAATAATAAGGCATGCTCTCTCAGTTACTATGCTGGAGTCTCCTCCCCTTAAGACCAATATTGGAGGTGAAAATGATTGACATGGAAAAGCATTCCCAAATATATTAGTAAGTGAAAAAGGCAGGCAGGTACCAAAAGAAAAAAAAAATCCAGAAAAACATATACCATATGTCAAAAGAAGATATTTCTGGTTGGTGGGAGTATTTTTTGCTATTTTGTTTGTTTCTCTGTGTTTTCCAGGTTTTCGGTACTGAATGCTTGTTACCTTTAATTATAGAAATGAAATTTCTGCAAAGATGGCTTTTCTACTCAGCTTTCCTATTCCTAGCTGCTCCTTAAGAGAATGGACAATAATAATAAAAGTGATCATAATGATGGCCGACATTGAAGGAGTTATTGGTATTTTAATGGATTGACAAGCATGATCTCATTTAATTTTCCACAACCAGTACCTCGCTGGATAGGGCCTCCCAGGTTATGCACTGCACAACCCCAGGGGTTACAGCTGACATAGAGTCTACATTATGGACTGGACTGTGAATGGTAGCCCTTGGCAACCCAACTGCCTAGCAAAACCCAAGAGGGGTAGATAATAAGCAAATAAGCAAAACCAACATGGTTGAAACCCAGGGTCCATTCCTCTTTTTTGTAGTTGCAAAGATACCCAGGGCATATCAAAGAAGGCAAAATAAAATCTGGACATCTAGACACAGGCTTAGGAACCAACAGGTGCATGGTGACAACATGAAAATCGAATGCCAAGAGTTAGGACTCCCCCAGCACCTCTACACCCCGGCTGTAGACCCTGCTCTGTCCCCACCTAGCTACACGAGATCTTCAGAAAGTTCCTTCCCCCCCCACTCCTTCCTCTGGGCTCAGCTTCACCATCTGCAAAATGAGGGAATTAGACAAGATGATCTTTAAGATCTCGCAGCTCTGAGAGTCTACAATTACAGATGGCATCCCAATATGGGCCCAGAATCGTGCCCTCCCACGCAGCATGGACCATCTCCCTCCTGCTTGCTGCAGGCAGCATCTCTCAGGCTGACCTAGTTTGTGCGATGGGGAGAGAAGGGCAGAACAGGGCATGCAGGGGGAGTGAAGACCCAGAGGCTCCTCTGCCTCTGCCTCTCTCACCTCCTGAGGTCTCTCCTCCCAGCTCCTCTGAATGCAAAGGCTTAAAATATCTGACAGTGTGGCCGTGTGGTTTCAAAGCATTGCTTTTTTTTTTCTTCTTTTTTTCTTTTTTCCAATCGCATTGGTGATTCACCAGGGTTTCTCTCTGACTTTCCAAACATGCTTTGTGGAAGTCATGCATGCGGGATCTTCAGGGTGTTTTATTAAATGCAAAAGCAAGGTGCAGAGCCGTGTGCAGCAGGGTGAGAAATAAAACAATGCAAACATACATTTGTGTTTGTTCATGGAGGGAGCTCTGGAAGGAAACAGGAGACCCCGGTAGCCATTTGTCTCCTGGGAGGGAAACTGGGTGGAGGTTGGGCAGAGGAGGAAAACCTTATGCCTTTTTGAGTGTGTGTACTACCTACTCAGTTGTTTAAAAAAATCAACAAAAGACATTCTTCCTCCAAGACTCCCTGCCTGACTGGGTTCACATAACAAAATACCCATAGATGGCATGGCTTAGACAACAGGAATTTATTTTCTCACAATTCTAGACCCTTGAATTTCAAGATCAAGGTATAGGCAAGGTTGGTTCCTTCTGAGAATTCTGTATCTTCACATGATAATCTATGTATGTCTGTTCAATTCTCTTCTTTTTTTTTTTTCTTCTTGGTTACTGGGGATTGAACCCAGGGGCGCTTTTTACGACTGAGCCACATCCCTAGCCCTTTTTTATATTTTTAAATTTTATCTTTAATTTTTTTTTACATAGTTGTAGATGGACAGCATGCCTTTATTTTATTTATTTATGTGGTATTGAGGATCGAAGCCAGTGCCTCACACATGCTAGGCAAGTGCTCCACCACTGAGCTACACCCCAGCCCCTATATTTTTATTTATTTTATTTTTTAAAACACTTTGAGATAGTTTTAATTACTCTAGTTGGACCCAATATCTTTATTTTATTTATTTATTTTTATGTGGCACTGAGGATCAAACCCAGGGCTTCCCATGTGCTAGACAAGTGCTCTACAGCTGAGCCGCAACCCCAGCCCTATATTTTTATTTTGAGACAGGGTCTCGCTCAGTTGCTCACAGCCTTGCTAGATTGCTGAGGCTGGCCTCAAACTTGTGATCCTTCTGCCTCAGCCTCCCAAGTTGCTGGGATGACAGATGTGTGCTGTGTTTGTGATACACTTTCATTATCTCTAGTCACAGAACCTAATGTTTATCACTCATGTTGCCTCCTAACTAAATGCTGGGCTCCAGAAAGCAGGGCCTACAGAATTCTCATCTTTATGGGCCAGAGGATAGTAATAAAGAACAGGGTCTGGCTGACTAGTTTTCCTGGAAGCAGTAGCCCAGGCTGATTTGGAAGGCCATAAGGATATAATTCGGAGGAACTTTCAGAAATACCAGAGGGGCCACCTTTAAAAGCAGGTTTTTTTTTTTTTGAATGAATAAAATATGAGAATTAATGTAATACAACCCACAAGCTGATGACGCCAAGGGATGTTTGAGCTATATATGAAACTCCTGTCTCTCCTGACACACAGATCTGCTTGGCGCAATGACAAGCATATTAGATTTGTAGTGGGCATCTGCTGTTAGATCTGTCAAGCAGGGATCCTTCATTAGGCTTCTCCAGAGACACAGAACCAAATCAATATACATGAAGAAATTTATTTCAGAACTTGGATGCTGTGCTCATGCAGGCTAAGGAGTCCCAAGATGGAGAACAAAAAAAAAAAAAAAAAAAAAAGATATCATTTAGCCTAGGTATGAAGGTATGGAGGTTGAGGCAGGAGGTACTGATGGTAGTCCAGTGATATAAGTTCTGATCTGAAAGCCTGAGATGCACTGATGTCCAAGGGCAGGAGAAAATATACATCTCAGCTCAGGCAGAGAGAGAGAGAGAACAAGCACACAAGATCATTCCCATTGTCTTCCCCTCTGCCTTTTTAGTTCTGTGCAGGCCCCAATAAATTAGATGATCCAACCCACACTGGTGAGGGTGCATCCTCTTTATTCAGTCTACTGACTCAAATACTAATATTTTTCATTTACACCTTCATAGATGTTCCCAGACTTAATATTTCATCAGCAATCTGGGCATCCCTTATCCCAGTCAAGTTGGCACCTAAAATTAATCATTGCATTCCCTTTGGATTTTTTTTCCCCCTGGGAAAAGAATCCAACTTTCCTTTTGGGGAAACCAACTCAAGCCATTCTCAATCCATTTTTTTTTTCTCTCCATGTGCTTTAAATGGGTGGACAGCATCTCCTTCTCCAGGAATCAGCCCAGGGTCCACACCCAGCCACGGTAAGTACTATGTTCTCTGGTTTACTGTGATTGGCTCAGAGATGAGCATGCCACCCCAGCTTGTCCAATCAGAACAATTTCTTGGAGTTTTACTGTCAGGAATTTGGGAATTGCTCTGAAGGAAAGCAACATTTTTGTTTTTGTTTTCCACCAGGGCTGCTAAACCGGAACTGCTAGTGGCCCTTTTACTACTGTGAGAAAAACATCAGTCTGAATTCCTGTTTCTATTGTGTGAGCACCTGGATACAGCCATGCAAGAAGTCAGACTGGCCCTGAACATCGTGGTTATGTGAGCCAATAACCATTCCTTATATCTTACATTTGTTTGAATTGGGTTTTATGTCACTTATAGTCAAATGAATAGCCCATACAGGACAAGTTCTCTATAATATTTATTTGTAAGTCCAATCCTGTCTATGTAGACCTGGAACTATTTCACTAGTAAGTGTCAATTCATGCATCAAATAACTTGCACATATATGGCCCTTTAGAGTGTACTTACGCCTTTCTTAAATTATGTGTGTGTGTGTGTGTGTGTGTGTGTGTGTGTGTAAATTGGTATTGGAGATGGGAAGGAAACAAAATGAGATTGACTGAAGATTCTACCTACCAGGAGTATCCAGATGTTGATTCTGACCCAGCCAGGACACTTCCACTGGAAGATGGTTGATTTTGTGGTCTGGGCCAGTAATGAACTGGAGCTCACCTGTATCAGCTGACAAAATGATTTGTTAAATATTTGGAAATTTTGTGGTTGGTTGTTGGTAGGTTGAAATCAGCCATGATTAGAGTATTTGTACCATGCATATTGCCACATCTACCAATCGAGGCAATTTGCCCTCTAGGAGAATTGGTTCACCAGTAAATCACAGGCCCTGACATTGATTCAACGGGTTCCCAAATGGTTAGCAAGAGTAACTGCTGAGCAATAATAACAACCACCACCATATTCCTCTTAAGACCACTTCCCCCACCCCCGGGATTAAACCTAGGAGTGCTTTCCCACTGAGCCACATCCCCAGCCTATTTTATTTTTTGAGACAGGGTCTCACTAATTTGCTTAGGGCCTCACTAAATTGCTGAGGCTAGCCTCAAACTTGTGATCCTCCTGCCTCAGCCTCTCCAGTCATTGGGATGACAGGGATGTGCCGCTACACCCCACCCTCTTCAGAGCACTTTTTTGACCCTAATCTCATCTCGTGCCTCCAGCAGTGTGGAGAAGTAGAAATTTCTTACCCATCTCCTTCAAAGCCTAGAGATGTACGGTCTATGGTCTGAGGCAGAGCTAAAAAATAATCTCAGGTCTTTGGACCCTGTGCTCATGTTGTTTTCCTGACACCCTGTGGGAGGTGATTGGAATATCAAAACGGGGTCTAAAGCAATTTGGTCACCGGGTATGGGAAAGCTGTTTCTATAAAAAAGAGCATTTTAACAATATCTTTCGGAGCAGAGGTGGCTAATTAGCAAAGTGGTCACCCAGGGATTAGCAATAATACTACACATTCAATCTGCTGAGAAAACACAGCATTGCTTCTAATAAATTATATACCTCACAATTTGCATATAATTTTTTTGGGGTTAATAAAGCCCTTTCAAGTATTTTTCTTCCACAGATCAACTCCTCAAAAGTGCCTGGAAATTTGGACTCTGTGCAGGGGGTGATTAACCTAAAGCCCACCACCAAAACTCATCTCCCTAGACTTCTAAAGTAGCCTGGGAAAAAAACTGATTATTTACTTTCGCAGTACCTTTTGATACCTACAGACGTGATCTAGTTCCGGCTATTGAGATTTAACTAAAAGTTCTACTTTGCTGATAAAAGCTACCCTCTATCCCTTCTTTATCCTGTCTAAAACAAGGATGGATGTGATAGCTGGTGCTGCAGAAGCCATTTTGTAACCATGATTCGACAAGACAAAAAGCTAAGTAGAACAGATCAGAAAGACAGCCAGAGTATGGGTATTTGATGTTATTATTAAGTCTGTCCTAGGCTTCTTCCTGATTCTATTGTTAGTGACAAAACAAAGCACTGTCATATATTAATTGCAGTAGAAACACTTCTCGTGTAACTAACAATTCAAGTTCTAGGATTCTATCTTAACAGTTTAAGTTCAAGAGGAGGTTAATGAAATAAATTGTCTGGTGGCGATATATTACATACTCTTCAGTTATTGAAAACTGTTATTATATTCCAGGAATTTTTAGCCTTGTGTTCTTTTTTAAAAAATACATTTATTTTATTTATTTATTTTTATGAGGTGCTGAGGATCGAACCAAGTGCCGCACATGTGCAAGGCAGGCACTCTACCACTGAGCCACAAACCCAGCCCAACCTTGTATTCTTAAATAATATCCTTAAAATTATATATAGACATGTTAGTATGAATATATATGTGTGTTTTTCTGGGCATATAATTTATATCAGATTTTCAAAATTTTCAAAAAAATGTTTAAAAGTCATTATAAATGAAAATTTACGGGTGTCAAAAGTTGCCCAGAATATTTGGGGGGGGAATATAAATTTGCAAAACTGTGTGTATAATATTCTTGCATGCAAGAAAAATTGTACGTATGTTGTAAATGCAGGCATACATGGTAATGAGGGAAAATTTGCAGAATACATAATTGGGTATTCAAAAAATAGTTTTATTAAAAACTTGCCAACCAGGCTTGGTGGCTGCACAAGCCTGTAATCCCAGCAGTTTGGGAGGCTGAGGCAAGAGGATCATGAGTTCAAAGCCAGCCTCAGCAAAAGTGAGGCACTAAGCCACTCAGTGAGACCCTGCCTCTAAATAAAATACAAAAAAGGCTGGGGATGGGGCTCAGTGGTCAAGTGCCCCTGGGTTCAATCCCTGGTACCAAAACAAACAAACAAACAACAACTTTTAAGGGGCTGGGGGTACTATGACTCAGTGATCGAGCATTTACTTTTTGTTGTGATGGCTCCTGGCTGCAACTCCCAGCATTCCAAAATAAAATGAAACTTTATTTCTTCAAAGTGAACTTATGTCAGTCTCATATGTTTCATTCCTGATGAGAAAACATAATCTTACCATTCAAAGTAACTCAGACACTTCCTGATATAAAGTGATCGGTTCAAGAGTCTCCCATTCCTTGCTCCTTCCCTGCTCTCTAGGGGTGGTTGGAGTCCTTGGGTAGATGTCTGTGCCATCCCGGAATCCAGAGGGACACCTGGTCCCCCACTCCCCCTCTGCTCTTCCCGGGCCTCTGCAATCCATCTCTCTGGTTGCCATGGTCACAGTCTGACCACCTCTGCTAAAGCCATAGTCCTGCCCTGGCTACCAGTTGAGGTGTCCCTGTGTTCCAGGTTAACTTTCTTGTAATTTCAGCCCATTGAGCCCGGGTCGCAAAGGTTCATGGGAAATTCTCAGATACTTTCCCTCAACTGAAAGGGTGCCCTCAGCTTCACCCAAGCAAGGGTTACTTGTCCCTGAAGATTCCCGGTTTGACCTGGAGTGACTTAAATGTACTTACACAAGAGAGAAGAGGCCCCAGGGCCTGCTGGCTTTGTATTCTTGCTACATCTACTGAGGGTTCAGAGCGTCCATTCCCAGTGCCAGGTGTGGGACAGAGCTCTGAGTCCCTTCTCAGAACCTAAACAGTATGTCACCTCCCTTCTCATCCCTCTAATTCTCTCTCTTCTTTCCAGACATATCACTCTCTTTTTAAAATATTTTTGTTAGTTGTAGATGGACACAATGCCTTTATTTATGTATTTGTTTGTTTATTTATTTATTTTTATGTGATGTGCTGAGGATCGAACCCAGTGCCTCACATGTGCCAGGCAAGCGCTCTACCACTGAGCCCCAGCCTCAGCCCTTCTATTGTATCGTTTGTGTCATCCTGAAATCTGGAGGATTTGATTTCTATCTCTTCTTTACTCTGAGGTTTCTCTTACAAACGCCGTGTGCTCTGAAGCTTCTGGGTTTGCTCTTTTATGCGCAAAAGTCAATCTATTGAAAAATCTAGCTCCAACCTTGTGAATTAAAAAGTACATTCCAAATTTTGTCCCTGCTGTAAATTTCCCAATCCCCTTAGAAGTGGCTAAGAATGTGTTTTTTCTGTTTGTGTAGAATATTTCTCATCCTTAGTAGGTAATACCTGCAAAAGGCCTGAATGAGGACTTTAAAACACGAGATACGAGATAACAAGTGTTAGAAGCAAGAAGCCTCTTAATAATTCAAAATATTTGAATGCTTGGGGTGCATTAGAAAAGACCCGAGAAGATCCACGCAGAGGTATTGGCAGCCGTGATAGCTGGATGATGAGAATGTATTAATGTAATAGCTACAGTGGAAGTTACAGAGAACCCAACCAGCAGCCGCTTAAAAAAACAAGAGTTTCTTTTCCTCATAAAATAACATGTCTGGAGGTAGGCGGCTGCTGACTTGGTTGTTGGTATCCACTTAGAAGCAGGGCACGGTCAAGGCCAGCATCTACAGCAGTCCCCTTGGCCTGTCTCTGTGGTCTGAAGACGGTTGCACCTCCCACATTCAAGGGAGAGAGGAAGGCACGAACCCCATCTGTTTATCTGAGCTGGAAAAGCAAAAGTCTTAACATTTTCATCTCATTGGATAGAACTGGGTCACATGGCCACTCCAGCTGCAAAGGAGGCTGGGAAAATCAGAGGGCAGGTAGTCATGGGGTTAGCTGGCTACTGGTGCCTACCTAACTCTAAGAAGATTTACTTTTTAGAAAAAAATTCTTGTTTCTCAGTAGCTTCTAATTTTCCCAATGTTGTCCAGTGTTGTGCCCATATGTGCTATGTTTAATTAAATACAAATACACAAAACTTAGAAATTAAATGCAGTGTCTCATTTGAACCACCCAACCCTCGGCCCTATATAATTTTACTCTTATATTTTAAACAAAGGTAGGGCCAGGCAGGGTGACGTGTGCCTGTAATCCTAGTGGCTCCGGAGGCTGAGGCAGGAGGATCTCGAGTTCAAAGCCAATGTCGGCAACTTAGTGAGGCCCTAAGCAACTCAGTGAGACCCTGTCTCTAAATAAAAAATAAAAAGGGCTGGGGATGTGGCTCAGTAGTTAAGCACCCCTGAGATCAATCCCTGGTACCAAAAAAAAAAAAAAAGAGAGAGAGAGAGAGATAAGACTCAAAAATCAAATGACTTTTCCAAGGACAAATTATTGACAATGTTAAACAAAGTATACAGGTAGCCGGGCTCCCAATCCTTCCATTCTTTGAATACACCAACCTGCTATTCAATGTCAGAAGGTTTTCCCGGTACCATAGCACACACCTATAAACTCAGCAGCTCCAGAGGTTGAGGCCAGAGAATCACAAGTTCAAGGCCAGAGTCAGCAATTTAAGCAAAACCCTCAGCAACTCAGTAAAACCCTCTGGTCTCAAAATTAAAAAAAAAAAGAAATTAAAAATCAAAAGGACTTTGGATGTCACTTGGTGGTGAAGTGCCCCTGGGGTTCAATCCCAAGTACCAAGAATAAAAAGATGTATGCCTGGAGACTTCTAAATGAAACTTCAGTTGGGTTGATTGATAGACTAATAAAGGGCAATCAAGTATATAGCACAAAAGGCCTAATTTCCATGTGTCAAGCAGCTGTGAGACATTAGGCCTACACTGACTGTCCCTGCCTCTCTATGTCCCTCCCATCTGTTCTGCCTGGCCTGTCCCTCTTGCCACCCCCAGCAAAATGTCACTCACTGGAAAGAGCTCCAGCTTTGCCTATGGCTCCCTGGAGTCTGTTTCCTGATTCTGCTACTTACTACCCACGATGCCTTCAGCAAGTTGCATCCAGTCTGGGCCTCAAATCATTCCACTAAATAAAAAGGTTATTATTTATCTCCTAGGAATCACTGTGCAATTGACAAAACAGAAAAGAGGGAAAGTTTTTTTAAAAAAAAAAAACATAGTATTCAACACTTAGTATGCGCTCAACTAATCACAATGACAATAATTATTGGCATCAAACAGAAGCTCAGTAACTTATAGAATTTCAGTGTATAGCCTTGCACTATTGCTTGCAAACTCAGACAAGCCCTCAGCTAGAGCAGGAGGGCACAGCTCTCCTCTCTGTTCACAGAGCAGTCCCTTGTACGGTGCCCCTCTAAACTTAAAGCAAGCAGATTTATGAGCAGACTTTGAGAACTCAACTGGTTTGCCAAGTATGTTGGTCAGTTTTCCGTTACTGTGACAGTAATAACCCGAGATGATCAGTTTATAAAGAGGAAAGGTTTTATCTTATAGTTCATGGCCTATAGGCCTTGTTGCTTTTGGGCTTGTGGCAGGATCATACATCATAGTGCAAACAGGGAGGTTTTGAGCACAGATGATTGGGATCATGATTCTTGGCATTTATTAGCTGTGACTGTGGTCAGGTTACCAAAAGCCTGTGTCTCATCATTTGTTCATTTAGAAAATGGGGATAATAAATATCTTATATCTTATAGGATTGGGATGATTCTATAAATTAAACTGCATAAAGCATTTCAAATGATGAATGACACATCAAACATGTGCTATGAACACTATTATTATATTGAACACTTACTTTGTGCCCAAGGCACGGAGTCATGCAAGATTGGAACTTGGAGCTGATTCTGTATCTGCACTTCTAACCACTCACCTGCTTCTATCTCTAACTACCTTCCCAGTTGCTTTCCTTTCCCTTCACAACCTCATCCCTCCTGTAGGTTCCTGGGATATAGGCCTTGTCCCTTCTTGCCAATCTTTATCTTCTGGAAGTAGGTAGTTAAGAGCAGGTCTGGTAGCTCCACCCTCAAATAGTCTTTCTCATTTCATGGCACCCATCCTCAAAGTTGCCTCGTGTTGACAAGACTGACGCTGCACTTCCAGCCATTGCATTCACATTCCAAGTATTAGGAAAGGCCATGATTATGAAGAGTGATTTAAAAGGCTGCCAAATCACAATCAAAGCCCTTAAAAGAGCTTTCCTGGAAGCCCCAATCAAGCATTGCCATTTGGTCACTTGTAGCTTTACAGGAGACTGAGAAATAGTTTTTCGTGTGTGCCCTTTCTTATTACTAACTAAAATTCTGTTATTCATAAAAAAAAAGAAGACTGTTTACTGGGGAAGCAACTGGCTCCTGTAACTGTCCCATCTTAAGACAGAAGAATAGGACAATAGATACTAGCTAGGAATTGAGGTCTTTCTACACCACCATCCTTAGTGTTCCTGCCGAGGAGTACGCTGTCAATAGCTGGGAAGAGATCTTTGAGAAGCCACTTGGGTCGATGATAAGACACCCAGGAAGCTCAGTTCAAGATCTGTGGGTCCTTAGCTCATCTTTTTGATAGGAAGGTTCAGATTAGCTGCAGGCCTTTTGTTTTGCTGAATGGAGACGTTCGTTTGAATCCAGAGCTCTTTTGCTTGGACAACAGAGAGACCAAATACCGCCAAGAGTCTTATTTGTTTTCATTCTTAACACCCAACAACATTCAGTCTCCCTCCAAATACCCTTTTAACAAATATTTGAAGAATGATGACTTAAAAGGCTGCCAAATCATTAGTCTGCCTAGGATAATTCCCTGCGCTCACCCATATCTGGTTCCTCTTTTCCTCTTTCTGATCACGTGGAAAGAAACCACACTACCCAGCTCAGCTCTCTTGCAAGTGTTCAGGGCCATGGGACCCATGCTGGCCAGCAGGCTGTAAGTAGAGGTGAGACATTTGATTTCCAAGCCTCGGCATCCAAGAGCAGGTGGGAGTTTCCTCTGTTCCCCATCATAGTGAATGTGGAAATCTTGTGCTGAGATGTAGCTACAAAATTGAAGCAGCGTGGTCCCTGAGTGTCATGTCATAATGGGATAAGGAAGGCTGCATGGAATGTTGGATCTGGGTTCCTATGGACTTTTGCCACTCAGAGAATAACTTTTTACTAATAGTGCAAAAGGAAAACAACCCAAATGTCCATCAGCTGAAAGATGGATAAATTAAATGTGGTATATCCATGCAATGGAATATTATGCAGCAATCAAAAGGGAAGAGCTATTGATCCATGCTACAAACTGGATAAACCTTGAAAACCAGACACAAATGGCCTCATGGTATTGGTTCCATTTACATGAAATGCCCAGAAAAGACAAAGACAGAGACAGGAAGTACATTACCAGTTGCTGGGAGCTGTGTTGAGAGAGATAAGATGAAGTAACTATTAATGGGTACAGGGTTTCTATTGTGGGTGATAAAAAAAAATGTTCTAACATTAGATAGTGGTAATGCATAGCTGAATTCATTAAAATCCATTAAATTGTATGATTTAAGTTGGTGAATTTTAGGGCTGGACTTGTGGCTCAGCAGTAGAACACTTGCCCAGCACATGCGAGACCCTAGGTTCAATCCTCAGCACCACATAAAAATAAATAAAATAAAGGTATTGTGTCCAACTACAACTAAAAAATTGGTGAACTTTATGATATATAAATTTTACCTACTATTTGTTTTCGAAATGGCATAAATCTTTGCTGTGTTCAACACTAAGATGTCAGGGTTTACTACTGCAGCACAACCTAGTTTACTTTAGATAAAATACTACCCAATAGACATTAGACAAAATGTCTATTATCAGCCTTGGCTATCATAAAATATAAATAAGGCAGGATGGGAACATAGATCAAGGATCAGCTCATTGCGCCTGGTGAGTGATAGAAGAAGTAACATTGGATCTCAGCATTGAATAATGCATAGAATAGCTCCCCGCTCCCCAGAAACAGGTGGGAGGAGAGATGGATGATGAATGGATGGGTGGGTGGATGGATGGATGGTGGAGGGCTGGTTGGATAGATGGATGATGGATGGATGGATGGATGGATGGATGGATGGATGGATGGGTGGGTGGGTGGATGGTGGAGGGCTGGTTGGATAGATGGATGATGGATGGATGGATGGATGGATGGATGGGTGGGTGGGTGGATGGATGGATGGGTGGGTGGGTGGATGGATGGAGGGAGGGGTGGTTGGATGGATGGATGGATGCGAGGGTAGATGGGTGGTTTTTCCTCTGCATACATAGGTGGGGTACTTGTGTATTCTTTGAATCTTCCTCATTGAACCGTAAGCACCAGTGAATTGGGCTTGTCTTTTTATATTGGTTCTTTTTAGTTATACATAACATTAAGATTTATTTTGACATAATTATAAAAGCATGAAATTAATTTGCTCTAATTCAATCTCCACTACTTTCCCTCCTCCCTCCCCCGGTTCTCTTTCCTCTACTCTACTGATCTTTCCACTATTTACATACTTTAATTAGTGTCTTGTGGCGATATATATATACACACACACACATATATGTGTGTGTGTGCATATATATACACTAATATTTATATATATATATTAGGCTGTGGATATACATGATGTTGAGATGGTGAGTTTTTCTTTTTTGAGATAGGGTCTCGCTAAGTTGCCCAGGCTGGCTTTGAATTTTCTAAGCCACTGAGATGACAGGTGTTGTACCACCCTCCGGGGCAAGCTGGGTCTGTCTTGCTTGCTTCTGTGTCTCCCAGCATTGTGTCTGGTCAAAGGGGAATGCTCAGTAAGACTTTGGTGAATAAACTGAGTGGGTGGGTGAATTGGCAGATGAATCTGGAATTTTCACAGCTGACTTAAAGGTGAAAATTCTTCTGGAGAGAAAAAAAAAAGCATGAACTCAACTTGTGTGGTAGTCAGGAGTGGGAAGGACACAAGCTCTAGGGTCAGTCTGGCTCCGTCACATCCCAGCCATGTGACCCAGAGCACATCTCTTTCCTTCTCTGAAATTCAATTTCTTTCTCTGGAAAATGGAGAGAATATTTGTCTCGTTCAGTCAGAGTGTACACAAAGCAGCTAAGCATCATTTCACACCATGGTAAACTGTCTATATATTTATAAAAATTTATATATTTTATTTCATTTTTTTTTTAGAAAGAGAATTTTTTTTTAATATTTATTTTTTAGTTTTCGGCAGACAAAACATCTTTGTATGTGGTGCTGAGGATCGAACCCGGGCCACACGCATGCCAGGCGAGCGCGCTACCGCTTGAGCCACATCCCCAGCCCAATTTATATATTTTATAATAACCCAAACAAGAGCTCTATGTCCTCGTTTAACTCTGATAATAATCCTTTAAGCTTTATAACACGTTGTTTCTCAAATGCATCTGATTCGAAATACAAACACACCTTCCCAAACCTTCTCCCTGGACATTCTGGTTTGTTAGGACTAGGGTGAGTCCTAATGAATCCCTAATTTCATCAGACATTCCACGAGACCCTTACAATGAGCAGGTTAGTGTGAGCTTGTCTTATGAGCAGGTAAAATGTGGACATTATACTTTCCCACCTCACTGATAAGGAGGTGCTTCTCCCAAGCATGTGAAGATGTGGAAGAATCTCCTGGGGACTATGATTCAGTAGGTAAGAGATGGGCCTGGAGGACCAGAATTTCCATTTTTTTTAAATTTTGTTATTATTATTAGCATCATTAATCAGGGTGCTGGGGATGGAACCCAGGGCCTTGCACATGCTAGGCAAGCGCTCTATCACTGAGCTACACCCTTACCCTGAGGACTAGGATCTCCAACAAGCTCCCAGGTGATGTCAGTGTCTGAAGTCTGAGGTCCACACTGAACGGCAAGGATCCAGCCTGGAGAGTGAGCTCCCTGTCCTCAGAGAGCCACACAAGCCAATGTCATGATGCTTCCCCAAGAGATTCCCGTGTAAATGGTAGGGCGTGGGGGCTGGGCACTGGGCTTTAAAAACAACAACAACAACAACAACAAAACTCTCCATTTGGGTCTATTTTACAGTCAACCCTCCACAACCCACAAGTTCTACATCTGCACATCAACCACCAGTGGATAGAAAACAATGTGTCTAAACTAAACATATACTGGCTTTTTTCTTGTCATTGTTCCTCAGCAATACAGTATAACTACTATTTATATGGCATTTCCATTGTACTGAGTATTGTAAGTCATCTAGAGATGATTTAAAGTCTTTAGGAGGATGTGCCTCCATTCTGCACAGACACTAGGGATCAGAACATCTGGATTTTAATATCCCTAAGAGATCCCGGAGCCCGTCTCCTGGGTTCGATCCTAAGCACCACATAAAGATAAAAGGCATTGTATTGTGTCCATCTACACCTAAAAAATAAATATTAAAAAAAAATCTGCAGACCAGGGTGAGTATAGCAGCAGTTTTATTATAAACCAGAGCTGTGCAAGAGCTGACCCTAACAGCAGCTCTCCGCCCAGTGTTAGGGTCCAGGGGGTTTATATAGCCCTTGGCTCACTGCTATTGGTCCAAACGTATGCTAATTAGGGCAGAAATTACTAACGCTATTGGTCAATTCTTGAGCCCCGGGTTTGGCTATTGGTCAATTCTTGAGCCCCGGGTTTCTTGCAGGTTGGCTCCGCTTCCAGTTTCTCCTTGCAGGTCAGGTAAGCGGGAGGTTGAGGTCTGCTTAGAGCTGCAGCACTGCGGGCAGTGGGTGCCATCCTGTGGCCAGGGCTGGCCGCGGAAGGGTGACAGGGTGGCCTTGGCTACCTTGGGGGGGGCTCCACACCACTCTAACCCTGCTGGCCGCCAGCCTCTGACCCATCAGACACTCCGCGCTCCAATTCTCCGTTGCTGGGCTTGGTGGCCCGGGAGCCTTGTCCTTTTCAGAGGATTTTGTTCATGGTGGCCGACTCCATTGCCCTGGGCCTGAGGTGACGCAGAACATCATGGCAGAAGGGCGTGGAGGAAGAAAGCTGCTTAGCTCATGGCAACCCAAAGAAGAGAAGGAAAGAGAGGAGGGGACCAGGGAATAGCTGAACCCTTGCAGGACATGCCTCCAGTGACCTACTACAAGGTCCCACTTCCCAGTAGTCGATTCGGCTATCAATGGATTAACATATACAATGGATGAATCCGCTGATGAAGGTAGAACTCTCATGAACAATCATCGCCTAAAAGCCCCGTCTCTGAACCTTGGTGCATTGGGGACCATGTTTTCAACACATGAGCTTGTGGGGGGGACATTCTAGATCCAAGCCATAACATGAACCTAGGCCTATATGGAACCATCGCCAAGCATCATGTGAAAGAGTTCAGAAAATGGTCACCATTTATTATTCTTAGAAATATGATCATTACTAACAGACGAAAGGGAGACTCTGCAAATAGGGTCATTATGGGCGGGGAGTTGGGGGAGATCCCAGCTATCAGTGCCCCAGAGAACCTAAGGCTGGGGTCAGAAGCTAGAATTTGCAAGCACACGGTGGGGACAGGCCACCTGCACAAGCAGAGTGTCGTGCAGCAGACTGATTTCTGCTCTTACTCCCAGCTGTGGGCAGAGAAAAGTAGACAAGCGTGGGTTGGGCCACTTCCCTCGCCCGCTGGCATCTCTCCAAATGGTATGAGCAGCCGCTGAGACCTGTGCTCACCTCACACCCACGCTCGCAGCCTTTTAAAGCATGGAGACAAAAGACAGGCTGTCCCGATCCCCGAAATCAGAGACGCACAATTGGACAACCTTGAGAAAACTGTAGCAGCCCCTAACTCAATTTCTTACCAATTATCCCAGGGAGATGTCTCCAAGGGAAGCAGGTCTGTGGCCTGATTAACAAGAACACCAGACCTCCGGAGGCAGACAGACATCCCAACCACAAAACTCATTTGGAAGATTCCAGTTACACGGCAAAGAGGCCTGGCTGTAATTTTCAGAAATCATGAGAGGCACCACATGACACAAATAATAAAAATAAAAGCTATCAGGGCTGGGAGTGTGGTGGAGCATGTGCCTAGTGGGCATGAGGACCAGTTGAAACCCCTAAGGTTTCCTTAATTCTGCAGCAAAGTCAATCAATCAGGCATGGGGAGGGCTCATTTTCTGGGGATGGAAATGGCCCCCCAAGTTACAGGAGGAGTCTATGAGTTTTATAGTTTACAATGAGGGTCAGTTGATCATTGGAGAGTCCAGACGTGCTGTTCAGACAGCCGGGGATCTAGATGTGCAGGTTAGAATTTTAATTCAGGAAGGCATTGGTAAAAAGTTTGAAACTCCTTGTCACTGGGAAAAGCTCACAGCTCGGTGTTCACTGCCTGTCTTCTTTCCTTCCTCTGGGATCCATTGTTATCTAGAGCTTTACTATTTGCTTTTCTCCTGCCAGGACTCATCTGCAATGGGAAAGGGTGAAAGTCCAGGGCCCAGCCTTTCAGTATGGGGGCCCATTGGGTTTGGGAAGGGGTGAATGTTTGCTTTTGGTGGAAATGTTGGGGATGAACCCAGGAAGCGATGAAGGTTTGCTTTTTCCCAGGGTCCACTGTAACTGGGAAAGGATGTACTGGGAGAGGTTTAACATTTGGCTTATTTCCCCTTCCTCCTCCCAAACCACACTGTCACCGATTTTCCCCAGGGTGGGTGTCTTTTAGGAATATTATTTTCCACAATCCTTCATAAAGAACTAGCATTTATGTGTTTATGGATGGCTTACTCAGGGCCAGAGTATGCTTATGACCTTTCCGTGCATTATGTCCTGTATGAAGTAGGTACTCTGGACCTCTCTCAACAGGCAAGGGGATTCAAGTTCATAAGAGAAGTCCAAGGCCACTCCAAGGGTCAGTGGCACAGCGGGGGATTCTGAACTCAACCTTAGTTTTGACCACTTTGTATTTTACTTTTCCCTGTGTTGCTGGGCCTCCTCTATCACTGCTCACTTGGCCTCTAAACAAAGGAATATTCTTCCTCTTAACTGTGGAGTGTTAAAAAAAAATCTTTCTTCCCTGCTGAGCCCCCAGGAGAAACAGAGACCAGCGAGTCCTGGGTTACCCACATTCATCTCCCCAAGTTGCCTGTTCCACAGCCATGAACATACCCTGCTTTGAAGGGAGGGGACAGCACCTGAAAGAGAGGTTGTTCTGAACCTCTTGTGTATGGTTTTTCCATCAGAGCTTTGTGCTGTTTTAATTTGCCCCAGGGATCTGCAGGGACAAACCCTCTGTTCTGAAGGATTCATGCAGAAACTACAACAAGCCTGGCCATTTTAATTCCTATCAAAAAAAAAAAAAAAAGGAGGGCCTGGTGACATTTTGAACCAGCTGGCACATTTCTGTTCTAAAGAGCAGTATTGTTATTAGCTCTTATTTTTATCCCTTCACCCCAGGGCATACCAGGGTTCTGTGTCTTACACAAGGTGACTCCCAGGATCCAGCACTGTCTACCTCCCCTGTCTGATCTCTGAATCCCCAAAGCCCTTTCAGAGCACGACAATCGGTCTCTTTCCATAATTAGAGGCAAGGCTTAAAAGGAAATAGTCATGAGAGGAATGAAAGAGAGATCTTTCCAGATGATGAGCTAGCAAGGCTTAGAACCATCCTGAATCTCCAGTCTGAACTTTAGGAATCCACCTAGGAATGTCTTGGCTGGGACGGGGCAAAGAACCTAGGATCAAACTTCTATTTCTGGCTTTTTGCTAGCTAAACAATCTAGTGAGCAAAGAAATTCAAGTTTCCTTATTTTACAACTTTGCAAGGTAATGAGGAAACGTCTTCCCTCAAGTTCAGAGCTGGCTAACAAGCTGGTGAAAAACGGGACTCGGGTGGTGAATTTCAAGTTCATTGGTTGGCTTGTGTCCATTTTGATCTGGAAACTATTTAGCTAGCAAGCAGATAAGGAAATCCTTGGGGCTGGGGGTGTACCTCAGTGGTGGAGCACTTTCCTAACATATGTAAGACCCTAGGTTTGATCCCCAGCACTAAAATTAAAAAAAAAAAAGTCAATTCTTTATAAGACTATCTTGGTTTCTTCTTTTATAGATCATTTTGTGTACAAACCTAGATATCTCTACCAGGTTTTTGCCGTCGCTATGAGATATAATCTTTGTTTCTCACCAGGGTTGGGCCACGGATTGATCACATAACAGAAATATTAATGGGCAACCTTGGTAGAATACTATTTGCCAGGCACAGTTTTAACTTGTATTAACTCATTTGCTCCTTGCAACCAATTCTGTGAAGTACGGTTTTCTTCCCTAGTGCACATATGAAGAAACCGAGGTACAGGTGTTGTACCTTGTCCAAGGTCATGGACAATAAGAGACCAACTCAGGAGGATTTGAACAGAAGCAGTCTGGTTCCAGAGCCTCTTCTCTCTCTCTCTCTCTCTCTCTCTCTCTCTCTCTCTCTCTCTCTCTCTCTCTCTCTTCTCTCTCTCTCTCTCTCTCTCTCTCCTTCAGTGCTGAAGATTGAACCCATGGCCTTGCACGTGCTAGGCAAGTGCTGTACCACAGACCTGCATCCCCAGCCTGTCCGTCCATCCTTCCTTCCTTCCGTTCCTTCCGTTCTTTCTTTTCATTATTTATTTTATTTTATTGGTACTAGAGATTGAACTCAGGAGTGCATTATCATTCAGCTACATCCCCAGCTCTTTATTTATTATTATTTTTTCAATTTTATTTTTGAGTACCAGCCATTGAGCCAATGGGTACTGTTAATCACTGAGCTATATCCTCATCTCTTTTAATTTTTTATTTTGAGACAAGTTCTTGCTAAGTTGCTGAGGGCCTCGGTAAGTTGCTGAGGCTGGTTTTGAACTTGTGATTCTCGTGCCTCAACCTCCTGGGCTGCGGGGATTACAGGTGTGCATTACCATCCCTGGCTCTAAGCCTCAATTTCTTTGGCTTTTTTGAGGTACTTGGGAATGAACCCAGCTACACCCCAGCCCCCCATTTTTAAAGAAAGTTTTTCATTTTAGAAAAGGGTCTTGCTAAATTGCTGAGGCTGACCTCGAATTTACCATCCTCCTGTCTCAGCCTCCTGACTAGCTGGGATGACGGGCACATACCACCTTGCCTAGCTAAAATGACTTTTAAATACTGACCTCCTATCCAGTGATCTTGCTAAATTAATTTATTAGTTTAATAGTGTTTGTATACAATCTTTCAGATTTTTTTGCATACACAATTATAGTATTTACAAAGGATGATGTAAATGATACTTCTTTTCCAATAACTATGTCTCTTATCATTTCTTGCTTTGGATCTCTCTCTCTCTCTCTCTCTCTCTCTCTCTCTCTCTCTCTCTCTCTCTTTCTTTTCTTTTGTATTGTTGTAGATGGAACCTAGAGCCTCAGGCATACTAGGCACATGTTCTACCATTGGAAAACCCCTGTTGATTCCTGAGTCATTTTGGCCATGCTGGGTGTTACAGGTGGGTCTTTGACTGTCCCTTACATGTTAAAGACTTCTTACCCAATCTGCGGTGCTACTGGGAAGGTGTGGAACCTTTAGGAGATGGAACCTCGTGGTAGGAACATAGGTCTTTGGGAGCATGTCCTCAAAGATGATATTGAGACCCTAGTCCTACCTATCTCTATTTTACTTCACAGCTGCCATGAGGTTAACAGGCCACCTCTACCATGCAACTATGTAACAGGGCCAAACAGCTTTGGACTGAAACTATGAGACAAAACAAACCTTTCCCCTTGTTAAGTTGATTCCCTCAGGTATTTTGTCACAGTAACAGAAAGCTATCTAATACCCTGGGGTACCAACTTTCCTCTGGATGATTTGGTATCCATAAGGTACTAATGTTCTGGTAAGCTGGAAAGCTGATCTGCATCCCCATGCACATGTAAATAAGCTAAAACCTCAGAAATCATTTTGGCTTTGGAGAGCTTTCCAACTTGAATGACAAATTGATGTGGAATGTTTTGTTTTTTAAGTTGGCTGGCAAATCAAGAAAACTGGGGTCTAGACCCACTGCTGACACTAACTAAATAATTAATCTTAGGCAATTTTGCTCCCTTCCCTGGGCTTCAGTTTCCACACCCGAAAACATAAAACAATTAGAACAGATGGTCTGTCATGTTCAACCTAGTTAAATGTGCTAAGAAAACGCCCTAGCGAGCCTGCAGTTCCTCAGTATTCATCGCTTTAGATCCTGAAGAAGTCTTAATATTATCTCATTAAACTAGGCATGGTGGTGCACACGTGTAATCCCAGCAACTTGGGAGGCTGGAGCAGGAGGATCATGAGTTCAAGGCCAACTCAGCAATTTCGCAAGGAAGGCCCTGAGCAACTTAGTGAGGCCCTGTCTCAAAATAAAAAAATAAAAAAGGACTGGAAATATAACTCAGCGGTAAAGCACCCTGGGTTAAATCCCCAGAACCAATACCTTACTCCATTATCAAAGATGAGGAAACTATATGAGCCAGAAAGGTAAGACAACTTGCCTAAGATGGCATAGCTCATAAACTGTGGATCCTGGATGATGATCATCATCATCACGATTTGCAAAAATGCAGGGTCTCCTGCATGCTAGGCAAATGCTCTACCACTGAGCTACACCCCCACCCTGGGATCCAGGATTCAAAGTCAGCTACATCTGACTCCATCCCAGGCTCTGGACCATCAAAACATGTGGCCTCTGCCATTGCTGATCCCAAAATATTCTGCCTGAGAATGCAGTTTCTGGAACCAGCCGTGCAAATTCTCAGCTGCACGGAAGATGTTCTTGCTTCTGGTGGAGCTGAAAGAGCTCCCAGGTGAGGGGCAGGGCTGTCATCCATCCACCCATCCTT
This sequence comes from Ictidomys tridecemlineatus, assembly GCF_052094955.1. Lineage (NCBI taxonomy): Eukaryota > Metazoa > Chordata > Mammalia > Rodentia > Sciuridae > Ictidomys > Ictidomys tridecemlineatus. The sequence goes on along the minus strand of NW_027525461.1, from coordinate 65,133 downwards.
TCTGTGGATTGCCTGCCTACACGATTACAATTTTCTGCTAAGCTTTTAGTTTTCCTCTGCGTTTCCTTATCATGGCTTCGTATTTTATGACTTCAATATAAATAATTCACTGGGAATTGTCATGTTCAGCGTGCTATAGAAATCAGATGGCTCAAGTCTACAGCTGAATTGAACAGAGGAAGGACAAGTACCCTTACCTCTAAGAATCCAGATTTGGGACAGAGGGGGCCCACCACATGGGCCACCTGTGTTGCTCATGCAGTGGCACATCTCAAGGGGGTTAAAAACAAACCCCAGTATGTGTGTCCTCTTCTCATAACCTCCAAGGGAGTCTACATACCCATTCCAACAATTCCACCTCGGAACCTTTTGGTGAACTTAAGCCTTATTTATTGAGCTGCCTCACTTTCCCCCCAAACAGCCAATATCTGGGAGGTATTGTGGTTTGGTATTATGGAATGGTTTGGAATTGTGCCCCCAAAACTCACCTGTTTGTTGAAAGCATGGTGCCTAATGCAGTAAGGTTCAGAGATGGGGCTTTTACACAATGATTGAATCATGAGGGCTCTGACCTCATCAGTGGATTAATCCAGTTAGTGGATTAATCTATTGGTAGGTGAATTGACTTCTGGGAGGTGGGACCTAGGTAGAGGAAGTAGGTCCCTGGGGACTTATCATTTCCCATGTCCCATTACTTTGTCCAATCGTTGTAAATACTTGTAAACACGTGGAATTTCAGTTCTTACCTTGTTGGAGACCAGTTTCAAAAGTTTCACAGGCCAGCACTGACAGACTGTGACTGAACAGCATTTTGCCAGGCTGTAGAGGGCACACCTGTAGCCTGTGTGCCACCAGTCCCCGGTCCTACAACCAAAGCGGGCATCGTCAATTTATTACAATGCTCCTTCTTCAATGCACTTAATGCCTCAGATTCCTTCTCAGCATATGCATCTACTCAGACTGGGTGTGCAAAAGGAAAGCCACTTCGGATCCCATCCCTCATTCCTTTTGTTCAGCCACACACTCTGATCCTGGCTCATCCGACAACACAGAACCAATGTCCTGAGCATCTTTTTCATCTCTCTCTTCCACTCTATCCAACCAAGATCCGCCTTCCAAGTGGCCTGTCTGTGCACTTCCCTTCCCCACCCCTAGGTGGCACTGGAGGGCAGATCCAGCACTGAAGCCAGAGACACATAATCCTCAAGTTTGGAGAAAAGAGTAGGCTGAGAGAGTTTTCCCTCACCCACTTCTCTTTTTTATCTTTTTCTTTCTTTCTCTTTGTACCAGGGATTGAATCCTGGGGCATTTAACCACTGAGGTACATCCCCAGCCCTTTTTATTTTATTTGGATTTTTATTTTTTATTTTGGGACAGAGTTTTGCTAAGTTGCTCAGGGCCTCGTTAAGTTGCTGAAGTTGGCTTTGAACTTGCAATCCTCCTGCCTTAGCCTCCCCAGTAACTGGGATTACAGGCATGTACCGCCACACCCATCTATTTTTAAAATCTCTTTATACTCTCCTAGCATATGGCCCAACCATGTGCCTCGAGTCTTTTAGTTGGAGGTACCATCTGGGGAGCACCTGCAATATACCAGGCTTTATTTTAGATGATTAATTTTTGTGATCTCAATTTATCATACGACATTCCTATGAAATAGCCATTCTGAGCGCCCCATTTTATTAGAGGGATGAAGCTCAGAGAAAAGAACTGCTCAGGATCATGCAGACAGCCGGGCGTGGTGGTGCACACCTGTAACCCCAGTGGCTCAGGAGGTTGAAGCAGGAGGGTTTCAAGTTCAAAGCCAGCCTCTGCAATTTAGAGAGACCATGTTTTAAAATAAAAAGGGCTGGGGATGTGGCTTAGTGGTTAAGCCCCCATGGGTTCCATCCTCAATGCCAAAAAAAAAAAAAGTTCATGCAAATATTAGTGATAGAGCTTAGATAGCAACAGGGGTCTGCTGTGTTCCAAGGCTGATTTATCATTTGCTTTTTTTTTTTTTTTCCTGGTGATGGGAATTGAACCCAGGGCCTCAAGAATGCTAGGCAAGAGCTTTACCACTGAACCACACTACCAGCCCTGGCCCAGCCATTCACAGACTTCTCATCTCCTTGCAGACTCAGCCTTGGAATGGGAAAATCGGGCTCAAGCTCCCCCTACAGGTGATATTACGCAATGCACAATCTTCTCCAAACGGCAGGAGAGGCAGCACTTCCCTGCCCCACCCCTAGGTGGCACTGGAGGGCAGACAGGGGCTCAGCCCCCAACCCCAATCTTTTACCTTAAAAATCATAAGATTGATGTGCATCGAGAAGTCACAATGTGTCCACACCCACAGTTCGTGGGCGTTGCCAAGACATTTCACCCAAAGCGTTCCTTTGCCTCTCAGACTCCCAGAATGTTGACATTTTAAGGTGGGAGGGTAGATAATGTCCACCCTGAATAAGTGATGGAAGGAGTTAATGTTTTATCAGAAGCATTGGCTGGAGAATCCACCCATCTGGCCTCAACAATCTGGCCTCCCAGACAACTGCAGAAATAAATAAAACAAAATAAGAAAATAACAACTGCTACTATTTATTGAGCTCCATATGCTGAGAACCGTGATAAGCAAAGAGATGTATACCTAAAATCCAAACCACATTCCTTTGCATTTCTTCAGTGAAGGGGGAGATTTTTATTCTTTGAAAAAAGAATGATTTTTCTCAAGACCCTGAAGTCACTTTGAAATAGTGGCAGATGAATAACGTGGGCAACAGACCTGAATATCGGCTGTATTATATAAAATGAAGCAATGATACAGATAATGAGACCAATTTCCTATGCGCCTCAGACACTAGCTCTTATGACCACTAAAAAGAGGGTCCTGGAAGGTTTTAATCAGTGACTGCCCTCCCAAAGAATATTTGTACTTAATTTTTTTTCCCTTTACAAAAAAAATCAGCTTTTGTTTTGTTTTTCTGAACAGAGGCTTTTTATCTTTATTGTAGAAAATAGAAAATAAAAAAGATCAAAAACAAAACCATCAATTCCTTCTCATCTTGCGTTATAGCTTTTGTTGTTTCCAATTTTGCTACTATTATGCTGCAATGAATATTTTGTATGCATATGCTTCTTGCAATCCCTGGCTTTATTTCCTTAATACAAACTGCTAGAAACAGAATTTCCAGGCCAATGAGTATATATATTTTTAAAACTTTCAGAATTCACTACCAAGTTGGAAAATGAAAAAAAAATGCTACCTTGTTTTAAGATGAATATTTTGATTATTAAACCAGAACTTTTTTGTTGGTTTGTTGTCCTAGGGATTGAAACCAGGAATATAGGCATATCTTATAACTGAGCTACATCCCCAGCCCTTTTTTTATTTTTTACTTTGAGACGAGTTCTCACTAAGTTGCTGAGGGCCTTGCTAGTTTGCTGAGGCTGGCCTCGAACTTGTGATCCTCCTGCCTTGGCCTCCTGGTTCACTGGAATTACATGTGTTCACCATCTCGCCTGGCTCAGAACTTTTTTGTTTTGTTTTGGGGGGGTAGCAGGGATTGAAATCAGGGGCACTTTACCACTGAACCACATCCCCAGCTCTGTTTTATATTTTATTTAGAGTCAGGGTCTCACTGAGTTGCTTAACACCTCACTTGTGCTGAGGCTGGCTTTGAACTCCTGATCCTCCTGCCTCAGCCTCCTGAGCCACTAGGTTACAGGTGTGCACCACTATGCCAGCTCAGAACTTTTTTTATATGCTGGGTTTTTTTTTGTGTGTGTGTGTATTTGTTCTTGTATGTATTGCCAGTTCAAGACTTATGCTTTATTTTCATGTTGAAGTAGTCATCTTTTTAATTGGTGGGTTTGGGGTTTAAAGATTGCTTACATATGAAAGAAACTAACCCCTTGTTATAGGTTTCACTAGGCAAGCTCTCTACCACTGAGTTATATTCCCAGTCCCTTGTCATATCCACTGCTTTCCTTAGTTTGTCTTTTGCTTTTCTATTTTTAATGATTTTTTAAGTCACATTTTTTTTTTTTTACTTTCATGTGGTTGGGTCTTTAGGTCTTTTTCTACATGGAATCTGTCCTTGATTGTATATTAAAAGCCTTTTCCTGCATGGAGATTAATAGTCACTCCGGCGACTGCTTTGTAGGGAACAAGATGTTTGGAGATGGATTCTATAAACACGGATAGATTGCTTTCAAAATCCTTGGTGCTTTATCATCACACTCTTAAATTTATTCATTTAATCTTTTTCTTTTATTCTCCCAACCAACATCTAATGGGTTCTTTTATTTTCTAGGCTTTGTGCCAACAGCTGCAAGTGTAGAGAGGAATATTTGAAGAGCTCATAGGTCATTGTGACCCTGTTCCACTTCGGCCAAAGCCTAACTTGGTGACCACGGAGGCCACAGGAAGAGGAAGGCTGTGTTATCATCTCTTTCTTGGCCTCCGGTCCTCGATCTGAGCCTGCCCCTTAAAGTGGTGGTGGACCAATCACCAACGCTTGGCAGTTCCACCCCCTAATATCTTTCATCTCCAACTCCTTCTTCCCAAACCCATTACCACCAATTACTCTGGGCCACTCTCATCTTGTCACCTGGAATACACCGCCTTTGCCTCTTAACTAACCTCCTGCTTTCCATCTTGTGCCCTTGCAAACTATCATCTCTGCACAATAGCTGGAGTGATTTCTACAAAGCTGCTCCAGCCATGTCCCATCCTGCCTTTGAAGTCTCTTTGATTGGTCCTCCTTGGCCTCAGGATGAAGTATAAGCTTCTTAGCCTGCAGATCTTTTATGATGTGACCTCTCAAGACATTTCTGGGATTCATTTTGCTTGCTTCTTCCTCCTCATTCCAACCACATAAACTGTTCACAGATTCCTGGATACACTCAGCTTTCTCTCCTCTCCAGTGTGTTTGGTTGAGGTACTGGGGATTGAACCCAGAGGCACATTACCACTGAGCCACATTTTATTTTGAGACAGGGCCTCGCTAAGTTGCCAGAGGCTGGCCTCAAATTTGCAAGCCAAGCCTCCTGTCTCCGCCTCCCACTTCTCTGGGATTACAGACAGGTGCCACCATACTTGGTACCTCCAGGGCTTTTATAAGGCTGATTCCTCTGCTTAGAACTTTTTTTTACCCACACCCTCACCTGGCTAATTTATCCACAGAGCTCAGCTTAGATATCACTTTCTCAGGAAGCCTCATCCATCTTCATGTCCAATGACTTCATTAAATATCCCTCCTCTCTGCTCCCACAGTCTCTCTTTCTTCTTAACTTAAATACGGTACCTTGTTGTCTGTTTAATGGTCTCCCTCTCTCAGCTGTAGCATAGATGCACAGGTTATCTATTGCTCCCCTCACAAGAGACAATGCCATAGAGTGGACCCTAGAGTTGTGCAGTGTACACCCTACACCATCGTCTATGTGAGCCCTAGCTGTGACCACCTTGAAGAGCAAGAGCTATACGACTTGTTCATTCTTGTAAAATGGAAAATATTCCTTAAATTTTAGAATGTATGTTTTAAATATATGGATGGATAAATGACTGGTGAATGGGTAGATGAACAGATGGATGGATACAGAACTTGATCCTTGCTCTCCATCCATCCATTCACCCACCCATCTACCCATCCACTCATCCATCCATCTATTTAGCCATCCATCTTATCCTGATCACTTAGGGATTTTTTTTTTAAAAAAAGGACCAGGTTACTTTATTTTTTAAGCATCTGCTTTGTTAAACTTTGGCCAAACTTCCATATTTTAAGTTTCTCGTTTAACCCAGAGACAATGATGCACACCTATAATCCCAGAAACTCTAGAGGCTGAGGCAGGAGGATCCCAAGGTCAAGGTCAACCTTGGAAATTAGCAAGATGTTGAGAGCCACAGCCCAAGGGGCTCGAGCAAACTTCCAGCTGATTGGCTCACAGTGGCCCCAGCAAACTTCCAGCTGATTGGCTCACCATGGCCCCAGCAAACTTCCAGCTGATTGGCTCACAGTGGCCCCAGCAAACTTCCAGCTGATTGGCTCACCATGGCCCCAGCAAACTTCCAGCTGCCAGCTGATTGGCTCCTCTGCAGTCATGCTCATTGGGCTGTTTCCCCACCCTTTCAGATTACGGAGCTGCTCATTGCGGGTCTCTTTTGGCTCTGCCCACAGGACCCAGCCAATCAGCCTCAAGAGCAGGAGGAGTGGGGGTTGAGAGGCTGGTGGAAGCCAGTAGTGGCAGTTGGGCTCTGAGGGAATTCCTGAAGAGCTGGTGTGGTGCAGAGTGTGTTCTAAAAATAAAGTTCGTTCCTGCTTGATAAGTGGCTCATGAATTGTGCCCAGCCAGACTGCAGCAGCAAGATCCTGTGTCAAATTTTTTAAAAAAGGAGTGGGGGCATAGCTTAGCTATAAAAGTGCCCCTGGATTCCATCCCCAGTAGTGCTACAGCACCAGCCCATGAATCCATTTTAACCAACACTCCAGGAGATTCTGACACAAGACACAGTTTGAAAACTATTGCTTAGCTGATGAATTACTGGTGACCTAAGATGCACTGGGAAAGGGCCAAAGAGGAACTGAATATACTAAGGAAAGAAAAACAGTTATTATTTTTAATATATTTTCTCATTTTGACAATGACTAATGACATATTTCATTGGTGAATGTATTTGAGACTGCTTACTATGTATCATGCACTAAATCCAGCAGTTTTTCCAGTAGAGGTCAAAGTACTACAATCATTTCCATTGTTCCATGGGAGGAAATTGAGGCTTGGGAGAGGATTAGGAATCTGCCTGTCATCACACAAGAAAGGGTGAAGTCAAATTCAGGAGTTTGGGCACTGGGGATGTGGTTCGGTGTTAGAGCTCTTGCCTTAACATGCACAAGGCCCTGGGTTTGACCCCTAGGACCTCCAAAAGAAAGTTGGAATCTCATAACTTAGGTTCAAGGCTCTACTTTAGCACTAACATTTTTAAAATTAGGTTATAAGCCAGGCGTGATGGCGTATGCCTGTAATCCCAGCAATTTAGGAGGCTGAGGCAGGAGGATCACCAAGTTCAAGGCCAGCCTCAGCAACTGAGCAAGGCTGTCTCAAAATAAAAACTAAAAAGGGCTGGGGATGCAGTTCAATGGCTAAGTGCCCCTGTGTTCAATCCCTAATACCCCTCCCCCCCAAAAAAATTATGTTATGAAACAATCAATATTATGGAAAGGTGCATTGAGCTGATATTATTTTTTCTGCTTTTCTACATTTTCCACATTGCTCCATGAGCATGTATTGTTTTTTAATCAAAAAAGAAAAAAATCATTTTTTAAAAGGCTACCTGTACATTATGGTTATGGTACAGATTTACCCATATTGGAAAAATAAAATTCCATATAGTGGGCTAAGAGCTGTAGCTTAGTGGTACAGCACTTGCCTAGTGTGTGTGAGGCCCTGGGTTTCATTCCCAGTGCATACACACACACACATACACACACACATACGCATAAAGCATATAATTATATATAAATGCATATATATTTTATATAAACACATTAGAAAAATCAACAACTATTTATTTACAAGAAAGAGACCAGAAGTCTCAACATCAAAATGTTAGCAAGGATTATCTCTGGGTGGTAGGATTCAAAATGATTGTAATTTTATTCTGTTTTCTGTTCAATGTTTTTTTTTTAATAGAAAACATGTCACTTTTGCAATCAGAAAAAAAAATATATGATTTTGATAACCTGAAGCTTTCTGACTCCAACACCAGAATTTTCTTACAGCAAACTGTCTGTATATTTTAAAGACTCCTTTTCTAGTTTTTCCCAATAAACCAGGTTTGTTTTTCTGTTGAATGTTGTGACCTATCATTTATCCCATTCAGTGTCACCCCAAAAGGAATCAAACCTTCTAACAAGTGGCTTCCTGCACAGATACCAGATAATAGCTCTGTTTCAGATTTTGCCTGCTGTAATGTTGTTCTAAATAAAGACTAGAGACACATTCTGTCTTTCATTAGATTGTAATTGAGCTCTCACTAATTTATGGTACTCTGCTCTCTGCATTATTGACAACATGTACATGAAAGGCTATATCCTCTTCCTGGCTTTTACAGAGATTATGGGATCCCATGGGGCATCAATCATGGTGCACACCTGTCATCCCAGTGACTCAGGAGGCTGAGGAAGGAGGATCTCAAGTTCATCCTTAGCAATTTAGTGGTAAAGACCCCCTGGATTTAATCCCCAGCATCCATTTCCCAGCTATTAGAGCTGGGGGTTAGCTCAGCGGTAGAGCACTTGCCTAGACCAGGCCCTGGGCTGAATCCCTAGCACACACACAAAAAAAAGGTGGGGATGTACCACTAACTCTTGACACTGGGCAAAATATTTGCTTCTGATGAGTTCTCCTTTCTTTCTTTGTAAAATTACAGAGGGACTGGGGGTACAGCTGAGGGCTAGAATTCTTTTCTAGCATGTGCAAGGTCCTGGGTTCTATCTCCAGCAACACACACACACACACACACACACACACACACACACACACACATACACACGAGAGAGAGAGAGAGAGAGAGAGAGAGAGAGAGAGAGAGAGAGAGAAATGAATGTGAATGCATTTCAGGTTTTTTTTTTTTTTTTTTTTGAGGATCCAGTGAAAACATACATAGGAAATTTCCTAAAGTGCCTGGCACTCAGTCACTCTCAATATTAGTTTCTTTCTTCCTCAAAGATTCATGTTTTGATTCTGCTAGATACCAATAGTGCACAACGTCTTCAGCCTGTTTCCTCATGGGTTGAGTGAGGGATGGGGGTGCTCCCATTCACCTTCATGATGATTTAGTGAGCACGGAGATGAACTGCCCAGATGCCCTTTCAAGAAAGGACTTGTCCCCACGGTCAGCTCCTGCAGCGTGTCCTTCAGGGACAGCCCATTTAAGACCACTGCTGTGTCAGTCATGGGGCTGGCCAAGGCTTTCTTGTGTTGGGCTTCTCCTTCTGCCCAATCCAGCTTCTTCCCACCCCTTCTCCCAGCGACTGATCTCTGATCAGTCTCTTGCATTGCCAAACTGCATCTCAGTGACTGCTCCCAGAGAACACAACCTGTGACAGCATCAGGTTTCTGAGGAAACAGGCAACAGATGAGGGTTGGAACGAGATCATTCACTAGCGAAGATGCTTCACTAATTGTAGATGGAGCATTGACAGCTCTGGCCCAGGGCCTCAGGGCTCAGTTGTTAACAGGTTCAGCTGTGGTGAGCTGGGCTGGCATATATATTGGTGAAAGGGAGGCATTTTGAGAAGTGTGGGCAACTGGTTGCTATAGAGACAGTGGGATTGAATGGAGGATTACTTTCCTAGCGCTACCATAACAATGGGCCAGAAACTTGGCCGTTTTAAAGAAAAGAAAAAAAAAATGTGTTTTGGAGGCTAGAAGTCCAAAATCAAGATGACATCTGGTTGTGTTTCTGGTGGAGACCGTGAGGGAGAGAGAATCTGTTCTGTGTCTCCTCTGTTGCTGTTAATGTCTGGGTCTTCAAACTCCAATCTCTGCCTTCATCTTTATGTGGTTTTCTTCCTTCTCTGTCTCTGGGTCTCAAATCCCAATCCCCTTCTCTTGTAAGGGCATCCGTAACTGGATGTAGGGCATATTCTAAATCTCGCATAAATCTCATCTCAAGACCCTTGATTACATCTGCAAAGACCCTATTTCAGGTTATGATCACACTCTGAAGTTGGGATAGCCATATCTTTTGGGAACCACAATTTCACCTCTATAGATGATTATTGAATATCACGGTTAATGCCTTAGAGAGAGATCAGGAAAAGCCTCTGGATCAATAAGCAATTGAAAGCCACATGTGAAAGCCAAAGGGACCCCTGAGAGTGTCCAAAGAGGTTCTTACCCCCCCCCCCGCAGCGAGAGGGCAGGGAGCCGAGGACTAGCAAGCTCCAGGTCCTTTATGGTCAGAGTGGCCAAGATCCAGTGCTCAATCAAGGCAGATCTGTATGCCAGGGGCCAGCCCTGACTGTGAAGAAAAACTGGACTTGACACAAATTGGGAACATCTGATCCAGATGTAGACGCTCTGAGCCTGCATAAGCAGCCCGGCCCACCTTAAGAATGAACTCCTCTCCTTGTTTGAAAACAATGCAGAGTCTTCTCCCCAATAACATAACGTGCACCTCCCTCCCCTTAGGGTTTGTCCCCACTAGAAGGACTCTACAGGGTAGCTATGATGGGCTAGCCACTCTGCCTAAATGTAGGTGACATGCTGTGCCTGGTAAGGAAGGAAAGAGACTATATCCCCCAAAGACTGAAAGACCCAGAAAGTGAACCAGATAATATTGGAGCCTCCTCGTCCCTGCCAAGAAGCCATAGCGGAGCAATGAGCAGCGAAATGCCTGCAGACGAGTTGGTTGGAGCGTGGTTGACAAGCACAGCCCACTAGGGGGCAGTGCTGAGGCGAGGGGGGGGCGTGGAAGCTGTCAGTCAACCCGTGCACCCTACTGAGCATGCGCAGTGAACCTACTGAGTCGTGCTTCTGGAGAGAGCATGGAAATAAGGCAAACATGAATGGGCTTAAGAGTGGACCAATAGGGCTAGTACTTTTTCCAAACCCTAATTAGCATCACTTTGGAGCAATGGCATTGGTTCTTTTTTCAAACCCTAATTAGCATAAGTTTGGACCAATAGCAGTGACTGACTCAAGTTCTATATAAACCACCCAGTGCCACACAGTTAGCTCCGCAAGTTGTGATGTTTCCTTTTTTTCTTTTTGTGTACTCTTGTTTATGTTTTCAAGAAATTGGCTGCTTATGCTTGTCCTAGTTTATGGCGTTTGTTTGGGTTCTTGGGCTAAGACCCATAATGAAAGATTGACAGTAAGCTGTTTGACAGTAAGCTGTTTTACTTCCCTGCAACACTAGAAGATGTTATTTGCAATTTGGAGCTGTTATTCTTCTCTGTGGAGGTCTGTAACTTATGCATAGCCTACCTGCCAGCACAGGCAGTGGATTGAATTTCATCTCCAAGCCAGTTTTGCTTGTGAAAGTGTTAAAACAAACCTTCTTGAAATGTGAACCTCAAGGTTCTGTTACTCAAAAAACATTTGCCTGACCACTTAGAAAAGTGTATGCAAAATCGTATGACTTTGACTTATAGTAATGCAGACAGAAAAATCCTCTCTGTAGACCTCATAAATACTGCTTTTATGACTTGTATCTTAGGTAAAACTGGGTATTGACCATTTACCACAGATATATAGGCATGGTTAATGACTCCCGCCAGTTACAGGATAAGCCACTCCTAACACAACAATAATAACATCAAAAACGCACAAAAGCAGACTTTCCTTTTTTTCCCCACCCTCTGGGAATCAAACCCAGGGCCTTGTGCATGCAAGGCAAGCACTTTACCAACTGAGCTACATCCCCAGCCTGCAAACCATTCTAAGTAGATAAGCTCAGATCCCCTCTGAGGTACTAGGCAGATGTCTTAACTGCTTTTCTTTGGGGAAATTCTTCCATGTGGCAGTCTGAGTGAGTTGGAGTACAAACCACAAGTAGCCTGCAGCCAAGTGGACACCCCCACCCCATGTAGGCATGGCGGTCCTGAGGTAGTTTGGGCCAAGGCATCGCCAACCTGTCACCCTCAGGCAGCCACTCTTGGGCACAGCATGGGTGCCTGCTACAGAAGCCCGCTCCATGCAGCCCAGCAACCCTATTGACAATCTCAACCTCCCCTTCCTGACCTACCGCTGGGAAAAAAAAAAAAAAACAACGGGAAAGGTTGTTGACCAATAGAGTTAGTGCAGTAATTGGACCAATAGCATTGGTTCTTTTTTCAAATCCTCATTAGCATAAGTTTGGACCAATAACAACTGCTATATAAGCCTCAAGAGGAAAGCCAGTTGGAGAAAATTTGTCCTTGGGTTCTATGTTGTGTTATAAGAGTTCTGTTTTGTTTCCGCTTATCTCTAGATGTTCCTCTACATGCTTGTTTATCTTGGTTTATAAATAAGAAAGGCGGAAGGAGAAGTTATGCTGCGATCTGCTTAACACTCGAGAACACAGCAGTCCATTGAAATCTGTAGTAGTTTTTATTTAGAGGCTTGTGGAGACACATCCCACCTGCTAGTAGAAGGAGTGAATTGAGTTTCCTCTCAAAACTCCTGGTTTTAATGTGACAGGTGCATTTTTTTTATGCTCTCTTGGGCACCGACAATTCCCAAGACCTGCAGTCAGAAAGCTCAGGACTCAAGGAAAAGCTGATGTTTCAATCTGGGTCTGAAAGCAGGAAATCTAAAGTTAAAAGTCCTGGGGGTGAGTTCCTGTAATCTCAGTGAAGCAGAACTATCCCAAGTTTGAGGCCAGGCCCTGTCTCCAAAGGGTTGAGTTCCAGCTCAGTGGTAGAGCACCTGCCTAGCATGCTTGAAGCCCTGGGTTCAATCTGAAATAAGGCAAGCAAAGAATTACAAGTCATAGACACTGAAAATTGTCCCATTCACAAATGCCAAAGTTCTAGAAAACCTTGCGATGAATTTGCACAAATTCCAGGAAATAAAAAGAAGTAAAACTAGCAAGTTATAGCATATGACCTCAAACTAAAAAAAAAAAAAAAATCAAAAATTTTTACATACTAGCAGTGAATAACTGGAAAATGAAAATTGAAAACCAATACCAGGGCTGGGATTGTGTCTCAGGGTAGAGCGCTCGCCTAGCACAGGTGGGACCCGGGTTCAATCCTCAGCACCACATAAAAATAAATAAGTGAAATAGAGGTATTGTGTTCCACTACAACTAAAAAATAAATATTAAAAGAAAAAAATCTAGGTTTAATCTAACAAAATATATATATGATCTGTAAGAGAAATCTAGCTCCAGCATGTTAGACTCATTGGAGCACTATTTTATGGGACAAAGTGTTGTCTGGCTCTTCAATAAAAATAAAAAAATAAATAAAACCAATTAAGACCTTTAAAATAAACTGTTGTGCTCTTGTCCTTTGACAACAGTAATTTGTGCGTCAGGAAGCTGCACAGTTTCTTTCCTGGACTTTAGGATGCCCTGGTGCCTTCAGGCAAAAGAAATGTGTGGAAATTAGCCTTGATTATTTTGGGACATGGAGACAATTCTGTGACAATTCAATTTTCAGTGTCTATGACTTGTAAGAGAGTGACTGGCACCAACATTTCCCAAATAGATGCCACAGTGTATCAGTCCCAGAACATGTTAAGAGAGAAGAGGATAAGGGAGCAAGTTAAGAGAGAAATCTACTCCGGGAAATTGGAAAATGCTACATGTTTTATTTTTTCTTAAGAAGGTTCACATATTGACATATTACTGCTCGGAGAAATCCCAGAGCAAAGAAATCATTTGTTTCTATTTAATCCAGAATTTGACAAACTCGGTTAACTATGGAATTTTTTTTTCAAATAATAGTTCAATGAAACCCACTTTTGGATATGCTACAAATTTGGGACACACTGCAGACTGAGGTGGTTAGAGAGGCTTGGCATATGGTGATTAATTCTTTCTCCTGTCACTGGGGTTTTTTTTTTGCCAATTTAATTTCAAAATTCAGGGCCAATTTTTCAAGATGAAGTAGGCAGCTGCTACCTTGCTTGAATATAAGGAAGAGTAAAAAAAAAAAAAAAATATATATATATATATATATATATATATATTATATATATATATATATATCAATCCCAGAACATGGGAAATAATGATAATTGGAAGCACAGAGTAATAATATCAATATTAGCCAACTCATTCATAGTACCCACTGCATGTCATTATTATTCCAAGTACTTTATGTACGTTAACCACTTTAGTTGTCATGGCAACTCTGGGCGGTACATATTTAATTGTCCCCCTTGATACATGTGGAAACTGAGGCACAGAGTCGCTTGTCCAAAATCATAACAGCTAATAACTTGACTAAGCCAGGATTCGAACCCATAGAGGCAAACTTTCTATTTGCTCTTTCCCTCTGAAGTTTTGATCATTTTAGTCTATGAAATAAATCAACCAAACATTACAGGAAAAACAACAGAGTTTCTTCTTTGTCTAAGCATAGAAGACCCATGTCCAGTATTAAGACTCAGCAATGGGAAAAATAACTGAATCTTAAAAGAGTTTTAACAATGGGAGAAAGGTTTGGTCCTCTCTAGGCAAAAGGGAGTCCACACCTGTGGATTTCATTTCTTGATTTCACAAGACTCAGAGGAAGATGATGGTGCCACTTCACCTGTTTCTTTGCTGTTTCTGATAGTTTGGGCACCTGGGGAGCCATGTCACCAACATGGTGGGGCAGGGAGAATAAGATAAAAAGCATTTATTGGCAGCTTAATCTCTGTCAGCTGCCATTCTGTGTACTTTTTAGACACTATTTTGTTTACTCAGTGCCTTGAGCCAGGTATATGTAACTGTCTCCACTTTACAAATGGCAGGTAAGGAGGATGAGGAAAAGAAGGCACAGAGATTGTCTTGTTCAAGGTTATATAGCTATTAAGTACTGGGGTTTGGATTCAAATCCAGGTGATACCTCAGAGCCCATCATCCAACACTAAAGATGGAGTAAGATGCTCTCAATCTGGCCTCACTGTGCATGTCAATCATCTACAATGGACAAATGTGACAGAGGTGACTCTTCTGACAAGATAGTTATCAAGACACCTCCCCTTCTCCAACAGCAGATACAGTGAACAAGGGCTTCAATTGTAAGAATTACAGATCCAGGATTTTTTCTTCCATTTTTTTTCTGCTGTTGTTCCTTTAAAACACTGATTAGAAGAAAAACCAAGGCGCGCACACACACACACACACACACACACAAAATACATTTTATAGTGCTTCTTTAAAAAAAAACATTTTAGATGAGGTGAACCTTCTAGTTGAAACGCAGCCTGTCAAGGTCATTGTTAAAGAATACAGACAACTGTTAGATAAATCAGAAGAATGAAGCCCAGCAATCACTCAAATCAAGTGGCATTTATCTTGTGCAATAGCTCTCTAACATTTTTATTTCATTGGCTTGAGCTTTCCAACAGAACCCTAAAGTGATTATATAGAACACTAGGGCTTTTTAATAGCTTCTAACTTAGCAAGCCACGGTAATTTAAAAGAGAGCGGATGAACTGTAAGGAGCAGAGAGATTTCTGTTGAAGAATACAAATGGGTTCTCTGCTACATCGCTTCTGCCTGTTTCTGGGCAAAAGCAAAAAAAAAAAAATGCACACAGAAATGGGATGGAACTTTCCAGCTGGTGTTTTTAGCATTGTCAGAAGGGGATGTGTTTGTGAAAATGACTGATAATTAGGTGTGAAAGCCGTTAAGGGAGAAAAATGGAGAAAAAATGCAGAATCTTTTATATCAAAGGCTGAAATGAACCCTATTGGTGGGTTTGTGAATTGATACTGTTTTGGAGGGGAGTTTAGCAACATGCTGATACTTTGACTCACCAATTCCATCTCTAGGGATCTATCTTATGGTAATATTTACACAAGAACAAATAAGAACATACAAACAGGTGTTCATTGTAGCGTTGTTTGCATGTGCAAAAATCAGAATAGGACTCAATGGTAGAGCACTTTGTCTAGCATGCATGGAGCTCTTGGTTCAATCCTTAGCCCCATCAGAAGGAGGAGAGCTAGAAATAATCTATATCCATCAACACGAAAACATTTAAACAATATGCATATTTTAGAATGGCTTCCTGCTAACAAATGGAGTGAGATAGATCTACATGACTGACCCAGAGAAATGCCCCGGAGATATTGTATTGGGTGGGAAAATTTTTCAAAATAGTGAAAGCACAGTTTTGAGATGAAGCTGGATTCCACATACCAGGACCGAGGGAGGGTAATGGTAGGAGTTAATGAAGAACAGGGACAGGTTTTTTTTTCTTTTTTTTTAAACTAGTGATTAAACTCAGCAACATTTATCCTGTGAGCCAAGTCTCCATCCCTTTATGAATTTTGTTTTGACACAGGGTCTCAGTAAGTTACTCAGGGCCTTGTTAAATTGTCAAAACTGACTTTGAACTCACAATCCTCCTGCTTCAGCCTCCTAAGTCATTAGAATTATAGGTATGTACCCCTGAGCCCAACAGGTATAGAACCCTTACACCCAAAACAGGACCCAACAGCAGGTTTTCTCTTCCTGAATATGCTGGTTCACTGCTATTGGTTCAAAGTTATGCTAATTAGGGCTTGGAAATGTGCTAATGCTATTGGTCTATTCTTTCTTTATTTGTTGTAGTTGGACACAATACCTTTATTTTATTTATTTTTGTGTGGTGCTGAGGATCAAACCCAGCGCCTCCCACATGCAAGACAAGCGCTCTACCACTGAGCCACAACCCCAGCCCCTATTGTTCAATTCTTGAGTCCCAACTTTCAAGTCTGCCCTACTTTAATTTCTTTGTGGCAAGAAGCTAGAGATTGAAGTTGCAGGCGAGGAACACACCTCTGTAACTGCTGCAGGATGACGGGTCAGCATGCCTTGGCTTGCCATCAGAGCTGGTTTGCAGCACCTTAGATCCAGGGCACCTCTATGGCAGGACCCACCCCAGCCCCAGGCCACTATTCCACTGCTCCAACCCTAGATTTACAACCTTTGAACAGACACCAACACACTGTCTACATAACACCTGGTGTGCTGGTCTAGGGTTTTATAAACCCTTTGGTTCACTGCTATTGGTCCAAACTTATGCTAATTGGGGCTTGGAGATGTACTAACACTATTGGTCAGTTCTTGAGTTCCAACTTTCATTTTCTTGTGGCAGGAGGGAGGAGAGCGCTTCTGCAGCAGCAGGCATCTCCCATGGGCAGGCTGGGATTCTGCAGGGTGACCGGTCAGTGTGCCTTGGCTCGCTGCACCAGAATGGCAGGCTCCACAAGGCCCTGGGCTTCAACCCACTGGTGCCATTACCCCACGTTCCTTCCCTTTTGGGTTCCAGGACCACTTCTCAGCAGAGACCAGTAGACCCGCCATCCAAGCCTGGCAGTCAGGGAGACCTGTCAATAGTATTGAAGTGGCACCTCCTTTCTGCACAGAAAGTCTTAACTGGGCCTCTCCAGAAATCTTCACCATGGCTGATTTTTAGGACTGTCAGCAAAAGAGTCTCTGCAAAAGAGTTCAATGTAGATTAGCTTCCTATTTTCGTATCACCCTGTTTTACTTGGCCACTGGCCGGGAAGATTCCAGCACTCCAGATGCTGGACACCCTCTTACTAGTTTTTCACAAACATATCCAGTATAATAGTTTGTAGAAATGTACAAACTAGGCTTCTGGCCTTGAGCTAAGCTTCACAGAGATGTCTACGTTTTTTAAAGATAAGTTACCAACTGGGCTCCATGGTAACAGCTGGCAGGGGAGGAAAGAGAGGGGAGAAGAAGCTCTCCCCTTCCCAGGTGTTGTCCTTGAAGGGTTAACCTGCCCAGAACAGTGAAAGAAAAAGTTGCTTTTATGTGAACTTCTGCAGACTATGAACTTCTGAACCACTCCCCTTATATGCTGAGTATAAAACTCTGAAACTACCTGAACTCGGGGTTCAGGGAATTGATTACACCAAAAGCTGCGCCCTCTGAACTGTTTCCTGCTATCTTTGGTGCCTTGCCTCGTTTGTCCCTACAACAGTATCTTATCATGATTCCATTTAAACATCTTTTTAATGTTAATATATTCATATAAAATATCTGAAAAAAATACATACCAAACATGACTAGTGCCTACCTCTGAGGGATAATGCACACATTTTGTAAAGTTTACATTTTCATGAGCATGGATTCACTTCTGCAAACAGGAAAGAGCTGAACTATTTTCTCAAGGGAAGAAGGAAGACTTAAAAAAGAAATGCCTGGTCCTGTGGTTAATGCAGTGTTCCGATGAAGGGGTTCAGTGCAATCCCACTGTGAGTGTAACCATCTGGGCAAGAGTGATATCTAGTAGGAACCAACCAAAATCTCTGTGCTCGAACAGCGAGATGGAAACGCACCACGTCTCCCTTCTGCCTCCCTTATTAATCTCTAGGCTATGCCTTTGGCCACCGCTCCTGCTTCTGAAATATGTTTATTTTCTTCTCTTGCACCATGAACATTTCAGAAGGGATTTAAACCCAGTGGGAAAGACCTGGACGCGGATAAGGCAGTCCTGGGTTCAAACCCAGATTTCTCATTCTACTCACTCTGACTGCATAATCTGCTCTTCCCTTCAGGGTCTTGATTTCCAAAGGTAAAAAATGATGCACATTCTTAGGGAACTTGCCTCAGAGTCTTTGGAATGGGGGAAAAAAAAGGCGGGGGGGGTGTAAAGTATAGACAGTGCTTAGGCACAGTAAGTTTTTAATGATGCCTATTATTTGTTACTTTGGATGCTGGGGATTGAATAGAGGCCCCCCACACACACACACACCCACACTAAGTATGTGCCCTATCACTAAGCCACACACCCGGGCCATTATTATTAGTCCTATTAAAACCAGAGCTTTGAGGTAAAGCTGATTCCCTGCTTCCGCTAATAAGTAAGGCAGAAGGTTTTCTGCTTCTGCTGACCAATAACATCTGCATGACATGCTGGTGTCTGCAGCCTGGGAATTTCACAGTTCTTCCTCAGGATGAGTAGACATCACAGTAGGTTTTGCCCCAAAACCAGGAATGAACACCTTACAGTGGCAGCGAAGGAGATGACTCTACAGCACATATTCTGGTCTAGGGGTTCGTATGCCACTTGGTTCACCATGACTGGTCCAAATTTATGCCAGATAGAGACGGGAATGTGGTAGCACTGACGGTCAATTCTTGAGTCTCAACTTTCATTCAAATCTACCCCACTTTCAATTTCTCATGGTAGGAAGCAAGAAATTGAGATTGTAGGTGAAGAAGGCACTAGAAGGAATACACTTCTACAGCAGGTATCCCCAGTGAGCAGACCAGGCTGCTATAGGGTAACAGATCAGGACATTTTGGCTTGCTTCAGTACAAATTAGCTACACCCCAGACACTGTGGAGGGCTCCACACAGCCTGGGGCTTCAATCCTCTAGGACTGCTGCCCTGCATCTCTGGTATAGCTTCTCGGCAGAGACCAGCAGACCTGCACAGAATGGAGGATCCTGGTCTAGGGATCCATATAGCACTTGGTTCACTACTATTGGTCCAATCTTATGCTAATGAGGCAGAAATGTACTAATGCTATTGGTCAATGCTTGAGTCCTAGTTTTAGTTCAAGTCTACCCCACTTTCATTTCCTCCTGGCAGGAAGCAGTAGGTTGGAGTTATAGATTAGGGCTGTAGGGGCTCCAGTGAGCTCTGGCTGGTGTCAGTGCCGGTTCCCTGCACCTCTGACCCACCGCAGCTGTATGGTGGGCTCCACGGGACCCTGGGCATCAACCCACTGATGTAACAAACATCACTGGTGCCTACCTCTGAGGGAATAATACACGCATTTTATAATGTTTACTCCTTTTTTGAGCATGGATTCACTTCTGCACACAGGAAAGAGTTGAGCTATTTTCTCAAGGAAAGAAAGAAGATTAAAAAGAAACGCCTGGTCCTGTGGTTAATGCAGTGTTTCAATGAAGGGGTTCAGTGCAATCCCACTGTGAGTGTGGCAATCTGGGGCTAGGGTGATATCTAGTAGGAACCAACCAAAATCTCTGTGCTTCCACAGAGAGAATGAAATGCACCACGTCTCCCTTCTGCCTCCCTTATTATCATCTCTAGGCTGTGCCTTTGGCCACCGCTCCTGCTTCTGAAATATATCCATTTTCTTCTCTTGCACCATGAGCATTTCAGAAGGGATTTAAACCCAGTGGGAAAGACCTGGACGTGGATAAGGCAGTCCTGGGTTCAACCCCAGATTTCTCATTCAGCTCCCTCTGACTGGATAATCTGCTCTTCCCTTCAGGGTCTTGATTTCCAGAGGTAAAAAAATGATGATCATCTTACAGAACTTGCCTCAGAGTCTTTGGAATGGGGAAAAAATGGGGGTAGAGGATAGAGAGTGCTTAGGCACAGTAAGTTTTTAGTGATGCCTATTATTTGTTACTTTGGGTGCTGGGTATTGAATGGAGGGTCCCACACATGCTAAGCAGGCCACATACCCCACCCCAGAGCCTATCATTAAGCCAGTTAAAACAAGAGTTTCCAGAAAAAGCTCAACTCCCTGCTGTCCCTGCTCCTACTAGCAGGCAGTTTTTGTGTCTCTGGTGACAGATACAGATTGCATGAGGTGCAGACCTCTGAAGCCAAGAACTGTGGCACTTCTAACTGAGGGTGAATAAGTGTAATATCAGAATTTGTTAAAACTCAGAGACAGACACCTTACTAAACCCCAAATAGGAGAACTCTATAGCAAGTCTTCCAAAACGGAGGGGTTTGGTCTAGGAGTTTACAAACCAACCGGTTCACCGCTATTGGTCCAAACTTATGCTAATTAGGGCTTGGAGATGTGCTAATGCTATTGGTCAGTTCTTGAGTCCCAAGCCTGTCCCACTTTCATTTTCTGGTGGCACCTCAGGAAGCAGGAGGCTGAGGTCTTGGTATGGGACTGCAGCACTGTGTGAAACAGGCTTCTGTATCCATACTGTGCCCAGACCTGGTGGCAGAGAAGGGCAGGTCGGTGGCTTTGTCCTGCCTGTGCTTTGGGCTCCCTGTGGCAGCAGGCCGGCTTGGCACTTGCCATTCATGAGGCCACTCCACTGCTCCGTGGCTCCTTTTCAGCAAGGACCAGTAGGTTAGCTGTCCTGCTGAAGCTGAGAAGCCATGTCACAATCGATTTTTTTTTCTTTTTTTTTTGGCGGTCTTGGGAATTGAACTTCCACTGAGTTACATAACCCAGCCCTTTTCATATTTTGTCTTGAGGCAGAACCTCACTAAATTGGCCAGGTTGACCTCAAACTTGTGATCCTCCTGCTTCAGCCTCCCACACTGCTGGGATGACAAGCATGAGCCACCGTGCCTTTCTTTGTGGAACCTCTCCTGTTTTCTGTGTGATAAACTGCTACCCATCCTTCAAGACCTGGCAACAGTGCTTCTTCCTGTGGTCTCTCCCCTGCACACCCAGAACTGATTAATGTTCCCTTTTTCGAAGGATATTACTAGAAGGCTGGGTGCCCAGGTTCATGACTACACGTTATATTCTGATTTCCTTGTATCTCCTCCATACACCTCTAGTTCCTGCATGGCTATAACCCTGATCTATTCATCTCAAATTTCTCAGCACTTAACCACAATTAATTTTTCCTATTGAATTATCTCACTTTTCTCTGCTTATACCACCCAGGAGTCACCATTTCATTCATGGTGGCCTTAGGGTAACAGTTTTTTCTGGGCCTCTTTTCTGCCTACACCAATCTAAGCTAAAGGCTCACTCCAACAGGTTGGTATTCAAAACCCCTGAAGGAAAGGAGAGAGAATTGTGAAAAGAACCACTAGGTGGAGCCAGACCTGAGTTTTAGCTCTGGTTTTGCTACAGAATGATGTGACATGGCATGTACCTTTAACATTATCTGTTAAATAGAAGCAATTACCTCCTTCCACAGGGTACTAGAGGGGGGGATAAATGAGAAATTCATGTGAAAATATGCCCACGTTACCTAAATGTTAGATATTACAACTTTCTTTTTTCCTTCTTTCCTCTTTTTGAAATGGGGTCCTTATTGCCTAGGCTGGCCTCAAAATCTCTGGGCTCAATCAATCCTCCTGCTTCAGCCCTCTAAGTAGCTGGGTCTACAGGTGTGCACCACCATGCTTGACCCATTGTTGAGATGCAGAATATATAGGAGCAGAATGAGTAGCTATAAAGTGTCTGTCCTGGGTATCAAGCTGCATCCTGAAACTCCAGGTGATCTTGAGCAAATGTCTGTGGTTGTAAATGAAGAAGAGACCTCTAAGATCTTTTCTACCCTCAGGTTCTGTTTGATCCAGAAACCACATCTCACCTGATGTGAGACCAATCCCCAAGGCAAAGGGGCAGAGAGTCTTCTCTGCCCTTAAAATTAAACTCAAATATCAGAGGACATGTGTGCAGTCCTTTTCTATTTGTGGAGCACTTTCGTATCCTTCATTGGATTTGAAAAGGGTTTTATTAGGAAGAAACCATAGCCAAATATTAACAGCTTTTAATCTCCAGATGGTGGAATTTGGCATAATTTAAAATTTACTTGTGTTTTAAACCTTCAAAATCTCCTTCAAGCTGGGCGCAGTGGCACACGCTTGTAATCCTAGCTACTCAAGAGGCTTGGGTATAAGGATCACAAATTCAAGGATAGCCTTAGCAACCTAGTGAGACCCTGTCTCAAAAATAAAAAGAGCTGGGGATGTAACTCAGTGACAAAATGCCCCTGGGTTCAATCCCTAATGCCCACCTCCCCCCCAAAAAAATCCTTCAATTTAAAATCATAAAGAAATGATGGTTGCACCACATTGTTAAAGAACAAATAGCACTGAACTGTGTGTGTACTTTAGAATAGTTAATTCTATATATGAGGCTTTGCTTCATTAGGAAAAAAACCTTCAACACACACAATTTTATAGTCATTTCTTAAAACTGTGGCTTTGAGGAGAGAGTTACAGAAGATTCCTTAGACACAAGAGCAGTTTATGTAAGCTGACATGAACCTGCACCTCCCACCCATCCCCCAGACCCGCTTAAAGTTGCAGCCTCAAGCCAGGCCTGCAGAGCGCTCCTCCGACCACCAGGGGACTCTGCAGAGCTCCCGCGTCCTCACACACCGGCGCGCGCCGTCTCTTGCGCCTTTGAAGCGCGTGTGCGTGAGAGGCGGGGCCGGGAGAGGAAGCTGCGCCTGCGAGACCGCCGCCCACCTGAGCCTCACAGGGCGCTCCTCTCACCTTCGGTTCTGACAGACCGACCGCTCCAACTGCGTGCGAGTATTTGAAGTCCCACCTCTCCACTCAGTCGTCATACGTTTGAGCGGGTGTCCCCACTTCCATTTCCTCACCCTTAACCACTTATCCCTGCTACTGTGTTCCTTCGCCCTGCTCCGCCAAGGATCCTCGGTTTTCTGTCAGCCTCTGACCCATGGCGCTGCAGGCGCTGCAGGCGCTGCACAGCTCGGGGGTGGCCTTCCGCAAGATCCTGTCTCACTTCCCCGAGGAGCTGAGCCTGGCTTTCGCCTATGGCTCCGGGGTGTACCGCCAGGCGGGTCCCAATTCAGACCAGAAGGTGAGCCCGGCCCCAGAGACCGGACCTTCCCCATGTGGCTTCCCCGCGGTCCACCCCATTGCCAGGATTCTGCTTGTTCTCCCTTCGGACCCCTAGGGTGGCCTGCTGCGTACTCCAGGCGTCAATTAGGAGGATGCAAATCGTTCAGAAGTGTTCTTAGTATAACGAGAACGTGAGCTGAGTTTTGAAGGATAATTTAGGAATCCACTTGGGAGCTGCAGTTAGGTGAAGGGAAAAACTGTTGCCTAGGCACGGTGAAAGAAAGAAAAACAGTTGCTAAATTCGAATTCAGTTTTCAACCTGGATACTACGTTGGAATTTTCTAGGGAGCTTAAAAAAAAAAAAAAAGAATTGCTGGGTTCTACCTGAGATTCCTGATTTAACTCGTCTAGAATGATGCTGGGCTTCAGGAATTTGAAAAACGTCGCTCGATTCTCATGCGCAGCCACGTTTGAGCTCCTCCTATCTGCTGCTGTGGGAGAAAATACAAAATAATCCTCTGATTTCAAGGAAATCGATGAATTGTCTGTAGGGCCAGGGCAGGTACCGTGAAGGTAACTAAGGACAACAGTTAGTGGCTAGCCGGTGTATGCACTTCATGCTCAGCATATTTAACAAGTGTCTAGTGGGGATTAAACATTGTTACTCTTCAGAGTTGGCTGAGCACAACAGCAATATAATTTTCATTGTGATTTACAGAATTCAGTGTGAAAATTGCAATAGGGACTTAGATACTTGGCTGTAATTTGCCTTTTGGTTAAAGTTTGCCTATTCACTTCCTGGTGAGGCTATCTACAGCCTGGATTTCCTATCTATGCTGTTACAATGTTGTTCTTTAAATTGGCAGCATATGAAGTTGTGTGAGAAATTATAGTATGATCTAATTACTTTTCTAATATACATTTACATAATTATAGATATTTAAGAATGTTTACCCATGTCTTCTCACATCTTAAGTATCACCAGTGGTTTGTGGATCACAGTGAGGGAAACCCAGAGCATCCTTTAGTCTCCTGTAGACTCTTCATCATTTTTCAGTGAAGGTTTTCCTTTGAGTAGAACTGGATTTCCCTCCAAAAAAAAAAAAAAAGATTCTTTCCTTACCCTCACTCTCATCCCCTACATTCAAGTTAACAAACCTTGTATATTCTAATACTAAATCTCCTCCAAACCAGTCTCTACCCCAAGTGCCTCGCCTCAAACCTTTTTGTTTCTCCCCTGGAATTTTTTAGTGGTTACCTATCAGATTTCCCTCATCCTTTATCTCCACTCTCAAGTTAGTTCTTCTGCAGGAAAGTTTTCTAGCATGGCAAACAGCCTCTCTGGTCCTATCTCCCACAACATAAGTATGTTTTGTTCCAGTAGCACCAAACTGCAGGTCCAGAACATGCCTGACTGTCTCCTACCCATAGAAGTAGTTTCCTGTACATGGCTCTGTGCCTTCCTCATGTTTCCCCAAGTACTTTTACCAGCCCTGTTTCCCTTGAATGCCTTTTTCAAGACTCCTACTTAAGTTCCCTAGAAGCATTCCTACTTCTTGTTCTCTTGGATCTTTTTTTTTTTTTTTTTTGTACCATGGATTGAACCCAAGGATACTTAACCATCAAGCCACATCCTCAGCCCTTTTTATTTTTTATCTTGAGACAGGGTCTCAGTAGGTTGCTTATAACCTCATTAAGTTCCTGAAACTGGCTTTGAACCTGCAATCCTCCTGCCTCAGCCTCCTAAGCCATTGGGGATCTGCCCCCACTCTTAAGTGATATTAGTACATTGTGCATTCCTCTGTCAAGTCAAGTTGTATACTCCCTCCAGTAGACTGATCTCTTCTACCCTAGGACCCATCAGAACTCATAGGTACTTTATTAGTAGTTGTGAATGACTTATTTCCTTTTACATACTACTTAGTAGAGTTTGTCCAAGTGATCTTTGATCTGGAAGAAAAGTGGAACACATTTAACTGCAGTTAGGTAATGAGCACAATTATTCAGCACACAGAATTTATTACCATGCTACTTAGGTCTGTGGCTAATTAGCCTTGTGTACCAAGGCACAGTGCTTATCCTGGACATTGGTTTCCTTTCCTATAAAATTGGAATAATTGCATACCTACTTTGTAGAATTATTGTGAAGATAAAGTAAGTTGCTGTATGTATTATATATAAAGTGCTGACATAGTACACATTAAATTAGTATTTGTATTAAAACAAAGCTCACATTGCTTTCAGAGATTGGAGACCCTAGATCTTCTGCTAATCATAATAGCACAATATTTGGGAGGGTTCCACTCTATCTAGCCACTTTTCCAGGAATTAATGAACTCATTCTCTTTTCTTTACAGAATGCAATGCTGGATTTTGTGTTCACAGTAGATGACCCTATTGCATGGCATTCAGAAAACCTGAAAAAGAATTGGAGCCACTACTCATTTCTAAAAGTTTTAGGGCCCAAGATGATCACATCTGTCCAGGATAACTATGGCGCTGGAGTTTACTACAATCCATTGATTATGTGTGATGGTAGGGTAAGTGACGTTCGTTGGGCCTTTGTCTTAACTTGGCTAATTATTAACCTTTGTTAAAAGAGCACCAGTGAAATATGTATGTTTGTGCAGGTGGGAAAGGGTCACACTCCTGCTGGATGTTCTGAACCCAGGGACAGAGCAGGCACTGGAGTCCTCAACTCCCCTTCATTGTGATTGCAATGTGAGAAGGTGATTGAATGTTACTTGTTTTTTTTTTTTTTTTTTTTTTTTTGCCAAATGGTTCCCAAGTTTTAATCTGTTGTACACACAGATTGCAGGGATCCACCCCCAGAGTTTCTGATTCAGTAGGTCTAGCTGGAGCTGGAGAATTTGCTTTTCTAACAAGCTTCCAAATGACACTGAAACCAAAGGTCTAGGAACCATACTTTGAGAACCCTAGTTTGGTCAGTGTGAGGAATAGGCAGCCCTATTCAAGATCAGGGTGGAGATCAGTCTTATCTCTTCTAGATAACAGACACCCCCAGGAAGAAATTGGAAGTGAAGCGGGCATTAAGGGAGGCTGGTAGTCTGTGAGGCCAAGTAATAGACAGGAACCTCTTGGTGTTAACACCTGAATGGGATTCAAGAGTGGGGTGTTAGAGAGCAAAGGTCCCCAAAGAGGGATTGTCTGACATCAGAGACTCTTGCCTATCTTTTAGAGGAGAAACAGCCCAGAGGTTTGGGTTGTAGCTTAGTGGTAGAGTGCTTGCCTAGCATGTATGAGTT
This sequence comes from Ictidomys tridecemlineatus, assembly GCF_052094955.1. NCBI lineage: Eukaryota > Metazoa > Chordata > Mammalia > Rodentia > Sciuridae > Ictidomys > Ictidomys tridecemlineatus. Next base: position 38,717 of record NW_027525461.1, on the reverse strand, counting down.
CCTGAGTTTGATCTATAGCACTAGCACTACCAAAAAAAAAAAAAGCAAACGAGATGAAAAGCAAACCAGATGAAGCATGTCAGTATCTTAAGAGGACTGTCAAGAGCTAAGTGGATCCCCAAAATGTGAAGACCAGTGGGGATCTAACTCAGTTGCCTCCTGGAGATTAGTTGGGTTAAGAATGAGGTATGGGCTTCAGTTGCTAGATTGACACTCCTGCTGATTTTTGGAGCATACTTATAGGCATATGAATAATGTGGGGATCTTTTAAAGTACAGATTCTGATTGAGTAGTCTGGTATGGAACCTGAGATGCTGCATATTTTACAAGCTGTCTGGTAATGCTCATGTAACTGCTCAAAGGAGCATGCGTTAAAGGGCAGGAGACTGGAATACTGACTTGAGAAGGATCTGAACTTGGCTGAGGAATGTGCTGTGATTGACTGGTGATGTCTGTAAATCCTTAAGGCCGTCTATTTGCTTTTCTGGTTGAGGTCCTATCCTGCTTCCCTTGCATTTTTTTTCCTTTTATATGGTACTAAGGTATGAACCCAGGGGCACTCTACCACTGAGCAACTTCCTCACCCCTTTTTAAATTATATTTTGAAACAGCTTCTTGCTGAGTTGCTCAAACTGGCCTCATCCTTATAATCCTCCTGCCTGAGCCTCTGAGTAGCTGGGGTTCCAGCTATGCACCACTACACCTAGTTGCACCTGCATTTTGCAGATGAGGAAATGAAGGTTTAGAGAGAACACCTTCTGTAAGGTCAGGCCCCTAGTTAGTGACAGGCTCCTTGATTTCTAGGCTTGTGCTGTTTCTACTGTCCCCCCTCCTGCCCCCCAGCTATTACTTGCCTGTAGCAAGAATGGTTTCTGCAGTCCTGTGGCCTAGTGGAGGGAAAAGCCCAACCTGCCACTTCCACTTATTCATGCAAAACACATAACTGTGTTCTTTATCCATAATTAATGTTATGCTGAGCCTATCTCTAATTAGTAACTTTCAAACAGTATTACATGCTCCAGTAACTAAAGGTTTAGGCAAAATTGTATACCAAGGGGACTGTACATTTTAATTGAAATTCTTTAGATACTTTTTACATATGTGCAGCCTGAGAAGGCTATTTGGATACCAAAGTTGAGTAAAGTGGATCTGAAGGTATTTATTAACACAAATAGGACTTTGTAACCTGGGAAATCTACATTCAGGGTTTATACAAATTATTATGGAAATTGACTTGACCATAATTCCATGTGTTTAGCATTGATAAAGAGGTTTTATTTGGGGATGTTGCTTTGTAACTATAAGCCTTTCAAAGTCAACAGCAATAGAGGAATTGACTATGTAAAGGATATCAGTTAAAACTTTTAATTAAAGAAACTTTCTGTTACTTTGCAATGAAAAGAACATTGGGAACTAAAATTCTAGGATCTAGTTTGTTTATTTGTTTGTTTTTGTGGTACTAGAGATGAAACCTAGGGCCACATACATGCTAGTTAAGCACTGCTGAGTATATTCCCAGCCTTGTTTTGTTTTGGAAAGTGACAGGGTCTCTCGGAATTGTTTGGGCTGGTCCCATACTACAGGCTCAAGCCATCCTCCTGCCTCAGCCTCCCAAATATCTGGGTCTATAGGTGCATACTATGCCTGGCTCTAGACCTAGTTTTAACTCTATTAGTACTGTTGCCATTTGGAGTATTTAATTTATTCTTTCTGGGCCTCAGCTTTTTATTTCTCAGATGGAGAACATGAACTAAAACAATATTTCTCAAACATTTGGAAAGGTCTAGTTTTTTTTTTTATTTGTTTTGGTTTTTTTGCAGAATGGTGTCTAAGAGCCATTCTGCCTTTAACATCACATGGACCTAAGTTTGTGATCACCTCACCTCCTGTACTTTGAACTGTATCTTGAACCATATCTGAGTTCCAAATCTGTTTTAGACATTAAACCTCTCAAAGAGTTTTGGTGGAGATGTGGGTATTTCCATGGAAGGCATTTTGAGTGACTTTGGAAATCAAGGTCCTACTCTGGTCCAGAATTTGATGTGTTTCCTTATGTTTTGTACTTGCATAAGAAACAACCTGATATTTGGGTTTTTTTTTCACCCATTTCTTTCCTTTTTCAGCTTATCAAATATGGGGTTATTAGCACCAGTATTCTAATTGAAGATCTCCTCAACTGGAATAACTTATACATTGCTGGACGCCTCCAAAAACCGGTGAGTGTGTGTTTTTTTAGGCTGCCATAATTAGGATGTCTCTGAACCTAACTTGACTTTTAATCCTTGTGATTGCAATGAGATGGAACTCTAGGAAATGGAAATGCCTATTAGATTCCTCCTCTTTCTACCTTTAATGAATTACCTTTATAATTCATTACCAATGTCCAGATATTATGTTGTGATATTGTGACATAATAAGAAATATATGGTTGGTTTTTGTCTTTGGCTTGTGGCACAGAGCTCCTAAAAGCCTTAGAATTCCTAAGTGTTAGGAATAACAAGTCCCTTTCAACCATACCTGAGTTCATCTAATGAGGGGACTCTTTTTTTTTTTCTTTCTGGCTTGAACCCAGGGCCTCATGCATGTGCATGCTAGGTAAGCACTAAACCACTAAGCCTCATCCACAGCCTTCCCAGGTGACCCTTGATGGGCCCTAGATAGCTTCAGGATAGGGGCTGGTTACCAGAGAAACCACCAATGTGCTTAATGGGCTGGAACTTTCATCCCTACCTCCCATTTTCCACCCACCTCTGGAAGGGGTGAGTGGCTGGAGATTGAGTTACTCTCAATGGCAGTGAATTAATCAATCATGCCTAGGTAGTGGGACCCCCATAAAACCCTCAGTAACAGAGTTCTGAGAGTTTCCATGTTGATGAACAAACACATTGAGGTGCTGGGAGGATGGGGTCTTTAGAGTGGGCGCAGAGCTCAGTTCCCAGTCCCACCCAACGATACCTTGTCCTCCTCCTACTACTACTACTATTCCTCCTCCTCTTCCTCTTTCTTCTCCTTCTCCTCCTTCCTTCCTTCTCCTCCTCTTCTTCTTCTTCCCCCTCCTCCTTTTCTTCTTCATACTCCTTCCCCCTACTTATTCCTTCCTCATCTCTCCTCCCTCCTCCTCCTCCTCTTCCTCCTTCTCCTCCTTCATATGCTTGGTATCAAACCTAGGGTCTTGCACATGTTAAGTATTTTACCACTGAGCTACATCCCCAACCCCTGCATCACTCTATTTAGCTGATCCTGAGTTGGATACTTTAGAATAAGCTGGTAATAGTAAGTAAGCCTTCCTGAGTTCTGTGAGCCCTTCTAACAAATTATCAACCCAGAGGAAGGGATTGTGGAAATTTACAGCTACTTAGTTGTGTGGGATTGAGCCCCTAACTTAAGGATTCTCTATATAGCTCGAGATAGATAATATCAAAATTAAATTCTATTGTAGGACACACAACTGGTGTCCAAAAAGTTGGAGAATTTGTTGGTGTGACAGAAAAAGCCCCACACATTTGGTGTCAGATGCTGGGAGTAAAAGACAGATTGTCCCCCTCAGGTACAGGGTCAGTCCATTTGGGGAGTTGGCAGAGAAGGTGTCCAGTGCCTTAGTGGCACCTCTGTCTGTACTATGTACATCCTCATCTTCTCTTCTAGAAGCTCAGGGCACTACGTGTCCACCGTTGTCTCCTCGAAAAAGACAGGACAATGTCTGTCACACAGAAAGCAGTCAGTAACTGTTGAGTGAATGAATGAGTCAGGCCGTCATTCCAGGGGAGAATGGTATTCTGGACCCTGTTTTATCCTCCTGAGGCCAGTGGTGATGTCCTGTCACTATATTCTTACCTCATTGGGGATGCTCCTGAAAGAGACTGTGGGGTTTTGGCTTCTCCATGGCTTTGATAGAAAGGAACAGGGACAAAGAAGTGGGAAGGAACTTGAACTTTTAACAAGTGTTTGCAACTATCATCTTTTTTCTTTTTTTCAAAAGTATGGCCTATTTTCTGAGAAAGCTTCTTTTTTAAGAACTACTTGAGCCAGGTGCAATGGCATACATCTAGAATTCCAGTAACTCAGGAGGTTGAGGCAGGAGGATCACAAGTTTAAGACCAGCTGCAGCACCTTAGCAAGAACCAATCTCAAAATAAAAAATAAAAAGGGCTGGGGATGTAGCTCAGTGTTAAAGTGCCCCTGGGTTCAATCCCCAGTATAGCAAAAGAAAGAACTGTGCTAACTAGTCACAGTTGTCAATCTCATACACCTCCCAAGGAAAATTTTCATTATACTGACCAGGGTCTTAGGCTCCAAAAATAGCAGATGGGTTGTTCTCAGGTATCTCCCATAACAGCAACCCCTACCTCCTTTTATAGTGAGCTATGGGGAAAAATAAGAGATTTCTACTGTCATAGTTCATTTGGTCTGTGTCAGAAAAATTTCTTTATTTGTGTATATGGGCTGTCAAGATGCTCTTGCTTTGAACCTGGGCTTAAAATTTAGTAGTGTAAATGGAATTTTATTCAGAAAGAATAAAACTCTTCCCAACAAAGAACAAATTCTGTCATTTGCAGGAAATTGGATGGAACCAGAGATCATAATTTTGAGTGAAATAAGTCAGACTCACAGTATCATATGTGAAAACTAGAGATATGTTTTCTTTCATATCTGAAAGATGGAGGGATGAAACTGGGAGGAAAAAAGAATTCAGTGAAAATAGAAGGGAGACCAACCACTAAGGTAGAGGAAGTAGAGAAGCGGAGGGGAATTGGGGAATGCTAGAAAGTGAAACTGACCAAATTACACTTTATTTATATATGTATATACCACAATGAAACCCCCACCCTTCTATATAAATAATATGCACCAATAAAAAACAGAAAAAATTGTATAATTCATTAAAATATGCAGAAATACTTGAGCATATTATACATGTATACACATGTATAAAAATTTATCAAGCCAAATCTTTCAAATATGTACACTTATAAATTTTCCTTCAGTAAAATCATTTTATAATTATGGTTATTATTATTATTATTATTTGGCAGTGCTGAGGATCAAGCCTAGGGTCTTGCACATACTAGGCAAGTGCCCTACCATTGAGCTATATTTCCCCACCCAAGTAAAACAGATTCTTTTAAAAAAAATTTTTTTTTAGTTGTAGATGGACAGAATGCCTTTATTTTACTCTTTTTTTTTTTACCTTTTTTAAATTTTTTTGTGGTGCTGAGGATCAAACCCAGTGCCTTACACATGCTAGGCAAGTGCTCTGCCACTGAGCTACAGCCCCAGCCCAAGAAACAGATTCTTATTAAACCTAAGGAAATAACTATATTACCGTAAAATAAGAATATTCACCATAAATTTTAAGATTTTTCAGGGATGATTAAGTAGGGAGAAAGGAAAGGTTGTAATTTCCTTTTGGAGTATACTTTACCAAATCTCTATAATCCATAAATAGCCCCAAATAGAAAAAGAAAAAATTTCTGTGTCTGACAAACAAAAGAATTTGCCAGGTGCTTTTTGTTTTGTTTTGTTTTGTTTTGTATGTGTGGTGCTAGAAATGGAACCCAAGGCCTCACACATGCTAGGCAGGTGCTCTACCACTGAGCCACACCCCCAGCCCATACATACATTTTTTAAACATCCAGAAACAATAAGCTTACTGAAATAATTTCAAATATCTATAGATGAATTTCTCATTCTTAGACTGGATAACAGGTAAAGCTCATAATTAAGCAAATAAATGCAATTGAAAATATATAAATATTCATTTTACTTCTAAGGGTTTTATAATTTTAAAAATGTTATTGATAGGGGCTGGGGATGTGGCTCAAGCGGTAGCGCGCTCACCTGGCATGCGTGCGGCCCGGGTTCGATCCTCCAGCCCCACATACAAAGATGTTGTGTCCGCCAATAACTAAAAAATAAATAAATATTTTTAAAAATGTTATTGATAGGAAGATAAATGAATGTGGAATTAGAAGTGTTTGGTCATATTAATTCCTACTGCTTATTAGGAGTTTATACGAACTCAGGCACCTGGTTTTATCTTTCTGAATGTCAGTCAATTCATGTGTAAAATAGGGATAATAGTACTTACCCTGCCAACGCCCCAAAAGCGTTGAAAATTGGAAACAGAGTATTAATGTTGGGAAGAACATGGGCATTTTAGTTAGAGTCTAAGAGAGCTAAGGTTAGGATCTCAGTTGTGACCCTTACTAATCTTGTGACCTTGTGCCACCGATAGAGTCCCTCACACCTTGGGATATTTTCATCTGTGGACAAGGGTTCTGAAATTCCTGATACTTCAGAACCATTCAGAAAAATGATATTTCCCTTCTCTTCATCCCTGGCTATCTCAGTTATGTTGAGATCAAATAAGATCAAATACAAAAATATTGCGTTATTCTCTGTACTATACTTTATGCCTGGAATTTTTTAAATTAAAAAAAAATGGTGTTAGAAACCTGAGATGCCCTGAAATCTAAGAATGTAAGTACTGGAAATTATCTTTTTGTTTTGTTTTGTTGTTTTGATTTTGTTCTGGGGATCGAACCCAGGGCCTTGCACATGCTAAGTATGTGATCTGCTGAGCTACACCCTATGGCCTGATCTCAGAATTTATCTAAATGTCATATGTTCTTGTAAAATAAAAGCAGTCCAAGACAAGGAGTAGCAGCTACATTTACCTTAAACAAAACTATGAATTTCTTGCCTAATTTAGAAAATAAAATAAAAGCTTGCCATGGTAGCTCACACCTGAATCCCAGGGACCTGGGAGGCTGAGGCAGGAGGATCACAAGTTTGAGGCCAGCCTCAGCAATTTAGTAAGACCCTGTCTCAAAAGAAAAAATAAAAAGGGCTGGAGGTGTATCTCAGTGGTAGAGCACCCCTGGATTTTATCACTAGTACCAAAAAAAAAAAAAAAGACTTATCTTTTTAAAAAGTGAAAATGATAAACAGGTGAAGTGACTCCCTCCTGATCCTGCCCCCAGTTTTTTCCACTCCTGTGGAAATCACAGTTAAGCGGACTTCTCTGTGGTAAGTCTTTCAGCAATCATTTTTCCCTCTAGATGGCAGCAAGTATTAATCAAACTTGAGCAAATCTGTTGAAAGGATAGTAGCATTTTCAACAAGAAAAATGGGTGGTTATTTTAAGAATTATGAGAAAGAGTACGAATTCTTTGTTTTTATGTTTTAAAAGCAGTTACATTGTTATATTGTCTAAAACTCCAAAATTGTCTTGCACTTTGCAAATTGAAATAGAATTCCTCAATTACTTGCAAGTTAAATCTTTAAAAGGAATATACAGGAGTTAAAAAGATGGACATTTCTGGGAAAAATTGAATTTAAAATTAAATTTCTGTTATACTTTACTAGCAACTTACCTTATAATTGAGGAGATACCATGTTTTGATTTCTAGTACAGACTTACGTTTCTGAGTCATTTAGTCATTTGCTGTGTGTGTGTGTGTGTGTGTGTGTGTGTGTGTGTGTGTGGCTGAGCAAGTCACCACTGTACTACATCCCAAGCCCTGCAAATATTTTTTAAGTGAAGAACCATGGAATTTAAATTACTTAATAGAACATGTGAACAATCTTTTGTAAGTTAAAAAAAAAACAAAAACACTAAAGCAAGTTAAAGTCAGTTCCTTAATTACTTTGACATAATTTGGGATTTTTGTATTTCACTTGTTTTTCATGTATAGATGATTTTGTAACATTTAAAATTTTTTAAAAAAATATCTAGTTTCCAGTTTTAGTTGGACACAATTCCTTTATTTTATTCATTTATTTTTATGTGGTGCTGAGGATCAAACTCAGGGCTTTGCACGTGCTAAGTGAGCACTCTACCCCTGAGCCACAACAATAGCCCTAACATTTTTTATACCTTTATTTTATTTATTCATTTTTATATGGTGCTGAGGATAGAACCCAGTGCCCTGCATGTGCTAGGCAAGTGCTCTACCACTGAGCCACAACCCTAGCCCTGTAGAGATAATTTTGTTTGAAGTTTCTTTTTATCTTTCAGGGCTCTAGAGATGGAACCCAGGGCCTCAGGCATGCTAGCCAAGGTGTCTACCACTGAGCTACACCCCAGCCAGTAATGCAGCATTGGTTTTTTTGTAATAGCTTTATTAAGGTATACTTCACATACCATAATTCAACCATTTAAAGTGTAAAGTTCAGTGGTTTTTAGTATATTTACAGTCCTGTAACTATCACCATATTAGAGTTGTATTTATTTATGTATTTCAAATGGGAAAAATCCCCCTGGTATAAAAGATCCCTGAACTGGGAATTGGAAAACCTGGTTTACTAGTTTTGGCTCTTCCCTGCTGTGAACCAGCCTTTGGTTTTCTAGCCTTTGAAATGCAAAGATTGAGCCATTCATTTAGTTATTCAAAAGACAACTAAGGTTCTTCTTTGTGCATGCCAAAAAAAAAAAAAAGACCCCCCACATTATTTGTCCTTGAAGATCCCCCAGTCCAGTAGATAGATAAGGTTTGATCCCATTCTTGTGTTCCGCCCTTCTTCATTTTCAAGCAGTGACTATTTAGAAGAGTCACCCCTCCTGACCATTTGGAATCAAAAAGTTCTGGCCAACGGTTGAGTAGTTCAGCACTAGGTAGGGTTGCCTTCTTTGTAACTGAAACTTCACTCTTCACAATTCAAGTAGTCTTTCCCAGTGACTGTTATAGAGATGGAGGGTGGCTTTCTTTTTTTCTCTGTCTTGAAAGGTACTCACAAATCTCTCCTTTTAAAGTCCCTCCGAGCTTTGTCCCTTCCTCTCTGCAGTCAGGATCTGCACCCTGGCATTAGAGCTAATGTTATCTATGCAGTTCAGGTCGGGGCATTCCCAGTAAGGTACAAACAGCTATTCACAACTCTGAGGACTTTCTTCTTTTCCCAGGCCTCTCTGGCAGTGCCCCAAGCGTTCACTGGCTTTTCACTCTGAACAACAAATTACAGTGCTGCCGAGACAAGTTCCTAGTTCACCTTTCGTTGAAGAACCAGATCAGCACAGTAGCAGAGCCTTCAGAATTCACGTTTTCCCTTTGAGTAAGGATGCTTTTATTTGCACTCTCTTCACCTTAAGTACTGGACTGCTTTCTTCCAACCTAAGTAGAACAGATTTCTTGGAGAACAATTGGTTATTCTGTTAACTAGGAGAAAATCTTCCAAACTTATTCTTTTGTTTGCCTCTTTGAGTATTTAGCGCCTTAAAATAGCCTCTGATTTCACTGGGTTTCTGTAATAGCCAGAGAGAGAGAGAGAGAGAGAGAGAGAGGGAATAATTATGATAAGGACTGGTGAATTAGGATGAAGACTGAAGGGTAGGAATATGGAAGCAGAATGGTATCACAGGGGACACATCAGGGGACTGGACCTCGCTTGGTCCATTGTGTCACTTCTTAGAGAAAGGTATTTGACTTCTCTAGCCCTCAGTTTTTCCACCAGTAAGTTGAGTAAGTTGCCTTCCTAGATCACTGATTCCATATGGAATACAAATTTTACTTCTAAGGTGTTGTAGGATTTTAAAAATTTCAGGAGCTGGAGATGCAACTCAGTGGTTGAGTACTTGCCTAGCATATTTATAGCCCCCAGTTCAATTTCCACATTGAAAAAAAATTGTTTTATTAAACTTCTGTCAAAATAAGTCAAGCAGAATACATCCCTAACTGAATGCATGATGATAACTCAAAATATTTAGAACTTGAATTGCATAGTGCAAGGGTGTGGCCCTGGTTTTGCCATTGGTTCATTGTGCAACCTTAGGCGAGTCTTGTTCCTGGGCTGTTCCTTGGTGTTATACTCTGCAGATGATGGCAAAGATACTAAACTCACCCAAGCCAAAAGGCTTAATTAAGGTCTATTAAGTTCTCATAATTATAAGGGTGGAGGAGGTGATATTGAACCAAGTGGCTTACCTATCATATATGAGGTATAGATGTTGGAAATATTCCCTTAGAAAAAAGGTGGATAACACAAGGCAAAAGTTAGAATTTAGGTTGTTAAGCTTGATTTATAGTTATGTCTTATGGTGCTACCACTTTTTTTTTTTTTTAAACAACAAAAAACTAACATCATTCTCCTCTTTCCAGTAGAACTTTATTTTGGAGTTTCTTAGAGTGTGCCTTTTGTATGCCATCTTAATGCATTATTATTTGGCAAAAAACAATTTTATATGCCCTGTTTTCTATTAAAGGAGGAAAATTTATCAACAACACCAAGTTGTTTAGAGACAGTTGATACATTTCAGATATCTATGAGTCCTTATTAAGGTCTTCTAGACTCTTTTCTTTGTATAGAAAATCAGTCAGTAGCAGATGTTTTAAAAAGATTATGGTGGGAATATAAATTGATATAACCATTCTGAAGAGCAATTTGGTAATTCTCCTTCTAAGCAGAATAGCTAAAAGTATTCTCAAAATTTGGTCTCTGGCTGGGCACTTTAGTGCATGCCTGTGATCCCAGTAATTCAGGAGGCTGAGGCAGGAGGATCACAAGTTCGAGGCCAGCATCAGCAACTTAGTGAGATCCTGTCTCAAAATAAAAGGGACTGGGGAGGTGGCTTATTGATTAGGCACCCAAGAGTTCAATCACCAAAAAAAATTTTTAAAAGGCAGGGGGAAAGGTGTCCCTGAACCCAAAACAGCCTCAACATTTTCTAGGACCTTGTTAGAAATATACATTTTCAACCTTCCTACAGGGCAACTGAATCAGAAGCTTTGGGGTTTGGACCCATTATTATGTGTTTTAATAAACTCTCCCATGATGTTAATGCTAGCAAAGATGAAAACCCCTGGCTTAGAGAAATTCATTGCCTGTGTACCAAGTAGCACACCAAAGGAAGCTCACTTCAGCTAATGTATTATGTACCGTATCTCATTTGATCTGTTAACCCCATTTTATTGATAAGGAGCAATGCCCATCACCACAGCTAGGAGGAGATGGAGCTGAGACTTGAACATATTCTCTTAACTAGAGTGCATTTTGTGTGTGTGTGTGGTGTATGTGTCTGTGTGTATGTGTAAGTAATTGGGGATGGAACCCAGGGCCTTACACATGCAAAGCAAGCACTGTACCACTGAGCTACATCCCCAGCCCTACCTTACTGTTTTTAAAAACCGAGACTCTGAGAACAGACTGGAGCTCTAATGTATTTAATGGATTTGGAGACAGTCAAAGACAGCTGCTTCTGACATGGATTTTAGACAGTCAAAGACAACTGCTTCTGACATATATTTAGGAGAATAATGCTTTGTATTGAGCAAAGCACGAACTCAAACATTTACATTTATTGTTGTTTTCAATCTTTGACAATTCCTTGATACAAATCTGTTATCCCTATTTTATAGATGATGACTTAAGTTCTGGGAAGTTAGGTCATTTGCCCAAACTCACACAGTTTGTAAGTACATGGATTTGAGCCCAGATCTATATTTAAAACCCACGATCTTTCAATTGTAGCTAATTTTCTTTCCATTTTCCTTCACCGAGTTTCAAATCTGTGTATCTAAAAATCATAAAGCATGAACTGCCTAGGTTATTTGTGGGCAAGAAGAGAGGTGAGTTCTGAGTAAAGAAAATGCCTTCTCTCACTAGAAAATTTAAAAACTGAGATGAAAAAATAAAAATATTGATATTCCCAAAGGATGTTTATTCTTTTTCAAAGCCTGTGGTGAGTTTGCTCATTTAAAAAGAATATTAATTTTGTTTTCTTTGGCATTCTGATCCCTTCCTATGTGATAGATTTCTCTGATTTTGGCATAAGAGGAGATTCTGGGATTACTTATTAGAATAGTAATCATTTCATGTCAACCAAACTAATATTCCAAGATCCTCAGTGGTCGGCATCTGGGATGGTTCCAGCTATATGTGTCAACCTGTGGCTTGAGCAATACTCCTCTTCTAAAATTTTTCTTCTGAATGTTTGCCTTTTCCAGGTGAAAATTATCGCAATGAATGAAAACGTCATCCATAGGTCAGCACTTGATAAAAATCTGAAGAGCGCTGTGACTGCCGCTTTCCTCATGCTCCCCGAAAGCTTTTCTGAGGAAGACCTCTTCATAGAGATCGCTGGACTCTCCTACACTGGTTAGTGTCCTGTGTGTCCAAACCTTTTTCAAGAAGGAGATTTGTCATTTGAACGCTATGCAAATAGCTTGCTCCTCACCCTGCCCAGGGACTGCAGTGGTCTTATTTCTAAATTCTATCACTTCCTGTGTCACTTACTGCAGTAGCTTTCTGATTTGCCTCCCTACATCCAGTGTCTCCCGTCTTCTCTCCACAACCCTCCAGATTTTATTTTAATATTTATTTTTTAGAAGTAGTTGGACACAATGCCTTTATTTATTTATTTTTATGTGGTGCTGAGGATCCAACCCAGGGCCTCGCATGTGCTAGATGAGTGCTCTACCACTGAGCCACAATCCCAGCCCCCCTCTAGATATTATCCAAGGGTGATTTTTGGTTGTTGCTATTGCTTATTTTTATTTTGAAATGATTGCAAATCTACAGAAAGGTTTTGAGAATAATAACAGAAAATTCCCATAAACCCATTTTCCTGATCCACCAATTTTAACATTTTACTATATGTTTTCTCATTCTCTCTGTACCAGTGGTTTTCAAAGTCAGTATGCCTCTGAGGGCTTCTTGAAACAACTGGAGGGCTGGAGTTGTGGCTCAGTGGTAGTGCATTTGCCTAACATGTGTGAGGCACTGCTTTTGATCCTCACCACCATGTAAAAATGAATAAATAAAATAAAGGTATTGTGTCCATCTACAACTAAAAATATTATTGGAAAAAAAAAAAGAATGTGGTGGGGCATACCTTAATTCCAGTGATTTGGGAGACTGGGGCAGGAGATTGCAAGTTTGAGGCTAGCCTCAGCAACTTAGTTAGACCCTATTTTAAAATAAAAATAAAAAGGGTTGGGAGTGTAGCTCAGTGGTAAAACACCCCTAGATTCAATTCCTAGTACTGCCAAAATAAAAAATTAATTAAAAAACAGATTATTGACCTTAACCCAGACAGCTGATTTAGTAGGTTTGGGAAATGGCCTAAGACCTTATATTTCTAACAAGGTTCTGGGGTGATGCTGATGCTCCTCTCGGGACCCTGCTTTCTATTGCTCTTTCTGTATATAAATGTACTGTGTTGTTGTTGTTGATGTTGTTTTTCCCTGAAGTGTTTGAGGTCATACATATCATGTCCAAGTTAGACCATAACCATAGTACAGTTACCAAATTCAGGAAATTTAATACTGATGCAGCAGGTCAAGGTGGCCCACATCTATAATCCCAGTGATTTCAGAGGCTGAGGCAGGAGAATCTCAAGTTCTAGGCAAGTCTCAGCAATTTAGTGGCACCCTATCTCAAAATAAAATAAAAAGGGCTGGGAATGTAGCTTAGTGGTAAAGCACCCTTGAGTTTAGTCCCCATGATGATGATGGTGATGATGATAATTTTGATCAAACTGATAATCCATATTCCAAATATCAGGCATTCCAATAATGTCCATTATAACATGTTTTTTCTAAAGTACATGACCTAGTCAAAAATCATATACTGAATTTAGTTGTACCTCTCTTAGTTTTTATTGTATCGTCTGGTGGTGGGGACTGAGCCTCAGGCCTCATGCATGCTAACCTCACTTTCCCTTTTCTTACATGACATTCACATTTCTGAAGTCTACAGACCAGCGACATTTGCCTCTTTGTAACCAGTGTTTCCTCCCTTATATGCAGTCTGTTTGTATGAATGTCACAGAAATTTCCTGCTTCTTACCAAACTTTCCCTCCTGAATTAAGCGCCCATGGAAGAGTTTTGCTCAAACCAGTCTTTACTGCATTGGTCCAAAGTAGTGATTTTCCAAATCCTTTTACTCCACAGGAAGGAAAAGCTTTCCCTTCTTCCCCATTCATTTAATATATTTGTTTGTTAATTTGTCTAAATGTTGATTTCTTTCCCTTTCCGCCAGTTGTGTTCCTCAGAGATGGGAACAGGTCCTATAAAGGGTGAGGGGAGAGCTGAAAGGTTGGGGCCCCTGGTTCCTCACCCAAGCTGCAGCCAGAGGAGCATCACATTTGCCTGTTTCATACAGTGAGGTCCCGTGTAAGATCTCAGTTACAAACTGAGGATGTAGCTCAGTGGCAGAGGCCTTGCCCAGCATACACAAGGCCCTGGGTTCCATCCCCAGCACCATTAAACAAAAAAGATTTTTTTTTCTTTCATTGACAAGAAAAATTATCTGCTACTTAAAAAGTTTAAAAACCACTGTCTTAAATCAATTATGTCTTTCCCAGTTTCTTAAGTGTAAGTCAGAGGACTCGGTCCTCAAAACAGCTTATTTATTCTCCAAATCTCAACACAGATAATATTTCATGGAAATTTAATGCTGTAAGAGCCTTCAGAGGTCTTATTCTTCTTTCTTCTTCTTAAAATGCATCTAGCACAGCACAGCTGTATTTGCAACACTGGAAAGAACAGAAGTGAAGTAACCTTGACCTTTTTTTGCTTCCAGCTTCACCTGGCAGCATCCATGCCCTTCATCAAGAGACAAAGAGTAGGCCTGAGGCCGGGGCTCAGTGGTAGAGCGCTTGCCTAGCATGTGCGGCACTGGGTTCACTCCTTAGCACCACATATAAACAAACAAAATAAAGGTGTGCTGTTCATCTACAAAAAAAACAAAAAGACAAAAAAAGAGGCAAAGAATAGCGTGACTACTTATCAGAATAAATGGGTCCACGTGCATGCAGTGAGTGGGAAAAGAGAGTCCATTTTTGGAGTTGTTCCCTCCCTAAACTCCCACGTGGAAAAAAGCATCACAGAAGCCTTTTGTGGTGCTGGAGATAGAGCTCAGTGGGTAGAGTGCTTGTCTTGCATGCACAAGGCCCTGGCTCAATCCCCAGCACCTCAAAAAGAGAAGAAGCCTCTTGTGATGGGTAGACTTTGAGAGAAGATGAGACTGCTCTCTGGGGCCCACAGTGTTACCTCTCTTATTTTTTTCTCCCATGTAATAACATCTGCATAGTGCAAGGTGGATTCTGGCTGGAAGCTCTCTTTAATAAATTCTGAATATTGACTAGAGAGTAATGGAACTACTTTTACCTGTCTGTTGACTCTTTTAGTCCTGGGAATTGAATCCAAACTTCATGCTTGCTGAACACATGCTCAGCCACTGAGCAATGTCCCCAGTCTTTGATTTTCTTAAGTGTCATTCAAGTTGCTATAAATCTGTAGCTGAGTTTTGCTAGAACTAGACTGGTAAGGGTAGAAAAGGATGTAGGTCCCGTGAGTAGGTCATTTTCACAGCTTTGAGACTTGCTTCAGGCATTGTGTCAAAAGGCCAATTTTCCTCCTGTCTTTCCTAGGCTTCTGAGAACCTAGTATCCTTGAATTGAAAGAATTCTGACCGTTTGTTAAATCCAAATCTCCCAGGACCTCAGAATATTCCAGTATTTAAAGTACCCACCCAGCCTCTCTTTGATTTACAACTTTGACATTTTCTATCTTTTCCCAGTTGAGAGATTATATGGGGTCCCTTGCCTGTGAAGTTCAACATTTCTCCTTCCAGGAGAAGAGAAGAGGAAGGGATAGAGAAAATAGTGCCTCTCTGCGATAATTGGACAAGTTCCTGCTAGTAGTTACTGGCAGAGTCAAGATCTGTCGGTATTACTATGAATAATAATAACCTGTACATTTTATTTAGTACTTAAAGGTCACTTTGACTGCTCTGGGGCCCCTATTTATGGCAGCATTATTGTAAATGATGGGTGAGAAAGGAGTAGGTGGAGGAAGAAGGCCTGCAAAATTAGGGACGAGAAAGCTTTCACTTATTCTTAGAAGTCAGCACTTCAGTAAACAGGAAAAGAATACCAAATGACTTTGAAATAGTCACCTGGA
The DNA here is from genome assembly GCF_052094955.1 of Ictidomys tridecemlineatus. NCBI lineage: Eukaryota > Metazoa > Chordata > Mammalia > Rodentia > Sciuridae > Ictidomys > Ictidomys tridecemlineatus. The sequence continues at coordinate 22,817 of NW_027525461.1, read as the reverse complement.
GCTTTCTTAAGTAAGTGCAAACTATAAAAATGACTAATTTTAGGTAACGATCCTGGCTTAACATTTATCAAATGAGTCAGCGACTCATACCCAAAGAGCTGAAGATAGAACTTCTGCTCTAAGGAACTTCACACTGGTAAACATGTGCAGGCACGGTGAGTCAGTGGTGAACTGAAAAAACAGCATATGTCAAGAAGACGAGGGGATGTCTAGGGGAAGGGTCCATGACCTTAAGTCTATGGCTGGAGAAAGCCACACTCACTATTGTATGCCAGGAGCTACCCTCGATATTTGGGATGTGATAACTAGTTTAATAATCCTCATGAGAGCCTTTTGATTTGGTTGCTGTGTTATTGTCCCATCTTACAGATGAGAAAACTGATGCTCAGAGAGGTTACCTGACCGTCGTCCCTCATCTAGTACATGGTGGACCTACCACCAGCTTTCTGAAGTTGCTTGACTCTTTCCAAGCCCCCCGTTTTCTTATTTATAAGGTAGAAATAAGTATCTCATAAAGAAGTTTTTAGTGAGATAATATATATAAAAGTCCTAGCATCTTATCTCATTGATAGTACTCAGAAAATGGTTGTTACTGTTTTGTTTATTTACTGTGGTATTTGGGTTTGAATCCAGAGGCTCTTAACCACTGAGCTATATCCCCAGTTCTTTTTATTTTTTTTATTTTGAGACCAGGGTCTCACTAAGCTCCTGAGGCTGGCCTTGAACTTGTGATCCTTCTGCTTCAGCCTCCCTTAGTAGCTAGAATTTCAGGTGTGTGTGTACCGTACCCACTGATTGATTGATTGAATGGTGCTGGAGATTAAACCCTGGCCTCATACTTGCTAGGCAAGAACTTGACCACTGTGCTATATCACCAGCCCAGCCAGAATTAGAAAACGTGTTACATGTTGACAAAAAATGTTCAAATTAGAAAATTTAGGTGGATGGGAACTTGTCAGCCCTAGTTCATCTGTCCATTTAAGGTCCTTAAGGAGTGAAAAAACACCTCCTAGCACTGTCCAGGGAGAGAATGAATGGACTGCTGTCCATGCCAGATTGCCTGAACACAGGCAAGCTGACTTCTAGGAACAAGCAAAGCAGCGAGGGAGTTGCCAGTCGATTCTTGGGGGAGGAAAATCAGTGTGTGCGCCCGCGCTCTAAAGCAGGAGTAAACTTCCTCATGCCTGGATTCTGGTGAAAGCCAGTAGGGAGACATGTTTTTCTCTGGAGTGAACAGATTTATTCTGTGATGTAATACTTTCCAGAACTTTGCCAGCAGTGCCACTGGGTGCTCTGGTCATGGGGGCAGGGGGACTCAGAGGATTCAGGAGGCCACATCAGGATTGGGAGGCCTGCTGTCTCCTTGACCGACTTAACCTTTGGTTGAGGCCACAGCTGGAACCTCTGTGACAAGTGTATACTTGATTATTTCTGAAAAGGTAGCATTTCCAAAGGACACAGATCATGAGTAACGTCTGACTCCCTGGTGACTCCTGTGTCGGGATTCTCTTAGTGCTTTACACGTATCAACTCATTCATTCCCTCCAACGGGAAAGCTCATTCCTATATGGCTCCCATTTTACGTTTGAGGGTGCTGTAGCTCGTGTAAGTGCCAGTCTGTGATTTGAATTCAGAGAGTCTAATCCCAGAACCCTTGCTCTCACCCCCCACTGTTCCGTGAAGGGTACGCGCTGGGTCACAGCTGGGACAGTTCTCCTCATGGTCCTGCTGGCTCCCAGGGCTCCCACAGGCTTCCATCCTGGATTATCTGAGGTCTTCCCTGCTACCCCAATATTGCCTGTTGTTTTTCCATGCCCCCCACTTTTTTCCTCTACAACATTTTCCACTGTCTGACACACATACATTTTATTTATTGGTTGGTTTAATTTGTCTTTGGGAGGAAAGGAATTTTTGTCTTTGTTTGTGTTTCCAGGATTTGGAGGAGGTTGGTGCTGGGGATTTATACCTCTCTAAAGTAGAAAAAAGAAAAATAATTCAGATTTATATAACAGTACTTCAGTAGTTTATTCTTACCTCACCCTCTTCTGTGTGTGAGTTGGTGCAGTACAGTGTCTTTCCTGCAGCTATGGAGATATTTTTGAGAATGCCTTTTGAGTAATGCATTAGGCTGGCTCTTAGAAAAACTGCCTTAGGTTTCTTTTATTTTTTGGTTTATTAGCAGTACTGGGGATTAAATTACCAGGTGTTCTACCACTGAGTTTATATTCCCAGCCCTTGCTTTCTTTTTTTATTTTGAGACAGGGTCTCACTAAGTTGCCCAGGCTGGACTCAAACTTGGCATCCTCCTGCCTCAGGCTCCCAAGTACCTGGGTTTAAAAGAATGTGTCATTGCTTGCTTTACTCATTTTTTAAAATACAAAGTACTTATTTTGTCCTATTTCAAAAGAATGAAGTTAGATCCCTAACTCATACCACACACAAAATTACTCAAAATGAATCATAGATAGAACAGTTAAATGTAAGAGATAAAACTCTTAAAAGAGTGACTTTAGATTAGAAAGATGATTTCTCAGATATATTCCAAAATGTATACCAAAAGCAGAAACAATAAAAGAAAAAAAATAAGACCACATAAAAATTAAAAACTTGTGCTGCAAGTAATATCATCAGGAAAGTAAAAAGCAACTAACAAAGTAGGAAAAAATGTTTATAAATATATATCTGACAAGGAACTATTATCAAAATATATAAAGAATTCTTTTTTTTAATATTTGCTTTTTTAGTGTTTGATGGACACTTTATTTTTATGTGGTGCTGAGGATCGAACCCAGTGCCCCGCACATGCCAGGCGAGTGCGCTACCGCTTGAGCCACATCCCCAGCCCCTATATAAAGAATTCTAACAATTACAATAAAAATAACCCAAGTTAAAAACAGGTGAGGATTTTGTCAAACAGAATATATAAATAGACAATAAGCACATGAAAAGATGCTCAACGTTATTTGTATTAGGGAAGTGCCTGTCAAAGCCACATAGACACCACTTCAGAACAAGATAACTGTGGTATCAGGACAGACACACCAGGCGCACGCAGTGGTGCACACCTGTAATCTCATAGACTAGGCAGGTCGAGGCAGGAGGATCGCAAATTCTCAGTAACTTAATGATACCCTGCCTCAAAATAAAAAATTAAAAGAGCTGAGGATTTAGTTCCATGGTAGAATGCTTGTCTATCATGTTTAAGGCCGTGGGTTCAGTCCTTAGAACTTCAAAAAGAAACTATCTAGTTTGGGCTACAGTCCTTGAACTACCACATAAAATCCTGCACTGAACAAATTGTGTCATTTGCTGCCTGAGGTAGGGCCTAGATCATTGTTATCTCCAGTGTCTAACACAGCTCTTGGGGCTTAGTAGCCACCCAGATGTTCAGTGAACTGAAATAACAGCAATATTGTGACTAATTTTTAAAACAGCAATATTGTGACTAATTTTTAAAAAGGAAAAGTTAACCAATAATTGTTATCTTAGATGCAGGGCTTCCTCTCTCTTCTATCCTTTGCCTATCCTGTGTTTCTTTTTTGGTTTTGGTACCAGGGATTAAACCCCAGACCCAGAGGCTCTTTACCACTGAGCTAGCTACATCTCCAGCCCTTTTCGTTTTTTATTTGGGGATGGTGTCTCACATAGTTACCCAAGTTGGCCCCAAACTTGGAGTCCTCCTATCTCAGCCTCCTAAATTGCTGGGATTACAGGTGTGCATCACGGTGCCAGTTTGCCCATCCTATGTACAAATCTTACTATCAGCAGTATCTGCTTTACTACTTAACAAAATATTCTCTAATACATTAGCTCTGTAAATCTGAAAGCAACTGTGAGGTAGTGGAATTAGTAGGATTGTAAAGCCATTTGACAGAGAAGGAAATTGACTCAGAAAAGCTAAATAACTTGACTCAAATCACCCTGGGACATTGCCAACCTTGGAAGAATCTTTCCCTGGTGCTGTGCACCCCTCTCCCACCCTCAAGTTCAAAATTATGCCCCTGGCTGCTGGTTGCATGCCTGGATCACAGAGATATAGATGGTTTACAAATCTCTGAGCATCAAATCCAAAGGGAGATTATTCTTTTGTTTGCCTTATTGAATTATTCTGGCAATTCTCTGGGTAGAACATTCAAGAGTTAAAACCAGCAATAAAGATAAAATAAAAGCTAAGAATCAGTTTTTCTCAATCTGTTGCAAACAGATCTCTAAAGATAAGAAAATTGATTCTTATGATCAGATGCTGGTTCACACTGTGCCCATGATTTTATTCACTTTGTTCTGAAGAAACAAGTAATCAGCCCGTTTACCTACCATCCCCTGTGGCTGGGCTCGGGGTTCTGCTGTGCGGCAGTTGGAGAAATTCAATTCAGCAGACATTTATCCATGTGCCTTCTCTGTGTCAGGCAGTGTAGGAGGGGCCAGGGTTGCAGAACTGAACGAGCCTAGTCCTTGTTCTCAGAGTCCAGGGTGTTCTCTAGGTCCTATAGTCATGGCATGCAGTTGTTCTTTAGGGAGAGGTTTGGAATTCATTTGCTTTTACATTTTAATCAATTGAGTACATGTTGTTTTATATGATGGTTATAATTTTTAATGGTGTTACACTGTTCCTCCATGATAGGATATGGATTTACCATCATAGCTTATCCATCTACTATCTAAACTCTAAGAACTTTGTGTGTGTGGAAAGTATAGAAAGAAAAGGATTAACATGGATATTTAGGACTCAGCAGTGGTGCAAAGTAATCTTTCATTTCAGGGGCAGCCCTGTGAAATTTAGAGTTTGATGACATTTCATCCCTTCAAAGATTAATAGGAGTTTTCAATAAAAGCATCAGGGTTTGCACATTTGGAAGTTAACCCAGCCACATCTCCATTCACATTTGTCATCACACCTGTATGTCTTGTGAATTTATTTTTAAATGTTAGAAGTAATACATCAGCATTATAGAAGTGAGGAAAAATGGCAGAGGAAATGGTTGCCTAAAATGTTAACTACTCTGATACTGAGAGACACTTGGACCTTGGGCACCTTATCTCTGAACCTTAATCTCCTCATCTGTAAAACTGGAATCATTTCAACTTTATGAAGCTTTGCTAAGGCTAAGAGGTAGCACAGAACATATATCCAGAACCCAGAATAAGTGTATATTTTATTAGAGCAAAAATAACTTCTTTTGTGTGCATGGTGCTGAGGATGGACCCACATCTGTGCGTGCGAGGCAGGCCCCCTGCCACTGAGCTTCCCTGTAACCCCCCATCTTTATAAGATCCCTTTGTCTAGTTGTTCATGGTTTTTCTTTTTTGCAGTTTTTTTTTTTGTTGTACTTCTGAACCCTCATTATATACAACCCACATTATTATACGACCATTTTCCATGTTGCTATATATGATGGCTGTAATTTTTAATGGTGGTACACTGTTGCTCCGTGATAGGATATGGATTTACCATCATAGCTTATCCATTTACCCTATTGTGCATTTGGCTTGCTTCCAGTGCAAATAACACTTCAACGAACAGGGTTTCTGTTGTTCTTGTGGTGCTGGAGAGCAAACCCAGGGTCTTACCCATGTCAGACAAGCACTCTACCCCTGAGCTATGTCCTCAGCCCATTTTTTTCAGGGGGAGGGGCTACCAGGGATTTAATTCAGGGTCACTTGACCACTGAGCCACATCCCCAGCCCTATTTTGAATTTTATTTAGAGACAGGGTCTCACTGAGTTGCTTAGCACCTCATGATTGCTGAGGCTGGCTTTGAACACCTGCCTCAGCCTCCCAAGCCACTGGGACTACAGGTGTGTGCCCCTGCGCCCAGCCTCAGCCGATTGTTGATATGTTCATACTTCCTGGGAAGTCTTAGGCAAGTACTTAATCTCTGTGGTGGTTGCCTTGTCTACTAACTGGAGAAGGAATGGTCTGTCAGAGAGGAGAGCTACATGGGTGAAATGGGGAAGCACAACAGCCCGGGGAGCAGTGCCTGATGTGTACCAGATGTTTAGTAAACATTACCTCTTATTTCTCTAGGCTTGCTCACCAGCCTTGGGGTTTCTTGATTCATTGCCCTCCAAGGATTTTGGCAGTTTCTGATGTCAACAGCAGTATGTAAAAGGACCAGTTTCTCAACACCCTCATTAGCAGTGATCCTTGGTTTTAACTATGTACTCTCTGTCCCTTTAAAATAGGGTAGCAGCAGGTATACAGCACTTGCCTAGCAGAAGTGAGGCCCTGTTTTTTATCCCTCACTATAATCAATCAGTCAGTCAAATTGGAACAAAATAACAAATTCATTCAAAGTTGGGCAGTGTCTTATGGTGGGATCTCTTCTGCACCTTCACCTGAAGAGTCAATGCCTATGCCAAGGTCAAGTTCCTCAGGGTGTTTAGAATTCTGGTTTTCTGAAACCTATATCCCCAGCTGCATTCTACCAAATTATTGTGTAAGTTGGACCTTTGAAACTTAAAAAACCAGCGTATTTTATTTCTTACTGAAATGCAGCCTCTCTGGATAAATTATAAAGAAGAGAGATTTATTTGAGGTCATGCTTCTGGTTCAAGGCCAAGAGACCACGTCTGGTGATGACCCTGCTGGCAGAGTCCCACATGGTGCAGGGCATCACATAGTGATAGGGAACTTACATATGTCTGTCTTCTGGGAGGCTGCCGGTGTTCAGTCACGGGGCCTCCACCCTGACCAACCTATCTAATCCTCATTAATCTCTAAAAGGCCCCACCTCTAAGCCCCAGAGTCAAGTTTCTTCCCTTTTAATACCTCCCCAAAGACATTAAACTCCAACATGAGTTTCAGAGGGGACAAATCCTATTGAGACCATTGGCAGACCTCTTTATATTTTTATTTTTCTTTAAATAAGACACCAGTTGGCTCTAGAAAAATCCATGTGGCAGGCAGAGGTCTTTGAATTCTTCTCCCATCTAGAGACAGTAAATTGGCAAGGATAACCAGTGTGCCCTGGTTTGACAGTTAATACTTGTTCTGGTGTAATTGTCTGTAGTGCTCTCTTCATCCTCTAAAATGACCTAGTTTGGATAACAAATTATACCATCCTCCTAGTCCCAGGGGCTTCTCAGAAGCTGGGGCATCTGCCCTTACTTGCCACCTCCCTGGCACTTAGCTCTCTGTCCAAGAAAGGTTTCAGCCATATTTTTTCTCACTGTGCTTAACCTGGGAGAGTCCAGTTTCCTTTTTTTTCTTTCTCTCTCTCTCTCTCTTTTTTGTTCTGGGAATTGAACCCCAGGGCCTCACAATTGCTAAGCACACACTACCGCTGAGCTGCACCCCAACTCCTACCAGCCTCTTTTGAATTCACTTCGCCCACTGGGTATTCACTCAAACATTCTGTTTTCCTCCGAGTCTCACTGATGATTGTCAGTAGCAGAGGCAGGCACTTTGCATTTTGTTTCAAAAGTTGCTCTTTGTGCTTGTTATTGATGTTTCAGCTCATTTCATGTCACAGGCAAACATAACCCTCATTTCTCACCATTTGCAACTTTTCAGATTATATCTGCCTTTAATTTCATCTTAAATATAAACCTCTTCTTATTGGGATTTTTAAGACTCACTGCTCTTGCCCTCATCAAATGCAATAAGGTTAATTACATTCATAAAGTTCCCCAGAAGCCCCAATGCAAACAGATCCACAATGAGTGAGCAATGACAAGGACAAATCTCAAGTGCTAATACACAGCTCCTGTCTCCATGAATGGCCACAGGCAGAGCATTGCTTTTAAGATAAAGGATTATAAGTACAGAATCTTCTGCATTAGGAAAAAAAAGAAAAGGAACTAGCTTCTCCCTGATGATTACCTTGTGTACTTAGGTAACTGTGTTTTCACTAGTCTATAGGGCTTTGTGATTTGAGAAGCTCTAAATAAGTACCTCTCTTCCTTGGGTAAGTTGTTCACAGTTTTAAGGAAGCAAAGTGTCTGGGTGAGAGATCCTGCCAGGCCGAAGCAGCCCCCCTGTGTGGGGGCTACAGTTCTACATGCAAATGGGGATTCTAAATGGGAGTTTATTTTTCTGTCTGTTTTAACTAGGTGACTTTCGGATGGTGATTGGAGAGGATAAGACAAAAGTGTTGAACATTGTACTGCCCAACATGGCCCATTTCCTCGAGCTGTACAGCAGCATTCTACAGGAGAATCCCCAAGTGGTGTATAAAACCCAGCAAGGCAGACTGGAGGTAAACCGTAGGTGGGAAATAACTTCCATCGCTCCTAAGGCAACAGCTACATGAGGTACTGGGAATTGAACTGAAAAGACAACTTTAAGGAACAGGAATTATTATTATTTTTGGTACTGGGTTACCATTGACCTTGTGATGCTCCTGCCCCAGCCCTCTGAGTTGCTGAATTGTAGTTATCCACCACTGTGTGGCAGGAATTCTTTTTAAAACAAGAAAAGAACAGATAATGTGAAATGCCAGAACAATCATTGCTCATTTTAACGGATTTTGCCATGCTTGCTTCAAGTTAAATTATTTTTGTTTTCTGCTTTTTAAATTTTTTACTTTTATCAAAATATCTGCTCCTGGTTTAAAAGCCAAGTGGTACCTTGAGGTTTGTAACAAAAAATAGCAGTTCCCTGCTCTGCCCTTCCCTGTTTTCTCTACCTACTCCAGAGGCAGCTTCTTCAGCTTTGTAGCTGATTCCTGTGATATTTACCACCCCCTTCTAAATAATAGGATTTGACTTCTTTCTTGACTGTTTTCAGCTTTATACTTTATTTTTGCCATCCTACTGTGAGAACGAGGATTTTTTTTCACTCTTACACTACTCCATCAACACACACACGTATTTTTCTCCTGTTTCACTCTTACTTTTCCCCTCTTACCTCACCCCCTCATGTTCCACTATAATTATTTTATAACTATTCATTAAGTTAATATTCAGCATTTACTTCATTATGACAATCCCCCCATGCTGGGGATGGAACCCAAAATGTTGCACATTCTAGGCAAGTGCCCTGCCACTGAGCACCACTCCCAGGGCTCTGACAGCTTCTCTTTTATTGCTGAGATACAGTATTATGAAATTCCCTTTCCTGTACAACTTGTTTCTCCTGGAGTTAATTGCCTCCCCCCTCCCGCTTGCTTGGTTTATTTGGTAGAGTGCTTGTGCTTGCCTAGCATGGGGAAGGCCCTAGGTTCAATCCCACCACAGGAAAAAGAAAAAAAAAATCCTCCACCTCTCAGAGATCTATAAAACTCATCTACTTATATCAAATACATTGAGTGTTTTCTCCCCAGCCCCTTGAGGACATTCTTCCGTGAGGCCTCTGTTCTGTCCCTTCCTAGGCTACTTGTTTTCTAGGATTAGGGACCTAACTTCTTTTTGTGATCACCCTGAGAATTTCCCTTGTTAGTCTGTCCTTTGCTATTCTGTCTTCTGGATCTTGTGTCTTCCTCCTTCATAATTCTGGTGAAGCATGTTCTGTTAATTCCTTCTTCACATAGATTGTGAGAGCGGCAAGTGTTTGAGATCAGATACCTCTGATAAATCTCTCTCACTGATGGATCATTCAGTCAGTAATAGGCTAGATATCAAATTCTAGGGTAGAAATCATTTTCCCTCAGAAGGTTAAGTCATAACTTCATTTCTTCTTTCAGTATTGCATTAAATATTTTGTGGTATTCAGATTGCCTATCCTTTGTATATGACCCCTTTTAATCTCTCTGACAGTGTTAAGATATTTTCCTTTTTGCAGACTTTTGTTGTTGTTTATTTGTTTTGGTATTGGGGATTTAACCTAGGGGCTTTGAACCACTGAGCTATTTATTATTTTGAGGCAGGGACCTGCTAAGTTGCTTAGGACCTCACTTAGTTGCTAAGACTGGCCTGGAGCTTGCGATCCCCCTGCCTCAGCCTCCCAAGTCATGGGATTATAGTCATGTGCCCCCACACCCAGCCACTATTTTTAACTTTTGTGATGACTTGCCTTTATTTTTGTACATGTCTGTTTTAAATTTATTATTTGAGCACTTGGTGGGCCTTTTATATTTGGAAAATTATGAAGTTTAGTTTTAGGAAATCTATTGTTTCTGAAATAATGTCCTCATACCCACTTTCTTAGTTTATTCTTTTGGGAATTCCTGTTATTTGTAGAACTCCTGCTTTGATTTTTTTTTTCCTTTCTTTCCTGTTTCCTCAGGTTTTTTCTGTTCAGCTTTCTGGAAGAATCTTTCAAGATTGATTGTTTAACTTTTCTACTGAATTTTCGGGTCCCATTGAGATTCTTTTTTCTTGCTTTATTAATGCATCATCTCTTCCTCAATTCTTCAATGATCTTTATCATAATTTTGAAGTTTTTTTCTTGCTCCCTTTATTTGTCTTTCTTAGTTCCTTTCATTCGCTCATCTATTATATTAGAGGTCTTCCTCAAATATCTGGATGCTTTTTCTGGCCTCTTTTTAAAAAGTGAGGCACTAAAATGCAGACTGAGAGTTCCTTGTGACAGATAGGGTATACCAGCTGATGGGCTTCATATAGAATCATGTTCCAAGTACTTGGCTATTTTATTAGAGGACCCCAAATGTCAGTATCTATAGAATTTCTTCAGAGAGACATCTAGAGGACAGTGAAGGGTTATATTTCTACATGCCAACTTTTCTAAAAACTGAGCAAAAGAAAAGGATTGGAATTTCCTTTAGTACAAAGCTAAGCTTATTCAAACTCCCTGTGATCTGCAGAAGCAGATGTATGATCTAGTTTTCAGTTGGTTTTGTGTCCAAAGTATTTATAAAATAAATAAAAATTTGTTTTAGTTGCAGTTGGACACTATATCTTTATTTTATTTTTGTGTGGTGCTGAGGATCGAACCCAGCACCCTGCACGTGCTAGACGAGCACCCTACTGCTGAGCCACAACCCCATCCCAAAAAGGAAATATCTTTTTAAAATATAAATAAATAAATAAAATAAAAAGGTATTGTGTCCAACTACAACTAAAAAATAAATATAAAAAAAATCTTGGCAAGGGATGCTAAGGGATCTGTATGTGCAACCCTATCTCCTACTGATCAGGGACATTTACTCCTGTTGATATGTAAGTACCTCATTTCCTGGACTTTCAGCACGGAATTCTAAAGTGATCCATCGAAGTCCTAACTTTAAGTTAGTGAGATATTTGCTGTGTCTTGGGAGAAGCCATCCTCCTCTAAGAACTGGGACCTTTAAATCCACAGATCTAGAGTTTTAAGATGAGACATACTAATTCCCAGGTGGTCATTGGAGGTGATGCTAAGCAGGTCACTCGGTTCCCAGACCTATGTCTCTGTCAATTGGAATGGTATGATGCAGTGGTCATTAATTTGGGACATCTACTACACCATCCCCACAGGGTATCATTGCCAAGCTGGTGCCTTAGCTGTTCCTTGGTAACTGTCATAGACCTTTTCATGCGACCTGCTAAAATTTTAAGCCAGAAAATTATTTGTTGTGTGGGGCAAAAATTGTCCCCCTTTGAGAACCATTGTTCCACTGGGTGGTAGTACAGTGGAGCCGTGATCCAGTGCCCACTGCTGTCCCTCCACTCCTCCTTTTCTCTAAAGTGAGCCCCATGATTTCTGTCACAGTACACCATGTTGATGAATCTGAGCCCCATGCAGTGGACTAGCTAGATTCTGTGGACAGGAAAGGTAAAGCTGTCATCCTCTCCTCTCTCTTGGTATTGGGTCTGAACATTGTTCTCTGTTCTGCCTCTAGAACCTAAGGAGGCCCAGCACATCAGTGTGCTTCTGTCTTAATGTTGAGAGACATGAGATGCCATAAGTTAATCTCTTCTCTAGAGAAGATGTCCCAGCATTTAGGGATCAAGACTACTTGACCTGCCAGGCACGGTGACACATACCTGTAATCCCAGTGGTTTACAAAGCTGAGGCAGGAGGATGGTGAGTTCAAAGCCAGCCTCAGGAAATTAGTGAGGCCCTATCTCTAAATAAAATATAAAAAGGGCTGGAGATGTGGCTCTGGGTTAAGTGCCCCTGGGTTCAATTCCCAATACCAAAAAGAAAAAAAAGATTATTTGACCTCTAAAAATCTCACCTAGGTGGTAGGCTCTGGGAATCTTCATCAGTATCTCAGATCCTCTGGAATGAATCTATCTGCCATGGCCTCCGGTGTACCTGTTCCTTATAGCTCACCAGGTGACACGTTATGTCAGTGATCTAGATCAACATGGTGATATACCGAATGTCTAAATAAACTAGCTTCCTTCAAGTATAACAGAGGGGGGGGGATTTCTAGCTGTGAGGCAAACCATAAAGTGTACTATTTTCTGTCCCATGAGGGAGAGCTGATTCTCATCCTCTGACCTAATTGAGATGGAGAAAAGTGCGCTCATTCACTATGTCTGTGATCCCAAAGGCATTCCCATAGTTTTATTGATCTGCTTTTAGAAGATTTACCACATCTGGCACAGCAGATGTTGTTGGGGTTCCTACTTGCTTGAGTTTGTAACAGAGTCTGCTGAAACCCACCAGGCTCTATTTGGTTTTATAAGGGCCACACTTTTTTTTTTTTTTAAAGAGAGAGTGAGAGAGGGGAGAGAGGGAGAGAGAGAGAGAGAAAGAGAGAATTTTTAATATTTATTTTTTTTTTAGTTCTCGGTGGACACAACATCTTTGTTGGTATGTGGTGCTGAGGATCGAACCCGGGCCGCACGCATGCCAGGCGATCACGCTACCGCTTGAGCCACATCCCCAGCCCCTATAAGGGCCACACTTAATGGGGATATAATGGTGGTCCATCAATCCTTGTGTTTGTCAGGATTCTCCAGAGAAACAGAACCAACAGAGAGAGAGAGAGAGAGAGAGAGCGAGAGAGAGAGAGAGAGAGAGAGAGAGAGAGAGAGAGAGAATGAATGAATGTGTGTGTGTGTGTGTGTGTGTGTGTGTGTGTGTGGAGAGAGAGAGAGAGAGAGTGAGAGAGAGAGAGAGAGAGAGAGAGAGAGAGAGAGAGAGAGAGAGAGAGAGAGAGAGAGATTGATTGATTTTAAGAGATTGGCTCATGAGTTGTGGGATTCAGTGATTTCTTTTTTTCATTACTGGGAATTGAACCCAGGGATGCTCTGCCCCTTAGCTACATCCCCAGCCCTTGTTATTTTATTTTGAGACAGGGTCTCCTGACATTGTTGATGGCTGGCCTCAGCCTCTCAAGTCACCAGAATTATAGGCATATGCTACTGTGCCTGATGAGGTCTGGCAAGTTTTGAGTTTTGAGACCCAGGGAGGAGTCAGCCTTGCAGCCTTGAGTCTAGAAGCAGAATTCCTGGGGTTGGGAGAGAGACTTTAGCCTTTTCTCTTAAGTCCTTCAACTGATTGGATGAGGACTATCCATAATCACAGAGGGTAATCAACTCTACTCAAAGTTGACTGATTTAAATGTTATTTGCATCTTAAAAATACCTTCCACTCAACATCTACACTGGTGTTGAACTCAGCAGCTGAACGCTACAGCCCAGCCCGAGGAAACACAAAATTAGCCACCACATCCTAGAGGGCTGCAGCTGGTACTAATCACTACCATCTCTCCCAGGGTGATGTTTTATTTTTTCTTTACTCTTTTGGCCAACAGAAAGAGTGTCAACTTCACAGACTCCCACTTGGTCTTCTGCTCCATAGCAGCTCCAGAATTCCATCTTGGAGTCTGCCTGCGAGGACCACCCCTTGCACCAGTTGTGTAAGGTCCAGATTGGGTAGATTTGCTAAAAAAGGCTTCTGGTCCTGCGGTGGTGCTTGGGAGCCAGAGGGCCCCTCAGAGTTGTCCCAACTTGACCCAGAGGCTAGGCTTTGTACTCTGGCATTGTCCAGTTATTGGATACAGGCAACTCCCTTTGGCTGGAGACAGTTCTAAGAAGGACTCCGGGAGGGGGACTTGGCTGACTTTCCCAGTACCTTGGTCCACCTCAGATCTGGGTGGTGGGCCACAGTGTCTACCATCACAGGACTCTGTCTGCTTTTTTTTAAATATGAGTTTTATTGATGTATTTTTTATGTAACATAAAATTGAATCCAGAGGCACTGTACCACTGAGCCATACCCACCACCCTTATTTATTTTTTTATTCTGAGACAGGGTCTTGCTAAGTTGTCCAGGATGGCCTAGAACTTGAGATCTTCCTGCCTTAGCCTCCTGAGTCACTGGGATTATAGTTGTACACAATTCATTGGCCTTTATTATATTCACAGAGTTATGCAGCCATCACCACAGTCTAATTTTAGGACATTTCCATCACTCTGTACAGAAACCCATACCCATTAGTAATCCCCAGCTTTCATCTCCCCCAGGCAACCATTAATCTACTTTCTGTCTCTATGGATTGGCCTACTCTTCATATAATGGACACTTCATATAAATGGAATCATATAATATGTAGCCTTTTTTATATCTACTTTTAAAATGTATTTTGACTTTCACAATTTAACTGCTTTCACTTTCACACTTTAATGAGAATCTAAAAATAAAAATAATCATTTTACTAATTTACTTGAACATGTCACCTAGTAATTTTTCTTTAAATACGATTTCAAATAAAAATTCCAGTGCATTCTTTTCCTCAAGAGAAAGCATTGGCAAACACTATTTTCTAATTCCTTATATTACTCAAGCCATTTTGGCATTTCTAAAATTCCTAGAATCTATATTTCATTGCCAAAGCATAACTTAAATATAATATCCTTTTGACCTATTTCAATACATGGCTCCAAAACAAGAATCTATAAAAATCATTTATAGGATATTCTACAGAAATATGAACATTTTTTTGTCATCTGTATAGCCAATGATACATAAAGGTGGAACCTATGAATGTAGAACAATCCTAGTAATAAATATGAGGTATTTAGATTTTGTAAAAAACACCTGTGTATCTTTAATGGAGCCACTAATGGTATTTCCTTCTTCTTTGCATATATTTTTTTAAACAAAACTAGAAAATTCAGGCATTTAATATATGTAGACTTAATAAATATTTGTTGGGTTAGGGTTGTAGCTCAGTGGTAGAGCACTTGCCTTACATGCTGGGAGTCTCCTTCTAGGACCGCTGCTGGCACCAGTTGTGTAAGGTCCAGATTGGGCAGATTTGCTAAAAAATCTCATGGGTTCAATCCTCAGCATCACATAAAAATAAATAAAAGATATTGTGTCCATCTACAACTAAAAAAAATATTTTTAAAAAGTATAATAAAATAAATGTTTGTTGAATGAAAAATATAATAGAATGAGTGAATTCTAATTATTAAGAAAATTGATCAAAGTTAGAAAACCTGAATCTAAAATTTCATACATTTATTTGTCCAGGTTTTTTGTTTTTTAACTATTCTCTTAAATAAGTTAAGGCCCAAACATTTTTTAAAAGAATATAACAGAGGGCTGGGGGTGTGGCTCAAGTGGTAGTGCGCTCGCCTGGCATGCGTGCAGCCCGGGTTCGATCCTCAGCACCACATACCAACAAAGATGTTGTGTCCGCCGAGAACTAAAAAATAAATATTAAAAATTCTCTCTCTCTCTCTCTCTCTCTCTCTCCTCTCTCTCTCTCTCTCTCGCTCTCTCTTTAAAAAAAAGAAGAATATAACAGAAATTCCTACTTAGAAAATAATGTGGTGGGGGCTGCATTTTGAGGCTTAGTGATAGAGCGCTCGCCTGGCATGTGTGAGGCACTGGGTTCGATCCCTCAGCAGTATATTAAATAAAGGTATTGTGTCCATCTACAAGTGAAAATATATATATATATATATTTTTTTTTTTTAAATAAAATTACATGCTGTGCTGCTTGCGGCAGCATTGCTGATTCTCCTCTTGGCAGGCAAGCAGTGTTTACATGTAGACTTTTTAAAAATGTGATTCCATGAAGCACAGTAAAGTGTAACGGTGAAGCTGGTCTGGTCACAGTCCTGTGACTACCTTTTGATTCAGTGGTTTCCAGGAAGAGTCTAATGCATAGTTTTGTATGTTTTATTCATGTATCTTTCACAGTGTACTTTAGAACTCATTAGGAATAGAGCCACTCACATTGCTCAGTCTTATTTAGCAAGTGACAACAGCTAAGTTATATTGATTCATTCCCTCATTCATCTAATATATTTTGAGTACCTACTATGTGCCAGTGGATGAAAAGTGAATATTAGTCTTCCTCGTCAGTATATTCCTGCAATTTGTGAAGTCCAATGTAGTATGTAAAAGGCTGTAAGGACAAGAAGCACAAATTCACATGTTTCCCTCTATTACTGAATGTGTGATCCAGTGATGTTAACTCAAGGCTGCATTTAACATGGGAAGATGATCTAAGTGCCCTGGTTTGATAGGTATTTGTTACCTGTAGCCCACCTTTTGTAACTACTAGAGACAAATAGAAATTTTAACTGAAAGTCAGAAACTCATCCTTAAAAGAGGCTTCTCTTCTTTTCTTTTGTCAAAATGGAGTATTATAGGAAAAGAATTATCCTTTTTGAAGGAACTTGGTACTCTAAACATGAAGACATTGAGTTTAAGAAAGAAGAGAGTTTCCCTAGCATGCTGCCTAGGTTAGGTGTGGGTGCTTATTTTTTGTGTGATTTGAATTGATTTTACTTTATTTTTAACAGAAGAAAAAAACACACTTAATTACATATGTATGCATGGGAGCCCCACATAATATGAGATCCCTGCTTTTGTTATTTTAAATAGAAGCCATGTGTCTCTGAATATTTATAGAATTCAAAGCACTTCCATAGACATCATCTCTCTCTTTCTCACCCCCTCAGATAGATAAAAGCCCAGAAGGACAATTCACTCAGCTGATGACATTGCCCAAAACCTTACAGCAACGAATAAATCACATTATGGATCCTCCAGGAAGAAACAGAGATGTGGAAGAAACTTTACTCCAACTTGCTCATGATCCTGACTGCGGTGATGTGGTGCCGCTGGGTATGTTTGTGTTTGAGGCGAGGACGTGCTAGCTACAGTTAAAGCAGGCTTTGTGTGCAGTGGAGAGGTATTATTTCTTCCTTCTTCCCCAGGAGATTGAGAGAGAGATTGCCTCAGGGAAGAAGAAAAGCTCCAACACTTTGGGGTTTTTCCCAATCTACATTTTCTTTTCCTTTTTTTTTTTAAAGACAGAGAGAGGGAGAGAGAGAGAGAGAACTTTTTAATATTTATTTTTTAGTCCTCGGTAGACCCAACATCTTTCTTTGTATATGGTGCTGAGGATCGAACCCAGTCCGCACGAATGCCAGGTGAGCTTGCTACCACTTGAGCCACATCCCCAGCCCCCAATCTACATTTTCATTGGCTTGAAATAAGGTGGTGGAAATCCTTTTTTCAGATTTCTATATCCCAAATCACTGTCAAAGGGAGAAGACACACTGCTTTTCGTTCCAAGAGCATAACTTCTAGAAGTTGTTTAAAAGATGGGCCTGTGTTCTCCATGGTGGTCTAAGAAGGAAGGAGACTGGTGACATTTTTAATGTTTTCATAATATCACACCAGCTGGGACACTGCTCTCCCCAGCCACTAGATGTGTCTCAGTCTGTGTTCAGCAGGTTCCTTCTGGCATGGCCCACATTTCACAGCATCTTCCCCAGGGCCTCCCCAAATGTCAGAAAAAATCGGAAACTACAGAGATCCACTTCCCCAGAGGTGGTAAAGGTAATTTACGAGGTCAGCCAGTAAAGAAATAATTACAAATTGAGAATGTCTCTCAAATGAGTGCCTTCTCCTCTTATCATTTATTAAGCTTTTAGTGAGCCCCTCCCAGGTGCAGGCCTCCCTGCTAGATGTAATTCTCAATCACAGTGCTGAACACTGCTGTCCTGGGTGGCTTCTCGCTCTCCATCAGGACCTGCCCAGGTTTTCAGAGCACACATTTTTATGTTCCCTGCTGCAAAGTTCTGAGGCCCATTGTTGTTGTTTGTTTTAACGTGTCCTAGTAACAGTCTGACCTCTGCTGCTGCTTTGAAGGGATGGAAGACTTGTACTGTGGCTCCTCACTTGAATACATGTGTTTTCATGATGGAGATTTTTCTCCTAGATTTAAAAAAAACAAAAACCACACACACACACACACAAAAAAAAAAAAAAAAAAAAAACTTGGGTTTTTTTTTGTTTGTTTGTTTTATTTTGATCTTTTCACATTTTGGAATTGAAAACCAAAAACCTTATGTGGACTGAAATTCCTAAAATGGCCTTTGAGGGTTCCCTGCTCTCTGTTTCTTGTTTTAAGGTGAGCTGGCCTGGGCCCAGAGCAGTTCAGTCATTTTTCCGAGCTCACAGAGCTGGGCGGTGCCAGAGCTGGTCCCTCCAGGGTCTTGACCCTCAGTCCTGATGCCCTTTTCACTGCCACTCTGTGGCAGCAGAAGAGCTGGATTTGCTGCTTTTACTAGATAACTAGAAAGAATATTTAGTTTCAGGTTTTAAAACTGTTAAGATAACTAACATCTGTTTTCGGTTTTCTTGGTGTCCTGTTTGTTTTTTTCTCACAGGGCTTTCAGCAATCGTGAGACCTTCCAGTATAAGACAGAGTACCAAAGGCATTTTTACTGCTGGTAAGAACTTTAGGAAATCCATATGGTGGCGACTGGATTGTGGCTCCGTGGGCGACTGCTGGCCTAGCATGCATAAGACTGCAGACTTGATCCCAGCACCCTACAGAAAAAGAAAGGAGAGAAAAGCCATAATTCACACACCAGCTGGGTTGAGTGGCCTTAGTGCTCCTGGTTAAAACCAAAATACGACTAACTTTCCCTGAGTATTGGTGAAAGGCTGAACTCTGAGTGTCACACACTGAGATGTTTAGTAACATAAAAACAGGCCCAGGAGCAGTGTCATCTGGTAGCCCAAAAAAGCCACACCAGTTGAGGTGCTGTCAAATGTTTCGACAGCTCCTTCCTGGCAGGGCTTCTTTCCTTATGATTTTATATTTATCGCAGTTCCACATACAGAACATTGTAAAACAGCAGTCCCCTGCACTCCCGCCCCTTCTTCCCCCACTTCAGAGATAATTCCAGGTCTCTAGAGTTATTTTTGGTTTTATTACCATTTCTGAGAATAATGAGTTTCTCTTGCTCCTTCAGTGTTTATCTTCAGGTCCAATCTGTTGGTGTCTCACTATGGGGGATCAGAATTCGACTCCTGCATCCACCCTCACCATGCTTATTCTCTGGTTGTCTCCATCCTAAAATACTTGTAGTTTCGCCAAGTCAGCATTTAGCATTTAACTTTTTTTTCATGGGGGTGGGTACTAGGAATCATACCAAGGGGCTCTTTACCACTGAACCACATCCCCAACCCTTTTTATTTCTTACTTTGAGACAAGGTCTCACTGAGTTGCTTAGGGCATCCTTAAGTCACCCAGGCTGACCTCGACCTCATGATCCTCCTGCCTCAGCCTCCTGAGAGCGGGGATTACAGATGTGCCCCACCACACCCAGCTGGCATTTAACATTGTTATGAGCCACATGATATCTTTTCCTCCCCTGCAGTGGAGAGTGTCTCCACCTGTCCTTTTGTCTTTTGTGGGAATTCAGTGTCACTGTGTCTTTCTCTTTATTAGTGTACGTACCCATTTTGATGAAGTGAAGCACATGATCCAGTGATTTCCTGAGAAAGGGTGCGTAGGATACAAAGTTGGGGGCTATGCATGGCTGAAAATTTCTTTATCTACCCTCACACACAATTAATACTTAAGTTGGATATCAATTAAAAACATCTCTCTTTAGAATTAGAAATTCTAGTCTTTAGAATTCTGAGATCATTGCTGCCATATGTTCTCACTGCGAGATGCTGTTGAAGTGCAAAGCCATTGATTCTTAATCCTTGACGCATGCATGTTCTTTCTGGAAGACCATTAGGTCTTCATTTTTTTCCCAAGGCTTTTAAATCTCTCAGTGATGTGCTTTGATATAACTCTGTTTTTGTCTGTTTTATTGGGTAATCATTGTCCTTTCAGTTTAGAAACTTCAGAATATAAGAATACAAGAAAAAATTCTTTGAATCTTTCTGATTTCCTCCCATCTGTTTTTATTCTCTTTCTAGAACTCCTTTTCTTCAGATATTGGACTCCCAGACTAGTACTTGAATTTTCTTTTTTGCAGTCGTAGGGATTGAACCCAGGGGCACTCTACCACTGAGCCACATCCCCAGCCCTTTTTATTTATCTTTTTTTTTTTTTTAGATACAAGGCCTTGCTAAGTTGCTGAGGCTGGCCTGGAATTTGTGGTTCTCCTGCTTCAGCCTCACAAGCTGCTGAGGTCATAGATGTGCATCATTGTGCCCAGCAGAGTTTTCTTTCTTTTGTCTCCTGTGTGTTACCTCTTTGCTTTTTTGCTAATTTCTGGGGAGATTTTCTCAACTTTAGTTTCCAATCTTTCTGTTGAGTTTTTGTTCTGCCTTCTTGTTTGTGTGTGTGATGCTGGGATGGAACCTGGGCCTCCCACATGCCAGACAAACTCCTTACCACTGAGCCACATCCCCAGCCCTGCTCTTACATTTTTCACTTCCAGCTCTTTTTTTACTCTCTGAATGTTCCCTTTTATTGTTATTGTTGTTGTTTTTTATTTACATCCTGTTCTTGTGTTATGGCCTTAAACATTTGAACATATCCTTAGATATTGCCATGTTTTCCCTCCAAAGTGACCATATTGATTCATAGTCCCACAAGCACTGTTTGAGAACTTGCTCTTCTCCCCATTCTTCCCAAGGAACGATTGGCTTTCCTCCTTCATGTTGATCATCTCTCACGTGCTAGCTACTCTGGATATAGAAGCAAACACAGCACTGTTCTGCCTTCCAGGAGCTCGAAATCTAGAGAATACAGATGTATTAATAGAAACTGGTAATCTTAGGAGCAAATAGGACTGAAGTAGCCCCAGAAAGGGAGTGATCTTTCCACCTGCACCTGCCCCCTGCATTTGTGATCTCCTGGGCATTGGTGTGGTCTTTCAGTGTCTTCCAGCCCAGCTGCCTGGGGGCCCATTCAACATTTGGGCCTCAGGACATAGCATCGCCCTCCTGAACTTCTAGAAAGATTTGAAGTAAGGATCTTCCTACCACTTGCGGGTGCAAAACTTTGCAATTCAAAGTAAGATCATCATTTAATCTATGTTCTTGCTGGTTTATCCTGGCAAGACTACAGGTGAGGTGCTTTTGTTTGCTTGAGTGATTCAGGCTGTTAATTAAGGCTTTGCATGATCGCCACTCCCTTGCCATGATCCTTCTCGAGGCTTGACGATTTGTTTTCTTGATCTTGGCTTTCTATTCCATAAGGAATATTAGAATTATTATTGTTACGTTTTTAGTTGTGTTAATAATGTGGTTATGGGGTTTTTAAAGACCATTTTCTTCCAGAGATAACATACTAAAATATCTGTGGATGAAATATCACAGTGCCTGGCACTGGCCTCAAAATAAAGCATGATAAAGAGAAGTGAATAAGGAGTGAATGACACAAGATTAGTCTTGAGCCGATATGTTGTTATAGCGAGTGGGGAAATGTGGAGATCTGTCATACTATTCTGTGTGGTGTTTTTTGTTTGGATTTTTTTGTTTCTTGGTGTATTTGTTTGGTACTGGGGATTGAACCCAGGAATGCTTACCCACTGAGCCACATCCCCAGCCCTTTTTATTTTTTTATTTTGAGACAGGGTCTTACTAAGTTGCTGAGGCTAGCCTCATACTTGAAATCCTCCTGCCTCAGCTTCCTGAGTTGCTGAGGTTACAGGCATGTGCCACCATTACAGGCTCTGGGTTTTTTTTTTTTTTTTCAATAAGCGTGATTTTTTTTTCTCTAATAAAAGTGCCATCATCATCATGATCTCTTATACCTCCAGCCTGGAATGAGACTGATCCAGCCTCTTTTGCTTATTCTTTCTCATTGCCAACAGGAGGCAGTGGATTGCAGAGCCTGCAGCCCAGGTGTCCGGGGGGTGTGGACGCTGCTTCCCCTGAGCACTTATTTGCTTCTCTTTCACTTCTAAGGATGCCACATTGCACAGTGGAAGTAGAGCAACAGAGAGTATGTAACCTGGCTCTGAGGCTGCAGAAACTGGAGAATGGCGAGCACCTCTTCAAATTCTGTGGGTTTCCCTACGTAGTACTGTGGTTTCTGTTTATGGCAGTCATGGGCTATGATGAGGTGCTGAGTGCAATGCCAGGGACAGGGACTTGTGAACCCTGGAGACTAGTGTTCACATCTTGACTTCTGTGACTTGAACCACTTGCTTAGTTTTTCTGATTTCTAATTTCACAGAAATAATTATGCCTGTCTTACTAGGTTGTGAAAATCTTAAGACGTTAAGGTAGTCCCCATCTTCCTTCCCTCGCAAGCCTCTACCCCTACAGGGGTAGAAAGGAAGATTTCCTCTTAGCTAGAATTCCGCTAAGCCTGGGGAGACAGCTAACCAAAGGGGCTAAGCTTGGGGTTAGAAGACGTTAGTTTGAGGTTCTATTTTTTCGTTTCTTCATTGTTTAACCTTGGTATGTTAATGATCCTGTCTCCCATGAAACAGGGATACCAATACCCAACTCACAGGGAATTCCGAGGCCTAAAAAGGCATCTAGGATGCTATATAAATGTCACTCTTCCTAGAAAGAAATGGAAATCAGGTATCTGTAACCAGCTCAGAGTATTATGCATCTAGTATATTCTGTTAGAGGACATGGTAGTGTATTCTCATATAGCTTGACACTCTCTCATAGTTCTTTTAAAATTTCCTGAACATTGGATACACCTATGTTCCAGTGTGAGAACAGAAATGCTTCCAAAGCTAAGCACTATTGGTTTTTTCCCCCTCTTTTTCCTGGGAGTTTCTTGTTTAGAAAATAATATCAA